>NC_141283.1:0-1500000 GCF_054856545.1 Hippocampus guttulatus | reverse complement strand
CCCCCCCACTCCCACCCCAGATATGTAAATCAGTGTTAAAGTGTTCTTTCCTACCTTCACTGTGTCAAATGGGTGACCAACTAAAACTCCAGCAGCACCTGAGGACAAACCACAAACGAGGCATTCAAAATATGTGAATTTGTTCCAGCGCGATACACACCATCAATCTTGTTGACTCGACACCGAGCGCGGCTGGTATGTCGCAAAGCGAGGCCTGAAAACAAAAGAGAGTTTTTTCCTGCCAACAATTGAAAACAGATTCCCCTCAAAAATCTGAGAATTGGCAAATGTCGGATACAAAGTATGCTGGGTTCACTTTTTTTTTTTTTTGTCCTCAATGAGTAAACATATTTTTACTTTTTTTTTTCCTAAGAAAAAAATCACTTAAATGTTTTTTCTTTAAAAAAAATCCTACCAATAACTTTTTTTCCTTCCAACACTTTTTAATGGGTTTTAAAAATAACTCATAATATTAAGACTACAGAAAAAATACGTCTTCCTAAACCAAATACAACTTTTTTTCTCTTTTTTTTTTATCCCCACGAGTATGATCATGAATAATATTTTAAGATTCTAAGTCTTATTTTACGCAAGAAGTAAATAACCTTTTCACGTTATGATCAAGACTCTCATTCTAAAAAATGAAATGCACCCTCATTTCCTTCGATTCCAACTTTTAAGTTGACTGACATGCAGCAAAATGATGCTATCATCATCTTTCTGAGTGGCGACAGGCACGCTGTCACATCACCTGGCCCTGAACTGAGGTCATTTCTGAGCCACCTGAGTCTCATACGGAGTCTGCAACCAGTACGCAAGCACCTTCACAGCGAACAAAAATAGAGCGCAACATTCTATTCCCGTGGGTGACTGAAAGGCAACCCAAGGTCGAAGACAGGTCAAGTGAAAGTAACAAAAACATTTCATACACCACTAAAGATAACCTGCAACCTGATAGGCTGTCCACTGTAGTAACCGCTGTCCCTGAAAGGGATTAGGATGGACACCAATCTTAAAACTTTACAATCGAAAGAGACGAAGGGCAGTTTGCATTGAAAACCTGCGGCGGTTGCCGTCCTCAGTTGTAAACAAACGTCTGAAAGCTCATCCCCACGTAAGCACCTGCTTGACCACATGACCCGTTTGTAAAGAGAGCGCCAGGAAAAGAACACAAACGTGTGTGTGTGTGTTGACTCAAATGACGCCGGCCATTGATCTCAATCAACCACTACTAGCGTGTGCGTCACGGACACAAGAAAGGTCACCTAAATAAATAAAAAACAACGTGTTTTAAAAATACAGTACACGACAGAGGCTCCCTGCGTGTTTAAGTAGCAGTTTGAAGTTTTAGAACTACCATGACACCTATGCTAGTTTCTTGTAGCCAGCCTATGGCGTTTCGTATTCAATGTTAGCATTAAGCTAGCAATTCAATATGATAATTTGAACATTCACCGTTTAAAACAAACAAGCAAACAAAAAAGGCAAAATTTATAGCTGATGTTGTTTTTGGCCCACCGCAACAAAGTTACATGAGAATGTTGGCAAGCACGTGCCCCAGCAGTGTACTGTCGACAAAGCCTGCCATTGGTCAGCATAGGGGTGTGTGCATACCCCTTCCTATCATCCGTGTCATGTGTGTGGAAACTTCACACACCCGCCGGTGGCTGACAAGCTCAACTGCTCATTTTGGTCGCACCTCAAGCGGAACAACACGGGCTTAAGGAGGGCTTAACCTTCACGAAACGTCATTCGTTCTCCTTGTTTGCCGCGTAATGGTGGCCCAACAGCTCATGATTGCAATGACAATCTCTAGTCAAAAGTAAAGACACAAATCCATCCCCCCCCCAAAAAAATTGAAAATCGTGAGATAAGGAAGTGATCTTAAAAGAAAAAAAAAACATTAAGTAAGAAGAGGAAATGTAGGAAAACCAAGGTTACGACAATATTGCGACATTAGATTAAATCGAAGTTACAGTACAAGAATAAAGTTGCAAAGTTATGAGTTTAAAGTGATGTCACAAAGAACGTCAAAGGCACAAGCCAAGTCTGAATGATACGATATGAAGTGGCGGAGTTACGAGGAAAAAAAAATTGTATTGTTGAAAAAAATTTGCAATGTTTACACGATATAGATTTTTTTCTCTTTCTACAATATTAGTCATTTATACTTGATATTCCAAATCTATTTTGTAAAATGAGAATTTTTATTCTCATAACAAGCAACCTAAAACTACATCATATCCAAACCATTTTTTTCTTGTAAAATTCTGAATTTACATTAAATTGCTACTTTTTTTCCCCCTCATATTTGTTGGGGAAAAAAATCACCTCTCCCTTGTGATCAGCCTTGATTTTCGCATAATACATTCTCATACATCTCTTGACCCTATTTTTTGCCAATCAAAATGTAGGCGCGGCTGCTTAAATCGAGACTGATTGAATTGTTCAAATGAGCGTCTTGCCAAGCACCAGTGATGTTCCATTCCAGCAGACATTTCACGGACCTTCAGTGTCCCATGACCATCCACAAACCACCCAGAAGTGCATGAAACTAAGATCGGCGTTGCTCTCGTGATTTTTAATCTAAAAACCTGCACGGAGCTCCACTGTGCAGACTCTGGAGTGACGGCTCAAGAGCGATCTCGATGCGCTCCATCGTGCCCGCGGATCTACTTTGAATTTGCATTTAGTCGTAATCAGAACGCAGAGTTGCATCACTTTATCAAACGGGAAGGGATGGGGGGGGGGCGCGCACTTACCGCCGACGCAGCCAGCCACAAAGTCCATCACCGCTCAACACCGAGTCACCTGGCTGCGTTTGAATGATTCCCCACTCTCTACGCAAAACACGTTAATCTCGCTTCTTTTCCACACCCACTTAATCGATTTCCTTGACGCCCAGGCGCGTAGTGGCGGCTGTAATCTGTTTGATGAACTAATTGAAGCGACGCTTAAGCGAGCACTTGGCGAGACTCTTCCTTCCCTCCCTGTTGGCTTGCGTGTCACGTTTGGCTACTAATTTGTAAATCTTTATGCTAATACAAGCACCGCGTGACCTTTTCGTCTTCACGGAAGCGCGCTTGACAGCTTTGTGTGCTTGCTTCACAGAAGTTGTCTTGGAGCAGTGGGCGTCATAGGAAGTCAACTCACGGGGGAGGGGTTTGGCAGCTTTTTGACCAATCCGAGGTCGGGAACGGAGCCAACACCTGCTTGTACCAATGTTTATGTCCCATGATTGGCTAACGCGGGGAGTGTTGGGGAGGGGCTCCAAAGGTTTGAATTACTTCAGGGCGGGGTTTGGTGGGTTCCTGACCATTAAAAGGGCTCGAATGAAGTCAACACCTGAGCGTATCGGCTGTTCTCGCCTGCGATTGGTTAATGCCGGGAAATGGCTCATGGCTCTCAACAGCGTCACGGCACGAGGAACGTTTATCTCGATTCCGAAAAAATACACGTGGCAGTCGCTGTGTGTTATAATACTCCCCAAAATCATCTGTCAACTTTTTTTTAACAGGATGCAGTTTCCAGAACGTAACCGGAAATAACAGACCGGTGTGGTTGACCAATCAGCGAATGGTAATAACGCTTTCATTTTGTTGTGTACACCCTTTACGCCTGCCATCGACCAACCCGGGGAAGGGAAGGGGAGTGGTCTTAAATGATGTCACGTGGGGATTTACATATGTGAAACGTCTCGAGAAAACACTTTAAATGACTAGCAATTTCTTTGACGTGCGCTCAAAGCTGGAAATTGTGATGACGTTTGGCTCACCGCCACTGACAGCCTCTCTCGCTTTAAATGATCTATTTTTCACGAACGACTCTCCTCCCGCACTTCATCCCGAGGACGTTACATAACAGTTACGCGTGCAAGGAAGTCAGCGAATGCAGTGCGAGGCAACAGCAGCGCCGGTGACAAGGAAAATGGCCATATGCTCCGACATAATTTCACGCGAGGTTCTATTTACATGCTTTTAGGATGCACGTCGCCGATTTCGTCTCCGGCTCGTTGGCAGGTAACAGCCGAAAACAACATTGCGGCTACTACATTTTTTGATGGTATTTGTCTGTTTGAACTAATACCGACATCGTTCGGGCTAAAAGTAGATATCAATGAACATGTAGGTAATAAACAACGGATAGCCACTCACATACCCGGAACATACCCGGCAAACCGATTATAAACCAAGTTGTAAACTGAACCTTACGGCTTCCGTAGTATTTTCTTCAGGGGTGTAGCTAGCCACTGAGGTGCCCTTCACATTCACGAGAGTAACTGTAATTCTTCACGTAGTGTACTTTAATCCAATGTTGACAAAACGTGAGTGAGTTTTTAAAAAATATGTAATTATTATATCACGGCATAAATCATTAGTTGTACATCAATCTTTAATCAGATTTTGAATCTTAATTTTTATCACCACAAAAAAAGTATACATTTGACAACATTCTCCTATTTCTTGAGCTTGCTTAAATCCTTAAAAGGATTCACTTGCAAGCAAATCCCAGCAGCGGTTTTGCAGTTATGAAGTTGTTAAAAGTTGTAAAGTTATGAGAATGAAGTGACGCTACAAGAAAAACATCACTAAATTCCAAGAATAAAGTTGCTATGTTCCATAACGAAAGCAGTAAGGTTGAGAGACT
The DNA here is from genome assembly GCF_054856545.1 of Hippocampus guttulatus. Classification (NCBI taxonomy): domain Eukaryota; kingdom Metazoa; phylum Chordata; class Actinopteri; order Syngnathiformes; family Syngnathidae; genus Hippocampus; species Hippocampus guttulatus. Next base: position 1,495,353 of record NC_141283.1, on the reverse strand, counting down.
AAAAGTTGCCGAGTTAGAAGAGTGAATCGGGGTTACAAGAAAGTCATAATGTAATGAGAATAAAACCAATTGCGAAGAAAATAAGCAATGTTATAAGACAATTGTTAGGTTACGAGGTGGTGTGTGTGTGTGTGTGTGTGTGTGTGTACTTGCTTTCCTTTCTTTGCGCAGGGGCCTGTGGCGTGGCTGTGGGATACCCTCTGGACACTGTGAAGGTGCCCGGTTTCAATTTTTATTTTTTTTAATTTGCAAATATGATTGGAAACTCCATGTAAAAACTCAGCACTCATCTACTTCCATTCTCCAGGTCCGGATCCAAACCCAAAGACAGTTTTCGGGAATATGGCAATGTATCGCCACCACGTTTTTCAAAGAAGGGGTGAGAATATATGTGCATGGCCTCTTCATTTGGAACACAATCCGAGCATTAATCTGACAGTATTTCGACGAGAGTGGGTGTTGCAATGGCGTCGAACAGATGACTCTGAATTATAAGTTTGAGCTGATTATTTTTATTGCGCTTGATTTAATTCATGTTTTGTCTTGGGGTTTGATTTAAATCATGTTTGTTTGTTTTGTTTTTTTACATTGGTTTCCATTACAATTCTGTTGAACCCCACCCCCCCCAGCCCTTCCTCTATTATGGCACACCTGCAGATGGAATGTGGTGGTGTCTTCTGCCTTAAAGCAGGAATGTTGCCCCGCCGTTTTTTTTTTTTAATCCCCTAAATCCATACTGTGCTTGCCTTATAGGAGCGAGGGTTGTCGCCCCCCCCCCATTTGCTTTTTCTTTTAATTGGCGAAAACGGGGCGCTGTCAAAAAAAAAAAAAGAGGTGACCTAGCGGCATCAGATATTTTGCAGGTTTACGCAAATTCTACATGAGCATTTCTATTAATGCTTGTAGAGGGATAAGACAAGACAAGGAAGAGGCCTTACGATTTCCGTGCAGATGGAGGAAATTACTGTTGGTCCGCTTGCAGTGGGGCCACATTGTCACGTTCCAGACCGATTCGCAACAAGTGAAAATCTGCAAAAGAGAGATCAAACTTACTTTAACCCTTTCATGGAGGGCGGATACGCCATCGGACAGCTTATCATGTTATCAAGTTACAGGGTGAAAGGGATAAAAAGACTTAAAAATATATATCAAAAAAAATAAACATACCCATGTACAATATTTTCCATGATGACATCAGGTGCACGGCTTCTTCAAAGGCATGGCGCTGCCGATGACGACCATCTCCATCACGTCGTCGGTGGCGTTCGGGATCTACCGAAACTGTCTGCAGTGTCTGAAGCAGGCGCGAGGGACTGTCCACGTCCCCAGTACCAAGCCGGAGATCTTCCTTTCAGGACTGGTTGGCGGAATAACGCAGGTACCCAAAAAACAAACAAACAAATCGCCATCATATGCAACACCGCACAAGACTTAAGCTTGGAAGCTACATACTCGTCACTGTTGACTGTTTCATCTTAGTCCATCCTTCCATTTTCTATTACGCGTTCCGCATCTGTGCCATCATCTGCATCACACAAGCTACAGAAAATGGACGAATGGATAATAATAATAATAATATTCTAAAGTGACACACGTGCTTCGCTTTTCTTGCCAAGGTGTTGTTTGTAGCGCCCGGTGACATGGTCAAAGTGCGCCTCCAGTGTCAGACAGAGTCGATGCGGCAAGGGAGCAAACCCAAGTACCGCGGACCGGTCCACTGTCTGCTGAGCATCCTCAAGGCGGAAGGTCCGCGGGGGCTGTACCGGGGAGCCCTGCCACTGGCGCTGAGGGACGGCCCTGGGTTCGGCATGTACTTTCTGACCTACAACACCGTTTGCGAATTGCTGAGTGAGAGCAGAACGGAGAAGCCAGGTGAAGGGCGACACTCGATGACAGATTTTTTTCCATAAAGAAACTAGGTTGTATCACCCAGCGCTCGCTTGACCGCAATAACGTTTGTCTCGTCTTCTAGCCTGGAGCGCGGTGATGTTGGCCGGGGGCTTTGCGGGAACGGTGGCGTGGTCCATGAGCACGCCGATGGACGTGATTAAGGCCCGCCTGCAGGTGGATGGCTCACGGGAGACGCGGCGATACAGGGGGTTGATCCACTGCATCGCGGAGACCACGCGCACCGAGGGAGCGGGCGTCTTTTTCCGGAGTCTGGGCATCAACTGCCTACGCGCTTTCCCCGTCAACCTGGTGGTGTTTGTCACCTACGAGCTCTTAACTGGCCTTCTGCAGGCTAAACCGGACAGCGCCGACACCCCTCGGGTGGGCTTGGAATGACAGCAGGCATCCTGTTGACTTTGGGGGTAACCCCATTCGTGAAAAGGGACACATGGAAGAAGCTCCAAACGAAAGTCAAGCGCACAACACGTTCATTGGAGTTTCTTTAGGGAAATCGTGTCCCCTTGTGGAGGGCTGTAGAATCGCTTGCGTTGTTTTTTTTTTGTCATTGTGGCTCAAGCAGATTTGACGGTCAAAGTAATTACATTTTTAAGGTGTCATCCATGCAATGTTTATGATTAAATATATAATTTGCGTTTGCATGCACGATTGCCTGAGATGTTTATACTTGTGAGGCCGTAAACAAAGACCCACCAGAACAAACCCACGTTTGAATACATTGCATAAGTGGACATTGTGAGACAACCTTCAAGAAAAAATAACCCTCAAATACTTTTAACGGTAATTTACAAAAGGCGTCTCGTGTTTTTCAACGCACATGCACATAAAACAAGCTTCGCCGCAGCTTCTCAAAACGTGTTTATCGGTTTCTGATGATCTCACGCAACAATTTAACGCCCATTACCGAGTAAGTTAAGAACCTTGCTAAAATTCCACGAATCTGACTTGTTACTGTGAAGCAATGGAAAAAAAATATCTCAATGTCGCCTTTTGTTAGCTGCTTTTGATTCAAAGCCTGCGTGTCATTTGGCCCGGGGGCAACAACGGGGAAATAATCATGCCCAAAAGAAAACGGCAGTGGATTCCATTGTACTTCCTTAGTTTACACACTCAGCTGTCGATGGGACCAGAAGTCTATTTGAAAGAGGCGTCTGTTGAGAATTATGCAAATACAAAAAAGTGTAATCTCGCCGTTTTGCTCAAATGTTTTTTTTTTTGGGGGGGGTGTAGTGAATAACCCCGGTGTTGTTCTAAAACTCATCTTCCGTATTCTGGGCGTACTGCAATTCTATTATTGACCGCTAGATGGGGGCATACAACTTACTCTGGAGACCGTGTAAATTTGTAAGAAAGAAAAAGAGCTAAAAGCCAGAATTTATGAACGATTATGGTTATCGAGTCATGATTATTCTGTGCAACTGAACAGTATTCCATTTTTATAAAATCCCATTCCATCATATACTGCAATAACTGTTCCGCGGAAATGTTCTTGACAAAATCTAAATGATTCGGACAAATTGTTCTGGAAGTCAATTTCTCTAGGTTGGCAGCTTTGCTGACTGCGGGGGTGGTCTGACGTATAAATAGCGCAATGGAGGGGGAAGTTCTGTTTCGTAAATAAGTTCCCTGTGCAGTATCGAAGATGGATTGGCAATTGGCGCTCCGGGCGACCCAAGAAGGGGCTGAAAATGGAGCGCGTTCTTTCCACAGTTTCTACGATCTTACATCATGCCCTTTCACTTGATTTAAATTGACGTAGACTGTATATATAAATGCACTTTGTCATATAGCTAAACTAAAAATATTCCACAAATACAAAAAAAAAAAACGATGCTTATTATGTCATAAAAACTCCACTAGTGGCATTTTTATGGGTTCAGTGGCTCCATGAGATCATTACCATTCACAGCAGCACGCTGACATCACGTCTTGACATTAAAGCAACACGGAGAGCACCAGCTGTGGAGAAAAAAAAAAAAAAAAAAAAGATAAAACGCGCTGATAATGACCGCGCCGAGCAAGCATGTGAACAAGTTCACCGCGTCAGTCTTTCTGCCCTGTCCGCATCGCGTCTGCGCACCGTCCGTCCTTTCATAACGCTCATAACACTCGGGGCCCCCCTTTTTCGCGCCGATTGCTGTCTGGGCTATTTTGGGACGTCTGCGCTCTCACGGCGGTGACGTGTGCTGCTGGGTAAAACATTTGCAGCAGCTCAGGCGGCCCTGGGCCCCAGCGGAAGCCTCAATCGGCAGGGGGGAAATGGATGGAAGATGAGCGAGCAGACGGGAGAATATTAGTCAGCGAAGGATGTTATGTTGGAAAAGGCGCGATGACGCGGGTATCAATGTACAAAAAGTGGTATTAAAGATGATATTTTGCAGACAAAGATCACCTGAAGCGGGAATGCCCCGCCTATTACGCGGTTTCGTTTCAGAATACACTTCCCCCAATTTGTGCTCGTTCTGTAGTGCTCCAACATGCCACAAGGCGGCGCCAAACCCCGCCCACATAGGAATTGGTCTCGAGGAAATGTTGAAACGATAGATCTCGCAAGATTGAATATCAGGCCTGAATGCAGAATTATTCAAGACAGACCAGAGCTGTTACAACCAGTCTTTGCGTGGGAAGCCAAGACGATAGCAGACGATTGAGCTCAAGAATGAATTTGGAGACTACCGAAGAAGGGAACCTTGAGAGACTGTGCACCATTGTTCATACTAATAACACAAGGTCAAGTCATCATCAGATGCCCTTGAGATACAATAGGTCAGCAGCAAGCAAGGATTCAGAAAGAACAGCGGATGCTGAGACCAGAAGGACATTAACCCTTTCATGCACCAATAATGATAACCTGTAACCTGATAACATGATAGGCTGTCCACTGTACTAACCGCTGTCCCTGAAAGGGTTAATGAGCAACGGACAGAGCGGCAAGGGCAGCTGTCCATGCAATTTACAGATATGGAGAAAGCCTTTTGATAGCCTCCATAGGAACTCCCTATAGAGATTTCGCACGCATACTGAGTACCAACTGAGCTCATGCTCATTAAGTATTTCGCATGCACTGCAGGCAAGTGCAACCACACTTTTTTTTTTTTGAAGTGAAAACGAGCATAGGACAGGATTGATGACCACGGCGATGTTTGGCATCAGAGTTGAGTGAGCGGCGAGACAAATGACTTGAAGACCAACCAAGAGGACATAGATCGAACAACCACAGAGGAGACAAAGAGAATCGACCCCTTCACCAGATGATGACAAAAATCAACGGAGACAGAGACGACAACAGACATCGAGGGGGAGAAGACGACCACGTCTCAAGGACAGCACTAACAAAAAAATAAACAAAAAAAGAAAAAAAAGGGCAGTTTAAGTCAGGCACACAAAAGTCACCTCAAGCCATGTGTGTATCTGTGTGTGTGTGTTCGCTGGTGACCTGGCTCAAGTGTTGGCTGGTTAGAAAAAAAAAAACAACAAAAAAAAAAACACTTGAACAAAAGTCGTGTTGTTGTTTGAGCTTATTTGAGGACATCTTAACGGAGGTCTCACCGCTTGATGTGTTGAGTTATGCAAACTGGGTAAGTCGCGCTTAATAAGTGACCGTGTACATTCTGTATGTCTCCGTACTAGATTAGGGATTTATGCTCAACATGCACAGTCTTAGCCGCCTATGCGGCATGACCTTTTACCTCTGCTGCTTACACAGCAACGTGTGGTGCGGGTGTGTGTGTGTGTGTGTGTGTCTGTGTCTGTGTGGACCACGTTCCGAACTGTTTCAAAATTGCAATGTGTGGAGGCCGCTGCCTTAGTAGCCGAACACCAGGTAGCAGTACGCCTTGCGAGAGACCCATTCAATTGGGCGTCAATCCACCCCGGTGAGCCCCCAGGCTCAGGAGGACATTCGGTTTCCTTTACAAAAGAAGCCTTGTATCCGCAAGCTTTTGTCTTTGCGCCGGCGTAGCTTCAAACCCTCCGTTTGACGCCGACCTCCCCTTGACATCAAAATAATAGTCGGGGCCCAATTAATTGCGTAACCTATCAGATCGGCCGGTTGTGTTGTCGGCTTCGCCGCGACGCTCAATTCCGCAAGGCCGCTATATTTGCATTAATGCGGTCCGTCATTCCCATGGATGGGGAGTGCGGTCCGACCCCGGCGTCATAGCCGTGTTTGTCCAACAACACCAGCCTACTTTGTAATTGACGGGGCGGAAGGCCAACTTTTTTTTGTCCACAACAAACAAACAATGTCGTTCTCATGGCTTGCAAAGCATTGAATTTGACATATGGGGAATGCGGTGGTTGTTGGCCAGAATAATGGCTACAAACATTGCCTCCAAGGGGCTCTGGACGGTTGCATAATAGTGCTAGTTGGTGGGGATGTTCAACGGTTTATCCATGAAACCATAGAGATACTTTATCAAGTGTGGAAATCAGCTTTTTTTTTTGAAACCTTGGACATGTTGACGTTCACGGGGCACGCTAACTTTCAAAAGCCGTTAAAAAAAAAATAATATATATATATATATATATATATATATAATCACAATAATAATAAATTAATTAAAATTGATTTTCAGTTAGTTTTTAGTCAGTTTTAAGAGTTATTTTTCGAAAATGTTCTTTTTAGTTTTAGTTTTTGATTTAGCTTTTATTTTTTATTTTTTTAAATCAACTCAAGTCAAGCAGTCGAATCAGGTCTTGTCATTTTACTCAAGCGTGAGCACATGATCACAACCAGTTTTCATTCACACACTAACACAGTTTGCTGACGGTAAAGTTCACGTCAGGTCTCCAACGCCCGCCCCGCCTACCCGATAGTTATGGTAGCGAAGAGTAAACAGGTCACCCAAGCAAGTGTTCCAGCTTGTACAAAAGGTTGGACACAGCAGGCTAGCATCACAGAACCCCCCGTGCTGGTATTCTCTGGATGTCAGAAAACAGTTGTAAACGCTCCAAATGAAAAAAAAAAAAAAAAGCTGCCCTACTTAAGTCTTTTGTGGCAAAAAGGGGTTCCAACTGTCGCTGGAGTTTGGGATGAAGTATCTCCCCGCTGATGCCATTGTGGGGTCATGAGAACAAACGCAGGGGCCTTATTAAGCCTAATTGTTAGCATCCATCTGGAGAGCTGGCGCGGCCCCACGACAAATAGCAACACTCAATGACTTTGAGCAAATTCGTTTCTCTTGGGCTTCTTTGCGTGACGCCGCCCTCGACGAGCCGCCATCCCCGCCGGGCTGCTACAACCCAGGCGCCCGTCGTCCAAACGCTGCATGACTACACCGAATTTTGATTAGTCCACGCGAATGTTTTCGACGAGTGGAAAAAAAAAAAGGGCCTCATTAGGAAAGAAAGAAGGTCGCGTTTGAAAGCAAACGCAAAATGGACGATAATGGCGTTAACGTCATCCGTTCCATATCTATAAATAAAGATCGGATGGCCGATCCGGTCATCCGTCCGTCCGTCTATTATCCAACATCCATTTAGCCCTCTATGCAGCCATCACTTCATCATTTATCATTCTTATCCAGTCATTAATGGCCACTCACTTATCCTTCCATCCGTCCCTCTCCCTACTCTGTTTATAATTTACAACACCCAAGGGTGTCATTGGGGGAGACAAAAAGTCGACAGTAAATGGGAACACCCTTTTCGAGACACTCATCCGTGTCTATTTGTAATCAGTGCTCGTACATCTGGACCGACAGCGTGGACCAGAACCACCGGGGCCGGCCTCAACGTCTCTCTTTCCCAAGAAAAACGGCCGAGTGGCTTGACTCAGGAGCCCGAACGGAAAGCCGCGTAGCGCATTGTAATTGCAATTAGTCACAAAGCAAACGTTTGAGTGGAAAATGCCACTCGGTTTCTTTTCGGATTAGTCCAAATGCATCTCATTAAACACTCCAGCATGCGATTGGCCCCCCGGTGGGGTCGTGAGGTGCAAACACAACAATGCGGCTCGCTCTAACGTTGCGCATTGCGTTAACAGTGACGGCGACAACGAAAGGGTAGAAAAGCGGTTTTGCTATTTATTTTAACTGATTGAAATCTACCCTTCAAGATAGTTCGCGGCGATAATAAAACATGATTGATGCTCTAAGATTGTAAGGAGCGTGAAACCGTTTAATGGAGTCAGTAACTGGAACAAGTTTAGATCAATGGGCAATCCGAACACAAGCCGATTACGTTTATTTTTGATCCGCTAGCACGGAAACATGCCTTATACATCTCGGATAAGTTCCCGGGATGCAAATATTTAGACATATACAGCATGGCTGAGGGAAATAACTCAACTCCGGGGAGATTATTGGGTATTACTGTAAGTCCGGTTTGTTGTAAAAGTACGAAAGTGGCATTTTGAATCACAATTCAGGGATTTGCTCTTTGCATTAGCTTAGCGCGGTGGTGCGCCGTTGGGCGACCGGTTCAATGCGCGCGTGCTGCCGTGACACAACGGCGCGGTCGTGGCAGCTGCCGACCAGATTTGAAAAACGTTCAGTTCCGGCGCGGAGCGGCAATTGATGACAGACGCCGCATCCAATCGGAGAGGGGGTGACGCCGTGCTTTTAGAGTGGCGACAGCGAAAGATTTAGGTGGATTTTTAACTTGTACAGAGAAAAAAAAAAATTGATAAAGGCGGCGTGCTGAGCTCTGGGACACAAAGCAAATGTTGACTCACTGCTTTGGATGCAACGGGGTATGTTACCAGTTGGGGAAAAAAAAGCATGTGATTTTACTTTATTACATTATAAATATTAGTCTAACATTAACTATAGCATTAGCAAACATGCTTATACCACATTTTGCCTTCCTCCTCCTCCTCCTCACTCCGTTGCAACACTGACGAATACGTATTTGCTGAGCGGCGGCCTACTTTATGTCCAAACTGGCAAAAAAAAAAAAAAAAAAAAAAGGCACCGGGTCACTTCCCGTTTGGTCACTTAGCAACCACTGCCAAATATGGGCAAGCTCTGTTGTCATCCCCGCAGTATCCTTTCGTGCTTTCCCGACAAAGGATGCCGTAAAGAACAAATGCCTAAGTTCAATAAAGCACAAAAAACGTCGGTGAGTCATGTGTTCTCAATTTGCCTTTGTTAGTTTCACGTCAACACAAGCGAGAGGCTTCAGTCAATAAACTTAATATCTTGACTCTTGTCACAATTAAAAAAAAACAACTGCTGTACAGTTACCGCCCGTCCGTTAGCGCGGCCGCAATTGCCAGCGTTTGCGAATAATTCATGAGACGGATCCCGCGAGAAAATGGTTCGCATAGCTTCAGCGCTCATGCCGAACCAAAGGCGGGCGTGTCGGTGAGTTATGCGAGTGTTTGGTGCGCCAAGAGGCGGGGAAAGAGGGGAGGCGGGAAGGTGAGCCGAGGACAGGATATGAAAAGGAGAGAGTGGACAAGAGGACAGGACACGGGCAGGGCAAAGAAAGGAGATCGGGGAGCAAAAAACGAAAACATTGAGGAAGGAAGGAAGGAAGGAAGGGCACGTTTGCTCCATGGCCGACGTCCAAGCAAGTGCTGAATTGTATTTCTTGGGCAGTCACACAAGTACAGAAAGCTTGCGGTCGTAGATTTGACCGAATGGTACAGTGGAAGCCTGCGGGCCCATCTTTGTGCTTTGAACGATGGGAACCAAGCAATCGTGCAGTGAGTGCCTGGAGCGACACACGATCGCCGAGCCCCAAGGACAGCATTCGTGGAAACGTCTCAAAGGACGACTACGAGAAAGAGCTGACGAAGATCCAATATCCCGCTTCCACTCAACGACTTGGAAGGAGATTTTTATGACCGAGGGAGGCTCCTGCTCATCTGACGCGGGAAGATGGGCTGCCCCCCCGCCTGCCCGCCTGCGGTGGGTCAAACGAGCCTGGGGGTTTCAAACCAGGAGGTACACAAACACTGGGTCAAGTGGCGCAACAAGGGAAAACGCCCCCCCCTGCCCTCCCCCCCACCCCTCACCCACCCAACCCCACTTCCGAAAACTAGGACACGGCGCTCTCGTAAACATGACGGCGGCAGGACAAAGAAGTGTTGCAAAGGCGCGCGTGCTCATCGCATGAGTCACACTTCGAAAGCACCTGCTGCTCACAGCTGGAAAAGAATTACACATTAACACACACACACACACCAGACGCAGGTGGAGGACTAAGTGGAAACATAACCTTAACCGCACAGGTGGTGGCCATAAATCTACACCTAAGCCAAACCGTTTCCCTAAAGCGTCCAACGCTAACCTTAAAGGCCCTGTAAATCGACACCGTGTAATACGGCGTTGTTAAATTCCAAATTTGACAAGCGAGCCCACACGCGCTTTAGTAGCAAAGTATATTTCCACCGTCTCTCTGTGACAGACAGAGGCGCACTCGGGGCCAACGACGAGGCACTCTAAAGGCAAGGAAAGGCAACTTTATGAAGACCATTTCAGACTCAAGGCAACTCAATGTGCTTCACACAGCCAAAACAAAAACACTACGTGTGCGTAAAGCACTTTTCATGGCACCCTGAATATTCAATTAAAAAATAGATTTGGCTTTCTACATCCTAATAGAGGTGCAACAACCAAATCAGGAACAATTTTTCTCCATTTCCCGCAAAAAAAAAAAAATTGTTTGTCCTAATCTGATCGTAAGGGCACGCCTTTTGCAACTTGGAGGAGCCCCCCCCCCCTCCCATCCCTTCCCTTCATCAGATGCCTCCACTAACCGGTTGATAACGCTTGCGTAACGTCAACACGCAAAGAAAATATGCGCGCTGGATTTGCCGATACGCGGGGAGCAAAACGGGGGCGCGCACACAAAGCAGGACTAATGACGGCAGGACTGTGGAAGTCGCAGCTGCCTCTGTTGGGGGGGGGCGGCAGTGCGTGCACGTGCACAGAGTCACAAACGCACTGACACAAATAACACAGTGCGTTTGAGGTCAGACGACATCGTGTGCACTTCCGTCCTAAAACGCCGCCAAACGGATTTGGGGTGTCGTGTCGACGTGTGACGCCGGAATCACACGATGGGGAGGATATTCACCTCAAACTTTCCAAAAGTCATTCAGCAGCGCCTAGAAACGTGTGTGAGGACGCTCATCATTAACTGTATTCCAATTTTTTTTCGTTAATTTTTTTTTTCCCCGCCGAGTCTTCCTGGCGAGTGGTGCCCGAGCGCCCCCTACTGGCCAGGCCGCCAGCGCCTTGTAGACGAGTCCGACGTAAGAATGTGAAACTGGGACTTTGCCGACATTCATTCTTGCGACTCATCATGTTGACACAATTTCGCTGTTTAAACAAATCGAAAACAAGACTTTTTATCGCACAGGATTGGAAGCTGATTGATTCTTATCTGCTTGGACGTTTGACCCTCGGTAGCACACAAACAACCAGCGCGTCGCTTTCTGTTTGACGAGACGACGTCACCGGGTCCGTTTGAAGGAACACAAAGTGAGCAAAACAGTACAACAACAAGGTGCGGGTCACATCACGCGTGACGGCCGAGTGTGAAAGCGCCACTTTGGCGAGTCCCAAGTAGACGTGAGTGCGTGTGTGTCCTCGCATGTTCCGAGCACGCGCTGACAGAGCTCCAGCAGAATGTGTCTCCACGTGCTCGTAATTACTCAAGAGGCTGATAAAAACACGCGTTACTTCCGCCGCCTTGAACGCAAACATGCCATTTTGCACGTCGCCGCTAATGACACGGCCTGTCATCTCGGCGAAGTCCACCAAGATGAACGTTCCTGCCAATGTTTACCGATTCAAACGTATTTCTTACTTTTTACCACTCAGAAAAAGGCTCTCGCTATTGAAGTTGGAAGACTATCACGTACAAAATGTTCCGAAATGTAACACAGCGTGAAGCCACGTTTATTGTTGCCGCGTGCCTTTAAGAGGCGGGGCCTAGTGTGCGCGTGGGTTGCTGTCACTCAAAGGCAGCACCCGTTGTTCATCGAAGCGATGCTGCGTTCAGGAAAGCCGGGAAATTTTGGGTCTCCCAATTCGGAAAAGTGATGTAGCCGCATCGCAAAACCGTCACGATGTCCGAAACGTGTTTCATCGACGCTTCGCGAATCCTTCCAAGGTCGGCGTGTCACGCTCGACCCGGTTGGACGAGGTTCCCTTTGAACTAATGATTCACTTTCAAGTAGCTTATCTTGAATAACGTTGGGAAAAATGCTGCCGTGGGCGCACTCTGTCCGTTTTTTATTGCTCTTCCATAGCATGTTTAAGTGTCGTTCACAAACACGGTCAAACGCTTCTTCGCAGCTACTTCAAGGTTAACCCCTTCAGGGACGGCCGTCACTCCAGTGGACATCTCATCCTGTTATCAGGTTACAGGGTGCTTGGAAGGGTTAATCTGGTGATGTACGGTCAAGGTCGACTCGTTGAATTGCGCGGGTGAACCTCAGGTGATAAAATAGCCCGTTCTTGCGCCACACTTTGGGTAAACGGATTCGCTCGAAAATGTCATCGGTCAGAGTGTGCGTCATTGCGAGTCGAGGCCGGAATTTTTGACTGCGATAACATCTCAGATTGCGCACGTCTTGCCCCTCGGCGTTCCAAAACCCCCCTCCAACCCATGCCACCAACCCCGTCGGGCGCTTTTGAGCAACACCCGGACCTTCTCACTCCCGCCGCGAAGGGTAAAACATGGTTGATCTTTTCGAGCTGTTGATGTCAACTTTGAGAGCATGAGTCAACCCGTGAAGCAGTACAGAGGAACACTTTAACCGTTCATCACCCTCCGACACGCCCCGTTCCCTTCAACACCCCCCCCCCCCCCCCATGTGGGAAAGCTGCTCACTCTCTTGTGTGTTAATACACATCACCCTCTGTTTGAACTCGCACTAGCGAGGTGGCGTTAGCTTTGACAAAAAAAAAAAAAAATGAATACATTTGGTCGCGCACGATGTAAATACAAAGAGAATAAGTGAATGACATCCAAGGCCAAGAGTCGGAGTGAACAAAATGGGGACGTTTCCAAACCCCCGCTTGGCAAAGCAAAACGGAAAGTCACTTGAGGTGAAATTTAAAAAGCGACGGACCCCGAAATGCCAAAACCTGACACCGCACAACAAAAGTAGCAGCCATTGTAAATGTCAGGAATGCTGCAGTTAAGAACACGAGTAACTGGATGATGCAACCCCCCCTCCCCACTCGGAAAAGTGGAACCAAACAACAATCGAGGACCCGTGATGTCAAAACGTGACATCAAAACAACAAAAAGTGATGCCGCGTTCCCTCAAACTGGGAAACCTCCGACCCCCACAAAGGACTGCGTAAGGACTTCTCATTTCTTGAGTGCCGTATTCCGCCGGCAAATACGCCTCCGCCTGAACACCGACCGCTATTCAGGACGCCAACTTCACGCAACCTACGACGCGGAGGTGTTGCCGAGTTGGATGACACGCATCGTGGCCGCGGCGCCCGTTCGCCGGCCGGTTTGGGGCGAAGGACAGGGGTCGCGCGTGCGGCCCCTGTCCTTCGCCAAAGTGATGCGTACCCAGCAGCCACGGCGGTCCAGAAGGATTAGGCCGAGAGGGGAGTATGTGACGGTTGCCTAGCAACTACGAACCCACTCAAACGCCGCCTGGCGAGCATACAGGCCTTGAATAGGAACAAGTTGAAGTCTCGACTCACCCGGCTATCACGGCACAGTATGACACACACACACACACACACACACACACACACACACACACACACACACACACACACACACACACACACACACACACACACACACACACACACACACACTGTGTGCTTAAGTGTGTTTGTGTGTGCGCGAGCGCCACCTTCAACACGTGTAGTAGTTAATGACAAGACAGTCATACAACTAATGGCTTCAGCTGGATCCCTGCCACACTTTTGTACTTTGCTGCAGGCTCTTTCCAGCCTGCTTTTCCTATTCTGGGATGTCCTCGCATGAACCGAGGTCTCTTGCCAACATCTAGCCTGCATCTCATGAAAGAAGTCCTCCAACAGTTTATACAAAAGAGAGAAAAAAAAAAAGGAAGAAGAAGAAAAGAAAAAAAGCCAAGTGTGAGTTCACAATGCTCTGCTCGTCCAGTCAACTTATGAGGAAAGTAAGTCAGGGCCCGAACATGGCCAACGAACTGGAGGTTCATGGAGAAACAATCAACTTTTAATAATAGCTTTTTGTGTGTGTGTGTGTTTCAATTGTACGGGGCGTCGTAAAATGTTTTACTATATTGTTCATTCATCGTGTTTTACATCTTTGGATAAGGATTATGAGTGACGCGCTCTGAAACGTGACTTTATTGTGTGGTGTTTACGGTTGTGCTTGGGAGGGTGTGCGGTGATGTTGAGCAGCAAAACGACAGCCGTTTCGAATATTCGGGTTGCCTCGGAGAATGGGTGTGCCGGTGAGTCTATTTTATACGTTTACTTTTAATCGTCACTGCCTTTTACTATAGGTATAAAAGCAATATATATATATATATATATATATATATATATATATATATATATAGTTTAAAGGAGTACAAAATAAATCCGATGTCACAAAAACTATACAGAGTATCTATCCATTCTTTTCATATGTACTGTGTGTATGTAAGTATATTTTGTTCTATCCATTTAAAGAAAGAGAGACAGAGAGAGAAATGTATAGAATAAAAAAAAAGAAGCTAAACACGTCTACACATGTCAACACAAAATAATAAGCCTACTCTAACTGACAAACAAGAGCAATCATCACATTGTCATCATTTCATTTTTGATATCTGGTCGTACAAAGCACTCGTCGATACACGTCGATCGTAATAATAATAACGACAACAATCCCGCATCGCTTCACACGCGGCTGATCGTCGTTGAAAGAACAACAAACCGCATCCGCCGAGAAAGACAGAAAGTGCCACACGCGTCCTGCAGGAGGCGCTAACGCCTCCATTCGAAAGCTCACCATGGCCGCAACTCCCCATCACTTGTTTTGTCTCCGTCTGTGTTTCGGTGATGTTTTATGATTACAGGTCAATAGGGGCCCCCTCAACGGGTTTGTTGTACTCTAGTAGGTGCTCGGGAAGTCGCAGGGCCGAATTGATTTCCTTAATTGCTCTTCAATAACCTCAACATTCCGCCACGGTTTCCTCCACTTTCGCTATTAGTCAAGCCAACGAATGAAAAAAAACGACCCCCCCCCCCCCCCCGCGATGAATATCTTTCGTTTTTCGCGTATGTTCAAGTGGCTGTATCAGACACACCGCCCCGCACATCGACAATCATGCTCAATTTTATTTTATTTTTTTTGTGTGGTTCTCGAGCGACATTCCTCGACAAGCCTTTTATCCGGCGCTCATGGAAACACACTTCTGCTTCCATCTGCTCAGCGGAGGAGGAGGCGGACGGGTGACGCATACACCTCACATGTGGCAGAGCGAGGGAGGGGGCGGGAGAAAACGAGTGGGAGCGGAGGGCAGAATGATGAGCGCGGTGACGTCACATAACATATGGGCAGGGCCGGGGTGAGCGGGTTTTCGCGGGGGTCTGGCCAGGCAACGGGAGGAATGATGATCGCGAGCGATGCATCACAACTGTGATTATGTTTCAGACTTCTATACGTTGTGTATATAAAAAAAGCAAGCGGAAAAAAAATTTACGTCGGTAGAACAGTCTGGACGATGAATAGATGTCTAAAAGTGAAAAGGTAAATGAATATAGAACAGAGGGGGAAAAATGAATGAAATCATGAATAGATTATTTTAAGTTGTATTTTATTCCCCCCCCCCCGTCGCTCAAAAATTGAAACAATAGTGCAAATTAAGACAATTACTCTAAACATATTTTTTAAACAAGCAACTGCATTGAATATCCTGGAAGACGCATACAATTAAAATGAATTCATTTGATTAAAACTAACCACTGCTAACAAGTAATACATTGCTATTTACAACATTGCAAAATACTCTAACAATTCAACTGAATATTGTTACTGTACAAAGTGATTCTTTTGTTTTGTTTTAAATCAATTACATAAATACATTTCATTTGCAAGACGTGCTTAGTAGTGCGCCTTTTTTCGATCAAAGTTCTTAAAATTCCAACAAATATGAATATTGAACGGCACGCATGCTATTTCTTAATGAGAGGTCCAAACCGTGAATGAGTCACCCACGCAATCGCATCCCGCTTACACTCACCTCCGCTCCTTAGCTGTGCGGGGGTCCAGCGCCGTCTAGCGTCGAGAAAGGTCCCTACACTTGCTTCAGGAGTTCCCAGCTGATGTTGACGTCAAAAACTTTTTCCCCCCCTTGTTCCCAGATCGTCCGCTGGAGAAAGAACAGAATGTAACGAATACGCAACTTCAAAAGGGGTGGGGTGGGGTGGTTTGAAGGTGACTGTAGTGCAAGGAGGTGAGAGGAGGTAATCCCCCACCATGTGAGTGGGCGGTGATGACTCAAACCGTGCCGGCCCTATAAAAAGAGGGAGCGCGCACGTCGGGAGAGTTCCGTACCCAATGTGTCGAGGCGACTGACGACCGGCTCGGATCTCCTGTGCCGTCCCGTCGGTTTCTCTCGCCGCACGATGCACGACTCCGGCGGGGTGCAGCTGACGCGGGCTCTGAAGCTCGCCGCTCTCTTCCTGCTGCTGGTCCCTCGCTTCCTGGCCGCGGCCGTGACGCTGTGGCTCCTGGACTTCCTGTGCATCCGACGCAAGGTGCTGCTCCAGATGGGCGCGCGGCCGCACAGCGCCGACGACCCGCCGCTGTGCGTATCCGACTCCAACCGCATGTTCACGCTGGAGTCCTTGCGGGCCGTGTGGTACGGCCAGAAGCTGGACCTGCTCAAGTCGGCGCGGCTGGGACGCGCGGCGCCCAACACGGAGGTGGTGCTGGTGCCCGAGCGGCGCCCGCTGCGCATCCTGGACTGCATGCGCGGCACGCGGCCGCTGGTGCTCAACTTCGGCAGCTGCTCCTGACCGCCCTTCATGACGCGCCTGGCCGCCTTCCAGCGCGTCGTCAGCCAATACGCCGACATCGCCGACTTCGTGGTGGTGTACATCGAGGAGGCGCACCCGGCCGACGGCTGGGTGAGCTCGGACGCCCCCTACCAGATTCTCAAGCACCGCTGCCTGGAGGACCGGCTGAGCGCCGCGCGCCTGATGCTGGCACGGGTGCCCGGCAGCAGCGTGGTGGTGGACAATATGGACAACTCGTCCAATGCCGCCTACGGAGCCTACTTCGAGAGACTCTACATCGTGCGCGACCAAAGGGTGGTCTACCAGGGGGGCCGGGGGCCGGAGGGCTACCGGATCTCGGAGCTCAGGAAGTGGCTGGAACAGTACCGGAGGGACATGAGCGCGTGTCCGGTACTGCAAGCATAACCCAGGAGCAGCCTTTTAAAAAAACAAAAACAAACAAACAACAAAAACTGTGTTTACTTGCACGCATGGAGTGTTTTTCATGCGTTACGTAGGTGATGACTCCTCAAAATCAGGGGTTCTCAGACTTTTGGGGTACAGGGACCCTCCCACAAAAAAAAAAAAAACTACACTTTGAAAACTGCTGGTTCAAAAATAACTTAATTTGGGTCCAAAAAATATATATGTAACACCATTTTTGGAGTTATGTCATACAAAAAATGTTATGTACAAAACAACCAAAAAAGTTTGATCAAAGTGACCCAAGTAGTGGTCAATTTTTTATTTCTTTTAACCAAAATGAGGTTATTTTTGACACAGCAGTTTTAGGAGTGAATAAAAACGTTGCCCATTTTGGGAACAAAAATCACAAATGCCGCCCCGCCCCACCTCTCTTTTTTTTTTTTTGTTGAGAGGCAAAAACAGTTGCAGTGTTATAAGAATGAAATTGTGTTTGTCCAAGATGTGATCGTACTAAAGTCAAAGCTGAACAAGTGAAGAAAGTCATATTTGAACAAAATTCTCATGTCATCTAAACAAGACCAGTCATGGTCATCTTATTTTTTTCCTCAAGATAGTCACACAGCTTATTCAAATGTCAAAGCTGAACAGAACACAGTCACATTTTTTAACATTCCCAAGTACAACACAATGTCATTCTCGCAATAGTTAAGACTTCTTTTTCACAGAAAAAGAAGTCTTTACTCGCTCATAAAAAAAACGCAACTATTATTTTGTTCTTGAAAAATACGACTATTTCTGGAACAATGCACTTTTTCATTTTACACTTACAACAATAAATGGCCATTTTCATGTGTAGGGATGTCAGATTCAAAGTGTCATGTTGTTTCAAAGTGCTGAGCTTTTAATGATCCAAAAGCCTGGTTAGGGAGGAGGAACTGGTTTCTTATGTTGTTGTTGTTTTTTTTTTTGACACTACTGTCCTTTCATAAAGCGTGTCCATTTTTTTTGTTTGTTTAAACAACATCCGATTGCTAATTAATTGGCAGCCACTCCAAGCTTACAGATCACCGGGGGTCCGGGGACCCCAGTTTGAGAACCACTAATCTCGATGTCGATTTTATATTCGGTTGATGTTGGGTTGCGGGTGGCATGCTGGGGTGTCTGCGTGAAGTTCAGTTCTCCAACGGCCCGGCCACAGAACTGACACTGATGTTTGTGACACCTCGGTGGGGGTTGGTGGGTAGCTGTCCCTATGGGCGCCGAGATGACAGAAGAAACGAGGGAGGGGTAACGATGATGACGTGACGTCATGCTGTGTAATTGAACAAACTTTTTTTTGTATAAAATAAACGAGGGACACTCAACCTTTTTTGAGCGACGACATCGTGATGCTGTTTTCCTTGTTTCTCACTTTGTGTGCGTCAAATTGAGGTTACGTAAGAGGTGTGTGTGTGTGTGACATGAAATAATGGGAACAAGTGTATAAATGTACTGCACTGTAATATATTGAACTCCCTGTTATTGTACAGGTCAAACGGACCCATTTTAACAATAAAGTTAATTCCCCGCATAGTCACGGTTTGGCACCTGCAGATTCACTCATTTGTTAATTTTAAAATAATTATTATAATTTGTAATATTTTTGTGTCGAAAACACTTGCTGGAGGTGTATCGCCATTTTTTTCAAGAATTTTTTGGGGTTGAAAAACACCCCCCCAACATTTGAATATACTGTATGTATACACATACTGTATATCCATATTTATAAACATATGCGCATACCTAGAAAGAGTCCTCATTAAAGCAGCGCACAAAGCTTGATGTTCCCTTCATCACATTTGTGGAGCGCCGTTAATTAAACCTTCGAGATGTAAATAAACAAACAAATAAATAAATACATAACCCCCAATACAAATCCTTATACAGTGTATGTTATATGACACGCACGCACAGAGGATTAGGGATTACCGAGCTCTTTTGATTCACGTCGGTCCCAGGTGGTTCGGTTTTCAAACGCCCTCGCCTCCGTCCTGGATATTCCTCAGCTCCCCCCGTTGTTGCGACATTGGGCTTGTCCTGTCAAGGCCGGGCAAGTGGAGGCAAAGGCGGGGGGGACAAAACAATAACACCCACCCCACACAGAAAAGATAAACATCCACACATGCTAGCAATTCATCTTAATGAATAACGGCGAACACAAAAAATTTACGATCTAAAAAAAGAAGAAAGGAGCTGATTGATAATGTCTGTGTGATCAAAGAGCAGACACACTGCGAAAAGAGATTGTTATGTTGCTTTTTGCTCATGGTTCTAAAGTGTTTATTGCCTTGACGGGTCCTGAGCAGTATTTAAGGTCAGCTAAAACAAAAAAACCCCAAAAGGTAGTCCAAGAGTATTTTCCAAGGTGCTTTCGTTTGGCCTCGGAGAAATAATAGCGCAACCAAACATTGCCCCGGTAGGACCATGAGCTGTAGAGCGATGACATCACAGGACAGGGGGTGCTCGATTTATGACTGAATCCCTACAGCTACTTGCTAGAATGATTTATTTAAAAAATAAAAAGCAAAACAATTAAGAATGTTGTTAACATGACAAGAAATATTTCCAGATGGATAAACACAATCGATTTTAAACATTCATAAATAGCATCAGATTGATCCAAATGGACGGTTTGATGACTAGCTGTGAAATGATTGTTCCTCTTCACAGCGGGCAAAAAGCCACCAATTTCAGAGTTTATACAGAGAGAGGGAGGGGGCGGGGGGACTGTTTTTGTGATGGACTGGTTCTAATCAATTTCGCTACGGTGCAAGTAGTTCAATCCTAGTCTGTTTCCACCCTTCTTCAAAGATCACACTTTTGAGTTGACCTTTGACGTGTTGCGCAGCCCTCCACTCAGTAACCTGCCGAAAGTTCAACAGTTTGTTTTGGACGTGTTGGGAGGGCGGGGGAGGAGTTCTATAAATACATAAACAGAGGTAAAAATTAACAAAATGCTTGTGAATGCTTGAGAAAGGGCAATCTAAAGACTGAAGGTTGTTGTTGAAGAAATGGCCTTTTTGGAGAATGCTGTTGTGTGATATTGGCGATAGAAAATCAAGTTAAAAAAAAAAACAACAACAACCCTATGGTGGTATAACATCATTTTTTTCCCCTCAACGTTCTTCTCGACCCTTTCGTCCCATCTTCTACTCAAGTAAGCCCCCTTTCTGATTTGCTGACAATTTTTTTTTAAAAACAAAAAGAAAGAAATAACATCTACCAATTGCTCATACGGGCCAAAATCTGTTCAATATGACACGGGTCACAATGACCCGTGACTGCTCCTAGTGTATGAAATAAATAAATGTAATGAAGGGGTTCCTTCATAATAGATGTGAGGGAGGACTGTGCACATACCGCATACAATGATCTATAGGGCAAAAAGGCATCATCTATGAAGTGTAGAAACACTGCCTAACACTTACATATAAGTTTAGAAACGTAGCTAAGATTACCATTATATTACATGTACAAGCACCTATGACCTATGACAACGACAACAAAACTTCAAACACTGCTGGAAAGGAGGAAAGGAGGTGCAAATTGCATTGGATCACATGGGCGCCCCTGTTACCACGGCGACCTGGTTGCCAAGAGATCTATTTTATCTGGAGAGTTCGGTCTGCCGGTGCAGATGTCGCCGGGCACCGATCTCAATAACAAGACCTCCTCTGTCAAAAGCGAACAGTGGGCACTTTAGGAAACAAACAACGAAGTGAGTACTAACCACCGACAGTTTGCGGACTTATATTTTTCACTTCAATACCGGAATTGGAGAGCCAGACGCACTGTGTGGCACTCATGAATGGAACCAGATGATTCAGGTTGGCCTCCTCCTCCTCCTCCGTCTCCACCTCCACATGACGCAAGTTTGGACGCGTCTGACGCGTGGCTCCGCTGTGCAACCCCGCTCTCTTTCCAGTTGTGAATAACCCTTCGCTGGGATACGGAAAAGTGTTTACGCTTCCTCGCTGCTCTCCTTGTGGGCTCCGTGCCCCCCCGCCCTCCTCCCGCCCACCTGCGCTGCGCTCGCTTCCAGTCGACACCGCCGCACCGTTTGCGCGAAAAGACACCGCGTGGCGCATGGCGGCGTCGATTTGAAGGAGGCATTGAGTTTATTGAAAGCAGCTCCCTTCATCCATTTTCTAATCTGCTTTATCCTCAGCTGTCTTCGGGCAGTAGGCGGGGGACACCCTGAACCGGTTGCCAGCCAATCGCAGTTCACACAGAGACGAACAAGCATCCGCACTCACACTCACACTGAGGGACAATTTAGAGTGTTGCATTAACCTGCCGCGCATGTTTTTGGAACGTGGGAGGAAACCGGAGTACCCGGAAAAAACCCACGCAGGCACGGGGAGGGGTGCAGGGTTCGATTCCTGCACCTCCCCGTGCCTGCGTGGTTTTTTTCCGGGTATACCGGTAAAAATGCTCTCTCGGCGCTGTTAGTTGACCACCAACCATTTTCTACGAGGTGGGAAAAAGGGGGCATACATTTGAAGGGAGGCATTTATATAAGTGGACGACCGGTTAAAATGTAGTGGGGTGGGGGGGGGGGGCATCAACACCTCCACAAGGGACAATCAGGTTTAATGGACAACGAAATGTCGCCAACGTTGCGGGAAGAGTTTCTGCTGAAACAACCCTCCATCGATGGAGCTTGGAAGCTGGGCTAGCACTACGTGGAAAAGCCGCCCTTTCCAGGCCCCACAAAAACCTTTGCTCTAGATTACTTTGGATTGTTTTCGGAGCGTCCGAGCCAGGCGCAAGTTGTAGAGCCCAAAGTTGATTTATAACACCGGAGGCCGTCCGGGTCATCCAATGAGTTCTCGAGAAACAAAACGCCGGTACAAAGAAACGATGTCGAATGAGTGAGCGATCCCGGTAAGAGGTTTTGTCTTTGGCTAGCGTGTTGGCTTTTTTTTTTTTTCTTCTTCGAAACATTGTTCCGAGACGACTCTCCCCAATTGCCAGAGGTGGTTTAAGCCACGTTGTCAATCATACAAAACTTCTAGTGGCCTCAAATATGTATCGCCCTCGGTATCGACTGAAAAGTGATGATTCCTTTTGAGTTTGTCCCCTCCCCACCCCCCACCCTAGTTCGACTCATGCAGATCTTATCTATTGAGTCACAAGCGTCTTTGGCTGCCACGCACTCTACAGACTGTTGAAATAGAAATAATAAGGAGGCTTTTTCCCAGATTATTTCCTAGCCGGTTCTTAGGCAAACACTTCCAACGATCGGCAAATTTGCATTGGGGAGGCTGTCGCCCTCGCGCGCCGCCGCAAAAGCCAAGTGCAGCGTGAAAAGGCCTGAAGAGTCAAAACCACAACCAAAAAAATGACAAACGCAATCACCCATCCCATTTGGGACCAAGTCTGTGAAATTGGATGGTGGTAGGGAATTTCAAGTCGAAGGCAATTAAGGGACAGAGACAACTAGAACGCCAGTAGCGTCAACAAAACTGGACTGCATGACTATCAATCCAACTTAATGGGACAATTCGATCACGGCAAGACACTGTTATCTGCTTGTAAGTGATGGATTGTTTTTCATTTTTATAGTGGTGTAAATACGAGCTCACTCTCACTGCTCTGCCAGAAATGATTAAGACGGTATGACGCCATCGAGGGAGTTGCGTTAATGTGCGCGTGATGTTTTATGGACACAACTCGGGACATTTCACTCACATTCCTACTCCGTTTTGGTTTGTTTTTGTGATCCAAAAATTTAAGGGAGCAGTTTTTGACGAACAATCGCAAATACTGTGCATGGGATGCATTCATTTACAATGACATTTTTTTTTTTTGTGGGGGAGGCAATCTTTTGACAAAACATTTTTTTTTGTCATTTCTTTTAAAGGTTTTTCCTCCAATTGCCAGAACTTCATCAATGCGTTATGAAAGGCTGCCACATACAGCGTGCTCAGACCTGCATACAAATTCATAAATGTCATAAACCGAGCAGCCCCGCATCAAATTCGTTCACCCTTGTGGAATATGACAAAACCCTCTCGTCTGAACATCGCTCTCTCGAAAGGTCACCTCGGGGAAATTGTGCATATTGCTTTTTTTTTTTCTCATCTGAGGAGAGTCAAAGACCCCCCCCCCCCCCTCCCCTTTCACTGCCTGTCAATCTGCTGCTTCCTCCTGCACTTCATATCCCTCAAGTGCATCGTGGCCTCGCGACTCCAGACGGTCAGCTGAGGTTGAGGAGTCTACGCCGCGTCGCCTCTACCTGTGTCACTTTGAGCGCTTCCGTATGTGTGATGTTGTGATTTGACGCTGCTCTCGAGAGGTATTGCGCATGTGTGTGTGTCCTCAGGTGCTCCAGATATGCTTGTGTTCCAGACAGTCAAGTCAGAGGAACATTGTGCTCGGAGTCGGCCTTCGATCTACTCATTATTGCTGAAAAGGAGCCCCCCCGCTGCTTTATGTCCTCAACGTATTTACACCCATGCGCACGTACGCGCCCAGAAATGGGCCGGCAATATTAAATGCGGCTGCACAATGAGAATTACTCGCAAAGCCGTCATATTTTCCAAAGTGGGAGACTTTTTAGGATGTTGCGCTTTACAGGCGCTACTGAAGATACCCGTTCTGTTTTATCTGCTTTTATAAAGGGAGGTCTTGCTACAGTTCTTGTTTTGGATCACTTGGAGAGGCAGACTTAGGAACGTGTCCGATGTGTGAACTTTACATGACCTTGCCTTATCAGATGTGCTTGATCGGCGAGTCACCGGATGTCCCATCTGGTCACGCAGAATCCTCCGGGGGGGTGAACACTTGAAAGATCCGCTTTTGTCTTCGCTCCACTGGGAATAAAAACAAACGAAAAAAAAAAAGAACAGCCTGCGTCTCAACTTCCCATAATAATAGCTTGTTATTTTGCAGGGGAACATGACGTCTTACCCTAAGGTACACATCGTTGTCTTAAGCCGTTCATTGTGTGGTGGCAAGGAGGATATTTGTTCACGCGGCCGCCATTCCGGATTCAACACCCCGGAGGGTGTGGGTTCGCCGTTTAAGCTTTTTCGTTTCGAAGTCGTGGCGTTGTCGCCGGCGGAGAGTCTGTGGCTGCGTGAGCGTAACAACAGAATCCAGCTGGGAAGGAGCCAAAGGAGTTGGGTGAGGTGGTGCAAAAACATTCAAACCAAGAGAATACATTTTCCTTCTTGACAAAAGCCAGAGCGCAGAAACTTTTTTTTTTGCACGACTGGAAGATCATCGCTGACGCTTTTGTATACCATTCGTTGAAATGAGAGAAAAGTTCAAAGGTCAATGTGAACTCAAACATGTTTTACATGTTACAAAAGCAAACCCCAAACCATATTTTCAATGAAAGCCATCAAAATGTCTTTTTTAGTTCTAGATTTGATGTGCTGATGTCATACTAGGTAACAAAGGCACCGAGTATGTGCCGTCATCTTTTAATTGGCCTTGAATTTCATTCAAGACTGCCTTGGAAAGCTATCAATTAACCCAGTTGACTTCTGGAAGTTCTTTTTTCTTTTTAAACATTACACAGAAAGATCAACAACCGGTATCATATAGGCATGCAGTACTGCATTCTTGAATGGCGCACCCTCAATTTCCTCTCTCTGCACTCGCAGACCACTTTCGAGGGAATTCGTTCCCTCATTTCCTATGCCGATCCCCACACGGGTGGGGTTTCAAAGAAAATGTTTTGGCTTTGGCGACGTAACACAACATGTTTGAGAAACTTCCAGGAGCAAGAAGCTGTCAGCGAGGTTACCTGAGGCCACAGCGGTTGTACTGTGCGTGCATCTCAGCGAGACACGCACACACATCCCGACTGGTAAACGGAAGCCCATCGGCACAAATGGAGATGATGGCTTTTTTTATCTCGTCTTCATCTAGTCATCCGGGCTTCTCTTCCTCCGACAAAAGTCCTGCTTTGATGCAATGAACAGAAGAAGATTTCATGAGCGGCGCAATTCAGGAATTTTGCGTTTTTTTTTTAATCATCATTTTGGGAGCAGAGGAAAATAGCAAGCGCCACAGGGGTTTCATGCAACACATGTCTGAAATAGCGCAAATTATGCAAGCAATGAAAAGTCAACCTGAGTTTCGGCGTTTGGCTTGCAGAGACAGAGCTGCCCGTCATCTGACACGGTTGAGGACTATTGACAAAAGAGCAGGAAAAAAAAATCGTCAAACCCGGCAGAGCCTTTTGTTAAAAGTATTGGTTGCTAGCTAAAGGCGTTAAATGGGTCATAACTTGACTTCTCTGGTTGTCGTCAATATCAAGGTATCGCCCAGCACTATGTCAAACTTTTTTTTTTTTTTGGTGGACATATTTCGACAGAAGCTTTTCTTAGCCATGATGAGGTCATTGTCATGATCCTTTGGAAAGGAAGACGGCCCCATTGAAGCATCCTGTCCAGACAGACAGACAGGGCCTGCTTCCCAAGCCAGGTGTTTTGATGCAGCCCGGTGTCAGACATGAAAGAAATTAAAAAAAAAAAAAAAGTCTGGCTCCCACCCAAACAATTCTTTGCAAGAAGCAAATTCAAGTGAAGTCCTAAGTCCATGCGATCTGTTGCAAAAAGAGACGATCTCTTTTTGGGGTCTGAAAGCACAATTGCAAAATAAAGACAATTAATCTTCATTGGAGGGGTTTTGCCTTAAGGAAGACTGACTGGGTCACACACATTTAAGTAGACTGATGAGTCACTGTCTAGTTTTCAACGCTGCTCCCCACAACACACCCATTTCCTTACCTGGCAAACCAAACTCAATTTCTTCTGGTACAACGATTGAGTCGGAGATTTCCGGGCTCCCAAGCACGAACACCTGTTATGACTCCAGGTGAAGTAATCAAGTAACACACTTATGAAAGCTTGGGGGGGGGGGGGGGGGGGGGGGGGTTCCTCCTAAAAAAACCCTGAATGCACGGGAAATGGACATTCAAAAGTTTCTTTCTTTGGAGCCTTGTTTCCATAGCAATAGGTTCTGACATCTTCGGTCGTGACGAGCTATTTTTTTTTTGGGTTGCTAGGATGAGAGATAAGGTGGGTGGGGGGTTACGACAGGCACAGTGTACCACATGTCAACAAAGGGGGCTGCAAGGGTAAGCTCGATTAAAAACAAAAATATGCCACATTTAAAGTTGAGCGCTTTGACTGCGGCCGACGACCGTGAACGCGAGTGGGATGTTGGAAGATGAGCGCGTGAGAGACTGGTATATTTGATTTGCAATGACACGCCATGGCCAGAAGAATATTGCAACAATCTGTTGATAATCAAGCAAATTGCTTTTTTTGGGGGGGGGGGGGGGGATGGGAGATATTTAAGTGCGTCAAAAGATCCCATGGCTTCCAGACTAAATTCCATGACGAAAAAAAAAAAAAAATGTTTTCCTCATTTAACAAACACAACATGTTGAACTCAGAGCAGGCTACGTACTAACCGAAGGTGACGGCGCGACACAAATTGATTCGCTTTTCCTCTTTGCGGTGACTCCAAAATGGAAATCTCCACGTTCGCCTGCTGATCCAAGCAGGGGTGCCAGCAGAGGCAACAGGCGAGTGTCAATAGTCCCCGTTGTCCGTGAAAGCAACGCGTAGAACCCAAACGACCTTCATTTGCACCTTGGTAGATCTGCAAAATCTCAGATCCAAATCAGGGCATCCAGGTAGCGCAAGTAGATTGGATTGGATAAACTTTATGGTCAAATGTACTGTATGTGTAACATACAGCACAGATGACATTTCTTCCCTCTCACCTAAAACAAGAGGAGCCGCTGTGGGTGTCCGCGCCGCTATCAAAAGAAAAGTTAACAAAAAAAAATGACAGAGCTGCATAGGTAGCAATTTTTGAAGCATAGGTAGCTGACAATTATAAAACTGGGCAATGTGGTTCACTTAAAGCATTAACCGTGATTTAACTTTAAGTACCTGTCAATTAATTGAGTGACCCTGAAGCAAGAGCGGGTTGACTTTTTATGGATGTACGAGCATACTGGGCAGCAGGGGGCAGCAAAGCACAATGGTGTACTTAATTTTTTTTTTAAATGATGAACCGACAGGCAGTATTTCTATGTGGAGGCAAAACAACAACAAAAAAACAATACTTACTGATTGTCGTTTTTCTTAAGATGAAAATATAAAACTCACATGTTCTTTTTATTTGCTGTATATAGACAGATGTATATGACTGGAGATGTGGATTTAAAGCACACACAAACAAAAAAGCTTATGTACGGAGCATCTCAACACGTGTTGGAGAAATAAACAGTTTAAAAAAAATCTATACAGCTTCTAAATGTTTTGTCACAATCCGACTATTTCCTCTGTATTCTGTACACATGGGTGGGCGTAGGGGGTATTTTGTACAAAATATGAACTCTAAACATTTATGTGTAACCTAAAATAATAGTTCATCATATGTACAAGCCGTTTAGTATGAGACGTATACCTAAAAGACACTTGTAATTGTCATTCTGTGAGGGGGAAAAAAAAAAAAAAAAAAAGCCTATGTGGAACCCGGAGAGCCTCCAAAAAGGAGACGTTATTAAAGCAATTTTTTTTTCCAGAGGGGACAGCATCCAGCAACCAGACAATACTGATGACGAGCGACATATTTACATTTCGCACATTCATCTTAATGGTTAAGGGTGTTGGTGGTGGGAGGAAGGGGGGGGGGGGAGACCAGGGCAGGGTGGGTGGGAACAAAACCAAGCAGGTGTTTATTCAAATGGACGATGGGTGAGGCATGAGAAAATCTCCCGATGAGATTTTGTTTTCAACGTTCAAGTGTAATCAGGAAGTGCTTTGTTCGTTCAAGTGGCTCCCCTGCCTTCGACCGAGACTCCCCCCCGTCGCTCACTTTTTGGGACAGGGGCCTTTTAAGCGAAGCATGTGCTTTTGGAGGACTTTCTATTTGATCAAACATCCCCCTTCTTAAAAAGGCACTGCGAAAAAAGCACGTTTGAGCTCTTCTAAAAAAAAAAATGAAGACAAACATACCTCCTGTGAAGCAGTGTCGTCCCTACCCGGGGGTGGGGGTGAGGGGTCTATGAGCGAAGGGGGTGGGGGGGGGGGGATGAGGGGTCACGGGTGGGATGAAGCGATGAAGACTATCAGGTGGATTCTGCCGTTCCATTGCAGTGGCGTCTCTCAGGAATTTGAAGCTTAACAACCTGTCTCTCCTACAAAAATAAGAGTTTTCGGTTTTCAAGAGCAGAACTCAGGAGATAAGTCGGCGGGACCATCTCCTTCAATACTTTGAAAAGTTGACTTGCCTCCACTTGAACATTTTCTTACATTACACTGGACACATCCTGTTTTTTTGTTTTTTTTTGTCTTTGATGGAAAAGCACCTGACATCTAGAAAGAGAGGATAGAATAGAACACCTGAGAGGGATGACCACAAGAGGGCAGTGCAGCACTCCAGAAATAATAGCCAAGAGGAAGGGAAAATACGAAAGGAAGGTGGTGATGGGTGACTGACTACCCAGCGCCGCTTTGTCCACTGCAGCTTCGGGTTGAAACGTGAAAGGGGTGGTGGGGGGGGGTTGAACGGATGCATTGTGATGGACCGGACCAAGAGAAGGCGGCGATTTGTGGCCTGTTAGTGGCCGTCATGTGTGGTCAACATCTCTTCGGCTCTCCGGTGCAGCTCCAGGGCTGTGACGGTGGAGATGTCCTTGGGTAGCTCTGATTTCCTCCGCATCAGCGGCCGCTCTCGTCTGTGGTCTTTCTGCAACTGGACCGTGCGAAGAGAGAGTTGGACTTTTCGATTTAAAAACACTGAATTTGAACGAGAATGCAAATGTAAGTCAGCGCTTTGAATGTTTTCTTTGAAGCTGAGCATTATTCCATCCGAAATTGTCAAACTGGAGCAGACAATCAATGGCGTATGAAAGAATGACTCTTGATGCCCGTGGCCAACATCGAGCGCTGGACTCTGTGATGTGCAACTTGAAAAAGAAGAATAGCTGATTTGGAAGCGGCCTGAAGCTGGCACTGTTGCACTCAATACTGTCGACGCTTGGGTGTTAAATAAACGCCGCACTTCAAATAGACTTAGCTTCCTCTTATTAGCCTTCAACTGGCATTTCATAACACCAAATGTCAGGTCACGTCTTTTCCACTGCACAAATTAAAGGTGGTCTATTCGGATCGTAGCCTTTTGTAAAATGCAAAGACTGTTGCCATTTACAAATGTACCTGTGTGGCCTCCTCAGCTACTGTTTTCTTCAGCAGGCCGACGTCATCGAGCGGCGGCGCGTCTGTCTCCATGTCCGTTGGCCCGCCGGAGCTCACCGGGTCCGTGTACGTCAAAAACTTCGGGAGATACAGCAAGAAAGGTTTTTTTTTTTTTTTTTAAATGATATTCATATTTTTTGTGCTGTAAAAGGGTCCAAACACACTGTAATTACTGGGCCGGTGTAATAATGTCGACTACCTGCGGGTTGGACTTGGCGAGATTTTCAATCTTGAGCCAGGCTTCTTCTCGCTCCTTCCATTTGGCTTTCTCTCTGTGGATCGACGGCAAAAGACAAACGATGCGATAAAAATGGACGTTTTCGATACGCGACCAATTGTGAGAACGGAGGCGCGATAACTGGCATTGTTCTGCCAGTTCTGAGCGTGTCTCTTCAAGCAAAATTGAAGTTATACAAAACGAAATTGGTCATGTTGATGGGTGACTTGCTCAAGAGCACCTAAAATGGGATTTTATGAGGGCAATGCATGTTTCCCCTACTTTATACTTTCTATTTGACTCATTTTAAAGAAAAACATGGAACGCCTGTCGGTATTTATTTTATTCGTACATATGGTATCTATTATTTTCGTGATGGAATTTTAGCATGTTCAAAAGCAATACACTTAAAATTATCTTCTTTTTTTTTTAATAAAAAGGCCAAAGGTCATATTGACCCATTGACGAGAAACAACAGAAGGGGATGGAATGAGCCATAGACAACATATTCATTTTTTTTTTTGGTTTTGTTTTGAACACTATTGGATCATTAAATACAGAATGGGTCAAACTGACCATAACGTTTTGGGCCAACAGTTGCAGCCATTTAGTAAATTTTCATGTGAAAAACTGTTTTTATGTCCAAGGCAAGACAAAAAAGCTGATGCCTTACTTGCTTTTCTCTGCCCTGAACTGCTGCGTACAGTCATCAAACAGCTTTTGGTTCATCTCCATGAAAAGCTTGAGCGCATTGTAAATCAAGCCGTGGATGGTCCTGAAAGCAGGGCACCCATTAGTGCACGTTGTCAAATTCAACGGACGATTCTTTTAAAACCGAGCGAGGACTGTGAAACGAACTTGTTCCAGTGAGTCTTGGAGTTGCGATAGAGCGCGGGAAACATAATGGGCAGGATCTTGGCGGCGTTGTCGCTTATCAGGCTCATGATGTACTCGTTGTTCCAGTAGTACAGCGCTCGTTCGGCCACCTGACGCAAAAGACAGTCAAAAAAAAACAAAAAAAAAAACACGACGCTCGATGGACGTGCGCGGCGCGTGAGCGATCGCCGAACCTGGAAGTGCGGGCTGGACACGCATTTGGCCAGCTGCCTGAAGAGCGGCTCCATGACTTTGACAAACTCCGACGGCTCGATGACATCAAGGATCTCCTCCAACTCGTTGAGGAACATCACCTCTTTGGGGCTGTGGGTCTTTGGCCAGTACTTCAGTAGAGCCATTACAGTCTGCGCGGCCCAGTTAGTGTTCATGTTAGCATTTGAACATAAGGTTTGGCAACTCGATGTATCCGTTTGTGAGCTGCTATTCACCCGCTCGCAAAAACCAGCTAGTTTCAGCGGAGGTCAAAACAGGGGGTGTAAAAAGTGCGATGGAGTATTTGGGTTAAAGTGGGTTACAGACACCTGAGCAGGCAAGGTGTTTTTGCGAAGACGATTGTCGAGTCATATTTTCTTCCGAATTCACCCGAAAGAAACCCTGCATTCTGAATGTTCTGCTAGCGAAAACGCACGGGCAGACTCAATTGAAGGAAATCCAGTCAACCTAAACAAGTAAGACTCGCAACTCACCGGCTCTGTAAGCGTGCTATCTTTCTCCAGAAACTGGACCACACAGTAGGCCAGCTAAAAAAACAGGCACACAAGGAACACAACGTTAGTCCACCAATTCTGATGATGAGACTGAACACTTCGTGATGGTACCTGCGGGTGGTAAACGCTCAACGATTTCACTTTGTGCAAAGGCAGCAGAACTTTCAGTAGAAATATCTTGTGTTCTTCTTTCAAGGGTAACGCGAATCCATTGATGATACTGGAAGGTTGTGGGGAGAAGAATTTGATTCCGTTTAGGACACACCACCAAATGGGACTTGCATTTTGACGAAAAAACAAATACCCCTCTTACCTGCCTAATATTTCCAGTAGCTCAGCAATCCCATTGTGATGTTCAGTCTCATAAATAAATCTGGGAGGAGGGGGGGAAACAAAACAGTGTTTTAAGTGACTGGCAATAAACACCCGCACCTCACATAACTGCACACTCACCTATAAAATATGTTATTGATGTGTTTCCTAATATACGCTCGCAGGCCCAGAAACTTGCCGTAGATTCGATGCAGGGTGGTCTTTAAAAAATCTCTTTCCCGAGGGTCTTCACTGTCAAACAATTCAAGGAGCTGAGTGCAGAGTGACATGATTTAATGAAACCCGGAGAAAACGAAACAAAACAGGCCCACAAAAAGCCAGGAGAGCACACCTTACCTGCATTACATACTTCTGGTCAATATACTTTTTGGCTATGTTCGGTTGAAAGTCAGTCGACTCTAAGAAGCGTAGAAAGAATTCGTAGACAAGCTGTTGAAGAAAAACAAGAGATTGAAACATTGCGGTCCAACGGCGAAACAAATTAACTCCTGTTGCTAAAAATGCACCTGAAGATGGGGCCACGCGGCCTCGAGCGTGGGCTCGTCTTCCTCGGGGTCGAACTCGGCACCCGTCGGGTTGGATGACGGCGGTAACGTTCGGAACATATTCACGGCAAACTGAGGACAAAAGGGAGAGCAACGTTCCAAGAAACTGCAACTCTTCACATCACATGATGATAGAAAAGCTGACGAAATAAAGCTTGTTTTTTTTTTTAAGAAACTGCAACACCAAGAGTTTTACTTCATTTTTGTGGCTTTTGTTTGCAAGAGCCGCATCATATGTGGTTACGGAACATGATGTGCCAATTGGGCAGTTCCACCACTCTGTCCGTTACCGAATATGTTCTGTGTGAGAAGTCGGGAGGCCTCTGTTCTGTTCCGAATGTTCCATATAGCAAAATGTGAATCGGAATATTTGTCCAGACGCAACATGCGAGTACGAAGTCTTGGTGCTAACACTCGGCTCAAAAAAACGTTTGTCCTTCCGCTCTTTGATGACGAAAGCCACCGGCAGGGTTTCAAAGCTCGATTGGGAAGGTGGGAAGGTGGGAGGGTGGCGGCGTGGCTACATTTTCATGATGATGCGCGGATCAAATAAAAAAATAGGAGCGGGGAGAGCAAATTTGCACCTCGATCGGCAGCTGCGCGGCTCGCGGCACGCTTTGATTTACTTCAAAGGTAGTTAGCGCGCAGCTTGGCCCATTTCAAATGAAGTAACACCGACCCCCTTTGCATCAGTTGACATGCACCAAGCCATTGAGATTACTGACCATGTGGACCACTTCGGGGTAGATGGGCTCGGTGATGACGTTGCGGTTGTGCGTGATGTACTCCACCATTTCGCTCAGCGCCGCCCGCTTCACCTCCTTCCATTTGAGGTCACTCAGCGGGTCGGAGATGAAGTCGAAGAGGACGCAGCACTGCCGCAGCTTCTGAATGAAAAGCTTCTCCTGCTCAGTCGGGGGAACGTCTGCACATTCGTGGAGGGGAGGAAGCGAATTTTAAATTCAGGTGTACGTCATGTTTCGGTGAATGGAATATACAGTAGATATCATGTTTGTTCATATCATAGCCAAGAACGTTTGTTTACTAAAAGTAAGAGTGAGAAAAATGTTCGGACGGATCTTAAGCGGGAGCCCTACTTACAGCAGTACAGTTTAAATAACTAGTTGCAGTGGCATGACTAAAAAGCTACACTGCTCATGAGAACATGTTCTTACTTTTAAGAAGGAAAATAAACAGCCTTTGGTTGAAATAAAGCCACTCATGATTTTATCGCCCTTCAAAAGATTTGCCGCCTGCCAATCAACTCCGTGAATCAGTAAACCTCGCTGTCGCCGCCAAAAGGCTCTGCAGCGCTCATCAAAACGTAAATCAATAATTTAGCGCACATTAATCATGCAGTGGCTGAGTCACACCTGTGTGCCACCCCACCCCCCATTCCCCCACTCCCTTTTTTTTTCGCAGTCCAGAGGCTTGCGTGCTGGAGATGGTGTGGCGAACGAAAAGTACAGCGGGTTCAAATATATTGACGACCGGATCTTTGCCCTGCAACTTGCTCCCCATGGGGGCAGCACCGACTTTGGAGGTCCACATAAACAACTGGCATGAGGCTGTCACCATGGCAACTGTGGAACAAAGGAGCAGGACTTTGGACCGGGGAGGGGCTCAATTTGGCTAAGCAGAGATGCGTGCAAATGTTGCTCACACTGAATGATATATTCCAGCACCGGTGGCAAACTCAAGACCCGGGGGCCAGATGTGGCCCGACACATCATTTTAAGTGGCCCGCAAAAGCAAATCAAGGATGACAACTTCCACGATGCTTGGTGAAATCTGTACCAAAATTTCAAATTTTCAGATGTAATACATCTGGGACATATTGTCGGCATTTTCTTGTGACGAAATCAATCATTACAATAGTTGAATAAAACGTACTTCTTGACTTCTTTGTATAGTTTCAGTCGTAACAGCCCTCCAAGGGAAACAGCAATTATAATGTGGCCCGCAACAAAAATGAGTTTGACACCCCTGCTATTCCGAAGCTGCTCAAGTGGTTGTCTGTCGTTGGGTGTTTTGATCAGTTTATTTTTTTTTTAATGATGTGCTTCCCCTATCTGTCGCATCTAAATAGACTACACATTGTACAAAAACGTATTGGATGGTCAGCTGTGGGCCAGTCGCTGTCTGGCACCATGGTAACCGCAGTTCAAGACCCTCCACTGCCAACATCCCTCCGGGACGCACGGCTGTGGTATCTTGAGCAAGACGCAGGTACACCAAACTGCTCGGTAGGCGCTTAAGTAGCCCCCCCCCCCCCCCCCCCCGCTGCATTGTGCGTCACTACCAGTGTGTATTTGCTAAGTGCCATGATGGGTCAAATTGCCGATATGTGTCTGCATGTCAGATAAAGACAATTCTGGTTCGAGGGTTTGCGTACAAGCCACTTCCTGTCATGTAAAGCTTTCAGGATATCATCATTCAGAGAAATGAGAGAGCAGGGCAGGCAGGCCGATGTTAAATGCGACGCCCGTTGTTATTGCTGTTTGTAGCGTTGCGTGGTGTGGCTGTTTATTCTGTGCCTAGTCGTTCTGTTTTGTTCATTAAGTTTTAAAAGCAAAAGGTACCACATTGCTAGTTGCCGATTTTGGCTAGGGGCTGTATCACGGCGATGTCACTCAGTACAACTACCTGGAAAGTTCCCAAATATGTTGGCTCCAAAATCATTTTTCACTGATCGATGTGAAATTGAGTGGCAGTGCCTATCATAGCGATGCATAAAGAAATCTCAAAAGGCCATTTTTTTCTCAGTAGAGCTCCACATCTCATTAAGGCAGGTTTAGAGAGGTCGGCCAGCTCCTGTTGCACGACGGCACTTGGGTTTCTGCAAGCATGAAATATTAGGAGACGCGCCTGCTGCACTTGTGTGCCTTGAACACGGACGGATGAAACGACTAACCTTTTCGCATCTGAGCGCGCACAGGAAATTCTCTAACTAGGTCATAAGTGTGAAAATTTTCCAGAGAAAATAACCTCGTAAAACAAACGAAAGAAAAAAAAAAGAAAATTACACCCAGTACAGAATTTTGGTAGACAAGTTGACAACAGGAGGTGAAAAAAACAAAAAAGCCAGAGATGACGTTTTGACCTCACTTCCTTTGACATCCTCAGTCCTGGTAGGGAGGATGGGAGACTCCACACAACACTCTGGACACTTTGCTTCCTGACTTGGGTTGGGCTATGCTAGGAGCAACAGCAACCCAGTTGCAACAACTTCTCGAAAAGTCACCCGACAAGTACACAACTTTGCAACACAGACACAGCACGCACACAAAACGCTACTTTGCTAGATTTCCTGCTCTCACCTCTAAAATGCATTAGGGCCACAAGGTGGTGAGGCCTATTGGAGCCCGGCACATCCAGAACCATCCCGCTGGGCGCTCTGGCGCATGCCGACATGAGTGAGGTGCACCGACCGGGAGAGCAGAGGGAGGGTGGGAGGCCCGGCGCTACCGAGGTGAGGAGCCGGCCTCCATTTTAGTACAAACGCTGTGAGCAGAAAATGAAGCTCCCCTGCAGCTGGATGGAAGCCGTGATGTCATCGACACCCTCCACCCCTGCATGCGTACGCCCCGATTGGACGACAGCGTCCACGTGGGCCGGCTGTTGCGATACATAAACATGAGGCGAGGGCTCGGCTTGGGGAGCGAGGAGGGAAGTGGTGGAGCTGAAGCGGTGATTGGAGGGGAAGTGGCCACAATTTTTTTTCCACTCCAATGCAAACGAGAAAACCGCCATCAATTGCTGGAATGTAAACATAGACCTGAGTAGTCAAGTTGAAGGCCAAAAATCATACATTTTGAAACCAGAATGACACTTTGAGCAGAGTGCAGATGTCCAACAGAGGTTGTATCATCCCACTTTGGATCAACAAAAAGTCATAAATTACATAATATACCGTAGGGGAGGGAATCAAGGTACCGTATGATCTTTTTACCGAAGACGACAACGTCACGATACAGCCATGATGCAATAATCGGTATACTGGGGACGAAACCTACGATGTACTCACAAGTCTTCTCTAACCTCGAATACTCTTGTCCTTTATTTCCTCGCGCTCAAATTCAAAAGGCGACAAGAAGCGCCGGGTCTGTTGCCTGCTTTTCGGGTGACACCGCCTGTCATCCAAATGCTATTTCTGGTCTTCTGCTGTGCATGCACATGACAGATGGCTGTCTCGAAGCCCCAGCAGGAGCCCAGGTGGATGTGACAGAAACAGGAAGGCAGGAAGCATCGACATCGGCCACACAGGATGTAAGCGTATGCAAGCCAGGCAGCGGGGACGGCGACTAAACACAGAAGCCCCGATGCCAACTCGACGCAAAGTAGATCAGGAATTGTCTTGAGCGATTTGTAAATTGGAGAAATGGGAGGAATTTTTTTTTCAAACAATTCAAAGGTGTCTGTGCTCTCGCTCTCTCTCTTTTTTTTTTTTGCTTGATCCATTGCAGAAGCATCAGATCAGAATTTCAGTATCGGCGGTGACTCAAAATTAAGTGACTGAGTCGGACTTGAGAAAAATGGGGCGCGACATCCCTAATTGGTTGTTTAATTTTATACTTGACGGGTGGGCCAGAATAAGCAGGGAATAGAGAAAAAAAACATTTACATGCATCTTCATTCATTCAATATTTAGAGTCCGAAATGCGACTAACAAGCATGTTTTTGTTTTGAGAGAACCACCAGACAGAAGCGCCTGAGGTGAGATTGGGATCCACACAACCTCTTGACTGAGATAAACATGCCAATCACAATTTCCATAATTAGTGCTCTTTTTTTTGCCCTAAAAAAAAAAAACACCACAGAAAATTGTTTCATCAGGCTGGAAGGCCGAAGCCGACTCACATAAAGGGCTCTCTTATGTTGTGTGGTCATGTCATGGGACCACTTTGCCCCCCCGCCCCCCGCGATAACGTTAGGCTGCAGCACAGCTTCTCAAAATTCACTGTCGGCGAGACAACTCAGCTGAGTGCATGTGTGTATATTACCCACCTCCCTATATCAGTGTCGCAGCCTTTTCTGACGAGCGCTCAAGGCGACAGAGACTATTTGCAGAGATCACCTACTGAGACGAGAGAGCAAGAGCTCCCAAAACAGAAGCCCAGTGTCATTTTGACCCCCTTCGGTGTCTTCCTCTGAGGAGAGGTGAGGGGGTTGGGGGGGGGGGGGCAACTTGTCATGCATCTCTGTGGCAAATCCCACTTAGTTCATATATCTAAACTGGGCAACGATTTCCCAAAAATGTGACTTGTGTTTTGTAGCATTTGTTTTCCAGAGTAGAGACCCAATACGTAAAAAGCCCCTTTTTTGAAACCAAAAAAAAAAGCCTCAAGTAACATTAAACCTCAAACCTTTTCCTGAGGCCACCACAGGATAGTGCAAACATGATGACCGCAGAATAAGCACTCGTTATCAGGCTGCTCAGTACAAGACGAGCATATATGATTATATTCCGCACTTCACAACACTAATTCATTCCGGCAACAACTTTGAAAGGCCAGCTACACTGCACGTTTTGTTTTTTTCTCCCACGGTCTCTCTTGGTGTGGGTGTCAAACTGTTGTTGTTTCTGTTTCGGAACAACAACAACTGGCCATCAGATGGCACCTGCCAGGAGAGCGCCTGCATTCAAAAGGGAACACACACACACACACACAAGCACGCGACACCTGTTGAGGATCTGGCTGGCCTCTTCTGCCGATCCGCCCCCACACGATCCACTTTACGAGATAAAATACGCCCGCTTTGTAAAATCAAAAACATGGTAGCATTAGTTGCGCAAATAATGTGGGTGAGAATTGGGTTTTCTTGGGAGCTCTGGGTGCGGTTTAGGTCCCCTGTGACGTCTAGTGACAAGCAGAACAATTGAACGCTCTTCCACGAGATGGCGGAAGGGACAATTACGCCGTGTTTCCACCTGAGGCCATACAACTGAACTAACTTTCTGTTCAATTCAACAGACCTCGAATTTACACAGAAAAAAAAAAAAATCAAAACAAACAAACAAACTAATAATTAAATAAAGTGGGTGCCTAAATTGTGCCCAAAGCATCACAAAAGCCGACGGCAAGTCAGGCAAGCGGTGCTGCTTCTCGGCACGTTGCCAGGCAACAGCTGCAGTTCCAAACTCATTCGAATATACGGTCCCGATGGGGAAGATCAGAGAGAAGACTGCCTCTTGAGTAGTTTTACATCTCGACTTTTGCATGATGTCGGATTAAAAGAGCATGAGAACGACTGCTCTTGCTCCCACCGTTGATAAGCATTCGTTTATTGCTTTACATTCCATAAAGTCGGCGTGCCGTTGCCGCTATCGGCGCCGTCCTTTTAATAGGTTTAGATGCACATTATCTGAATAGCCTTTCGTTGTTGTGAATTTGCTCCACTCTCCTTGGATGCCGTGTCACCAATTAAGCGCTTGATGCCGTGTTCAACCAAATAAATAGGCTTCAACTCAAAATTGACCCTTCAAGCCATATATATACTTTTTGACACATATACTGTATATATATATATATATATATATATATTTTTTTTTTTTTCATGCAAGTAGGTGTTCAGTAATCTAAAAACACCTTTGTACTAACAAAAGCCTCGGTATTCTTCTGGCAACAAAAAGCCTACAAGGAAACATGTTTTCGTTTGAAAGTGGGGGCGAGGTGCGCCCCAATTAAGCGCCGGGTGTGTCATTCACAAGTAATAAATAAACACCGCACCTCAAACAGATGCGATTGCCAACCATGCCTGAATGCAAAACTGTAATTTTCAGGTATCGTTTGGCAACATGGAGGTTCATATGCCACCAAGAACCTGCCGGAGGCCAATCATCCAGTATGAGGAACGAAGGGACGGACGGCGGCACGTCTGAAAGCGCCGCGTATCGGCTCACCGGCTAACATTGCGCAACACGAGGGCCTGCGGAATTAAAGCTTTATCTGGATTACCACTAAATATAGACACTTGGAATAAATCCAGCGCAAAGTCAATGCTGTGTATGTTCCGTGCCCCCCCCCCCCCGTGTTTGTTTCCGCGTGTCATCGGCTCAATATGAAAATGAGGGTGGCGGCGGTGTTTGAGCCAAAGTCCCGCTCTCCATCTCTGCGACGAGATTCCAGGTTTTGGAACATCATTTTTTACGCTCTGTAATTTAAACGCGGCAGGGTGGGGGCGAAAACGGACAGTAGCGAAGATTAAATGCACAATTTTAAGGTTGAGCTGCTTGATGGCATCATTAAGGGAAAATCACACGTTATGTAAAAGCTTCCAGGTGAACCGCGGGGTTTCGATTTTGGGCTTCGCAGTTGGGTCCAAATATGAAAATACCTTTGAATGCGGACAACTTCTGCAGCTCCCGGTTGTTGCTCAAGCTAAAGCGAGAAGAACTCTGCCGCTTATCCTTCTTGATGGGAGTCTGCGAGCCCGGCTGCTTGCCCTTGAGCAACTGGGTGGTCGGCGGCACGCTGTTGCCGGTCTTCCTGTTGGAGCCCTGCTGAGAGGAGAAGAGAAAAAAATATATGACTTCACTGATATAGAGAAACACACTGAAAATATAAATTCAAGGAATAACCTTTCACCGGACTGTGCCAGAGATGTGACAAATACAAACAAAAGCAGGTCGGAGTTCTGATTAAGGAGAAGGGAAAAAAATATTGTGTTCTGACATCACATAACTATTAAATTGGCACTTTGGTTCACATCACAGGAGATTTAAAAATACGGCACGTTTCTTCGCCAAGGTGCTCTATCCAAGACGTGGCGTATCGGGAAGTAAAGAGAGAAACATTTTTATTCGCAAACCTGTCCGGGCCAGCTGTGGTGCCGGCAGACAGATGCGGCTCCTCCTCTCCAATGTGGCAGGTTTCTCACAGCTGTGAGCCCCCACCTTCATCAACCCCCCCCCCCCCCCGCCCACCACCCTCGACTCAGTTGCACACGGCGCTGACTTCAGCGAAATGCAGCTGTGAAAGTGTGTCATTCACACAGTCACGGGGCAAAGGGGGTGGGTGGGATTCCATAACATCGTTGGCCACACTGTGCTACCAACATTCACAAGACGGCGGCGAAGCCGCAAGCACAGTATGTCCTGTTAAGTTGGGGTGTCATGAGACTAAGGAAAATGGAAGCCTTGTAAATTGTGCTTTTTTTTTTTTCTTTTCCCGGGGGTCGACAAGCTAAGTTGCATGATTACCAAGCAATGGAGCATTACTCATGAAATTTCAGCTCAGTGAGTGTCTAACTCCACAAGGTGTTTCGCCCCGCCCACCTTTCTTTTCATATCATGACAAGCAGAAATATGATGTGTAGTTTTAATTGTTAAAACCTAAGATACCGGCAGGTATGTAGCTGGTTCATAAAAGGTGAAAACGATCAATTACTACTTCCCTGTTAGCCAATTTATTCCATTTTGGACTCGGTAATACACATACACATGTAAAACCCCAAATGATAAAATGATCTGCGGAAATGTGTGAAGAAAACCACCACGCTCACGGAAAAACAACCAATCAGAAACAAAGGGATGACTCATAAGGTGGAAGTCATAATTTGCCGGGAACTACCAGGCATATCCCTCCAGCCTTGTGCTGACCTGTAACTTCGGACTCTACTACTTAAGCTTTGCTGAAAATATGTAACACTATATGGAATACCCACCTCTGTAAAAATTAAGAAAATGCTCATCCCTACAGTAACCCTTCATTTCGAATGAGTCGTGCTACCAACGTAGTAGTGGCCGTTGACTTTTATGCTAACAAACAATGTAAAACGCTAGTGACAGGCTAAGGTTTGCTACATTAAGACTTTTTCAGCCATTATGCGGTGGCCCTTTCGGAATCAGCACTGCTCCTGTATATGCAAATATAATATGATAAATAGCATTATTTCACAATGTGAAAATACATTTTCACATTAGTTAGGCCCTTACATCTGTTTTGATTTTTTTTCATTGGAAAATCTAACTGAATATTAAATATTCGACATTCTCTGGATTTTTTATCTTATTCAAGTCATTCCTCAGGGAAGGATGCAACCTGACACATAAAATGTGCGCAGCATGGTAAAAACATCAACGATGATTTCATTTGAATGGATAAAACAAAAACAAAAATATTGAATATTTTAAAAAGCAATAACATATATATTTCATTGCAGTGATTTATGAAATCTGTACTGGCCCGAATGGACCACTCTCAGTGAAGTTCGGGTGGCCTGACACAGACAATGACCTGCCCTGTCCAATCGCTAATGTTGATCCCTGCATGATTCCTTAAGAAAATATATAAAAACATTTTTGGGGCCGTATCTGAAGGTAACACGCCATCACAATATTGTTAAACTGAAGATTCAATGCAATTATTATGCTTTTTCTAATTTTGGCTGCCCCTAGAGGTTGGGAGGGGTTTTACAAGACGTTTTGACGCCCCCCCCCCACCAACACAAAATTAAATTCTGCCAAAATATGATTAGTATAATAAAACTTATCTGTCCCACAGTTAGCCTCGACAACTAGCCTACCTCATGTTGTGAATTCTCCTGCCCTCCTCCACTCTTGCCGACTTTGCCAGATTTAGACGAATCCTGAAAGAAAGAAAAACATTTCTCAAGTTAGAACCCCCCCAAAAAAAACAACAACAATAAGCAAACCACTTAAAATCCCAAATCGTATGTTTGACAAGTACGCTAACGGTACTTCAGCAGAAATGAGAGAGAAACCATGACGAAAATCAGTGTCGCGCCATTCAGAGGCAAGCGAGTGGGTTGAAACGATGCTATTTGACGTGTGGATGCGGGAGTTTAGGTGAAATAGTGCAGCGTAAAACCTATGCAGGACTGCGGGTAGCTGAGAGCTAGCTGGTTTAGCAATTAATGAGGAGTGGTAGGGGGTGGTGCACTCATAGCTTCATATTCTCTGCTAAGACGATTTTACCCCCTCATTAGGGGCGCGTCCACGAGCTCAAGTAGTGGAAAAATGGTCCAAAAAGCTACGCCGGCGTGAGTTTCCCTGCAACTCACCTTTTCTTTTTTCGTTTTGTTCGGCATTGTCCAAACGTCGCCGCCCTTGCTCCCCTCTTGGATCCTCCACTGGCGAAACCACAGCAACTCTCTCCTTGCGGCCCTTCGCACACTGTGAGGCGGTTCATCCTGTCCACAACATCCGATTGGTTTTTGGTAGTCAGCTGACCCACTTACGCGACAAATGACGTATTCCAACTACGGAAGGAGAAAAGGCGCCCCCAGCTGGCCACTATCGCGAGAGGTGTGGTCGCGACCGGCGAGGTGAATCTCGCGGTGACGTCGTTTTTATGTAATGGAGAGCAAAATGCAGTGTTGTACTGCATACAAACATAACACCACCACAATTCAGTATAGTCAGTGTGTTTCAAGTAGAAGAACTAAGTGTCCCAAATTATTGTCCCCCGACATAAATATAACTTGCTTTCTTGCGCTGGCATGTTAACTTTTATAAATTGTTCCAATTTAACTTCTCGTTTTAGCCCCAAAACATCTCTGACAAGTTTCCATAGAATCCTATGTGCTTACTTGAAGCAGAGCAGCTGAGGAAAAAAAAGTATATAAAGACGAATTTATGTATTACTGTTGAGGTTGGAAATGCAGGTCAATGCTTCGATTAGCATTTATGCCAGCAAAGAATAAATTTTTGGGCCCAAGACCCACAACTGCCATTTCCAGAGTTACATTCAGTAAAGCAGTCTTTCATTATGTTCAACTTTATTCGAGGCTCCCACCACTTTTTACAGCTTCACTTATCTTGCACTGCATTTACAGTTCAAGTCGAACATATGGAATGCTTCAACATCAATAAAATAGAAAAACAAATACAAAAAGTGGCGTGTTTCAAACAATCAGAATTGCAACAGCATTGGGGGGTGGGTGGGGATTCCAAAGGGAGAAGTTAAGGGGGTGTTTCCAGTATTAACAGTGCGCTCCGATAACTTTAATGAGACGTAACCGTGGGTGTGGGGAGCAGTTTTAGTCCACTTCCTCCATCCTGGATGTGTCGTCGTCACCTTCCAGTGGGGGCATTTCCTCAACGGGGCCGGTGGTGTCATCCGGAGTCGGCTCATCTTCGTCGATGCCTAGAAAGACCACCAGGAATTGTAAATTTGCATAAAAACAAACGCTAGTGACTCAGTCGGAAAATAGCTTGTTCAACGACTCACCGAGACCAAGCTTGATCATCCTGTAGATGCGATTGGAGTGCGTCTGCGGGTCGTCCAGCGTGAATCCCGAGGACAGCAGTGCCGTCTCGAACAGCAGGATGACCAAATCCTTCACAGACTTGTCGTTCTTGTCCGTTTCTGCCTTCTGCCGCAGCGTCCCCATGATGGGGTGCTCAGGGTTGATCTCGAGGTGTTTCTTGGCTGCCATGTAGCCCATGGTGGAGTTGTCCCTGAGGGCCTGGGCCTTCATGATCCTCTCCATGTTGGCCGTCCAGCCGTACGTGCTGGTCACAATGCAGCAGGGGGACGTTACCAGGCGATTAGAGATTGTGACCTGTGGAGGAAATCCAGTTGGATGTATCAAATTCTTGACTTCAACCAGGTTTCTGGAATTCTCAGCCAGCGCAAGCATGCA
The DNA here is from genome assembly GCF_054856545.1 of Hippocampus guttulatus. Lineage (NCBI taxonomy): Eukaryota > Metazoa > Chordata > Actinopteri > Syngnathiformes > Syngnathidae > Hippocampus > Hippocampus guttulatus. The sequence goes on along the minus strand of NC_141283.1, from coordinate 1,451,526 downwards.
CAGGGGTATGGTGCATTTGAGTCACTTTATGGTTCCATTTTCAGTTTTACTGTAGTAAATTTCGACTTCCTGCTTTTTGTTGCCTTCATGGGACTCCTAGCCAGAGCAGGAATATACAGTTTTTGTCAACAAAGAGCTTATAAAATCTCAAATCAATATTTAGCACTATTGCCGGTTATATTTTGATAGACTACTTCCTGTTTTGGTCATGAGCTGGTGAACAAAGAAGTGTGACTGGTCATAGCGCAACTCGTTGTTCAGACATGTCGCTGTAAGTCATGCCTTTTTTTTGTTGATTGTTGATTCATTTTATATTATAGGCTTTTATTTCCTGTTTTTTGTTGGATGAATACAACTCTTATCCCAGGGCTGATACTGACAAATGTTTTTAAAACTGCTTGACAAGAAACAGAGTAAACAAGTTGCTCTTCTGCAGTAAATTTGGAATCCAGTTTTTTTTTTTAAAAATGTGCTTACCTTCTCTACTTTCTTCTCCAAGATGTCTTTCATGATCTTGCACAGGTTTTCAAACTGAGCCTTTTTCTCCTCCTGCTTCTTCTTCTCTTCGTCATCCTCTGGTAGCTCAAGGCCTTCCTTGGTGACCGAGACCAGGTTCTTGCCCTCAAACTCCTTCAGCTGCTGGACGCAGTACTCGTCGATGGGCTCGATCATGTAGATGACCTCCAAGCCGGCCTTGCGGAGGCGCTCCACAAAGGCCGAGTTGGCCACCTGGTCTTTGGTCTCCCCTGACAGGCAGACGTTTCCGTAACTACGACGGTTTCAACTGCTTCAACTCAAGACACGGAGATGAGCGGCGTGCTCACCTGTGATGTAGTAGATATGTTTCTGATTGTCCTTCATGCGCGTCACATAGTCCTTCAGAGACACCATCTCCTCCCCGGAAGCAGAAGTGTAGTATCGTAGCAGCTCGGACAGTTTCTTCCTGTTCTGGGAATCTTCGTGGATGCCGAGCTAAAAATATAAATGCGTGTTAGGAAACAAAGTCTGAGTCCTCAAAGGATGTGGACTTTGTCATCAACTCACTTTAATGTTCTTTGAGAACTGCTCATAGCACTTCTTGTAGTTGTCTTTATCTTCAGCGAGCTCTGTGAAGAGTTCCAGGCACTTCTTGACCAGGTTCTTGCGGATGACCTTCAGGATCTTGCTCTGCTGCAGCATCTCTCTGGAGATGTTCAGGGGCAGGTCCTCAGAGTCCACCACGCCCTTGATGAAGTCTGAGCAAGTGGAAGAGAGTAAGCGATTTATTTTGGGAAACGAAAACGTGCTCCGTGGCAAATCTGTACTCACTGAGGTACTCTGGAATGAGCTCATCGCAGTTATCCATGATGAAGACTCTGCGCACGTACAGCTTGATATTGTTCTTCTTCTTCTTGTTCTCAAAGAGGTCAAACGGCGCGCGGCGAGGCACAAACAACAGGGCGCGGAACTCCAGCTGACCCTCCACTGAGAAGTGCTGACAAAAAGAAGCGCATTGATATTATTACTTGGGGGGCAGTAACAGCACTTACAATACCGGAATTTAAAATGTAAATATTATTCTTCAGTATCTCTGCTTTTCCTCTTTAGTACAGAGTGGCAGTTCTTTTTTCCACCCGAGACCAACCTTGACAGCCAAGTGCTCCTCCCAGTCATTCGTAAGGCTCTTGTAGAACTCGCCGTACTCCTCGTTGGTGATATCGTCGGCACTGCGCGTCCACAGAGGTTTGGTCTTGTTCAGCTCCTCCTGGTCAATGTACTTCTCCTTGATCTTCTTCTTTTTCTTGTCCGTGGACTTGTCGTGCTCGTCGTCGTCCTCGCCGATGTCCTCCACCTCGGGCTGGTCGTCGTCCTGCTCTTCCTCGTCCTTGTCTTTGTCCTTCTCTTTCTCCTTCTCCTCGCCTTCCTCCTCTGCCTCGTCGTCACTCACCTCCTTGTCTCGTTCCTTCTCAACCTGAAGGAACACAACTTGCTCGTCACTTGCGAGTTTGCTATTTAAAAGAACAGTCATTCCGAGTCAGACATAGGGGAGGTGTGCATCATCCACACTAAGATACAACTAAAAGGAAAAGAAAATGGCGACATGAAATGACATTACTTTTACTCCTTTTGCATTTAATTTTCTTTTTTAGCTTGATGTAATGAATAAATGTCGCAATAATAAATGAACATACACATTTTAATTGAGATGAACCAATTGTCCCCTTTCACTTACATAGAGCGTGATGGGGTAGCCGATAAACTGCGAGTGCTTCTTCACAATCTCTTTGACCCTCCGCTCCTCAACATATTCCATCTGGTCATCCTTCAAGTGCAAAATAACCTTGGTTCCACGACCAATCGGTTCATTAGCTGATGGGCAAGAAGTATCAAGTCAGGTTACAGATAACGTTCTTGGTGTAGCAAAACTGTGTGCTAAGCTAACGGTGTGTACTCACTCTTGTCCACCATGACTGTGAACGAGCCCCCGGCCGCAGACTCCCACACGTACTGCTCGTCGTCATTGTGCTTGGTGACAACAGTCACCTTGTCGGCCACCAGGTAGGCCGAGTAGAAGCCCACGCCGAACTGACCGATCATGGAGATGTCGGCTCCGGCCTGCAGGGCTTCCATGAACGCCTTGGTGCCCGACTTGGCAATGGTGCCCAGGTTGTTGATCAGGTCCGCCTTGGTCATGCCGATACCCGTATCGACCAAGGTGAGGGTGCGCTCTTCTTTGTTGGGAATAATTTCAATTTTCAGCTCCTTGCCGGTATCCAACTGGGAGGGGTCGGTAAGGCTCTCATAGCGGATTTTGTCCAAAGCCTTCAGAGAGAAATTCAAGAATCAGTCACCTCGCTTTTAAATGATTCGAAAATGGATGGATGAATGCAACAGGTGGCTTCTGCCATCTAGTGGACAAGCTTGTAACGTTTCTGCCCATCGCTATATGTCGCCACTCCCAGCATAGTATCTGCACATTATTTCTCATAACTCATTTTCGTAACCATTTGCGTGAAATTGGATGATTTCCCACAGCACTCCTAATTACATCTTAACACCACAAGTGGCTGGGAATCACATGACTATAGACACAGCTTTGACATTGACGACGACCAGTATTTCGCAACTTACATCCGAGGAGTTGGAGATGAGCTCCCTGAGGAAGATCTCCTTGTTGGAATAGAAGGTGTTGATAATCAGGGACATCAGCTGAGCAATCTCAGCCTGGAAGGCAAAGGTCTCCGTCTCCTCCATTGGATGATCCTCAGGCATCTTTAAGCACAAAGAGATGTATGAACATTAAAATAAGCAGTCATCATGACCATTATCCATCCGTTTTCAACTGCGCTTGTCCCGATTTGAGTTGGGTCAGCTCACAAGCCAGACTGTAGCATTTTTTTTAAAATGACAAATTAACAAACTAAACTTCAGCATCTTAGTAATGGCTAGTGACTTATACAGAGGAGAATGTGGGCAAAGCAGGTAGTTCAACAGACTGCCTTAACCCGTCTTTAATCCACCTTTGGGCCTTGAAGCTCAAATCCCATCGCAATCTGCTCTGAGGACGCTTTGGGCTTAAGCGTTTCATTCTATAGTGCAGCTTCTGCATTCATAACACGGTGCGGGGCTCCTATGACGTTCCGGTCCTATGAATGATGTTCTGGTCCTATGATGACATAAACCCTAATTTACAATGAAGTCAGAGCGTACTTTGTATCAATAACACAGGAGTAAAGTTATGACTCTACTCACAGAAACTATTTTACTGCGCAAACACAAATAGGTCATAAATAACCATATTTTTATCATAAAAAAATATTTGCTAGTTTTCTTTCTATCATATTGTTGAAATATCTTTGGAATTTTTCTTTTTCAATGATTTTTTTTGTGGCTCCTCGAGTTCACTGTACATCCCGCTTATGTGCACTGCTTATGCTAACATGGCTGAAAACGGAGGAATTAGATATCCACATGCTGCAAATATTTTGACTTGCCTCACCCACACAACTCGATATTAGAAATGGCCGCAACAGACGTCAGCATTGGCCGAGCCAAACAGTTGGATAGCAGAATTAAATAAATTGAACATTTAGTGTTCATTTAATAAGGATTGTGCTTGCAAATGCTTTGACACCATTTACATTCTCCTAAGAGGCAGCATTAATGTCATGTCATTTTAATACTTCCATGGACGGTCAGTGATAATACTGAGGAAGAAAACGTCTTTTTTGTATCTGAGGTGATGCAAAGCACATCCGTTTTAGTTCAAAGTTCATATCGCCCAACCTCAAGGGTTAACTCGGCGTGGATTCTTCGTACACGTCGTACTGTTCGTAAAAAATGACGCAAACCGAGGACTCCTGTCATATTTGGCAAGCGGTTGAGTTGCATGGCACAATGGCTCTGCGACGCCCTCTAGCGAATCCACCGGGAAACTGCAAGTTTCCAGAAGGTACTCTGCAGTTTCTATTGGAATTTCAATAGAGCAATGGGTTAATTCCTCACAGTATGTCAAAACGTCTCTTTGACCCCTTCTCATGTGTATAAACATGTTAAAACTTTGTTTGGCATCTTGCTTTACACCCATTACACGTAAACTTAGTCTGGCAAGTGCACCACCGTGGGCCCATGTGTTCGTCTTTCGCGAGAAACTATAAAAGAAAAAAAAAATGAGGACATCGTTATCACATCTAAATAAGAAACAACGGAAGGATTAAAATCAATCGTTGCACACCCTATTTACTGCTAATACGATCGTGTGGCTGCTAGCGTCAATGGAATTCGCACCACCACATTATTCATACAATTAAACACATTCAAATCATTTTTTCAAATATTTTAACCAAACTTGTTTCGAGAATACAAATAGTTGTCACGCGACACACTCTTACAATACCTTAACACGAGATAAATCCGGATAACGACAGCGACGATAAGGATTTAATAAGCAGGATTTAAAGGGGCTCATTCTCTTACCTTGGTCCTCGGTGTTTTGGGAGAGTAAACTCCGACGTTAAAAGTGCTCAAACGAGTGTGACAAGCGAAGACTACAGATCACGTCTATATAGCCCTTCTACAAAAGGCGTTCGAGAAGCGTCGACTTGAGCTCAGAGCTTCTGGAACTCTCTGGAATCTTCCTCGATGCAGCCGGTAAAATATCGAGCGCTGGTTGGCCCAAATGGGCTGTCAGTCAGGAAAACGGGGCGGGAGCTATTGAAGCCAAACGTCATAAGGGGCGGAACACAATAAATAAATAAATAAATAAAAACTTGTGGCGTTCACGGAACGTTCCAGAACATTGGAAAAAATTATGGCAATCTCACTTTGTGACGCCATTACCTTGAGGAAATAATAAGTAAAAGTGATACATACAACACAAAGGGCAAGGGAAGAATTTCACTTGTATTTCTTAGTTGATTTTAATACAAATACGAATGCTTTCATTAAAAAAAGTAACAAAAGACAGAGGTTACATATTTCCAGTGACTTAATATTTTCATTTGAGGTTTAAAGAGAAGACTCCAAAAGAAAAATGAATACATTGTTCCAAGCAACTATATTTTCTTTGTTGTGATAAGAACGGCGCTCCATAATTATGTCTGCTTCCCAGTCCGAATATGAGTGTTTCATTGTATGTCTAGATGTTCCTTGTGAATGGCTGGGAATTAGTCGTGGGTGTGTAGCTCCCAAGAAAGAAACATCTCAAATAGGCAGGAGAGTGGTCCTTGAGGACTGGAGTTTGACACTTGTGGTGTATAGGATGGGATAGGATCCAGGTCACCTATGACTCTTATGAAAATAGGTGGTACAGAAAATGAATGGATGGATGGATGAGCTATAAACATCAATTGAATTGTATTATCTATATCTAGCAAAAATAGAATTGCTTGGAATCAGTCAAAACAAAAACATGTTTCGAGCAGTTTCACAGAAGCAGCTGAGGTTCGATTGTGACAACGCCATGGGCTCCTTTTTTTTTTTACATTATTTTGACAAAAAGTGACTGTTAGAAACAAATGACTCAAATAAATTACACCGTGTAAAATTATGAAAGCAGATGTGTTCAGTCGACTTCCTCCATTCTTGACGTGTCGTCATCGCCCTCAAGAACCGGCATGTCTTCTTCAGCGGGCTGAATGATGTCCTCAACTGCAGAGTCATCTTCGTCGATGCCTGGCAATTATACATTTGTGTGAACGCCTTAGGTCTCTTCAAAATTACTTGAGGATAATCTAGACTAAAATCAGAAAAGATCAGACGAATGGAGAATCACTCACCGAGACCAAGTTTGATCATCCTGTAGATGCGGTTGGCGTGCGTCTGGGGGTCCTCCAGCGTGAATCCCGAGGACAGCAGTGCCGTCTCGAACAGAAGGATGACCAGGTCCTTCACCGCCTTGTCATTCTTGTCCGCCTCTGCTTTCACCCTCAAGGTCTCCACAATGGGATGCAGGGGGTTGATCTCAAGGTGCTTCTTAGCGGTCATGTAGCCCATGGTGGAGTTGTCCCTCAGGGCTTGCGACTTCATGATCCTCTCCATGTTGGCCGTCCAGCCGTACGTGCTGGTGACGATGCAGCAGGGCGACGAGACCAGGCGGTTGGAGACGGTCACCTTGAAAGAATGCCGCATTTGGTTATCGCCGCGGCAAAGACGCAAGGAGAGACAGTCGGTGTCTCCTGCACGCAAACCTTTTCAATCTTCTTGTCCAGGATGTCCTTCATGATCTTACAAAGGTTCTCAAACTTAGTCTTGAGTTCCTCCTGCTTCTTTTTGTCATCCTCATCCTCGGGTAGCTCAAGGCCTTCCTTGGTGACCGAGACCAGGTTCTTGCCATCGTACTCCTTCAGCTGCTGGACGCAGTACTCGTCGATGGGCTCGATCATGTAGATGACCTCCAAGCCGGCCTTGCGGAGGCGCTCCACAAAGGCCGAGTTGGCCACCTGGTCTTTGGTCTCGCCTGTTTCAGAAGTCAGGTGGTTAATATGCTTGACATGCTAAATAGTCATGCAAATGTAGCGAAAGTCGGGATAAAAACAGGATGATGACAAACCAGTAATATAGTAGATGTGCTTCTGGTTGTCCTTCATGCGTGAAACGTAGTCCTTCAGAGAAACCATCTCATCTCCAGAAGCGGAAGTGTAGTATCTCAGCATCTCTGACAGTTTCTTCCTGTTCTGGGAATCCTCGTGGATGCCGAGCTAAATCACAAATGTGGGTTAATAACGTCGGCGGTAGGAATCTTTGAAGGATGTTGACTTTTGAAATCAATCTACCTTGATGTTCTTTGAGAACTGCTCATAGCACTTCTTGTAGTTGTCCTTGTCTTCCGCAAGCTCGGAGAAGAGTTCCAGGCACTTCTTGACCAGGTTCTTGCGGATGACCTTGAGGATCTTGCTCTGCTGCAGCATCTCTCTGGAGATGTTCAGGGGCAGGTCCTCAGAGTCCACCACGCCCTTGATGAAGTCTGAGTAGAAAACAAAGGAAGCCAAACTGGTCAGTTGTGAAAGAGTTAGAAAAAAAATACCTGGAGGGGATCGTTTAGAGAAAGATACTTACTGAGATACTCTGGAATCAGTTCCTCACAGTTGTCCATGATGAAGACCCTGCGCACATACAGCTTGATGTTGTTCCTCTTCTTCTTGTTCTCAAAGAGGTCAAATGCAGCTCGTCTGGGTACAAAGAGCAGTGCCCGGAACTCCAACTGTCCCTCCACGGAGAAATGCTGCAGACCCGACGAAAAGAAGCCACAATGCTCGGACGGATCCTGTTGCGGCAAGTTTATCGACAAAGAGCTGCGGCGTTCATTTACCTTGACGGCCAGGTGGTCCTCCCAGTCGTTGGTGAGACTCTTGTAGAACTCGCCGTACTCTTCGTTGGTGATGTCGTCAGGATTACGGGTCCAGATGGGCTTGGTCTTGTTCAGCTCCTCCTGGTCCATGTACTTTTCCTTCACCTTCTTCTTCCTCTTATTCTTGCTCTCCTTGGTGTCCTCGTCCTCATCGGAGCCGACGTCCTCGATCTCCGGTTTGTCCTTGCTCTCCGCAGCAGCGTCTTTGTCCGCATCCTCCTCCTTCTCTCCTGCCTCCAGATCAACCTCCTTCTCTCTCGTCTTCTCCACCTTGAGAATAACGGACGGGAATTTAAAAATTGGGATCTTTTCAGTTCCATTGCAGGAAAATAAAACATCTCGCGACACACTCCCTTACGTAAAGTGTGATGGGGTATCCGATGAACTGAGAGTGCTTCTTCACAACTTCCTTGATGCGCTTCTCCTCGCAGTATTCCGTCTGATCTTCTTTGAGGTGCAGGATCACTCGTGTGCCTCTGCCAATTGACTCCCCTGAAAGTCAGCGATAAAGAGATCATCGACGCTCGGTGGATCATCTCAAGAACTGGAGTGATAAAGTCCATCCGTTTTCGAAAGAACAGCACTAATAAATGCTAACTACTGGGCCAGCGCATTGAGCTGGAAATAACGAGTGAAATTTACCAGTGTCAGGACGGACAGTGAACGAGCCCCCGGCCGCGGACTCCCAAATGTACTGCTCATCGTCGTTGTGCTTGGTGACAACCGTCACCTTGTCGGCCACCAGGTAGGCCGAGTAGAAGCCCACGCCGAACTGACCGATCATGGAGATGTCGGCTCCGGCCTGCAGGGCTTCCATGAACGCCTTGGTGCCCGACTTGGCAATGGTGCCCAGGTTGTTGATCAGGTCGGCTTTGGTCATGCCGATACCCGTATCGACCAGGGTGAGGGTGCGAGCGTGCAGGTCGGGCCGGACTTCGATCTTCAGGTCTTTGCAGGAGTCCAGTCGGCTGGGGTCGGTCAAGCTCTCGTAGCGGATTTTATCCAAAGCCTGTCGGAGGGAATCTCATTTGTACTCAGCAGCGCTATTTATTTCCCGCCTCGGGCGTAAAAGTCAAACATCAAGGTTCAGCGTGTACCTCGGATTTAAGATCACAGTTGGGTTCACGTTGGGTGCAATAAGGTGATAAAACTTACATCAGAGGAGTTGGAGATGAGCTCCCTGAGGAAGATCTCCTTGTTGGAATAAAAGGTGTTGATGATCAGTGACATCAGCTGAGCAATCTCAGCCTGGAAGGCAAAGGTCTCCGTCTCCTCCTCCATGGCATTTGCGGCGTTCTCGGGCATCTGGCAGAAAAATAAACCCAATTCAACATCGATTCATCTATCAAACTTTTTTCGGAATTGGAGGAATGGGTGAGTTGGAGCCTATCTCAGATGACCTTGGGGGAACCGGGTGGGATACGTTGAGGGTCGGTCGGCTAATTGCAGAGCATGTAGCTAGGCGGGCACTGTGGAGAATTTGAGCATTTAGCAAGTTTTAAGAATGTGCGTGAAAACCCGGAGAAAACCAGACAAACACATGGAGAACATTCAAGCTCCACACTGAGCCAGGATTCAACCCTGAACCTCAGAACTGCGAGACAAACGTGCTAACAACGAGGCTACTGTGCCGCCCTTCCAAACCAAACTCCAAATATTTAAAAATCAGAGTCCAAGTTCTGGTGATAAAAGAGCACCACGTGGTTTCAGGGAGTTGTGGGGCGGGGCTTAGCAGCTGTTTCTGGTGCGCCAGCACATGTTCCTCCTGTCAATCAAACACCTTTGACCATCCCCCTCCCAATGGGTTACCTAACACCCCAATGTTAAACGAAGCCAATTTAAGATAGAATGCGAGTCTTTTTCAGCAAAGAGTAGTCGTGGTAGCACACAGGTGCGTCAAATCATCTCCTGCTCTTAGTTCCTGCGACTCTGGTGTTTGCCATTGCGCTCACGCTCAGGGTCACCCTCCGTGCCATGTGCTCAGCCCATGCTTCGATCTCGTTAAGATACTCGTGGCACACCACTCCACCGCTCCGTCCGAATAGACCATAACTCGTCAACATGGAATATTGTTGTCTGAGTATTGCCGCAATCCGGCCGCAGATTTTTGTTGATAACTTCCTTCAAAAAAATATTGAGAAATTACCACACCGTGTTTGACATCGCTTGCTTTGGACTTACCTTGAAAATGAAATCTGTGGCGGTCGAGTCTGTCGATGCCTTTTGTGAAGAGCTCGGAATCTGAATTGGGACTTGCGCTGCTGCTCCCTCCGGTGAGTGTCTTTGGACTCGATGCAGACTCCCACGGCACACTGGGGGGATTTTTATACCTCAGCGAGGGTGGGGGGCTTCTGGAAGCTCCCATTCAGAAGGTTCCAGAAAGATACTTCCACTACCGGGAGGGGGTCGGGTGGAGCTGGTGGCGAGTGAAACGTCAGAGCCCTAAAGTTGATGTGCCCTTATAGGGGAAGCAAAGTCACAAGCAGTGCCTGTCAGTCAAGACGAGAGCCTTCCTGATAGCTAGGCTGGCCATTAGGCTGCAAGACCCCCCCCACCCTGCAAGTCCTCACAGCTGTGGATTGCCTTTGCTATCAGCTGCTGTGACACACAACACAGGCCTATGGGCAAGATGTCTATTTTTTGAAAGCACACAGTTTTAGTTTTGGGACACCGGCCACACACCTACGCATTCATTTTTTTTGGAATATCTAAAGCTAATCAGCAATCAATAACAGCTATACATTCAGATTCCACTTCAAAAGTTGTTGATCAGAATCAGAATAATCAGAATTGGCCAATTCGCACACACAAGGATTTGTCTCCGTATAGTGTGAGGGGATTGGCTCTTTTTTTTTTTTTACCGGTAGTTGGGAATTACAAACTTACTTTTATAAGTTGGAAAAACACGTTGAGAATAATTATTGCATTGTTGTCACTTGTGCCTGTTCCTCAACACAGCGAAAGAATATTTTGTAGCCAGTCTGGCCCGTTTGGTGACATAGCAGGTTGGTGTTGAAATGTCGTGGCTGATACTTTAGATTGAGATGATGATTTGGTGTGAAATCGACACACATTGCGTTCACACAGGATTGAGGGGGGGGGGGGGGCTGTGCTAGATGACCAGGCGGTAGCAGCACATTCCATGTTATGTAATCCAAATAGTTGCAGTTGGGAAGGAGTAGAACATTCTACGCGCAGGAGGAACTCGCGGTGTCGCAATCCATGCAAGACGATATTGTCCGACATGTCAACATGTCAAATGGGAGTAGAATTACTCTTTCCGACAGCAGACATCACTGACACCCCCCCCCCCCCCCCCCCTGTTACCTTCAACACAAATTAGTCTAGGAACCAATTCAACACCTTGTGATTGGGACAAAATCCACTGCTGCTAATGGACGGTACTGTCAAAAGTTGACAAAAATCATCCACATTCCCAGGAAAGCGTAAACGTGTCATTCGTACGAAATAAGTAGTAAAAAAATGTACAATAATTATACTATTCTCACATTTTACCCCAAACTAAATTTAATTCAAGAATTGTCACTCTCTCGTCTCGTCGTTATATGGTTGAAGTTGTATTTTCCCTTAATGCAGTTACAGCTTATGCCCACACGGGGGCAATACACGTCCATGACTGACAGGGTGCTCAAGACTGACTAAGGTTTTAAGAGACAAATAGAAGTTTATTTTTCCTAAATTGTGAGACCAATCTGATTCATGTGGAGTGACAAGAAGATCAATTGCACGCATATAAAAATGACAAGTGAAGTGTGTTTTTTCAAAGTGGGAAAAAAACGATTAAAAAAAAAAGGCTTCAAAAGTTAGTTGAAAAGGCATAAAAGGCTCCAAAAATGGTAACAATGACGATTTAAGTATTAACAAAATTGATAAATTATCAAAAGTGACAACAAATGTGATCATGAAAGTAGCAATAAGAGTGGTAAACAATGTTCGGAACAGTGTTAGTGAACAGAAAGTGCCATCTCCTTGCTGACCTTCTCTTTTTGCACGTCACGTCCTCAAAACAAAACAACAAAAAATCTTTTTGGACAACTACAACTCCGCATTCCCACCAAAGTCCACAACGGGAACGTGACATTCCTTCATCCGTCCCTGTGTTTTTTTTTTTTTTTATCATTCTGCACACTAACAGCGGAGATTATTGCTTCGAGGTGGAGAAGGTAGAGAAAAAAGCCATGTGGAGGCGTTTCATAAATACTAAGCAGAATAAACATGTTTTCTTATCAGCAAGCCGCTTCGCTGATATATTTTACACGTCCTGCTGATGGAAGCCAGGGGATGAAGATGGAATTCCAAAGCAATTTTCAATTACACAAAAAAAACCCCTCTCTGTGTGTGTGTGTGTAAGCTCGTTTTAAAAGCAGGGGCTCACAAATGGAATCTAATCTTGAGAGCAAACGCGGGAAGTTCTGACAAGACCTTGAATCACGGCGCTGGATGAGAAGAAGTGATTTGCATTTGACTTCATCAGCTCACATATGAAACCTGTTCTCATATTTATATTAAACGCCCTGTTTTATGGGTTTTGATGACGCAGGAAGTTTGGTAAATCTCGTGAATCTGAAGAAGATTCACTATAGAGAATTTAAAAATGGCCTAATCTATTTGACTTTTTTTTCCGGGGGGATTTTTTAATCACAGAAAAAAAAAATTGCCGAAATTTTTTTTGTATCAGTCTGGCCTTTGTTCAAACAAAAGCATGTTATAAGTAACAGCAGAAGTTATATATATATATATATAACTTCTGCTGTTACTTATAACATATATATATATATATATATATATATATAGAGAGAGAGAGAGAAAGATATATATATATATATATATATATCAGGCAACAAAGTAACAGGCAACTCAGGTGATGTTATAGTAACAGAGATGGGAAGAAAGTGGAATAGAACTGCTCTACGAGGACTCCAACATGATGCCGACTGATGATTTTGGAGCTTTTGTTTTTGTGTGAGTATGTGTCCCTTTCAGTTGAGCGACTTTCCCACTTTATTTTTGGTTGGTTGGCCTCGCACCCCGCTTGAAGTCCTAATAAGGCCGCTTTGATGGCATGTCGCCCGGAGATTAGACGTGTCAGAGCAGGCGTGGGCCCACATTGACGTGGCAGATCTGGGGGCTCAAACCTTCCAAAGCTACTAAGGCTTACTGGAGGGGAAAAAAAAGACACCACCAACACTTGGGGATTGTTCACCTGCTACACTGCAGCTTAAGTCTCCTCTTTGACAAAAACGATCACGAAAAACAAGATGATCGGCGCAGGTTCGCTTTCATGATTTCAAAACTACACGGGGGTGGCCACAAGGGGTCGCTCAGTGAACGACGACTTGACGGCAAAGCAGTCCTTAAGTAGTCCCAGAAGTTGCTTACAATGCAAAACAACTGCCTCGCTGGAGAGAACGCCCTCCACTGCAGCTGCAAACCAAAATCCAAAAACAGATCAAGACATGACACCAAATCTTATCCTCAGACAGGACTACTGAGGAACGTGTGACAAACATCTCGCGAAACGGACGTTCCGATCCTTCAGAAAACGTACCTAAAGATCTCATGGGCAAATCATGTTTTGCAAGAACTACCGGGGGAGGAGGCATTAGCATCGGCCCTTAGCGAGGTTGGCAGCGTTCATCGGTATTCCGCAGCTCGCCTCGGGGCGCCGCGAGTTCTTCGCTCGGCGGGGAAAGCGTAAGGTTAAAATGGAGATTAGGCTTTGTTCTCTAATGAAGTTTATCTCCCCTCGGCTGCCACATGCACCTGCACACCTTCGCGCAGGCAAGAGGACCAAAGTCAGGGAGTTAAGCACTGTGTCGTAAAAGAAAAAAAAAAAAGATCCGATACTAATTTCACAGGTTGATGGGTGACATCTCAACATGCTTAAAACTGCTGGATAAAAAATAAATATATAGTCAATCCAGCACCAGGGTTCGTGTAAAAATTAATAATTTTAAAAAAATTATTTGATTATTCAATCTGCTGGGTCAAAATAATTACCCCAACCTTTGGTAAAGGTCATCCAATCTACTTGAAATCCAAGTGAAAAACGTGGGTGTAAAAAGAACGTCGGCCATTTTGGTTTGAAGCAGCCATATTGGGTGAATTCCAGGGCTCCACCTGCTTTTGATTTGTTTTGACTGTGACTCAAAAGCCCATTAAAGTTACTGAATGGACTCTGTTGCAGTTTGTACAAGCTCACAGGTGAACATTCGTCGTATTGAGTTCCCCAGCTGGAGCCGGCGTGATTGCGAGTGGCTTCTGAGGCCAACAACCTCCTGCTTGTTGTTATATGTCGCTTTCTCAAACCAGATAACGTTTGTTACGCTTTGGCGCCAAGTGGAGGAAAAAAAAACGAAGAGAGGGTTTTATGAGTGTGAGCTGATGATAAAAAGCAATCATTTCTCTGGCTGTGAATGCTCCGTTTTTTTTTGAGAGAGAGTGAGAGAGAGAGAGAGAAATCTTAAAAAGCCAACAACCCCTCACCTCGCTTCACGTCTTTGGATCTCAGCGACGCCTCCTTCGCAGACTTATTTCGAGGGTGCGGTGCATCTGTGACGGGACGACTGCTCAGCTCCCACAGGGCAAGGACAGTGCTCGTTGTGCGTGTCAACCTGGACAAGCGGAGAAAACTCTCTTTTTTTGGTCACATCTTTCTTCATCAAAATTAACGGACATGCAAATGAATCTGTTGCAGCCGCCCTTCAAAAAATTATAAATAGCACTAATATTATACGCCACCTGGAGGCAGTACAACACAGTCTTACAGACAAACGAAAAAGAGCTGCCTCAACTGCTAGTCCGATAGTAAGATGCGGGATAAAGAATATATGCCTTTATAGAGTATTGTTATATTATCAGTGTAAGTGTGTTGCTATGTTGCTAAGTCTTGAATCTAACTGTTAGCTAATCAGTGTTTGCTACTATTAAGCTAAGAAAACTCTCCAAAAGCTCCGCTAGCTTTCCCGTGAGCTCTGTGATGAGGGTCGTCTTTAGGGAACGCCCTGAGATCCAGGTGCCGAAAGGAGACTTTGCGGTCCCCTGGCAGGGAATGATTTATTCAGGACGCCGGGCCGAGTGAGCGAGGGTCGTCGCTTAAGGAGTGCTCGGTTTATGCGTAACGAGCCTCCATTAAACTTTCACGAGCCACCCCCTCCGTGACGTCCAAGTCAGCCGGGATTGCGGCCTTCCCTCCCGGTAGACAGACGCCGCTGTCCCGCATCACACAACTCGGAGCTCCTCTCGCTGAATATTTCAACCAATTGCAGTCCATTAGCATCTTTCTTTTTGTTTAATATTGATGCTATGCTAATTCATCATTAATTGCTGGGGTGAGAGTCCCCCGTATGTCAGCGCAGTGGGTCTATGAAGCGCTGCTAACTTCCTATTTCCAAAGTCAAAATAGGCCTGAGGTCAGAATTTAAATTAGTCGAATCTCATACCCTGATTGGAAACCTAACGGTGGCTCTACTTTGGAACCTTTCAAGAAATGCCAAATCCTGTTTGAAACCACAACCCAAGTTTAAAATCTCAACCGAGGTTCAGGGACAGCGTTTACTACAGTGGACAGTTGATCCTGTTATCGGGTTACAGGGTGTGCGAAAGGGTTCAAACCCTACTTTGAAATTCAAACTTGAAACCCTAACCCAGGCTCGAAACGACACGAACACTCACTTGAAACACTCGATCCTAACCGATGATATCAGAACTGTCTGAATCCATCAGTGGCCACATTATGATTTCTTTTGTATCCGTGTTGATGATTAGCATGTCTGAGGTAAATGAGTGTGTGCCCCATCTTGAAATGCAAACCCACACTTGAAACCCTAATTTTGAAAATTGAAACACAAACTTGCAATCCAAAATCTAAACTTGAAACCGTGACCGTGTCTCGAGACCCTAAGGTCGGAAACCCTAATTTAAAATGCCAACCCTGACTTGGAACCCTAACCCAAATTCCAAACGGTAATTTAATGACAACAATAAATCGAACCAGTGTTTATATATTTCACAATTAATTCAGAGCAGTGCTTGAACAGCAATTTTTCCTCTTCTTTTCGCTGTCCTTTCTAAGCAAATCAGCACAAGCCTAAAACGAGTCCCCCAGCACTGTTGCCATGGCGAATATCAGACAGCATAAATCCGTCTGCCAGCAGATTAGGAAGATGCTGGTGACGCCTCGACCGCTTCAGTCCGTTTTCACTGTACTTTGTTGTTTTCGACTCAACTTGCAATTTGCTTGCCACCTGCCGGCCCATGGGAAGAAAAACATCAACTCTGCTGGCGGACATCTGATAACGGGTGGCGAGCTATGGTTGCGTGTGAATATTTAGTCTTTTTGCGTTTGTCTCCGGCCCGCAAAGGCCGGCTTGTTCGGAAACGGATGAGCCTGTCAAGGCGCAAACAATCTGCATTCATCATGTTTTATTGGTCCGAGCCGACGTTGGCAGTTGTCGGGATGCCGCGGGGCGCAAGGATTTGGCGTCCTTGAGGGATTGAGGCACCCGGGGGTCAAGGTCACATGAACTGAGGGGTGGGTGTGTGTGTGTGGGGGGGGGGGGCGGATATGTACAGTATAGTGGCAGAGCTCGCAACTTCGGCGGTTATCTGTTGCATGCCGGGAGGCTGGACTTCTCCCCGTTCGTAGTTTTTCCTTTTTCCGAGCGTCAAGGACACTTGACCAGCTTTTGCTTGAGGGATTATTATAATTCAAGGTTTCCCAACCTTTATCAAGGCATAGCAGATATTTTATATTGAAAAAAAAAAATCCAAGCATTACCAAACCAAAAGAATAGTATGCCTCCGGTGGTATGGTTTGAATCTATTGTTAGGGTTTCAAGTCTGAATGATGCGATCGAACAAGGGCTGAAACGTTAACCGAGGCTTGAAACAGCAAGACTTGCTTGAAAAAAGGTTCAAGACACGGTTAGGGTTTAAAAAACAGCAACACAATACAGAGTTATGATTTCCAGTCAGCCAATATTTCGCCCCCCCCCCCCCTTTTTTTTAAATTTTCCTAAACCTGATGCACCGAACCATGTTAACATGTTTCGTGTATGTTAGCGTAACGCGCGCAAGCGTGACCATGAAACACGTTGCTGTTCATAGCCCAATCCTCACCTCAAACTCTAGCGAGAGACAAAAAGACTGGCAGAAGCGTTGTGGGAAATCAGACATTGAAAAGAAATCATCTCGTGGCGCTCCACTCAAATCAAATTTTCATTTCCCCCATCTCCCGACTGTGCTTGAATTATAAATACAAAGTACACGGGCAGACAAGAGCGAGCCGAGGTTCATGCAAACGCGGCGCTCACGTGAACAAACAAACAAAAAATAAATAAATGAATAAATTGACATCTGACTGTATGATATTGTTTCAGACAATGTAACCGTTTGAAAGTGGCTCTGGAACTTAACCCCGTCTTGCTAACAGGTCATTGTTGACAATCATTTTCTAAATTAGCCTGGACAGAAAGTCGGGATCCTCACAGATATTTTTCAGAAATAGACAGAGGCAGCCGGAGGCAACGCTGCGCCGCCCGAGTTAAAAAGTCACTTTCGGCGATATGTCCCTTTTAACGGCGACGATAGCAGCGATTGCTATCAACGAGCGATCACCAAGACGCGCTGCGCGATGGGCGACATCGGGAACACTTTAAAAGCGACATTAGCTCGACACCAGCCGTCCGCCGCCGTCGTCGCTGACTGATAGGCATGCCACGCCGCTTAATGCATATTTAATCGCGCAAACCATTACGAAATTTCCAATTACACACGCCGCACTCTCCTTGGAGGAAGCGCTGTGCGCTTTAATTTGATTCTGCTTAATTACTGCAAGAATTATTTTAATTGTAGGCCAAGCGCGGCCGCTTCCCCGCGTCCCTTTTTATTTTTTGGAAAAATTTGGACTGGAAACATGGCTGCGAGACTGCGGTTGGATAAATTAAGAAAATGGCGTCTACGGAGATAATTTTGTTTGATGACATTAAGAGGGCGATTAGCTCAGTAGAACACTCCTCATTGAAGGGTTTTAGGAAAAATTATTATTTTTGGAAATCACCGGGATGTATTACAGACCCACCCAGCTCAGCGCCAGTTTGAGAATACTTCAGCATGTCGGTCAAATTATGCTATCCATGGCACGTCTCTCAAAATAAATTCTCATTTGGACAAACCATTCAGGGTTCAGCGTGCCTGCTGCTGTCACCCATGATGGAAACACTGAACTCTTAGAGCAGACTTGGCCACAAAGTAGGGAAAATTGATGTCAAGGGATGCAGCGGAGCCAGCGTCAACAAAACCTCGATTCAGCACATCCTTTGGAAAACGATGAAGCTTGACCCGTACTGCCTTGAAGTTGTTCAAAGGCTTCAAGCAGAAGATGATGATGTTCAACAAGCTGAGGTCAGTATGAGTAAAGCTTTATCATCGCTCTCATTGGAGCAGTATTATGACCATAAAGCTTCCTAAACTGGCGCTGAACTGCACTCAGGGACAGAAAAACATCTTGCCAGGTGGCAATTTTGCAATGCTGCTCCAAGGTCAATTGGAAAAGAAAAACTGAAAAAGCCGGTGGCCTTGTGTGTCGTGAATTATGAGGTATATGACATTACATGATAGAAACTGTATAAAACTCATAGATGACTGAATTACTTCATCCAGAGCTGGCATTTAGCAACTGGCACAAAAAAATAAATCCCTTTCACCCTCTGGGACTAGGCAAATGATTTTTCTGATCTACTGATCCTCACAAGGGCTGCGGGGTGTGCGCTCCAGCCATCATCGGGGTACACCGGGAACTGGTTGCCAGCCAATCGCAGGGCACACACAGACGAACAACTATCTGTGCTCACACTCACACCTCTGGACAATTTTAGAGCTGCCACGCATGTTTTTGGAATGTGGGAGGAAACCGGATTACCCGGAGAAAATCCACAAAGGCACGGGGAGAACATGCAAATTCCACACAGGAAGGCCGCAGCCGGAATCGAAGCCCGCACGTCTGCACCGCGAGGCAGACGCGCTAACCAGTCACCCACCGGGCGGCCAATCATCCGTCCAGTCAGACATTTTAAATTTCACTCTTTTTATGGTCACCAGTGAACTTGGCCTATCTATGGACGACTGCATGGCTTTAATATATTTGTCAGGTTTTAGAAGGACAGCGACATTCACTTTAGCGTGTGATGCTGTCACAAATAAAATGGTGGTTTGTCGGTCATGCCCACCAACCGGGCGATGTCAGTGATTAGCTTGAATTTTTCGCTGGAGACTGCGACGGAATGACTTGATTGCGGCTCCGGCGGGGCTCGCATGCTGTGCCGATTGCCGTTCTTTTGACAATGATGATTGAATTGCAGCTCTGGCTGTGTTGGAACAATGGTGGTCAGGGGTTAGCAAAGTGCTTTGTTCTGATATTAGAAACGTACCGATTATGAAACTCTTTCAGTTGATGTACGTGGCACGGCCACGTGCTGTTGATATTGGTTTCTGTCATCGCGATGTGATAGTGGTGGAAGACCCAAGTAGCTGATCCACAGCCCACTCGAATAAATATGTCATTCCATTTGACAGACTTATTGTATTTAGCATGACAAGTGGCAGATGTTAACGACACGCCACGCTTGTAAAATCGGCTTGTCATGGCGCCGAGGCGAACCTCGAGGGTGGGGGTCGGGAGGGGGGGCCCCCCACAGGAGCACCTTGAACTTGCACCTCGCAATATTTGCCAAACGAGATTAGCGCCGTTTAATTAGACTGAAAGCTGCCCTAATAAAGCTATTAGTCACTGGTGCAGGGCGACAGCGGCAGCGAGGAATCCCAGTAATTAACCCCTCCTGCTTGCGAGTGTTTAGCGCACAACTTGTCATTTTAGCGACGAGGCTCCCTGCCACGGTGAAACCTGAACGTTCGGACCTTGTCCAAAAGTGCTCAAGATGTCATCTTGACGCAAAATGAATCATTTGGAATCATTTCCTTTACTGATCACGGCAACTTGAAGTTACAAGATGTGTGGCGGGAAAAGCACGGAGTGACGTTGGAAGACGTTAGCTTCTGGCGCAAGGCTCTTGCGCAATTTGAAAAAGGACAGCATTTTATGTTGATATGTATTTTTTTTTTCATGTTTTAGCAATAAGGCCTTGGTGGACCAGATGAATAATTTTGATCTCCATAATTCTGTATCAGACGACCCCAGTTAGCACGCCTGCATGCATGGATGAGAGATTCTGGGTTCGAAATTTCCCAGATAAGTTACTCCGCCCCCAGAGTTGCGCGGTTGATGAATCACATTGGGAAATATTGAAAAAATAGAAAATTGAAAAATAGCCCTCGCACCTCCCACCCCTTCGTGCAGATTCTTCAAGGACTGCAAAGCCTAATTGGACAAGGTTGACTCATTCCTATTCATCCTGACAACGGTGCACTCCAGTCAGACAAAATAAATCAATATGATAATCTGATGGGAGCTCACTACTTGTGTCACTTCAAATGACAAATGTAAGATTTGAGAGCCAGCATTTAAATCTGTTTTACTTTGGTATGAATAAATCATATTTTTAATGGAATTATTAGAGCGGTCGTTTGGGAGAGATCGAGCTGGATGATGATGGAGTTTGTTTCCGGATTGGAAAAATATGTACCAAAGCTGCTTATTGTTCTGCTTCTCAAAATTATTGAGGAGCGTTTTGTCATCTTTTGTTGAAGAGTCACAATAAACAAACAACAAACCCTCGACATATTTCAGCGATTGAGGATTGCCGCCTTTATTTCCTGGAATCTGATTTTCATCTTTGACCCACGCAGGCAAGCCCAAAGCCGCAGACGGAAAGAATAAAAATAAATCTGGTCTCGAAATGAAAGTCAAAAGGAGAGAGCGGAATAACATATCGAGGCTGATCCTAATTTTATAATCTAGAAAAAGAAAGGACTTATTTCAAAGTCAAGTTGTTGTTTTTTTTTTTTTTCACACTCTGAAATGTGAGTTCACCTGAGCAAGCATTCCTCACTAGGGGGCAAGCTTGGACAGAGGGCCGAAATTGCATCGCGCGGCTGGATCTTAGTGTTAGCAGTTGGAGCAGAGCGTGGCTAGCGGTTAGCATGTCCAACTCAACCACGACCCTAAAGCGCTTAGAGTCCAACATCTGGATGGATGGAAGGCTCAGTGTGTGTAAAAATTATTAGCCACATGCTGCTTCACCGAGATATTATTATCGGACCCCGCGTAGCAGCTTCGTCTGCTCGAGCGTCAGACAAAGATGTAAAAATGTTCATCTTTTTTTTTTCCAGATGACAGCTGACAAGTTGTGTCTGAACGCATCTTCACAAATGAAGACAAGAGCTGCGCATCACACACATGCACTCAAAAGCCATAAAAGCGTCACTTTTTTCCTATTTAAAAAAAATATAAAATGACGCTGACTTGACAAGTCGCCCCGCTATTTAATCTCGGCAGGGCGGGGGGGGGGGGGGGGCGTCGGGATTCAAAGAGCTGCACTCGCGAGCGACGCCGCAGCGAGGATGGCGCACACATGAAACACGGGAGTCTTTAAGATTCGACATGAAGGTCTGAGTGGCGCTTGATGTTGAGCCTTTGCGCGTTGACACCGCATCCAAATACCGGGTGGCTTCGGCTTGCCGAATGTGGCGCCCCGCTCCCGCGGGAGTACCGCCACCGACGCTACCGGAAGGATCACAGGCTAACAGCGTCTTTCGACTTCATGGCGCGACCTGCTTGCTGTTTGTTCAAGGAAGGTTTGAACAGCTTTACAGACGTAATTTCTGTCCGTTAGTTTGATGTAGCGCTAAAAATAAGCGGGCGTATCTGGGCACTTTCTTTCGAAACTACCACTCTTATTAGCATTGCAAACGTGATTGAAAGCAAAAACACACCCTTCTTTTCTTTTTTTAAATTCAGGCATCAAGTGGTTCGTTCAGAAGCGGGGCCTTGGAATCGAATCCGGTATCTCTGCACTGTGAGGCCTACGTGCTAACCAGTCCATCACTGTGCCGCCCCATTGTTATTATCATTATTATTATAAAAGACTGAATAGAGACGCCGGCAGCAGCCAGCAGCAGAAAACAGATGGCATCATCATTCAGTTAATTTACCGGTGACCCATGTGGGCTGAAAAGTTAGCCGCATATGCTGCAGACTAAACGACACCAATTAGCTTGCTGCGATAGCGTCGTCCCCGTTCAGTAATGAGCTATTTTCTCCGCTCAAATTTTTTTTTGTCGTTGAGAAAAAAAAAAAATGTATCGGGGCGCAAACAGAGCGCGGCTAATTGTGAGGTAGACATCAGACAAGAATTGGTTTACGAAGCCTGTGTCTGTGTTACAGAGGTATTCATTTATACTCACATTACCTCACAATAGAGGTGCATTCTTTCTTTTTTTTTGCAATTTGTTTTTTTTGTGTTTTTTTTAATGCGATGGTTTAATAATATTCTTACTGAAAGGAGAGCCACAGTCAACAATGCACTATTCTGTACATTAACCCGGTTAGTACAGTTGACATCTTATAGTTATCAAGTTACAGGGTGCATGAAAGGGTTAAAACACAAACTGACTCATGTAGGACCTTTTTTTTTCCCGATAGCGCAGATTTTTAGCTATTTGAAGTCGTTGTGGACTGTATCCGTCCCAGTAAACAGGGGTTCGCCGTATAGTTAAAATTGCTTTAACGGACAAGCCCATCGACAGCATTTCCAGCACTCTCTCACTCTTGGGGAGGCCCACTTAGACCTCACCTTGTTATCCTCGCTCCTTTGTTGCCATTTGACACTCTCAAGGGGTTAAACTCGTGCGTCCGTTATTGGATCTCGGCGTTGATCGGGCCCGTAACGACTTTGGGGAGCTCGTTCAGGTGAAGAGACAGGAAGCGACCGTGTTCAGTAGCGTGACAGGCGAACGACGGGAGACGGAGTACAACGAGATGTAATTTCGGTTTTTGACACTTTTAAGATGGCCACAACAAAAAAAAAAGGGGGCGGGATTACTGCGAACACAAAAATTTGAGCTGTCAAGAAAAATGGTCGCTGGTTAGACTTTAGAATCACTGTCGATGATTATGGTGATGATGGTTAATTTCAGGATAAGATTTCGGATGAACGATGATCTGAATAAAACATCAGACACCTTTTCTGGTTGTCCTAAAAGGGGTCCACAAAAAACAGAACATCTCGTCACCTTCCGTTTGTCTTCTCACAAAATATTGTTTAGCCTGCGTTCAAAATGCAATCCTGTACATTCCTGACAGCCGCGCCGCCGTGGGGATTTTCCTTTTATTTTTTAAAGTGCTGAAGTCTAATTGCGTCAAGTACAGCGTTCACAAATGCCGCCGAGGGCGAGGTCAGCCCAGCGTCTTCTGTCTTACACGATTTGTGGTATGCGGTGCATAGCAGGGCGTGTTGAATGTGCAACTTGCGTACAGTTGTACATTTAGCACACAAGTGGCGGAGGAGGTCGCCTCTGATAATGTCACCGCTCTGGCTAAAGCGCTCTGACAGGCTCACGCGTTAACTCCAACCCATAGCGGCATTTAATTTCTGCATCCTCGCTATTTTTTTTCCCCTCTCCTTTCCTCGGCAGCTTTTGTCATGCATGCACAGGAAATTTAGGAGGAAGCCGGAGACGTGATTTCCTTTTCTTTGTATTGCAGTCGACACCGCTGTAATTATAGCCGTGTGGTGTCGAGCCTCGTCATCGGTGGAAAGACGCTGCTAGCGCGAAGAGAAGGGGGTTGTCAAGTGCAAGCGTACGCATGCACATTCGGGCGTCCGTTTCGCACAAATTACTCCACGGTGTCGTGGTTTGTGCGTCTAGTATTTGCACAGTTTGAGAGTCTTGTAGATTGGCAGCGTCGTATTTCAAAAGCGGTGATCGACGATAATGTCCGAATTTGCGTGATCTATCAATGACGTCACTGGCAATTAAGCCATTCGAGCAAACGCAAACTCGTTCCCTCCGGGGTCATTCTATGCTATGTGAGCTCAAGGCCAATGTACTATTTTTAGCCGAGTCTCGTGTCGTGGGAGCGGAAAGACGTGCGCTGCGAGGCGGAAGGAGTCAGCCTTGTTGAGCTGGCCAGTGTGAAAGGGCCACACTTGCGAGTGGCTGGCGACCAATCCTGAGTCTATTTTGCGTTTCACTGGAATAGTCTCCACTGGTGATCTTTCAAACATTAACTTTTAATGGAGCTTAAATTCATTCTGATGATGGGTGAGCTGCGGCCTATCCGGGCAGGGGTGCGCCCCCTTCTTGCTATTCAGTTGCAGGGCATACACACAAGCAATCACACTCACATTCACATCGATGGACAGTTTCATGCATGTTTTGGGAATTTGCGAGGAAACTAGAGTACAGAGAGAAAAATCCGAATCCTCTTTCTCCACATAGGAAGGCTCGGGGCCGGGATTCAAACTCAGAACCTCAGAACTGTGAGGCAGTGGTTCGAACTTGCATTGATGCCCAAAAGGATCATGTATAATAGTTACTGTGAGGTATGGTTCACGGCCGTGACATGACCGGGATTTTCCGTGTCCAATGTGGGCCTGGATCAAAACGACCAACTCCATGGGGACCCTCGCGTCCCAGGACAGAGATCCACAGCTGGGCCAAGTAGTCTGTGAGCCCCCTCTGGACCGACCCAGCTGCGGTTCTTCCGACACACGGGTGAACCCGACGTCTCCAGAGATGGCGCGATAAACAAATGACCATCAGGAAGCGGCATATGGCCCGTGTCTACTGGGGTTGCGCTAAACAAACACGAGGGCCCCACTGGATCAAGGTGTCATTCTACAACTAGGAGTCTTTTCAGGAGATGCAACTGATTCCCGAGTTTGTGAATCTCGGTCAGTGAACAAGAAAAAGTGCAAGCGTCACCTTGAAGGAATGAACAAAGTTGGGGAAAGACGAGGAGATAAAATGAAATGACATCCCGGCAAACAAGACACGGAGTGCTGCAGGAGAATATTAAACTGTGATAAACAACAGAAAAAAAAAAGCGCAGAGGCAGTAAATTTAATGCACTTATCATATCCTAATTCTTTATGAGAACAACTACGGCGTGACACCAGGTAGAATTATTGCAATGGTCATCTTAACTTTTCCGCTGTCACCTTGACCACAGCGTAAACATTTTCAACGTTCAAACTGGTAGCTGGTGAAGCCCCGCTAGACAAGACTTAGTTCAGAAAATCACAATTTTATTCACGTCTTTCATTTACGTCTATTGAACTGGTTTGGATCTGATGGCTCTCGCCGTGTTGCTTGCTTACAGCTAGCTGTTAGCTGCTAACGCCGGAGCCGTCGCTAAACGAAGGCAGCAGGCCCCGTACAATACACTATAAGTAAGTAATTTTTTTGTTGGGTTCATTTAGCACCTCTAATTAGTGATAGAAAACGCTGTGTTATTGACGTTAGTCGGAAATGAGTCCTAGACAATACTCAAGAATTGAAAAATAGAACAATGAATAAAATATCCCTACGTTTAGGCTCTGTTCACCAAAATTGCACTTAACTCATTCAGTACCAGCCAATTCTGGACCAAGTCTGAAAAGACGTTTAAAAACGTCTTTGGGAGTGAATGAGTTAAGCAGATATCGAATATTTGGTACAGAGGAATTGAGAGTCACTATTACCTGCCTCACCCACCCTTCGAAAGCCTGTGCGCAACCTTTTTTTTTTCGGTGTACAACAGAGAAATTAGGGTGCCTGGGCGCCTAAATTGGTCTCAGTCGACAGCCTGAGTCAAATAATAATGGCCTCAAGTTGTCGACTGAGACCATTATTTGACATTCTAGTAGTGGCATATTTTGTACATGTGATTTTTTGCCGAATCAGACAAACACTTCGGTTCTTGCATTCCTTCAAGTCATCTCGCAAGAATGTGACTAAGCTAAGACAAAGGGAGACCAAAAAAACAAACAAACCATACAGTGTTCCTCTCTTGAGCTGCCAGCTGTTCCAGCACCGATCAATGAATACGTTAACATCGCTCTCAGCGTCAGGGACCCCCACCCGCTGCCTAGAGAGCGAACAAAGAGAATGCTTTATGCTTTATGTAACAGGCGAAGTACAGCAGAGGACGGCGTAACCGACAACAAACAAACCGGGCAAAGCCATGTCCGTGCTCTCTTCGCGTTCAAAGAAACACCACCGCATTACTGCCAACCGAAGAATATTTCATCTGCTGTGAAAACTGGAGCGCCGTTGCACTGTTCTCTCACCATCGAGTCCACGGAGGGGCCAATATCAAAAGCCGATCTGATGATTCTCTTTCTAGCTCTTACTCC
This sequence comes from Hippocampus guttulatus, assembly GCF_054856545.1. Classification (NCBI taxonomy): domain Eukaryota; kingdom Metazoa; phylum Chordata; class Actinopteri; order Syngnathiformes; family Syngnathidae; genus Hippocampus; species Hippocampus guttulatus. Next base: position 1,425,381 of record NC_141283.1, on the reverse strand, counting down.
CTATGACGCAACCGAGCGTGTACTGTAACGTACCTCAGCCTCGCGGGCGCGCCAAAATAATGGCGTCAGACTTTGAGTATCCCTTACCTCGGCCTCTCTCACATTCCTTGACATTAAAAACAAACAAACAAAAAAAAAAGGTTCTTTTATCTGACTTACTAAAGTATTCAATTCATCTGCACACAGCCAATCCGTGTAGAGATGGTAACATTCACGTTTCAGCAGGGGCGTCAAACACATTTTTGGTGTTGGCTGCATTGTAGTTGTGGTTTCCCTTTGACGGTTGGTACCACTACAAAAACATATAAATGTATAATCACTTCATCATATTATCGCATACTGTGGATATCAAAAGTCTACACCCCGCTCTTCCTTTTGTGATATTAAAAAATGAGTTTCAAAATTACTTCCACTATTTATGTGACCAACAACCAGTACAATTCAATTGTATATTTTTGCACAAAGAACTCAAGTGTGCTTTTTTTTTTTTTTAAAGATAAGATTGGGCTCGTACACCATACATAGCCCAGACATGTGAAGCAGACTGGAGATTGTTGTCACATGTATTAAATGGTCAGCACTCGCCAGAAATGACTGCGGCTCCTTCAATATTGCTCTGGGCCTTTTGGCAGCCTACCTGGCCAGATTTTGTCAATTTTGGAAGAACATTCAGTCCTGCGTAATGCCACGAGAACATGACTGTCTTTACTCTGTGGTAGATTGAGTGGCTTGGAAATTGATTCGTAGCCTTTCTACTGACTGACACCTTTGAACAAGGCCCTAAAACGTGCACCTAATGAAGACGACGAGCTGTATTCACAATTTATGGATGTCTGGTTGCTTTTCCACTTTCGTCCTTATTTTCGAGTCTTGTCTAATTTGTCTGTGTGTCCAAGTCACACACAACCAAATACGTTTACGCGGGCACTTAAGTTAGTTTCCTGTTTTGCATAAACCAATAACGTAATGGAGAGCGAGCGCTTCCCTGATGAACAGCCTCATGAATAATTTAAAGTAATATCTCATCTCAAAGTTTTTAACTCACGCCAATTATGCGTCTCGAGGTTGGGGGGGGTTAATAAGAAACACACAAAAAAAAAAAGGTATGCGGGTGTATTGCTGCAGAATCATTGTCCAAATCCAACTATGTCCAATAAGAGCAGAGTCGGACTTGGTTTGATTTTTTTGATGGCTGGTGAGGCACAAAATCTGGCTGCTACCTGTTAGGTTCTTTGCTTTCTTTAGGCTTAAAAAAACACGATGACAGTGAATGTGAATTTGTCAACAAACACCAAGCTGTGTTGATGACTTCCCATTTGGTGTTGTTCCTCAAATTTACTGTCTCAAAATAATGATGTGCTGCCACCTAGTGATTAATAGTGGAATTGCACCAATAACAGACACGCCTAAATTAACGTATGAAATATGTGAAATCACGGGACACCGAACCCTCAACGCAAGGGAGTTTACCGTAATGATTCTCCTTGTAAATTAAAAAAAAAAAAAAGATGCACTTCTCAAAAAGTGATCTTACAAATCTGTGTCCCATTTACTCTTGACCGACCTTGGGGTTGCCGGGACCTAATGGAGGTCATTCCACAGAAGTGGGCAGTACATCAGCCGGACTTTAATCGGCTGGCTCACCTTCACCATTGTTCCCTCTGAGACGCGCCGGGAAGGACCCGAGGACGGGAAGGTGGAAAGAGGCGGAGAGGAAATCAGACGGTGAGCGATTAGGTTAATGAAAGAGGAGAAGGGAGCCAGCGGATGGGAGGAAGGTGGCGCCTAAGGCAAATAAGTTTGGAGGAGAGACGTGGGATGTCGACAGGTGATTGGCAGAGGAGAAATAAGAGCCCAGGAACACTGTCACAATGTTGGAGAGGATGACTTAAAACCTTCCACTTTAACCGGGCCTTCCTGCTTCCCGACGCTTCCGGGAAGGTCAATGAAAGCTGGCGCTATTGCACAAAAAAGTCCATTTTACAGCTGTCTGGCTTTCGTGACTGTGATTTAAGAGAAAATCTCTTCCAAAGTGTCTTTTAAAAAGCACCGCGAAACACTCTCGCCCAGGACCTTGAAGCGAAGAGGAGGCGGCGCGACGAGAAAGGACAAAAAAGGTGCTCGCGGTGACTCACGCTGTGCTCATGCCACAGAAAGAGGAAGGAGGAGGAAACGATTACACGTTGACCACCCGTTGTGAGTTTTTCGATTTGATTTAAACGAGCGATTACATTTATTTTTTTTAAGCCTTCCACATCAGTCGTATTATAAAGAATTCCTCTTTGAGATTTGATCCGATTGCCTTGTCACGGCAGTTTCGCCTAATGATGTTCAAAGCTTTCTATTTCAACGAACGCTGTTGCCGTGGCGACACACGGAATGAAAATTAGGGGGAAAAAAATCGTTGGGTGAAAAATCGTTTTGAGAAATTTAGCTGCTGATTCTTCATTTCACACAACATCGCCGCACTCCTCGACAATGTGCTACGCTAGGTTAAACCCCCCCACCCCAAAAAATGATGCATCGTGCGCTTTTAATCGGTTTTGCCGGCATGCCAAACTGCTGGCATGTGTATTCCGTTGGAGATGATATTCATCAATCCAGTAGCGGGCCTCATGTCACGCTTGGCGACATTGTTTTTTTGGCCGCGAAAACACAACGTGGCGATCCAACACTTTCAATTAGTTTTGGTCGCCTGTCAGATTTTTTTTTTCTTTTTCCAGAGCAATAAAACTCAGCATTCAAGGCCGCACTGGGTTGCATAGTTGACCGAACTTACCCTTCCGACATCAAATCACTGTTGTGTTAGGTGTTTTTTTTTTTCATGGTCAAAGCAGTGCAATGTTTCTCACTGTTGATTTAAGTTCATGCTGTTAGCAGGATGCCATCCGTTTTACCGAGAGAGATTCCACAATGTTGGGTTATTTTATTTCCACTCGCCTGAAAAGGAAGCTGATTTGGTTTATCCTGTTCATCAGTTCATCTAGCCCGCCGGTGTCAAACTCAAGGCCTGGGGGCCAGATCCGGCCCGAGAACAGATATCTTTTTCGAGATTTTATACTGGTATTTTTTCCGATTTTTGAAAACGTAATTATTTGTTTTCCTGCTCACATCTTCGTGGCCTGAATCGTGCTTTGTCGTGACCTATGCTGTCCGCACCAAAAGAGCTATTTCTGGATCTGCTAGCCTCCAGGTGTCCAATTATTCATCGACTCTCTGCTTGGCAGGTGCACTGACCCCTCCATGCTCATGAGGTGCAAAGATTTGAAGAAAAAAAAGAAAAAGCATCTTCTGATCATTTCTTTGCCGGTGTTACTCACACTTTGATTGGCTCGCCTGCATCGGTCGGGCATGCTGGTGATGTCAATTGAACGCGCCTGACATTAAGCAGCCTGCCTCTCGCAGCTTCGAGCTCCACCTTCTCGCACTTTGTCAGGATGAACGTGGTTGTTGTTTCATTCTTTTTTTTTTTTGACAGATCTGACAGCTGCTGTGAGACATTTGCCGATTTCCCGACGCAGGTGGGGTGGATTTTGAATGCTACAATGCGTATGCCATCCTCTGGGTTTTCAGCTCAGGTCGGGTCGGCAGCGTGAGGTGACTTCCTAAGTGGTAATTGCGCGGTATGGAGGAACAATATTCTACGAGACAAAAAAATATGACTGACAAAATGGTTGGAGCCAACATTTGACCAGAGATTGTTGCAATAATACAGTGTGAAGTCAATCTATTTCTAAAATTCACATTGTGAATAGTAAACGGTCTTGTCGAGAAAAATCTTCAGTGGGGCAAATTTAAACATAAATACATGCAAATAAATAAATATACTAAATTCTAAATATACCAATATAATATGAATATGGTTTTAATTCTAGGCCGCTCCTCCCAGGTGACGTTTTTTCAGAATATAATTCATTTCTGGTCTCGTTTAGCTACATGTGTAGCATTATTTTGTATCCTCTTCACTTTCGACACTTGAAATTAAATTGCCCGCTATTTGTTGTTCAATGTTAGATAGGCGAGTCGGCAACACGTTGAGCCACACTCGTAGCCAGCAGAAGCCCACCGCTTAGCTAGCTGGTGCGTCAATGACGTCACTCCCCGGAGATTGCCGAACAAAACATTTTCGTCGTTAGGAACGTTGCTATGGGTGTAACTAGCTAATATGGGTTGGTGACGTTAAAAAAAAAACTCTAAGCATTACTCAAAAGATGGTTGGCCAAGTTGACTTCACTCTTGATCTTTAAGAAAAAAAACCCCACCTCCATCTCCTGCCAATTACTCGTATCGGCTGGACGACGCACAATGACGAGAGAAAGCTGCTTCTGTTGGGACTTTGAAGCCGCGTGGTTTTACTTTGGCGCGAATGATTGAGACGGGAAAGCCAGTGGAGGGTCAACAAACAATCCCGACGCCCCCCCCCACCCACCCGCTGAGAAGAACCACGGCGGGATTAAGACGAGAGAGTTGCTCTTCCCGCCTCCTGACAACGCCGCATTGTTTGACTCGCAAGAGACAAGAGCTTATCGTTCTTGCCCTTGAAGACCTGGTTGCAGAGAGCTATCCTTCACGTGCCGGGAGTGTTCATATTTCACCCGGATGACAATAAAAGCTAATTAGCGTTAGGCTGCACACATTGCTCTCTCGTCTTGTAAATGATAGCATCTATTCCGTCAGGCATTGGAACCCGCAATGTTATTTGAAGAGCAAAGGAGAGGCCGACCTCTAAAAGTGAATGGCAAAATGCGCCAGCATCGATCCACTGTGTTTCCGTTCCAGATGGAAGAAAAAATATTACATTTGGGGGAAGTGGGCGTGGTGGGGGGGGGGGGGGTATTGAGTGTGAGGTAGGGCTGGGCGATATTGCCTTAAAATTCAATCTCCAATTTTGTTTTCCACAAAAACGATTTCCGATTTGAAACGATTTTTTTCCCACCTCACCTGAGCGCAGATGACAATGACTTGGTTCAAGTTTTGCTTTTCATTTCCCCCCTTCGGGGATTTGCCTCATTTTTCCTGATCACAAACAAGTTGAAGTTTTTCTTCCCTTGAGCATTAACTCATTCACTGCCAGCCATTATCAAAGTTTGCCAGATTGACAGCCGTTTAAGAGCCTTTTGACTGATCTTGCAAAGACCTGCAGGGTATTGTTTTGGAACGTTATTAGGACCAGATCTGCCAAAAGAAAGAAACGGTTTGTTTTTTCTTTTCCCTTTCATTCGTATTCATCAGTAGAACATGGCTTCAAGTAACATACCGGTTTGTGACCCAAAAGCGGAGAAAGTGACCACCGTTTTTGTGACCGGTTTATATTTAGTTTATGTCCGGCGCGACTGACTCTGAGCTTTGCCTTCTAAAGGAAATGTGTCAATTATTCTGCTCATGGTGTCTGTTAGTCTGAATTGGCAACGCTGACGTGCTTTTGTAAACCAAACTAAACTGGAAGCAGTTAACTCGAATGAATATATAACATTGATTAATCGTCAAGTGCAAACAGATTCATCTGGGAATATGTGTGTATTGAAATGGTAGCCCCCCCACCAAAAAAAATTGATAGCGCCATTAAATTGTAATTGGACCTGTAGTGAAAATCTAGCCTCATCTTGACCCAGCTGATGAGCGATTGGCCGCCTCAAGATAGACGGCACCATACCCACCCCCGGTCCCCTCACTGGCCGTGATGACACATGACCTTGTCATCATCACCAACGCCTTTTCGCACGGGGGCGGGGGGAATATTGCATCGACACGTACGACCTTTTTCATCATCGTCTGCCGAGCGTCCGCCGTCCCCCCCTCATCTCGCTGTCCACCATGAGCCCGGAATGACAATTACGGAACGTAAGGGTGACACAAAACGACCGGACATAAAGTTTTATGCTGAAAATTGCAAGTGCAATTTATGAAAAAAAAAAAAAATGCAGTTTTGCATTTGCGCAATTTTCCTCAATTCTGCGCTTGTTCATTCTATTTTGACCCGTGCCCTACTTTTTTCTTTTCTTTTCTTTTCCAGGATAGCAATTATGCTTTCTCTGAAGTTGAGATTGACACCTGGTGTTTTTTTTTTTAATTTAGTGATCTTATTTGTGTTGTTTGAGCAAAATATAGGACGGTCTGAAATTCACAGATCTGTACATTCATTCTTGCATCAGCACATATTGGATTTTTATCCAAATTTGGAAGAAGGCTAATCCTGATCTGGAGTGGTCCAATTTCATGCAGATATAATATTTTTTATGCTACAGATTTTGCTTCTGGAGAGCAAAAAAAAAAAAAAATACAATAAAATAATAATAATTAGCAGTGAAACCACACAGTGTAAATTTAGCGTCGACTGGGATCAGGTGGAAGATGTACAGCATAGTGTTTTACCTTCAATACGCGACCATATTCGCAGGAGAGGGGAACATTTCTGTTCGAGTAAACAAATCACTTTATCTGAATTAGCTCTGCAAACAATGATCGAGATGCGGGCGGAGGGAGGGGAAAAAAAACTATTCAGACGTGACGAACGTGATGCGGATGCACGATGGACGCCATTGTTTTCATTCAGAAGCCTCGCGAATTCATTTCCCGCACACTTTTGTAAAGGGATCGTTTCATTAGCAGAAATGACAAAAGGGGGAGCGTGTACTGCGGGGACCTGAGGTCGAAATGGAATGACATCAGATTATTTCCTTTTCTGTACAAATGCAACCTCCCAAGTCCAACGTGCCTGAAATGTTGTGGGGCAAATAAAATATTTTTTTTTAAAAACGCCTCAAGGGTGAAACAACTCTCCTCACGCGTGAGGTCGGCAAATCTCATGAGACTTTGGTTCAGCGAGCGACAAAAAGGCATCAAAATTCAGCCCCCTGAATCCGGTTTCACAAAGCTACAAGAAGCTACTGCCTCATTAATTGTCATTTAATGTTAACTAGACTACACTGCGCAGCATTTGAGTTTTTGTGTGTGCAAAGTGTGGCGGGAAGTTTGCCGATTTTCTATTCGCTTACGCCAATCCCATGAAGTGGCCGGGGTACATAAACGTCTGAAGAAAAACCTATCAAGAGTGTGATCGTCTTTGGTGTTTCCTAACTTCTAAATGTTTTTGCCTCCAGGTGAAAAAAACTTTGAAAACTGCTGACTAAATTGTAAACACAGTATGAGGCAGAAATAATCATAAAAACAAGTGCATTAATTGTCTTTTTCATTGTGTGCCTTCATCAGGGGGAAAAAAAAAACAAAAAAACATCCCCCGATTAATTATTACCGCGGCCCCTCAACATATTTATTATGCCTCTGTAATTTTATATAGCCTTCAAAAAGTAACCTGGCACTAACTCAACTTTATAGGACACCGCATAGCAATATAATCATCGCTGTAGAATTGGGCAGAAATTAGCTGTGATTTACAAAGTGCAGCTCGATGGCCTGCAGCAGCACCGAGGCACAAAGTGCAGTCAAGAGTCCGGTGTGGCTGTCGCGCGCGTGCGCGTATGAAGCCTCCCAGTGGCCACGATTCAAGCGGGTCTTTCTTGTCCTTATCACATGATGCACATGTCTCAGCCGGAAGCCGGAGGGCTCGGGGTCTGTGATGGGGAGCGCTCGCTATGTGCAGCAGCGCCCGCTGACGAGCGCCTGCTTCCGGAGGGCACGCGCATAAATTATGTCAACGGAGCTCAGATGGAGCTGGGGATTCATTGGCACCGAATCCATCAGAGGGCATGTGTCAAAACCGTGACAGGACATATAAAAGATGCTCGGTTTTGATCGACACCGTCACAGAGGGATTCATTAATAGTTATTGCGGTCGTATATCGTGGCGGGGGGTGGATGATGACCTGACAAGCATCAAGTCTAAACGGGGAATATTTTTCTGAAATGTTGTCAAAATGACTGCAGTGATATGCATGCCAGGCCAGTAGGTGGCGATGTTACTGAGTAAAATTTATCCGGTTCGCCTCACGAGGGAGGGTCACGGGTGTGCTGGAGCCAATCCCAGCTGAATTCTGGCAATAGGCGAGAAAATGCTGGCAGTAGCTCTGTTATTAAGGAATATGTATGACAATTTGAAATTTTGGTTCAGACTTTCGCAAGCATCATGAAACTTGACATGCTTGATTTGCTTTCGCGGGCCAGATCTGGCCCCCGGGCCTTGACTTTGACACCTGTGCTTTTAATCATCACTCAAAAAAAAAAGCTGTGCAGACAAAGTTAACATGATCATTGAGGGACTTGCTAATTAATCACATTAAAAAGTTCTTTTGATGGTGTGACACTAGTTGTCAACGAGTAAGCTAGCCATGATGTTTAGCCGAATTAGTCAAAGTTAACCCAACTGTTGTACACATCGCCGCCGTGTCTGCAACAATATACTATTGTTGCATGCTACGCTCCTCTCGAGGCGAGCTGACGTCACGTAATTTGTTCGGGATTTTGCATTTCCCCACCGTGATGTCATTCAATCACATTAGCCAAAGTCACATTAGCCGCAGGTGTTGATGGCTGCGAGACAGGCCCCTATTTACTTTATTCCATTGATCAAACGTCGGGCAACGCTAATGCAACATGTCACGTTTTGAAAAAGCTGGCAGAGCTGAAGAGATGCCGATTGACGGATACCCCCCCCCCTCCCTACCCCCCATCCGAAGCCTACATAGCTCCTCATTGCAGAAACATTAGCAGCCCATTAGAATTCTGTGACATTTCACCATCCATCGGCGGAGGGCGGGGAGCACCGCCACCCCCCTGTAAACACAAAGAGAAAAGGGAATAAGAGCGTAATGTAAAATGGCATTGTTCGGCTGGTCAGACGCCAGGTGTGCATTCTAATGTGGCGCTTGAGGTCAACCTCGCAATGCCTGAAACGGAGAAATGAGGGGCTTTGGAGGAGGATGACGATAAGAGGGCGGACAAATGGGGCCGGGAGCCGATGTGATTCAGCGCGCCGGGGACTTTTAAAAGGCCACAAGCTACTAAAGGTTATCAGACGTGGCAACAATCTGAATTTTTTATAGTGGCGGTGTGTGTGTGTGTGTGCGTGCAGGGGTGGGGGGGTCCTTATTATCCGCACATAAAGGAGGTGGGTCACGCGTGATAAAACGAACACATCTAAAAAGGCCACACTAGCAAAGTTTACAGGAACACTGTGAAATCTCTTTAAGCGGCAACAATGTTTGGATTCTGCACGCAAAGCTTCTATTTTTTTTTTTGTTACACGCCCCCCCCCCCCCGCCGTTTGATAAATGTGCTCCACTTTATCAAGCAGCTATTGCGATATAATGGAACAAATGCACTAATGTGGCATTTATGGCTCGATTACGAACAAAAGATCAACACAAGAGGATTACATTATTTGTGAAAGGAGGGGGATTGGGGGGGGGGGCTTACATACTGCATATGTATCAATTCCCAGAATACGCCCACCAGACAAAACAAATTGTTACACCTGCATAATTTTATCCAACACAAATGCTTGAGAGAAAACACATAACGCTTCCATTTTTTTTTTTTTTGCCACTGCCTTTTTTGTGACTTACCTTACTTAGCTTTGCGGATCGAGGAGCTACATTCAAATCTTGCCAACAGTTTTAATACGACAAATTTAAATGGGCTTTAATTAATATCGCTTTGTTCCAACTCGAGCACATGGAGTGACTGGAGTCACTAAACAGGCGCAAGCGCATCCTGCTGGGTTTTCTCTCGTTCAAGTAGCCTCAGGGATTGGCCCCGGGGCTAACTGGAACGATGTTGACAAACGCAGCCGTCTCACAAAACAATAACAATCTCAAGCTTTCCTCGGGGCAAGGGGAGCTAGAATAAAAAATGCAATACCACACATTCCTCAACTTAAAAAAAAAAAAAAAAGAAATATGTTAACAACGCACTTTATAGAAGTTCTGGTGGGAAGTGGCCTCAGGAATGAAAGCACCTTGAGGTAAAAAAAAAAAAAAAGTCTGAGTTCTGCAGCAAGGTCCAAGAAACACTTTTAAACGTGTCATCGGTGTTTCGACATTTTTAATGCTGTATGAAATTGTTTACAGGACAGTATTTTCTTCATTTTGTCGTTCTTCACCCGAATGTACGACTTCCTGTCCTGTCAACTTGCGCCAACGTACAAAGTTAATGCCACACACACACACTTGGGAAGGTGCTTAATCCTAGGAGCTCAAATACCTTGGCGCCACTTTTCAAGGACACTTGCGATCTGTTGAAGAAGGCTCATCGAAGTCTCGACTTCCTCCGGAAGCTGCGACGTGACGGACTGGGGGTGAGCCGTGTTTTGAGGAGCTTCTCCAGATATGCGGCGGAGAATGTCCTCAGCATCGGGAGGATTGTGGAGATATAGATTTAGTGCAACAACAACAACAACAGTAGTGCAACACTCTTAGGAGGTTGCTTCTTTTAGGTAGGCTGCCATTGGGTTGTTGATGCAAATGTGGAAGAAGGAACAAACATATGATATTGATGTATAAGCATGAGCGGTTATGATATAATGCATGCGGAAATTCGTGAGCACGAGAAGTGAGCGTAATCGAGCGCTCACTCAAGCGGATGAGAAATGCTTCGCCCTTCCCCCTCGGAGCCAGATGCGCGATGATGGATGTCACCTTTTTGTCGACTAAAAGATGCTGCGAGATTGGATCAAGCTTGCTGAGAGGAGCTCATTAACATTCATGGGGGCAGAGGCGCTCGTTAACCGGGTTCGGGGTGGGGTTGCGACAGCCGCCGGTCGATCATCAAGAACTACCACCGCCCCGCTTCGCAATCCACGCTAAGGCGATCCAGCACCCACAGAGCCCAAAATGATTTAGCATAACGTGAGGATACTCTGTGATGTTCCATCGAGAATGGCTTGAGGAAGACTTCAAGGGGGAGTTTGCCGTGTTAATAAAACCGCTAGCAAATATTTGTATGTAGCCCCGCATCACTAATCCCTTACCCACTTCAGTTGCTGAACAAACATGGCGATTTATAAAAACAGATAATGATGAAAGTCTGTCGCCGTGAGAGTCACAGAATGCACACTTGGCTTGAACAACACAGTAGTGCTAATTGCAACGTTGCTGGCCAAACCTGCTCAAAATGGGAGTCTTGTTAGAATACTAAATGCCAGTTTCAATTTTGAATTTTTGTTGTGTACAATGAGTTAAAAAAAAATGGGCATCGAGGATAAACATTGCTAATTCCATGTCGCTTCTGAATCATCTCACCTGCCTTTGGTCCCTTCGCTGTTTTCTCGTCTTCGGTCCCTTTTTTTCCCTCTCGCTCTGTTTTCTTGTCTTCGGTCCGTTTTTTTTCCCTCCGAAAGTAAATGTTGCGCCATATTTTCAGCAACCCCTTCAAAGACAAGATAACAGGTCACAGGAATGTTGCGGGATGTGCCTGCTAAGAGTGTGCCCACAAGGACACGACTTGTAATCGAGACCAACCTACCTTCGTCGAGACCTGAGGCGTGGCACGGGACGCACTTTTGCAGCGTGTTAACTATCATATCTCACATGTACCGTTTTAAAATGCTTCTCTAGGCCCTCCAGATTCCCATTCTTTGCCAGTACCCTCGGTGAATTGTCCATGAAACGCCATTTTTGTTGTTTTTTTCCAAGAGCCACCTGCCTGGCATCCCGCCCTGTTGTTAGAAACGTGTGTCGCAGGCTATGACGCAAATCTTCGTTGACAGAAATGTTGAAATGTAATATTTATTCTACACATTTTACAGCATTGGAAAACGTTAAGAATGTTTGTGTAATGTTTTTATTTCTACAGAAACCATATTAAAACCAAAAATATATATATTTCCCTCACCCATCTTTTTCCATTCTCAAACATTTAGAAAAAGCTCCAGGGAGCCACTAGGGCGGCACTAAAGAGCCGCATGCGGCCTTGGAGCCGCGGGTCACGACCCCAGGGCTACCCTAAACAACCTTTTGCTCTCCTGTAACTGGTAAAACATGAACTAGACTTTCTGTTGGTTATAATAACCAACATGACGTGTTAATTTAACCGAGAAGGCAATAAAGTAATAGACTACAAGGAGATCAGTTTAGCACCATTTAGAAACTGTTTATGAATTTGTAGCAGTAGGTTGTGACTAGGCAAGATTGCATGACTTCTGCCTTGCTTGAAATTAAATCTGGACTTCACTTGCTTGATTTTGAAATGCAAAGAAACCTTGGAACTGGTTAAAATGGTGAAAAAACACAAATGTCCATCATTTCAAACCATTTTTAGCATTGATTTCGAAAAGCCATGATTCAACCTTCTTTTGTCCTGCCATTGTGAAGCACCCAAAATTTTTTTTGTAAATGCACTTTTAGTCATAAAAGAAACATCTTAGCTATAACAAATGGGTTCCACATAACATATCAAACATGTGTTTGTTTTTTATTATTTCTCTCATTAGTTGCAGGTATGGCACTAAAAACGGGTGATAAATCCAAAGGACCGCGGCGGGGGGAGCCCGATTGTCGCATAAATACTGAGCACAAAACAGAGAAGAATGACAATTGAGTGGATCAGGGTTTGGTGCGCGGGTGATAATTAGTGGATGGTTATACACCGAGGGGCTGGGAAAAAAAAAGCAGCATGATGAATGGCACAATGTGGCTCAGCCCTTTTCGAGATTGATAAGGAGACGAGGGAAATGTTGGCACTGCTCGCTCACTTGAGACTCCCTCGGATCAGGGATGACGCTAAATTGAGAAGTTTTGAAGTGGGCTCCGCATGGTGTCAAATTTGAAAGATCGCTCGTCGGCCCCTTCGTTGCTTTTGGATTTAGTCTGCATTCACAAACAGACCGATTTCCTTCCCTTTCGGGATATTATCATGATTCAGTGAGCAGCAAGTAGCTCTCCTAACAAATGTATTATGACTTCATCAAAGCCGAAACCCAAGTGTGTTAGATGGCAACGCGTCCTTATTCCTTCCCTTCATCGTCAATAGCCCTAATATTTAATTAACTCGTCCAATTTATCTGGCGCCAAGGTAACGGACGGAGCGTGGCAAATGGAGCGCCTTGGTGAAGAAAGCGCTATTCCTGTCTGCAGGAGCGCATCCCCTTTGCCCACCAAGCAGATGGCAACCGTGCAACACAAAATCAATTAGTGTCATGCTTTTTTTCTGCAGGGCCACAAAACAAACAAAAAAAAAAAAGCAATTTCCACTTTATATCTCGACGGGGCGCACGCACCTGACCCAAAACAACTCGAGAACAGTCAGCGTTGGTGCGGATACTAAAGACGCATGAACGACTGTCTTGTTTTTTAAATTTTTGTTTTTATGTCATACGAGCGTTGCTTTGTCAGCGAAGCAACACATACTGGATGAAATGCCTCAGGCTTACGCAAAGCATGGTACGCCGATATTTGAGGAGGGGAAAAAAATGAGCATTTGACATAAATGGCAAAACCTTACTGACGTTGAAAGCTCCACTTTGCACTCGTTTTCCCTCATTTGTCGATGAACATTTCACAGCCTTTCAGCCACACAGAAGTCTCTCCATCAACCACAGTGGAGCCATCAAATCTCAATGTTTACATTTTTCCAAACCGGTAAATCCTCTGGATGTGTATGCATTAACCCTGCGGGAATGTGTGCATGTACAAAAATGCAGACTTATATTCAGAGTGGAGAATTCGGGGGCCCTAACGGTACATGAGAAACAAAAATGGTTTCTTGCACTTGCTGCCTGAGTGTCAAAAGTCCCATTTGTGAACATACTGTATCACTTCAATGCTTCTCAACTCTGGTCAGCCAACGACAGATTGCTTTTGTTTTGGTTCCGAATGTGGAGCTGGGATTCAGCTGTTGCTCAGCGGAGGGGGCGGAGCTATTCCAGAGGGATACAGGGCTGCGGGCCATCCCTAAACCAAACGCTGTTACTTTTCATGAGCCGCGGCGTTGTATAAAAAGCGACGGATGATAGCAAGGAGCTACCGCCTCAAAAGTTAGACCGACTTCTGGATGTGGAAAGTTTCTCACCATAAAGAAGCAAACAAAATGTCTTCCCCCCCAAGGCACTGCCTACATTCATTATGAGCAGTGCCTTGTGGGAGCATAAACACAAGGATGAATTGTTTTAAATAATAACAGCAGGAAGCCCATCATTGTGCTCTGTTTTGCTCAGGATATTTATCATCATATCAGGTTCTCGGTGCGCCATGAATCAGCAAATTCCGGCTTCCGCTGGGCTACATTTGCTGCCGCCCTGAAGACATTTCAGCTTCTGGAGTAAAGATTTATTTGGAACCTGAACAAAATTTGGAGTTGCAGATCTCCCAAGACAAAACGGACAAACTGGCGTCAGGAAACTAAGTCGAGGGGGTTCTCGGCTTACGATGATGTTGACGTAATTTTGAGGTGACAAAGCGGGCACACATTTTACCTAGCTGCTGTCGCACTTTGTCTTATTAATTTAATTGGGTTTGTATTAATTACCAAGAAGTGTTTTCCATGATAATACTGTATTTGCTTTAATTATGACTCAAATGCTCCGTTAGCGTGGCTTAATCGACAAATTTGGGACCGCCAGTGTCAACCGAGGACCTGCTGTGTCCCCTTTTGGGAGAAGCTAAATAAATTTAGGTTAGGCTGAACTGAAGCTGAACAATCTATGAACTAAAAAAACCCCAAAACAAACAAAAAAAACGTTAAAATGCATTTTGTTTGAGCTCAAATGTTGTGCTTCCCTGATGCCAACATAAAACACTGATCGTCAACCTCTCCCAAAGAGATTTTTTTAACATTTACAAATTATACAACGTACACGATTGGCATCATCCCAAACGCTTCCATCCGTTTGGATATTTCCTAAATGCATGGGAGCCGAAAGAATAGAAAGGGGGTCGGGGAGAGGGGGCGGGAGGTGGGGGCAAGACAAGTCCTCAAAGCATTTGTCATAAACAACGATGAACAGGAAATGTTCTCGTTTTCTTTGTTGTTGTTCCGTTTTTTGTTGTTGGGGTTGTTTTGTTTGTACAATACATTTCTTAAAACCCCCCCGCTGGTTAAGGTTATGGTCTCAGGTAGATCGTCCACAGTCAAATATCTTCACAGTTTGTGTGTAAAAGCGGAGAAACATTCTCGCTGGAGTAATAAAATATCAGGACTATTATCAACATTATTATTCTCATCATCATTATTCTCCTTAGGATTCAGATCTGTTTGTGTTCTTGGTAGTGTTGTCGTAGAAATGGCGGCGGAACTGAGCGCTTCGTCCAAAGTTCCTCTTGTTTTTGATTATTTAAAAAAGAAAAAAAAAAAAGAGCTACCCTCGGTTGGGTAGTCAAGCCAACAAGTGTCTTTTATCCATGGAAAAATATCCAGAGCCGACATTTTCTTGTTTAGTTTCCAAGCCTGCGGTCTAGCAAATGGTCCTTGGCCTACAAGACTCAATACCCCGTCAGCACTTGTGTGGGGGAGGGGTGGGGGCTGTGGGGGGGGGGGGGGGGGGGGCAAAAAGAGACATGTAGAAAATAGCCCATCAGATGAAGAATGGACGTGTGTGTCCGATGTTGCGCGACAGCCGGGCTTGCGATTCCGCATTGTAATTGTGAAGGCACTTCGTTTCATGGCAGAAAGAAAAGTGGCTTCTTCTTTGTCTCCGGCGGACCAGCTCGACTGTGTCAGGCCTCGTTCATCGAAGCGTCGCCCCGTAATCAATCATGTCCTGGACTTTTCGACCTTTTCTTTTTTTTTCGCCCTCCGCCCTTGCTGTCATTTCAGCGATTTTTTTTTTTTGTTTTGCCATCGTACCATCGTTTGGCCACTTGGACTCGTGGGCACAGTGTAAAAAGTACATAGGCAGCCATGGGGGATGGGAGTCAGGGGATGGGGGGCAGCGGGAGGGGGGGGGGGGTCTTAAAGCAGACAGAGCAGAACATTGCCATAGGTCTTGATTTTCTTCAGAACAGCACCAAGCAGATAAAAAGAACAAACAAACAAACAAAAGAAACCAAAAACGAGGCTGGTGGGGAACCCCCCCCCCCCCCCCAAAAAAAAAAAACAAAAAAAAAAACAAGCAACTGGCATCTGGTGCAAGGGGAAATGAAGATAAAGATACACAGAGAAAGTTCTGATTCAATTTCCTCTTCCAAAATGTCAGCAGCATTTATATTCTGCTGCCTTGCAAAGATATATCTATTTATATATATATATATATATATATATATTTATTTTTTAAATTCATATAACTTCATGAAATTGTTCTTGTGCTTTACAAACTGCCCCTCCTTCGATGCACCGCCAAAGTGAACCCTTTGTGCTCGTCTAGAGTCCCGCACCAAGGAGTGCCGCACTGTCATTCCCCCCCCCCCCCTTCAAAAAATTAGCACGTCTCTATTATTACTTTTTCTTCCATTTAAAAAAAAAAAATCACAGTTTAATGTCTTCGTTTCTGCCCCGAACAGGTATGCGGTCCACTAGGGCTTAGAGGGGAGGAAGAGGAGGGGGGGGGGGGCACCGTCGCCGCTTTCGGGATGCGTGAATCTTTGGTGACGGGATGCCGAGGGTACAGCTCACAGACGGCAGGTCTGAAGGTAAGCCTCTTGAGACGACGACCGGAAGGGTCACCTTTGGCCCTCCAGGAGGGTCATCACCACGGTGACGCACAGCAGCCATATATGCAGGGAAGTGGACTGAGCGATGGCACTGAGGTCTGGAAAGAAAAAAAAAAAAGGGAGCGGTTTTGACGGACGGACGGACAACCTTGCAAGCGAAACAAAAGCGGCGCTTCGAACTTCGCACTTCGAATCGAGTTTTGCATTTGGCGCACAGGTGGCATCGATGGAGCGACGTTCGCCTTTGGGCAGGATGAACCCCCGCCCATGAGGTCGCGTTGGACTGTTTTTCATGAACAGCATCAGCCACAAGTCACGATCCCTCCGACCACATTACATATTCCTCAAACGTTCTGCTCCTCGACCTCACATCGAGTCATGTAAGATTCATCAACGGCAGATTGAATTTTATAATTCATGGCGTCGTCGCCCACGCGTCCCCGAGGACCGACGACCACTCCCGGCAGCCCCCGGAGTGAATTCATTAAAAAAAAAAAAAATAAAAAATAAAAAATATTCAATCATGACAGATCATAAAATAAATACGTCACGTCGACTCAAAATTGCAAACTGATTTCTCCCACAATGATGAAAAGAGACGAGGACTCTCATTTTTCCATCAATTGTTAACGACACGAGAGGTGGAGATGTTTCTGGAGAAAAAGCTCCTTGGAGCATAAGGAAGCAAGATTCAATCAAAGTAGCGGCGTCACTTCTGCCTGCCCCAGATTACCTCTTCAATTTTCGGCCATTTTCTGTGCCCTACTTCTGTATTTATTTCTTTTTTTTAAACCTCCATGTGTTCACACTGCCCAATTACCGTCCCTTCCTTCGTTTGATTACAACACTGTTGCTACAGCGACCGGCTCATTTTCTTCCCCCTACGTAGACGCCGGCTAAAGTCCGGCAAATGTCGGTGATTCGTATTTGTACGGAGGGTGTCAAACATGGCGCCGCTACTCAACTGGGCGGCGGGTCTCGACACTCCCCTTCCTCCAACGTGACATCATCGATGGCGATGTCTCCCTCGATACCCGGTCCTCGGATTCCCTCGAGTACCACCTGGAAAAATGAGAGCGCGCAACTGAAAACGTTTGCGCATTTGTGTCAGTCCGCTCACAAGTCATGCCCGGCGCGTGCTCTTTTGATGCCCCGATTTCTATGAAAGTCGTGATTGTTGTTGAGGAAGTCTGATGAGGTGATACATCTCACCTGCACCTTTGTATGTTGGGGAGGAGCTAAGTTTAGCCTGGGTCGTTAGGAGAAGATAGAGTCTTTCATGTGGTTCATGTGGCATTTCTTCACAAATGAAGTTATGGCATTAAAATAATATTCAACTTTGATGACGATATGGTCGATTCACTGCGCTAACTGGGTGTGTAAAACATATTTAATGAAACCAGAGTTCTTACCTGAAACGACGCAGTCGGATGGACGCTGACTTTGGCCTGCTTCCAGCGCTCCCCTTGGTTGCCGGTTAGCGACCACACTGGCACATCAGAGCTGACCAGGCCCTTTTGCTTCACTAAGGCATTTAGCGTCCCTGGGAGGGAGAGGGGGGGGGGTGTCGAAAAAAAAATGTGTTTGTCACAAACAATGTCACTCAGCACTAAAAATTCGGGGCCGAGCGATGACAATTCCGAGAAGCGGCAGGATAAAATGACGCTAACTCTTTTCCTCGTAAAATGTGTGACAAAAAGGGTAAGAACAAGGCAAGCCGAAGAATTTTTCCTCACATTTGTCACAGTAGTTATCAGGAGATTTCCATCACACGGACGACAACTATTTCAACTTTCATCCAGACTAGACAATGATATGGCTTATGGGCTCGTTAACGGCACTGTAACATTCTCCAGCAGAGCTTACCGACCTATCAGACCTTTTCGGGCCCTTTGACGCATTTTTCATTTTGCTCAGATAGTCTCCCCTCTGTCGTGCATTTTCAATTCATTCCGCCGCTTCAACCGACATCCAAAGCCTCGTGGAGAAGGTCAGACTCAAGTCCTGCCAGGTGATACATTTTTAAGTCGGGGCTCTCGGAGCTCACATTAATTATTTGACACCTCATGAAATTATCACAACGTTAAAAGTAGCATTTAAAAAGAGTTTGGGAGGGGGGAAAACACAAAACTTTTCTTGCACAGCTTGACACATGGCCCCCGTCTGAAATCTCCAATTGACTGAGACCTCCTGACTTCATACTGCTCGTTACTTGGCTAGCCATTAAGTAGCACTGTAAACCCTTTCAATTTTATTTGCAATGATTTTATCGATCGTTGCATGAAGGGCTTTGTCACTAACCCGATAATAATGGATGCCTCCCCAACTAAAATACAATATTTGCCCCACGCATTCCATTTTCTCAAAAGCCGACGGTGCGCCTTATAATCCGATGCGCCTTACATAATAGGATCAATATGCTGATTTCTTGGACGGAGTATTTTAAATGTTCTATAAAGTGCTTCGTTACAGCTGTAGCGGTTGTGAAAGCGCAATACAAATGAATCTGTATTGTATTGCATTGTTTTCGCTTTAGCACAGCTCCATCCAGTGGATGCATAACGCAACTGCAGCCACTATTGTAGCTTCTATTCAATGTGCCTTATAATGCGGTGTGCCCTATGTATGTTTTTTTTTTAAAATAGACAGAAAATATTTTATTTTGGAAAAAAAACCCACACTGGAAGTGATAAGGGCGCATATGTCGCACAAACGACTCTTCATGGTGAGTTGCTCACTTACTCGACTTTGTTTTTCGGATGCCGCCGTCCCTGGCTTCACAACAAATTTCTTCTTTGAGATGTCATGCATTACAACCTAACGCGTTTGACACAATCTAACACTGTACGACTTTTGTCATAACACGTCAGCAAAAGCTCAACGTAAATAGTGGATGTGTATTTATTGGGGCAGATTAATGTGAATCAGACCAGGATAATTTAAAAAATAAAATTAAATCAACAACGCTGAGATTCTTTTGCGAAGACACCGCCTGAACCCGCCGTCTTCGCCTTAGTGAAACCTCTCGTCTGGCACTGCGCTTTGATCTGAAACTGGCAATGACGACACTGAAGTGCAACGGCATCACCCCACACGGATTGCGCTAGTTCTCTTTTTTGGCTCGGAGAAGTAAGCGGTAAGACGGCGGAACATGAGAAAGTTCGACTGTACGCTCTTTCACGGCAGCGATCTTCCCAGCGGGAGTTGAGCTCATGCGCACAACGCGACCTGCCGTTTTGACCTCCCTTGCGCGCCGACTTTCACCCTTTTTCACTCCGCGCCTTGCTTACCGCAGTCCCGAGCGAGGAACAGATCCCGAAAATGCGCAATGATCCAGCGTCCTTGCTAACAGAAGGCTTCCTTCTTGGCTGGCGGTGAGGTCAGACCTCCGCTCCGCGCTTTGCCACCGGCTTAATCCCATCAAGCGCGGGCACCACGGGCCGACTTTGATGTGCAGCCGGTTAAATGAAGCGTGACCCTAATTCTCAGGTAAGCCGCCCGCCAGCTAACGACGGAGGAGTTTCTTTTGGAGCCTTCCTGACTCGCCTCTCATCAGCAGTGTTGCGACCCGCAGCGCTGCCAAGTCACAAATTGAGTCAACCACACGACCCCCGAAAGAGCTTCTCAAAAATGGGATCGCAACACGGCTACATAGTACGGAGGGGCTTCGATTTATGACAGTCTGGGTGTAAGCGGTTTCGAGGTTACGGATGCCGAGCAATCAGATGCCCGGCGGCCAACGTGGCACAAGAAAGAAAGAAATAAACGGCGCCGTGCATTCCCAGAAAGCTTGATTTGGGTTTCATCTGTTCTCCGAAGCTTTTCCCAGATGGTCCGGCTTGGTCTCGGTCCTCCTTGCTAAAGATCAGTCATAATGTGGGGTCCTTTATAGATGGTCTTTCACTGATGCCGATAATTGAAGCCAGCGCACAGCCTTTGAAGCAGATTTCACGTGCCGGGTTGGAGTGATCGCAACGCTCCCGTGCCGGGTTTAGAGGCGAACCTCTCTTCCGACCTGAGAATCGGAGTACTAAATGGAGCTTGGCCGCAGAAGATCGGAGCTGGGCTTCACGTCCTTGACTTTTAGCCCATTCATCATAAAGCACCGCAGTCCGGGCACGGGCGCTTTGCCACAGACGAGCGGGGCAGGCAGGCGAGCGAGAATCTGGCCGGTGATCAATTTGAGCAAATTGGAAATGTCACGGCCGACTCATCTTCGGCAGGGGGCCCAAAGGAATTCTCATCTCGCTGCCTTCTCTCTTCCTCGAGCTCCTCCTCATCTCTCTCCAGATGTTCACTCTGGACCCTCAATCTCCATACTTGCACTTGTCCTTCCTCCTAACGTCAGCTGGACCCAAAAAAAAAAAAAATAAAATTCCCAACATCCACGGCAACGTGTGACCGGATCAACTGCCGGAGCATCGTCAAAGCGCCAAAACATTTGAAGATCGGGAAAAAAAGTCCACATGTACATTAACCTGCATCTTTTGACCTTGGAGGAGTTGTCTTAGTCCGATCATGACTAAAGTGTCAGAATGGGATTCCCGAAAGGCCGCTACTTTAGCTCAGAAGTATTTTTGGAAATATTCTATCACACTAACTACAATTTGAGTCAAAATTTTTTTTTTATTCTTGATGCCTGTGGAAGTAGAAGGGAGCTGGGTGAGGAACTAAGCGGTGGAGTCAGCCAAGTGGGTTGTATGTGGAGCAGAAGGTTGGGGGAAGCGAAGCAGGGTTGGAGGGTTGGGTGGGGAGGTTGTGGCAGCGATGCCGCTCGGGTCTCTCCAGAATAGCCAGCTAAATGCTGCCAAATGCTTGCTGCCAGCGTCTTATCGAGAGCGAGGAGGAGCGCAGACGTCAGCCCGGCGGTTGGGTTCAGTCACGATGGTGTTGCCTCGTGGGTTCGTCGTCTGTGCACCTTGCGTATTCTGCGTTTTGGAATGATTTTGATTGCACAAAAGCTTACGTGAGAGATTCATCGAAGGCGCTTATTTGTTATGTGGCCTTCGATCGGGCCCACGTTGTACCCCGCCTCTTGCGACCGAGTCGGCTCGGAGAGACTCCAGCTTACCTACGCTGTGACTTGATTGAGGACAAAGCTTTGTAGAAAATGGGAGGGGGTCCGTGTTAGATTCATTTGAAAACGATCAATGTTCATCGGCGTGAATGTGAGGGAACGGGAACGTCCTCTCCCTTGACTGTGCTTGACCGCATTTCTTAAAATGCTTTTTTTTTTTTTTTTTTTTTTTGTCGCCGGTCATTTTTCCACCCTGAAAAAAAACATGACGTGAAACTTCTAATTTTGATATTCAACACGTCTCATTGACATTTGAATTTAAAATACCACCCGCCCACTGAATAAATGCTTTCTTTTCTGTGGGATTTTTTAAAAAATAAAGCTACCACGAGTTAACCTTTTTACGAGTTGACCACCGTTGCCAGCACAGCTTTCTCTCCGAGACTGCTTTCCACATCACCTGGCTTCAAACTGATCTGACAAGACTTCATTTTCGAGTTTGTGAAGCCCATAAATGTCAGAGGCGGTGGTCTGGAACTTGGCAACACTTAACGGCATCCGTGCAAAAAAATAAAATAAAAGGAGTGGAGTAGTGGTCCTGAGGGTTGATAAAAACACCTGGTGGCTCTGGCACTGGTGAACAAAGGCCGAGCCAACGGCAGCGCCGGCGAGGCCTGAAGCGGGAGATGGTTGTCTATCCCACCCCCCCACACCCCCCCCTCTCCCTACCCGAACCATCACAGGACACACATAAAGCATGATTACATCCGTAATCTCCGCAAAGCTGCAAGCCGCTATGAGAGGTGTTCACTGGCTTAAACTGGCTGCAGTCATCACGTCTCTCCTTTTCCCCCCCGTCCATTGTACTTTGCATCCCGACGAGTCCGCGCCCTAAGCTCCGGGGGAGGTTTTACATTTTTATTTGGTTTGCGTAAAATACACCGTAAAAAGAAAGCCACTACATCGTGGGAGGATGGCGACGAGAAGGCGCTTGTCCGCCCCGCTTCCCCTCCCCTCGCGGTCTTCCATTGCGCAAACAAACAACCGCTCCATCACGACAAAGACGAGCGCACGAGCCGCGCGAGATGCGCAGGTGGCAGATAGCTTCAGGTTCGAGTGCAGTCATCCATCAACGCGGCCCTCAAAGCCCACCGCGATTTCTCGCGCTGGGTGAGTAACGTTCACTGTGGCGCTTCCTCATTAATTGTGTATACATAGACCGGAATGATAATTAAGGTGTGAGGAGCGACGATGCGTGTTATTGCATACATTAAGCTGGGAAGGGGGACACCTCGGAATCTCTTTAGGGGAGGACCATCCAGACGGTTGTTCAAGGTACAAACGATGTGCCGTTAGCACGAAATTCAGTTTGGCGTTTTGTGGCATCGGCCAATCAGGGAGATGCCGAAAGTGGCCGCTTTCAACAAAGCGTGGCTTCTTTAACTATTTTGGTGGTTCGACTCCCTGATAGACACGGCCGCCAAATCTCACATGAAACTGGCTGAATTTGGAAAAAAAAAAAGGCGGGAGACAATTTCAAAAGGTTCCGCGAACACGGCTGAGAAGCGCAATCCGTCTTTTCCAGCTCACCGATGACTGTGCGTCTTTCTTACCGATGTGTTTCCCATACATGTGGTAAAAGAAGCCAAAGCAGTAGGCTGGCGGATTGGTGATGCCGTAGGGGTTCTTCGGGACGATGTTGAAAAAGGGACTGACGAGCCGCGCCTGATCGCCTTCCTTCCGCGGCCTCGATGTTTCGATGTACATGTAGAAACCTTGAAGCAAAACCAACAAACAATTCGGAATTTGATCATTATTTTTTCAGAAGAGACAAAAAAAAACCCCACCCGAGCAGGTTTTGCTTGCGGACATTTTCTATTTTAGTGCCGTGTGACATTCAGCCGATTTCTTATCACTTTTTACGCACGCCGGCTATTTGCATTTACAACAGTCAACCACACAAGACAACTACTCTTCTTTAATGAGAGCCTTTGTCTGAAAGGTTTGCGAGTTTACTGCCATTATCGATCACCGGGCAGCCATGACAACAACAAGCTGAGGCTACCGAGCAGGCTCTACTCCCCACTTCCTCCCCGACAGCCAAAAATCTAATGGAATATCTCTCCGGGTTGAATCGCAGATAATTATTCTCAAAGAGGAACGGGGGCCAGTAATGAAATGCTGGACATTTTGAGACCATTAGGTGATTAGAGCGGATGCATTATTTACTGCTTCAGCTGCTGCCCCTGCTGCTGGAGTTGCACAGAATTCCGATCAGCGCACACTCTCAATTGTTTTTATCCTGTATTCATCTCCACTATTGGATACCTCACGACGAGCGAGCCGTATGCAAAACACCGCGCTTGGTAACCGAGGTAACCGCGGCCACAGAGGCGTGCAAGCTGCTTTGTGTTGCGTCGAGCAAATTGTTTTTTTTTTGTTGTTTTTAAATAGATGTATGTTTGGGGGAGAAAAAATTTATCATGTCCGTCAATGCTAATTTTATATCTCGCCAAATAAAATCACAAAAAGCTGCAGTGGAACCGCAATTCTCCAGCATCTTAAAGTGCATAAAATTCAGGTCTATCCAAAATATGCCTTCAATTTTTAATGTTCTTTTTGCAGTATAATTACTTAACGCAATGCGTATTTTCTGCACTATAAGGCGCTTTGGAGTACAAGGCGCACCTTCAATGAATGCCCTATTTTAAAACTGTTTTAATATATAGGGCGCACCGCATTATATGGCCGAAAGAATAGAAGCTGCGGTTTTGTTGTGTATCCACTAGATGGAGCTACGCTAAAGGAATTACAATACAATACAGCTTTATTTATGTGGCGCTTTCACAACCGCTGCAGCTGTAACAAAGCGCTTTACAGATCAATTCGAATACTACGTCCAAGAAATCAGAATATTGATCCATATATAGAAATGACTAACCTTTTTTTTCTTAATGCCGTGCCAGTCAATCATGTTGAAATAACACTTTTGAGTCTGGAATTTAAAAATTCCCACTTGCCCTCAATGTTTACAATTTTCGCAATCCGAACAGCGAAAACCTGCTCGAGGCGGCGGAGGCCAAACTCACCCTGCTTGGATCCGGCACGGTCGCCGCTGGGCCCCGTGTTGGGCGTGTACTTGGTGTCGCGGGTGGCGGCGCTGTGCCGCGTCCAATCAAAGTCGTCGTTCTTGTCCTGGGTGAACAAGCAGATGGGCTCCTCCTCGAAGCTGCAGTGGAACTCTCCTGACGAGAGTCACAGACGTACAGTCAACGTGCGTGCGCGTGTGCTAAGTTGAAATTGGGTGAAAATACTCGGAGCGTAGGAGGGGTGGGAGGGCGGAGAAGGTGCATCATGAGATAATGCTAAGTCGCGTGTTGGGTAATGAAGAGATGCGTGTGCAGAAGAAGTAGCCCACGAGGTGCAACCGAGACGGCGGCGCAGTCGGAACCTCTGCTTAATGTGCGCAAAGAAACAATGTTAAACGGCCAACGGGAGGATACGCCGTTGCCCCGATGGTGTCTTCAAAAAGTATCAGCATTTTGCATTCAGTATGCCGGGCTGCTAAATATTCATTGATTTATTACAACCTAGCTCAAAGCCATTTGCTGAGTCACGACCTCCAGCGAAGCGGCGTGGGCAGCGAGCTCGTCAGGTGATTTGCGTGGGCGCGCCGAGGAAGAGGAAAGCCGAAAGAGGTCGGGCGCTAGGTCGGGAGGATGCAGGAACCTCTCGCACCTGCTCGTGGGCGCGCTGTTTTTGAAAATGAAGGTCAAGCTTCAGGAGCGGTGTTTTCTTTTTCCCGCAGGTGTTTGGATTGGACGAAGAGCGATGGAGGAAGATGAAGAATATTTATCCGTCCACTCATCCGTTTATCGCAGCGTTTTTCCTCAACTTAAGTCAGACAAGGAACATATTCAAAGTCATCGTGGCTCATTTGTACAACCTCCGGGATAAGTCACAATAATATCAGAGCATTTAATTGTCTCAAAGACAACATAGCCAAGGAGTTCGTTGTCTGTTAATTTCATTGGTATATGGGATTTTTTTCCCCATCGTGTATGAAATAATTATTTACAGCAAACAATCACGGCATGTAGTTTGAGATAAACTTGAAAGAAGAACAACGAAACAGGAAGTCCTGTATTTCTGCACAGGCTACTTTTTGTTGAAAATTACCGAACGCCATCCTCTGCTATCCTGCTTTTTATGCTTACAGAAAGTGACGCCTATAAGTTCCTTTTATGATGTGGGAAAAAAAATTGTTGTTGTTGTTGTTGTTTTTTTTTTTTTACTGTAGATAACGTTGAGTTTAAAGACCATTTTAAAAAGTGCCGATAAAAACATGCCTCAGGAGTATTTAAATCGGATATTTCTACATCATGGGTTTCATACGCTTCATTGTTTGAAACAGTTCGAGATGAAAGAGGGAGAGAATCAAATTTTCATTTCAGGAGCGGATCAGAGCGCGCATGACGTCAGACACGTCTGCGACAAGCTAAATTTGAAAGTAACCGGAGATTACTTCAGGATTATTAAAGCGGCGTCTGAGAGGAAATGCATTTGTCGTTTCTTGCGAGGGAAAAAAAAAAGCCATATAAATATAAATAAATATTCCCGGCGGTGCTGTGTGGCTCCGCTCTCGCAATCACTTCAAGTGTGTGATTACTTTAGACACGTGATAATGTGCGAGGCTTCATACTTACTTAGGTGAGGGTTGATGGGAGCTGCGGAAGACAGAAGCAAACGAAAGGCATTTAGGAAAACGGTTCGGTAGACTTTGACTCTTCACACAAACACAAACCTCGTAAGTTGGGGAATTTCGAAGCCAAGATACCATTGTACTGTCTTTCCAAAGGGGAACGAAAAACGTTTGTATGCCAGTCCGAACGACCGTAATAGGATTTTTCTCTTTCTCAGAAATGCTTTTAGTGGCATTGCCGCTTCTCCTGTCCAAGGTGACTCCCATTTGGAACACCATTTCATACTTCCCTTAAAACGTCAAAATGAACCACCATTGCCTCCGCTAATCAAATTAAATCCCTCATCCGCTCCTTCCTTGTCCCCGACTCCATGGTTAACATTGCCGATGTCACAAAGGTAGAGACGACTGCACCCGGTTAGTTTTCCTGCACTTATTTAAAAAAAAAAAGAAGTGTTTTCCAAGCAGAGTAAACAGCATTTAACCTGCCAGGAAGATTCATGAGCATTTTCCAATGATCGATGGCTGACCGGCCTAATAGATGTGATGCAGCAGCTCAAGCACAAAAACTATGTAGCCGCATGATTTATGGACGCTTCCCAGCCACTAAAGGGGAAGGAGGGATGGGTGGGGATTGATTAGAATCCAAACAATTAAAGCCAGTAATAACAAATCATCCCGACAAAGGAAAAAGTTCTCCTGAAGCATGTAGGCACACAGCGTGGAGATTATATATATATATACACACACACATACATATATATATACACACACTCTGTACCTAATAAAGTGTCCATTGAGCGTGTTTATGCCGCAACTGTGGGCGTGTGCTCGCCATATAACTGCTCTAATCATTTTTTTTTCTTTTTTATGTTGCCAATCCAAAACAACAGTAGACTGCGCAGGATGAATAGCACTGCAGCATCGCAAGTGTGTGTGCTTGAATGCGGTTAGTGCCGCAAAAAAAAAAAAAGAAAAACATTCAATGACCACTCGGAGCCCCAGGCCCCCTTTCCCCACAGCTTCGCCTCCCTTCGGTCTTTCACGAGCGTCCTCACAGACAATATGTTTTGTTGTCACGTCTTAGTATTTATGTTCTTTTTCTTGTTGCTACCTGCGGCTCGCTCGCCATTTGGTATGGTCCGCATGAATGTGTCTGCTCAGGCAATGCGTCTTCTCCCACTGAGGAAATCAAGTCGAGGGAGCCCAGAGGCTACTTTGCACATACTCACACACCCACAAAGAGGATTTTAATTTGCAATTTAACGCGGGGAACGATATCGGACAAGTGAAAACAAACTAGGACTGTTGATGCAACTATTTCACACGATGCGCTGTTTAAAATGGAAGACTAAGAGCCTCGGCAAGATGATTGATGATGAAATGGAGACGCTCGCCAACGCAAATATTCTGCGATGCTTTCACACGCTGTGGCTAGACAATCCCCCCCAAAAGTGAGACAAAAAAGCTCAGCGTTTGACTGAACCACTGCTTGGGAGTAAAAAAGAAAAAAAAAAGTACAAACACAGCGGTGCCTTGAGATATGGAACTCAAAACACTCGTGTTCATTTCTAATCATCTCTCCCCATTGAAATGAATGCAAATGCCATTAATCCGTTTTCACATTTCCCTCAAAACAAAGAAAAAAGTCAAAAAGCACCATCGACTATCGATAACCGTTGCTAATGTTGTAGTCTAGTCACAATGTCATATTTTTATTGATGATTTAGTTGTTATTTAGTACTCTCGGGTCTTATCTTGGCCTCGATCAATGACTTCAGAACTGCATCGAGACAATAGTTCTTTCTTGGAGTCCAAGCACACAATGGTCCTCCAGTGCGCAATTAGTGAATCAAATGTGAGCAAACATGACGCGCAAAAGCTTGCGAGAAAGCATATTTTAACAATCGCCTTCCCATGAAACAGCAATTACGGTTGTGAGAATCAACTTGTACAAAAATTGCGCACGTTTACTCGTGCGTGGAGTTCACTCCTGAATCGGCAGCACGCAGGAGGCATACGTGCTTTTAATTTACCGCTGCGAGCGCTCAAGTGATTGCTCTCGGAGAATGAATCATTGCATTGACCTTAACAAAAATAAATACATTTCTGATTGGTAGGATGAATTTATGCAATTAATACGTCTTTACAGGTGTTTTATGATGGCAGAAACGCGAGCGGGAATAATCATTTCAAGCTTCAGAACGGGAAAAGGATCGATGTCGTTCTCGGACACTAAATTGTTTTCACTTTCTTTCATTGTTGTATTCTCAATTTCGATGTTTAGATCAGCCAGGATTTTGACGGAGCTTTATGCTGCCGATTCCGGTTCCGTGAGTGAGATCGGCCCAGACCGATCCCCCCCACCCCCACACACACTTTGGAGCTGCTCACTGAACGAAACCCCCGCTGCAGTATTTCTGAGAGCATTATGCTGAGCTGTGTAGCCTTGTGCTGTAGCCGCCCCAGTGTAAACAAACGGCTTAAATATGTACTCCTCCTTCCAGGATGTCGTCTGAGCAGGTGCTGAGTTAGTCATTGTGCGGCGGTGACACAGCCATCCATCAAGGCTCCAGCTGGGGACGCTGTAACTACTTTCTCTTTTCGCCCCCAAAAAGCCTTCAACGAGCTTGTTGAAGCCAAATCGAAACGGCGCTCCAAGATATGGACTGTACGTCATGTAGTTACAGTCTTATAAGGTGAACCAAAATGTGACGTTAAAACCAACGTACATAATGAACTTTAATTTTTGGCATACCATTACACTCCGAAAAACAAACAAACACATATATATATATATGTGTATATATACACACACATACATAAATATACACACACTCTTACCGTATTTTACGCGCTATAAGGTGCTTTGGAGTACAAATGGCGGAGTTCAAAACCGTGCAGCATCACGCTGTGAGCTTTGCGGGAGTCTACCAAATGTAAATATTGGTTCCATTTATGCAATGTGAATTCTGAACAAAAAAAGAAATCAATGTATATTTAATGCCGGCCTATGAAGACGACGGCACATACTGTATGTATATTGCATATATGGAGGATCACATTAGCAGAATACAAACGCCATCTTTCACTCCATCTCGGTTTTTCCCTAAAGCAACAGTGATGACAAAAACAAACAAACCAAAAAAAAAAGTGTTTACGAGTGTGACAATAAGCAGAAGATCCCCGGACTATCTTCTCCGTGTCAGTCGTCTTGCGGGACGAGTTGAGCGAGGACAGAGCATTCATCTCAGACCTACAGTACATTAGCCCGTGACGCCACACCATGCGTGGGAGAACAGAAGCAGCCCTTGAGTGATAATTAGTCCGGTCTCTCGTCAGGCAGGCGATTCGCACATAAGGAAAAGGCTCTCTTGTTCTTCTTCTTCTTCCTCCTTCTCTTCTTCACTTTATAAATAAAAGAAGAAATCTTTGTTTCCTCCGAACTGGGCTCTCTCTCTTCTCTCTCTCGCTCTCCTTCTGCTCCATCCTAATTAGCCTCAATTCTCTTCATTCTTCTTTGATTGCGTTCAATCTCCTTGAGTTCAGCCGCCGCCGCCGATGACTCTGGCAGCGAGGTCCTCGCATACCCGCGTTCGACAAACCTCAATCTGCGCGTTCTTATTTGCTGTGTACGGTGGACAAGCGCAACTGAATGAATTTGAATATGTGAGAGAAATGCAACTTTTCCCAGATCAAAGTTCGACACACAAGAGCATATTTTTCACGAAGCCAATTTTGATTCATTTTCTTTCAAAAACTCATTTTTATTTTTTGTTATATTCAAATTTATTCAGAAGGTGACTTGGGGAGTTTTGTCAGCTCGCTCCGGTTCACCATAAAAACCTCCCCCAAAAAATGTCACTTGAAGTTGAGTGACGGCGAACTCGAGTCACTTGCTGATCCGTTTGCTCCTTTGACCCAAACTAAACATTTGACTCACGCGGTACATTCAAGCGCTGCCGAGCGCTTGCTCAAAGAAAGCCGACCTGACTCAGGCAATAAAGGTCACGGCGGAAGGAGGCGATGAGTCGCTTGATCAACATTCATTTGGCTCAAACGGGCAAATGAGCAAAGCAAGCTGATTTCCAGCTGTCTCCCGGTGACGGATGACGTTGGATGCAATTGGAATTACATGAATGAGTTCACTCTTCCCCCCACCCTCGCTTTCTTTTGCATATCATACATAATCTGTCGCATCCCCGGCATGATGAACGCGGCAACACCTCATGCCAGAGTGAACGTTTGATGAGTCGCTGAATACGCTGAATATGACAGGAAAACTGATCTGGAGTTCATCGAACGCAATCTTACAGACTTTACGGTGGTTATTGCAAATCGAAAACGAGTCCTTACCGCTGTAGGTGACGATCCTCACGGTGGAGTCGCCCTCGCCGAAACGGGTGATGGGGGTGAGACGCACCTCGTAGGACTCAGGCTTGATGAGCTCCGTCAGGTTATGGGTGATGAGCTCTCCCTTATTGATCGTCCAGTTCATGGGAATCTCCTGCTCCCACCATCGCTGCTGTCCCATCTGTGGAGATAACGGGCAAAATTAAAAAAAAAAAAAACAACAACAACATTTAATGTGGAGTCCAACTAGGAAGTGTTCCAAGCCTCCTGTTTTTTTCTTTTATATTGGTGTATTTTATTTTTGTTGTTGTATCCCATTGACCAAATACATTGTAAATTTTGTTGAAAGTTTGCAAATTTGTTAGGCAGCGGTTTCCTGCTCAAGCAGATTTGGCGTAATATGAAACCTGAAGCTCTCCCCCCAAAAATATGCTTTTAATATCCCATTTTTCACCGTTGAGACCGTAAAGTGAGCTTAAGTACGTTGAGTGGTATTTGCATTCGGCGTCACTGGATGAACATTACAAAGGACATTCTTCGCTTGCATTTAAGTCGAGCCAATATGCATCCCTTTCAAAAATCCTCGGCAGGAGGTTCCCCCGCGTCTCCCAATTAACCTCGTCTCGGCATGTTTGTCGGGACGCGTCAACATTAAATGCGACACAACTAAAACAATTTTCCCTGTGTGAGCCGTCGACAGCTCGCTGCTCATTAGCCACGTTTACTTTCAAAGTAGCTTGTGAGCCTTTTTGAATTCAGAGTCGGCTTTCAGCCCATCAGTAAGGATGGAGTCACATCGGCTTGATTGCCCCCCCCCCCCACCCCACCCCCCTAAAGGTAAGGCTGCAGTCACCGCTTTTGAGGACGGCGCTTGTAACTGATGGAATTCCATCCATCCCATGGCTAAGCTTCGGCTTCCCCTGTGAGGTTCACGGAGGCACAAAAAGAAAAAAAAAAGGGTTTGCCGCAGCGGTGGCCGCGGGGGTTATGCGAGTTAGCGAGGTACGTTTTATCCTTGAGAATAAGCTTTCACGGGGCGGGCGGCACCGCACAAAAAAAAAAAAGAAAAAAAAAGAAAAGCAAAGACAACTCCTGCATTCCAAACAGAGGCAAGGCATGCATGCCCTTCTCAGTCCCGCTTGCAAATCCAATGAAATAGCGGCACGCGTGCGCGAGCGAGAGAACGCTCCGAGTGAAGTAATTACTTGGAGTCTGGAGGATGCAACGCCATTATACGCTTTTCATTACAGCTAGTTTTGCGAGCAAATAAGACACAGGGAATCGCACACAACTCACACTTGTTGTCGACCAGCAAGAGAAAACTGACAACTCATGACGGTAGACACAAGTAACCATGTCTAAGCTCGGTGACTTGACATTCGATAAGAAAATGGGAACCACTTCGTCCCTGGCGGCACAGCGGACAAGTGATTAGCACGTCTGACTCACAGTTCTGACGTACGGGGTTTTGAATCATGAAACGTTACTAAACTGATACCAGCTGCTGTGTTCCTCCCCAGTGTTCATCAAGTGCAGGAGGGTCTTAGAGGTACAAATTCAACAATGTTATTATACTACTCTTGTGTTAGCGTAGGTACGTTACGGAGTACTGTATTTTCCGCACTATAAAGTGCTTCGGTGTAAAAGGCGCGCCTTCAATGAATGGGCTATTTTAAAACCATTTTCATATACAGGGTGCATCGCATTATCAGGTGCTTGGAATAGATGCTCGAATAGTGGCCGCAGTTGCATTAGGCATCCACTAGATGGAGCTACGCTAAAAGAAATACAATACAATACAGCTTTATTAACATAGCGCTTTCACCACAGCTGCAGCTGTTTTAAAAAAAAAGCGCTTTACAGAACATTTAAAACGTCCAAGAAATCAGAAAATTGATCCATATAGAAGGCGCATCAGATTATAAGGCGCACTGTCGGCTTTTGAGGAAATGGAACACTTTTAGGAGCGCCTTTGAGTGCGGAAAATGCTGTATGTTACTCCTGACCTACAGGTCAATGGAAGTCAATTATAAACTGAGGAGCCCCTAAAGTATTCCGTTTATTGATCGTACATGTTTCATGGTGATTTTTCAGAACCCGCACAGTTAAGGGACAGGACGTGTTACTGCCTCAGGCGCTAACCACAACATTTCTTAACTTTCAAAGAGCAACAACCAAACAAAAATTAATAATGACCACACGACTAAAACACTGCCAACTACTGTTCACTCTGACTGGTTAGCGCGAAGCTCGTCCGTCTTTTAGCACTCTACGGCTATGACCAGGCTCCTCTTACACGTCGATTCGACTGGCAAATTACAGCAGTTCCAAATCCAGGAAAAACGAGTCAAAGATGATCTCTTGCTGAGCAACACATCTGTGGGCCATTTATCGCGATGTCATGGTTCGGTGGCAGACATGAGCGAGGCAACCCAAGCGTCCCTTTTCCTCTGCATTCCGGCTTGTCCCAAGGGGAAGCTGAAGCCAGATGAGATCTGCTATTATTCTGCCTTTATCAGATGCCTCAACCAACCTTAACAGACTCCTCTTGATGTGAAGTAGCGGTGGCTCCCCGGGGATGTTTTCACCGCCTCGCGCAGTCTCTGAGGACCGGCGCAGATTTTCCTAACCAAGACTTATTCTGGACCGCTTGGATTCACGAGCCCGTTCTGATGCTTTGTTGATAGTCGGAGCCTCAACTAGGTAACGGAATCAAAGGTTGCTTGAAGTTCGTCATTGGGGTAACTTAACTCTGGAGATGGAAATCCGCAATGTCACTGTCGAGATTCAAATCCGCGACGCGCTGTGTCAAGTGAGCCGGGCCAAGCTTGGCACTATATAATTGTTTTTTTTGTTTTTTTTTTGCATTTTGTATGTATTGGCTGATGGATTTTGCACCCTTGTTTTGCTACATGAATGAATCTCTGGCACCGGCATTCAATTAAGGCGCCTGTTCACGTCCCACTGTCACTTATTTTCGCAGAAGTGTGCCGTATTGATTTAACGTCATCTGATTGCAGCTGGGCTGCGTTGGACTTAATTTTTTTTTTCTCTTGATGGCAGAAACCGTCGGGATTGATAGCGGTAACGTGTTGGGGGGGGGGGGGGGGAATGCAAACGCGATCATATTACAGCGGCCGTTGGTTTACGCTAGCTCGCCGGTGTGTAATTAATGTTGCCGGTATTGATCGACATGCACAAACAGGGCTGACAGATCAATTTTGGGACATGTCATGTGGCCTCGTCCTGCCAGATTTGTTCATAGGAGGAATTTCTAGCTCCCGGGGATGATTGTAGACAGAAAAGTGGTTCTTTTAGTTTAAAACGGCTTGTTGGGGCGCGAAGGAGCCGCATGCGAAACGAGCGAAGCTTCACACATGAGTTGCCATGACTACAGCATCTTCCTCCATGTGTTCGTCAAAATTCTTTTGTCGGTTGGCAAATAATTTGGGTGGCTTTTGTGTGCAAGTCATTTTTTTTTTCTTAACGAATTTTTTTGGACTGGCGCAACGTATACTCCGCCGTGACTCATAGTCCGAAAAATATGGTACCTGTTTTGTTTGGCATTAAATCTTTGCCTAATATCCAGGAAGTCCACCCAAAAAAAAAAAAAAAGCATTGTTGGCAAAAAAAAAAAAAAGATGGAGGAGGAGGGTGATTTGCCTGGCAGGGGGCATCGTCTACTCTCATGACAAACAAAGGGAATAAGGTGGAAATGGATTAATCCACCCCAAACATGTTCTCTTTTGAGTGCGAAAAAAAACCCCGACATTGAAATGTTAATGAGATTTTCCGAATTAACGCGCGTGCGAGGGAGAGAGCAGCTGTGAGCGGAACGGGCTTAAGAACGCGTCGCGGCTGGCGACTTCTCAGACAAAACCAGTGGTGAGTGGCGTTGAAAAAGCGTGAAATCATTTCCTTAGCCATTTTGGGGAGAGAGAGAGAGAGAGAGAGAGAGAGAGAGAGACGATGGAGAACAAAAAGCGCGGTGACACAAACATGGATTTGGAATGTTTGCCGCAAACACACTTTGTTTTTTTTTAACTGGCTCTTGAATGTCACCTCACATTGGTGGTAACCTGAAAATCCGACGCATTAATGCGGCCGGCAGGCGTACGGCTTTATCCCAAGCTGGCGTGCCGCCTGCCGGGTTGGCTCGAAAGAAACACCTACAAACACCGAGTGTGAGAAAGAGGACGAGGTGTTTCTATTTGCCAGTTCAGGAATTCATGGAAAAGGACCCCCACCCCCCCCCAAAAAAAACAAAAAACAAAAAAAAAACTGCAACTCAAAGCGAGCCATGCATTGGACTGCAGTTTGCATTCTTCACCGCCGGTTTGCTTCCTCTTCCTTTGAGTGTGCTTCAAACGATTTTGGGTTAACGTTTCCTTAAAAAAAAAAAAAAAAAAGGAGCCACAAGACTCTTACTTGACTACAACTGACAGCTTCTTAGTGATTCTCTACCTCCCGCAGAGGCTCACTCCCACTCCCCCAATACGGCGGCGAGCGGCTGAATTGAAGTGTAAAGATTCGTCTGCGTCAAGGCAAATATGACGAAGCATGCGTGCAAAATTTGGGGAGAAGAACAATCTTTTTTTTTCCCGCGCCCCCCCGTGGCAAAAACAACAACTCATACTTCTGTACCGAGCTGTTAAAAGGCAGACTAACAACCAGCATACATGAGTAAGCGATTTTTCCTGATTTGGAAAGTTACAAAAAAAATAAAAAAATAAAACAGAATTGAAGATTGGTATTTGGAATTGCTACCTGTCTGAGGCCGAGTCTGTAGGCCACGATGCGATCGACGGCATTTGGGTTCATCTGCGTCCACTGGATCTTGAAGTTGTAGATCCTGGGCCGGTTCTGCCAGAGAGGACTGTAGGTGTCGTAGTAGAACTCAGGAGAGTAGGCCTTGCCTGTGTAATGAACAACCGGCAGACAAAAAACAAACATATTCATTCGATATTTCGATTTGGTGTCAGAAGTGGAGGGTCTCAAAATCAAAACAATGAACAAACAGTCATGTGTCAGTTTATAATTTGGATGAGATGTGACAGAATTTGGGACTCAAAATGGACCTTGAGCTCCCAACCATGTTAAAAAATAAAACGCAGTGCTGATACCGTAGTTGGTGAGAGAAGTGGGGTCTCAAAATGGGCCAAGCTTTCCCAGACAAACGTGAATAAATGCATGATGTTGTTCTATGATGACAAAAACTAATTTGGGAGAGGAGCCATATTTGGTTCACAAGTGGGGGTCTCAAAAAATGGACCACTCAAAATGTGGCTGAAATCGATGTCGTCGTCTTATTTTATTTTTTTTGCGCAGTAACATTGGTCACATTAATTTGCAATGCCTTCATTGCGGCTCATGACTTGAATGTTTCATTTGTAAACACGACCCAAATTCTTTCAAGTGCAGAGCTGGAATTAGCATGACAAAGATGTACAGTGGCTCTTATCTCCACCATGTTGTGTTTGTTCTATTTCCAAACGCCGCTATATCATATCTCTTTTGCTACTGTCATGACCCAATTACCCCCTCCCTCCCTGCCTCCCTCCCCCCGCCGCCTTCCCCCTCCACACCACCCCCCGAGGATCATTAAAGATTTATCTTTACAGCGTGTATCATCTGACACACTTTGCTTTCATGGCACGCAATCAAAGCACATATCACATAGTGGAACATCCACTCGAGCAACACCCAAAAGTGTCCAAATCCATTTTTTTATTTTTATTTTTATTTTAAATCAGACCTCGACTTCTTCCTTTACTTTATCGGAATTGAGGATTTACCCATCGTGAGCGGACACATTCTGCCGGCTTAAGCGCTTGGGGTGACCTTGTAAAGTTAGTCCCCCCCACCATTTTGGGGAGTGTTTACGGCAGAGATTTCCACACAGTGCTGCACGTAGACGATACCTTTCACACATATGATACGGTCTCCTCTTGAGTCCACTGAACTTTTGTTGCGCACATACCGAGGTAAACAAATGAAAAAAAAAATTAATTAATTAAATAACCTGCACCGGCCTAAATAATGATGTTCGTAGACCTTTACAGAACTTGAAATCATTTTTGGTGACAGAAGTGGGCCTCACATGCTGTAAAACAATTCTCAGCACAATATTAACTCATTCATGGCCAGCAATTAAAAAATAAAAAGAAAAGAACCTATTGAGCGCCCACCAATTTAGATCATTCTGACTGATCTTAGGAGCCTCACGCAGTATTCTGTTTTATGTGAACACAGAAGCTAGCGACTGAAAGATTTGATTCTTAAAATAAAAGAAAAAAATGATTACTATTAATATTGTTTCCACCTTATTCTATTTTTTAGTAATCAGCGGTAGAATATAGGTCGGGTTGACTCAAACTATGCTTTGGACCAAAAACTGCTTCAAACGGTTTTTGTGAAAGGGCATATTTTATGCGCAATGGTGGCTGATGCTCATAATTTTTTGCTTAATTGACACTTCAAACATCTGAAGTCTACTTTTCTTCTCTAAAATACCAACGACAATAAAAAAGTGCTTTTGATGGCAAATGTATTGACAACAACCAGTTTTACATTTGACAAACTATTTGCACGCCATTTAGTCGTAGTAATAATTAGTCGTGTGTGTGCGCGTGCAATCTGCCTTGTGTGTGCGTGTTTGTGTTTGTGTGTGTGTGTGTGCGTGTTTACATAATGTCATCGCTTTTGCTTCAAACTTTAAATGATCTCCGTCATCCTTTCTCTCTTTTTGATGACTCACAAGCTGCTTGAAAAGGTCACATTTCCAGAGAGCCACCATGTGCATGAGCACCCATATTGTTTTTGATGCACAGCCAATCCGTTTCGCCAACCATTCCCATCCAAAACATGAAGAAGCATATTTTGTGACAGAAGTGAGCGTTGAAAATATTAAAAAATATATAAAAATATGTTGTCAACGAGTTTCCTGCAGTATTAAAGATGTTTTAAGCACGATTAGCTTGACAGTCTAAACGACTAAAACAGTCACACTAAATTCGAAACAATTTCCTCACACAGGCAGCGCGCGAGACGGCGACTCGAGCTACATTTAATGTTGCCGTTGAACCATAATTGCCGACAGAGGTGGGGGATAAAAATTCACCGCATGCCGTAAAGTTTTCAAGTTGACGTCATGCTAGGTAGAGACGATGCCTTCAAAAGCAATTAGCATTGCAGTAAAGCCACACTTGGTGACAGAAGCGGTGGCCCACAGAGTTGCGCCGACGGCTTCTGTGTTTTTGCGACCAATCAAACCCACAGTATCTTTTAATACATCGCGGGTCAAAAAAATATATCATGGCGCCAAATAGCCTCACCTCTGCGATTACGGTGCGGGAGCTAACCGTCTTAGCCCGCCTTGAAACACATAACCCTGGGTGGGAGACATCAAAGATAAAAGTACATGCGGCTTAACTGATCTCTTCCCAAATCCTGTTTAGAACAGCAGAACCGATGCAATGACTCAGAAGAGGGGCTCAGTGGAACCTTCCGGCGGCACGTTGACCTTATTTGTAGACTTTATTTTTGCTTCTTTTTTTTTCCCCCGAAAGATTTCGTGAACCTTCTCCGACTAAGAGGTGTCACGATGAGTCTCCCTCCCCCGACCCCCAAACCACTCTATGCTTCCACCTCGCGTGAACCTGAAGAGAGGATACTAACAGATCGCTGATGCGTTTATTTTTCTCCATTTTGATGAGAACAAATTGCACTGTCGTATCTGTAATGTTGAATGCGTGCACGCCTTTCAAAAGGGCAGATCTGGCCCGTTTGGTTAGATTGTCGAGTTGGCTGACTGTTAACTTACTAAACTGTTAGCCGCCCCGTGTGTTGAACGATGGTGTCGGTTGACGAATGCGCTCGGTGCGACTATAGGGGGAGCCCTGGAGCAAACGACAAACTTTTATTTTATTTTTTATTTTTTGCGCTGCGCTATTTTAAGGCACATAATAAAGCCGCTGATCCCGATTGCATCTTTAAAGGCAACTTGTATTCAGAAGGGGGTAGGACTGAGAAGCGTCTCTGGAGTTCCGCTCAGAGTTTTACTGCTTTTTGAAGACGCCAACAAATGACAGAATGGGGGTATATGATAATGCCGAGTAACTTCCCGACATCATTCATCTAAGATACATGAAGAATGGTAGCGAAACGACAAAAATGATGACTCGTACCTTAGAACCTTCCAGCCGAAAAGCGACGGATTGCGCCTTTGAAGTGGAGATCAAGTTCAAGTTTTCGCATCAAAACAGATGGAATTAAAAGAGAGTACCTGCGAGTTTGAATTAAGACTATGCGGCTGCGTTTTACAAGATGAATCCTGCGTCCCTTTTTTTTTTTTTTTTAACGACTGCAATAAAAAGCCGCGAGCATACAAGCGCGTTATGATGAAGGATTAATTTCACGAGGTGACTCGCAAAATGCATCGGAGAACAAAGCCCCGCCATTATCCTCTTGCTTTTTTTCCCCCCGCTAATTCCTTGTATTTGTTCATTCGGTCATAAAAAAGAAGGAAAAAAAAGGAGGTAAGTGTTGCTCGCTCAGTGGCGGGAGAAGAGATGCGGCGAGATGATCTCGATTATAAAAACCGGTCACGTCAGAAAAGAAGTCTGACATTTTTACGGGGGGAAAAGTTGGATCACATTATTGTCACGAGGTGTCAGTTTTAAGGAAAAAAAAATTGTGAAGCTTTAATTTTACAAGAAAAAAATGACAGGAGCTATCAAAAAGTCTGAGAAAAAGTCAAAAATGTCATTAGAATTTTATAACAGGATATTCCAGTTATTTTTTTTACCGAGAAGATTATAATGAGAGGGACAAAACTGTGCTTTTACATGAATAAAATTAGA
Source organism: Hippocampus guttulatus (assembly GCF_054856545.1). Lineage (NCBI taxonomy): Eukaryota > Metazoa > Chordata > Actinopteri > Syngnathiformes > Syngnathidae > Hippocampus > Hippocampus guttulatus. The sequence continues at coordinate 1,385,910 of NC_141283.1, read as the reverse complement.
ATAAATCAAGCGTTTTTTCTTGATTTATTTATTTTAGAATAGGTTAAAGATGAGAAAAAGGTTAGCTTACACCAAAACATTTAATTTTATGGAAATAACCACAACCTGCAGTTTTTTTTAGAAATAATAGATTCATTGAGAGGAAAAAAAGCAGAATGTATTAAGAATAACATCATGTGATCAACGACAACAAAAATTCCACATGGCGAGAAAAAGTCTCAGTTTCACAGGAATGAGGCGGCAATTTTACGCCGAAAAAAAAGTACAACATAATTTATGAATATGACTTTTTTTGAACAATTGTGATCCCGCATTGCGGCGACCGTGATAAAAATCTTCGAATGGGAAAAGAGCAGGAGTTAAGGCAACGTGTCATTGCACGTTTCACGGATGACATCGTGGATTTGAGAAAAAAAAAAAACTATTTTATTTTATTTAATTTTTTTCCTGTTTCTCTTTTCTCCCCCGACTGAGAGACGCCTCCCATCGGCCCTCACTTACCTTTGGCAAGCGGCGAGTCCAGATGGCAAGAATGTGGAACGCTGGGGCGGAAGAGCGAGGGAGGGAAGGAGGGATGGCGGATGAAAGCAAAAGAGGCTGAGCGACAGAAACCGGAAAACACAATTGGCTGCGGGGGAGGGGGGGGCGTGAACGGGATGCCTCGGATGTACCGTACCTGCTTCGCCGACATTTGTGTCGCACACGAGGTGGAGGATTTACAATTAGAAACGCCGCTAAACGGGTATGGAATGAAGGAATTGGGAGCCGCTCTCCTGCCTGTTTTAGAAGTTTCCCTCTTCCAACACGCCGATTCAAATGATCAGGGTTGTAATCAGGCTTGCTGATCATCAGTCGACTGGGGATTTTTCCCCCCCCCGACAAATAAACAGTGTCTAGGGGGTTAGTCAACCCTGCGATTTTCCTCTTTCAGCAGCAGTATGAACAACTTTCACGCATGCCTGTGAAAACAGGGATTTGGTCGTCTTTTACTGTGTCACCGTCGGATATGATTTGAATTTAGAGAAAACAGACATAATGGGTGAAGCAATTTTCCTCCCTCAGAGGGCTCAACAAACAAATTTCGCGCCGCTGTGTTAAAAATGGACTTTTTTTGTTCGCCTTTTCTGTTCTGTATAAATGGCAACCAATTGTCACGCAGAAAATATCATTTCTGGATCATTTTCTGCTTTGAGAGGTCGATAAAGGCGTCTTTGGTACTGCCTGTAAAAGCCAGACTTTTACTGGCTTTTACATCCAATTGTGGTTTAGTGTGAAACCGAGTGCGCTGCTTGGACAGGTCGCCACGGAAATCAAAAGAAACAGGAAGATAGTCTGATGGATAAACAACGACCATATTTTCCGCAATATAAGGCGCACCCAGAAGCATTCCAATTTCTCAAAAGTCGACAGTGCGCCTTATAATCCGATGTGGCTTCTATATGGATCAATATTCTGATTAGTTGGCCGTAGTATTTTAAATGTTCTTGGAAAGCGCTTTGTGACAGCTGCAGCGGTGGTTAAAGCTCTTTAAAAATAACGCCGTATTGTATTCCTTTAGTGGATATAACGCAACTGCAGCCACTATTGTAGCTTCTATTCTATGCGCCTTGTAATGCGGTGCGCCCTGTACAAAGATTAGTTTCAAATGCGTCCATGGTTAGCTTCATTACTTCAACTGGAGTCATTTGTGACAGGAAGTTTAGAAGACTTGCGTGATTGGAAGCATTCTCCAAATTAATTTGGTGGTGTCAGCCGGAGCTAACTTGATGGAAGCTTCCATTTCTTGAAGCAAAGAAAGATATAAAAAAAAGCAGCAGCAGACGGCGTCGGCGACGACGTGAGCGACACCTATTCAGATGGACTTTTCCTTTCCCTTTCCTTGGCGGCTCTTTCAATTGAATTGTCAATCTCTGGCGAGACGCCGGCGGTGGAGGAGCGTTTCGTGCGCAACGAGACAATTTGAGCTGTCCATAAAAAGGGGGGAAAAAAATGCACAGGCAGGGGGGCGCATGTTGAAGGGATGGACGGATACACTTGCAAATGTTGTTGTTGTTAGGAGAAGTCAATTCTGATGGTTCCATTTAAACTGTCCAACTGAAGCGGTTACTTTGAGTTCACTTGTTTTTACTTTTTCACTTGTTGATTTTATTTTGTTGTGTTTTTGAGAATTATTATTTTATGAGAAATTTGTTAGAGTAACAAAGTTTAATTTTATGAATATATAAAAAAAAGATTTAGAAAAAAATTTTTTTTTTTTCAGGAATAATGTCACAATATGACAACAAAAAACAGTATTTTAGGTTAATAAAATGCTCATTCCATGAGAACTGTGGAGGGAAACTTCGCAAGAATAATGTAATATTAGTCAGTCGGTCAGACAGTTTTCTGATCGCAAATTTGTCATTTTACTGGACATTTTAAAAAAAAAGACATTTTAACAGTTACTAGTGTAATTTAAAAGGTTGAAGTTGTAATTTTACGAATCACTAAATGCCTAAAAAAATTGAGCTGTAGTTTTATGAGTGAAAAAACATGAGTAGAATAAAGTCGTCATTTTACGCAAATAAAGTAGAATGAATTAATTTTTTAAAGCCAGAAATGCAGTTCTAAGTACAAATCGGGAATTTTATGAGGCTCTAACGGAAATTTACAAACCAATAAATGCGAAGCACGTTGGCGCACGGGTCCAGCGAGGCGGACGGCTCACCTGTGACGTGGAAAGTGCACTTTCCCGCACCGGCCTCGTTGATGACTTTGCAGGTGTATTCGCCCCAGCCGTCGCGGTTCAAGCTGCGGATGGTGTACTCGGTGTCGTCCCGCTGCGTGTCGAAAGGGCCGGCGTGCAGCAGCCGATTGGACAGCAGCCACTCGAAGCGCAGCACGCGCGACGGGTGCGCCCGCAGCACCCGGCACGTCATGACCACGGGCCGGCCCAGGCCCTGGCGCAGCTCCGTGTGGACCGGCTCCACCGTTGGGGGGTCTAGTTGGGAAAGGAGGAGACCGCCGTATGAGGGCAAGTCACGTCCACAAAAGTCAGCATGTATTTGGGCATTTTTATCGGAATGTCGCTGACAGCCACTGACCACGAGAAAACATTTTGCGACATCGGAGTGCGGTGGCGGGCGCAGAAAATGTCACTGAATTAATTGCGTGCATAAACGTCATGCACGGGATTTGAAATTATTGTCCGTTTTATCACAAACATTGTGGCCGGTCTTCGGAAAAAATAAAAAAATTAAAAAATTAAAAACCGCAAACTTCCGACAACTTGTAATTGCCTCCCATTTGCATATTTCCCATCACAGGGATGTCAGGTTCAAAATAAGACGGCACACGTGGCCGATTCGCTGATTGAAATTGTCAGCAACGCGCTTGTATTAGTATCCCAGTGTAATTACTGCGCCTTCCTCACTCGATGGGTACATGAATGACATCTTAATTTATTTTTAAAACATATCCTCATTCATTCATTCATTCTCCAAACTGCCCATCATCACATATTCCATTTTTTAAAAATTAGGGTGGCAGTCGAATGCTTTGTGACAATACGAGTCCAGAAGTCGAAGAAAAAAAAAGCCACGTTTAGCTGAGCTTAATTCACTCTTTCATTTTGTCACTTCTGTGTCTTGCGCTACTTCGCTCGCTAACAGCCCGTCAATTGCCACTGACGGCCGACGCCCGTTTAAAAAAAAAAATTGCAAACAAATGATTGACGGCTCCTTCATTCAAATACTCGCCGTACATTTTGAGCCTCCGCCTCTGTCTCCAAAGATGCTTTATTGTTCGTAATGAACGATACCTGGCAGGTACAACCCGACGCAATCACCGTGCAGAGTTTCATCATCGTCATTATTGCTGGCAAGTCATCGCCTCGCGGCTCGAGTGGCAGCAAAGCAAATTGGAGTAAGCGTGGCTTGCTTTGCCCCGGCGATGACGTCAAGGTACAAGGCTCTCCTTATGTAAGGACGCGGCTTCCTCTCTCAGTTTGACCCCCACCTTCTCTGTCGACTTTTAAGAGAATAAAATGCTTTTAGGTGCGCCTTATGGTGCGGAAAATACTGTACTCTTCATGAGCAGCCAACCATCAGCTACTAGTTTTGTTGCGATTTTCAAATTTGAACTTAAATGACTGTGAGCGGTTTCGCAGTGTCGCAGATGTAACAGCCAGTGTTCGTCTGTTGCTAATATGCTAAAGGCTAATCGCTCCCTCAGTAATCAATTGCAGTGGGTTTTGCTGGCCTTCGTCATGCAGATGCACAGAAGTTAATTACAAAGACAAATCACAACGCGGTTCATTAAGCTAATTTTTCTCGCTTGCAAACCAAATATGCTTCTTCCTGAAGGCTAATTGCCTGCTAAGACAATGTTTCCACATCAATTTAAGATCAAATCTCTCACTTCTGTCTCCAAATATTAAATATAAAAGCGTAAAAGGCTCGGAATAACTTTTTTTTTTTTTTGACAAACATCTCCGTGCTTTGATTCATCAAAGAGACTTTTTACGTGCCGCTGCTCTACTTCGCGACAGTGCTCGGAATTAACAATTTACTGCGATGTTTGCTCAGGTGGTGTTTGTATATTGTTGGGAAGGCTTTTTTTAAATTTTTTGCGACAGATAGCGAGGACGCTCGCTCCCGCTGAGATGGGGAACATAAGGAAGGCCAGGATAACGAGAATTCCCATGCATCAGGGCAGGGCCGGGAAGTGGAACGCCGGTATCTAGGACAGGAGAGAACACGACATAGCTCGGTCTTCGTTCGTCTTCTTCCCGTGAACCGTGCCAAGCCGGTTTGCCTAAGAACATTAGGGGCGTCACAGCTTGGGATATTCACAATTCTATTAGAGAACGGCGGACATTTTTTGTTTGTTTGTTTAACGCCGCTAGCTGTCCACACAAGATGGATGCAGCTTTCAGAAACTGTTTTTTTTTAAAATTTATCTTTTTATTACATATCAAAGCTGTTGACTTGATTTACTTGCGCTTGGAAAACAAAGGCGAGGGGAAGGATTGGCATGCGCTTACATGCCAAGAAGAAGAAGAAGAAGAAAATGAAGACGTCTCGGTGTGTGTACAGGTGGTGTGAACAGAATCAGGGCTGGATTGGGGAGATAAAGCAAATTTCCCTCGTCTTGGTTTCACGCTCGGAGAGTCACGCGTCAGCTCCGGCGCTGGCTTTGATGGCGGCCATTAAGGCTAGGTTGCAGATGCCGGGATGATTGATTAATAATGCTGTTCATTAGGTTTGCTGCTTTGAGGAAGGTCAGCGGATGAAAGCGCCCACACATTATTAAAAAAAAAAAAAAAAGTATCCGCTTGAAGAGGATGGAGCGCCTACAAATGATTGTTTTTATTTACTTCCAAGACATATTGTGACTGATTGTGAGCGACTTGATTTGGTGAAATCTTTGGTTAGGAGCAATGGAACACATGCGCCCGGCTTTACATATTCAGAACACACACGAAAAAAGTAAATGTACTTTGTTACAGTTTTGGGAGTTTTTTTTTTTTTTTTTTAAATTGGAATTATTTCACAGGATTACAATTTTAATGTAGACAGAAAGGCTACGGCGCAGAGAGCGTAAATTGTCATCAGGTTTGGGATGGTTACGTTAAAAAATTTATTCCGATATAGTTACTAGTTATGTGTTTTTAAAATAAAATGTAGTTAGTAACGTAATCCAAGTACTATATTATTAACCCTTTCAGAGACAGCAGTGGACATTTTATCCAAGTGGTTAGCACGTCTGCTGAAAAGTATGAAGAACGTGATTTAAATAATAGGCTACTTGTATTTTTATATTAGTAACTAGACCTTGTGTCAGAATAACATCCATTTTTTATTTTATTTTATTTATTGAATTATCCTCCGCTGCGGTGATGTACTTTCCATTTATTTTGCTTTTGCAAAAGTGACATTCTTTGGGCTTCTGATTGGCTTTATATTGACAGGCAGGGGTGGCGCGCCACCTGTTGCTTTGGCGTATGCGCGGCAGCCTATTTCTTTGTTGAGGAAAGCTTTTAGAGTCGACAGGCGCTCTCTCTTTGGTGGGACTCGGCATTACTGACTCACATTTTCATTTGTGAGTACTCCGTAGCCGCATGACGGCAATAACGCGGAGAGAAAACAACATCATAAAAGGCGAGGAAGTGTTGTGCAAAAAGCTTGCAGGCCCCGAGTTGTTATTTAGTCGTTTCCTTCGCTCTAATTACGCCGCCGTCAGACAAATGCTACGTTATGCTGTAATTCTGCTTAGCTTCCCGCTGCTCAGCAAATCACGGCGCTAACTTCCCGTAATTTTTTTCTTACGACTCGGCTACTTAACATTTTGCACGATGGGCTCCGGTAGCACAGATTTATGACACTTGAGATGAGGAATTCATGACCCCCCCCCACCCCCCCATCAAGCTTACAGAGTCCTAATCGTTGTACTTTTTGTTGTTGTTTGGATGCTGACCTTGAATACGCGCTCACTATATTCCATTTCGTAATAAGGCTGTAGCATTAAATGATGTGGAAAAAGTGAAGGGGGCTGAGAATACATCCTTGTTGCACCGGACATAACACGTTCTGAATGTTACACTCACATTGGACGATGAGCTCCACCACGGCCTCGCGGGGCTTGACGTTGAATCCGTTGTACTGGCTGGTCTGACATCGGTACGATCCGGTCATCTCCCGCGTCACGTTGACGACGCGCAGCGCGCCGTCGTAGCTCTCCATCTGCATGCTTCCGTCCGGCATGGGCGCCTCCTTGTCGGCCCGCGACCACAGAATGATGGGCTTGGGCTTCCCTGAAACAAGGCACTCCAGCTCCACCGTGTCACCCTCACGGGCCACCAGGGGGGACTTGCCCCGGGGGACTGTCAGGTTGGGAGGAACTAAGAAAGAGAAAAACAGAGGAGGGACTGATATGGGGCTCTAGAAAGTCAGCGGGCGTGGTACAGGGTGACGATGGAATGAGGGGAACGGGGTTCGTGACAGCGGGACACTCCTGCTCACAGGCAGCGAGTGAGGATGCAAGCAAACCAATAAACAAACAAAAAAAAATGCGATGAAGAGCTGACAAGTCAGGAAGAACCACAAACATCCTGATGCAAAAGGATCTAAAGCCATGGACCACATACGCCTAAATTCCCCCAAAAGTTTTCTCAAAAACACAAAGCGGGTTAGCGTTGTCATTGAGCTAGCTTAGCATCTAACAGCACAAACAGCAAACATAATACAAATCTGAATCTGAAGTTACCAGGCTCGCTGTACACACCCACACAAACCAAAGTACCAAAGGCACACCCGGTGCTCATCCGAGGACCTTGTTTACTGCCTTCCACGTGTCTGCTCTTTGCAACTTCTCTTGCAAGACAATACACTTAAAAAAAGTGTCTCTTAGTGTTGAGTACAGTGCTGTCTGCTCGATGCAATTTCTACTCTCCTTGTGCGAAACACACTAAAAATACAACTCTGTGTGTGTATGGGCGTGTGTGTTATTAGATAATGCATTGTTTATCTCCTCGATGCAATTTCGTGTTTCCGTGGCTGGAATACGTTAAAATCAAAAGGCAGGTGAACACACAGCCAGCGCTTCGGCTCGATGCAAGCTCACCCATTCTTACAGGTAATAAAACTGAAACGACGTCTGTCGCTGTTCAGTCCAGTTTATAACGATTTGTGAGTGTGTGTGCATCAGAGGACCATGTATACTGCATTGTGTGTGTCCACTTTGGGCAAGTTCCACCATTCTTGTAAAATAAATAAATATAATACACTCAAAAGACAACTTTTGGTGTCTCCCAAAGTTCATAATAGTGTGATTACTGTATGTGTGTGTGTGTGTGTGTGTGTGTGTGTGTGTGTGTGTGTGTGTGTGTGTGTGTGTGTGTGTGTGTGTGTGTGTAAAAAGGAAGACAGCAGGTTGCATTTGGGTAGTCTGCACTCTCATCACACATGCCCGGCCAAATTAATTTGTTTAATTAGCAAACCTGGCAAATAGCATTGGCTCCTGGAGAGCTGTGTGTGTGTGTGTGTGTGTGTGTGCGTGTGTGTGGGTACAAGTGTGTCGACGTGCGCGTGTGTGTTGTCCCCACTTCAAACCATCGAGCAGACTCCAAGCCTATTTTACAAGTGTGCCTCCCAAAATAGTTTACAGCCAGCCAGCCAGCCAGCGGAGGAGTGGAAACGTCCTCGCTGATGAAACCGTGTCACACGTCCTTCCCGATGATTCTCGGATGGCTGCCATCACAGCCCAAAGATCGCGGTCGAGCTGGCGTCAAATGTTGTGGTGTGATGAAATTGGCTGCAATCCGTAGGGGGTGCAGGGAGGGGGTACAGAGGGGGAGGTTGTGAACAAAATGAAACTAGAGTCCAGTCTGTGGTCATCAGGGTGACCATGAGCTTGGATCTCCGAGCAGTGATTATCGACATAATGCTTGTTCTCATTCGGTTCACGGGTGAGCTCGAGCCTATCATAGCTAACTTTGGGCGAGACAAACAACTTACCACATACTCAGATAGACAAACATTCACACGCTGGAGGAGGGGGGGGGGGGGGCAAGGCCACAATTATTTTTCATCAGTGCTACTTGAAGGGGCCACATCAGACAACACACTTCCTAACCAGATGTATGACAAAAATACTATATTAAATGTGGACAAAATACATACATCCACTATCCTAACCTGACAACAAAGGGCTCGACGCAAACCACAACATAGCATAAAATTGAGCGTTCAAGGACGGCACAAAACTGCAGAACGGAAAACCAACATTGAGTGTAAGTGCAACTAGGCCGTGTCTGCCATCTAGTGGAAAATGGTGATATTACAACTGAAACTACCATTGCCGCATATCCGCCGTATGCTGCCCACTACGTTCCCCCCTCCCCCTAGTATTTGTCAACATGTGAATTTTCCCCACATGTGAAAACGCCCCCCTCCTCCCTCCCAAAATAAAAATAATCAAGGGGTCGCCAGATGCCCATCCCTGTTTTATTAGTTGGGAGCCGAAAATTTCTAAGAGAAATTATTTATTGAGTAGCAATAATATGGAAGGAAACTGGAGTATTACCGAACCCCCCCCCCCCCCCCCATTCAAGAATAGGGAGATCATACAAGCTCCAGATCTTTAGGGCAGACGTGCTAATCACTTGGCCGCCGTTCTGCCGGCCGTCCAGTCGTGCAATTAAAACACTAACCGTCGCTTCCGTGCTGATGGTAATTTTAATCTTCATTTTGAGCAACGTGCCCGAGGGCGACTGGAGAGGGAATGACAAATACTGTTGACATTTTAAAGACGGCGGGGAAAGGCAAATATGCTGTATGGGAGCGGTCGCCACGGCAACAAGGGGGCCGGGGAATGATTATAAGTGAGCAGTTGTCGGTGATAAAAAGCAGAAAATTCAAATCCAGACGCCGGAGGGAACTCATTTCAGCCACTTGTGTCGACACTTTGCTGCGAGCGACGCACCGGTGAATGTTGGGGGGGCGGGGGGGTGAATGTCATACGGCAACACCCTGCAGCAACATGTATTAGCACTAGCATTCATTTGGTGCGCGGCGTCCGGCCACCTGCCGGGTGCTCTGGAAAGCCGAGGACTTTTGTGGCGTCCATGCAGAGAGCAAACAAAACTATGGCAGGCTGCCTTGCGGCGACGGTCGGCGTGCTGAAACTCGCTCGGTTAACATTGAACCAGAGCCAAGCGTGTTGTGAAAACAATGGAGTGATGCACGAAATCTCGCAGGGTGACGTCGCCAGCTGGAATGAGGTGGACGTTTGGCTAAGCCACACCCCCCTGAAATGCAGGCCAGCATGCATGTGTAAGCTCCAATAAGTTGAAGGCTATTTTCCATTTCCAAGACCCAAAACAAACCCGGGAAAATACAGGATGCAAATAAATATATGCGTCTGACCCTTTATGTTTCCAACGATCAAAAATAGAGTCAAATAAAACATTCCAGACCAATTTCAAACAAATACAGGCTCTCGATCAAGCTATTTTAACCCTTTCAGGGACAGCGGTGACTACAATTGATACCCGTTGCGGCTATTAGTGGCAAGAGCCCAGACGGGTGGGCCCATCATTACGCCAGGCCTCTCAGCACAGATTAGCCGGTCAATTATGGCAAACTCCGGCAGCACATTTCCAACGAGTCTGCATTGTATAGCCTGGAAACAACGTGTGTGTGCGGGTTTGGCGAGTGATTAACTCAATGGGTCTGCGCAAAGTGATCAGAACCATTTAGAGCTCGACACGGACACCATCAATCTGTCGCTGAGTTTATTTGGTCCGTGACATCACTTCTTGTCTCCATGGCAACATTGCGCTCTCGCTCTCTGCATGTGAGAGCATGGGAAGAGAAGGCACGCGGGTTTATTTCGCATACTGCAGCCTGTTTAGGCGGCAGTGCCGTTGCTTCTTGAGAAAGAGGCGTGACATCGTTGTGCTCACAAGGTACCATCATTGTTGTCATTATACGCGTGTATCAAGGCGCTTGCTTGTGTTCATTTCATGTCCTCCATCAGCCCGATGAGGCGGCAAGCCAGCCGCCCTCGTTTGTTATGGAGAAAGACAAGCAACATTGTCAGCTCCCTGGTCACAAGGTACCAAAGTGACAGCGAAACAGACGTACTAATGCCATGGCTCACGCACTACAGCAGCCATCTAGGCAGCCAACTAGCCGCCTTGTTAATGCTCATTGAGAATTACAGGCAGGCCAACATTGCCAGCCTCCTGCTCACAAGATCCCAAACTGACAGCCATACACAAATTGATACTGTATCTTATGTTGATGTCATAATACACCATCCCATCTAGGTAGCCAACAAGTCACCTTCGAATTACAGCCGTTTCAACATCCTCAGTCCTATCCTTGCATGGAAGCAACACTGCAGTCACACACACATATGAGTGCTCACTTACGTTTGTTTTATGTGCTACTGCAGCCCGTTTCGGCAGAAAACTACAGTAGTTGCCCTTGTTCATGTTGAGAAAAATACGATCACGTCAACCTTCAGTCAGTTCCCTGCTCACAAAGTTACCAAAGTTGCGGCACATATTGATTTGCCTTTATTTCACGTGCTTCAGCAGCCTGTTTAGGCAGCATTGGACAGTAGTTGTTTAATTTATTGTTTTAAAGGATAGCCATGTCAACGTTAGACGTGCACACCGAGTGCCAAATTGTCGCTGTATGCAAGTACCGAGGCGCTATCTTGTGTTTATTTCGGCTGCCGTGTCATCATTCGGTCCATTGCTCACCAGGAAGCAAAGTTACAGTCGATGATGCATTAACTTCTGCTACAGCAGCCCGCTTAGGCGGCAAACTAGATACCACATTTATTCCAGTTGATGAATGATGGGACATTTTTAGGTTATAAAACCGCAGCCGTCAAGCTTGAATGCACCGTCTCACTTCCTTTGTTGTTTTTTTTTCTCCACGCGGCGAGCGCCTCATCCGGAAGGTGAGCCGCGTTGCTCAGGGGCTATCGACGGCGGTTAACGAGGGAAGGAAGCCTGTTTCTTATTCATGTTTTCCTGTCAGCTTTCCCCCAGCAGGAGAGACGGGTGATTTCCCAGAAGAGGCCGCGTACAGCCGCCTCCGTAACGTACAACTGCAGGTGGTTGCGGCGCGAAAACGACTCTCTGGGCGAGAAACAAAGCTGCCAGATTGTCACACGCGTGTTCGACATGCGGCATCTCGCGTCTGCTATCACGTGGCAAGTTTTCCCAGGGCTGGGGGGCAGCCAGCTGCGGGACAGATGCTCGGCACCTTCGTCCCACCCTGGGGGAGGCAACTTCGGTTTGTTCACCGCAGCCATTGGACTGATACCAAAGTTGCAGCGACAAAGTATCTGGAAGTAATAACGCGATAGCTTCACTTTATTTTGCATGCTACGGCAACCCGTTGAGGCGGCATAGTCGATGGCCCTACTCGATCTCGAGGAGGAACAGAAGCATATCGATGCCGTCGTTCGTATCAATTGAGAATCTGTTCCTTGTTGCGTTCATTAACGCCAGCAGCTCATTCATTAATGAACTTGCGCACTTAATTGATTTTCTCAATTCATCACATGTCATTCCCGTGATTGACATCCAGACTGGGTGGTGCCAGTGCATCGGGTGTGCGCGGGATGCTAATGGCTCGACTTCGCCAGGCAAAGTTTTTCGGCAGAGGTGACTTTGGAGTCTTCCGACTTAACTTTGCGATCATCCATCAGACTGACGACGGCTGCAAATCTGCTATGCTAATTTTAATGAACAGACCCGGCTAATCACCGTTGCTGCATTCTTCCTGTCGGAAGCGTAATGAATGGGAATATCCTTCTCCAGCCCGGTTGGAATCTGGAGTTTTGATTGCGTGTTAAAATGTCAAGGATCTGCCTGTAACAACTTGACACACCCATTACGGCTTTTGATCTGCGATCTGTGTCCCGCTCAGAGACAAACAATATTTCATAAAATGGTGAGTCGTTGAACAATAATCCATACACAAGAGCTAATAAGAGGATTAATTGGCTGCTTCCAGTGAAAAGTTGATTTCTTTTTTAAACACTGGAGCTTTTAAGTCCTTTTCAGCTGTCCCTCTGTCTTTTAATCCTGACAGCATCCAGCAGGGAGGTCCGTGTCCTCGTTCCTGCTTATAAATAAGCATTAGCTGGCAGTCGGCGAGGAGTTTGGTTGGGGGTGGGGGGGCTTTTAATGAGTGTGTCACGCTTGCAAATATTAGCGAGAGAAAGTCATGAAAGCAATCTGCCTGCATCAAAAAAAAAAAAAACAACTTTTGGAATATATAAGCCGGAGCGGCGAGAGACTGTGTAAGCTCTTTTATTTTTTTTTGTTTTTCCCTGATCTCACACAGACCTGCAGCGTAATCTTCTTTGAATGCTTTTATTAAGAAGCCTAATTGCGGCTTGGGCTTTCCTGCAGCGGGAGAAAAAAAAATGTGGCACCTGACAGGCGGTGGCCCAAGAATTGTTGTTTCACATGAACACTCATATTATTAGTATCATTATTATTCATCCATTATCTGATTCACTTATCCAGGGTCATGGGGAAAACAATTTTCGCAGGGAAGCCCAGACTTCCCTTTCCCCAGCCACTTCATGCAGCTCTTCCAAGGGAAATCACAAAGTGTTCCCACGCCAGCCGAGAGACGTAGTCTCTCCAGCACATCCCAGGTCATCCCCGGGGGCCTCTTGCCGATGGGACATGCCCGAAAACACCTCACCAAGGAGGCGTCCGGATGCCAGATGCCAGAGCCACCTCATTGGCTCAGCTCTTTCTTCACCACGACATATATACAGAAACAGAAAAAAAAATCTAATTCCAGTTAAAGACGCCATCACCGGATAACATAATCATCTCAAATATTGCGCAGGAAAACGTGTTTCCAGCATGTCGCCATGATGAGACCCCAAATCTGGTTCTGTTGGAATGCTCACATCCTTTCGCTCAGTCTCCACGCACAACATGATCTAAGCCCTTCACTCGGCTCGACGACAACACACTCCAGTCATTATTTGCAGCCCACAGACTGCACTACTTCAAAGATAATGAGCAAACTTCTTTTTCCTTCTTCTTCTTGGCAAGTACAATTGATCTCGCAGTTTTGGAGCACGGGGATTATCAAAGGATTATCTAAGAATAATTATGCCCGCCAAGGTCGACGTGCCGCTTTCATGTTGGTGGTGAGGTGTGCCCGGGATGCAGCATTGTGTTTGTAAAACGTAAAAAAAAAAAAAAAAACTAAGAAAAAAAGGCTAATGGCACATGAGTGCAAAAACCAGACCTCCGCCAAGGCTGAACGATCCCGAATAGCACAAAACTGTATTTTGTCATTCATAGGACTAATTTGGTTCTTACGGGGAGCATATTACCATGAGACAGATCCACCCCCGTGAAAACAGGCTTTGTAAAACGTACAATCATTTTTTGTGGGTGTTAATAGAAAACATGAATGACCATGGCGTGGCCTAAACCTCATCCTGTTTTTATGTAGCCAAGACAAGGTCTTCTCAGCTCCCCGTTTTGATTCCTTTCGCAGCCCCTTCAGGCAGCCCCCTTTGCATTATTCATTTTAAAAAATTAGGATAAATATCCTTTCTTGCCAAGCGAATGCGAATGTTAACCCCACTTAGCCTTCCACCAAATTTGGTATGGCCGGTTACGAGCATGATCTTGCTCGAGAAGGCAGAAGCTAAGGATGTCGGAGGCTTTCAGCATTCAAAATGGGCCTCGACGAATCTCCATAATTTCTCCATGAAGCTTTCGTGCAACTTGAACTTTTAAGTCCTTTTTTTTTTTTATTCCTCCAGCAAAGCCACTTGAACTGAATTCATTTGGTATGAACCGTGTTGTCGTTTCATTATTCATGGCAAAAAAAATGAAGAAAAATGTCAAACAGATTCCGTCCTTGTCATACAAATGTGAAGGCTAACCCTACTTAGCCTTCAGCAAAGTTTCCGGGCCCGAGGTTGCTCTCTGTACATCATCTTGCTAAAGACGACATAACCTCTTTGATGGAGTTCAAAACTCTACACAAATCCTCATCCTCCCTTTAAGTAGTGCTTGTGCCAAACTGTCTGCTTCGAGTCCTTCCATAGCCCGTTTAGGCTTCAAAGCAGCTCGAATTGAATATACTGTGCACAAATGTCCCCTTACAAGTGCTAATGCTAACGATGCTATTTTCAACAACAGCGCAAAGCTTGCGGGAGGCAAGCGAACCGGCTCAAAGTGTTTTGTTCCATTCAACTCCCTTTGAGATGTGATTGACTGATGCTAAAAACGAACACAAAAGACAATCGAGACGGTTGACAGCTGATTATTTGGTTTTCCCGCAGCCTCCCATCAAACAACTTTTTTCTTCGGAATAAAGTCGTCCCGATGGAGAGAGATGGCGTCGGAATGTCGTGACACAAAGTGGATTAACGCATCGTCATCGACACGAGCACAAAGTTTGTCAGACAGCAGTATGTATTACGCTGCCTCCTGGTGGCCAAGGCACACACACGCATACCAGTCGGAGCAGCACAATGGGAGTCGATTGCTTCCGGTTCACGAGTGAGTGAGTTTGGAAACGAGGGGGGGGGTGCGGGGGGTGTTCACGGCGGCGTCTGAGGCTCACCAGTCGTGGAGGAGATGTTGACGTCGATGCTGATCTCGGGAATGCCGCCGCCCTTCAGCGCCGCCACGCATGTGTACGTGCCGAAGTCGGTGAACTTGAGGTCGATGATGTCCAGGTTGGTGGTGCCAGGCGAGATGTCCGTATCCGTCTGCGTGATGACCATGCGCTCCGAGCTGCGCAGGGCGCGGCCGTTCTTCAACCAGCTGAAGGTGAGCTCCTCCGGGGGCGTGGCCTCCACCTACCAAACACATGAAAGCTTGAATCACAATTTTTTTTTTTTTTCAAAAACTTTAGTTTGTTCTTTTACTATATTACCTGACAAGATATCTTGACTTCCCGACCAATCTGGATGTTGTCGTCATTGTGGTACGGGTCAGGAGTGATCCAGAAGCGGCCCTTTTTCAATGCTACGGGGGGGGGACATTTTTGACCTTGATGAAAATTGGTGCAAAATGAAACCTGGTTCGATTTCAATAAAGATGCTTTAAAACTGGCAAAACTTGTATCTCATTAATATCCATCAATTTTCATGCTCCCATTCCTTCCCCAGCCCGTTTAGGCAGCAAACTAGCTCCCTGGCTCAGAGGCGACTCTTTGCAGATGTTTTTTTACAAATTTTACTCACATCTTTCTCCCCCAACATCCTCCTCATTCAAATCTCCTTTTCCAACCATTTTATCAAAGCATAAATATTGGATAGCGAGGAGGCATTCCTGCAAATGACACGTACGAGCGAGATAGGTTGGCACGGCTACAAATTTTGCTGGACCGCTCAGCTCAGCGTACGTAAAGAGAAAACACATCCAGGTGAAGAGTGCTCGCGTGGTAGACTTTATCGGGCGTCGGTGTTTCGTCTTTGGGCCCACCTCCCTTTTCTGATAACCGATTCATTGCCAAAAAAAAAAAAAAGTTGCATGAATTTTTAATGAGGACTCTGTCGGAAAACAGAACTTTCCCATTTGCTGCAGAGATAAACCTGCGCTTCTGACAATTGTAGGACAATTTTCCACAACATCATGAATTTTTCACCGGCGTGTTTTGCTCAATGCGCACACACAGAACAAACTCGACTAACCTTGCAGACCTCGCTAAACTTAAATTGAGACTTTAGACAGTGAGGTTTAAGTACACAGTAAACATAGAGCTAGATTTTATGTTTAATTTAATAAAACAACAACAACAACATAATTATTATTTCTTTCCATGAAAACTGTACAGTTTGCCCACGCGAGCTTTCGAGGATTAGGCGTCAAATAAATCGCGTCAATCTATACAAGGTCTATTTTGAAATCCCATTTCTGACACCAAATATGCTTCCAAGTCACAGAAACTGGATCTCACTAAATATGCTCCCTTGCCTGACAGAGATCGAAGACAACATTGTGGGACGACTGTTTGTCGGATCCAACTGCAACACATAGTCATGCTTGAAGATGCCAGCTGGTGACACATACTGGATCCCGCTTCCGCACACGGCGAGGCGCAAAGAACATCACCGCAAGAAGGCACGCGAACATCGTCGACAAGTCTACGATCGCCCATGTGTCACTTTACAGAAATTAGCTTGACGCCAACGTCACGGTGAGAAAAATGAGATCCCGCTTCTGACACCAAACATGACTCTGTGCCCTGTGAAGGGCAAAGAACACAATAGGAAGCACACGCGCAGGACACAAAATCGCGGGGCGACCACATATGAAAATCCAATTAAATGAATCGCCATTTAAAAACGACAACTTCACCATTGAATGTACCGGATCCGACTTCTGTCGCCGAGTATGCTTCCGTGCAGCATAAAGAACACACGTGGCACAACATCGCGGGGCAACCTCGTGTCAAAATCCACCGGAACGCTCGTTGTCGCGATGAGTCACACCGAGTCTATTTTGAGATCCCGCTTCTGTCGCCGATTTGCTTCGCGGTGAGCTCGCGTGCTTGCTTGTGGAAGTAATGGGGGAGTGTCAAGTGATCACACAGAAAGGCATCGGCAACTCATGTCACACAGGTGCAACACAACAGCACCACGGGGGAGTGTCTTGTCTCTCGCACAACCACACACGAACCGTCTTCCTAGCATCGCAACGCAACAGCATGGCTGATGTGGCCACATGCAAATGAGAGAGGACGTTCCAATGTGCTTTTCCCTCCACTGGCTCTAATGAATTCCGCTGGCTTTTGTGTGAACAGGATGAATCATTATCTCCCCCCCCACGCGACTCTTTTTCTCACTCTTTGCCGTCCGTTTGTCCTCCCGTAGCTCTTCCGGCGGAAAAAAAAAAATATCAGCATGCCAGACAGGAGCGGCCTCTTCGCGGGCCAGATGGACGTTGCTCTCACCTCCTTCCTCAAGGTTAAAACTCCGAATTGGGTCGACGGGCATCGGCCAGGTGCGCCCGCCTTTCATCTCCGCCATGATCGCCCTCTGCATGCACGCTAACGCTTCGGGAAAGCCAAGGCCGCTAACGGAGGGATGAAAGTCGGAATTGTGGCTTTCAAGCTTCAGGCGCGCTGTTTGTGTCAAAGGGGTCCGCATTCATGAATGGAAATCTCGGCGGCGATTGCTCCAAATAAAAAAAAATCATAAATTGGGCCGGGAGGAAAAAGGATATCCAAAATCATGCCGCGCTTAAAAATAAATTACCGTGTGTCCACTGCAAAGCAGGGCTGGCTCCCACGTCTGCGCGTTACGCAGGGGCGGGGTTGTCCATTTGTTTGTTGATTTATTTTGGGCTGCTTACTTAGCACACGGCGTCGCTCCTGCAGCCTCTCGGCACGTTATGCCCACCCACCCGTCCTTGAGAAGCCCTAGACACACACACACGCACGCACACGCAGGCACGCCCACACAAGCAGATGGTAGCATTCCCGGCCATACTGTCCCACCAGCCGCGTAGCCTTCCAGGGCCTCGGCCTTCCCAGCAAGGCTGCTGGCGTCCGCTCCCGCTTACTGACTGCGTCCTTTTGAGGAATTTTTTTTTGGGCTTTATGAATGATAAAATGGAGTGATTTTGTTATACGGGAACGGCTTGTGTTTGAACTGGCGAGCGAGCGTCTTCTGTAGAGGAAATGGATACGTCACGCAAAACCAAAACAACGCCGGCACCAAGACATCCACTTCGCGGGGCAGCCAATTACGCGGTGCTTATCGGAATGCAATGCTACGATGCTGCAATCTGCTGCGCTTCGATTTGTTGGCTTTGATGTTGTGTTGCTCCCCTCTACGCGCGGGAAAAACGCGTGCGTGAAGCCACATCTCGAGAAGTGAACCACCGCCGCGTCGGATCCAAACAGTAGAAAAGTCCCATGATGAGGTGGACAAAAGTAGTTATTTGCCGCTATTCATTTGGCCACGTTTGGTGGACGTTTGGTCTCGTTCAATCACAGGCAGCCCATCTTGTGACATCCTGGACTTTGTTGCTCCCATATTTCTTTCTTTCCTAACCTCCTTACTTTTCCCTCAAAAGCTCTTTTTAGTCACGCTTCCTTACATCTTTCCTTCAATCGCTTCAATCCGCTTTTTGCCGTCTTCACTTCACCTCAGACCTGCACTTTTTTTTTCTCCTTTCCTTCGCCTCTTTCGGACTGCGAGTGGGGGCGCAAAACAACGTAATCTTTTGACACCCACTAAACCGAGGTCTCGCAATTTATCACTGAAGATGCGTTACTGTCAGAATGTAATTTAGAGCTCGTGTTTCTTTGCAAAGCAATTTTACTTGAGAACGTCCACTCCCCAGATATCACTGTTTGTTAGCGTACGCGCGTGTGTGTGTGTGCTGGCGCCATTTGTCACCGCCAGTGCGTATTAGCAGGGAAACTAACTCTTACGGAAAATGAAGCCGAGACGAAGCGCCTCGCCCCTCGAAACGCGCCGCGCCGCCGCCGCCGCCGCCGAATGAAACACAAGACGTCCGATCGTCGGAAAGGTTAAATAGCCATTAAGATGCACTTGCAAATGGCTATTCTTGTTTTATCGATCAGGCCTCACGTAAACACGGGCCTTGTGTGGCTCAAATTACAAGTTGGACTACATAGAAGCATTCAAAAAAAACCAACATCCATGTATAATACTCTGTATATACTGGGAGTGGAACAAGAAAGATGTGAGTACCTCAAATCTAGCCGAATCGTTCCACCTTGCCTAATATAGCGGCCCGCCGAGTGCTCACATTTAAGTCATTCACTCCCAAAGACGTTTTTAAACGTCTTTTCAGACTTGGTCCAGAATTGGTTGGTACTGAATGAGTTAAGAAGGATTGGCTGAGGAAAAGCCGAAGACCGTCTGCGAGTTCAACCGTGTGCGACGGCACATCAATAAGAACGGAATATTTACTGCAGCCATCGCCGGCGGTGACGCCCGACATCTTCTGTCTAATACAAATAAGCCGGCGGCCTCGAAAGTCGTCGGTGATATGGCGAGCGGCACAATACGGTGGAGGGGTTATCTGTCAGAAAGGGGATGGGGGGGTAGGGAAGGTGGGGTACGCTACCAGACGTGATTGGTGGATGATTTGATTTTCATGCCAGAGACTTTACAGCTGCATAAATAAAACGCCTTTCCGCACGCGGGCTTAGTTTAGCACCGAGGCGACCCCGCGAAGTAATCTCGCAGATGAAAGCGGCGTTCTCGTCAAGGGGGGGTGGGGGGGGGGGAAGCACAAGTTCAGGAACATGAAAGTCAGCCAATCTGCTCAAGTTGGATTTGGGGAAAGCGGGCGAATGCAAAGAGGGTTTCCCAGAGTGTTGTTGTTTTTGTGGGGGGATTTCAATAATTAATGCTCGACTTGATGGTTCTGAGGGACTCTCTTAAGACTCCGTCTTGGTGAAACGACCAAAATAGGAGCCGAACGCACAATCATCTTACAGATGTTCTTTGTAAGGGGAGAGATCCAAGACATGAAGTCAATATTTTTTCGTCATGTGGCCAACTCCCAACGGTCCTTCAAAAACTTGCCCGAGAGATTTTGTTCAATTGCTCCCCAAACTTCGACATCAATTCTCAACAGATGGCGGATGGCATTCCTTTTGCGAAAGATCTTCAATTTGGTGTGGGCAGAAAACAGCGAAGTTTCATGACAGAAAATTCAGCCCTCTGCAAACCGGCGTGATTTAGCAAAATAAAATCTGTCATGAAGTACACCCACAAGAAAACAGTGCTCAAAAAAGACACAGGAAGTCTTTTTTTTTGTGGTCACTTGCACATGTCTTTCAAAGATAAACTTTTTCCGAGAGAAGTTTGCAACCAAATGTGCATGACGTGTATGAGACAGAAGAACCGTGATTGGCATTAATCTGGCAAGAACTTTGTGCCAGGAAGCTTTTTTTTTTTTTTTTTTTTTTTGTGGGTCTATCATTTTGACATGCATACCCAATTTGGAGTTTCGAAGTGCAACCGGCTCTGAAGGGTGAATTAAAACAAAACAAAAAAAAGTTTCCACTCACCTCGGACAATTATGGTGGTGGACTTCTTGGCCGGGTTGCCCACGTTGTTGCTGGCCACGCAACTGTAGACGCCGGCCTCGCCCGAGCTGATGGCCGGCAGCGTGAGCGTGCCGCCCTTCACCATGCTCTTCTGCGGGAGGCTGTCGTTGGCGCTGAGCCACGTGAGGAGCGGCGACGGCTCCCCGCCGGTGGTGATGCACACCAGCGACACGGTCTGGCCGGGGTTCACCACGATGGGGTCCTCCACCAGCAGCTTGATGGACGGCGAGGCTGTCAAGATAGCAAGCAGGTCGAAATGTGATCGGGCTCGTTCGGCTGCCAATTGCCGAATTGGCACCTCAGACGAGGGCGGTACCTGTCTTGTTGGTGAGCCGGAAGATGACGCTGCGGTCGGGAATGCCGCACACGTTCCTGACGGAGGCCACACAGCTGTAGTTGGCGTAGTCTTGCGGCCGCAGGTTCTTCAGCTTCAAGATCTTCGTTTCTCCCTGCAGCTCGGACCACAAACGCGACAGCGGTATGCAAATGTGTGCCGGGACACCAACGCAGACGGTCACGACGGGGGGGATTATTTACACGTGGGGGGGGGGGACGAGGGAGGACGGGGAATAATCATATGAATGTACTGCGGCGTAGGATGGTGTCACGTTGGCATTATCCAGACGTGGAGATGACTCTTGAGTCAACAATGAGCCCTGCCACCATTTTCCAGCAACGCTGATGGACTCTGCGGGGGGGTCCTCTCCCCTGAAGCAGCTTGCTGGGCTTGTCAGCCATTATCCTCCCCCCTACGCGGCCCGGACGCCTGTGATGAGGATGTGGACCTTTGATCTAGCTGACTCCAATGCTTTGGGAGTGAAGGGGGGGTGAGCGTGGATTAAAAACAAGAGTCGGGCGCAACATGGCCGCCGTTCTTTCTGAGCACACGCATGCTTTTGAGCCAAGCAAAACAGATTTGGCTTTAATTATTATTAGTGGCAGCAGCAGTAGTTATTGGGGGGTGGGGTGGGGGGGCACAGTACTTGGAGAGTGGAGCCTTGACATACAATAGCCTCGACGGCTGATTTTTGCCTTGGGATTGGAGAAAAAAAATGAAATGAGAAGAATTTCCGAGGGAAGCCAGAAAGCACATAAAAGCCGCGTTTTGTTTGATTTAACCCCTCCTGAGTGTTGGCTCATTCAGAGCCTCCAAAATGGCATTGCTGAATACGCGATCTGTCGCAATCCTTTTCCTTGGTGGCATTTCAAACATGTTTACAGGAGGGTGGAAAAGGCCAGCCCCCCCCCCCCACCCCCCTCCCCATCCCACCCCCGTCACCTCTCGTTCTGCCTGCACCTCCTCGGCATGGTTACGCGCAGCAGTGCGGCTCCAACCCGCCTTTCAGATATAAAATCAGCCACCGGAAATCATCTCCGGTTTAATTAATCACATTCCGCATGCTAAATTCGGCGATTAGCACATCGTCACGACTGCTGGGCAGGATCTTCACACCTCCAAAACTATCAGTTTTTTTTCAGGAAATGTAAAAATATTTCAACCCTTTCATGCACCCTGTCACCTGATAACAGCTGAGAACATTTTTCACAACTCTGACTAGTCCGCACCGCGCCGCGTCTGTCTTACCTGCGTGAAAAAGGGCTCGTAGATCTCCACGCCCTTGTCCGAGCCCTGGGTCAGCACTTCGCGGCCGCGGTGCCAGCTGTAGCGAACCGGCGGGTTGGAGACGGCCACGCAGCGCAGGAAAACCGTCCGCTCGTAGTAAAACTGCTCCTTCGCCTCCCCAATGCTCTGGTGCACCGTCACCACCGGCTCATCGAGATCTGGGAAGCAAAAATATGGAGCAGAGGATCAACGGGGTGTAAGAGGCTTCGGTTAGCGGGTTCCTGCGCCTGCTGGATTGCGAAGCTCTCAGTCGATGTGGCACGTGGCACCTGTTCCGATTAGACTTGACCTTCAGGACGCGCTCAAGCGCCTGTCACACTGCCCGCTGAAGACGGTCATTTTTCCTTCGGCGGTCTAAATTGACCCGTGAATTTGCCAGTTTCAGACTTATTAGGGATCGGGTGTGAAATATGACTCCCCCCCCAGCCTGTCATGCTAATAGCACAAAAGGTGAGACGGAACAGGTATTCGATTGGTGAATTGCCCGTCTCGACGGGAATTTCACTGCTCTTGGCCTGCTGAAAAAGCAATTGTTGCAGTTCTGTGTGAGTCTGAGACGGAGTAAGCGGGGGGGGGGTCGACACGCACATTTGCTGACTTCCGGAATGCCGGTATCAGGGTTTCAAGTTTGAACACCAAAGACCCGCTTTTCCCATGTCCAAAGCAATAGTTGCTGTTCCCGTTGAATCGAAATGTGGACGGCGTGAGACGGCTCGACTTGAGGAGTTCTCATCCACTCATCAATTCGCTGGCTTTTTCACCGTTTGCTGTGCTGACACAGAATGGTCAGCCATTTGAGGGAAAAGGCACTCTCGGCTGATTGAATGGATTGAAAAGGTAATCACCTTAACCGGCCGGCGGCGTCGAGTCCTTTAGCATGCTAATCGGCACCGTTTCAAAGAACCCATCTACCGGGTCATCTCGCTTCCCTTTTTCATCTCTATTTTTCGATGTCACCGGTGGGGGAGGCAACACAAGGGGAGAGGATGAACATATGCCTCTGCCAAGGAATGCTGATTCCTTGCGTTTCATTAAAGACGTGTTCTGCCCCTGCAGCCCCTTAATCAAAATCTAGCAGTGGTCAATACTTCACCCAGGATCCATTACGGCATCTCAGGTAAGAGCAATTACCTTTGACGAGGGGAGGGGCGGAGGAGGAAAGAGGGAGGTGATGGGGGAGATTGCGGAGGGGGGGGGTGTTCTCAGGAGCTTTTAAAGTAAATACAACCATTCATTACAGACAACTTGGCCTGCCTGCCTTGTCTTCTGTTTCCTGTAGTCCGTTTGCAACACACACACACACACACACACACACACACACACACACACACACACACACACACATCTGTTATCCTGTGGTCATTACCAATACATTTCCAGAAAAAAAAGAAAAAAAGAATGGACTTCAGACATTTCCTTGAGGAACTCCACTTGTAAAATTTGTATCCGAATATTTGTTAGATCAGACGGACACCGCCCGTTGCTTTGACATGCGCATAGATGGTTATCAGTTGGCTCCGGAGCAAAGTAATCAGGGCTGAAGATGAAGTGGATGGCTTCCATCTTCAAATATGGAAATATTTGCTGCGCGATGAAAAAAAGTTGATGAGTTCCAATTAATATTCCACCCCCATGAACTGCTATGGAAAGACGCCGCCGCATGAGTGCAATTAGCTCCTGTAGTCACGCCCGGATGGCCTGAGATCCAGAGGATGTGAAAATGTTGCTTTTAATGGTAGTCACGTACCTTTTGAAGAAAAAATAGCCTTTCATTCCGGAAGATTTTTTTTTTTTGCGGGCCTTACAAAAACATTTGTCGGACAAATAGGCAGACAGGTTGGGATGAAGGACTCAAGAAAGGTGCTTCATTATCACATCAAAACTTCCTTTCATGTACGCCAGCACCACGCCGACAGCAGACCTTTTTCTTCTTCTTCTTCTTCTTCTTCTTCCTTTGTCGCCTCTTGGGTGTTCTTCTAGCGCAGAATTTCTCCCCCTTTTTTCCTACTTTGATATCGTTCTTTTTCGCTCGTCTGATCCGCTGAGATGAATCAGAATAGAAAACGCAACTCGGACGACGCCGTCAAATCTTGAGCGTTCCGTGCCAGGGGATTGATATCACGATACGGCGATCGTCGATGAATTGCGGAAAAAACGCGATACGTCACAAGAACTCTGCACGACACAATATCGGTCAAAAGCGTGACGTTTTACTCGTCAAACACACGACAGACAAAATCGACACGTCACAGTCTCACCATTTGGCGGCAAGCGCAAACCTGAATCGAATCCGGGGAGCTGCAGCGTTCTCTGCCGCAGTTTTCTCATCGAGTTACGTCACCGAATATCATTTGAATTGTTTCCATTCACGGTCGCTTTCAAAGTTTCGTGCATTTGCTGATCCAATAACACAAGCGAAGAACTCGAGTCTTTGGCACTGCTCGCAAGAAAAACACTTTTTTCCTCCCCCCAGATACTGTAAATAGGAAGAGAACGCAAGAGTGCACTCTGCTCAATGGTCCACTCGGCTACTCTTTCATGAATGCGACGCCAGTCTAGACTAAATGACACACGCACATGCACGGCACAGACCGGCTAAAGATGACAAACGGCAATGGAGCGTCTGGAGCGTCGTGCGTCGAGAAATCATACGGCCGCAATCTTAAATGTGATACGGCAGACAGCATTGCGTGTGTGAGCGCGCGCACACTCGAATGCATTACCACCGTGCTGGTCAAGAGGCTAATAAGCACTATTAGTGATCTATAACTTCCACCCGGCGTGCTGATGGAACACATGAATCCAAGCAGGTAATTTTCCATCTCGCCAGCACTGACCTCTATCTCCGCAATAACCCGCTCCTCCCGCTCGCCACGTCTATCTGCGGATGGATGTGCTTTTGTAACAGTCGGCGTGAACGATAGGCCCCGCTCTGATGATGATGATGCCGCCACCTGCGTGAGCGAGATATCTTGGGCAATGTGGCTCTCCGAGGGCAGGGAGATATGGGGTGGGGAGGGGGGGGGGGGTGTAGCGCTGACTCGGTCGGATCCCCAAATATGGTGGCCGCACAGAAACGGAGCCGCGTCAACAGAATTAAGCGGCAAGTAGCTGGCAAATGTGCATTTGCGTTCGCTTGGACTGTCTTGACTCCCGGTCGTGGCGATTGCTACTGCAGCGGTTCACATAGCTGGTTATTGAGGAGTGTGGGTGGCGGGGGGGGGGGGGATAGGCTATGCATATCACAGTGAATCAATAAAACTGACCAAAAAAAACCACCATCAGGGTCTCAAGGCTGTGCAGCAAGTGCAAACCTGTAAGAGAACAACTCGCATCTTAAACGACAAACGCAATGACAAATTTTGTCAAATTGACTATAAACCAAAAAAATAGACCTTGTGACGGTCTTACGAACTTACAGCTGGTGCAAAACTAAATCGATGCATCACATGATAGCTCACAGATTAGGCTCCAAAGAATGACTTCATAAAATGTGCGATCAACAACGAAATAAGACGTCGGCGTGGTCTCGCAGCCATGCAGCGAGGCAAACCGGGATAGCCATTAGAACACAGTTCACATCTCAGCCAACATAAACTTTATCAAGCCAGACACCTCATTGACATAAATTCCCGCTTCAATCGACTACATTAACGCCCGCAGCCAATTATTTACGGAAACGTAGTAATCCACAACCAAAAGCAGCGCTTCCTCCACTTTCAGCGTGCGCATCAACAGTGGGCATCGCGATCGGCCGATAAATGTGCTTTTATTCCATTAGCGTGCATCATCAAATAGATTATGTTGACCAACAAAAAGGCGGGAAGCCTTTAATGCGCTTTTAATTGGTGCAGACTTAGTGGCTCGTAACTGCACGAATGCGTATCGCCGCTTCGCTACGAACAAAGTTACGATGCGGTCTAGCGCAAGCGCGCGTGACTAGCTTGTAATTATTCATTAGGCAAAGGCTAGGAGGAAATCGGAGCCAATCTCAACTGAGGCCAAAAGGAAGTCACTTCCAGGAAAAGCCCCCAAGAAAAAGGGGGAATGTTTATAAAAAAAAAGGGACTGTTGTGGATTGAGAGTGGGGGGGGGGGGTGGGAACAGGATTCTATAGAAATTTTAAGTCATGGACGAAACAGAACATCCACTCAGCCAGCCATTCAATTTGGACAAAAACACAATGACCAAAAAACAAATGAAAAATAAATATAAATCAATACAAACCAAACAAAGAGTCATAACGATGACAAAAAAAAAATACAAATAGAACAAAATAAAATCAAAATTCAACTTGGACAAAAAAAAAAAACTAAGAGCAGAAGAATAAAAATAAATTAACACAAACACACAAAAAAACGTGAAACTGAAAACCACACTTTAAACAAAAAGCAAAAGAAGAACAAAACAAAAAATGGACAAAATAAGGAACAGAAAAAATCCAAATTATAAAAACAAAATATAAACCCTCAATATTTAAAAAACAAAATACGAGGAAAAGGATTAAACTCATAAATACTTCAAAAGTGAACAAAGCACAATACAAACAAAGATTCAACAAACTAATTGCATTCATATAAAAACAATGAACAACATTGAACACAAACTAAAACAGATCAAAAGATGCAATGTAAAATCCCCCAAATGAAGCAGAAAACTTGTTTCAACTCTTAATTCTAAAACTATGGATGAGAAATCTAACTCGGCAAGTCATTTGGAGTCATTCCAGGCCAAACTAAATGCTAAATAGAACAAATGGAGGGTAAAAATCAAGTGTAGGGGGAAAAAAAATTGCTGGCGTTAATCTCATTAGCATATCGGACACAAACACAGTCAATTAGAAAAGAGGAAGTGAGGTTGAGACAATCCTCTGATAAGTCCTTGAGAGACTAATGGGCAGTCGCGAAGCGCCGTTACCTCCATTAAGCAAACATTTCCATAATGTACGCGGAATGCTGCGATCCACGGTAGGATGGCATCCAGACAAGGCTCGGATCGCTCCATCTGCACCGTCGCATTTATCACGTCGCCCTCATTTACATCCAAAAGCACTTAAGAGAAGCTTTGCGCGCATCTTCTCCAACATCTATCAGGAGACTTGGAAGGTGCGGCTTGGCGGGCCTGTCAAAAATTTTGATTCCGCCACAAGGTTTCAAAAATAGGATGGAATCGTGCAAAAACATCTGCTGTGTTTTTGTTGTTGTTTTTATGGGGGGGGGGGGGTGTTTTACTCTTGACAGATGACGTTCCTCATGTTCGGAATTAAAATTGTATTTTTATTAGGTCCCAATTTTGTAGAAATGGGATCATATTTCGAGGTCTGGCTAAGTAGCTGCGGAAATGGACGAAATGGCTGCTTCAAATCAAAACTACCTCCTACGTCTTTTGGGGCATGGCTTTCCAAGACTTTGTTTTGTGGGTTCGGTAGCAATTGAAAACAAACCCGAAGACATCTTTGCCTTTGAAGAACACCTGCAAATGACAGAAACGAGCAAAAAGAACCTAAAAGTGGCTGACGCAAAACAGAACTGCTTACACTTCCTGCTCATTTTTTACAGCGTGGGACTTTTTGATGAGTCCAATTATGGTCGACGTGCCGACAAAAATTCATGATGCGAAGCAAAACCGGCTTTGGGGCCTGAATTTTAATGTCCTCGAATGGAGCGCATGCACACCAGTTTCGCCATGTCGTTGACGCCAGACGAACGTTCGAAGATGTTGCGTCAGGAATTAACCCTTTCATGCACCATGTGACCTGATCACATGATAAGCTGTCCACTGTAGCAACCGCAGTCCAACGAAGGGGTTAAGACCCCCCCGCCTAGTGTTAAGCATGTGTGCACTGAGCATAGTCACTCCTCATTTGGATTAGTTCGGTTTGACTAAACAAACCACTTTTGCATTGTTTCCCCGCTAAGACGTCAGAATTATGCAGCATTGCGCCAAATTTGACAGGCGTCACTTCGCCGGCGTCCGCTTGCTTCTCCCTCGCTGCCAATAAAACAGATCAAGTGGATTAAACACACTGTCACTCCCACCTCCTGCTCCGACTTTAAAAAAAATTAAAAAAAAGTGTTTGCATTTTGACCGGATCCCCTACGGGAACTCACGTTCGCCGCTGCAAACCTCCTTGAGCTATAGTGGTCAATGAGTTCCCGGAGCCTGAAATGAGCCGGCTGCCCCCCCCCCCCCCCCCCCCCCCCCGCGCACAACTCTTAAGCCCTCTTCAATCAGCCAAACATTAGCCGCTGCGGCAAAATGCACGCCGGACAAAATCAAAGGAAAACGAGAAACGAAACGAGCCCCTGGCAGGGGGAGGGAATAAATAAATAAATAAAAACAGGAGCTCCATAAGCTCAGGATCGATCCGTTTTAAGAGTTGGGGCCAGTTTGTTTTATTAACTTTGTTCCGGACCGCCCCCCCACGGAGCGCAAACAACAGAGGTGTCAGCAGGTAGAAAATGCACTTTGTTGGACTAAATGCGTTAGCGCAGAGTTGGCGGTCGAGCAATCATCGGGCTCCCGCGGGCCGCCGGCTTGGGTTATCAGCATCAATGATGGCTTCCCGTGTCATCGCGCCTCCATCCGCCATCCATCTTGCCGTCGAAATGTCCTTTGATTTCTATTGATGGTGAGTCACGCCTTTATGAAGCTGGCTTTGATCTAATAATAGCCGCATATATGAATAAAATCTTGG
Organism: Hippocampus guttulatus; assembly: GCF_054856545.1. Classification (NCBI taxonomy): domain Eukaryota; kingdom Metazoa; phylum Chordata; class Actinopteri; order Syngnathiformes; family Syngnathidae; genus Hippocampus; species Hippocampus guttulatus. The sequence goes on along the minus strand of NC_141283.1, from coordinate 1,356,995 downwards.
GAAGTGATTCTTCCGAAACCAAAGGGCCTGGATTCGAAGGGGCGGCGGCAAAACCTCAGGTGTCAAAGTCAAGGCCCGGGGGCCAGATCTGGCCCACCACGTCATTTTATGTGGCCCGCCAAAGCAAATCAAGCATGTCAAGTTCCATGATGCTTGCTTTGATAAGACTTCCTATGTCTTTTGCTGCTTGGCTTCTTGAACCAGGCTAGTGCAATGCTAACCAAGGTCTTCCAAAACAACCGCAACAGACCAGTTTGTTCTGCGAGTCATGAAAGACGTGTGTGACCTGACACTCGCGTACCTGCGATGTCAGAATGATCACTCCCAAAGCTATGTTCTGCGTGGCATGAAAAAAAAAACATGCTCATGTATCAAATTGCTGTTGTTGGGGAGGTCTGGCTACAAAACAGCAGTTTTAGCGTTAATTAATTACAACAAAAAACAATGTACACGCAAAGCTGCTAAGAATAGCCCATCAATTAGCGTCACCCCCGGGGGACAACGGCAACATTGCTCGGGCGAAGTAACTAGCGTGCAAGGCCACATGCAAGAGCGTCATATTAAATAGGCGTGAAAAAAATCCAAGTCCACCTTTTGTTCAAATATGAATCAAAATAAAAGACACCATCTTCTTGAAACGTGAAAAGATTAAATATACTCTTCACATGTTCAGACCCAAACAATCCCGGATGTGTCTTATTTCTGAGACGGAAAAAATATTTGGGGGAAAAAAACAATTGTGTGGGTGCGCAAACTATTTCTTGCTTGTAGCTTTCTGTTATGAACGGCAAAAACATCGCGCAATCCCGAGTTCAACTCGAAGTGACGTACGACGGAAAATGTATTTACCTTTCATGACGTACGCTGTCTGCGAAAATCAAGTAATCAATTGCCAGCACACATTTGGTTTGACACCGTACATCTACATTCACTTATACAAACACACATATACATATATTTGATTTATTCATGCTGCGCTTTGCATGGAGAGTAAATTCCCTCTCCGACATGCCAGCTCATTCCATTATGGCTTACGTTGCGTTCATCTTCAAGTTCTCCCTTGGGAGCGCAATTAGAGCTTTCTGGTTTGTATTTACTCGTCCCCCCCGGAGCAACCTCAAACTGTCAGCAAGGCGAAGTGGAAGACCTCTTTTGATTCCTCCACCAACCACCCCTCCCAGAAATGAACAGAATTGACCGCTGGGATCGTCCCCCTCAATGAAAGTGGCTTTTACTCGTATTGGGAAAATGGCATCCGATGGAAGAAGAATGAGACGCCAATGATGGATTTCAGGATTAGATTAATGTGAGGATAACCTTCACCCTAAAGCATAATTCCCTAAACCCAAATTGGGAGGATAAAGGATTTGGAGTTAGGTGTAGGGTTTAGGTCAGGAAGTACGATACGTGACCTCTGCAAATAAGAAAGTACGAGGTGGCATAAGGATAAGAGGCTCATCTTCATGCACAGACACAGACGTACAGACTGCCGCCCAGAGATTCCAAAAAATGAGTTTTAAGAACCTTCCGAGTCAAAGTGGCTTGACTCGCATTCGTCCCCTGCCACATCTGTCAACGTCTTTGACTCGCTCTGCTCGCTGAGACTTCACAAAAAATCAACCATGATGTCTCTCATAGCGGAGCGTTCCGCGGAACAATCTCAGCCCGCCATTTTTTGCGACTTTACCTTAAAACGTTACAACATTATAAAAAGACCGCTGCTGGCTGCACTGTTGAGTGTTTTAGAACGCTACAAACACACTAGTAAAGCTTTTTTTTTTTTTTGTTTTTGTTTTTTTTCCGCAGGTCGCTACTAGCTAGCGGCATTAAGGTTTTCGTTCACTCACAGTAGACGTCCACCCGAATGGACTTGATGGCGGGCGAGCCGAGGCCGTTCTCCGCCTTGCAGTAGTAGCGCCCGCCCTGCGTCCTCAAGATCTTGGCGATGTGCAGCGTCTCGTTGAAGACGCTGGAATCCTGGAAGCGGTCCGACACGCTGCCGGCCGTCTTGGTCCATCGGATCTGGAAACACAAAACACGGGTTACATCGGCCGTTCCCCCCGCAAGAACCTCACAGCGGCGCTCACTTTCACTAAGTGACGGGGAACCCCCCCCCCCCCCCCCCCCGTTAGCCTCTGGCATGGCTGTGTAATGAAAGGTGAAATAGCAATACTCCCTAACACCGGCTTGTAATTGACTCCATCATGGCCCTCCCTTGTCCTCATTAAAGCACGCGGCATGAACAGGTAGAGTGACGAGTGCGGCCCGAGGGCTCGGCGAGCGCGTTCGGAGGCAGCCGGCGTAAGGCTCCAGTCGATGGCTCATCCTTAAGTAAGCCGCAGATGGACTAACTTTTGCCCGGAGAGCTTCGCATCGCATCTGACTGACGACCGTCTGCAAAATTAGAATCCGATCCTTCCTCGCTGGATGCTACGCTAGCATCAGCAGTGCAGCATCCTGATAACATCAACGCGGATAGCATCGGATGGAACAAGGATATCGGTGCATTCGCTGACATCGAGTCGGGGGAAATTTCCTGCTGCCGTTTCTGTTGTTTTGGGATCTTGTCTGCACCACCCAGAGGTGGACCGGGACCGTCTCTGATGGGTGGCTACAAACCCGATAACGTCGCCCTGTATCAGATGGAGCCTGAGGTGAAAGGAGGGTATGTTGAGAAGTTGTTTGAGGCTAATGTTGTGACCGCGCGTGTCCTATAGAAGCAACAGACGGGGGAGAGACTCGAAAATAATTATTTGCTGACAAAGCAGTCGCGGTCGCAGCCCCCCCCCCCAAAAAAAATCAACTTTGTCAACAAAACCACTTCGTCAAAATAACCACTGACATAAGAAACACACTTTAGACCAGCAAAAAATAAAAATAAAAAATAAAAAAAATTGAAGGACAAACATAAGTAGCCTGCAGAAACTAAATGACTCATAATCCTAACGAGGGACGAAACAAATCGGTGGGGGGGAAAAAAAAGCTTCTCTGAATTCCAAATAGTCCGACTTCCCCGAGTGGAGCACAATCTCATTTTTGTGCAATAAGCAAACGCTGCGCCCGCCACACTCTGCGTGTCCCACAGCAACATTTAAGAGCATCTGTGACCATTAAAAATAAAAAGGGCTCTAAATGAGCACCCCGAAGAGAGAATACTTCTCGTGGCCCGATTCAAAGCCACGAAGATGGAAAAAAGCACTCCGCACAGTGAAGAAAGACAAAATAAAACGCCAACTCAGCAAATGATCGATGCTAACCGGTGGAAACGGCGCGAGTTCATTAAAAGTTGAACCCGACCGGCATAAATTACAAGTTTTTAGGAATTTCCGCATCGCCTTCGCGCACGCACAGAAGGATCTCAAATCCAGAAGGAAACCGGCTTGCGTCGACCTCAGCAGAAACCTCACAATCTAAGATTGGGAAGTTTTCTTAGCCTCAAGCTATTTTGATTTGTTTTTGTTGTTGTTGTTTTTTTTCCATGGGAGCACCTGGAACCAGACAGAAGGATGCCCGCTGAGAACGGTTTGACCTTCTTGGCTTTTAAGTCGTGCATCACAAAACATTCTTGATCCGAGAGCGGATTGGCGAGATTCAAGCGATGATGATCATCATCATCATCATCACTTTTCCCATCAACACTGGCAGCGCTGCTTTATTATTTCTTTTTGCTCTTATGATACCGCCCCCCCCCTTGTTCTCCCCCGTGACTGTGTGGGTTTTCTCCGGGTACTCCGGTTTCCTCCCGCATTCCAGAAACACGCGCGGCAGGTTAATGGAACACTCTAAAATGTCCCGAGGGGTGAGTGTGAGCGCGAATAGTTGTTCGTCTATGTGTGCCCTGCGATTGGCCGGCAACCGGTTCAGGGCGTCCCCAGCCTACAGTTCGAAGATGGCTGGGATAGGCTCCAGCGCACCCCCGCGACCCTTGTGAGGATAAAGCGGATCAGAAAATGGAAGGATGGACGTATGTTATGTGCTTTAAAACAGTGGTCCTCAAACCTTTTGGGTCCATGTTTTTATTTTTTTCCTCCCCTCAAGGACCCCCCTCACATAATCCGAAATCCGATTAAACATAATTCCCGTTTGCACCACTAAATACCATGTGAATTATTGATTGTTTTTACATTTCAACCTAAATATTCATGTCACGCTTCATAAAAAGCCACATCTCCAGACCCCAGCTTGAGAACCACTGCTATAAAAAAAAAAAAAAAAACACAAAGCATGACAGCACTTTCCTTCCTGCGTGCAACAGTAAAGTCGACAATGTCCCCCTAATTTAATTCCGACATCGCAATAAAAGGATCAACATTCGCTTATGAAGAAAGCGCAAGCCAGCCCAGATTAGTCCGAGCGGCGGCTGAGGCCGGCGCGTGCCGCGATGCCCCGGCAAGGGCTAATTGAAATGCGCCCGACGTCTGCTCTTATGGCGGCGCGGCATGCGGCAGCACGCGTCCGCTGCCGGTGAATCTCCCATAATTCCTGCTGCAAGGCATCCCCCCCACCCCCCCACACCCCTTCAACCCGGGCCGTGTGACGCTTCCCTAATTGCTCACCGCGTTTCCTTTTAGGCACCCCGCGGCGGCCCGTGCCACTCAGCCACACAGCCGACTGTGGCTGAGCATCACAATCAACCGATCAGACTCGGCGAAGCCGGGGTTGCAAATTACAGAGCGCGAGTGCGGGGACGACAGGTCTATATTAACGGAATAGAGGCCCCGACCCTTTTGCGACATGGTCCAATGGAGATCTGGATATCTGGACGTGCCCGACTTGTCGGGAGGAAATCAAAACACACGGCGGCCCGACGTGCAGGTAATACGTCCAGTTGCAACCCGTTGAGTCGGTGGCGCGGTGTCATGCGGGTGCGCGACGGAGGCGGAAATGGGTGGAACACAAACGGTGATAAAATAGGAGATGAAAACGACAATGGCGAGACCAAGGAGAGCACTGAATAAAAAATATTTAACTCATTCAGTCCCAGCCAATTCTGGACCAAGTCTGAAAAGACGTTCAAAAACGTCTTTGGGAGTGAATGAGTTATGGACAAAACAGCAATGAAAAGAAACGAGGGGGTGTGGGCGTTGAAAATGACCAGATAGAGTGTTGAAAGGAAAAAAAAAAAGATGACGATGATTCTTGGGGGAAAGAAAAAGCATCAAATTGCGCTGAGTGCTTAAAAAGAAGCCGGAACAGAAAGTGCTGAAAAGAAACATCTCCGAATTAAAAAAAAAAAAAAAGCCGAAACATTTATGGCGAGATGGAAAATTGAACAAAAACAACATCGACAGACAACACAGCTCGCTGGAACGGAAAACAAAAAGTCGGAGCGGCTAGCGGGCTGAAAAAGAAACATCGATTGAGGAATGGTAGCTGAGGCTGAATGTTACCTTTCGCGATCTCACTTTTTTTTTTTTTTTTTTGGTAACGCCGAGGCTTTTCACTGCAGGTTGAATGGCGAGCGAAGGTTGAGAGTTAAAGCGTGGCGCCTTTTGAGGAAGCTCACAAGGCACGCCGCGAAAATAAGAACGGTTGACTAGGCGTTCAAACAAAGGAAGCATCTGTTGACACCGCCGCCGAAAGCCGAGCGGCTTGGGAACTTTCGGGAAACAGATCACATACGCCGACAAGTCTGTCTCCGAGTGAAATATCCAAAAGGCCAGAGGTCGGCCTATTTGTACTCGCTGACCCGTGGCGGCGTGAGTTGAATCTGGACGGAGAATAATTGAAACAGAAGACGCAGGGGGAGACAAAAAAAAAGAAAAAAAGAGAGAAAATGTGTTTGCAGTGTGCGGTGGCAGGCTGTATGAGGCGGGTAGTCAAACATGGCCGTGTGGACATAATGGATGGAAGCCAGGCCCAAAAGGAGACGAGGGCAGATGGCTTCATCATCGCCGACTCTTTTTAACGAGAGCGGCGGCCAAAGAGCAGAAGTCATCCGAGGATGAACGGTCCGAATCAGAGAGGACCGATGAAGAGGTTTACGCTTTTCTTTTTTTTTTTTTTGCTCGGCTACGGGAGACTGAAAAGCAAAGTGTGATTGCTTTCGTGGAGTCAAACTCATGAGGTAGAGTGTCGGAAAAAGAAACAACAAATTCCATGGGTGAAAAGCATATTGGTAAAGCAGGTAAAAGCGACGTAGCGGGTCAAACAAAACCGAGTGGAGAAAAGGAATGTCAAAGGGGGAAGCTAACTGGAAAAAAAAAAACATCTACAGATCAAACAGGCCGTGCAGAGTTCTGAAAAAAAAATCCACAAATAAGACAGAACGGGCAGAGCACCAAAAAGTAACACAGGCCCCAAAAAAAAAAAAAAAAAAAAAAGTTACAGATGAAAAAGGAACAGGTGGAATGCTGAAAAGAAAACCTTAATAGATGAACCAGACCCAGGTCGAGCTCTGGGAAGAACATCTGTGGATGGACCAGATTTGCGAGAGCCCCCGAAAAGAAACACCAATTGACCGAAAGAGGAGGTCGAACGGCGAAAAAGAAACATGCAAAGAAAAGCAACCGTGTGGCGCTCAGAAAATGTGATGACCAGCAATTAAAAAGCAGCCTCACAATTTTCTTGCAGTATCCCAAAAATAAAAATAAAAATAGAAAATCAATATTCTCTCTGCTCGGGATGTGTACTATCGACCAAATTGGTGGTGGTGAGGGGGGGGGTGGGGTTATGCAAATGAATGCAAATGAGCTTGCTGCTGTAAAGATTTACAGCACGGTTCCCGCATGATTTGGGGTGTGCCGGCGAGCAAATTGGAAGCAACGTCGGGCGAGTGTTTAAAAGGTTAGCGTGTGTACATTCTGCCAGTGTTTGTAAATGTGATGACGGCTGACATTTGTCTCTAAATGGACTAAGTTAGCTGGCATTTAACTGCCAGCGGCCCGATTGGCTGGGTGCAGCCCCCCCCCCAACCCCCTCTCCCACCCAACCCCCCTAAAGAACCCCAAAACAAGCCGCAGTGCTACTCTGACATTCAAAGGGTGTTAAAGGGGCAGTCAAGTGAAAAATTGTCCTTACAACATGTTCTATGCGCCCCCCCTCCACCCCCATAAGTCGAAAAACAACATTCTGATTAATATAATGTTTGTGGGATATAAATTAGGGGAAAACAAATTATCCATCTAAGGGGGGGGGGGCGGCCATTTTGCCACTTGCTGTCGACTGAAAATGACATCATCGTTGCTCAGGTAACGACCAATCACAGCTCACCTGTCTACCGATCACGGTTATGTGACGTTGCGAGCTGAGCAACAAACACAAAACGTTGTTGCGGCACTCCATTTTCTTTACGCCCTGATACGCCACGGTCTCCACGATTTTAGCTCGCTGCTTTGACACAGCGCCAGGCGGCTCACCTGCGGCCGAGGATGCCCCGTCACCAGGCAGCTCAACTCCAGCGTCTCGCCCTCGCGGATGGTGTAGACGCGCTCCGTGTGTCGCTCCTCTTCCACGTTGCACGCGTGCCCCGAGTGGATGATGCGGACCGTAGGGGGAGCTGTGGAGACAAGGGGCAGAAACATATTGTTAGCTTGGGACCCCCGAACGTCCTCAGGGGAGGAAGGGGTTGACAAATATGCAACGCTTGACCCTCTATATGACTAACATACATTTAGCCCCAAGACAGATGATTAAAAAAATGGAAACTATCAGCACACCTTCCCATCCCGAAATGCAAATTCTCAGGTGTTAGTGGCTAGCGGGCGTGATAAGGACTCGCGGCGAGGGGGCTTCATGCGAGGCTGCCACTTAAAACAAAAGGGGGTTTGGTAACAAGACCCCAGGGCAGCAGTCCAGCAAAGTGCGAATGCCATTTAGTCCAATGAGCCCGCGTCTGTTCCTGCACGCTATACGAGTCCTGGAGGAGAAGTCAGGGAAACGCCCCTAATTAATGATCCCCAAACTGTGCACACAAACGCATACGCATGCATCATATTCTTTACGCACAAACAAGCTTACAGCGACAAACACGCCTCGCTTAAGCTCACATAATGGCAACAATGATGCGCTTGCAGGCGCAGACGGGCTTTGCGCGGCGAGGAGATGCTCTTCTCGCATCCGCCCCCCCCCCGCGCTCCTAGCAGTGAAACAAATCGCTGTCATTAATACGTCGTTTCCCAACGTGTCGTTAAAAAAACGGCTTTGTTTCATTACTCATATCATTTGCCATATTGACCGCTCCGCTGTCGACGCGTAGGCGCTTTAAGATGTTACTCTTATTTTGGCATACAGGACAAAAGTAGCATTGACAAAAAACATATGACATTTACCAAAATTGTGCCATCGGTTTTGGAGCGACGCCAGCAACAATAATAAACATGACAAACGTTACAGCTATACCAGATCGAATGGTGTTATGTGGAGGAATGCACACAGAGAGTAATTACATAACCCAAACCTGAAACACTAACCCCTCAACATGAATCATCCAATCCCAACCTTCTGGCAACACGCGAACGCCTCCTAACCCCGATCCGATGCCACGATTCCAAATATCCAAGCCTCAACCCGCTAACCTCGATAATGTGAGGCACAACAAATATAACAAGATGCACAAAAGTTGTTGCTTGTTATTTTTGCCATCAAAGTGCCGGCCATTGAACAGCATCGTTACAAACGGACGCGAAAATGCATGTTTGTGTATGCGGACACATTTACATAATCGTGTCTATTTTGGGTTGTGGCGTCACTCCCACTCACTTCCTTGAACACCAAAAACCCTTTAGCGGCACACACAAGTGCACACAACAACAACAAGAAAACAAGCAGAGAAGCAGCAGGAGATTCTCGTGAGGTCATTTGCTTGAATTAAGATAAAGGCTCCACTGGCTTGTCATATGGAAAACCAAATAAATCCCCGCTATTGCTCGTACTTTGACCATCCGCATCGTTTTGGTGGACCGAGTGGAACACCTTTTGTGTCGTGCTAGCGAAGGTGCGAATCTTATAGACGAAACAACTACCGCAGGGCTGTCGAACTCAGTTTTGTCGCGGGCCACATTGTGGTCTCGGATTCCCTCGGAGGGCCGCTGTGACTGCGAATCTATGCGAAACCATACAAACCTCCACATATTCCAGAGAGAGCGCACAACAAATTGATGGATAACTAGTTTTAAAATCACAAGTCAAGAATAATGACTTGTTTAACCCTTTCATGCACCCTGGCTGTCCATTGTTGGCGTTAATTTAATAAGGGCTTTGGTCAGGAGAAAAATGCTTGCAATTTCTCTGTTATTATAGATTATATATGACAATTTGAAATTTCGGTTCCGACTTCAGCGAGCATCATGGACGTTGACATGCCTGATTTGCTTTAGCGGGCCACATAAAATGACATGGCGGGCCAGATTTGGCCCCCGGGCCTTGACTTTGACACCAGTGACCTCCAGTCTCAAACGAACCTCGCTGTTCACCCTCCGCCATGACTGGAACCACTGCATTTTCCGATATGCAGCTAAAAGCCCTCGGGCCGTTTGACGAGGAGGCGGGCCTACGGTAATCGAGCGCGAGGTGCTCTCGGTATCTGACTTAAGCGCGACGCATAAAATGAATAGTTTGTCTCACAGTTGTCACCACGCGAGGCCTTCTAGCTAATGGAGAACGGCCTCATGCATGCGTTTAAACATCTTGCCAGCAGCGCATACGTATTATTACATCAGGCCTTGTCAGGCGCTATTGATCACGCACTGTAATGCACTCGCCTGCACTCCTCTGCCTCGGCGCTGTTATTGTAAATGAGACTCCGTATGGATCCGGGCCGGGCGCTATCAGCGCGGATCATCCATCAGGCCGACAATGCAGACGTTCATGAAGGCGCGCAGGACGGCGAGCGCACGACGGCGCTTTTCGGCCACTCTTGCACAAACACCAGACAGCGGCTTCCGATTGGGTATCGAACTGGCCACTTGATTTAACTGGCGGAAGAGTTTTTGGACCGTCCGTTGGGCAGGGCAGTACTATTTTTAGCATACGCACACAAAAACAAAACAAATAACACTTGGTTACTGCCAAGCTGCCAAAGTTCTGCTGCGACGGCCCCCGTGGAGGCGTGAGTGGGGTCGTATTTTAGAGGACAACTTCATTGCGGCGCCACACAGCTGGGAATGGAAATGTACCCAAACTGGCAGCCACATGTCAGCAGATAACAAGGACTTTGTCTTTGGAGTTGGCGATGCAGCATGTGGCCCGAGACGATGACTGTAGCAAAATAACCAAAACGAGAAACAACAGTTGTTTTATCATTTTCATCCTGGAGCATGAAGAGGAGAAAACATCCGGCGACTAGCAATTAAACAATACAAGTGTTTACAGTTACTCAGTACGGGCAGCACAAAAAGCACCATGCGCCATATCCATATACGGCATAAGGCAAAAAAAACCCCAAACAAACAAGGTCTTCGGACTAAAAGAAAAGCTGCGCGCACATAAACATGAGCCGTCTTGTGATGACAAATATTGACAGCTCCTCTCAACAGGGGAGTAGAAAAACAACTTCGCTAAATGAGCCGCACGTTGCTTCACCAAAGTCGTCAGGCGCATCTCGTTTCTCAAATGTTGCCTTACTGGGCCCTCGCGCCTTTGTTGTCATACAAGCTCCTCCCACAAGCAATTGGAATGACGTGTAATTATGTCGGCAGCATTGATATGGTGATCATGTATTTTGCCAAATGCAAAAAAAAAAAAAAAGGTTGACCCACCCAAATTTTCTTTTCTCTTTGTGCCCACATTGAGAAAATGAAACGTGAGCCACTCCTTGACCACATGTTTGCAGCTCCTCGAAAAAACTATTTGGGGTGACCGAGTTGCACGGTGCCCCATGCAAAAAACATATTGAAATGCAACAACGCCCCAGCGGAATTTTCATGACAATGTTTCACCTCATCGGCTGTTAGTTTCACCATCCAAACCATTCCATGCTGCCACGCCGCGGTACTCCATACACCCCCCCCCTGCCCCCTCCCCCTACGCTACATGAATCAGACATCTGCGGGGGACGGATAAAGTCCAAATGTGGATGGCATCCAAAGCGGCGGTTGTCAGTTGATCGGGCCGAGCTCGTGGCGGCTCACTGAAGGGAGAATATCTGGCAAGTCGCTGAAGTATCGGGGCGCTGCCCGCCAACAAAATGTCTTTGCGATTGGACGTTGTGACTCCCCCTGTGAGCTGATTGTCCTATCCGTGCCTACAGCGGTGCATGGCTGACGGGGGAGGGGGGGGGGCGACTTGGCTTGGAGATATGTGACTCGGTGTGTGGGTGGGGGGACGGTGGGGCAGCTCAGTCTTTGAACACTTTGCTGACTGAACATGAAGGGCAGTTGGCTGAGGAAACCAAAAATATCGCCGAAAAATATTTGGAGACTTGAGAATTTGTGACTCCGTTTTTCTTCTTAATTGAAGGGAATCAATGTGCAAAGTACTTTTTTTTTTTTGGATGGATGGATTTATGGATTGCCTTTTTTGGGGGGGGGGGGGGCGCTCAGCATTCCTGGAAAATTTTCCATCTAAGTTTTGCCAATTGACACCAAATTGACATAAAAAAAAAACACTAAAAATAATTACAAAGCCAATCCACGAACGGCAGCGCAAACTTGGATGGCAACAAAACGCCTCCTGTTTTCCTTCACGCCATTCCTAATCTCTTTGAGCGCTTAGCAAAGGAAGCCGCGCCGGCGTGGCACTGCGCAATGTGACACATTTGGCGGCGTTGTGACACCAACCCATTAGCCTGCCAGGCAAACAAAGAGAAGACCGACACAAACACCAACAAACGTTACTTAGTCTCGCATGTCGTTGAGCCCGGCTCACTCTGACAAGCAGTCAAATACGCTAAATATGAAATCGATAAAAGAGGCGCATGCTGCTTCACCAGAAACTGCACAGAACAGACACGGGTGCAATACGCAAAGTCTTCTGGGTCCCAAAACAGTGGATATTGAGCCACATACTGCTTCACCCAAGACATGTTTTAAAAGACTCCCCGGAGCACACAAGGTCTTCTGACCAACGTGGCGGTTCCGACCACAAACAGGCTGCCTCGTGACCGCAAACAGACAATTGTTGACAGCAAACGAATAACGAATGTAAATGTTTTCATTTGAAAGTTTGCAAGCGAGCTAATCACGATCACTCGAGGGTTGTCACAAGTGGGTTTTTTTTTTTTTTTTTTTTTGGTTTTGTTTTTTCAGCCCCCGGCAAAAGGCTTTTGGCGTGCTCTCTTTTGAAATGTGAAGAGCAAAGCTGTGGGATGCGGATGAGTCACGGCGGTTCAATAAAAGCCCCGACGTACAGCTGATGCATCAGCCGGCAAACAATCATCGCCCGCATCCGAGAGCTCGCCGGTCGCGCCATCCATAAAGTACACCGAGCCCCCCGGAGGAGTCAAAAGGAGATGATAATTAAACCTGTTCTCCGTCACATGCCCTTTCGCCGTATTTTACCTCGTCATCGCCGTCGCGCCGCGACCAAGACCGCCTCTGCTGGTCGAAACACTATCACACGTATGGATCTCCATTTGTTCCATGAAATTGCATCACACTGCTTTTTGGCGCTACTGCTTCCAGGACGTGAATGTTGGATTTATTATTATATACATTTTTTTTTTATTTTTTAAATCAGATTTCAGCTCCAATGTCCTGCCATGTCCATCGAATCTCCCCAGGACCTTCAGAATCAGTTGGCCAATTTAAGGTAAACTCGTTGGGTTGCTTCTTTGTCCAATCAGATTTCAAGAGCACTGGCGCTCGACGTTGTCAACATTTTTCCGTTTAAAAACGTATTTCGGCCAACTTTAGACGAGCAAAGACATTTGTTGACAACAATGCATTTCGTAATCGTGCATGAGTACGACGTAAACTGTTTTAAAAAAAATCTATCTTAACCCCTTTCATGCATCAACAATAATAACCTGTAACCTGATAACATGATAACCTGCCCACTGTAGTGACCGCCGTCACTGAAGGGGTTAAACTGAGTCACATGCTGCTTCACCAAGTATAACGAAACAGACGTACGTGCACATAGCGATGATGGATGGATGGATGGACACATCTAAAACATTTTTTTTTTAAACAAAGCCTGGGATGTATTGTGGACTCCACAATGTCGAGACAATTTTCCTGCAGTTGCCATGACAACATCAGGTGGAAAAAAAAACCCCTCAATACTGCGACGCCATCATCCACAACATCAACAACAACAAAGAAGCCCGGCAACGACTTTGTCCCTCTGACCGCGGAGAACCTGCAATTATGGTGGCACCAAACAAGGACGACGGCGGGGAAACATTTCCCCTTTCCTCCTTGTAAGAAACTCGAGAAATTGCAAAGATTAGACACCGAATGCACTTCACCGGACGACAACTGCCGTCCGGCTTCCAAACGAACGTGGAGCTGCGTCACGGCGACACACGTCCGATCCTTTCCAATTACTCGCCGCGACGGGAGTAACCGCGCTGTGATGAACCCGCCCTGCTGCTTCACGTGCATTACTTTCATCAACACTCGAGAAACTCCCGGCGCGTTCGCCGTTCGAAAAGACGCAACGGAAACCACGGCGGCGGGGGGGGGTTGAAAAATGAGACGCTGCCGTTGGACGTGATGCCCGGGCGACCGTGAAGCTCGTAAAAGTGGATGAATGGCTCGTGCATCAACGAGCGTTATTAACTCTGCGAGCGCAAAAGATAAAGATGTCACACACACGCGTGCGCACGCGCACACGCGGATCAGCCATGCATGTGCAAAAGGGCTTGATCAAATACTGTCAAGCTCTTGTTGGCACTCCATCTGGGCCTCACCTAGCACTACACACACACACACACACGCGTGATCATAAATGAGACATTATGATGACGTACGACGTCTCATAAAAGGCCGCCGCGACGGGATCCCGGTCGGAAAGCCGCCGACCTTGCCGTATGAAATCTGATCCTGAAAGAGTTTTACAGGCAGCGGGACGGCGTCCCTCTCGCCTCCGGTCAACACCGCGACGGGAGTCACAAAGGCGTCTCCTTAAAACAAAGCCATGCCCCTCCTCACCCCCCCTTGCTTCGAGTCGCAACAATGACATCTGATTTGTAAGCGAACATCTCAACCCGTCCGCCGCTGCTTTCGCGAGTGAAGATCGACCGCAGACGGCTCGAATGATTCCGTGGCGGCAGCTCGCTCTTCGTGGCTCAGAGGAACGAGCACAAAAGCCACGATTGTAAAAGTGTCGGCGGCTAATGGAGCGATCAGCGATGCGGCATCCCCGCATCGCTTTCCATTACGATGAAAATTAGGGCTGCACTCAGAGCTGCAAATGCCAACTGTCGGATTATTTTGCGTGTGTATTTTCCATTGAAAGGCTTTTTCATTTCTTGATGCTATTTCTTGTTGGCATTCATCAACAAGCAAGAGATTGATCCCGCCGTGCGCAGCTCAGACGGCAAAGATAAGCGCACCGTGCTTCGGTTGCTACGCCGCGTTTGTCACACGGGTGGTCAAACTTGGCAACGGGTTCTTCTCCATGTCTGAAACGCGATGCTGAGCGGCTTGGCAGCCGCCTGTGGACAGATGACAAGCTTGTCCCCCCCCCCCCCCCCACTGTGTCAATGTTTGTCCGAGGTGTGCGAGGCACTCCCGATTGTTTAGGACTCCGCGACTGCTCACGTCCAAACACGCCCTTGAGCGCCTGTACATAAACTTGCTCCGGACCGATCATCAGCATCGACGACTGCCTGAACGAGAAGCCTTCTCGACACACGCAATGGATTTCAGAACCACCGTGTTCCTTCTTTTGCTGCAGCTCGGCACCTTCTGCTATGCGGGACCTGGCTGGGTGAGTGCCGGCAAACAAAAACAGACCTAAAAGGACACCGCACACAATTTATGGACTTCGGCAACCCTTCGGCAAATTTTCACGCCGCCTAAAGTGTATCATCTCTTCCGCTCTCTTCGCAGGACCCGGCCGTCGATAACGGTATGTGACCGGCATTTGAGGGCGGTCTGCGTGCGACCGTCCTAACAATCAAAATCAATCGCTATCGTCACTGCTGTCGAATTGTCATCTGCTTTCTCATCAGACAACTCAGGGGAACCGGACAAGTCAAGCATCACTGAGACAATCCTGAAGATGAACAATGGTGAGGATTGGAAGGGGGGGAAAAAAATGGCAGCCGTGACGAGGTTTCTGGATGCAAATGGATTCTTTTCTTTCTTTTAGGATCGACGGCACCCCTGATGGAGGGGGACTTGATGATTGAGAGAACGAGGACCGCCATCAAGTGCGCGGTGAACGCACAGTCCTGCCTGTGGCCAAAGTCCGCCAACGGCCAAGTCCTGATCCCCTACATCATCGCAAACAAATACTGTAATTTTGTTTTCGTACCCGGGTTGATTGTTGACATGAATTAAGGGCCATTTTTCCTTTCACAGCCATTTCAGAGAGGGATACCATTGAAGGCGCCCTGAGGGGAATTGAGGCCGGAACCTGCATCCGTTTCATCCGGCGAGGGACCCAGAAGGCTTACCTCAACTTTGAGCCCTGGTTCGGGTGAGTGCAAACTGATCTGCGCTTTTAGCGGGCAAGCTAGTGCTAAAAAAATCTAACAATCACGACATGTTGAGAAGTTAGCAAAACTGCAAAACCAATTTTATCAACATGTGTGAAACCCATCCAGGTGTTTCTCAAGGCTGGGCCGGACGGGAGGCAGGCAGTTGGTGTCGCTGCAGCGTTTCGGCTGCGTCCAGCACGGCATCGTTCAGCACGAGGTGTTGCACGCCCTGGGCTTCTACCACGAGCACACGCGCAGCGACCGCGACGAGCACATCCTCATCCACTGGGAGAACATTCAGGACGGTAAAGTGTCTCCGTCCGACTTTTATTTTGTGAAGTCGCGCCTTTACTTGAGCTCTTATGTCGTTAAGTAACGCTCGTTGCCTGTCCTCAGTTAACAAGCCCAACTTTGAAGAGCGGGACACGGATAATCTCGACATCCCCTACGACTACAACTCCATAATGCACTACGGAAGGTAAGACGGAAATGCACTCGACCAACGATGATACGTATTGCAGATGCGGCAAAGCGGCCGCAGATCAAGTTTTATCACAGCGGGGAGTTTTCATTGCATCCTGCACCGGTGCATGACACCCAGTGCCTGATGTAGCAAAGCAGCCACAGAAGAAAAACCAAGACCAAGCTTTCTGGCACTGGACGGCAAACTTTTGCTCCAGAATATTTCATCGTAGCCTGACAACAAGCTTCCTTAAGACTGGGAAATATGTTCTAAGTAACTGTGAACAATTCATATCATCATCTTTTTCTGATGAGCAGCACACGTGAGTGTCCAACCCGAGCCTCAGTGTTTGTCATGACACACTTGTCTCGCAAAATCCATAGGACCGCCTTTGGAATCCAAGAGGCCATTACCATGACCCCCATCCCTGACGGCTCGGTTGAAATCGGCCAACGGGAGGGCCTGTCCGAATCGGATGTTCTCCGGATCAATCGTCTATACAAGTGTTGGAATTAGAAAACGGAGGATGCCGCGTGGCATGTCGTGTGACACTTTAAAATAAAAGAATGGGCAGCTTGATTTCTTTTGTATTTTTCCAGTAAGGACTCCCTCTCACTGCTATTTTCAGCAGGCCTTTTTCAGTTGATTTGTCGCCTTAGCCGGAAAAACAAGAAGCAATCAGCTTAACAAAGTTATAGTTCACACACACACACACAAAATAAATAATAAAGTTTTAGGGGAATGTTTGAAAACGGTGACAAAGAAATGAATTTAATTAGACGCCAGCCAAAAAAAAAAGACTTGGGGGGGGTTTGGGGGTGGGGAGGGGGCAGATATGTGGCAATGTCTTGCTAAATGAGTTCATTTCCATGGCTCAGCCCTTGTTGTAATTAAGTTCGGGATTTGTAGAGTCGCAGAAGAAGTGCGGTGGCGGGGGGACGGGGAGGGGGAGGGGGGGTGCACCGCTGACGTGTCGGGACATAAATCGTAAACCTCGCAGTCACCCTGATGAGAATGGCGCTGTATTTGTCATCCGGCTACATCCCACACTCCCTTTTCTCTCCTTGTTTTTCTTCCACTCTTTGAAATCTTCCACTGTCGCGCGAGATAGAGGGTGTGAAAGGGTTGCGGAGAGTCAGGCCCAGATCCCAGCAAAGCTAATTGGTGTGACCTGTGATTGCACACGCAGCTGTGACAGCGCGGCGTGGAGGGGGGGGGGGGGGGGCACCTTGGAGCATTGACCCTTTCATGCACCCTGTAACCTGATAAGCTGTCCACTGTAGTAACTGCTGTCCCCGTAAGGGTTAAATGCCAACTTTAAAGACTCTTGACGGATGCCTTCGACGTTTCACAGCCGACTTTTGCGCCGTGTCCATCTTGGCGGACGAGCGGTAAATATTTACACTCTTCTTATTTCAAAATTATTCAACGCCCTCGCCATGCATGCTCCGAGGAGCTCTGATTAAATTCAAATGACCAAATGACCCGCTGCAGGATTCCTGCGACAGGCGCGCCAACATGGCCGCCGCTGCCACAACACATCAAGGCCAAAAAGTTCACTGAGCTGACCGAACCCCCCCCCCAAAACAAAACAGCCGAAAGAGTTGAAAAACATCACATTAACTCCTATTGGACCTCAAAAGTACAAAATGTGGCTCCAGAGTTTCCTCCCTTATTGGCTTTCATATTCTTCCTGCCGTCGTTTATTATGAGCCGGAATCCGGAGTGTTCATTCCAAAGGCTTTCTAAAGTTCAGCCGAAGCCAATATGAGGCATCGCCGATCTCATTTGAGTTTGCCGTTTCTCAATGGTCATTTAGCGGCTTTTGTTGCCGGTCCCCGTTGTTGGCGCTCGGCGACAAGACGGCGTCTCCAGCCGGCGTTTTTGCGCCTTTAAAAAAAAAAAAATGATGAAAATGAATCAGTTGGAATGTTCTAATTCCACCAACTAAAGCCTTTTGTTATCTTCACTTAAACCTGTGAATAGGATTTGACTCTCCCCCACATCCCCCAAGTGGCGTTTGCATTAAAAAGTGTACCGAGAAGGGATTTAGCACAAGAAGCGGTGTCCAATAACTCTTTATAAGCAATTATGCTTCTCTCTCTGCTGCCTTTAAAAACGACATCTAGTTTGAGTGTGTGTCCAATTTCGTGATGCGATTACAATTTGACTGCCCAATGTACTTTTTCCACAGTTATTTTCGACTGAATCAGCAACAGGGGGCAAAGCCAACAAAACACGCTCGATTATTCAGATTGCATTTCCCATTCGATCGTGATTCCATATTTCCAACAGTAAAATTGCATGATTGCATTGCATATTTCTTTATATATGCAATTAATTATTTTTGATTGATTTTTATATTGGAGAAAAAGGTTGTTTTTTATGGAAGGGGATGTGAAGATTTTTATAAAGAAATCTGAAAGATATATTAAATTACAAAAACAACTAACCATATTTCGATTCCCTATTTTCGTATATATACAGTACACACACACACACACACACACTACAGGTACATTTGTAATTCAATGAGAGCTGATCGAATTTGCTTTTCATTCGTTCTTTTTTAAAAACAAATACATTTAAGATGAATAAGAAAACAAATTCTGGTTTCATAATCACCATTATAAAAAAAAAGTAGCAATTTCATGCTTTTATGATATCAATTACAGTTTTTTCCCCCTGATAAGGTGTTTTCAGAGGTTCATTTGTGTTGTTCAAGGACACACAAGTTTATCTTTGGTGAGATCAAATTGATAAGTACCAAATTATAAGACGCTCTGAGCTCCCTCGGCGCCGCCCACCGCATAACACGAAGCCGTCTATCCTTGAGATGATTAAATGGCTTCCTAAAAACGTTGTGGGGGGGGGGGGACCCTAAAAACCCATTATTGAGAGCTAGTTTTGATATTTGTGATCTCAAACGGGGTCACCGCTAAGTCGTCAGTGATGATAGCGAAACTCACGAGACAATTAAGAAGCTGCCGGGAAGACGCCGGCCAAACTCCCGACACGGCGCTAACGCTTTCATGAAGGACCCCGAGGAGCCGCATGTGAACTTGTTGGATTACTGATCCGAGAACAGCAGCTTACAAGCTGCCGCGTTGTCGCTGGGTTCTCGCAGCGCATGCATATTTCATGGCTTCTTCCTGGCTTGCCGACACCCCCCACCCCCTGCCCCCACACCCAAAAAAGTGAGAGAAAATTCTGGATAAAATGATGCAAAGCAACAAAAGAATCTTTTCTTCAAGGATAGCTGGTGCGTGTCTGGAGAGAAAATATCGCTAAATAAAATCGGTATCGAAAGTGGGGGCGCCAGTCGAGATGTGACTGAAAGTCGCGAGCACACTGAAGATGCGCCAGAAGATTGTCAGGGTCGTCCATCATCGTTACGTCGATGGCTCTTCCCGCGCCGCCGCTCTTTGCATTTTAGTCGCTTAATTCCCTAAGACAAATATGAGTGTGGCCGACTGTGCCGTCGAGTAACGCAAGCTACGGCTCAACATTACATTAAGCCACCGCGCTTGGGCGGAGACTTGATGGATTTCTTTATTAAGCGGTGGGGCCGTTGCGTGAAGGTCAAGTGAGTCCGTCTCGTTTTGTTTTTTTTTGTTTGTGAGACAACTTTTAAGGGTTGGTTGGCTTTAAGTTTCCCGCCCACAAAGACCAAAAGCGATTTCAGCCACTCCATTATTTGTAATGATCCCGCAGGCAAATATCATGAAGGGGCAATCGGGGCTCACGAGATGTTCGATCGCTTATTTGTACGCTACGCTGGAAGAAATCCATTTTCTTCATTCTAAAAATCAAGCCTCTTAATCCTGGTTCTGAATCACACATTGTCGATATTGACAGAGGCAGCTGGCCTAGCGGTTAGTCAGTCACAGTTACGAGGATCGAGGTTCCGATCTCGGCTTTACCCTTCCTGTGTAGCGTTTGCATGTTGCCGAGTTGCTGCAGTACTGACTGATTTTCACGTGATTGTTTGATATTTTGGCGTCCAACTTTTTCACACTATTATTTTGTGCTGGGTGGTTCTCAGAAAAGACGGTCCGCCCAGGACTGCGGTTGGCGAGCAAATTTGAATGGGTTTTATAGCTTTTGCTGTAGGCATAAAAAGCAGGATCGAAGAGAACTTCACGTTCAACAAAAACAAAAAAAACAAAATAGTGTGACATGAACCACGAAAAATCAGTGACGACCGTAACTGTTAACCCTATTTGACGACACCTTGATGTTTGAGGAGAGCCGAACTACCATCATGCGTAGTGTAAACTAGTTGAGACTAAATCAACGGCACCTGAGATGTTCGCAGACACGTCGTTCATTTTTTGTCTCCACATGATTAATTAATCCTCCCCTGAACAATTCAATGACTTGGCTAATCGGCTACTTTGCCCATCAGATGCACCAGCTATGATTATTAATAGTACGTCTCCATTATTGGCCAGCAGGAGTCCTCGTCTTCCTGTCGCCGCTAACACTAATTACTGTCGCACCGGGGACATGCATTCCTCCCATTCTCGCCGTGGAATTGTCATCTCCCGACAGCTGTTCCAGATTTCCCATTTATTACACACGCTCACTATTTTTAATTACTTTGCAGCCGATTGCTCCCGAATCACTTTTAAGCCAATAAATTGGATGACGACTCGCAAGTCCAATTGTCATTTAATCAGCGGCCGTTAAAACGGCAACATAGATGCACATGTAATGAAATACATAATGATGACAAGGCTAAGGAATGCCTTTTTTTTTTAAATTGTTTGTTTTTGCATTTTTTAAAAAATAAACAAGATGAGAATGTTTGGCAAACACGTTTCATCAACATCCCCGAACGGTGCCTTCAGAAACAGCCAATGAAAATTAATTAGGTTTTCCCGCCACTTTGTTTACAAGCTAATATTTCAAGGAAGACTTATTGTCCCTGTAGAGATTTATTTTATTTTATTTAATTTATTTATTTTTTGTCGACGCATATATATGCAAACATGTAGGCCAATTAAAGGATGCACTTAATTAGGCAAGCAACTGGGATACCGTGATGACAAGCAAACAAGGTAAAGCGACGTAACGTCTCGTGCTTTGATAGAATGGCCTCCCAAACTATGCAAGAGGTTGAAAGCAATTTGTGGTTGACGTCAAATGATCCTCCAAATTGTTTTGCCCGTGCCGGCGTGGGTTTTCTCCGGTAGTAAAGTTGAAATACAGTTCTCAAACAACTGACCTTTCCTTATGTAGCTACGGATGTCAAACAATACTGAAATAAATATGAATAAATCGAAATTTAAAATGAGAAATTATTGACAAAGATTTACGCTAGAGTTATGGTTTTAGCTAGTTTTGCAAAATGTACTTTCAGTTCGCTTTATTAAAAAAAGCTTTTCTGATATTTTTCATTCACAATTTTTTTTTTTTTTTTACAATTTTAGTGACTTTGTTGATTAGTTTTCATCAAAATAACCTTGCTGCAGAATCGACGATGAAGCAAGCGAAGCCTCGGCGCGTTGAAACAGCAGATGGCTTGATTAACCTTTTTTCACCTCAGCTCGGCGTTTCCGACTACGAACCTTCCTGAAGGAGAAAACTAGCAAAAGATAAGCTAACCCTCCTCACTGATGTCCGACATGAGGATTTTAGCAGCCCAAGAAGCGCCGATGCAGAAAGATAAACAAATTTACCGTTACCGCAAAGCCTCGATGTCCAAATGGGATTACAATTTCAGTGTTCATACGGAGCGGAATTTCAGTCTATTTTTTAAAAAATTGTATTTATTTTTTTTTTCTCTGCTGTCCTTCTGATGGTTGTTTGGTGGCAGAAGCTAAATGAAATAAACTCCCCCATAACTGCCGGGACACGGTGCACTCCAGTGTGATACCTGGTGAGGCGAAAGGCCCGTCAGACCATGAAATTGAGCAATGTAACCTCGTCATGTGCTAAGGAACAAGCACGGAGCGAGCGAGCGAGCAAGGAATGAAAGCGAGAGAGTGAGAGAATCCCCACAGTTTGGCTTCAAGCAGGTAAAATGACATGACCTTGCTAATGACCTCCAAACCCTTCATTGAATTCTCACCCGGCAGTGTAATGTTCACTTTTGATTGACAGGGTCATTTAACATTCATCCACATTGTGGTGGTGGTGCAAAGTCATTTGTGGCGCGCTGCAGCTTACAGCTGTTTCTATCGTTTTATTTCGGACCCCCGCCTTCCTCCACCCGAAAAAAAAATCCAAAGTATTTTTAGACAAATTGAATATTTTGTTGCAAAAATATTTGAAAATGCATTGACAAAATTGAAAAAATGCTTTATTTTATTTTTGTTCGAATATCGTTTGGTGTTAAATTAACGGGGGGAAAAAATGATTTCAATAAAAATAACTGACCCCCAGTACTTAATGGTGTGGCCAAGAGAATGCTCGAAAGAACTTTGTAGTCTGAGGAGCAGAGGAAGGACTCCACGCAGTGTTAAATGGGTCGGAGGAGCGTGGGGGGAGGGGGGGGGGTCAGTCAGTTTGGACAGCAGGAGAAGAGGAGGAAAGGGGCAATTGAGCTGGGGGAGTGCAAGGAAAGGAAGTCCATGCATCACGCCGCCAGCTTTTTGTCCCGGACGCACTCCTTATGATGGATGGCCACACGTCGTGGCCTTAATTCAAAGTCAATGGCGTTTATAGATAGCTGTCACGATGCGCCAAACGCGCCGCTACCCGCGGAGCCATGGAGAAGATTTTGCACAACTGAGAAGTCATACAGTTGGGAATGAAAGTAAACATTTCGAGAGCTCACTCGAAAAAAAAAAAAAATAGTGAAAAAGCCTTCGTGACGACGAACCGTGGGAAGCTGACCATATGATACATCGTAGGGGGCGGCCATTTCATTGGAAATGGTTCCAACGATCAAAAATCAAGAAGACTCCAGCATGGCCATTAGTTTGGTCACGTTCGTCGAAAAGCTACATTAAAACCGTATCGTTGGCTCATCACAACATCGTCAAATTCGAAGCTCCAAATGGTCATCATTAAAGCCGGCACCTTAGGCCACCCCGAGGCCATCTATCACCATCCGTGACCTCCACGCCGGCAGACACAATGCGGCCCAACCATCCCTCCCAGAGGCCCGAGTGCCCGGAGGGAGGGAAGCGGTCGCCGCGGGCAACCAGCGGCATGGATGCTCAACATCGCCTTCAGCGTACAGGCCGATGTAGCGCCGGCGCAAAAGTGCTCACGTCGACTTTGGTTATTTTGGTCATTGGGCACATGCTGCATAGACAAAAGTATTGGGACAGACTTCTTTGGACTGAAAATGTGAATCACAGATCGACATGGAAAAGGTGGACATGTCTATCATCGCAGGACGCCTGAAAAAGTTCTCCTTAAGGCCCCTAAGCCAAAATTGAACTCAAAGTCTGACATTTTGGAACACGGAACTAAATTCTAGGCTTCAAAGACTTGGCCACTGGGAACACAGTCATTCCAACAACGATGATACAACGACTACAAGAGACTCAGTAACTTAACAGTCATTTTTCGCAGAGGCTCAAGAATATATGCCAATGAGTATATTGTATACAGTATGTTGTCTGTCTGCGTGTGTTGCTGCACATTTGGAGTTCAAATATCCAACGCTTGAAGTATTCTCACGCTGACACGTAGCGATACGTGAGCCCGTTTGTGACGTTTTGGACTACGTGTTAGCATTAAGTTATCACGGCTAAAGGCAAAGTATGTGGTTGTTTCAAATATACATATGCAATTCTCTTAGTTTTATGTTTAGTTTGACAGTAATCTTTAACCGGCTGTGGCATTAAACAGAAGAATAGAACCGTGCTCGTATCTCAAACTTTTGCAAAAAAGGCCAGGAGAAATTCTCTTTGGCGGTAAGCACTTTTTGGTGCGACAGCGGGCCGTTATGACGGCACGGCGACACGCGCGCCTCCAAAACGATCCCCCGGATGCTGCGTCACGCATCATAAAAGTCCACAAGGTGCCTTTCGCTCATCGCGTACTGAGCGACGCCACGTCCGCCATCAATCACGGAGCTTCCGCCAGGATGTAGAGAGTGCAAAGAGGGGGAATGTCTTGTGTTTTATTAGATTGCACAGACAAAATCATATTAGTCGGAAGCTCGCAGACGGCGGCGGGGCGGCCTTCCTGTCCGCGGGTGACAGCGAATAGATTGCCTATTTTGCGTTAAAAAATAAAAAATTAAATCTAATAAATGAGGAGAAAATAAATAAATAAAACCTCGCTGGGCACTGGCGTGACTTTGTAAGTTTGAACCCACTGGCTGCTATCTATGACGACCACGTGCCTTGCAGCGTTTTCCACTTCAGAAAATCAAATCTTATTAAAAGCTTACTTTTTATTGTGAGAAACGGTACTTTATTTTCAAAGGACTCTCACTTTTTTCAAGTAAGATTAAAAAAAAAAAGACTATTTTGTTTCAAAAAAACAACAACTATTTTCGTAAGCAAACACATTCGCCTTCTTTTTGAAGCTCCTGTTCACTTTCTGCGGCTGATCGTTAATTTGGCTGATCCTCAAAACGATCGTCAAACTTTGACGCCATGCTCCGCCCACGCGGGACAGCGGCAGCCAAGAAACTTCCCAATTTAGTGTCGGCCATCTGTCAAAAGTACACTCGCTTCTGATTGGGGCTCATTTGGGTTAATTCCCCAGGAGAGGAAGCCGGCAGTTTTGATGGCACCTGTCGCTACGAGGTGGGATCGTCACTAATTAAGCAAGATGACATATGGATCTCTTCGGGGCCTTTGACGTCCTCACACAAACCAAGTTATCAAGGAGTGACCTTGGTATTTAAAAAAGAAAAAAGTGTGACAATTTAGTGTCGTCCATCTGTCGTTTGGCCATGTGAGTGTCTGGGCGTGAGCTGTGGCACACAGCAGCTTCTGCGCGATGGTGTTTTACCGTTTTCCCCGCGTTCAATAAACCGAAAAGTGCATTGGCGACGATGGCTGTCCTTTCCCACAGGCAAGGGCATTCGAGTACACTAAGCGTGCGTTCTGTAAAATCCAGGCAGAGAAATTATCACTTGGATGTAACATTGATATTGCAGTGGAATAGTGAAAAGTTCTTTTTACTCATCTAAGAATCGCAACCAACAAATAAAATCTTGACAGTTTTTCCTAGAAAAAAAAGTGTTGTCCACTAAATCGCTGGTCCGCGAGGGTCCTGACCTTCCTTTGAGTCACACACTGTCATCATGTCAGTAGGAAAAAGAAGACGACGAGGCTTTTGCTGTCTCTTTTCACCTCCTGCTTATCTTGCTTGATCCTTCGCTGGATACTTTCCTGACCTTGTTTTTTTTTCTTCTTTCTCTTCCCGAGGTTGCATAATTCGCCACTGGAGGTTGGGGGGGATGCAGGCGAAGGCCGTGCGTGTGTGCGCGGGCGTGCGCGTGCCCACCACTGATCTAAACTGTGATGACAGCTGAGGCTTTCGCGCTCTCACCTCCCGCGTGCACTCGAAAAAAAAAAAAGGAGGTGAGAGCGCGGCGACGGAGGCGAATCTTCAAGACAGCGAGGGATTTTTGCTTATTGTGTCTCTCCTCTCTGTGTCTCACTCGCACACACACGTGCATACACACAAAAACACACAGCATGTGAGAGCGTGAAGTGCCAGTGAGTTTAAATAAAATAAAAAACGCTCCCTGAACCGTGCAGTACGTTCACACGTGAACGGAAGAGATCACACTTGCACGGCTATGCGTCCGCATCCCGCGTGTCCGTTTGCTCCCTCAACAACCCCCATTTGCACGCACGCGTGGGAGAAAGCCTCCGACACGACACAATACGGCTCCTCGTAAATAGTACAAGGGTGCTGCTTACAAGCAGGAGTGGGAGAAGTTTGTTGTTCGTTCGGGGTGATGACAAAATACGCCGGCGCAAGCCCATTAAATCGTTCCATAATAAAGCCCGATGGTGTGAAAAAAATAAAATAAAGCATGGTCACGTGTTTGGTGGTGACGCAATAAACTGTGCAGTGTGATCCAAACTAAACTGTTGTATATCCAGAGCAAATTTTCATCAGAGATGGGGCTGCGCAATATGGATTTTACAATGCATTGTAATTCGGTATGACGTTTCAGGAAAAAAAAAAATGTTGAACCGAACCCTTCATTCAATAATATGAAATAAACATATCAAGGGGGTGCACACAAGCGGTGCACTGGTGCACATGAGCACTGGAAATTAAATAGCGCGCTCCATTTCAAGTGTGTCACGCCGCTTTGCGCTAAAATAGGTCAGGCCAGCCGTACGTTAAGTCAGAGGTGGGCAAGTTGTTTTTTCGAACAGGCCATGCGACTCAATTGTGTTCACGCAATGACTTTTTTTTTTTTTTTTTGTAAAAAACAGATTGCGATGTTTTAATAAGCTGCCAATGTGTACCCCAGGTGTAATTACGCGGATGGAATGAGGGGAAATAAAAACAGGAAACTGAGGGGTGAAGGGGTGAAATGAAAGAAAATGTGCAAAAAAATAATAATTTAAGAACCAGCTATTGCTAATATAGTCATAAAATATAGCAATTAAAAACAAAAACCAGGGGGAAGAGCAAAGGGGTAAATAAATACAAAATAATTAACATGAGAGGGAAATGGGGAGAATCAAGTACCAGGAAAAAACTGATTAAAAACTCAACAAAAAAAGGTAAAATTATGAGAATAATAAAACCAAATTTGAAACACCAAAAGATCCCCCCAAAGAATCTCTACACGACAAACTAACCAACATGACCAAATTTTCTTTTTGTTGTTAAATAGCAATAGACGGTTGGGAAAAACAAAAGCAAAGACATAAAGCACCAACCAAGACAAAAACAAAGAAACAACAACCAGGCGTCCATCATTCCAACCACTCCAACCTGATTCGCAATGCTCCCGCAAACGATTTCTCTTCATAACTTTATTAGCAGTTTACATCGGCGGGCCCTCATTACGGCGCCGTCAGCACCAACGTGGCGCCCTGCGTTTCGCTCGCCGCGCGAGGAGTACGTCGGAACTCATTTCCATAATAGAAGATCTTTAATGGCGGGCGCCATGGTTTGCGAGCCGACTCCCGGCGGATGGAGGTTAAAAGGCTCGCCGCCTCCATTGTGTTCTGCTTGCCTACTGTAAATACGGAAGTCCATTTTGCATTTTTAATTCCATAAAGCCAATTTTGCCGCGCAGCTCCGACGTGCCCTCTCGCTTGCGGTGCCGTGACGGGAACAACTCAATCAATCCTTGTTTGCCCGAATCCTATATTTAGAAGAACAACCCCCCGCCCCCTTAAAAAAAAACTCCAATGGGAATTAAAAGCGAGCCGCATACAAGAAGGTCATTTAAATGCGTAAACAGACGACAATTACTTTTGTGGCGTCAGTCAATAAGTGACAAGAGTGTCATGGCGGCTGAACCAGTTCACGGCAATTATAAAACACTTGCTCATTCGCCGCATCGCTTGAATCGAACCCGTTGATTCTTCCGGTTTGACATTGCTAACCGGCTGATTAGTCCTCAAGCAATCAAGTTGATTCTTCTATTATTGGATCAACAAAGCAATTAGCGGCGGCAATTACAATCATCGACTCATATGAGTCGCTTACAAAAAAAAAAAAAAAGACACAAATTCGCATTGTTGCTGACTCTGATAACATGAGAATGTGATACTGTATTGTAGCGTGCAAACAAAAAGCTTTTTTTATTTTTATTTGGCCAATCTGTGATTTTATCATCGTGGCATTTAATTAGCTTTTAGAAAACGAACAGTGCGAGGTGAAAATGTAATTAAAGCTTAAAAAGTCTGGGTGAGACGGTCTGTCATCCTTAGTACGTGACCAGACTGGCTACAAATTCCGCATGTGGCTCTTTAGCGCCGCCCTAGTGGCTCCTCCGGAGCTTTTTCCAAAAGTTTTGAAAAAGGAAAAAGAGGTGTGAGGGAATTATATTTTTTGTTTTAATATGGTTTCTGGTAGGAGGACAAACATGCTATAAAATCCAACATTCATCGTTCACGGTGAAACCCACAAAGACACGCTTTGCTAACGTCACAGTTTAGCTCGCCAATCGCAAATCAAACAAGAAGCAAATGTCAAGTTGCGGGTATTCATTTTTGTTGGAGCTGCCATCGCATTCTACATGACGGTTGACCACGACTGTTGACCTGGCAAGCTTAAGAAAGCGACTGACAAAACACCAGCCGCTGTTTGCATCCTTCCCAAATCTGAACCAACTGTTAGTTCATTCTAACTAGCGAGAGGGGCTAAGCTACATTCAGTTAGCTGACAATGTTTACTTTTTTTTGGAGACATGCAGTTGAGTAACTGTACAATAAACATTACACTTGATTAGCCGACTGACTTGCTTCACCCAAGTAATGACTTGACTCATGCTTGAAATTTCGACTTGACTTGCTCGATTTTCGCCACGGTATACCGGATGAACTTGAAACGTCATGAACGCTTCAGACGAGACGCTTACTTATGACTTGCACATCGCGGGACTGATTTTGTGAACCCTGTTGCGTGATCGCATTTCAATCAGGCGGCGATGGCCGACGCACGTGCCGGTGTCACAATGCGCTAACGGGCTTTCCCCGCCACCGGGGAGCGTTTGATGTTTGCCAGTTGAAAGAATAAGCCTTCCTCTGGGGTTGCGCTTTTTTTCGCAGAGGCATGCTGGGATTGAAAGAGCGCTTGCCCAGAGGCTAAAGGGGATTTTTCGTGGGCGTCACACATCCAATTACCTCAGTAGCATCCCAGAAAGCCACGGGGGGGAAAACACACACACAAATACGCACA
Source organism: Hippocampus guttulatus (assembly GCF_054856545.1). Taxonomy (NCBI): domain Eukaryota; kingdom Metazoa; phylum Chordata; class Actinopteri; order Syngnathiformes; family Syngnathidae; genus Hippocampus; species Hippocampus guttulatus. The sequence goes on along the minus strand of NC_141283.1, from coordinate 1,328,205 downwards.
TACATACATACAGCAGCGCCCGTTGCAGGAGGCCTCTCACCGCTGAAGGGCCGCTGCCAAAATTTTCACAACTGCCGCATCGACGCGGTGCTGAATTCATGAATATTCTCAGCGAGTGTGTGTGTCAGAATGTGGCTTAGGATATAAATATAGAAACATCCCCCCATGTTGCACCTCTTTGGAGGGCATCATTAATGCATCCGGAGATGCTGCTGTGACACGTTGTTTGAAAGGCGTCGCCTCTGTCGGCAAAGCGTGGATTTAAGTGTTTTAATATCCATGTCGTGAAACTTTAACAACGCCGTGGAGCCGAGGATGAAGAAGCCGCTCGTGTTTGGCGTCAGTACGACGGCAGCGGTTGCGCGCGAGCGCGAGTGAAATCGGTTTACCAATGACAGCAAGATAGAAACAATTTCTACCATTGGCGTTGGAAGCGGGATCCGCATTAACTGCCCACCGCAAAATGAGAACGACAACTCGCTCGGTCTTTCTCGGTGTTTGAAATGGATTCGTATGTTGTATTAGTTTGTCATTTTCCGTTAACTGTTCTTTTGATGGCGGCGCGGGCACCCGCGGCGGCTCCTCTCTCTCTCAAGTTAACTTGAAATCCAAAGTTGAGAAACCCCCAACGACAGATCATTCACATTTTTTTTAAAACTCTGAAATATAACTTGGTCACATATCAACCACGAGAAGATTTCATTCAAGTCACTGAGCATATTTTTAAACGTTTAACCCTTTGCGGGACTGCGGTTACTAGAGTGGACAGCTATTCAAATGTTGTTTTCTTTTATATGAATTCATCTTAATGTCACAGTTGTGCATCAAAACACTACAATGGACATTTCTCAAAATGTGTGTTGTCATTCAAGGGGATTCCGCCCCCCCCCCCGACTAATAAAAACACCTGAGGGGGGAAAAAAAACCCTCCTGATGTCGGTTATCGTTCTCTCTCTCTAAGGTGGACAAAGGTGCGCGAAAAGCAACAGCGATGGCAGCACTCAGAGCGCCAAAGCATGTTTTCTCCCAATAACATCCCCCCCCCCCAACCCACTCCCGCAAGCAGTAACCACACAATCAGCAACAGATTGACTATTGACCTGCGCGTTCACACAATCAAGCCGGCGTTTAGGTTAAGGAGAAAGCGGCGCCTACGCAAAGCCTCGTTGCTCACCGCCGAGCACCTTTGATTGCGGACTGAGAACAGAAGGCACCGAAACTCCTTCCCTGCATAAATTACGAGTGACCCTCGGGGCCCGGCGACTCTCCCTAACTGCGTTGATTGTAGCCCTCTTTTGGCCATTCAATGGCAAGTTTCTCGCCGTTGAAAGTCGATACAACATAAGGACATGGCGGAGGTACGAGCGACATTGAAGAAGACCTCCATCGTTTTCAGTCGGCACTTCTCAGCAGCGCAAGAAAAAAAAAAAGTTGAAAATATTGTTTAATCCTTTCAGGCACCCTGTAACCCGGTAACAATGATAAGGGGGGGGGGGGGTTTAAACACTTCAAAATAGCACTTGTGTTAGCACATAAGCTTCAGGCCTCTACGAGAAAGCCTAAAAAAAAAAAAACATGATGAAAAGCCTGCAAAGAAAGTTGTGGCAGGTATGCGCTGTCGCCCATTTAAAACGACTAAAAAACACCCGGCAACAATTTATAAGAGTTAAACCCACACTACTACCCTCGTTTATTTGTATTGGCCCTCTGTAAAGGAAATTTTATTCCAGTCGAGTGGCACAGGTTACAGGTGACATTGTTGGGAAACGTTTTGTCATGATTTCTTTTGGTCTCATTTTTTTTATACCCCACATACTTCCCAAATAACCTGTCGGCTTTTTATATCCAATGTCATAAAGATTTTCTTTTCCTTCCCATACCCAAAAAAAGATTCAAGAATCGAAAAATATTTCCGACCCCAATAAAATGGAAAAGCAATGCATGACCGCCACAAAATGTCCACTTGTAAACAATAAAAGGAGCGTTCGAGTCATAAAGGACGTTGTTAATGGAAAATACTGCAATGCTCAGCCTCTGTAAAGCAATAAAAATGTACACCTGTAAAAAAAAAAATTAATAATAATAATAATAATAAAAATGGGCATCAAGATTTTATGTTCGCTTGATATTAGAAGATCAAAATGAGACAGATTTATGGCCCCTGGAAAACCGTGACACAATGTCCATTTGGAATTTATAACCGTCGTAAAAATGCACACCTGTAAGGAATAAAGGGAGGTTCCTTACAGAATGCCCAAATTGAATAGATTAGAATCGATGGCTGTGGCGAACCAATAAAATGCACACGGACAATGTCTTGGAAAAAAAAACTGTCAAGACCACTGAAGACGCGGTTGCCATGGCTCCCGCAGGCCGAGGTAGCGTGTGCGCTTCGCGGCCACCAAGATAAGAGCTTATTGCTGTCGCCTCGCAGCAGTCGTTTTTTTTCGGGAGGAGACATCTAACTCTGCCGCCACCACCTCACCAATTCACCCTTTTTTTTTTTTTTTAATCTGCTCTCGTGCGCGACCGCTCGCGCTTCTGCAATCACTTCGCGTTTGGGACGAAAGCTTCTCCGGTAACGTGAGGCCCAGCGGATGAAGAAGAGGAGGAGGAAGCCGGGAGAGTCGAAACACTTTGGCAATGGCAGGTCCGTGGACTGTCACTATGACAACAGACGTCACTCGACAGTAGAAGCACTTAGTAGACCCGTGTGGGCTGAAGTGACATAGTTGAAGGCTGGCATTAGCCTCTTGCGGATGCCGTAACACGCAAAAAAAATAAATCATCTCACGCCACTTCTCCGAGTACTTACAACTTCCCTAATTAGACTTTAGACTAGTCTGACGTGTGTAAAATGGTGAGAGAGGTTGAGGCGACAGTTGATATTTAAAAAAAATAATAATAAGGAATTCTATGACTGGTGCCAAACGCTCACAAGGGTTGTGATGACCGTTCAAATGAACAACCACCGCAAACCATCCAAATTGCACACCCGGAAATTGAACCCTTTTGGGGACAGCGGTCACTCGATTGGACAGCTCATCAGGTTTTTATACTGATTTTTGTGACCTGCTGATGTCACAAGATCATCGGGTAAAACGCTTAATAACCCCTAATAAAGCCACAAAGAATGTCAAGTTGGAATTTATAACCCCTATTTAAAAAAAAATAAAGTTACATCAGTAAAGTGAAAAATTAATCTAGATTTAACAACCTTCCAATGTCAGACGATCAATGGCAAGAATGTTTAATCGCCCTCACAATGCCATAAAGAATGAATAACTGTTTTTTTTCAAACCGCAAGACAACCCAAAGTACACCAAAAATTACAATGAATTGAATGCACATTATTTTCTGATGCAAGAAAAAAAAAAAAAAACAATCAACAGGCAGAATGATTAATAACCCCTTATGAAGCCAGCAAGTATGGATGATTCATACCATAACACCACAATACATAACAATCGGGTTCACATTTGGATTGTAATACTTCCTCATGTCCAAGATGAAAAGGGAGGAATGATTTATGGCCCCAATAAAGTCATAAAACAACGTCCGCTGTGCCCCCGCAAAAAAAAAAAGCACACCGCGGTAATTCTTACTGAAATCTTCTAATACGCGTTACTTTCGCGACTGCGTTACTTCCCGGCACCGCCAGCCACTGTAAAACGAGTCTGCTGCCAGTTTGGCTTAACAATGACAATCCCACTGAGTGACAGAAGACGGGAGCGGCCATTCATATTCAATAAGTCCTCTCATCACGCTTGTGTCTTTGATGGCTGCTCGCATGTATAATTCCCTGTGATTGGAAGCGCTGCCACTCACCAAGTTGATAACTTGGGATAAAGTAGGGGTGGGGAGGGGGTGGGGGGGGGGGGAGACCTGGCGTTCATTAGGCAGAAGCTGTTTCGACGCAATGCGAACACATTACATAAACCTTGCGATTCTGGCAGGTTGACGAAAGAGGCATCAGTTTAACCGCGGGGGAGCAGTAATTTAATTAACACGTCGGCAGATTTGCGGCAAAAGAAGCACAACCAAAACAGTGAACCCCCCCCCCCCCCGCCCCCAACACATAAGTGCAACTGACAAGAAGTAAATCGAATCATCACCAGTTTAAATTTGCTGCAATGTATTGCGGACATCTAAGTGGTGATTTTCACATACGAGCGCAATCTACGGTACGTTTTTTTGTTGTTTTTTTTTTTAAACTAAGCTTAAGAAAGTTCCATTTAAAAGATTTAGGAGGCATTTAAAGATGATTTCAATTCCGATTCTGGGCATAATTTCAAGGATGAAGTGCCGTTTTAAGAGATGATGAGGTGGTATTTTTATTTTTTTTCCCCCATTGATTCCTGCTTGAGTGACACTGTAAAAGAGATTTATGTCATTATCGTGTTTGTTGAGCAATCGTTTTGAAATGCACTGCATTCCTCCCCCTCCCCCCCCCCAAAAGAAATCTGTCTTAAATTGTCATTCCACAATTCGACTGAGATTTAATGTGTTTCGTCCGGGACAACCACACTGACTCAAGCAAGTCATGTGAATCAGACCGCATTCGTTCATGGCATGAACCGAATTCACCACAAGCACAGCAACGGCCAACGGGTGACAGGTTCGATTCCCTCGGCAGGCGGCGGGCTACAAACGGGGACTGAAGCAGCCGTTCGTGATCGATGGTTGACTGCGCCTCATGCTGATTGAAAACGTGGCATGGCGAGCTAGTCAACAATGGCCGCCTTGCCCTCAGGGGTGTGGTGATGAGTTCAGGAACACAATTCACCTCGAGATCAGTCGTGGCCTAAGCCCCCCCTCCCCCCCAAAAAAATACAAGGATTATAGTCACCTGGCTGACTGCTGACGCATTTAAGCCCGCATCCCCCAACACGAGTCAAATTAGTTCATTTCGGCTCAGACGTAGTGACGCGCTTTACAGCCGCTGTACACGTCGAGTAAACGGTTGCTCTCATATGAAGTCAGCTAGGTGAGGCTCCAACTCACCCTCAAGTCTAAAGAGGAGAAACTAGAGCGAAAATGGACGGCTGCGTGGATGAATGAACTGATTTGGAGTCAATAAAGGTGATATGAGAGTTCCATTAGATCCATACAACATCAAAATGACGACCGGTCAAATTAAAGGTCCACCAGTGTCCTAGACTGGATTACTGTGGACGTGAGAGGTCTTTTTTTTTCTCAGTATAGCATTGAGTTTTCTACAGGGCTGGCAAGTGACAAGGACGTGATTAAATTAAATCCTGTGTCTGGCTTCGCGGAGGCAATGTCGAGTCCAAACGGCTCTGAACTCTTGATGAGGGCTTAAAGATTCCACTTGTCTTTTGAACTTTGTCTCAAGGCTTCAACCCGCACTGCAACAAGATGGATCCACCTTGATCGGGCCTAATTCGAAGTAGCAAACGGACAGCGCGTGGCAAATCCAGACCCTGGGCTAAAACACAGTCCCACGCTGCGCATATCCAGCCAGCAAATCTCCACCCTCAGGATTTTCTCCAAAGAGAACCGACGTGTTGGTTTGATTAAGATGCTGCCGTCTGAATCGCCACCCACGAGGTAACCGGCTATTCCCAACGTGGCCGCGGCACGCTTTTACCGCAGTGGGGGCGGGCAGAACTTTGAGCAGCGGAGCCCCCCACTGTATTGCCCTCATTTGCCTACCGATGGAAGCGCTCACGCCCCTGGGATGTGCGCTGGTTCTGGAGGGATCGTGGCAAGAGACAAGCCCGGAGATGAGGACGGCAAGAAGTCGACGGACTTATCCTCGCTCTCATTACGGCGGGGAAATGCTCGGGTCCTGATCCAAGGAAATGATGAAGGACCCCGTGGAAGAGGCCTCTGAGTGCCAACAAAGACGGCTTTAGTTTCACTGGCAGCATGCATTTGCATAGCTTAGAAGCCAGCGCGTCTGAACCGGGCCTCATGAAAAGACACAAGCGGCAATGGCTCGGACTTCAATGCGAGCGGGAATCGAGCGTGGGGAGGGGAAAGCGGGATACGGGGCGGAGGTAAAGAACGCCGTCGGAACTTTTTCCTCTGCCATGCGGCATGAGACGAAATGCGATCGAGGCGTTTGGGGGCGGGGGCGGGGGGCACCGACTGACTTTGATACGCAGACTGACGGGGCGGCGGCGGCGAACGACTCCGGATGAAGTGGCGGAGGAGAGAAAACGTTTGGCGCCGTCGTACGCCAGTCATGTTTCGTTTGCGGCTGTTGGGTGCTTGGAACACGAAAGGGGTGCGTCATTGAAGCATCATTTGCACCAAAAGGTGCGATTCCCGTTGCAAGTAGCGATTTGTACCAATATTCTCTTTCACACGGCAAGCGGGCTATCAAAGCAATTTCTGCAATCATTCGGGCTCAGAAATATCAAGATGCGACGCTATTTCTAGAAATCTTTGCCGGCGATCATATTTTCAAATGATCTCTTGTGCAACAATCCTAGAAAATCACAATCTCCCATAACATGGGTGGGGGAAAGCTATTTTTAGATCAGGCCCGTGGGCTACTCATGGTCCCCGGGGACCGGCTGGTGCCTTGCCTGTAAGCACCAAGTTAGTGACCCCTGACCAAGACTGATCTGTTGAGAGGCAGCAAGGCAACACGGGTCATCGACTCGGCGGAAAACATGAAGAAAAAAAATAAAAGAAGACAGCCACATCTTCGGAGACTTTTCTAATCCACCATCATAATCTGCCATTGGGAAATTGTCCGCGGCTATGCAAAACGCAACAATTTTTCTGTTTGTGCTGAAGCGAAAGACATGAGTAGTTTAAAGACGGACTATTGATTTGGCGCCACCTTGTGGTATCCGGTATGTTGTGCTGAAGGGAGGAACAGCATGCGGTTTAACCCACAGCCTTGTCTAATAGAGGAAAAAAGTGCTTTGCCGCTTTCTTGTGCCATCTGTAGGTAATGAAAAATCTTTGTGGGTGGGCATCAATTATTTGTGGATATTTTTTGTGGGGGTTGGGGGGCGGTCACTGTATCCCTGCTTCATCAAAAGTGGTATGTCATATTTTGTTTTGTTTCTCAGTTCCAGCTGGAGTGGAAGACGGTCCCTCCAGTGGCGCACCAGTCACGCATCACAAGCATCAGACTATCTCAGGACTTCCAAGCCGACAAGCAAATGTCGGATTATTCGCCTTGCTCACGACTATTTCCTCCAAGTGTAGACGTCACTTGCGAACCAGACAAATAACCTAGCACTACCTCTGGAAACCTAAACCAGGTTAGGATTTACCATTCCAAACCATACTTCACCAAATCTCACAGTAGCATCAGTATTAGCATGTAGCGATGAAATATCAGCGTTATCTCCTGAGAGTGCACTGGACTTTGGGCTGATGTGCGTAACAAAAACAAGCAGGCGAGCAGATGTTGTTCCGTGGCCTGGAGCCACGCCGTTTTTTTTTGGGGGGGGGGGGGGGTGACTGGCCCACATCAGGCCCCTCTAAAGACTCTGGCACTGTCGCTTAACTCACTGGTGTTTGACTTCTCCTTAATAACTACATCGCTTAGTTGGGAGTGGGGGGGGGGCGGAGGAGGCGGGGGAGTTGACGTGACTTTAGCGTTCAACCACTCTTTTGCCTCCGCTTGGAAATCCGTGACAACTCCGACCGCAACGCTCAATATAAAACATCAAATCAAGAAATGACTGCAGATAAATAGGCGTAATGACACTTAATTTAATCGTTCATCTCGGGCTTGTTTGGGACTCAATTGAATTCACAACGCTAATTAACCGAGCATTTCATCACAATCACAACCGCAGCGTTTTTCCGATGGCTTGCCGGGTTTTATTTAGGCTGCCGCCGGGATCCGGTTTCGTCATCGATCATTCGGACCGTGCTACTTTGTTTATGGGCCACAGAGTGCGCCAAGATGCCATCTCGATTCAGTTCAGTAACCTTCGATCAATGCGAGATTTGTTTAACGCGCCGATTTATATTCATATCGTGTATCCAAAAAGCTCTTATCTTTTGGAACAACAGAGAAAAGTAGTCCATTATTCTTTTGTCAGCCATTGTTTCATCCCGCCGACCGTTTGGTTGGCCGGGGATCGGGGACGTGCGGACATCATCAACGACTCGCATCGCTCACGGCTTATTGAGCTCATCATTGATACATTGATCATAATCGATGAAGGATGACTTCCCGATTATTCGCCAGATGAGGTCGATTGACGCCACTGAGCCGCAGCATATTAGCGTGCCGTGAGAGATCACGTTTTACGTTTTTGGAGAAGAATACACCATCCAGTACTTACTGACTGTCATGCCCTCGCACGTGGGAAAGGAGCGCCAGAACCGTGGATGCACTTTTCAGCGATTTACACGAACGCCGGGAGAGCAGCAAAACAAACACAGTGATCGCACTCAGGCTGAAGCTACTGTCGGCCACGGCTCACACGCAGACATTCACACGCGCTCCCCATTTTACACCGTACCACCAGGCCCCGCCTCTACAAAGCAATCTTTGGGCATCTTTTTAGTTTCATCGCATGGCGCCGTCCCGCTCGGATAGGTGCATACAAAGCAGATGCGGCACTAAGAGCGGAATAGTGATGAGGATGTGGGGGGGGTAAATGACCATTTTCAAAATGCACGGCACGGCGGCACAAAAGCACAGGGGACTTAAGGGGGGGAAAAAAAACCCCAACACCACACAGCTCCATCTGTTCCATCAACCAACCCCTCTATGACGAGCCATGTTGGGACGCCGTTTTCTCTTAATGCGCATCTGAACATAAGGCTGAACGTCAATATTAGACAGGGGCCCGGAGGGGCTTTTTGGAGGAGCTCTCCAAACACCTAAGTGAAGAGTGTAGTGATTTTTTGATTTTTTTGCAGCTTCCACAGTGCAAATCACACCGGCATCATTCCTGCACACACGACAACACATCTCCGCGTAACGGTGCCAGGCGACAAGCACCCCATCCACACACACACACACACACACACACACACACACACGCGACTTCACATTCAGCTCTGCTGTTAAGTAGAGCACACGTGAGCTTCCAGCCTGAATCATGATGGCGACTCGCCACCCGTACCACCGGTTGCACAAAAAGAGATGAAGACTGTCACATATCAGAGTGAGACTTCTCACCGCGATGAGGTTCCCTGTTGTCATCATCGTTGCATGATGACAACAACAGAATCCGAGTTGTGTGCTTTGAGCGTGTGCAGAATTCATCATGCATGCGGTGCGTTCGGCGTCACGGCGACTATATGATCTATATATTTTTTTGCAAGGTCATGTACATGCGTGTCACTCACTCACCGTACACTCCTTGGCAACGGATGCCCTCCACGAGCAGCGCCAGCAGCCCCACGACGCACATAACCGGGTCCATCCTTTCTTTTCTCTCTCCTTCAACGTCGTAATAATCTCTGCATGATCCAAGGGAGAAGCAGTCAAGTCAGGCTTTGAATTCCGGCCCCACAAAAAAAAAGGGGGGGGGGGGTAGAAGTGTCGATTGTGGGCGTTTATTTTCTTATTCTTCTTTTCTCTTCAGCAAGCTTGCATCGGTGCCTCCGGGCAGGTAGCGAGGGAGCCCGAGGGACTGTGCCGAGGAAAAGGAGGACTGGAGCTGGGTAGTGGCGCGTTCGAGTCGGGCATAGCTTCAGATGTGCTCACGGTTGCTGAATCCAAGCGGAGGTAGTGACACCGATGTAAGACTGGCCGGGCGGCGGTCGTGGCGGTCGTGGCGGTAGCGACGATGCGCGCATCCCCGTCTCTCAGGACGAATCGGCTCCGAAGGTCCGTGTTGGGAGTACGGAGGATCCGGCGAGAGTGACAGGCTGCGGTGGGGAGGAGGGGGGGGCTGCACTTCCACGGCTCGCTCGGTCACTGTTGTTGCGCAAGCCGGTGTGAGGGAGAGGAGGCAACGTCAGGAGGAGGTGCGTGGCTCTCTGGGCTCATCAGTATGGGGGAGTCGGCGTCAAGGAAGGCTGGAGAGACGCAGCTGTTAGGGGATGGGAGGAGGAGGAGGATGGAAGAGGAAGATGGGTGGATGTATCTGAGAGAGAGAGAGAAAGAGAGAGAGAGGTGTCATTTGTAATAATTTTTTTGTTCATTTTTAATTTTATAATAATTTATTATTGATTTTTTTTTTCGGTGGCTGCTGTCATAGATCAAGGACCTCCTGTGTTTGGAATTTTCTGAATATTTTTGTCCATCCATACAACTAGCTGACTCTGCCAGCTGAGTTTTTTTTTTGTCATGCTTTGATCATCGAATATGTATTTTTGCCAAATATATTGCTGATATTTCATAATTTCTTGTCTTTGTCTTGATTGCTATCAAAATGTAGCTAGTACATTCAGTAGAAATACGAAACATGAAGTACAGTTGTACGTGAGTGTGACGTTTTGTCCTAAGTAATCATATTCCCAAAATGTCATATCTTGAGACCGTCATAATACGAAAAAATAACTGATTTGTGTCCAAAGATCCTGAAATAATATTCAGTCTTTGAACGCTGTCAACTTCAATTGCTGTCAACTAATTGTATTTTATTTTTTTAAGGATGGGAAAGTTAAAGAAAAAAGAACGATTGCTAACTATGGCCAGCAGATGGCAGAATTTTGTTTATTTTGGTTGAGATAACTATTTATCAAAACAACATGGATGCTTGTGAGCATCGTTGCTCTCTGGAAGGTGTGGCTGATAAAGGCAATTTATGATTGATGAGAGTGTCTGTCACGTTAATTCTTATATAAAGGCGGGTCACAGCCGATAGAAAACATGACAAAGATTATCTAAATTAAAAGTAGTGGCGATGACATAAAATGCATAAACACACACAAACATGCCTGGCACGATGCATGCACACACACGACGAAATACGACTACGACTAAATAGACAGCAAATAGTTCAAGCTTGTCTAATGTAAAATCATTACAATGGCAGGTGTTTTTAAACATAATTTTGCATTTGAAAAAAGCACATTTTCATCATAGCTCGTTATAGTTTTTAAAAGGACTTCTCAGATGTTTGAGGCGTTGTTAGATGATGCATGCTAATTCATTCTGTCGAAATTATCAAAGATGAGATTGATGAAAGAACTGCACGGAGGGGTGCATACATTCCATTTGCACTGGACTGCTTTACGATGACTTTCTACTGGTAATAACAAACACTCGGGAAGTTTCAGTCACGGCTAAAGCTCTTTAAAAGGTACGTTTTGATAGATTGGGTGACCGGGAACCAAAAAAAGAAATAAAGTAGCACTCTTTATTGAGTGTTTTTTTATTTTTTCATTTATTTCTTTATTGCTCCACCAGTTTGCTGAAGTGTGTGCACTGTGCACTAGCACTGGCCGGACCTTACAGTAGCTGTTTCCTAGCAACACATTTTCTAAGAAAACCTCTTTATCACTCAATGCTTCATCCATAACTCTGTGAACACAGCAACTAACGGCAACGATCCAAAATGATTGCTCTTTGTTTTGGCTTGGGAGATCTTGCATTCACAGTGTCATCGCCTCGTCGGAAACAGCAGATGATGACCTGGCTCCAAAGCTTAAACCCCTTCCCCCAAAAATCATTTCAGCGTGGTCGCCATTTAAAGCAGGCCACTAGAACTTTTCCATTAAAGTCTAATGTACTAATCTTGTCCCGCCGTCCGTTTTACGCCGGTGCCCTTGAATGGCGCGATACGACGTCTGGATTTTATTTTTGGCTCATAACTCGCTTTCGTTTTATATCGGGGTGTCAAAAGTATGGCGCTGATTAATTTTATTGCCGGACAAGCTGAAGTGATTTTACTCCGCGTCTTTTGAGGCGGACAATATTTCCAGTGTGGTGGTTGATTAAGTTAAAAAAAATCGTCTGTTTTTCACTTTTCGTTTCACCGATGCTAGGCTAACAAGAGTTAGCACAACCTCACGTTCATTAAGCCACGGGGGAGCCATCTTTTCACCGGCGGATCTTGTAAGCGTATTCAGGGAATTATTGGGCTGAGAGAAAGATTATATTTTGGACATTTTGGACCTCAGACAAGCATTCTAGTAACCAAATCTCCTTCCGTGTCACTGAGTAGCTTCAACAAGAGGCTTTATGAGCATAATACGCAGTGTGACATTTCGCTTGGTTTTTATGCGGGGTGATGAGCCGCTCTGTATGAAGCGAAACATGAGAACGTGGCATTCAGGGACGAATCTCCGCAGGAACACGCGAGTCATATTGTAGTTCAGGGTTAACAAATATGTCGGTATGATGGCGCATCATGCCCCCTTTAGTCAAGTCCCAAAGCTCCAATCTGATTAAAATTTGCCATGAATTCATCCGGGTGTCGATACCTGTAATCAGGCATTAAACATTTGCGTTGCCATCGATTAACCCGCACGGCAGTCCATCCATTCTTACACCGTCAGAACCTTCAATTGGCCTTATCGATCATCGCCGCCCTCCCCCCGCTGATTCCAGCCAACTCATCTGATTGATTCTGTCACGGCCGTTTTGGTGAGACAGCACCGATTCGACGCACTGCGCTAATTAGGCCGTGCTGCACTACTCGGGCGGCCCCACACCCAGAGAATCGGTCTCACCTTTAATTAAGTATGTTTTTGCATAAAAGGTGAAATTCCAAGGAGCAAATGTAGATCAAATTAATTAATTGACATTTTGAAACAAACCGTATACATAGACCATGTGATTCCCAACCAGATTTTTCAAACTTTAAAAAAAAAAAAAAAAAAAAAAAAAGTGCCTTGGCTCAATAAAGGTTGTGAATCACTGACACAGACGATGCATGAGGAGCATAGCGGCCCAAGGCAAACCCAGTCATGTGGCCCTCAACGTCGGTGCAGTACACAGAGTTTTATTTTTACCTCGACTTAAGGTCTTTTGAAATCCATTACAATTATCTGACATCTTAAATTAGTAGTTCCATCACCCCTTTTCGACGGTCCAAGCCCCAGTGGCTAGTGACTATTGTTGAACAGCAATTTGAAAAGAGTGAATGTGACAAAACTCTCCTTTTTTTTTTAAAACACATACAGCACTGCAAACAATTATTGCTACCGTCCACATTGACTTCTGTGTATACAGTGTGAGATCTATTTATTAATTTACAGCTCGGCACATTTATTATCCATGTACAGTTCGCTCATTCATCTCAGTCTCTTGTGTGTTTCATATCGTTATTCTTGCACGCTGCCTGCTACTGTCCATTAAGGCATGTTCTATTCCATTCGATTAATCCAGCAAAGATTAGCTACGCCTCCTTAAAAGGAGAAAAGGGCCACTTCAATATCGTGGCCCAAGTGAGTACAATCTGGGCGCGCAGACATTCTCGGCGTCCTGCTTCTGTGCCTGAGATTGTAATTATCTCTCAAGAAAAAATGACACAAAAAAAAAAAACGAGCCTTGTGTCAGTGTTCATACATTTTGGGCTGCGGGGAGTGCTCGCCGCTGCCCCCATTTCGAGAGGAAATGCTCACACGCGCGTTAACTTTTCACCGGATTGGGACGGGCGCCAAATGACACCCAGGGGAGCTCCCCGAAAGGCCAGAGGTAATCATTGTTCGTACCTGAGCGGGGGTACGAGCAGATGTTGCTAATGAGCCTGTTTTGGGGAAAGGCGCTTGCTTGTATGAAAGTATATCTGTGCCGTTTCCATTTGAATTCCTGCACTTGAATTGAAATTTCTCGTATTCGGCGTTACATCACCAGTGGAGTATTGATTTCATTGGATTGACATTGGCTCAATTGAGAAAAAAAAAAAAAGGCTCATGTGTACTGACTGACGAGTGAGTCAGGCTCATCATTATTTCAGTAGGCTACTCTTGGTGATGCGCCGTACGATTTTTCTGTGGTAAAGTACGCGCCTTGTCTCAATAAAGGTTAGAGGAAAAAAAAAAAAAAACTACGAGGCCACAAAACCAGCAGACACATGTAAGTGGTTAACATGCAAAGATATCCAAACAGGAGTTCAGCATCTAACCACTGGATGCATGGCCAAATGAAATAGGGCCAACAATCACTTTAGGCCCGACTAGTGAGAAAACAAATGAATTATTGATGCGCGATGAATATTGCATCTCATGCTACAAAAATAAATAAATAATTGTTGCCGTCTCCCTCGCCATCATAAGGCGGCGGATTTGATTTACGCAGCTGCTTTTCCGCTGGGCCGATGAAGCGGAATCGCAATCACCGCGACACATGAAAAGAAAAGCGTCGCGGCTGTTATTACCGTGTCATTTTTCTCCCCCGACGTGTGACACAAACATCATTCTCGGGTTTCTCTTCAAATTGAGATGAAGTCAGTCGCTTGTACATCGCATGGAGAAAAAATAATAATAATAATAAAATGCTCGACCGGTAATCAGAAGAATGGGAAAGAACCAAGGAAGTCAGTGAAGGTACTGCAAGACGACAAGAGTAAGCTCATTATGTTCCAAGCACGCATAGCACTGTTGTTTCTTGAAAGAGAAATATAATCTGAATTTTTAAAAGGAAAAAAGTTATCATCATAGGAGGAAGTGGTCGTCTTATGATAATACATTTGGAACTTCTCGAGGGAAAAATAAGTTAGTTGCCATTGGGCCTTGACGACCCTGACGAGAACGCAACATTCGCTACCTTTGAAAACACTTGAAACTGTTCGCAGCTCAATGGGGGGGGAAAAAAACAAAATATTTTGAGATTAAAAATTGATTTTAAAGTCATAAAGAAAGATGCAGAGGAACGGATGACAGCAAATGACAAAATGAGCGCCAAGCTGAACCGCACACGCGACTCTGCACCACGTTACAGATATTTTGTGGGCTTTTTGTTTTCTTTTTTCCCCCCTCGTCTCTTTACGAGCATTTTAGCTAGCGGAAGCCGTTGGATGCGGCGTGGGGGGCGGGTGAGCGCGGCAACGATGATGAGCGCGTCTCCTAAGAGCATAGGCAAGCAGAACGCTGGGGCGTGGACTGCGCGCGTGCGTGTTTTAACACCGGTTCTTCATTGACCTTCTGCCCTGTCATGTGGACAGAGAATGGCAGATAGAAGATCTGATCATTCGTCGCTGGCGCTTTCTTGGGGGCCATTTCAGTTTCACGGCATGAAGCTAAATCCCATGAATGCATTCGTCTTTAAGACTTTAACTCATTCACTCCCAAAGACGTTTTTAAACGTCTTTTCAGACTTGGTCCAGAATTGGCTGGTACTGAATGAGTTAAGAAGGAGTCATTGAGCTGCTGCCGTGCACATGCAGGACGGAGCATCTTTTTCTGCTTACTTCAATGGTTGTCGAATCGGAAGCCGCGCGTGCGCGCAAGTGCGCGGACGTTATACGCGCCATCACTTTGCCAGATGTTTTTGCTTACACGCCGGCAATTTCCTAAGGTGCTGTGACAATTTCATTAACTTGGGTTGGAGAGAAAGGAGGGGGTGGGGGGGGGGGGGGGCAGGAAAAAAAATGTAGTCTGTAGTGTGTTTTAATGAGCGCCGACGCTCGGAATGGTTACCGACAAGAAGCCCGAACCGCTACGGAGTCCGACGTTTGCGCTGAGTGACGGCACGGGATATCAGATGCGCGTCCGATTCCAAAGGGGTCTCAGCACGGGATGGCAGGAGTTGGTGGCGAAGACCAAATCAAGAAATAAATAAACAAACTGCTCTGTCGTGCTCGCGTGGCTCAGACGGGGGAAGACCGCCTGAGTCACAAATCGATATGTCCCATCAAGCTGCCGCCACATAATCCTTTTGACAGCCCACCCCCCCCCCCCAAAAAAAGCAAGCGGCGATGACAGGCGGCGGGTCGTCGAACTACTCGTGAGCTTTGACACGGAGAGAGGAGAGGAATTTGTTTGACATCCTGTAACGAGCACTCAGCGGAGGATAAAGCCTCTATCAAAGCCGAGCGACGTGACGAGCTCGCGTCGGGCCGTCTATCAGTCCGTTTTCATGTTTCCGAAACCGCGCGTTCGCTCCGTTGAACATTCTAAACTCTTGTCAATGTTTATGAAAGCATGAAAGTTGTCTTTTATTGATTTTGCAAACAAGTTTTTTTTGTTTTTTGTTTTTTGTTTTTTTTTCCCCCAAAAACACGGTCACTTCAGGATATTTTGTGTGCGGTCTTGGCTTGAAATTCAGACCACAAGAAAACCCCATTGGTCCATCCGCGGGATGTGCTCGTTGACGAGATGCCGTGTCGTAGCACCCGTTTACCAATTTGCCACGACGGGTTTGCATCGTCAACCATAACTTTTTTTTTTAAGTATCGCCTTTCAAGCAGAAATTGAGATAATGGGATGACCACGCAGAGTTGTGACAAGAAAAAGGCCTTGAGAGCAAGTCCAGAAATCCGGGGAGAAATGTACTCAATGGTCCTTGAGTGGAGAATTCAAGCCTAACCTTCATATTATCATACATTATACAAATGTATTCACACTTTGTGCGTGTGTGAATTATGAGAGTTTGCACCAATGCCAGGAGCTCAAAATGCGGCGAAAGCACCATCAATATTCGGATTTCACCTATTGGCAGATTTCAAAGTATGGCACACTTTGAAATCTGTGGTAGTTCGGACAATTGCATAAATCCGGGATATATTTGCGAGGTGAACTGTTGCCGCACGTGGACCAGACATGGAGCTCGGCTCACCCGGGTGAGAATAATTTACAACTAACCTGTCATGGCTCATTCGACCGTCTCCGGGATTAATTCGACGCGCCACACCTCTGTCCCGCACTGGTCACGCCGAGCGCATCCATGATGGACCTGTGAGTGGGATGCAAGCAAACATTGGTCAGACAGAACCATCTCATGTTCACGCAGCAGCACCGCAACCAATTTAACCCTTTCGGGGGGACAGCGGGTTACTACAGTGGACAGCTAATCATGTTATCAGGTAACGGGGTGCGTTGAAAGGGTGAATGCCAAGCGTTTCAAATTCTGGTTTGCCGTCACACATCCGATATTGACCACTCGCGAGACAGTCACTTTTTTTTTTTTATTGTAAGGCCAACCTGGAGATTATATGTCATTGAGTTTGTTGCGCAAATAAAAACCGTGGACGTCAGGGTGGTTTTGTTTATTTATTTATTTTTGGGGGGGTGTGTGTTGGGGTGAGCAGTTTTAGTGACCGCTACTTTTAATGCAGTGACAGCAGCAGCGAGATAATGAGTCCTGAAGACTGCTGATTCCTCTTTATGTCGCCCTCACAGGAAATCACCAAAACTCCAGCTGCTCATTATCCGTGCGGCCGCGTATGAAAACCTCTCCGCGTTGACTCCAAGGTGAGCCGCACACGCATTCCGCACCACGCTCCGACATCCCACCTCACCCGCCCACCCAAGCATCCCTCGGCTTCCCGCATGCCCCCTGCAGGGCCGTTGTCCGAAACTTGCAAAGTGAGAGAAAGGACGTCGTAATGCACGGGGGCTCATAAAAAGTGCAGCGGCGTGGGTGGCAAGGCTGTTTGGGATGGATAGCCGAGATGGGCCATAATGACTCTTTTGGGTATTGACCCTCCTTTGTTTGCTCATATGTACAGCCTCCTCCTCCTCCTCCTCCACACTTTGTCCGTGTTGATCGCATGTCACTGCTGCGTTGCTCCTGGAGCGGCTAATTGCACTTCGGGCTCGCTGGTGTGATTCCAGATCGGCTCCCAAAGGACAGCGGGGATGGATAGGAGGAGGTGGACCCACTGTCAGCAATCGATGGTCGAACGTTGCTTTGCGTCAGAATGAGAACATGACAAAATAGATTTTTTAATTGTTAAAGTAAGTCCGCCATACCAGTGCCGAGGCCGGGACTCCTACGAAGGAGAACGTTAGGGGAGGGTTGTTTGGCTACGAACACGGCAAGACAAAAAACGGATCTAATCTTTGGATAGAAACATTCTGAATTTCGGCACATTTTACATAATCCTGCCATCATATCAAATCTCTCCAACCATAACCTGCGCTGGTCGAAGAGCCGCCAAACAAACGCCATCAAAAGGAGCTAAGCAGTGCCGTTCGACGCACGGGTTAGCATTCGTATTTGTTCACAGCATGCGCCAGATACACAAGATACAACGAGATCACGGTACACATTTTTAAGATTTATATGTATGATTTTATCTGTGGAAAGACACAATTCCTGTGCACTAATTTGGGAGCTAATTAAAGAGCACATTAGCTACGCCTCTTTCATTATCATGCGGACAGAGAGGCAAAAAAAAAAACACCTTAAAATATTAATTTTCCACTTGATTAGATTGGAAGATTGACGGGAGGAACTTAAAGTGAAATTAGCCCTCAATAAATCGAGATTCTCATGTCGCTGAAGGACGTTTGTTGAACGACGCAGTTTCAACCACTGCCTTGCTGTCTCCTTTGTTGCGGTGCACGCCACGGCCTTGTCAGCCGGGTATGCAGGTGTACCCTTGCTACAATTTTGGGGGAGGATAAGCTCGCCTCACATTCCAAAGTTTGTGAGAAATTTCTTGAAGAGGTCCGATAAGCAAACTCGTAGATTGAGAAGCTAACCGGCTAGCTTAGAGAACAAGCTTTCAACGGTAACTAGCGAGCTAGCTTCACTTAGCGAATGAACATTACATTATCTTGAGTGCTGTTCGCCAAAGTTTCACTGACCCACACGGCGACATGGCAAAGTGCTTCTGCTACGTGGCCAACGCGCGTTGGAAATGCAAGGCGAGTACCTCTAGCTTGTAATTAAAATGCCTCATCTGGGAACTGTGGGAGGCGAAGCGGTGCTGCTGCTGTCCCGCCGAAATAACATATTGTCGAATGAACGCATCGCCGACTAACTGTCAATCGTGCATCATTTATACATTGAGCGTAACTGGTTAAACCGAGGCTCACCTGTCAGAGGAAGCGTCCTCTAAATTCCCTCCATTATCGTATCAGATTAAAAGCTCATTGCTAGTCTTATCGAGTAAGAACTCCTCCCGACGCTCCCCCGGTGGGAGTCAATTATTAACGAGAATATTCCTTCTAAAGCAAATTAGCCTCTCAGTACTCTCCCCGCGCGGCATCGCTAGGTAGCCCTACATGCACGGTTGCGTCGGAGGCAAAGGTGATGCTGCGATCGGTCTGGCAATCAAGCAAGACGCCTCTGCAGAAACGCTCCCCGATGAACGGGATGCAAGGAAGATACGAACAACAAGGAGGAGGTACGACAACCTTCACTGAGGAGGATTTGCCTTGGACGGTCTCGGAGGAATGCGGGGAGAAAAAAAATGCATCGATAAAATGCTTAAGCGCAAGTCTCAAATAGACAGGAAAGATGATGCACTCTTGGGGTTATACTTGAAGGCCTCTCAAGCACTCTTTTCTGTCATACAACAAGGATGCTCGTTTTACAACAAAATTCACCTGAGCCAAAGCGGCGCGATGAATATCTTTCCAAGACGGGCAGGACTCTTATTAGCGAGCTGTTGAGACAACGTGGTAGTTCAAGCGAGTAAGAACGGACGTTCTTCACTGGGCCTCCATTTGTAAATGACATGTTATCTTCTCGCCCGGGATCAACGAATCATCCGGAATAATTATTTATGCGTGTGGCCGATATTTCTGTGGCTTACAATCCAAGGTGACAGCAACACATTTGTCTCGCCGCTTCTCTTTTTACCTTCCCTCTCCAGCGCCCTGAAATTTTTAATGGCTTCATAAAAAAAACTGTGAATAAAAGACCATTTTGTGTTTTTCAATGCATTTTTTTTTTTTTACCCCGACAAAGTGCCGCGGCGACGCAACGAGCGCCATGTTTACCGCGTCGGCAAATTAATTAAAAGGGGATGGCCCGATGGACCGATTACGTCTGGGGCTGATGAATATGACAAAAATGATGGAAGATTACCGGTCAGGGAAGGTGGGAGGATCATACAAACATGATAATTTATGCACATCTGCTTAGCGACACTGAAAAAAAATGGATTATTGATGACCTTTAAACTCATTGTGGATCAATCGTCAGTCAAATGTCAGTCAGTAGAAGGATGAAAACATGAGATGGTTTGACATTTTACCTCCAATATTGGAGTCATCTTATATCTGATCCATTTTTATTTAATAAATAAATAAATAGATTCTCACCCTGGTGAAAATGAATCATCCCTGAAAGTTTGGAGCAATATCTGGACAAAATTGCGACTGCTGAAAAAGGAACATGGACTGGTTTGACTTTCCAGCCTGCACAAAGTCGGTTGTATTCAAAATGGATGTCATTTTTTGCAATGTGCTCAATCATACTTCAGATATCAGGTCAGTCGAATTGAAACAAACAAATTGGTGCCTGGCGAGAGGCAATTCGACCTCGGCTACTAGAACCAACCTCGGTCAGAAAATCTGTCCAAAATGGGGTCGTGTCGGATACCCTTCGAAATCAATCGCCGATGCTAACAACCGAGCCTTGACATTCAAAAAGGATCTTCTCCTTTCTCACAATGTACAAACTGTGACTTCCAAACGCAGAGTAAAACACATTGATCGGTGGTGGCCCCAACACGAGTCCAACTCCGTCCATTTGTCCACCCGTGCTGGCAAAGAAATGAGCTTTAATCAGCAAAGGAGCCCCGAAATGTTCCCTCGCAAGGATATTCGTTCCAGCCCCCGGGAGGTCGGCGGCCGGAACGGCGAGGGAGACGTGATATCGAGAGGCGAGGAAAGAAAGAGCTGTGGGCAAACGGTTTAAAGTGGCTGTCCTTCGGAAAAGTCGGTTCGACAGATAGCGAGCCGGGGCCTCGGGAAGACAGGATTGTGGGGAGGAAGAAAAAAAAATAGAACAGAGAGAGGTAAAGAAGTGGCGGGGAAATGATGGAGGGGTAAAAGGAGTGAAGGGTGGGAGGGGATTAGCTTGACGGGTATGTTGGCGCTTTGGTCCCCCCCTTGGCTGCGATAGGAAGATTGAATTATTCATGCGGCAACAAGGACAAAATCATTTTTTATATTGTGACCATTGCTGTTCGGTGCCTTATAAAGGGGGGGGGGGGGCATCTTGAATCGAAACGAATCCAAAGCGGTGGGATTCTTGCCATTTTTTCTGGACCCCAAAATTGGACTGATCAAGGCCTTCCGAGCAAACACACAATTGTTTCGTGACTTGTAACAGAGCATGTGAGAAAAACGCGCAATTGCTCCTTGGCGGCGGGAAAAAAAAAAAAAGAGTCCGAACAAACCACATGCTGCTTCAGCAGTCGTCAACCGATCCCTGTTCTTATCCATGTCAATGTTTGACTGGCTACAAGTTGAATTTCCTTCAACTAAACCCAAATCAAGGTATCACTTAGCGTTATCAATAAACTACTTTTTTGCCCAGTATGAGGAAAGGGCAGTGGAGGTAGTCGGACTATTGGTCCCCAGCATTTCCTGTTAAAGTCACAGCATGAAGCTGCTGCCCGGGTAGATATGAGCATCGCTGTTGTTGAATAATTCAGCAAGCAAGCAGCAAGAAAGCAGCAAGGACGCTGGGCCGTGTTGATACAGTGACGTGCGGACGGGGGATTTGCGAAGGCCCGAAGAGAGAGGAGGGCGCGGGGAGGAAAAAAACAAAAAACCCTGAAGTTAATCCACATCACTGCAAGATCTGACCTCAGGAGTCCACGGGATCCAAACAACTCCCTGGCCAGAAGATCGTTTGTCTTTGTCAACGACCCGTCGCCCGGACAAGGCTCCACCGTGGTGGAAACGAGGCAGTGGAGAGTGAATAAGAGAAAAATAATGGGAGTGGCACTCACGATTGTTAACCAGGCAGGCAGGAAGTGGTTGATACGCTTCATTGAATAAGACCTCAGCCAAGGCTCGCTAGTTCGAGAAAGGTTCATTGGATTGGCTTACGACAGGCGAGACTGTTGTACTCCGGTCCAGTAGGTGGCGGTAATGCTCGTTACCAAGGAATAAACTGCAAATTAACTTTTGGGGTGGTCATTGCTCTGTTTAGGCCCGATTGCAAGAAAACTGTAGCAGTGAAAGGAGCCCTTCCAAATTTTTTAAACATTCTTTCATTTTTTAATTGATTCAAATGCACAGTTTTAACCTTTAATGTATTATTCTTTTTTTTTTTTACAAATGTATATTATTAACCAAATGCAAATTGATATAATTTTACCAATGTAGGATTTACTTATTTACATGTTGTAGGTTTTCAAAACAGGTCATTTTTTTCCACATTTTGTCAAATTCAAGTTTTGATATTTTCACAATTTTTTTTCAATTTTACCAATGTAAGATTTACTTATTTACATTTTGTAGGTTTAAAAAAAAAGCAAACTTTTTCAACATTTTGTCTTATTAAAGTTTTAATATTTTCACCAATGTTTACAAGTTTTTTTTTTAATTTGACACATTTTGTTTAAACAGGGACACTTTTCTACTTCTGACTTAATCCAAACTCAATATGCACACACATACGGACCCCAAGTGGAAAAAAAAAAATTGTGATTCTGCCAGATAGGAAGTAATTGAGCACCAGACATCGCCGAACATCCTGCACCCTGAATATGAATATGAGGATCCACCTACAGTGCCCTCCGAACCACAAAAAACATGGAGTGGTTGTCTAGGAAGAAGTGGTTTTGCCACAAAGACAGTGAGCAACTCACGAAAAAAAACACTTGCTGAACCCAGCATGGCGTTCTCAAAGAGAGCCACGTGTTGTAAAGCGCGACATTTCGACCCGTTTGCTCATATCCTATTTCTAAGGGACGTGTCAGGGCGCATATTCAGCGCATATTCAGCACCGCACAGCACCGAGCCTGCACTCATGTCAACGTGTGACATTTTAAACCAGAAGCTAAGCGGTCACCTCTACGGGCTGCGTTCTTATCCGCGCCTCCTTTTCACCCTCGTGTCTTATGCAGCAAGTAGGGCTCATTAGACGTTACAGAATGTACATGAGGTTCTATAAGACTGTCTGCGCCTGTGTATGTGTGTGTGTATAGCTGGAACCTTTCATGAAGATTCGGGCCCAGAAAGAGTTAACGTGGCCATGCATGATATGGCGGCGCCGCTAATGGGAAGCGGGCTGCTGGCTGCTACAAAGCTGGCCGACGAGGGATTACACTGGGAAGTGATCACAGGGAAGTCTTGATCAGAGCCGCAGAGGCACCAGGCAGCTCATTACGGGCTGCAGTGAGCTCAGTGGCGTGCGGCAACAAACAGGAAGTGGAGTACACTCACTCCCGGCTGCTGTTCCAGCAAGATTAAAACCTATTGTTCGTATGAAAAGAAAAAAAAAATGGAGGCATTCATCCATTTCATTAAAACATGTGCAACTTCCTATTCAACCGTCATTTAACGATCCTCGGACCCCTTTATGTTCACGCGTAAAGAAAATAAAAAGCGAGGGGGAGACACCACCCCTATGTTATCGTTGGTTTCAAACACACGCCATTGTTATATTTCATGTTTACAGCCTAGGATGTGCTGGTCCCTATGGGAAAAATACGCATTGCATTGACGTTTACAATGTACATTTTTTAAAAAAGATTTTCCATTCCAAAACATGCACCATAGGTTCATTCTTTACTCTAAATTGTCCTTTGGCGTGATCGTTAGTGTTAATGGCCGCGAGCTTCATGAGGATTAGTATTTCGGATAATATTAGCATGCTTAAAACAAATATTATATTTAAAAACTTTTTTCCCGCCCCCTTTGCTTTTTACAAATCTAATTTTTCACAAATTGACAAATGATTATGAATGTGCAAAATGTCCATAACAAATTCAAAGTGACCCTGACGCTGCTCTTTAGCATCAATGACACATACCGGTACTAAAAATATGTATTTATTGACAATGTTTGGAATCTAATGTGTCACCGACATGCACAAGAACACAGATGCTGGTGTCTTTGTTGTGCCACCATGCGTGATTTAATCAAGTTAGCCGTCACCGATCTGCCACGCGTAACTGTGCCTTTGACGGCATTCCGCGTGATTCGAATTAGCACAGCGGCGGCGGATGAAACACACCAAATTACCTTCACGTGCGCACCGCTTAGAAGTCAACATATGAGACGCTGATCGGAAGTGAAGCAAAACAGCCATCCTGGAATAATTGCTATAATTTCGATAAAAAGAAGACGTATTTTTGTGATGAATGTAATGGGAAAATGAAAGCAGCAAGCTAAACTGAATAGAAATACTGTAGCCTTATTGGGGGATAAAAGTACTTGACTTAATGAGTGCGGCAGTAACAGGCAAGTCAAAAACCAAGTCGTCATTAGCTTGTTAGGCCTTTTGAACTTATTTGTTCACAATCAGATAGTTGTTTTTATTTTTATCTTTCCAAATCAGTCTTTGTACTGTGCATGACTAAAGTCACTCACTCCTAGCATACTTCTTTTCAATTCTTAAACGGCCAAGACTCAAGTGACGTAGTTCAAGTCTAAGTCAAGTCGAATGAAGTCAAAGTTGAATCTTTGAGGCGTTTTAGCCAAGCACGTCCCAATTCTTAATTTTGGTGATTTAAGTCCAGCTGGAGTTTCCCCCAAGCGCTAGCAGAGAGCTTCAAGCTAACTGGTGATAGTCAAGCTAGGTTAGCTTTGCCATTAGCTGTAAAGAAAGCAGTCCTTCATTTTAATGACACAAACAAGGAGCAATCGTTACCATGTGACAATATAATTTTGGAGGCCCCTAATGAGGGAGAAACTTTTGTTTTTCGCAAATTAAAAAAAGTGGATCCTACGTCTCAATTCCAGACACTCCTGCGAGGAACTATTTTTCTCCTTCAGCTAATTACCTTTCCATTACATTTTCAGTGGCGGCTCTGCAATCATGTTTAAATCACGTCAGGGGAGAAAATTAAGAGTCAACCCACTGCGAGGATGACGGTAATTGTACTTTAAGATCCAGGACGATATCACAAAGTGAGAATTAAATGGCAAATTTTCTTCCCAATGATGCCTTAATGATACCAGTGAACATGATTTCACCTCAGAAATGGAAGTCAGACTGCATACTGGCTTCGTGAACTCAAGAACACCCTGGACACGCTGTATTTAATGTCGGAGGGTAGCGGGGGGGTGAAGTTCTCAACACAGAAGGCGATAGATTGGCTGAGAAACTGGGGAAATGTAAAACTCGACAGACAAATTCAGTCAATCAAAAACACATCATGAGACTGCTTTCCATTTCATTGCATTATTTTTATTTTGACACCTTGTTTCTTGAGAAAATAAAAGACAGCCCAAACACCAATCATGATATTCATAAGCACTGAGGTCGGGGGATGCACCACTTTATTGGCAGGACTGCTTTATTTTTAATATCTTTTGGGGGGAGTTGACATTTGAGCAGTTTTATTACCTTCATTGAGCAGTGTGTATCTTTTGCTTTCATCTTTTTACTGAAAACATGTTTCAACAAAACTTTGTGGCAGTTTTATGTATGGTAAACTAAATCAGATATAATGATCCAAGATTAGTTGAGGAAATTCTTTTACAACATGCAATAGGTCTCCAACGCACAATTGGTTACGTGGGACGGGGCTACTGTTTGGGTTAGCATAGATCTCAAAGTTAGCAGACTACGAGATTTAGTGTTTTTTTTGTGCACTGCCATTAAACTATTTAACCAACCAAAAACTGTGGCTGAAAATTTGTTTCTTGCGAAAAAAAATGGACGCAGTGTTTCCTGACTCGAGCATAAGGGACCTTCAACAGCAGCGCCCTTCGTCAAAAGTGAGCGGCGGATGACTTGTTTTTTTTTTTTGTCCGTGTCAGCTTAAGAAATTCCCACGTTGCCCATAAGCGTCCGTTAAAGCCCTTCACACACACCCATTTAAAAAAAAAAAAAAAGACAAAAGCTCATCAAAAGACATAGCAATGACCCTGGACCACTCAAAAATCGCTAGTGCAGAGAATAACGGGCTGTCCATTAAACGTCAGGATAAAAGTAAATCACTGCGCGCTGACAACGGCGGGGATTTGCAGCTGTTCAAACGCGTCTGCTGGCGGGGGCTTCCCGTGTAATTAGGCCCATGTCACAACGTAATCGACGCTCATTGCAGTTTCGTCGCAGCGAAACGACGCGAGGGCCTTCCTATTGCGCAGCAGGGTAAATCTTTTCTGCGACACTTTTATCATGAACTAAGCGCTAACTCAGAAGGGGATAACTAACTAGCTGACTCGAGTAAGCGTGTGTTCGTTATTCTGCTAGCGAACTATGCACGTAACAAACAAGACAATTACTAGCTGACTAACAATGTAAAAAGTCAACAAACGTGAATGAATGTGATGTTTTTGCATAATGCATGTAATTAACTCATGCGCTAACCCGCTGAACGGCTAACTAAGGAACTACCGTCACTAACGACCCAACTTGAGTAACGGACAACAACACCTTCACAAAATATAAACAATGACCTGGTGAGTTAAATTCCTAATATGTTACCTTCCTCCCAAGTCCAATGCTAACAATCATGATCAAGCAAAAGGCTTGACGATGCCTCTGCTGTTTGTATTTGGTGGTGGGGGGGGGGGGGGGGGGGGCAGTGGAGCAGCTCGACGCCAGCGGCCTCGTTAGGATCAGATGCTCGCGACTGGAATTAGCGGCCGCCTTCTGAGCGGAGGCGAGGATTAAACGTTGGTGAGCTTCTGAGGCCTCATACCTCGGGGGCACGCGAGAAGTTAATCAAATGTGTTGGGGGGAGTTTATTTATATGCCCCTGGTGTCACGGACATACTAGGAATGGCAATAACCTCCCTCGAAAATCACCCCACAATAACCCCACTTGTAACATTTGCTAAGGAGCTATCCAATGAACCATTTAACTCGCGATGCTACACTAAAACGTAACCTTGCTTCTTTGTTTGCGTGCTAATTGATTTTAAATAGTCAACTCAAAAACATCCACAGAATGCAAAAAGCTGTCGTTTTGATGTTTTTGCTCGTCAGCACCTTGTGAAAATAAGTAGCGTGACGTGTTGCATGTGGAGGAGGAATTTTTAAAAAAGGCCTTATGCAGGATTCAGTGCACTCAGCTGAAAAAGTAGTCGCAATATAGCGCAGGCACACAAAGCCTTGTTGGCGGTCACCTGCGGAGGATCTCAAACAGCCTCAGGAAAGTGTTTTTTTTTTCTTTGTGTATTCTTGAATCAGATGAGTACTCCAGCTGAGTTTCGAAAATGTCAGCACTCATCCAGGAGAGTGTTTAGACTTTCAATGTCACTTTACAGTGTACCCGCAGCGGGCGGGAGTGCTACAATTTGCTTATTACGGCTGTAATGTTCCTTCGGGTTGTTAAAATGAAGAGTAATGTACTGTAAAAGCGGAGGAGGTCAAATATGTTGAAAGAGCGCCGCACCCCCCCCCCCCCCCCGACATAAAGGCGCCGCAGCATGTGGGACGGCACGGGAGATATAATCATAGTCGGAAAAATGATAACCATAGAATTCTTATTTTCAAGCACACATACAATCTATACATGCACACTGCCATTAAAAAACAAAAATCAAAGAAAGCCCTAAATTGAGACATACTCGACATGGCTGTACTGTATTGTACAGCTCACAAAATGAGAAAAGCCGATATTTCCAAACGCAATAATTTGTTTCTTTCAGCACAAATGCGTTTTTTTGGGGGAGGGGGGTGGCGGTTTTGCCGGGTGCCCAACTAGGTCTGAGAGGCAAACAAAAAAAAAAAAAAAAAAAAAAAAAGAGAAAAATATTAAATATGGATGAGTCACCGAAGCGCCACCGGGTGTCACCTCCACGACAAGCACATGCACTCAGGTTGCGTCGACACGTGTTCTGCTGGCAGCGTTCGACCCGCCAAGTAATTCCTCTGCAGCTGAGCACTTCGCTCAAATGTGGAGGAGGAACTTGACTTTGTTTGGGGGTCTGAAGAGGATCGGCTTTTTCCACCCGCCGAGTGCTCCACTCTGTTCGAAACTTCAACTGAGTGTGGCATGAACCCTTTCGGGCGCAGCGGTTACGACAGTGGACCTCATATTATCAGGTTACAGGGTGCATGAAAGGGTTAAACAGCTTAAAGCCATTATTTTGAAGAATAGACGCTGCCAGGCGCTTTCTGCAGTTGAGTGTGTCGGAATGGAACGCAAGTGAGGCAGTGAAAAGAATTTTGGACTCATTGAAAAGAAGTTGAATTCACAATCACATCAAAGGCACACATGCCTTGTCGGCGCTTATGTCCATCCCAGTTGTTCTCTTTTTGTTCTGTTTACTTCCAAAATGAGGCCAGAAGCTTTACAAACACAACCCCGCACCCCCACCACCCCTCCCTCCAAAAGCATCTTTATGTGTATACTGAGCTCCGTGTTGGGATTTAGCGCTGCCTTGTGAGCCCCCCTGACTGATGTTGGAAGGACGAAAATCATTTCTGGGAATAAAAACAAGCCTTGGAGAAGACGTTGC
Organism: Hippocampus guttulatus; assembly: GCF_054856545.1. NCBI lineage: Eukaryota > Metazoa > Chordata > Actinopteri > Syngnathiformes > Syngnathidae > Hippocampus > Hippocampus guttulatus. Next base: position 1,299,864 of record NC_141283.1, on the reverse strand, counting down.
CTTCACAGTCATGTTTGACCTGAGCCGCAAAATGTCATTTCACTTTCCAAAATAGAATATAAATATATACTGTATATTTATATATATATATACACACACACACACACACACGCAATCATTTATTTACTTTTCTCAGTGCGGCGCAAAAGGCAACCAAACAGAATCCACCGCCTCGCATTGATTTCTTGTTTGTGTCCCTGTCTTTAACACTGCCGCAATGTACGCCACGGTTTCTTAAAGAAGAAGAAGAAAATAAAAAGAAAGAAAATAAAGGAAATGAACTTGTTGTTGCGCTCTGCTATCAAAAATAAAGGAGCCAAATTTGGTCACATAAGCTTTCCGCTGGACATTTATCGTGTCCGTTTTCGCAATGCTTGTTTCCAACCGGAACCGGGTTCAGGCTTGAAATTCTAACTTGAAAATTTTCTTGAAATCCGAACCCCGCTTTTAAAAATCTAACTTCAAATTTTCAACCTTGCTCAAATTCCACTTGTAAGCGCAAGTCAATGCAGCTCAATATGCGGCCCGTCATGAGGCGCATGTGCAGACATGAGTAGCCGCGGAGGTCGTCGGCTGCAGGGTGCGCGTGCATGCGCGCGCGCGCCAATGAAGTACGCCTCGTCTCTTTCATATGGAAAATAGGCGGTGAATTAGCACCTGAGACAAGTACCGAGGCTGATTGCAGCCCCGCCGACTTTTAGTATGCATCCGAGAAACTGATTTTGACATTTTAGTAATGGGGGGGGTGGAGTGGCGGGGGAGCCGTCAGCGCGGTCACGCGCAAATCTGTATTTAATCATGCTGACGTTATTATGCCGATTGTGCACCAAGAAGAATAAACTGACACAATAATCACTGTTTTTTTTCTTCCTGGCGCCGGTATATTAACGCATGTGCGGGCAGGAGGAAGCTCGCATTGTGACGCCCGTTTGAATGCGTGCTTGTCCTTGACGTTTCGACTGTACACAACTGCAATGAAAGCTCATTTTAAGCGTACAGAGGAGGGCAACCGATGGATGCAAGATTAAGTACGCTAGCATCATTTCATCACGGCAAGACCAAGAGCTACAGCACATTGTTGTGGTTCGGTATTTGCGAATTCGCCAATTTCGGGACAGGACGCAGAAAACGGCTGAGCCGTGATTCATGACCCGAGGTCTGCGCAACTTGTGATGTCGTTTTCAGTCGGCAGCAAGTGGGAAAATGGCCGCCCCCGAGACGCCGCGCGTAAATACTGTACATGTTCTGACAACATCACATATACAATCTTTGAGGAGCACTCAGAGATCTACTTTATGAGAGAACATTTCTAATCGCATTCTTACCGGTGAAATGCGCACCGTCATCTTCTCTCAGACTTTTTGATACAACCGGAGGAGTGAGGCGCGCTTGGCGGCGAGTGGCATCGCAAGATGGCCGCCGGTGACTTGACTTGCAAAAGCGAGGAGGCGGCATGAGCAGTCTGGGTTTTTTTGTTGACGTCTGTGGGTACAAAAAAATAAAATAAATAAAAACATCTGGATTTTGCTGCTTCATTCATCGTCCCCAAACGCAATTTGAATCCGAATGTCGGGTTTGGATGAGTGGGTCTGCAAAGACGTTTTTTTTTTTTCACTTGACATCCCCTTCAAGCACCGAACTAAAGAGTCATGTGAAGACACCGCAGGACAAAACATACGCCGGTTAGCCATCATCTTTTCAAGTGCTCGCCGCGACCCTCGATGCCACCGCCGCTTGCTGCATAGTAATCACAGCGAGGCCATGGCGGGGTAACGTGCGGGCGTCGCCTCCCGAGGGTCAACGATCACTCGCGCCCTCCTCGCTGCGCGGGGACGTGGCCGTCACGGGGTGTGTCGGCGGAATCGACTCGGATTTTCCTCGGCAAGTCATGTGTGAGAAGAAGCGCTAATAAGATCTAAAGCACCCGCTGCAATTAGAAGCTATCGAGGAGGAGGACAATTAAGTGTAATTTCTGCGTACGCCCCCCCCCGCCCCCTCTCAAAGCCGACCCATGCGCTTCCCTCACGTGGGGCCTCACAGGAAAAAATTAATTAATAAATAACAGATTGACTACTTTGTCATATTAGCTAAAATGAAGCCCTAATGCAGGCTAAAAACACCGACTTAATAATTATACTCATTTAAGACTGGCGATGACGGCTTGGGTGGGGGGGGGGGTGGCAATAAGCTGATAGCTGTACGCTCTGATGCAGTCGAGAAGCAGCGTGTGTGAAAAGACAGATGCCAGATAAGGTCAGGAAGAAAAGGGGATTTGCCATCTTTGTTTTTTTTTTTTCTCCCCTGGGGATTTGATAAGTAGACCATCGGTGTCAGCCCGCTAACACTTTGGGCTTAGCGGCAACTAGAGCACGTGTTCACCAGAGCAAGGGACTACTCAGCGGATGACTTTTGACCCATCCTGCTGCCATATACATTTAAAAATAAAAAACGATAATTAAATAAATGCTGTATAAATACAGTGTAGTGGTTTTCAAGACCGGAAAAAAAACAATTGCTGTTTGAGTGTCTTGATTGACAGCTGCACCCAAGTGTGATTGGTCTCCGTTGCTAAGTATCCGTTTCGCCGGGTCCTTCAAACAAATTCCTTGGCAGAGGTAGCAAATGCGTCTCTCTTAAGTTTCATCCTCTGACGGGAGGCCGCCTTTCATTCGTTACCGCGACGGGCTTTGTGGCAGCTGCTGCTCAAGTCGCCGGCCGACCTCCGACGATAATTAGAGCCTCCGTGCCATGCCGAGGAGATTCATTCCAATTAGGCGAAGTCATTATTCCCCCCCCCCACCCCTACCCCCCAAAGGCGTCGCTAAATTTTACTTACTGATGTCTGCCGGCTGACATCGTGTCTCGCTCTGTCACACAGACTAAAGCGTGCGGGAAGATTGAGAAAAACTTTGCCCAGTCACACCGAGTCGGAATGATCAACCATGTGGAACATACAGGCACCTTCAAAGACATTTATCACGCAGGATTGTTTTTTTCCCTGGGGGTCTTGTAGGTGACACGCTTTGGGCAAAATACCCCGAGGATCAAGAACTACGGTGTTCCCAATCGCAATTTCTACGGTGCGAAAGATCCTTTGAATCTAAAAAGAGACAGACAATATAATAATATGTAATATATTCTTTATCCTCTGCAAAAAGCGAGTAATAAGATTGCATTCTGATTCATTCTGAAACGTGGTGATTCTTTATTGATCAGTGTGTTTGCATCTTACTGCCCCCCGATGGCCAAGACTGGCACAGCAGAGGTTTGATTATTTTATTATAATGTGTTCAAATGCTAATGTACGTACTTTTGTGTTCTGTACTTTGCTTCTGAACGGTGCCTTGTGTATGAAATGTGCTCTATAAATAAAGCTGTCCTGTCTCGCCTGGCTAATGTAAAGCGCGTTTCTGAAATGGTTGAGCGTGATCGAGACTCTCTGATGCTAATGTGTTCCGGCAGCGCGTCATTGACGTCAACACAAACCTGTTCGTCCTTCTGGCGAGTTGTCGACACGGGAGGCGCCATTATCATCGCATTACTCCTCACCCGGGCTCGGCTCATCTTGACATTTGCCGTTTTTGGGGCTCGGGGGAGGGAGACGTGTCACGCTCGGCCGCCTGTCGTGGCAGAATGAGAGGCGATTAAGATTTTCTTTTTTTAATGTTTCCTGGAACCACACAATGATGTTTGTCTCCATCTGCCACTTCTCTTCTTGCCACATGGAATTCCCACACCCGAGCTGCGAATACAACTTTCGGGGAATACAGTGGGGGCATTGAAATACAAATGACACGGTCCTTAGGGTGGCAGTCAAGTCTTAACATTTTTTTTTTTTTTAAACGTGGCTCCACATCCTCACTTTTCCATCTTTTTGTGCATGACGTGTGCGCACCACAACAACGAGGCACTCTAACTTTTATTAATCAGGAAAACTAAAAATGGTTTAATGCTACGTCGCATTGTATAGTGTGTAACCTCTGAAGTGAAAGGTCACGGAGGGAAAGAGTCAGGGGACCCAATGACGCAAACATCGGCCACAAGATGTACACCGGGGGGGGATTTATCGCATCTTCCCGATTCCGAAGAGGAAGCAGGAATGTGCTTCACACGGTCCACACGAGACAAATAGCGGACGTGAACAAAGTGAGATCGCACGCTTCTTTGGAGAGTCGACCTTCTCCGGCAAGCACGTTTCTTTCCTTTTGGATGTTTTTAGCTTGCGTACTATTAATCTCCAGTGGAACTGGAGAGTAGAGATTGTAAAAAGGGTGGTGGGGAGGATGGGGGTGGACAAGGGTCTTGTGGTCAGGGGACGTCAGAGCAATCGATTGCAGGGAGCGTCGGTAAACAATGCAGCCAGCCAGCGATGTCGGAAGGAGATCCGATGATTTATCCTTAGGAGACAAAAGGACGTTTCGTTGTGCCGCTTCGGTAGCCGTTGGCGGGGCGGGGCGGCGGGGGGGAAATATATATAGCCAGGTAATGGAAATTTCCCAGAGTAAGCTGCTACGTGTGATCAGATAATAGTGTCTTCACACTAGGCGAAGTAGCATTTGGCTCATCCAAGGTGATTTTCATTTTACAATTTTTTTTTCCCCCCACTGCCAAGAAGTAGACGTAAATCCTGCATCATTTGAGAAGCCCCGTTTTGACCAACTGTGAGCTGCGGGGGCAACGTGCCTGGCCTGCACGCGCCGGGGAGAATCAGTTATGAGCTTCAACGTTTGGCTTTGAAACGCCGAAATGCACATTTGACATGTGCGCTCTTGCCAAATTTCGCGGCAAAGACCGTCAAACAGAGTCATTATTTCCATGCGTCTGTTTGCGTGCAAACATGGAACTTGTTTGTCCTCCTGGAACGTTCGCATGAGTTCTGATTTGTTTTTGGTTTTGTTTTGTTTTTTAGACGCACACACAACATGGATGACAAATCAAACGCGAGGGGCGAAGTGAGAACAAAAACTGCACCGGCACCAAATGTTCCACAGCTTGACCGTAAATCCATTCAGCATTAATCGGACCGATTATTCTCCTCCCATCACAGCCCGGAAGACCCAAAGACGCTTCTGTTTGTGATTCTATTTTGCGCTGGTTGTCGTTTTCTGTCGCGTGTCGGTCAGAACACTGGCAGGGAAGTGAGGAACCGCTGCTCCATGCCAGACTTCTCATTTAGGCATCATAAGGCTTCACCAACCACAAATCATTTTTTCATGATGTGATGTCACAACACAGAGTTTTGTTTTTCCTGACCTGACCAAAATAATGTCAGGTCGGGCCTGATCTGGAAAATTGATCACAATCGTAGATCAGGTCTATAAAGGGGGTTAAACTCTTGCAGGGTTATAATAGTTTGGGATTTTTCATTTGGGATATATATTTTTAATTAATTCGGTTAGTTTTTATTAGATTTTACAATATTTTGGTCACACTTAATTTGTGGTGAAATGCTTCATTTTAGTTCATTTTTTTTATTATTATTTTTTTAGTTAGTTTCAGTGTTAGTTTTAGTTTTTTACATACATGAAGTATTTATCAAGTGCAAAAAAAAAAAAGTAACTAAGTATTGTGTAAAATGTTAACTCCAATTCTTAAATGACTTTCTGTACGGTCGTGGATGTGCTGGAGCCTATCCCAGTTGTCTTTGGGCAGTAGGCGGTGGACACCCTGAACCGGTTGCCAGCCAAATTGAATTTGAGTTATTTTCATTTATTTATTTATTTATTTTAATAAAAGTGCGGACGTTGTTATTGAAAGTCTCACAGCAGATTGCTTGAAAGTACAGGCTGTCGACTACGCGTGCTGTTAAAGCGTCTAATTAGAGCTTCTACACCAGTGAGAATGTTTGCACGCAACCGCCCGTGTGTGTGCCGTTCGAGGTCACCGTGCTACAAAACAAAAAAAAAAACGTCCATATGCAGCAGAGTCCTGTCCGTCTGTACTCAGCTGCCGAGCGCTCGGGTTCGCGTCACTCGCGCTGCCGTTTCCAAGGTGAGACTCCCTGCGGCAGATGGCTGCGTTGTGCTCTGCAGAGGTGACTAATAGCCCATTAGGCCCACCCCAAATTACAACCTGCCTCCTCCCCTTCACTGAGACGACGCCGGAGCAGATTGGAAAGGTGTCACGATCACCGTTGGACGCATGAAGCAAATACAACATGGATGAAAATAAGAACGCATTGAAACTATGTCCGCGTTTTGTTTTTTGTTTTTTTTGGGGGGGGGGCAATTTTCACAAGTAAACAGCTGCTATGCAGAGCGAGGGGGGGGATTCATGAGCACTGGAGACTAAAACGCATTTTATCAAAGAAACGTCTGCAGATCAGCTCACATCTTCATGAACGTCACAGTGACAGCTCATGTGGCCAATGACAGTCCAGTTCAAAAATGACTCCGGAAAACTTCATGATAATGATTAAAAATATCACGAGCTCAGAGTGCCGGGCAGTTGCACACCTGCGAGGATAAAATAAACCCAGCGCCGCTGCAGGGCATTTTCGTGAGCTTTTTTCTTTTTTTCGGGGGAGGGGGGGGGGGCTCTCTTTTTTAAATGGACACTGAACAAAGTGAGTCCCTTAAATGTCACCGCCTGCTCCCCAGCCCGAGATGACCGCCGCCGTGTCATTTCGGGCTCAGCTGAGGGCAAACGCAGTCATGACACGCACGACTCGCTTCATAACACACATGCGCGCACGGGATTCGCACGTACACACACACGCACACGCACACGCACGTGTAAATATATTGTTTTGGAACTCAAAATGAGGAGAACATGGACCATTGGTCATTTAAATACACGTCAAAGATGTTTGCGGAGTTAAAAAGTGGCAGGCATGGTTCGATAAAATCGAATGTACTTACAAGACTGATCAACCAATCAAAAAAATAAGAACCGAGCAAAGAAACAACCATCTGACTCACAAACATGTTGACCAAGCAACTCATCAACCAATCCAATCAGCAATAAAAACATGCTGGTCTATGCCGTTTTTTTGGGGGGGTTCAGCTGACACGGTTCGCGAATGAACTGAATGGCGATCGGATCCCACCAATGTAGACACAAACACTTGAGCACCAGCAGCAACAAGGTCAATAATCCGACGGCGACTTGGTGCTTGGGAAGTCCTTAACTCATTCACTCCCAAAGACGTTTTTAAACGTCTTTTCCAGGCTTGGTCCAGAATTAGCTGGTACTGAATGAGTTAAATACACGTCTTGACATGTACAACTTGGCAGCAGGTGTGCACGCCGGAGGGAAAGCCGTCCTCTGCCACACACCTGGATCATGACATTCACAACCAACCAACCAACCCCCCCCCAAAAAAAAAAGAAAACCTGCAAAACTCTTCTCAACAGGCTCGCCTACTGCATTGTTTGCGCCAACCAGCGCCGTCTCCTCGCGCCCGGTCAATATATATTATGTCGTCGGCATGTACGACTTCTAAAGAGTCACTTAGGGGGAGACGTAAAGCAATTTTCCAGGACAAGGCGCGACGAGACGAGACGGCGTTGGGCGGGTCGAGCACAGCGTGGGCGATGCAGTTGGGTACATTTTCCATCAGAATGGTACAAAGCCATCGATGGGGGGGCGCTTACAAGAAAAGTCGCGTCGCCTGAATATAACCGTTGGATTGTCTGCAACAAAAAAAATGGAAAGTAAGTATAAAACCTGTGGAATGGCAGTAAGTTTGGAAGATGGTTGAGCGATTGTTTGGGAGGTTATACGAGTTTGTCAGATGTTTTTTGTTGTTTTTTTTTAGGGGGGGGGTTGGTTTTTGCTGAATGGATCGCTTTGTGATTGTTTGCTTTGCCGACTGGTTTGGTCGATAGATGAAATGCTGGGTCGACAACTTCTCGGATCTATTTGCACGTCGGACGGTTGATCGCTCGGTTCTCGGTGGATTTATGAATCCCTCGTTGGATTCAATCCATCAGGTTTGGAAATTGTTTTGTTTTGTTTTTTTTTTTCCTCCGCATTTCTTCCCATGCGTGGTTGGATTCAAGTCAACGACTGGAAGCGCTCCGCCACTCGTCAAACTGTCTTCTCATCTTGTGGGAGTAAATGGAAGACATTTTTTATAGGCGCACGCAAAGCCCGCCGTCTAAACAAGCGCAGCTCCGATATTCATACAAAGTGTGCACAAACAATGCCTGTGGCGCCCCAACAAACACACACACACACACACACACACACACAGCGACTGCCCAGAGTGTGTTTAATAGTCAAGGACACGTTCATTTGTTCCCAGCGAGCATGCAGCCTATTTACTGCAGCACTCTTCGTCTGAGCCGCTCTGCGCTCCATCTATTGATCAGCGGGCCCCGGTATTCACCCGCAGTCCGCCAGACTGATCAACACACGGGCGATTCGTCATTGCGGTGCCGTCGTGGGTCTTCAAAACTTCTAAAAATCAAGCTTTGGGATGTCTGGACGTTGACGAAGCGCTTCACGTCACTCCTGCTCCCCTCCACTTGTTTTTCTTTTCCCGCCCGCCGCCACGTTCTTCATCACTCCGCCGCATAACGACAACTCCCGACTGTCATTTTCCCGTCAGAATGTTCTCGTCACTTTGCCCATCCTGCCGTCACTCTCGCTTTTGCCACCGTCGCGGAGACTTTTTTTTCCCCTCTCACCCCGTCGTGGCTTCCAGGTACTTCAACGCTTTTTGACCACCTTTGAGACTCGGTCTCGTCCTTGACGTCAATCTTCTTTTTCAACGACTGACCATGACTTCCGTCTCGGATGTGTTCACCCGTCGGTCAATTTGGCGACGGCGCGTTTTGACAGGACAGCCGCTTTCGTCGCAGCCCGTTATCGGCGTCGGTCGTCAACGCCGAGTCGTCCTCGTACACTCTCGGCTAAACACATCCGGTACGATGACTAGGAGAGGGCACAGCCCAGGGTGTCAGCCAATGTTGTCCGACATCCCGCGCTTGGCCCCGACTACTGTTCTAATCATCTTCACGGAACGCGGGAACTCCAGAAATAACGAGAATTAAAAATCTAGAAAGACAAAGCGTTCTGATTGCAAGAGTCGAGCCGCTGTAGCGGCGCGCAGAGAGAATCGATTACCAGCCTGCTGGGGGGACGAGTGAAGAATCCAAATTGTACTCGCCTTGAGAGGCCTGAGTCAGAGCCGAGCTCTTCCGCGGAGGGTTCTGCAGCGCTCGCTGACTTGACAGTTTCAACCTCTCAGAATCGGTGAGGGACCAGTTTCGGAAGCATGGCATGCGACCCGAGTTTTCGCCTACTGTACGCGTGTAGTTTGGTATGCCGTTACGCTCCTTTATCCGTTTATGCCCCCCCCCCCTTCCAAAAAAAATGTTCTGTTGTGCTGCGTTAGTCGCTTTGGACTTTTAAAAGGTTCAACTGTAGTAAGCCTTTGACGATCGAGGGCGGACAATTGCGGATAATTGCGGCGAGGAGCTGACGAGTTCAGCGGTCCTGAACGTTAGTCGGAATAAGAGTCTCTGGCACGCAGGCAGAATATTGGATTCCGCCCCCCCCCCCCCCCCGCCCCACCCCGCCGCGCGCCCAAAGTCAATAAAAGGCACGGCCATTAAAGAGAATATATATGCTTTATTTGAAGAGCAGCACTACTGTGGCTCTTTTATTATTGACACTATTGCGCTGACACACACACACACACTCCAGCGCCCAACGCAATGAGTCTTACGTGGAAGTCGACACTAATAGAGACACAGCTCAGTTCAAACGGATTACACACAAAAAAAAAATGAATGTACCCCACTTCTCTTTGGTCCTTTTGCGCTACGTTGGCTTCTGCTACGATATCGAAATCCCAGAGGTTATTTTCTTTTTTGCCTGCAAGTGAAAGGCGGTGCTTTCGCTGAGTGGGCAAAAAAAAAAAAGCAAATCACGAGCGACCAGAGATTGAACAAACTATATCAGTCTTTTTTTTTCTTTTTTTTTTATGATAGCTGCGGCTTTGCTGACGCGAGACTCGCGGCAATAAAAGCACAAGCAATTACCATCAACTAAGTACAGATGGATATGACACGATGATTCAGAATCCGATGGGATGTACGAGCGAGCGTTTGGGAAACACTCCTCAACTGAAACGGTCGGTCGGTCGAATAGTCACTCAGTTCAATCAAGTTAAGTCTGTTTGATTTTAGGGATGCTTGGCTGTTTGGTCACTTTTTTTTTTTTTGGTTGGGTAGTTTCTTGGTTGCTTAGTCAGATTATTGGTTGGCTTGGTGAATGCTTGTTTTTTTTTTTTTTTTTCCAGGGGAACGGGGGGCAGGGGGGGATGTCATTCGATTGGTTGGTGATTTTATTTCCAATCCGTTGTTTGGTCTGTTGATAAATTGGTCGATCAGATTGTCGATTTGGTGGGTCGCTTGTTCAGATGGCTGGTTCTTTTGTTTGTGTGGGCCAGATGCGGATTCAGTCGGTCAAAATGGTTGATCGGTCAGGTTGGCTGGTGGTCAGTTTGTCGCCGGCGTGATTTAATCGGTCGCTTGGTTGGTCGTTTGGTCAGATGATAGGCTGGTTGTTGTGCGGTTGGGCTTTTGTCGGGTGGTGGGGGGCTGCTATTCAGTAGTTGGGAGGCCGATCAGTCGGTGGGTGGATCAGTTGGTTGGTTGGTCAGCTGATCAATCGGCAGTCAGTTAGTTGGTTGATTGTTCCGTTTTTGGGGGGGGGGGGGGTTTAGCTGTTTTTTTTTAAAGTTGTCAATTGGTTTTGTTGGTCAATGAATGATTACCAGGTTGATGATAAGCCAGTTGGTTGGTCTGGTGACTAAGCGACCGTTGATTGGTCAATTTATTGATTGGACGGTTTGTGGGTATTTGGTTGGTCGTTTTCCTTTGGGTCAGTCCCTCGATTGCTTTTTTTTGGAGGTCATTCACATCGTTGGTTGCCACTTGACACTTTATGCAGCAATCACTTTATTGGTTGGTTGGCCAGTTTTTTTTTTCATAATTAAGCCCTGAAATAATCTGTTCAGAACGGATTCAAACTTGTCGCCGATGAGCGAATCTTCCGCCGTGGTCTATCTGCTCTCCCATTCTTCACGGTTATTCCAACCCAGCCACGATCCCGTCAACTGCACTGATTGGTATTCATGCGAAGGACTAGCGGGAGGTAATGTGTGAAAATGTCGCATTTCCCCCCCTCCCCATCTGCTAATCTGTATATACACAAATCCAGGTGCGTAAACCTTGCGAGATGATTCACATTTTCGGTTCGGAGCCGGTTAATGAGTTTATTTATGAGGCAAATGAAGAGCGAGCAGAGTTGTTGGTGGCGACAGGGCGGTGAGGTGGAGCGATGTGCGGCCACCGCGCGACTCTTGCAAATTAACGATTTCCCGAAAAGGGCGGGACGGGTTCGACGACTCTCAATTCCAAAGAAAAGTTTCCCTGAAAGTTAACAATCAACCGCCGGTGAACTCCGCAGACGGCATCATTTGTATGTCGCCACAGCGGCGACGCGTGAATTTGCCGCCGCTCGGGACGGTTTTGTTTACCTTGTGACAATTGACCAATAAATAAAGTCTGCGCCGCTAAGGAGATGAGTTGTGGCGGAAGGAGGACACGAGAGCAGCGGATCGGCGTATTTCTTGTCGTCGTGATGTATTGTGGCAAAAAAATAAAATAAAAAAAGTTGAGGATGCTAATTGCTTTTAATGCATTGCTCCCGACACCGATTGTGACTACGCCAACAGTGACTGGAAAGATAAACAAGAAATTCAATTCTAATAATAAAATATAATAAAATATAATTCAACGCAATAAGAAATTCTTTGTTGGTCTAATGCTACATGTTTTATGTTCAATAAACAAACCGAAGCAATTTATGTGCAGGGCTGCCAGTAACGCCAACGATGCGCATTCTTGAACGACTAAGCTAGCCGTTACTTTTTCCAATTAAGTAATCAGACGACAGTCACAAGTTTGCGTTTTTGTCCGCTAAAAAACAAAATGAACTTTCCAAATGAACCAATCACATACACATACTTGTCTTCAAGTGGAGGCAGCGCGCATCTACCACCAAGTCCTTCCAATTCACCCCAAATAAAGTTCACACGTTCTAGGAGGCTTTCGGTGTTTCAAGTGCTTCTAATTAACCCGAAACCGAACTTCAGTGATTCAGTGCCAGTGTGCACTGTCGGCCATAAGGATACGTAAATATAATATCATAATTTAGGTACACTGGGTATCATAGGTAGATATACAACCCGTATGGATGAAAACTAACGGCCCGCCCTGTTCACCGTTTTAAGCGCAACATCGCCGTTTCTGCAGATACGTCTTCGCGCAGAGCAACCGGAGCGGCCAGTCAGCACTCCTGCTTGCAAGCGCAGTGAGAGTAAGCTGTAAATTGGCCCATACTGTATGCGAGTGTCTTTGGGGACCTCCATCCATCAGGCGACGGATGAGGTAGTGGGGGGCGGATAGCTGAAGTTTCCTTTATGGATGCGCTCTTTACGGTCTCCTTGACGAATACGCACCCGGAGGCCGCCATTGCTCCAAATTGGCACACGTGAAAGAAGAAACTAGATTTTGCCCATTATTGTGCCTCGGCGCCCTGCCTTTTGTATGTCGTTCGCCTGGCACGCAGGCGAGCTACGGATGAGGATGACGCTACTCATGAAGTCATTTTGTCGCAGAGGTGTTGTACTTTGGCTGAGCGGTGGGAGAATATAGACGCTATTGAGCCGAGGCGATGACAGTATATAAATCTGGCATATATTTCATATGTAAGGCGCACCGCATTCTAAGGCACATTGAAAAGAAGCGAAAATAGTGGCTTGCCACAGTTGCGTTCTACATCCACTAGATGGAGCTACGTTACAGGAATACAATTCAAAACAGCTTTATTTATATGCCGCTTTCACAACCGCTGCAGCTGTAAAAAAAAAAAATCTCTTTACAGAAAATTAATATCAGAATATTGATCCTTATATAAGGCGCATCAGATTCTAAGGCAAACTGTCGAAAATGGAATGCTTTTAGGTGCGCCTTGTAGTGCAGAAAATACAGCGTATATATGAAAAAAAAATTACAGGTCTCACTTCAACATACTTCCATCACACCAACCGTTCCACGATGTTTCTTTTCTTTGACCAAGAAGTAAGCGTGACTGCACTGCGTTTGTAAATCAAGCCTCACCAGGCTCTTGAAGTTACGTTCAGCGGAGTGGAAGCTTATCTTTCTGCTTGCCCTCGCTATAATAATGAGCACAATTAAGCATTCCGCTCAGCTCTGTGATTGAGCTGTTGTTATCTCCGCTGCCTCAACAACAACGCGCGCCTTCTCTTCTCATCCGTCAGCTTCATTAGCAAACATGGACACTGGTACGGGCGCACTCAAAAATGGCCAATTGGATCACTCGCGCTTTGACGGGTTCCCCGACTTTTTTTTTTGTATACTTCTTTTAATGCTCTTGGAATTGGGAAAGGAGAGCTGTTTGAATCTATTGTTTTATTTCTGGTCAGAATTCCAAGTTGTCCATTTTTTTTGGGGGGGGGGGGGGATTTTAGATAATTATTCCAAGGTTATTTGTGACTTTTTGAGAGTAGGTTGTCATTTCAAATTTGACAGCAAATAATTTTTCAAGAAAGAAAAGCAAATTCAGCACAGAAAGAAAAACATTCCAGACATGATACACCGCCCCCCCATCCCTCACTCCTCCCCCGTCCAGCAAATAACAGTACAATTCCTTTTTGTTGCCCGTCCGATGGAGACTGACATATTGAGAGTGAAAAGAATCAGATAAGGATTGTTTGTGTGTGCGTGCGTGCACACAAAATAAATCAATCGCTGTCATTACAAAACAAAGGGGAGACTTGGCAAGTCAAACGAAGACATGGCATGTCATCACATTAGCCTCTGTTAAAGCGCAATGGAAATATTGCTAAACATACAAACATTCATTTCTCTCAAGTAGCCAATTGATTTTGAACGATTCCCCGGAAGCAATGTGGTCTTCTACCTCATTGTTGTCGCCAAGTCTGATCGATTCCAAACGACGTCCGACCCGAGGCCCGTGGGGAAATCACTGATGACTTCTAGTGGACCTGTCAATCAAATTGTTAGAAATCAATCATCTGGTTCATTGAAGGAATCTTGTTGATGAGGGTAAACTGGTGACAGGTCACGGCAGCTGAGGTTTACGGACAAGATCCACCAGGTCTAAATAATTTGTTCCCTACAGTGAAGAAAAAATTTGAACCTTCCAAACGCAATCTTGCAAAAGTCAAACACAGCTTGAACTAAAATTTAGAAAAGATTTTTTTTAATCAACATAAATTTGTTTTTACAAGTAAAAGAAAAAAAAATACTTGGAACTGTGACCAAAACAAATATATATATATATACTGTATATATTTTTTTAAACTTCCAAAATTAAAAAAAAAATCTAAAAAAAAAACTGCTTCTAAAAGGAAAAAAGAAATGGCCCAAAATCCCCCCATGCAAAAAAAAAATAAATAAAAAATAAAATTGTGCCCTCAAGTCTATGTATGCATATGCTCAAAAAATAAGTAAAAAACAATACGTAATTGATATGCTAAACTAAAATTAAAAAAGAAAAATGCACATTTTTTTAAATTAATAAAAAACCAACAAGGAACTCGGAACTAAAAGCTATGTTGCTCATCAATCTTTTTTTAATCACCTGCCCAACATCCACTTAATGAAAAGAACTGGGGGGGGGGGGGGGGGGGGTTTGTTGTTTTTTTTTTTTTTTTAATGTAAGCGGAGGTGCACTTCACAGTGTGTGTGTGCGTGCGTGCGTGTTGGGAAGGTTAATCAAGTCTATGTTCTTTGGCCCCATGCACACACACATACATCGCCACGGGCATGCACACACACACGGCGCTCGTGTGTGAACCTAGCGGGAATGGGGGGGTGAAAGGGTGGGGGGAGCTCTGGCTGTCAGGACAAATCACGGTAAAACTCTCCGGAAGCTTCTGCCTGACCCTGCTGGAAGAAAAAGGGGAGGAAGAAGAGGGGGAGGATGATAGCGAGCCCACCGACAGCGGTGGGGGAAGAAAGGAGCCCTTTTTTTTGTTGTTTGTTTTGTAAGGAACTACGTAGTTCATGATATGTCGGGCCATTTGGTGAGCCTGGCCTTGTCTGGAGGGGGAGGGGCGTTATTGGGCGCCATACGAGGGCGCAATGGGCGCTCTCCGGCGGCTTTGAGTTGCGGTCCACGGCGACATGCAGAAATGCTCCCTGGGCTGAGCCACAAATAGACGCGCTGACATTCTGTTGTCGTTTTATTAATTCATAAATGTCAGACGGGATCACGCAGAAGGCTCGGGGGATTGCGGCCGTGTTTACAGGGCCGGCGTCGCCTTGTCCGCGGGGCCGTTGCCGCTGGGGGCCACATCCGTTTGTCCTACATGGGCCCACCTGGTGGACGTCTACTTATACGGCAACAATCCATTTGATTTTGCTTCAGGGCGGGCGAGGAGCGGGCCAAAACCAAACTTATTTGAAGGTATCGGGTTGTCGTGCAGGCCGCCGATGCCAACCACCGATACTTGACATACTGTATGACATCGAGTAAGTCAGTTTCAGTGAGTACTCAAAGAGTGAGTGAACGCACACAAAAAATAGTAATAATCTAAAAATAAAATACATAAATAAACATTCCTCCCTACGTTATGGATTTTCGGCTTTGGTCGTCAGGTACGAAAAAACAGCGAACGGCTGTATTTCAATGACAACATGGTCGGTTTCTCTTTTCAGAAAGTGACAAAAGCGGGGGAAAGTATGCCGACCCCTCTACAGAGCAGTTTTTCCCCCTCTCTTCAATATCCCACGAGAGGAAAATGTTCCTCCAAAGGACCCATTATGATAGATTTAATGACACGCATTTTGTGATACGCTGGTCAGCCTGTACGCATGCCGACTGTGATGATCACTAATGGCGCTGATGGTGCGAAGCGTAAAATGAACACGGAGGCAGTCAGTTGTGGCATCTTTCAGAGTGATATTTTTGTCATATGTAGTGTGTATTTTCAGAGCAGAAAAAAATGCTAAATGTATTGGGCAAAATAGGCCTCTCATACAAGAGGTTTTTTTTTTTTTGTCAGTGAGAATCAGGGTTGCTCATTGTCATGCTCATTGTCATGCTGAAAGTTAATGTTCCTATTCAGTATCACTAAAACGTTGCATTGACCACACGCTGCACAAAATGGGCGTTTGCTGCAGTTAAAATCAATAAAAATAAAAATATAAGCCTGTTGAAATGTTGATTGTATTCGCCTGGAATGATAACAACGCGGTGCTGCTGCCACCTAGCGGTTTAAATGTAACTAAACATTTTCGCCTTGAAATAGGGCACGTAACATTCATTTAATGTTGAATATTGGATTTGTATGTCATATTGAGATTGAATTTACATCAAATGTCCACTGGGACTCCTATAGAATGAAAAATGTTACATCTGGCGTGATTACTAACAAACGTTTGAGTGTTCTTTTTGCTCAAGACAACATGCTCCCTCTGTTCGCTGTTATGCTCAATGAACACATTTAGCTCTTTAAATTATTTATTAAATGTATTTTTCGGATATTTGCAACGCGACTGCATTGAATGACACACAATATTAAAGCTGGAAACATTTTTAAAGTATAGAGAGGACTTGCCTTCGGTTTGAGCACGTTCGCTGGATGTCATTTCAGTTGTCATTTAGTTCACGTTCTTCTCTTTCTCGACACCTGAAAAGCAAACAGTTGCAGGTTTGCAATGTTGGGAGACAACCCCAGAGCGTCATTTCTCAAACGTAATGTTTACCAATTGCAAAGAAGACGTATACAACAGCAACAACAACAACAAAATAATACGCGTTTTATCGAACTGTCATGCAAGTTGGTCATCGAGGAGTCAGTCAAGACAGTTGGTGAGCTGTTTGGTGCTCAGGTGCAGCACTGAAAAGTGCTGCATTATAACGTTAAAAGTTTGACCTTGGTTTTCAGTCGACGGCCATGCCACCATGACAAGACTCGTTCTCGAAAGCAAAACTACGTTGGACCTCATTAATTCCTCGAGACTAGACCACCTGGAAAAGACCGGCGCTGTCAGCGTTTTCCAATTTTTCATTCGACCAACAGATGGCGGTGGTGTTTTCCCCTTCCTGTCACGCCTCAAAACGCTCTTTTCAGAACTTCCAATTCTTGTTGATCGAATTCCGGTTCACGTCTTTATTTCACAATTTGTCATGCACTTAAAACACACACAAAAACACACGAAACGGAGGAATTTACGGATTTAACCGGAATTATTAATGGCCGCTGTTTTCCATCTCTTCCAGGTGCAAGACACCCGATCCAAATTAGCAGCTCATCAAGCCAGCTGTAAAGCAGGACTCGAACGACCCTCCTCCCCATGTGTCCATTTTGTGGGTTTAAAACCAGTAAAAAAAAAACATTAAAATAATCATCAGAGTGGATGGTTTTGGTATTTCAAGTGTGTTGTGAAACAGCGTTCAAGGTTTATCGATGATTTATCACTGAGCCACGTCAGGTGGGTGAGGAGGTTGATTCAGCACGGCGATGCTCTTCACATCCAGGAAATGTCGCAAGATTCAGGGTGTCGCGGGCAGCGAGAAATTATGCTGCCACAACTCAGGATCTCCCTTTGTAGACATTCTGGCCCATATTGAAGAGAAAAACTCCTAAATTGCATTTGAGATCTGCGGTGTCAGAAGTGCTGGAACTTTTCAAGTGGTATATTTTCAGAAAAAGCAAAGAAGCATCCAAGTAAATACGAAACGGAAAAGATGTTTGACCCAAATATAAGCAGCTGGGCTAATTTGGGGAATAATAACACCACTGCCCACATTTTAGACAGGAAAAACCTTGATTATAAAAATACTCAGCATCTTCATAAAGGCAGATTCTCATACCCATAACCTCTGTTGTGATCAGTCAAGTTCATAAACATTCTCATCATTGAATAAAGCACAGCATTCCAATTGGGGAAAAACAACATTTATTTGCAGCATGTGTCTCGAATAACCCATTCATCCAGCCTTCCAGGTAACAGTTGGCAGACGTCTTTGCGCATCGTGACATTTAATCCAGCTGTGGAGGAGTAAAATGGAGATCTAAGCAAAAGTGGCAACAGACACTCACAGAATCATTTACGGACTTCAGGTGAAAACAAAAACAAACATTTACGGGCAGTAAAAAGGTTAAGATGTGACTTGCCTTAACAAAGCCGATGTCCTTTGCGTACTGCCGGAAGCACTGGCGGCACATGTTGAGTCCGTATTTACGGATCAAGCCGTGTCTGTTCGAGCAAACCCGGCTGTTGGAAACAAGTGGAAATTTTAAAAACAATGTACTGTTAAGCCTACTTTAACAACTGACTGAAGCAACAGCACAACAGCCGAAGAGGTTTTACACAAAGATGTTTGTATGAATTTATGGGGAATTGTGAAGTGATGGTAACCAAGGTTTTTGTTTGTTGATTTTATTTTTTACTGGCAACTGTGCTTGAGTATTCATTGTACGTTTGAGTCCTGACGTTTTCAAAATACGCTTGTTAATACTGAAAAAAATACGTGCATCAAAACAAGAGTAAAAGAGAAAAATGGTGTGTTTTTTATTTGCGTGATACCACGTTGTGAAAATTAGCGTGCATAATACAAACACTTTGTACTTTACTTTGCAGTAAAATACATGTGTGTCTCCATTTTTAATTACGGGATTTTGAGCATTTGTTTACCCAATCTTTGTATTTTTCTACACGTGCATCCATGTTTCAAATTAAATAGTATGCGTAGATCGCATACTTCTGTTGTAGTTCTGTTACGTTTTAAAAGCGATTTTGAGATGCTAGCCTAGGTAGCCGTATGCATCGGGCATCAATCCGCCGCCATGTTCATTACCGACGAGTCTCCATGCGGTGCGCGTTTGATGGCAATTTTTTGACATACAAGGGAAATGGAAACCACGCCAAACTATTATCAGACGAGAATTAAGTACGGACACGGCGAAACTGTAAAAACACAAACCAGGATCGGGATCCCTGTCCAAATTTTCTGGGGTGACTCCAATAGAGCTGTTGGTGGCCCATCGTGTCTCTTTTCGCTCGAGCGTCGGAAAGGAAGACAGAGGTCTGCGCGTGCGCGAATGAAATTTTCCGGATCCGGTTTCAGTGAGCAGTCGGGTTGGGCGCCATCGAGTGGCCGGATGACCTTATAGAAATTACATCCAACATCAAAATAGGAAGCAACGTATAAAACGATTTCAATGCATTACAATGACTGGTATTTGGAATTGGTCATAATTACATCTACATTAACGAAAAACAAAAGCCCCAAAGCATGATTTGTCCAGCACCGAGCTTTACTGTCGTATTGTGTTCTATTGGTGATAAGCAGTATCAGCGAAAGTTAAAATCAATTTATGGAATTTTCTGAATATAAATGGTTTTATTTTTTCCCTCATTTAAAAACGATTCCTTTTAAATACATTTATGACTTCGCAGTCATGGTTTCTCTCAGAGTGCTTTGCTATTACCGTACTATTATTATAATTACTACTGTACAGCGAGCGCCCCCTGTTGAGCGAATGAGCGCTGTGCGATGGTTTGGTCCCGAAATTGGACATTTTCCCATCATGAGCCGTTAGCTGCTTCTTCCATGAAGCTCCTCGGGAGGGATGGAGCGGAAATGGGACACGGACGAACCGACGTTTCTCTCCTGAAGTGAACGGTGGGCGCTTTTACTTCAGGTAACCGACCCGATGAACGCGGGTGTGGCATTTATTTTTCGGACGGTACTGTTTTGAAGGACGGAGTTAGCTAGCCGTTGCTAACTTAGTGCTAGCATGCTGCGGTTCAGTGTCTACTACGACGGTAGAGACAATGTTTTAGGGCTCCAAGGGAGATTATATGCATTTGAATATATTTGCTTTACTTGTGCAGTAGGTAAAAGTGGGTTTCGAGAGGAAATGAAAATAAAACAATAAACACACATAGTGTCATGTCAAATGCCCTCTGATTAGATATTAAATCAGAGTTAGAATGCGATCATTTGAGAAGCAGTTATGTGTTCAAGCAAAGTAAAATTGGTTCGCTCTTTGAGTTTGATTTTATTGGAGTCAAATGACAAAAATGCCGTCCAAAATCAGCCTGACCAGTTAATCCAATTATATGCATCTCACGGGCTATTAACAGCGAAAAAGGGGGGTGGGAATGGGGTTTGCAGAGTTGTTGCGCGACGTCATCTTATGACCTACTTACCAATAAATATCAAAGGCAAACTCGGGTTCTTGGATGGAACACCTGCAGAACGCTGGTCAACCAACATTTTTGTCCGGAACAATTGAAATTCAGGAACGGTTTAAATACTACAGTTCAGAGCTAACTTGATGTATTGATTTGTGTTTCATTCAGGCAATTCATGCTCACGAGAACCTCGCTGCGTCCCAGCAACTGTCGTGCTTTCTTGGCTATTCCCCACCCGTCAGTGGCAGTGGAGCAGGATCCATGTTTCCAGCAATTAGCCTCTCTGCACCTTTTCCACCATCGCAACCACCCTCCCACAACCTGTTTTCTTTCCCCTCCTCCCTCCGAGAGCCCGATCCCCTACAATGAGATTCCGGATCTACAAAAGAAAGGTGATGATACTGACTGTGGTGGTTGTCATCTGCGGGCTGGCGTTGTGGACCAGCGCGCGGCAGAAGAAGATTGAGCCGTTCCCAAAGGAAGCGGAGGTGGAGGCCTTGGCGAAGAGAAGTAGTGGTGTTAGCACGAGTAGAAATAGCCTGGACGACCACGTCCGGTTGCAAGCCACGGTCGGCGTGAGCCGGGTTCCCGTCGCGCCGCTGAACCAGACGCGCCTGGAAAGAATAAAAGACAAAGACAACAAAGCCAAGCCCAATGCGGATAACACGACACTGGTGTACCGCGGCATCGTTTTCCAGCTCAATTTTGACCAGACGATAAGAAACCGGGAGAAGTTTCAAGCGGCGCGGCAGAAGGACGACCTGGTGGTGGTGGTCCAGGTCCACAACCGTCCGGATTACTTGAAGCTGCTGGTGGACAGCTTGCGCGGGGCCCGTGGCGTGGAAAGCATACTGCTGATATTCAGCCACGACTACTGGTCCCCCGAGATTAACAAAGTGGTGAACTCGGTGGACTTCTGCCAGGTCCTGCAGATCTTCTTCCCGTTCAGCATCCAGCTGTACCCGCAAGAGTTTCCCGGCAACGACCCGAGGGACTGTCTGAGGGACATTCCCAAAAAAGAGGCCTTGAAGTCGGGGTGCATCAATGCGGAGTACCCGGACTCGTTCGGGCACTACCGCGAGGCCAAGTTCTCCCAGACCAAGCACCACTGGTGGTGGAAGTTACACTTTACGTGGGATCGCGTGCACGTCCTACGGGACCACGGGGGTCTGGTGCTGCTGATCGAGGAGGACCACTTCCTGTCCCCGGACTTTATCCACGTGCTGAAGCTGATGTCGGCGCTAAAAGGAGAGCACTGTAGCGACTGTGACATCCTGTCACTGGGGAGCTACAGCCACATCGGCTACTCCAGCAAAGCCAACAAGGTCGAGGTGAAGGCCTGGAAGTCCACCGAGCACAACATGGGCATGGCGCTGAGTCGGGACACCTACCGGAAGCTGCTCGGCTGCACGGACACGTTCTGCACCTACGACGACTATAACTGGGACTGGTCCCTGCAACACCTGACCGTGTCCTGCCTGCCGTCCTACTGGAAGGTGATGGCCAGCGAGGCGCCCCGCGTCTTCCACGCCGGCGACTGCGGCATGCACCACAAGAAGACCGCCTGCATGCCGGCCGGCCAGAAGAGCAAGATCGAAAACATCCTGCGGAGCAGCGGCAACCAGCTGTTCCCCGAGAATCTCTTGATCACCAAGCGGCTGCCGTCCAACGGGGCCGGAGGCGTGGCCCCGCATGTGAAGAACGGGGGCTGGGGGGACATCAGGGATCACGAACTCTGCAAGAGTTATGTGCGATTACAGTGACCTTAATTGCTTCTATATCATATATCGTCTTTTTTTTTTTTTGCATCCTCAATGAAGAAGGCCTTTGAAAACTAAAAATCGGTGTGGACTTATTGCCTGTTTCACGAGACTGTTCCCCCTCGCCCCCCAAAAATAAAGTTGAACGTTGGGATTTTTGCCTCATGACGGATCACGTTTGTCTTTATGTTTACGTCGGATTTGTCGTATCTCTCGCTTGCGCAGCCGTTGCGCCTTGAAGATAACGCGATAAACGCTTACATGTTTTTAGAACGTGGGAGACGTGCCCGTAACTCCCAGCTTGATGCGGCAAGATTGCCCGAATTTGGAAATGAGATGCCCAATAATTGGCGAGTGATGATGTATCTCTATTTTTGGGAGGAAAAAATACAGACAGAGTTGTGGTTATAGTCTGTCAAATATTTTAATAGGCGTCACATGGAGGGAAAAAAAAGGCTGCCACTGTTCAAAACCTCACACTCTCTCTACCTGTGGGCGGTAGATGGAAAAAAATAATCAAATAAACATCCTCACGCACTGTCCAGCTCTCACGTGAATCAAACACAGTGTTGCTTTTAAAAAAATATTTCAATCGTCGTCTGCACGCCGCTCGCACTAAAGAGGAGTTGTTAGCTTGGGAGTCGATTCACAACAATAAGCCAGCGCGCGTTTCTGCAATTTCACCTGAGCTCGGCATGATGGCTGAACAAGAGCGTTTGCCACTCGCTGTAAAGATAAAAGCATCTCCTATAACTATAACGCCAAACGTTGCGGTAAAAAAAAAAAACAACAACAACAACAACCCTGAATTCTCTTTATGTACAATGGAAATGGGGGGGAGAAAAAAAATCTGCATATTTAAGATTTTCATATTAGATTTTCTGTATTAGAAATAGGCTCTATTTTTGGTCCTAAAAAAAAAAGGCTCAACTGTTAATCATCTCCATAAATCATTACAATATTTACATATCATACAGAGCGCATGTCATGTGGAAAACAATATTAAAATTAACAATAGGTATCAAGTTTTACTTCTATTTAACACCCCCCGCCCAAAAAAAGTACATCTGCCCTCTTTGAAAAAAACAAACACAAAAAAAAATTAAGTGCAAACATTGTTTTCCGAAATAATAATAAAATGAACGCGATTGCAGCATCCAACGTGGGAGACAAAGGGCGCCGACGAGCCAAGTGCTTTCAAAATCTGCTTGTGTTCTTCTGCGAGGATTAAAAACACGCACGCGCGCACACACACACACACACACACACCAGGGAGGAATTTGTGCAAATACACTTTGTGTGATTTAAGGAAGTCGTACCTCCATTAGCGGAGGATATGCAGCCACTTGAAAATATTGATCCCTTTTCGAGGCCCACCACATAGAATCAAGAAAACGGGAGAACGCTCCAACGAGACGACGGCGAGGCCTGATAAGAGCCGCCGCCGTCGGATGAACAGTGAAGCAGTCAGCCCGTCCTAGAAAAACCTTAAAGCTCCTCGCCTTTTTGTCAAATAGCACCCATTTCACTGCAGACTCAAGGCGGCGAGGTTCCGCCGCCCTCCATTGGATTGATCGTCACCCACCACCTCTGTGGATGTTGGAGGGGAGGGGGGGGGGGGGTTATACTACGGTTCCACTGGGCGAGTTGGCGGGGTTGTTTTGAGATGACAGCAGTCCCTGCGGAGACACGCGCCACAGACAAAACGGCGGGTGTGAGAGCCAAGAAAAATTCACCAGGATATGCTCAAAACGTGGCCCGTCACTCACCACTTTCCCGGGCCTGGCCCACGTGCAAACGAAGCCCTCCTGGCAAGCCGTGACCAGGCAGTCCTCCAGGAAGATCAACACCGTCAGTCTCTCGTGGGCGATCTTCTTGCACACCAGCGGCTCCAGCAGCGGCACGTCCTCCATGCGCGGGCACAGCGCCGTGCCCAACGTCTTGGCGTTGTCGCCCTTGGTGCCGGCCGCCCGCGAGGCGCCCAGCTGGCTGAGCTTGTCGCCGCTCTTGCTGCCGATGTGGCCGGCGCTGAGCATGCGCTTGTGCTCCTTTTCCGAGCGCTCCTTGCGCGTCTCGTGCAGCGACAGCGTGGCGAACTTGCCCACGCCGGCGGCGATCAGGGCGCTGTCGAGGATGCCGCCGCCGCCCTTGGCGGCGGTGCTACTGCTGCTACTGCTGCTGCCCGTGTGACTGTTGGGGGTGCTGCCGCCACCGCCGCCGGCCGGGGTGGACGACTGCGGTAAGCTGTTGGAGCGAGGCAGCGTCCCCGGGAGGGAGTTTGGCGTGTTGCCGCCGGTGCTGCTATTGCTAACGCTGTTTTTGCCATTGGTGCCGGAAGTGAAAATAATGTTTGCCGCCGTCGCCGGCGGGCTGGCGGCATTCATGACGTTAGTGTGAGTCCTCGTCCGAGACAAAGGTAGGTGAGGGAAGAGGATGTCCTCGGTGAGGTCCCACAGACACAACTGGGTATCCTGACCAACGGACCCGAATCGGTACGTCACGCTGACGGGCCGACTGTCCGTGGAGTTTCTCTTGGAAAGTCGGGAGTGGGCGCTGTTGGCCCGATCCCTTCCCGCGCTAAAGTGAATATGCTCGTAGAAGTCCTCGTCGCTGCCGCTAAACTCAGCGGGGGGCTCGCCGCCGATGCCGTCCTCCACGCTGGTGGTGCAGTGGTCGAAGGCCACCACGCTCACCCACGACTTGTGTCCATGTCCCCGGGCGATCACCCTGCAGTCCGAGAACGACCACACCGTCACCAGGTCGTCCTCGCCGCCGGCCACAATGTAACGCCCGTCGGGGCTCCAGCACACGCAAAGCAAACCGCCAAAGTAGCTCTTCATGGTGCCGTGCAGCTCGGCGGCGTCGAAGCCGAACACCCGCAGGTAGCCGTCCTGGCTGGCGCACGCCAGGAACTTACCATCCGGGGAGAAGGCGAACTCGTTGAGCGCGCCGTCGCCCACCGTCCAGCGCAGTAAAGGGTTGCGGCCCGACTTGCTCTTGCAGGTGTGCACGGCGTAGTTGTCCCCTTGCTTGAGGAGCTGGTAGTGGGGCGCCGCCGTGCCGCACGCGTTCTCCACGTTGTACAGGTACATGGCGCCGCTCGAATGGGCCACCAAAAAGAGGCTCTCGGAACCGGGGACCCAGCGCACGCACGTCACGCGCGACTTGTCGATCAGTCTCTGGGGAGGCCAAGGAGCAGTTGTCAAGGACCAGCCCTTTTCTCGCGAATACCGAACAATTTATCCAACGCAAATCAACGTCGTCATCAAGTCCAATGCCATTTTCAAATCCCACCTCTTCATTGAAGAGCTTGCTCGTCTCCTTCTTGATCGGGTCGATGAGCTGCACCTGGCCCGCCGAGAAGCCCACCAGCAGCGAGACGCTCTCGGCAGTGGCCGTGAGCGGGTTGAAGTCGTGGCACGTGGGCTGCGTGCCTTTGTATAGCCGCTTGTCGATGGGCTTGCTCAGGTCGGCGGCCTGAAAAGCACGAGAGATTCAACTAAAACCTTTTCACCTCTTTAAAGCCTCTTCCTGTCATCGTTCTGAAACAAGAAATCCATGTCGTAAATTAAATTCAGTTCGATTTGTTTTTACAGATGTTGGATTACTGTTCAAAAACTGAGACTGATAAGTAGGCAAACGCTCATATTTTTGTCGCTCACATGAGGTGACATGAACGCAACGTGACGTCACTACAACTACCTCTCTCACTTTTGACCTCAAGGTCGAGAGCGACCACCTGACATTTCGGCAATCGCGTCATGTTGTCATCTCATTCCTGCAAACATGTCAAATATAAACATAGCATTCGCGGCATGGCGGTCACGCATAACTGTTGTGAAAGTTCCACAGTGAGACGAGCTCACTTTAAGTGTTGAACAACTGTGGCGATTATATTAGCTGGAGTTGCTAATTAGCGTCAAAAATTGTTAGACGCTACATGGCCTCGTCCGGAGAATATGCGACACCAGCCGGGTCGAGAGCGGAGGTGGACCAGAGACGCCGAGCCGTTGCGGTTGCTCCAGAGCCAACGCGTTCAATGGCAGCTACTGTCAACGTTGTTTACCTTTCTCACACCTTTGTAGATATAAAAGTAGAGCTCCCGGCCCACATTGAAGCAGATCCTGTCGCCATTGCCCGACTGGTCGTTGACGTTGACGAAGGAGACCCTTACGGGGTTGGATCCCTGCGAGTTGAAGGGTACCCGATTAGGGCGGCTGTACTCGGAGTGCGTGAGGAGCTTGTAGACGCCTTCCCGGGTGGTGAATTGCGTTTTAATCTCGTTCGTCTCCTTCCCTCCTCCCTCCGCCGCCATCTTGAAAATCGCCGCTCATCCTTGTCCAAGGCCCCGGATATTGCGGACGACGCATGTGCATTTCAGACCAGCGGTCATGCGCACTGGGTGGTCACAACAAGTCACGTGAGACGAATAACGAAAATAAACAATGACCAAGTGACGAAACAGGTACCAGATCAACGATTGGCTGTCCTCAATGCTGTACTGAAATTATAAATATTATCCCAACAAGATATAATCCAAATTCGTACATTTTAATTGTGATCTTGATATTGAGGCTGAAGTGATCCCTGACAGATATTTGTTTTCATTTTCATTCAAAGTTTTATAGTGAGCTCACAATGCCAGAAAATATGTAATAGAGTTTCAGGAGAAGCTGAGGAAAATAAAAAACAGGTGTCCGTATCAACTTGAAATCTTTTCACCAAATGTTTTACAGGGTACATTTTATGTATACTTTTTAGAGAAACCTCTCTAATTTTGTTGGTGATCAAAAACTATGGCGCTTACAGATAAACGCTGTGCCCAACTTACTGCTTACAAGTTTGAAGACATCTCTGATGCAAACTAATTATGTGACACACTCCGTTAAACATGTCTCCGTGATCAAATCAAAACAAACATTCTTCGAAATATTGCAAATCTTTCTTAAAAAAAATACAAATCCATTATTTTTGTTTGCAATCCGTTTTTTGTTTTGATTTATTCAAATGACATTTTTGATTGATTGCAAATAAAGACATATTTCTCTCCATACATTGTACTTAATTAGCCGCTAGATGGCAGAATCAGTATTTCAGCCGGTTATGTACTTCCTGAATCCCCGATTACTTTTTTCAATTTTGTAATACATATATCATCTCGGCGTGAGTCTTTGTATAGTAATGTAATGTATTTTTTGAAGAATATGTCGGGGTTTTTTGTGGGTGTTTTTCTTTAAATTTTCATTACCGAGGTCAAAGTTCACAGGCTGTCCACTCAAAATGGCGGACGAAACAGTACGTGAGTGGAACGACGAGCAGCTTAAAAGTGACGATTTGCCCAAAAAAGACCTGATCAAGTTCATTCAGGACAATGCGGCGCACTCGGTACGTCTGTCAGTTGAGTATTCCGAAGCCGCGGTTGTCGTTTTAAAAGTGCATTTTGACGAGAATATGCCTCATTCGCGTGATGCAGCCTAGCCTGTGCAGCCCCACATGGGGGCGGAAATCACTGTTTGCAAACAAAGCGGCTCCTGTATTTCACATATAACCTCCCGTTTTCTCAAATAACACCTTATTCTGTGTTTAGTTTCTCAACGAGCACAGATTGCTGGGAAATATCAAGAACGTGGCAAAAACGGCCAAGAAGGAACAGCTCATCGTCGCCTACAATGAGCTGTTTGCCAGTAACGTGAGTGACGTCACGCTGACGCGCGTTTGGATGCATCTTAAATGCGCACCGCGTTTTGGGAAAAAAAACTTTCGGTATTTTGTAGAGGTTTAAAGGCACAGAGCCGGTGGAAGAAGTGACGAAGCAGGTGAAAGCTGTAAAAATCGATGAGAAGCCCAAAGAGGTCAAGGTTGAAGTTGTGGATGAGGTAAAGACCCAGGCACTAGCAGGGTAATTTTCTGTACAATTATCGTAAGTGCAGGTGTTGCTTCCCTTCAGGGTCCGCCCAAGTTTACCAAAGCAACGCTGAAGAAAGGTGACAAGACCAACTTCCCCAAAAAAGGCAACACTGTGAGCTGTTGGTACACAGGGACACTGGAGGACGGCACCGTCTTTGACACCAACATCCCCTCAGGTGCTTAGCTGCACTCGGTAGCCGTTCATGTTGACTTTGCAGTCAGACCAACCAGGGTCTCACTCTGTGATCTCCGCAGCGGCCAGAAAGAAAAAGCAAACCAAGCCGCTGAGCTTCAAAGTGGGCATGGGCAGAGTCATCCGAGGGGTACGTGTGTTATTCCCGTTGCTGTTCTCCCCTTTTTGTCTTTTTTTATTTAACGTTGTCGCATTCCCATAGTGGGACGAGGGCCTGTTGACCATGAGCAAGGGCGAGACGGCCCGCCTGGAGATCGAACCCGAGTGGGCGTATGGGAAGAAGGGCCTACCAGAGTCCAAGTATCTTTTTTGGGAAGTAGATGTGAAGTCATTAGAAATTGTGAGGATGGGTCTTAATGCAACGTGATGCTTGAAAATGTCTCAAAGGGACATATGCGTGTTTTGGGAGGCCGCAACATGCCTCAAAAATTACTCGTTTTGGCAAGCATGTACATACACAGGTGAAAGTACATTGACATGTATTTTACTGCCCATCTGCTCCTTAACTTTTTTTTCTCCAGAATTCCACCCCACGCCAAGCTGATCTTTGAGGTGGAGCTGGTGGCTGTGGATTAAAGATGAACGTTGGTAACCGGGAATCCAAATTACGTAACCATTTTGTTGTCAATGTCAATGTAATTCCCTGCACACATGAAATATCTTTTTGTTTGCATAAAATCTAACTTTTACAAACAAGACTGTCGTTGTATTTTTTCCTTACATACACATTTAAGTCAACTGAACCAAATCCTATCTGATAAAGATCTATAAGGGATGCATATTAACTAGTTCTTGTCTAATATTGAACCGAGACCCACCAAGAGTTGCTCCAGAAGACAAACGCTCCACTACGGTGTGCCGAGTTTTAGCGTTTTATTCACAGCAGGAAAACATTTTAACTGTGCCAAAACGTCTCGGTATGGTCATCGCGCACTCTTCTTAGGAGTTGGCATTGGGTCCCTTTTTCTTGCCGAAGGTGGGCACCACGTTGACGAAGCGCCGGTTGTACTGGATGCGACGCTTGGCGCGGCCAGTCTTCTTCTTCTTCTTCTCCTGCTTATCCACCTGCCACACAAAAATGAGCAGAATGCAAGACTTGTAAAGTTATTCCGGACATCACATTTCAGAAATCCCATCCGTTCACAGCCCTGATATAGACCCCTGAATTTCATTTTAACAATAAAATCCATCTTTCATGCTTTACAGAAACATTTCATGGCTTATAGATTTGCTAACTAGCATTGTACCACCAAACAAACACTCAAATTTGGCTATACAAAGGGTGAATTCACGTGATTTTTTTTTCTAGTGTTTATTCTGGAAACAATCCTCACCTTGGGGGTCTGGCCTCTCACTTTTCCAGCACGGGCCAGAGAGCCGTGGACCTTACCTAGAAACAAAGGGGAAACGGTATAAAAAAAGGGGGGCTCACTGCTGCAACGTCAAATATTTCAACACTGACCTCCCAGGAGCCTGCCGGCGACCTCCAAGGTGCAGTGCTCGGAAATGCCGCACGATGCAAGTGAGGCATCATCTTCCAGGGGGCAACCTGCGAGCAGCACCACCTGATCCTCCACGAGGAGACCCTCCAGAGTCTGGACGTGAGCCTGATGTGTGGCAAAACAAACTATTGCTGCCCAGTATCACAAAATATAGCCTCGCGATCCAATTGTGTGACTTGCATTTATTTATTTCTACCTTAATTTGTCCCACAGTTTCCTGACCGGTCACCTCAAGGGTGTGAGTGTTCTGGGCACGCAGGAAGAGCTGCATCTTGATCCTAAGAAGAGAGACTGCAATTTAATTGAGTCGAACTATGATTATACATGATAACTGTAGCACACTACATTAGGTAAAAAGATAACATTTGTACAATCCCTTAAGAAATTACTACGGTCACATACATTCACAAAATGATTTATGTTCCATGTATTTTTAAATATAGATGTAAATGCACAGTTCAGAGAGTAAGACATTGCGGGAGAAGGTTGGTTTGACAGCCAGACAAAATATTTGACTACAAATTGCAAGTCTGTTATTGCATTCTCTTTGATCCCGAACATCTCTCAAGGAGAAAACTTTGGACCGATAAAACACCAGCAACTCGCGCTTTTGGTCAACCCTTTTTAGATTTTACTATTTAAATTGTCACTTGGCTGAAGCTCACTAGGCTTCGTTAGGGAAGAAAAAAATAAAACCAGCAACATTTGGCACATGTAAATAACAAACGAAACCGTGAAAACATACTTTTGGGGCAGGAAGAGAACAACGTTGTCGCGGTAAGGCTAATGCTAAACTACATCAACTCGCAACATGCGGCACACGAGATTGGAAGGGGGCGAAAAGGGGACACTAAACACACAAATTATAACCAGTCTAGTCAACGTGAAGGTTAAATAATATGTTCAAGTGTGTTTTGGGTGCATCTGCGACACACAATAAAAGCCAGTTCCAGGCTAAAACGCACATTTACCACTCGATTCCGACAGGCCTTACCTCGTTTAGGTGCTAGTCGTTAGACGCGCAGCATAGAAAAGGCTGTTCGAGGTGACGATACTGCGCATGTGCTATATACGTAATTGCGTATCGACAGACGGAGTTCCCCCGCCCCATGTGTCGTCGCCATATTGGATGTGTCGTCGCCATATTGGATGTGGCGTAGTTGCACTATATGCGCACATATTTAATCCTAGAGTAGAAATATGAAGTTTTTGTCTGCACATAAATTTATGAGGGCCTTTGTATGCCTGCGGGCCTCTCTCACATCCGGGGAATTTAACGGTTAGTAGCAGCCTTAGTGGTAAGTACCTAAACTCCCAACTTCATTATAACATTTCATCACACTGTCAAGTCATGAGGCACTTTCACATTGCCGTTTTTTAAATGAATATTGTAATATTTGGAGCATGCAAAAATACTTCATAAAATGCTTTAATGTAACTTACTAGTTGCCCACAAATGACAAGGAATAACATGAAGCAAGGACACGCCTAGATATCAATCTGTTTATTATGAAATCAAGTTGAGAAAACAAAG
The DNA here is from genome assembly GCF_054856545.1 of Hippocampus guttulatus. Lineage (NCBI taxonomy): Eukaryota > Metazoa > Chordata > Actinopteri > Syngnathiformes > Syngnathidae > Hippocampus > Hippocampus guttulatus. Next base: position 1,268,752 of record NC_141283.1, on the reverse strand, counting down.
GTAAACAGGAACTCTTCATTTTGGGTTCACTGAAACACATTAAAAATTCAGCAAATTTAAAGAGACCCTCAAGGAGAGTGAAAAACTTTGCCTAGAGCACAGGGTTGGTGGGTGATGGAAGCAAACCTCTCTTTACAAACAACATGCATCATGTGTATACTTTTAGATCCCCAACAGGAGCTACGTGGACTGTATTTGAGAAAAATTAGCTGGAGTCAAAACAGAAAATAAATCTTTTGGAAACGCGGTGCTGGTTGTCTTAATTTGAAAAGCTAGACACATTCTCCCATGAGAGCTCACGATCACAGTGGTGGCCCATCATGTCGGAGGAGGAGGGTAGTACTGGTTGTACTGGGCGTATTGGTTGTACTGGCTCCACGAATTTTGGCCCCAGGCGCCATACTGTTGCTGAAAAGGAGAGAGAGACATTTTGAAATATGAGAAGGATCTGTGTTTCAGACAAGGCACATATTTTCTATGGAAAAACATTATGCCAGCAGTCCCCTACCCTAAAAAGGTAAAAATGAGATTGTCTCAATTGACAAACCTACTGTTCAGTTGAAAACAAAGCTATTGTTCTGTTATATGAATGGCAACGTGGTTAGACAGGTTTATGAACAGCATTCAACTGTTGTGGCTCTCGTTGACTCGCTGGCATAGATGCGGATATATGGTGCAGTATGAAAATAGAAAAGGAAAAAAAAGGTAAAAACCCACCTGGTACCAGTTGTTGTAATTGTACGCGCTGTTGGCTTGCATGTCAGCCCCGGCGGCGGCCATGGAGCCGTCGTCCACGCGCAGCCGCTTGGCATCGGGTTCCTGAGAACTGTCGTAGCCATTCTCCGCATTCCTCTTTGATAAGTCGACTTCCTTCTGCAGGTTCTGGTGTTCCTCGTAAGCGGCCACCAGGCTGAAACGACATTTCCATGACGTCAGGTCTCCAGGGCCAGAGTTCACGCTGCATTAGATTGTTCGAAATCTGATTTTTAGCCATTTTGGATGAAGGCACAATTCTGATTGGAAACCATCTTATTGCCTCTTATCTTTTTATCTGGTTATGGGGCTGTGATGCGCATCACAGTTGTGCCACTTGCAAAAAAATAATTACAATATAGTAAAATAATAACAATTTGAGAATTAGTATCCAGCCTAAGATAGCGCTCAACGACGACAAGTTTGCTCAAAACTCACGCGTGGATATCGCTGCCAAAGTCCTCGAGGAATTCCACTTTGCGCTGGGCGAAGAGGAGGCGCGACTCCATCTCCATGGGGCTCTTCAGGGCCCGGTCAAAGCAGGCCAGAATCTCAGGCTGGTTCTGTGTCACGTCGCCGCTGAACTCCAGCTCCAGCAGGTTGAGGTACAGCCTTGGACACGTCTGAGTGAGAAAAGAAGCACGCAGACCGTATGTGGACTTTGTTATTCCTCATTTTGTGGCCTTACTCTTAGATAATGAGCCACGTAAAAAAATCTACATCATGACGAGAGATCCGCCAAGAGCAGAGGTGTGGCTTTCGTTACCTGATCTTGCTCGATGGCGTCCAGCAGCACTTTCCTGGCCTTGCTCAGGCTCTTCTGCACCTTGAGGAACTGCCGAGCCAGCTTCACGGCGTAGAAGGACGTCTCCGAGGCGGTCTTGGAGGACTCCACCGCCTCTTTCAGCAGCGCCTCCGCCTCATCCAGTTTGCCGCGCCGGCGCTCCAGGCTGACCCGCCGCAGACGCACCATGGCCAGGCTGGGCACCACCGTCTCCAGGGTCTTGAGGATGACGCTGGCACCTTCGACGTTGCCTGTGGAGGTGGACCGGGAAGGGCAGGGAAAAAAAAAAGGGGGGGTGGGGGAGCAGGACGTTTTAGGAGTACATACTACAAAAAAAATTGAGCGTTTGATTTGCGCCACTCACCCTGCTGTTCCTCAAAGCCAGCCCACAGGAGGTGAATGGCGGGCTTCCTGGGCAGGTGGACGGTGCAGGCCTTCCGGTAGACGTGCCGAACGCCGTCCGTGCTGAAGGCCTCCAGGTATTTGGCGTACTTTTTGAAGCGTGAAAAGGAGAGAAAGGGGGAAAGGAGAGCCAGCAGAGGACAGGAGAGCGGAGAGGGAAAGAAAGGCAAAGAAAACAGACAAGAGCAGACGTTTGACATTTCCCGCTTCTCCGATCCCGGTGAATGTCGTCATTGACAAGATCGTTCTTAGAATTTTTCTGTGTAAACCCATCAGCACCTTCATGGAACCAATTAGATAAGATTCTGTAAGGTAGTGGGAGACGAAGAAGATGCAGTTGGCAAATGCTGCAGTCAAATCTTGTGTGGCAAGCTGGCCATCCCCTAATACAACAGATACAGTCACATATCAACGTTACACGCAAAGAGAGTGCAGGACGTTTTTGTGGTTGGTTGTTTTTTTTTTTCCCGTTTTACTCCATGTGATTGTCATCGATGGTTGGGGGGGAAGTGCAGGGAAGCGGCGAGAGTAGAAGTGGTGTGGAGGAAAAAAAAACAAACAAACAACAGCAAGAAATGAAACGCTTTGATACCTTGATCCAGAACTCTTCATATAGAGCACAAGCGATCAGGCAGCGTTCAAAGAGAACAACCACACGCTCCGGAGTGCCGTTCTCCATCTCAAAGTCCAGGTATTCCCGCCAGTTGTTCAGCTGCGTCTTCTCCAGGGGTTTCACGTGGAAGTAGGGCCTCTTGATCTAAAAACCCAAAAGTTCCGTGTTACACATCAGGAACAGAAGCGCGTGCATTCAGACGATTGAAGCTGGCGATGTCATACCCCTTCCTCAAAGGCCCAGCGCTTGCTGACTTCGTGCTCGTTGAGGTTGAACACTTCCTGTCGAGCCTCGATGGCTTTGTGGCGCATGTTCTCGATCTCTGTCACTCTCTATGCGAAAACACAGAGGAAATGTACACTGTTGGCCGGCTTGACCACAATCACCCGTTCCACTTGATGTAATTAGCTGCCGGTGGCGGTCCCGCAGCCATAGATTTACATCACCAGAGACAAGAGGCCTGCAGAGAGGGGGTGTATATATGCACCCTGCATATCAACCTCTAGGTGGAGGTGCTGCGGGTCAATGGGCCTCGGTTGTTCCTTTTAGTTTAAGGGCGAGTGTCCCTGACAGGATGCCAGCGTCAAGCCCCCCTTGGCTGTCTTTGGCTTTGCTGCCGACATAAAGACAACTCTTCAAACTCTTCTCTTAATCCACATCACGGTCATGGTGGACAACAGGCAACCTCCATCTAACGCCAGATTAATTTTTTTTTTTTTTGGGTTGTGCTTTCGGAATTCTTCTCTTGGTTCTTCTACCTGGACTCTTACCTTGGCGGGGTCAGCGAGATCCTCCGTGCCAGGCGGCAGCTCCTCCTGGTTGGCGGGCGTTTCTCCGTCTTCTCCCACCATGGTGGCCAGGTTGGCTTTGGAGAGCTCCAGCCTGAACTTGACAAACTCCTCCTCCGACAGGAAATGTTTGGGGTTGTTGTTCTGAACGTGATCTTTAAACCTGCAAGTGTCGAGTTGAGATTTGTATCGCCATAAAGTCAAAAAGGCTCCGATTTGGGCTGAGTAATTGATTGATTCATTGAGTATATGTCAGGACGATTTCGTGCGGGGTAAACAAATCAAAATGCAAGTTGCCAATGTCAACCCTCGCTCAAGTCATTCTGGACTTTTCCCTTACTTTTGTAAGTGCTGCGAGTAGAGCTGCGTGGGGATGCCCAGGATGCGGTCGTAGATGGCGGTGACATTCGCAAGCTTTCCCTGTTCCGTCTCCCAGATGACGAAGGACTCCCAAAGGCGGTCTGAGCGGAAGTCTGTACCGGCGGCCAAAACGGCATGTTCGTACGCCCTGGGGAAGAAAGAAGAAAGACGCATTTTACTTTGGGCATTTTGTACTCTGTCGACAAAAGCAGCAGTACGGCCTTCAGTATAGCCAATGACAAACATTTTGAGGGGGGCGTCTACCACTTGAGTAAATTGTGAAAGCGTATGATGGCAGGGTCGGAATACAGGAAAATTGTGTGAGGCCATGATTTATATTATCCATCCATGATCTGAACCGCTTGTCCACACAAGAGGCGTGAACTGAGCTTGTCTTCTTGTGCCGTGCGACCGCATATTTTCACACCGTAGCGCAAACGTGTTATGTCACGCCATTTGTAACCTCACGATGAACTTGATGAGGTTTCTACTTACGCTCGAATCCGTCCCTCTGTCTCTGGGTCGCTCGTGTCAGAGTTCTCCTTGATGTAGGTCATGTAGTGCAGCCAAAGGTCCACGCTGAGCGGGATGGCCTGCAAGCCTCGCCGGTACACCTCTTCTGCCACATGTATGTAGCCGTGCCTTTTCTCAATGTCGGCGTACTTCTTCCAGTACCCGTAGCAGTATGGATAGCGCATAAGGAAAACGTCAAATGATTTCCTCACTGCTTGGAGGATATTCTGAAGGGAGAACAGGGTTACAGTGCGTCATTTTCTAGTGCCTCCATTGTCGGTGATGAGGCGTCTGTATTTTCTTTACCTCTTGCTCGACATATTGCAACAGGTAGACCCAGGCATTGAAGTCCTCCGGGTTGTCTTCGCATCCTTTCAAGAGTTTTTCAAATTCGCTGGGGAGCTCCGGCTCTGTAGGAAGGATGGCTTCTTGAACGGCGACTTCTTGGGCGGCGACTTCTTGGGCGGCAGCTTCGTGAGCGACGGCTTCTGGAGCGACATCTTTGGTGGCCTCCTCAAGCTCCATGCCGTCGTCGGCGGATTGAGACGCCTCTGTGCCATCTGTCGGAAGATTTTAAAAAGAGGGCATTAATAAACCTTTCATACTGTACCACAGTACAAACACATTTGAGGGCACATTTGTCTTTTTACCCTGATTGGTCACTTCTTGTGTGTGCGGCTGACCCTCCAGGGACTCTGCTTTTTGCTCCGCCGGCTGTTCCGGGGGCTGCGGTGGAAGCGGCGGAGGTGGCGGTGGCTCTTCTGGATGCAGTGATGCATTGGCGGCCTGAAACTGTTCCACGCTTTTCTCCACAGGGGCCAGCTCCGGAGGAGGGGGAGGGGGCGGAGGCAATGGCGGGTTGGGGTGGTCTCCTGCCCCAGAAACGGAATCCATGCTGGGCTGTGGGGGTGCTTGCTCCATGGTCCAGTCTGCGGTTTGGTTTAGAGCAGGAGGGTACACTTCTCCATTCGACTCCATGGCACGGGGCTCTGATTCTAGCATTCCAGTGATGGGTTCTTCTGAGATGTGAAGGCCTGCTGGCAACAATCAGTCTAGTTTCACTATTAATTAAAATGACATTTTTGCAGACAGCTGTATTAATGTCTTCTGATCTCTGACTGGCATTGGTCTTGCACTGTCTAATCTTACATTTATCCACCAGACATTCTTACATTTCGTTACTACATGCAAAAACAACCTGTAAAGTGCTGACTGTTGCAAGCACAAGCGTTTTATTTGCTCTACTAGTACATCTAATTCTGCTGAATACTAGCCCCAGCGTATAACAATAGTCTAATTTAATTTTCTGGAGACTCGTTTTACATTTTGATTACAATGTGGAACATTGTGGGCCAAAGTGTTCGGACGTTAAGGACGACATATAGTTTGGAGTTGGCCTAACTAACGAATAAAAGTGAACGTTCGCCCTAATATATGTAAATATTATAACGTGTCAACTGAGATAAGGGCTTAGTGTGGACGACTTTTGTACCAATCAGCACAAACAACCCTGCCGGTAAACATGCAAAGTTCAATCTGAAGTCGGGCCTCCGCTGACGACTATTTCCTGGAGACACCGCCGCAGTTGATGTGAGGGCAAGTTGGCTTCCTATCGGCCTTTTAGTTCAAAACGAACGCGCTGCACTTTAGGCGGCGTAATACAAACCGACAATGTTGCTTTTAAGAGCAATTGAGCCACTAAATGGTCGTTGACCTTCATATGTCTACAAACCGACACTATGCTAAAATACGCCATTTGGCGGCGACGCCGACTCTTCTTCCAGGAAATAGTCGGACCCCGGCGGCTTTTCTACATGCGCTAGCCCCGCACTGGCTAGCATGACAAAGTACGGTCTTTTTTATACGCGAGAGCATCCGTGTGGACAAAACCCGGTTTAGAATCTTACCAGGGGCTTCCATGTACTCTTTTATCGAACTTGAAGTGCCTTTCTTTGCCACGCTATCTAAACTACGACGGTGCGGCGTGCTTCGTCCACCATCTTTTTCTCAACTGGCAAAAAAACAAACGGGCAGTGCGCATGCTCAGGAGACTTGGGCCGAGTCTCGAAACGTTGACAGTACGTCGAGTGCACGTCCCGAGCACTTTCGACACATTCTGTGTCATGTTCTGAACTCAGTTAAACACAAAAACCTGACGCGTCACTTCATAACAGTACAAACGTGAAATTTTTATTGAATCACCGTTAAGAGGTTTAATCACGTATTTGAAAAACAATACACATTAACTTCAAAATCTGTTATTAATGTTTTCTAAGAAGTAGGTCGAATGGTCTGAAAATACCCTGGTTTTATTCAGCACATTATGTTGCCATACTTGGGATATTCAAGTTATGCTGTAATGATAAGGTGTTTTTCTCGTGACGAAACAGCTCCTGCTCACACAGGCCACACGAGCGTATGTAACCGCTATCAATGAAATGGGAAAGTAAACACATAAATAAACATAGGCAGCGCGCTTCATCCCGCGCTAAACTATGCTGAGAGGTCACCCAAAAATAACTCGATGTGATTGAACATGTAAAATTCGTTTTGTACACGGGGCATTTTTAAGACGCCGAAAGACGATTTAAAGGCATTAGCCCGGTTGTTACGGAGCTGTGCTGCTAAAGACTGCAAATTTCCCCAGTGTGGGACTAATAAAGGTTATCTTATTTACAAATGCGTTTCATGTTTATACTTCCCATTTTCTTGAAAGGGAAATGACTTTTTCCTTTCACACACATTCAATTATATAGGTATGTTCAGTTTGTAATAATAATGTGTTCCCCTGTCTGATGGGTGCAACCCGTTCTCCACAATACGGTTGCTGCTTTCCTAGATCACCTACCTCTTGGGAAGCACTGGTACAGTCAATCAAAACTAGGCACTGAATACTTTTTCATAAATCCACTGTATTGGATCTCGGATTGTGTATGTGCTGAGCATGTATCAAAATCGGTGTTGACATTATTGATGTCATTCACCACACCGTTGAATCATTTGAAAACACGTTAGCCAAAATAAAAAGTCAGCGTTTTCAAAAGACACATTTTATTCTTTGTTCTTCATTATAAAAAAAAAAGCTGTTGATAGAGGAAAGAAAAAATAATAAGAGTCACATTCCTGAGAGCACATATTGATCACAGTAGATGTCAGACGAGCTTTGAGAGGGAACATCAGCATCTGTTATGGGATGGACTCGTCTCATCCTGATGTCTCCATAACATGTGACACAAACGTATATCGGACGTTGTCAAACTTTGTCATCTTCCTGAGATAGCCACGTCTTGCCCACACACTCACCGAGCAGTGAATGGCTTCAAACAATATATATTCACAATGTTCCTGTGAGCAACACAGACGTGTGCATGGTGACGCACTGCAGCGCGATCTAGCCACAAAACTGGAAGAACTGCAACACTGCAACCACATCTTTGCACCTTTTCTGAACAACAAATATTCCAAACTATTTACTTATTCGAGATGAGAAGAACATGGGTTGAGCGAAAGTAACGATAACCATAAGAGGAAAGCATCTCCAAATTTTGTGGGTTTTTTTATATCCCCAAAACAAAAATAAATAACATTGTGTTTTGGAGAAAACAAATTGAGACAGATGTGTTTTGTCATTAAAAACGGGAATAAGGACCAAAGGTTTAGAATTGCTAATTTTAAAAATAAAAATATGTACTTTTTTTTTTTTGGTTTGGGGATTTAAAAAAATCATACAATACAATTTGACAAAAATGTTACTTGGTTTTAGCAAATATTACTTTGTGCGAACCACTTTCAATAAAAGAAGAAAATGTGGAGAAATGTTTGTTCAAATAAAAAACACGATACAAGCTTTTCAATGAAATGCACCAGTTTCTTATGTTATACAGAGATGGAACCCATGAAAGACACCTATCTGATCAGGCAGTCACTACGATTATTACATGTTCATCACTTGAGGCTACAGTTAAAAACTATCCCTCGTCCCACTATCTCTATCTCGTCCCATTATTTCGACTCTGAAAGCTACATTTTCATTACAATACTGTAGTCTCTTTTGTAAATTATACCACTGTGTATAAAATTAGAACTATTTAAAAGGGGAAGATTCAAGTTTTCACGAATGCTTTTTCTTTGATTAAAATCTAAAGGTTGAGGAAAATAAGTGTGCTTCCCAGTGGTGGATGCCATATTAACAAATGAACAAGGTGCACATTTTTCACTCAATTTTACGATCACCAAAAAAAACAAAAAAAACAACAACAACAAAAAAAAGGAAGACGTCAAAATCACAGATTGTCTCGGGTGCGCGTCTTTTGTGGACATCAGCTGCAATTCTAACGCGTCTCCCTGCAGCAGAGCATTATGAGCTTCTAAGTATGGCCTCACAACTACACACTTCACCTGCACGTCGGGCCCCTCGCTTCCTCTTTGAACGCTAACGTCCCTGCCACAGCTCGAGTGACGTGGGACGCGTCGTTTAAACATTTATCCACGGTCCTACTAGCGCACTGCATCGTTCAAGTACTCGAATGCTCTTTGTCACTTGTAAGACAATTACACGCAATCGCAGAATGACAATATCTTTTCGGCTGCTGCCTCTGTCTACTGTAAGACATTTCTGCTAATGTAGTACTAGTACAGTACGAGTACTCGTACTAATGTGTGCTTGTTCTTCGAGTGTGCAGTAATGCACACGCTGAGGTGGAAAATGACCACTAGTAAGACTAACTGGTGCGCTGAATTATCTTACAAGGATAAAAAGAGTACTCGTAGATGAACATTTCAATGCACGAGTAGAATATTGAATAAAAATGCAAAAAAAACGGCTTTCCATAGAGACAAGATAGGATGGCGCTTATTTCCCCTCGTTCTATTCAAGTCGATGAGAATGGGGAACACACACACACACACACACACACACACACACACACACACACACACAAAGATCTTCCGCACAAAAACAAAACCCAGACTGAGGCCTTTGAGCTTAGTCGTGAGTTATAATTTAGTAAAAAAAAAAATGGCGGTTTTGGCGTCTACTCCACCAGGGGGTCCTCGGCCTTGATGGCCTCGAGCGGCGTGCCCGAGTTGGACAGATCCGAGCCGTCATCTTTGGAGAGCTCGTCGTGCGGAAGCATCAGGGCGGCGGCCCCCGGCAGCCCCGCCAGGCCGCCCTGCGTGAAGCAAAGGTGCTTGATGACCTCGTTGGGGCTGGAGAAGGTGGTGGCGCAAATGTTACACTTGTACGGCTTGGACGTGGCCAGGAACATGGCCTCCATTTGGCTGCTGTCGTCACCGGCCGCGCACAGCTCCATGCTCTGGCGGTCCACCAGCGTGTAGGCGTCGGCGCCCTGGTTGAGGCACACGTGGCGGGCGGCCTGGTTGGCGCGGCAGAAGCTCTTGCCGCAGGCGCTGCACTTGAAAGGCTTACCTGTGTGGATGTACATGTGCTCGCGCCAGTGGCTCTTCTGGATGAACTTGCGGCCGCACGTGCAGCACTCGTATTTCCGCCGCTTCAGCTCGCGGTCCAGGTCGCCGTTCTCCAGGTTGTCGATGTCGGCGATGTCCGAGGGGGGCGGCGTGTCCGCCTGGGCGATCGGGATGCCCGCGCCCCAGCCGGAGGCGGACGCCTCGGCGCGGGGCGAGTCCGAGTTGTTGCCGGAGGCCAGCGTCTGCTCGCCGTCGCTGACGATCTCCACGGCGGCGACTCGGCTCGCCTTCAGGAGCGCCTCGGCCTCCGCCGCGCTCTGCTCGGCGAGCGTTACGGGCGAGAGGGCGTTGTGGTTCTCCGCCGCCTGGGCGTGCTGCAGCAGGTGCTCCCTCAGCAGGCTCCTCTGGTTGAAGCGACTCCGGCACAGGTGGCAGGAGTAGTGCTTCCGGAAGGACGAGCTCCTCTTCATGATGCTGGGCTTCACGTGCAGGATGGCGTTGGCGGAGGCGATCGGGGACTCCGACGCCGCCTCCTCTTCGGTGGGCTGAACCCCGCTGGTGGACGCCTCCGCTTCCGGAGGGGAAGCGGCCGGCTTGGCCGCCGCCGCCGCGGACGGGTACTGGGCCTCCGAGCCCAGCGTCTCCATGTCAACGGGCGAGGAAAGCGGCAAGCGAGCGGAGAGCGCCGCCTTCTGGTCGGCGATCTGGATGCCGTAGAGGGAGGTGGAGAGGTTGATGCTCTGCTCCGGGTGCGCGTACACCGACTGGCTGGCCTCCTGCAGCAGAGGGTAGGCGTGCAGGAAGCGGACGCCTTGCTCCAGACGCGTGGGGTCGATGAGCTGCGGGGCCAGCTTGCCTGTGTACATCAGGTTGAGCAGGTAGCTGAAGATGTCGGGCTGGATGTCCGTCGCCTTCAGACGCACGCAGTCGCTGAAACAACATCGGACACGAGTGTCCTTCAACTGGGGCTCGTGTCGAAAAACACATGCTCTCGAACATGCAGTCGACAGTTTACTCTGACAAAGTTGTAGACGACATCAGGGGTGGCAGAAGTATGGCCCATTTAATTCATTCAATACCAGCTAATTCTGGACCCAGTCTGAAAAGACGTTTAAAAACGTCTTTGGGAGTGAATGAGTTAAAAAAAAAAATCTGGCAGAGTATTGACATTATAAACTGCCCTGTCACATTTGTTGCGTTAATTGAGCCATTTAGCCGCCAGGGTGCGGAATCGATTGGTGATTAATGATGTCTTGAAGCAACATGGAGTGAATTGACTAATGTGGCTGCAATCTCGTATTGGGGCTCTTTGTTGAGAAAATTTCAAATCGGGATTGTCAGTAGCTTCTTTGCACAACAGTAAAATAGCACGCCGCTAGCTTAAGGTGGTTGCTTCGCTCGTTCTTGAAGAAAATTGACGACAATATTTTTTTTTTAACTTGGTACAAGTCATCCACATTGTGGTTGTGTGTGTGTGTGTGTGTGAGAACACACTGTTTCTTGTACCTGTCCTGGTGAATAAAGAGCATTCTGAAGTAGTTGGAGAAGGCAGCGAGTACGGCCTTGTGGGCTTTAAAGAACACATCTCCGATGGCCACGGTGCAGTCGCACAGGAAGCCAAACTCTCTCTGAGCGTTGAGCTGCTGCAGCAGGATAAGACCGTGGTTGGCCAACTCCATTCTTCAACCTGCACGCACACACGAGCACACGCGCGCTAGTCAAGTTTCCTGTCTGCGACGAGACCGGAGGCGACAGCGACCGCACGGGGGTGGGGGGGATGATTTTTTTGAAAGGCTCCAGAGCTTAACGGCAGAGTGGCGGCTCAGTAAACTCCTTCGAGAATTTGTGTTCAAAAGTGACGTGCGCACTGGGCTGATTATGAACATTTGATTTCCTGAGCAGTGGCGCTCATATGATAACTGTGGTCAAGCGCCGTCACACCAGGATCGGTTCAGACAGAACCCCGCTGTCGGGTTGCTGGGCAAACGGACCCATTTAAAAGTTAAACAAACAAACAAGCAAAAAAGTGGGGGTTTTTTTTGGTGTTGTTTTTTTTTCTGTAACAATAATGTTTTAGGTTTCGGACACAATTGGATAATGAACACGCCCCAGGTCAAATTGACTCAGGAGCATTATGCTGCACCCGAGCATAACAGGAGTGTTATAAGTAAAAGTTAAAAAGCACAAGTCAGTGCTTAGTGGAGAGAAAGGAGAAGAAAAAAAATGACATTTATTAGACGACATGTCATGAAAATGACAGGCGACCATCCAGCATCATCAAGTGCTTTAAAAGGGACTGTTACGACTTCAATGAGCTCTCGACTTTTTTTTTTTTTTTTATCATGTTGAAAAGGAATGAAACATTTCACACCGAATTTACCCCTTTAGAGACAAATTAGATTCTACTAATGGGCTTTCAACTGCTGCAGCAAATTTTCGTGTTCAGGAATGCAAGTAAATAACATTTTCTCTTTAAAAATATCATTTGGGTCTCACATCTTCGGCAGTCCGGCCTAGGAATTGTTTCCAGAAATATAAATGTATTATTTTAGCCATTTAGGCAATCCAGTCATTGTTTGCTTTCAGCAACTGTGGCATACATGATATATTTGATGGTGGGCTAATATTATTATTATTATTTTTTTTTTAAGGACTGTAGTTGCGTCGAGGTCAAAACCAAACATGAAATACTGTTGCCTCCAAACATACATTCACCGTAGCTCTTAAATACGAGGTGCAGAAGTTCAAAAACGTCTTTACCGCTCCATTTACACGACACTATGTTCCTGGCGGGCCGCTGTGGACAAAACAGGACGGATGTGAGAAAACAACGGGCGGACGGGGGATGAGAAAACGTGGCAGGCCGTGAGCGCTGCGAATGCCTGGCCCGATTTATTTTTTTTTTGCACGGCACAGATGAGAAACCTAACGGTTGTCAGTCACAGGAGAACGGGGGGCAAATGCAACAAAAGCTGGCAGAACGTCATAGAGCAAACAAAACTGGCACTCAGAGTCGGGACATCAGAATGTGACATGACGAGAGGAGAACGTTCGAGCATCCGTGGCAGGCCGCCTTTGAGCTTCCGGTACTCGGCGGAACAAACTAAAGACAGCAAGCTCATCAGTTCCAACAACTGCATGTAAGTTTATGTCATTGGGTAAGTCACCATTTTGCCATGGTCTGGAAGAAGACCACCAGATTTAGAGGGGAATCAACTTCACGGTCCAAAGACTTTTGCCCAAGCACGACTCTGTTTTTTGTCATTAAGGCTTTTGGGTCGTGTGAAGTCAATCTCACGGGACATGTCAGAGCGCCATGTATCCCCGCTGACCAATCGAGACGAGTTGCCGTCGACCCCCCCGAGGTCATTGGGAGGACTGGGGACGGCTTGGGGCCATCACATGATCAGGGCAGAGGGCGTCGCCTCACATTCCTGAGACAGAAACTGGTTCTAAAATCAGCCACCATCGCCACCCCACCCCACGCCCTTGTGAAGGAGGATGACGGACCGGCACTTTCTCTGTACAGGAAGACGGAGCAAGATGGGCCATAGCGTGCAGTGCAAAACCGTGCTACGTCACTGAGGGTGACCCGATTATGGGACTCTTGACGCCAATCTTTTACAGCAAGACAGATTAAAAACTGTCGTTTTGGTCATCGTAGTAGGAGCAGTAGAACGAACAGAATTTGCAGTAGCGGCGCAAATACGAGCGGTATCCGTAGCAGACGCGTCAGGGGTCGTGTTTGTATTCCACGACTGTGACTAGCCATCTTCATCCACATAGGACATGTAGAGAATGCTGACAAAAGGTATTCGAACTTTACTTGCTGCCACCCGCTGACCTGGCATGCATACTACAGTTGTTGTTGTTGGGGTTTTTTTCCGGTCGTCCTAAACATTGATCACCATTGATAATTTACTCTCCTGGTGAATTAGACAGCATTACTTATAAACCGGAGACTTATTGTACACAACAGCCCATCTTGCCATCTGCCTCGACCAGATGGCCGCACACCCGGAGTGCGGTGCTGCTACCCTCGGGTCTCTCTCCTCCCCGTTAAAAAAAAAAAAAAGTGGGGGAGGGGGGTGCATGCCACTGTGGCCAAGTGTTTTCTTATGGGGGTCTAAAAAATATCATTTTAAAAAGGACTCTCTTGTCAATACAAAAACAAATATGGAGTGTTTTGTGCTTGGCTGGAGTCTTTCTCAGTTGACTGGGGGCAATCCATGGAAGTAGGCGTGTATTTAAACGACCCCCCCCCCCGGGGTCTTTTCAAGTTTAGTCCCGCTCTGCCGTGACCGGTGTGCGATTTGTCCAGTTCTGCCACATTTCTCACGCTAAACTCGAGTCTATAGCAATTGGTTGGTCACGTTCAAACACGTGTGGTGGTCTCAACTGTTCATTCTATTACAGAATGGCACGACGTGTGGTTTCCGAAGGGGTAAAACGCCGAGCCCAGCTTTGTTTCGGTCTGCCATTGCCAACAGCCCAGTTGATCGCATAATGACAATAGTCGACTTTTTTGGGCTATTTTCTGTGGAATAAAAAATATTTACGGCATCTCACCATAGAATCTTGACCGTTTTCAAAACAAAGTAGCAGGATACGGGAAACAATCAAGGCACCGGACTGACGTCTATGAACGACTTCTTTGCTCAAGCAACAGATCAAAACCAAAACATCAACTTCCGGCCACTTGGACAACAGGAACAGGAACCAACAAAATTTGACTTCAGCCACATTTCAGTGATCTGCTTTAAAAAAATGTTGCCTGACTGTCCAGTCTTTTTTTTTTTTTTAGCTCAGATTCAATGATGAATCTGTTTTCCTACAATAGTCAAAAGCTTTGATTGCATACCTAATATGTTTTGCTTGCTAAAAACACAAAGGTGACATTCACCGGACTTTCACAAATAGTCACTAGTGGTATTTATTTACTCAAAAGGATGGTGATGGTGGTGGTGGTCAGGTTTTGGGGGGTTGGGTTGGTGAGTCAAGGCAGCCTTCGATTGAACGCATTAATCGAATTAAAAAAAATATATTAAATTTATGTTAAGCAAGAGTGAGAAGGCAAGATCAAGTCAGATTGTGTTTGCAAGGTTGACAAGCTTGGTTTGGGTCGCAAAAGAGTTGAAATGCAGTTGACAGTAGATGATTTAAGGGATGCGTGCGCAAACAAAAGCCTCTGAGATAATTATTTACCTCATTTTTTTGCTTTCGGTTCCAGAACTGGCGTCACAATACAATACAATACATGCTGATTTATATAGCGCTTTCACAACAGCGGCAGCTGTAACAAAGCGCTTAACAAAACAGTTAACATAAAGTAAAATAATAAACACGACACATAACATAAAACACGGACAGTCGTGCAGTCCTAACCACTTTTCCGTCACACGCTTTGTTGTTTGAAGCCGTTTGAGATGAAAGAGGAGAGAATCAAAGTGTCCTTTAACCAGTGGATCAGAGACGTCATGCTCAAAATGTGCACACGTCGGCTACAAGCCAAGTTTCAAAGTCAACAAGAAGCTGTAGCATCCATTGACGAAAAAAAGAGATTGGCAGAAATGTTCCAAACCCACACAAAGTTTCCCTCTTTGATGTAGGCCAGATAATTAACCAGCAAGTCTAAAAGGATGTCCTGCATCATTTAGTGAGGGGAGAATTGAGGCAGGAAAACTTGTGGCTGCTTCACCGTGACAATGCATCTACATACTGTACATTACTTTGAGCACCTGACAGTTCCTGGCCATGAAGAATAACGAAGCACTTGAGCAACCTCTCTACATACCTGACCTGGCTCCGAGTGATTACATACCTGACCTGCCTCTGAGCGATTCTTTGCTCTTTCCCAAGGTCGATGGGTTCATGAAGACATGGACGACACCAAGAAGGTCGTGACAACAGAGCTGCAGAGGATTCTGGAAGAATGCTTCCAGGGTTGCATGAAAGCACAGCAGAGAAGGCCAGGAATGTGCACTCGACTCCAGGGGGATTCGTTCGCAGAGCAAATCTTTTAATTTTAATAGTCTGGATTTGAAATATATCTTCTGTAAGACCACTGCTGGAACTTCTCCGATACATTTCCGAAGCTTCAAGTCACATAATTCCGATTTTATGCTTTCAAGTAGCGCGACTAGGACATACGTCATGGCAGCGTAAATGGGGATGGGGGACATGAAGTTGGAAGTTGACGATTAGTATACACATTAGTATAGTGTTTTGAGTATCAGCGTAGTCGTGGAATGAATTACACTCATCTCAAGGTGCCACCGTTTCATTTTAAGCTTAGGTCTATGAAGAGGCAGATGTTTCATTTTCAGTTGTACAATTTAATCTGAAACCATCACATATAAGTGCCATGGAGGACCCAGCCTAAAGAGTTTGGACACAACTAAAGACAACCTTTTAACACTCATAATGTCAGCAAGGGCCAATTTAGAGTCTTCAATTAATCTTTTATTTATGGTTTTGGGAGTGTGGGAGTAGAGAAAATCCACAAAAGCTTGGAGCCAGATTCGAATCCGGGACCATTCAACTATGAGGCAGACACAAATTGCACTGCAATAATTTAATCCCACTGGAGGAAAATGTTGTCTTGCACCTGTCAGACAAGTTCAATTAGACTTCAAATGATAGAATTAGTGTAGACTGGACCCCAGTTGTGGTACTAAGACAATTGTTTGTAGATGGCATAGTGCCGCCCCTGCTGAGAGGCAGACACGTGGAAAACTCACTTCTGTAGTACGACTTTAAATTTATCCTCACCGCAAACATTTATCAACTGTAAGGCAGCAGGTGAGTTGGGCGTGAAATGGGTTTTTAAGGCGACGGAACGGTGCGAGAATGAGAAGGCAAACGGTAGATTAGACACGCTGAAAAGCGGGACACGGCACCGACCACAGCGCGACGTGCCCGCCACCGCTTCTCGGTGTGCTACAAGCTAGCGCCAGAAGCGGACGTACGCGCACGCGCAAGCAAGCACACAGACAACCACGTAAAGAGGCAGGCGCGCGCGCGCACGGACGGACGGACGTGAGGGGGATGGGGTTGCGAACGATCACGAACTTCTCCGTATGACGCGCACACTCTCAAAAAAACAATTAAAATAAATAAAACATAACGGTGCTTCACTTGTTAGTCAATGATCGTGTTCGTGTGTCGCCAGCTTTTTACCGTATCCGCTGCTCGTCCGTCGAAATTGTCGTCGCCTTGACGCCACCGCCGCTTGGTTTTTTTTTTTTGTGGTTGTTTGTCACCGGGCGGGGACACGTCCGTCCTCTCCGGGCTCCTAGCAGCTTTGTAAGCCGCTCGCTCAGCGGCGGAGAGGGTCGTCGGTTGTTTTCCGGTTAGGGGGTTTTACGTTACAATCACATGACTGTGGCGAAGGAGCCCAGCCAAATGCGACCGTTGCAAGGATCCGTTGGCCAAGGGGGCGGTCGCGGTAACGTTAATTCTAACCCCCCCCCTTCCGCCCCCACCTACACACACGCCACCAGTCCAAGCGGTGTCCTTTTTTTTTGTTGTTTTAAACCGCCGTTGGAGCCAAAAAAGCCCCGCGGAGACGAGCCGGCGACTTTAAGCCACGGCGGCTACATGCTGGCTGCTAACTCATTCATCCGACTACAACGTGCCACTATTTGTTTTTAATGCTTAATTAAATATCATATGCAATTCCTTAAAGGGCCCCGCACCGCGAAACAGTAGCCAACAATTTCGCCTACGTGTCTATTTGAATTAGGACAGAATACTTGATAGCATCTCATAATTAAATTACCCACTGACACACTGAATATGTGAGACCTGACCCCCGTCTTATCTGAACATCATCCTTAACAATCCTCAATTCTGTTTCCACAAACTCCTGTGCTGCAAGATCCGACCACTTCCAGTTAATCATTTTATGTAGAAAGTTTAATATGTTTGGTCTAACTGCAAAAGCGTTGAAAAGGCGCTCTTATACAGTGGTTGTTTACTCGTTCCATGCTCATTTTATTGCCCATGTCTTGTTAAAGAGCATCCATTCTCATGCACAGACAACCTCGAGAAGCACAAAAACTTAGTAGCATGCCAGTACACAAATTCAGGATAAGGCTTATTGGGTACTTTTTAAGTCTTACTTGATTCAGCCTTACTTGATTTCAGAAATTAATTGAGAATAAATCAATAAAACAGGAAGCGATATTTTAAAAAATCTGGACCAGGGGTAACCTAAAGCGGAGTACACAGACAACCACTCACGTTATCACCAAGTATGAATTGAACTAAATATTGAACATATCGAACGTTTATGATTGTCGACTCACCGTTTTCCGAGAAAATCGGGGAACAATTACCCACAACAAATCGCACTCCGCTTGATAGTTGTTGAGGATAATCTTTAAAAGACATCTGACAATGAGGCCTTTGCTGAATTTAATCACGAGGGGCTGAAAATGATCAAATTCGTCCCAAATTTGGGTATGCGCGAACCCCGCTAAAAGCCCGTGGGCGAGAGGATTTGATCCAGTTGGCAATTCAATTCTACAAAACACGAACCGAAGAATTCTGCTAGACTTTGGTCCCATCATTGCATATTTGCTCCTGAATTTAGTTTGGCTCTGAGAGCACTTTCCTACTGAAATGGCCCCTTCTTTAAAACCACTTAATGAAATCGTGTGTTGTCATCGGAGGCGGCCATTGATTGGCGTTATTCTTTTGGAAAACAGTGAGCCATTCAAGACCGGGGACAGGGAGTCCACAGGACGCTGGGCTGCAGCCGCTTGGCGGGCCAGAAAAGTCGGGTATGTAAAAGGAGAGATGGGCGGGAGGGACTGTCCTCTGAAGCGGGGCCCTGTTGTTTATCCTATCAACAAACAACATCTGATCATGTCTGTGACTAGAGGCCTGTGAGGCAAGGAGGCGCACAAAACCTTTGACAAACAAAAGCGCCGGTGGAGCGGTGTTACATTTAAATGGAAACGGGACAAAAACAACAACAACAAAAAAAGCTTGTTTACTTATGCTGGCGGGCTCCCAGCAGGTAGCCGAAGCACTAACACCCGCTGACTCGGGTTTTACTTTAACCTCCTTATAGTCATCCTCGCTATCTGAAGACAGCGTCACACGGGATTGTCCCACCACTAAATTGATTTTGGATCCAGCCATAAAACCAACGGCATAGTCTGCAAAAACTCAGCGGACAGCAGCGTGAAATTAGCCTGACGTCAGCACGCAACTGTGTGACAGCACCTCCATTGCCGCGGATGCAACCGGGTCAACGCCACAAGCATGTGCCGGAACACCTGTTTAAACAGGACCTTTCACGTTCAACCGTTGCCCTCCCCCCAACTCCGCGTCCTTTGGAAACCGGAGTGGTGAGTCACTCCCCTCTCGGTCTAAAAAAGAAAAAAAAAAAACTCCACACACACACAAACAGATCCGGCAAGGCTGCAGCCCGGTGGGGGGAAGGGAGGCCCGGCCCGGTGGTGGCTGAACACCGGAGGTGGACGCAGCTGGACTCCCACACTCAAGGCCCCCCTAACATCCTGACAATGGGCTGGCGTGTTCCCATAGTGATGGCGTCAGAATCAATTGATATGCCTATATTTTCTAGACAAGCAGGCAGGGTAGCCTGAGGCCAATCGCTTGGTCACGCAGAGACACTCGGGAGCGACGAGGGACGTCCCAGTCCCAAATGAATTGCGCTGTTTTTCAACAGATGATTTGTTTTCCATGGTTGGCCCTATTTGGAAATTCGACAAAAACGCAAGCGGTTAACTGCCTCCCGACATGCAAATACTGTGTATCACACACCGATGTGTACTTCGCAACATTAATTTCTTACCCTGATCAAAATATTAGCACTACCCCACCTTCCTTACTTTCCCGCCAAAAAAAGCCCCCGGGGCTTCAAAAGCTGCAATTTCCTGATAGGACCAACCCGCGTTTCCCTGACAACCGTTGCCACGGAGAACCCGGGATGCCCCAAGATGAGGGCCGCAAATGTATGTGAAGTGCGGCACTTTTAGCAAGCGACTATAACTTACGTAATCGTGTTATTTATATATAAAACCAACAAACAAACGTGTTCAATGTTTTTCAGCAGCGGTTATGTTGGTGGCCGCTAAGTGGCAGCAAAGCACTATAAAAGAAACAACTCGAACGTTTCTGTCATCCTAGAAACAAAAAAGCTTAACAGTTGTTCTATTTGTCCTCTGGAACTACATAATTGGGGTCTGACAAAATATTAGTAATAATTTCCGAATGACTAATTTTAACACAAACACCCAACGCTTATGTTTAGACGACTTTTAAATAAAGTTGTGAAATTGACGAGTAAGTCAGCTCCTACAAACATGGCGGCCGACCAGACTGGCGACGTAGTTCCTTCTTCTCTGTCAGCTAAAGTAGTTGGGTATGAAGGGTGACAGCTTCTTGAAATACGTTTCCGTGATTCTAAACAATGTAGTGTGATGTAGTTATTCATTATCGTGTCTATTAACGGGTAATTAATGTGGAGGCGAACGTAGTCGAACGAGAAGTAGCTTTAGCATTCAGCTTCCAGTGTTGCACTGCACGACTGGCTGTTAACGTGAGGCGATACAAATCCAAATATTGATGTTCGGAATTGTACAAATCATGTCAATCTAAAAGTGTTCAAACCTACTTAAGCATGCTATAAAGTAGCTCGGCACGGCTGATGCCCCGAGTTAGCATTTAAATGGAATGCTGTGTATCTTCTTCCTTGTAGGTCGTTTGCTTACTTGACAGTGAGAGACCGATTGCCCACCATCCTCACAAAAGTCATCGACACAATCCATCGCAACAAAAACAAGTTTTTTGAAGAATATGGGGAGGTAAGGCTACATACAGCACTCCCAACAATTCGGGTGAAAATGGGAGTAGAGTACTTTCAGGTTAACTTTACATAAACGAATTTAAAATTGAATGCACATGTGCAATTATTTCATTCACCATTCCATGTTAAGTACAAAGCTTTCGTTTATTGTATTGGATGTGTAAAATCTGACCTGCTTTGTCAACTCTTGACATTAGGAAGGAATCCAAGCAGAGAAGCAAACCATTTCTCTGCTGTCCAAGCTGAGGAACGAGCTGCAAACAGACAAACCCATCCTCGCCCTGACGGACGGCCTGGAGGACACGGATTCTTGGAACCGGTACCTGCAGAGACAACAGGGGCAGTGTGGAGGCCAGGAGGTGGTCAGCTGGTTCAAGTCGCCGTGGCTATATGTGGAGTGCTACATGTACCGCCGGATACGGGAGGCCCTCTGGCTCAAGTGAGAAACATACACACCTTCACACATCCTTGCGTATTGTCATGTTAACACAATGCTAGGAGTCATCGATGATGTTGCTGTTTCCAGCCCTCCCATCAGTGGCTACGACGTCTTCAGTGATGGGAAAACTCGGAGCTTCTTTGAATCTCAGCAGGCTATCATGGCTTTATGCACTTACTTCGAGGCCTTTGACAACAAAACGGGAGACATCTCAGAAAATCAACCGAGGGAGTATTTCAACAAACTGCTCCAGGTCAGTAAAACCAAATGACACTCACACATTGAATGCCAAATTGTTGACCGTGCTTACTTGACTCTTTAAAAGGTTTGCCTTTGGGGGAACAAATGTGATCTGTCGATCTCTGCCGGCGTGGACAATTCGCAGAAGATCAGTCCCATCGACTCTCTACTCGCCCTGCAGACGTTCATCTTAGTGGACGACTCTGACGCCGTGTGGTCGACGCTCATTTCTGCCCGGCAACAGAGACAGTCGGGGAAAAGGAGCTCCAGCCGAGTGGACTTTGTTCTAGATAACGCCGGCTTTGAGTTGGTCACCGACTTGGTCCTGGCCGATTTCCTGGTGTCCTCCGGTCTGGCCGGGGAGGTCCGCTTCCACGGCAAATCCTTCCCGTGGTTCGTCTCCGACGTGACGGCTGAGGATTTTCATTGGACCATCCGTCAGACCATGGCGGCCAATCACAGGTGGATGTCCCAGAGAGGGCTGCGGTGGCAGCAATACGTGAAGGAGGGCGTGTGGTCTTATCATGACCATCCCTTCTGGACGCAGCCCAACGAGTTTTGCGACATGGCAGCCGACGCCCCGGACCTGTACGTCGCTCTGCAGGTGGCGGACTTGTTGCTGTTCAAAGGCGATCTCAATTACAGGAAGCTGGCAGGAGATCGCGACTGGGACCACACGGTGGACTTTGACACTGCACTGAGGGGATTTGGACCGGCACCGCTGTGCAGTTTGAGGACTCTTAAGGCGAACATTCAAGTGGGTCTGCAGCCTGGCCAGGGGAGCAAGCTGAGCTCTCAAGACCCAGACTGGATGACCTGTGGAAAGTATGCCGTGATTCAGTTCTACGGTCCAAACTCTGATCGGCAAGACTGACCTCACAATCAACGATCAACTCTCGCCTTCAAAGCCATAACATGATGATGTTATTGTCACTTTACTGTTTCATTGAGAAAGCACTGAACAAATTGTACATTTTCATCTCTCTCAGGAAGTTGTTATTATACTTCAAGGAGATGTTAAAAAAAAAAAATCAGTCAGGCATGTGTTAAAATGCCAATACAAAAATGGAAAGAACAAATGAACCAAGTCATGAAACTATCAAATGTGTGCTATGTCTTCATGTTTACAGGTGATCAAGTTAACAAAAGTAAGCTTCAGGTTGTTCGATTCTACTTAACTGAAGGAGTATGTTTCCATTAGATTGTTCCTAAAATGTACAAAAATTGTGGGGGTGTGGGGTTGGGGGGGGTGGACTTAACATGCAGTAAAGGCAGCCAACAGTGCACGCAACAAACCGGCGACTCTCTGACTGATCAAAATGCATGTCTGCACTTCAAGCCCTTATTGCCACTGTGGATTCCTGGCGAGATCTTATCCTTCTAATGACCGACTTTTCATCAAATAAAAGAGCTGCAGCGACTCGAGTTTGTCTCCTCCCTGATCCCTGTTGTCATTTTACACACGTGAAATATGGCCTGAAATATTGACCTCATTTGCATCCAAATTCCCCTCTTACGAAAGTAGCGCTTTTTGATGTCAACAAGACCAAAACAAAAAAAAAACAGTTACGTCAGCACGACGCAGCCAAGTAGCGAAAGCTAAAAGTGACACAGCTGTACAAATGCCCCATTAATATTCACTCGTCGTGTTTTTATTCTGCCGTTACAGTTGACATGTTGACCTCCTATCTTCGAGGTCAGGTTAGACTCGACTCTGGAGCCCGCCCAACTGCTGTAGATGCAAAAACGTGCATGACAATGCTAAAGGAGCTTTAAGTGGCCCGAAATTGAGCCAATTAGGTGATTTGGTTGGCTCCCTGTATTTTCTTGCAATCTAATACGACTTCATTTTGTCCCCCTCTGGGGAAATGCAATGAAATATATATATCATCATCAGGGCTACTTGTTTTCCACTTGACCTGACATGTTCTGAAAATGGGGCTGTTTACTCAAGAAAGAGATGGGAAAATGAAGCCTCTGCCAAAACGCTGAGCTCTTCCTCTCTCGCCGGAGGTCGGCAGTCGCTTTCGACGCTCGCACGAGAACGAACGTGGCTGACAGGTAAGCAAGCGCGCGTGCAAATAGGCACGTTTTAATTCAAGCGCCCGACTGTTTGGTGTTTTATAATCTCTTTGCAGGGTTGAGGCAGCAAGCCTTCTTACAGCTTGTTACTGGTTTTCGGCAGCGCAAGGCTTTTTCTTTACCTTGACATGTGGCACCGAAACGTGCAAGGACTCCTGACGCGTGGAGTAACTTTGAGGGTCATTTGTTTGCGCGACTACTGCCGTCCCTTTGTTTGCTCTGCGGTCGGTAGAATAGCCACAAGTTGGCATCATGGTCCAAATAAAGCTGTATTAATGTCATGAAACGATGAGGAATACAAAATACTCAGTATCTCTTTGATTCCATCATCGGGAGTAGGATTGTGTAATTACTGGCTGGCGAAATGAGATTTGACCTCCTGCGTTGTTTGCTGTGTTATGGTGACCTGGCGCTCAAACGCACCGCCTCCATCGATTTGACTGCATCTTTTAATTTGTTTATCCTCTTTTTTTCCTTTTTTTTTTTCCACCCTCGCCACTGTTCCACCGTTTCCACTTCGCCCAAGCGAGTCGAGCTGAATGAGCGCGTGTCGAAGGGATGAACGAAACGAGCCCTGCGGCAGAGAGGACGCCTGGCGTTTAAAGAGGTGAGCGGCGCTTTTTGTCGTCTTGTTGCTTTCAGGCCGCTTGACTCGTACGCCGCCCGTCCTCGTCTGCGCTGTGATTTGATTTACCCGAGTCTCAGGTGTGTTCAATAACGCGGCCGCTTCTACGTCAATGACAAAGATCAGCTAAATGAACTATGAATATTCCGAGAACATCCTTTCCTGCATAAAACAAAGGTGGCGGAAGAGGAGGAGGAGATGATGTGGCGGCGTGGGACGGGACAGTCGAGTTGTACGGGAAGCACGACTTCCATTTTGTACGCCTTGGTCTATTTGTCTTCCCATCCTGACTAGACATCCCTCCTAAACATTAGAGGAAAGACGGGCAGGAAAGGAGGTTGGCAGTTGTCTTCTGGTGGGGGTCCGGGTGGAGGGGAGCTGAAGGAGAGGCAGGAAAAGCAGGGGTTGGCAACTGGGGGCTCGGGGGCTGCAAGTGGCCCTTGCCCACCCTCTGAGTGGCCACTCTATTTATTGATTCTCCTCCCAACCCCAAAAAAAAATAACTTTTTGAATGTGTGTGTGTGTGTGAGTTGGGGTAAATTAAATTATAGATTTCCTGGACGCCACATTTTAGCGGTTCAACACCCAGAGATTCACCTACCGCAGATTTTATTTCGTGGGAAGCACATATCGTAGTTTTATCAAGAATCATTTTTTTAGGTTTAGGAAAAAAAAATTCCAATGCATTTAAACGGGCACCAATTGTACTCTGGCAGAAATTTTTAATTAGGGAATTTTTTTTACACTGATTTAAAAAAAAATTGTATTTTTTTTTTTTACACCTCAGGTTTTCAGGATATTTTCATTCTTTCAGTTTGACCTATAAAATAGTTGCGCAATACGGCTTTTACCGTGCATTCAAATTTAGAGTTCTGACGTTTCAGAAAAAAAAACACCTGTTGCTGAGCCTAACCCTTAATTCATAAATGTTACCAAATATATTAGATATGATATTATTGTTCTGAAAACGTGATGTGCTTGAGAAAGAAACGAGGACCAATTTGGCATCAGCAAAAGAAAACATTACTTGCATCTCCGATTAAAACCTTTTGTTGACCAGTGTTATACGCGGCTTTTTGCTCTTCGCGGGTTGCCGCGTATTTTGTCAATTTTGAAAAAGGCATTTTTTTGTGTGGCCCCCGTAGTAGTGCTGATAAGAAAATGGTGTACCCCACATCGTCCAAGTTGCCCATCCCTGAGAAAGGACAAGAAGAAGAGTATCACATCTGTATGTGTGCGAGACACAGTGGAAAAGGAGAGAGAGCGCCACTCGTTCCTGCCCCCACCCACCCTCTCTCCCCGGCAAGTGGAGAGCAAGTCTAAATCATGTTGCTTATCAGTACTGCTCTGCTGTGATGTTGCTCAGGCAGAGCCCGGCAAAGAGCAGAAAGCCTTGCGGACCGCCGCCGGGACCCGGCATCCGCCCGGCCGCCTCAGAGCTGGAGAACCTGTCCCCGCCGCGCCCGTCTCGCGCCCCCCTCAGCGGCATGTACCCCGAAGAAAGCCGGGGGTCCGGTGGGGTTGCCACGGTGGACTTCCTGGAGGGAACGTACGACTACGCTTCCCCGGCTCCGGCCCAGGCGCCGCTCTACAGCCACCCCGTGCCGGGCTATTACTCGGCACCCCTGGAGACCCACGGATCGCCCACGGACGGCAGCCTGCAGTCACTGGGCAGCGGGCCCACAAGCCCTCTCGTGTTTGTGCCCACCAGCCCTCGACTCAGCCCATTCATGCACCCCCCCGGCCATCACTATCTGGAAACCACTTCAACACCCATCTACAGGTGAGACCCAACCCTCTTCAACTTTGTCTGTCACGCTCTTTGTCACTTTCGGCATCTATCGGGTGGGAGGTGATGCCCGCCCCCCCCCACCCCCAACCTAACTCTGATTGCGCTTTGCTGATTATGCAACTCCAAACAACCGCTACGACAGTTTACTCGCCTTTTTTTTTTTGAAAATCAAGTCTTTTTATCTTGTTAGCCGAAGGACAGCTTGGGGGGACATTCAGTCAACAGTGAGTGACCCCGGCGGTACGCAAACACTAATTACTGAATGTGACAGGACTGTTAGTTTAATCTTTGACTTGATTCAAAACATGGCCACTATCGCTGCGGACGGGATCGAGCTGCTTTTTAATTCCAGAGATTAAGCACCACTCTGAGGGACCTTGAGCAAAGAACAACACGTAAGAGCGCCACGGCAATGTTTCCATATGTATAAAGTGAAATCGGAAACTGAGTTTGCATTAAGGTGCAGATTATCTTTGAACCGAATGCAGCCGTGTGTCATCGAGAATTGACAAGTAGGTCAAGAGGAATCGTACCTGTGGCAGGTCCAGCGAGACGGTCAGTCAGCAGCAGGCGTCCAGAGACGACCAGTGCGGCACCAGTGACGATGCGTACATCTTGGGGGGCTCGGAGGCCGCCGCCATCGGGATCTTTGAGATGGCCAAGGAGACGCGCTTCTGTGCCGTGTGCAGCGACTATGCCTCGGGCTACCACTACGGGGTGTGGTCCTGCGAAGGATGCAAGGCCTTCTTTAAGAGGAGCATTCAAGGTAGGCACTACTTTCTACACACACAAAAAAAAAAGACTATTTTTCACAAATTCAGGTTTGTAAACACAATATTAAGCACAATACCCATGGTGAGACTAGCGGGCGGGCGTGGAACATTTTGTCGAGAATTTTTTGACTTAGACTGTAAATTGGAATTGGTCACTTGGATCTACAAAGTAAATCCACTCTTAGTCTTGAGCTTGACAATAACGGGACTGTTATAAGTGTTGTTGAAAATATGACCTGTCAAGTTAAGAAAGGTTTTGCAATGGCGAGAGTTTTACCGTTGAAAGGATTCTCATTCCATATTTGCTTTGGGGAAAAATAACAGGGGAATGATACAACCCCTGAGCGTGTCATCGAAATGACAGATATTTTCCTTGGCTCATGGGGCACAATGAACAACAACAACAACAAAACAATAATTCTGCCTAGCAACAAGCTGCTACTACCTGGCAGGACCAGGAACACAGATCCGATCAATAAGTTCATGTTGACTGTGACTTCTTCATGTCACCAAAATGTGTAGCGAGAAAGTAGCTCTCCTGTATAGATTTTTAAAAAAAAGTATAACAATGATTGACTCCGATCGATTTTGTCAGTATTCCAACAGACTCGTGGTACTGTCTAACCTTGACAGTGAAACAAACAATCAAACAGAAGCTGGCTTGTTGCCACGAGATGGACAAAGAAGCAAAAATATTTTTCCAACTTACTTTCAGTGTCCAACATCCCTCAGGTTGTGCTTGTACAGAGCAAAAGCTCCATCTGCTCCGTGTGGCTTAGTCATATTTGTGACGCCATATTGATGCAAAGAGCGGTCAGAGAATCCAATAGTCTCCATGGCAATGACAAAGCCGAGGATGCCACCTTTTAATTTCCTCCATCACAGATCCATTTAAAATGGGAATGGAGTGTTCCTGGACACTAAATAACCTCTATGTGAACTGAACACTGGAGTAGGGCCCCTTCAAGTCTGTAATAGATTTTTTTTTCTTTCTCCATTTTCAGGTCACAATGACTACGTGTGCCCGGCAACCAATCAGTGTACTATTGACAGGAATCGCAGGAAGAGCTGCCAAGCGTGCCGACTAAGGAAGTGTTATGAAGTGGGCATGATGAAAGGAGGTGGGCAGGAACACCCAAAAAATTCCTCTTAGTCTTCAAACTTTTCTATATTAAATTGATTAAGTCCATGTGATGCCAAGTAGGAGAGGCTCCGACTGCGAAAGCCACAAATATGTGCATCCACTGGCATTCTTCAGGCTAAGTTTAACTTTAACCTTGAAGTGATTTCCTCTTAAGGAGTACGAGCGCTGATTAGTGCACACCCACACTTTTGTTTTCATACTTCTTGAATCTCCTAAAACTATGTGCTGCTAGCCTGCTGACTTCTATTTCAAGACCATGTCACCCACTCTCCAGCTATTAGCTGTTAAGCATCATGATTCATTTTGTCCCACAAACACAGTATTATATGTATACACTTTTTCCTCATATAGTTACCGGGCGGCATTTATTTTCTCAACTCCAGAGAGAACCAAGCATCTATTAGGAGTTAGGGCTGGGCAATTAATCAAGATCTAATCGTGATTTAAAATTTGGCTTCTCACATAAAAAACATTCTAATCGAAGAGGCTGCGTTATCGTGAAGAATGGCGCGGTGCTTTGGCAATTCAAATATTACAATTGTCGCGTTTTAATTACATTGACACGGCAAATAGTAAAGTCAATGTAAAATCCCACTGACAGGCGAATGGGGAAATTAGCATTGACTCTCGGGAGATATATTTATTCAAATAACAAATTTTCAAGCCCAAACGATGGAGAAACACATCCGCATAGGTAAAATAATCCTACTCACAAGCACGCATTCTTACCAATCTGTAAATAAATTAGTTATATTAGTTGCGTTTCAGCGCAACGTTCTTCTTCTACTCTTAATGCATTCGAAGTGTGTACTCCGTGGATGCAAAGGCACCACACTGCCCCCAAGGGGCCAGCGCACGCACCCCAGTCAATCCCTCGATTTTTAAAAACACAAATCGAACAACGAAATAAGCGAAAAAAATGAACATGTTTAAGACAAAAGGGAGATGCTTATTCACCGTTTGACTTGCGGACCAAGATACAAAGCGGGAAAGGTGCGGATGTACTGGGCAGAGTAAAAATGCAAGAGGCTTGAATTCCACATGGTATTGTACAGGGTCACTTTATAAGCCAAACAAAAAGATAAAACCTAAAAAGAGCGTTCAAGAATAAAGTGTTCAACACGCAGGGATGACTGGGAGTTTTAGTAGTTGACAAAAAAAAAAGCACGTTTTGCACTCAATCACGAATCATTTTATTAATTGAAATCTCAATAGCATAAAATAATTGTGATGAGTATTTTTTTTCCCCCCATAATTGCCCAGCCCTATCTAGGCCTAAGTAAAGGCATCAATTAGGGGTAGTCATGAAATTCTCTATTGATCTATGTTACATTCTTGGTTAAATAAAGTAAATAATATATTTCATATGAAACTGGAGATGAACACAAACATAAGAATGCATGCTCACAACAGTGTGGAGTGAGCACAGCGAGTCAACTGGAAGGCTGATCCCCATAAAGATGGCGTTTCCACGTAACGTAACTGCTTTCATACTGTGCAGGGAAGTCGTTTATAACATCCAAGTGGCAGCCGGTAAGACTCCTCACTTCAGTGCATCTGCGACTCTTTACGTGCCTCGGTAGGTGCTGCTGTTGTGGATAGTGACGGCGTTCAAATGGGTTTAGTTGGTTAACTATTTTTTATGTCCGTTTGTGAACAATATTGTCTGTGAACTCAGATTATTACAGTTGTCACTTGTTTCTATCTGTGGGGGGGGGGAAAAAGTAGGTGTCGACTGAGTGTTTTTTGGACTGGAAGGTGCTACGTGAAGCAATACGGTAATCCGTTCTATTTGGTATGGCACTGCTGTTTCCACAAGGTGTGCGCAAAGACCGCGGTCGCATTACACGCCGTGACAAGCGGCGGACCGGCGCCACGGAGAAGTCGACCAAAGAGACCGAGCATAGAAAAGTGGCCCCCCAGGACGGGAGGAAGCAGAGCGGCGGCGGAAGTGCCGGTGGGGGAAGAACGTCGGCGACGGACATCCCTCCTGACCAGGTTCTGAATCACGCACAGGAAGAAACTTCCAAAAAGCACATTTCAATGGATGGAGCCATCATTCAATTTGAAGACTGTGTTTCTTTTCGCCCTCGTCAGGTGCTTCTCCTGCTACAGGGGGCCGAGCCCCCCATATTATGCTCTCGACAGAAGCTGAGCCGACCCTACACGGAGGTCACCATGATGATGTTACTCACCAGCATGGCTGACAAGGAGCTGGTCCACATGATCGCATGGGCCAAAAAGCTGCCAGGTAAAGCCCGAGTAACAAACGAGCTACTCCGCCAAACCTCCCAAAACAGCATTTAAGTCCACGGGATCATGAATTAACCACTCACGGAATAGAAATATACCACTGAGCAGTGCTTCTCATCCGGTTTTAATTGCAAATGAGAGGACGGACACCAAGGGTAATATTGCGAGGCGGGCCGAGTAGCGGCGATAAGGCTTGTTGTGACAACACGGCGACTACACGTGGTGTCATTTCGGGCCGACAGCGACAACAACAGAAGCCGCCGCGGCGACGACGGCGGCAGCTTGCGTTATTTTGCGTTGAGCGAGTAGGCAGAAGCTAATCACCGTGACTAATCATCCGACGAAGCCGTCTGGATGCTCAAGCGTGAGTCACGGCCGTGCGGCGGCGAGTGTCAAGTGTGCTGTACGCGTGTCACGTGACTTTGTGCTCAGGCTTCCTCCAGCTGTCCCTGCACGACCAGGTGCAGCTGCTGGAGAGCTCGTGGCTGGAGGTGCTGATGATTGGCCTCGTGTGGAGGTCCGTCCACTGTCCGGGCAAGCTCATCTTCGCTCAGGACCTCAT
This sequence comes from Hippocampus guttulatus, assembly GCF_054856545.1. Classification (NCBI taxonomy): domain Eukaryota; kingdom Metazoa; phylum Chordata; class Actinopteri; order Syngnathiformes; family Syngnathidae; genus Hippocampus; species Hippocampus guttulatus. The sequence continues at coordinate 1,238,359 of NC_141283.1, read as the reverse complement.
TCTCGACAGGTAAAAGAGGAGAAGGAGCGTTGGCCTACTTCTTGGGGGGGGGGGGGGGGGGGCTGCTCTTTGCGTCTCCATCACACTCTCACACAACCCCCTCAAGAGTGACACATCAGCATTGTAGATTTTTCCATTTCGCACCTTAGCGGCCATTGTGCCATCCCAACACGTCTTGTCATACGGTGTCATACAGTGAAAGACTAATTATGTGCCCCCCGCGGCGTAGAGAGGACCCCCTATCCCTCCCTCAACGCATCATTATCCAGCTTCGCTGACAACCAGGACAGATGTAATCAAAAGCCTCGATGCACAGAATGATAGAAAATGAATAGCGACGGAGAGATGGAGAGTTGCGAGGACGAGGAAATAGAGATGGAAGAAGGGATGGCTGTCCCACCCCCCCCCTCCTTCCTTCAGCCCTTCCCGCGTTCCGAGTAAACAACCTGACCAATCATCACTTCTACCTTTGTTAAAAAAAAAAAAAGACAGATGAATCAGAGGCAGACAGAAAAAGCTTTTAGCTTGCTGTGCCTGATGGTCCCATTTGATCGGGAAATGGATTAGCGTATTATCTGTAAAAAGCCGGCCCCTAGCGTAAGTGTCCTGCCAGATTGGCCGTGATGACTAAAACGCAGCGGGTCAGGGTCGACGCATTCCCTTAGCTGCAGCGCCACCTTCGCTCTGATAGCATCCGACCTCCTCCCCGGGCGCTTGTCTGCTGCGCCCGAATGTCGAGAACCAAAGACGGTGGCTCCATTAACTCCTCAACCGGACACGTTATTTGGCTTTTGATGGAGGGAATAACATCCAGCCATTTTTGTGTAGCGCTTTTCCGGGGAGGAAGCTGAAGCTTATCCGGCTAGCTAAAGACGCGGCGTACCGGTCAGCTAGGCTAACAATCATTCGCACCTGTGGACCATTGAGACGCTTCACTCAAGCTAACGTGCATGTTCTTGGAAAATGAGGGGAAAGGCTGAGTAGTTGAACCCAGAACTTTAAAATGAGGGGCAGACGCGCAAAAGCACTCCTTGTGTTGTAGCAACACTTACAAACAAGTTGTGCACTTACACAATAACTCGGATGACACGTGACAAGATATGGAAAGCGGCTTTGAGTAGTTTGCGACCGTGACTACTTGAGGTCGTTGTTGATGACTTCAAGGATGAGTCGTTGGCGCAATGTTTGTTTGTGTCGCGCAGGAGTGAAGGCGACTGCGTGGAAGGCATGGCGGAGATCTTCGACATGCTCCTGGCCACCGCCTCCCGTTTCCGCATGCTCAGACTCAAGTCCGAGGAGTTCGTCTGTCTCAAAGCCATCATCTTGCTCAACTCCGGTAAAGCTGAGAGCTTTCATTTTAATCTGTCCCAAAGACTGGCGACGGATGCATCTCATCGCAACGCGTGCTCCTTGTTGATTGTTTGCGCTCTCGGGAGTGGATGCGTCCCGACGACACCCGCAGACCCCGTAACTGGAGCGCGAACACGGTGTCCCGGAAAGGGCCCGTCAGCGCCGGTGATGCTAGCAAGCGTTGCCACGGCAACACGTGGCAGCGCACACAAAAAAAAAAAAAGGCCGAGCTCGCTGTGAAAGGATGAAGCTATTTGGCAGGAGCGGGAAAGCGAAAATACCAAAGAGATGACGCTGGCGACTCAGCTGCATGAGCCGGATGGACTTGTGATTGCTGCGTGGGCATCCAAACCGCCGCTCTCGACCTTTTATATAAACTTTCCTGCACTACTTCCTCAAATAGTTGCACTCCTAGACAGCGTGACCCAATTAGTAGTCACAAACTCGTACGACAAGCACTGACGAATCTCAGCGAGACGCAACATTTCGAGTTGTGGCGACTGAAGAGATGATTGCCGCGCTTCTTCCATGCAGGCGCCTTTGCGTTCTGCACGGGCACCATGGAGCCGCTTCACGACGGCGCGGCGGTGCAGGGCATGCTGGACAATATCACGGACGCCCTCATACATCACATCAGCCAATCAGGATGCTCGGTGCAGCAGCAGGCCAGGCGGCAGGCCCAGCTGCTCCTTCTTCTCTCTCACATCAGACACATGAGGTGAATGATACTTTTTTTTTTTTTTTTGAACTTCTCAGTGGTGATGGGCATTTTGGCAGTCAATTAACTGAAGCTCAGGCTTTGCTATGGCAACTCCTCCATTATTCTGGCACTGGTTCACCGGTTCATTTTTGTTTCAGTTTGAATTCTTTTTTTGTTTGTTTTTGTTTTAAATTCGTTTTCAGAGCGAGTTTGATAGGTTTTTTTAGTATTAGATTGAGTTTTTTTAAATATGTATTTTGGGTGCATGTGTAGAGTAAAACTCAACAAAAATGTTATTTTAAAAACAACCGTCCGTAAATAAAATACAGGTGCTATAGAAGAGTCCACAGACTTTGAAGTAAAATAAGCGCAGTGCATAGGACTTCGAAAGTTACATTAGCAAAGGCGGTCTCGCTTTCCATCCCTTGTTTGCCAAGTGGATTGATGTGATCTAGTGGTACAGTGAAAGCACCACAACTCCCAGATGACTGTTCGATCTTCCTTATTCCGACGAATGCCCATTAGCGTCATGCTAACATTTTGATGTACGCTTGCAGTAACAAAGGCATGGAGCACCTGTACAGCATGAAGTGCAAGAATAAGGTACCACTCTACGACCTGCTGCTGGAGATGCTGGACGCTCACCGCCTGCACCGTCCCGTCAGAGCCACACAGATATGGTCCCAGCCAGAGAGAACGCCTCCTAGTGGCAGTCACGGCGCCACCTCCAGTTCAGGAGGCCGCAGCGCCCACGAGAGCCTGAGCAGAGGCCCTCCATGTCCAGGCGTGCTGCAGTTTGGAGGCTCCCGCCCCGACTGCGCAGAAATCCTGTGAAAACAGACAAAAAGATCAGTGTTGCAGTTGAGGACATTTGGTGATTATTTATACATTTCTGACATCACTCTGACATAACTCGATGCTCTTTGATTTTTTTTCAACTGGTTGCTCACACGGCTTCTCCTAAGTGCAAACTGCACTATTTGAAATTCATGTTTTTCATTTTGATTGCCATTCAACCAAAGTGCACTTCCTCTTAGCTTGAAGGGGCTATTGGGCATTACTTTCATTTGTTTGCATAATAAGCTGTGATTAATTACATGTTGGTTATTTTTACCTGCCAGCTGAGTACCAGCCTGTCTGATGTCAAATGTTCGCAAAACTATTACCAGTTTGATTATATTTGTAAACACTATATCGTTCAGTGTTTGTGTTTCTGTCCGCCGCAATGTTGGATTAAAAGAAAAAAAAAAAAGCGCAAGTTACACAGCTTCAAGTTTGAGCCGAACTGTCAGTGGGTAGATTTATTTCCTTGCACTTGTTTTGTATTCACTGGTGATTATTTCTTGTCTTGTTTTATCACGATTATGTGGTGAAAAGTACTCACTGCCAAAAAAAAAAAAATCTGTCTTTGGAAATTTAAATATATTGTATGTCAACATTTACTTGGAAAAACATTAAAAAGAATTTTGAACCATGGGCATGCCTCAAAGTGTTCATGATTTGTATTTTATATATATTTTCTCTTAAAATAAAAAGATTTCTTATTCTATGATCTTTACCCCCTTGACTTACAGAACAAGCAAATGACGAGGTTATACTCAGTTTTAGTTGTGCATTTCCCTTCTGGGAATTGCTTGACTGGTACACCAAACAAGTTTTAACCTGAGAAGTAGTTTGTGTTTCACGTTCAACTGTTTAAGATAGGACTAACAAACTGCATGGCTCGGCTGGTGCATTTCTCTCACCGGACCTTCTTCGCAATTGTGGACCCATGGAAGTCACATAAGAAAAAATTTTGTCATAAACTCAAATTAACTACATTTATCGTCCATCCATGCCATGCATGACCACTTACCAAGATAAAATGATGGTCTGACTCGGCCCTTGGGATGGTTACGAGTCTTCTTATTCATTTAAACTCAACTAATATTTCAGGTTTTATTATTTGCAAAGAGTATTCATAATTAGCAAACTGTACAAACATAAATAACAAATTTCTTTTTTTACATCGTGTGGTTTGTCCTGATCGCTCAGGAATAATAATTAGCATGACAAGAATAAAAGCACATTATCATTATTAGCTTCACAACCAGTGATTGTTTGGCTTTGGGGAGTATCAAGTGCATGCGCATACACAAAGATTAAAAAATATATACGTATATTTCGGACAAATAGTCATTAAAATCATCACAATTGGCCCGAATAATTAAATACAGAACATGAAAAAAAGTAAAACAGAAATACAAGCCTTGGCATTTGGCGGGGATAAGTCAGCTTAGCTCAAACTACGGCTTTTCAGTTCGTCAGTGCAGTACCTTTCACACAGCCAGTGCTCTGACGCTTCTTCAAAGAAAAAACAAAGTGAATAAGAATGACGGAAAAATGAACACAGACTAATTAAATTTCACGTTTAGCGCTCATTAACTATTTGTTTCCGGCCAATTCATCGATTTAGCCTCGCACGTTCCGGTCTAGCAATGAGTGTGGCCGTCACATCCGGGTGTTTGACTAATTAAATTTCACGTTTAGCGCTCATTAACTATTTGTTTCCGGCCAATTCATCGATTTAGCCTCGCACGTTCCGGTCTAGCAATGAGTGTGGCCGTCACATCCGGGTGTTTATTCCCGGAAGCGAATCATCTTCCCGGTATTTTCACAAATGTGTATTTATTTTAAACAAATGTCATTTCACACCATAAACGTCAATGAACTCAATGTGATTAGATTCACGTTTTTGTTCTTTGTATTTCCAAGTGTCTGTTTCCTTGTGCTGTTTATTTATTAATAATCTTCATAGCTGAACATAAATAATAGCAGCACTGGGAATAGTAGACGACTTTGGCTCCCACTGAGTGTATATAAATAGTGCTTTGTTTCTCATTGAAAAAGCAAAACCAAACAACAACCCTCATAATTGTTTATATCTACACATTTAACAAATAAAAAATATTTCACGCCTTAGAGAGACGGTGACATATTTGTCTCACGTCCTGGTCATAATATATTGTTGGTGTAGGGCACGGGGTGAAAAGGGCACATTCACAGGAGTCCTTGGCAAAGCGAGAGCGAGTAAAAAAAAAAAAGCAGCTATATGGGTGGAGGTCCATTGGTGTAGCGAAGCATGGGGTGGAAGGAGCGGGCAAAGTTGTTGGCATGGTGACAGCTGTAGTCCTCCTGACTCATGGGCACCATGCAGGCCAGGGCGATGAGGAGCAGAAGTAGAAGATGCACGGGCAATGCCGCGCGCAGAACCCTCTGCATGAAAGACGGCTGCTTGGAGGAGGGGGAGGACGACGACGAGACGTCCAAAAGGTCAGAACGGGAGGAAACGCAGCCAGCGGCGCCGGTGGGTGACCTCCTGCGGCTGGGAGGGAGTATACGCAGAAAAAGGAGTCAAGCACTTGAGTGTTTGCAAAGCATTGCTATGGGCAGCAAACTCGTTTCAATCAAGCTATTTCTGCACCAAAATAGCATTTTTCTCTTATCGCCGAGATACTTTGGACAGTTCATTTCAGTTAATGACTACCTGAGAGCGAAGAGCCGCTTTCATCGCTCAGCTCATTTCATTTAACGAGACATTACTATCATATAGTTTGCTGCGCTGCATCAAATTGAGAGTTTCTAACATGGTGACCTTATGCAGCCACACAAAATTAATTATTTCTTGTTTTGACCACCAAAGTTGTACATAAAAGACACACAAACGCACACAGATGTGACCAGAAGCCAGAAACCACAAAGAATTCAAGCACATGGAAGAACAAGTGGGAGGAAGTCAGTGTTTGAGAGTTCAACGTCATGATGTTCTTATTGTGCAGACGCAAGCGGCGGTAATGCTACAAGTGTATGTCTGGATACTTTCTCTTGTCAGTGCCGTGAATCAGAAGACAGGACGACGTGTTCTTACCGCTCCCATCGGATCACCCACCCACAGACACAAGTGCTGTGACACATTGCCCCTGATAGCGCAACATAGTGTGTCTGCGTTACACCATCTTCAATGCCAATCGCTGTCGCTATGTGGTCTTATATTCTTGGGGATTAAAGGAGAACTATTCTGGAAAATTGACTTTGTCTACAAAGTTGTGGTTTTACCATCTTCCCCAAATTCTTTTCCAAAAGTCTAAGATAACGATGAGTTGAGCACACGCAAATGAATCGGCATGCACATACCTTCACCGACGAGGCTGACTAATTCCTTTTTCACCCAAGCATCAAAGCAATCCATTTTTACCAAAACAAAACAGACTCAATGCTGCACGGCTCCCGAATAGCGAGGGAACCATTTTAAATTGTGTAATGGACAATATGTCTCTATTCATGTTATTTTTAGACGCAAAAGAGGCTCGGTGAGGAGTGTCGATTCAAAGGATTCAAATTTAGGGACATTTGATTGAAACCAAAGGGGAGGGAGTAAGGAAAAAGGAAAGAGGAAAGAAGAAAGGAAGGTGGGAGTTAAAGGGGAAACAAGGCAGCTTATTGCATTATATCCTGCTAAGAATGAGAGGAAACATGACGGCAAACAAAACAAGTGAAAAAAAGAGGTTGCCATCCAGTGGGCTGCGGGGGGCTGCGGGGGACATGTGGACAAGCGGCAAAGTGAAGCAAACATACAAAGGCGAGAAGGCAAGAGCCTGACAAGAGGCTACTCCCTGATCGCTGAGGAGCTGGTCACATGACCTCTAGAAAAAGCGGGACACCATGGAACGCCATTTTTCCAAAATGATCAAGTGATGCAAAGTGAAGCCCATTTTTGTTTGGTTTGAGTTTTGGGTTCCATCCCCCGGTCCCGTCTTTGTAGAGCTCAATGAGGGGTGCTCAAGGTACCTGTGGCGCGGGCCGCTCTCGGGGGATCCGGGCTGGGCCTGACTACTTTTGCCTCGGGGCTGAAGGGCGTAATGAGCAGGGTGTGAGGCGTAAAAAAAAGAAAGAAAGGAAATGTTTCAGTCAAGAGGCAAATGAGGACATAAAAAGAACTCAAAACAAGAGTCAAGCCAAAAATCAGTTATCGTCAACAAAGCAGCAATGTAATCATCAATGATTGATCGATCGGCAAGAAATCTGGCTTCTCAATTTCTGCGACAGAAATATATCAACATGGAAAAAAGTCATATTTTTTTAAAAAAGCCAGGTTTTCTTGTGCACTAGCTTGCTGGATCAGCATGTTGAAAGCGGCATCTAAAAAAAAAAACAAGCATGGAGCTCGACAAGAAAGTATTACAGGAGACACTTTTTTGTTTACGGGCAAAACAACAGGAGTTGCATCTAGATCAATAAAAATAAAAGGGTTGCATGAAGGAGGAGTATAAGGGCGACGCAAATGAAGTTTCCCCTTTTCAGCGTGGCCCTCATACTCCCTTGAAATCTTCTCTTAGCTAATTTCTTATAAGCTTAAAAATGACATTACCATTGGTCGCAAACTTGACTCTGAGGCGGCGGACAACGCAGAAAGAACCGGAGCCGCCGCAGAGACGGCGGCGATGTCCGATTCAGACATCGGTGAGAATTCCTGAAAAGAACAAAAAAGAAAAAGTTGTAAAACAACGGGCCGTCATCTACGAGAAAGCGCCGTCGTCGTCTCCACCTGTTGCGGGCTCTGGCGCTCCAGTCGCTTCTGAAGCCCTTCCAGGTCGGCGTCGACCTCACGCAGCAGCAGTCGTAGCCTGTTCCAGATCACGTGCACCTTCTCCTGCGCCTCCAGACACTCTCCGCCCGGGGAGCTGTGCAAGGGCGCCGGCGGCTGCGCCGTGCTGATCAGCAGCTGAGCCGACAGCTCCTGGAGGGAAGACACCTTCTGCTGCGAGTCCAGCAACTCGCGTTTGATTTGCTGCGTGAGAATGAGGACAAAGTCGAGTCAAAAAAAGAAGCTATTGAGACTAAAATAGAAGAAAATGCCAACGATATGCATCATGAAAGTACCGTGAGTGTCCAGTGACGAGCGCGAAGGGCTTGCGCGTTCAGGTTGGGAGGGATGGGCACCACCTCGTTCCTCCTGCGGTCAACGTTCTCCAACCACAGCAGCAGACCATGACTCATCTCGTGGAACTCCTGAGGAGGGAAACATTTTTTTTCTGGAACACTTCTCCTTCAATACGATATTTCCCAACCTTTATTGAGCTATTCGAAAGTGCTCTGAATGGCTACTGTTTTGTTTTATTCGTCCAGCACCTGGCACTGCATGAGCGCTCTCTGCAGCTCCTCCCTCCACTCCTCCAGCGAAGTACCCAGGCGATCCCAGTGCGCGTTCATCTCTTTCAGGGCATCTCGCAGTTCCCATGCCTCCTCTGAGTCGGGTTCCGACTGAAGGAAGTTGGCGCTGCTCAAGTTGATGGACAGGACCTCCGACTTGTGGGTTTCCATGCCCTTCTGAAGCTCCTGAGCACCACACGGGGAGGGGGCGGAAACAGATTCAGAAAGAAGCGTTGCTGCTAAATGTTTGCATTTTTGACCACTAACCCGGAGCTTTTTGATCCTCTGCTGGATGTCGTGGATGTCCGTGCTGAGCTCCAGGCCTCGCAGTTGGCCCAGTTCGGCTTCGCAGCGACCCAGCCATGCACGCATGGTCTGCAGGTCGGAGATGAGCTGCTGCCACTGCTGGAGGTTCTGCTTGTGCTTGTCACTCATTGTCTGAGCCTGCAGCAGCTCCCAGCGCTCGATGACGCCTGCATGGAAAACCTGATTACTAAATGTCTCAATCCTCTCACATCCTGAATTTTACGCCTACAGACAGCAACAGGGTTATTTTATAATATACATCTTTAGGCATGATTATTGACATATATGGTGAGATCATTTTGCTAGTTTGGAAAAAACAGCATAATCCGCACACTGTTACACTGCGTGAATAAACACAAACCTGCATTCTGACTGTCAGCGCTGGTCGGGTTTGTGAGTCCGGGCATTTCATCTTCGTCCTCCGTGAGCTCTTCCTCGGCTCTCTTCACCGCATTGATGCTGCCGCGACACTCTCCCATCAGACGCATCTGCATCAGTAATCATGGATTTCAGTACAAACACTTTTTGCCACAGGAAAAAAAAGGGAAAAATATACATATTGAATGTGATTTTGCTTTTTTTGTCTTGAAGCATATTTTGTTGTATAAAGGTATATTTAATCAGCAGCGACGCACATAGCCCATATAGGTGGAGTCAGCGTCGGGGCTGGAGCGGCTGGCGGCCTCCTCTCTGGCCTGCAGCTGGTACCGTGATGCGTCCAGAGCCTGGTCTAGTTGTCTGAGGCTGGCCTCCAGCTGTCCCGGATCGCCTGCACACAAAAACACAACGGGTGTGAAAAAAATGGAAAAATTCTGAACTGAGCATCACAGACAGGATGCATGCATAAATCCGAAGTGTAAAGATTCAGGTGGGGCAGGTTAAACATGGTTATTATATGTGGATCTTCAACATGCAAAGGATTCATCTTAGCATGCTGCTCAATATTATTGTGATGGATGGGGACATGCAGCTGCCGTGCTGGCAAGCACGATTTAGCATCGCGGCTGGTGGCGTGCGTTCCCGACACATGCCGCGACATTTCCAATCAGCTCTGCGGTTCCTACCGGAGGACGATTTCAATGTGTTCTCAGTCAGTTTTATATAGGCCTCAGGACTCTCGGGAATAACTACGTCTGAAGAGGAAAAACAGAACATTCCCTTTTTATGAAGTGGGTTACAAATATGCTTCTGCAGAAAGTCTTCCCCACGGGAGTCGACGCTGTTGTGGTCATTTTTCACTTCCTGTTTGTGTGGGCAGGTGTCCCAATGCTTTTTGTTTATGTAGTGCATTAGTGTCTTGACCTCAGTGATATTCATTCATTGTCTTGTAAACAGTTTTTTATAGCTAGATAAACGCCAATTGACCAGACCACTCAAGTCGAGCAGAAAATCGACCTTGCTAGACAACAGTGACCTCTGTTGCCCGATGCTGAAATGACAGTTAAACACAGAAGAAACTCCGAACCTGACAGCACTGCAGTAGCCGTCCTCAGATACTCCTCTTCCTCTTGCCCTTGGCTCCTTCCCCCGTGGTTGCGTCCCCCCGGGCTCTCCAGACCCCGGCTCAGGTCGTAATCGTGGTCCCACTCCAACGGGATGGAATCCACGCTGGCCGGGGTCTCCCGGCCCGAGCGTTCTGCCCGAATGAGGGTGGCCGCGCGACTGGAGTTGCGAGGAGGCGTCGAGTCGGACCACTGCAGCACGGACAGGTCGGCGCCGTACTCCGCGTCGGAACCATCCAGCTCATCGTCTGCCAGCTGCGAGATGAGGATGGAAAAGTGTTACATCATGAAATTAATGTTCCACAACGTTCGCTCTCTTCTTTTGTAATTGCCAGCATTTTAACCATACGTGTTCAGTGTACTCACAGGAAAACGTGTAAGCTTCTTGTAGTATCTATTGACACGTCCGAAGACCTCCTGGTAGTACCTCTGCAGCTCCTCCAGCTCCTCTTCGATCACAGCAGCATCGAGAGGTTCGCTCTTCTCGATCAGAGCGTCACCCTGCCTGAACGCAATCTCGATCTTGCCCATGTTCAAGTGGATCTCCTGCTGGAATGCCTGAAGCAAACACAAACACATGACCATCAATGCTCATGGGGAAGCCCGCGGACGATTCGAGTCGTGTGCGGGACGACCTTGAGTTGTTTAATCTTGGCTTGCACGTCGCACTCAGAGAAGTGCTCAATGTTGGTGAGCTGAAGATCCATCTCGGTCAGCCACACAAGGATGCTGTCTCGAGCGGTCTCAAACTCCTCCCGCTGGTTGATGAAGTGCTGCGGGACGCGTGCAGATTTTTTGAGAGTTATACTCAATGAAATTGTTAAAAAATTGTGATTGTGTAAAAAAAAAATATGTTCATGAATCCTTGTGTCGTTCCTGTAACCTATCCTTAAAATAATGCGTTTAAGTTAAGTGCGCGGTCGTTACCTTGAGACGGCGTAAGATAGCGGCCACCCTCTTCTGCAGGTTGTCCCACCTCCTGTTCCCATCGTGCACCATCTCCCTCAGACAGCAGGACGCATCTGTGCGGTTCTCACGGGCCAGGCGGCGGTACTGCTTGTTGATCAGCTCCAGCTGGGTCAAGCGCTCCTGCACTTGCCGTTGGAAAGCCTGCACACAAAGATTTGATTAGATTTTTTAAATAATTGCCACATTCAACAAGATCATGCAAATAATCCTACCTCAAACTTCTTGAGTTCCTCTTTGGCAACGGTATAGAGGACTCCAGATGAGTTGGGCATAGCCGCCGTTCTCTCCGAAGTCTTCAACCACTCCTCAAAGCGGGAGTAATCATCCAAAAACCTCTGCCATAACCTCCAAGTCTCCTCAATCCTAAAAAGAAAAAGGTCCAGAATCGCTTAGATCAACTTCATTGTCCGTTTTGATTTGTAGTGCCAGCTCATTCAAGACACCGACTTCAGCCTCCTCTCCATGGACATGGCGCAGATGTTCCTCCAGCGCCGATCCAGCCCCCGGGTGGCCAGCTGGATGGAATCGCACTCGGTCTCGGTGGAGCAGGCGTCGCAGTCGTGAAGGAGCACCTCGCACAGGTTCAACACGGATGCCACGCCCGTGCTGTGCCTCTCAATGTCTTTCTGCAGCTCCTGAAAAAAAAATGGAGCACAATAGCAATGTCGTTTTGACGTTGTCATTGCGTGAAAGTAATATCAAGACTTTTGGAAAACCAGTAGGTTTTTGGGAGGGGGAAGAAGTGGGGGTGGGGGTGGGGTCCTGCCTGCTGCTGGTTGAGCTTCCTGTGGATCTCCTGCTCGTCACACGCGTCATAGACAATGGGCCTGGATAACTCGGACTCGACGTGAGCCAGCCAAGAGCGCAGGCTGCTCATGTTTTTCTCCAGCTGTTGCACGGCCACCAGGGTCTCCCGCAATTTCTTCAACCTGACGCAAGGCAGATCAACAGTCATGCACGGTACGTACACTAAGCGCTCAATGTGACAAATAAGAACAAATCTTATTTGATTGCATTTGAGTTGAAATGTTATTTCCAGTATCATTTAACTCATTCAATACCAGCCAATTCTGGACCAAGTCTGAAAAGACGTTTAAAAACGTCTTTGGGAGTGAATGAGTTAATGTGTTCAAAGCATGTAGTACATTTTTTTTCACATGCTGGAGGGAAGGTGTGGTACATATGACAAATGGGGGTTGGGTTCATTGTTCAGGACAAAATAAATGCTTGGCACCACCATGTGCGAAACCATCAACGTATCGTCGACGCATGACACCTCACCCCACAAAGCAATCTGACCTCTCGCCAAAAAAAAAAAACCCCACTCGAGATGAATAAAGGTGAAAGTGACATGATTAAATATGTCACTTGCCACTTTGCACTTGTGCACTTCAACTAAAACTTTATGCAACCATTGCTGACCTGTGTACTTACAGATTTTTAGTTTTTTGCAGTGGCTCACGCGTAATACAATGTAATTAGTTGACAAATAGTATGCATTCTTGCCATTCCTGGTCATCTCCTTATTGAGTTTGACCCAGAAACACACCAACGCCGCTCCTGTAGTCATACAATCCAGTCAATGATTCTAGAAATGCATGCGGATATACAAAACAAAAAGAGCAACAGCCCCACTACGCTTATTTATCGCTGATCCTTAACTCGCACATAAACAGCGACTCATCATTTAATCACCATTAAAGTCCATCTAAGCTCCAAGCGCACACGAAATAGTTTAAAGACAGAGCTACGACACTGCAGAAAAGCTCGCGGAGGTTTATCCTGCCTGGTGGCGTCGCAATCGCAATGTGGCAGATCCTCAGCCGGGCAGTCTGCCATCTTCTCCGTCCCCAAATCCAAAACCATGTGGGTGCAAGATTCCCGGAGACGACGTTTGGCGAGGAAGCGTTATTCCTCGTCTGAGTGGAAGCCGCCTTCTCTTTTCGGCTTCGTGCGTGGGGACTTTCTCCCACCGAGTGTGTGCGTGTGTGTGTGTGGTAAGGAGGTCAGGTTGGGGCAGCTGGTGCTGTGTAGTGTGGCACAAGTGTGACTTGTCAACTGTTGTACTCCAAGGTTAAAAAAAAAAAGGAGTGTGTGTGTCGGGGGTTGGAGTGACAAGTCCTGCTGTTGCTAAATGTGGACTTACAGTCTCAAAGGCATGTGCCAAAGAGGCAGGCTGAAAAATACACTTCAAATGAACGTGAGCAAAGGCAAGAGAAGCCATGCATGATGAGAGCAGCGCAAAGTACGGAAAATAGATATGCACTGAGCAGTTGGAAGTAGCATAATGGCAATGGAAAGCGATTGTAGTAATTGCTTCAAAGCTAATATCCCTGCTATGCGTCGCTCGAGCAAAGTATACGACAATGAAAGCGCAGCTGTCTGCGTGAGGTCAGTCAGAGTGTCCCTACCCGTGATTCCCAACAGAGGACAACAGCCGGGTGGCGGTGGTGGAAAATAGCAGCCGGATTGCAGATTTTATCATAGCACATAATAAAGCATCTTATTTTGTGTCTGTGATTTAATGTTTCTGTTCATATTATTAGGATATAATTTGTTGATATCAATCATTGTATTTTATTTCCATATTTCTTGATAATCCAATGACATCCTATTCTATTTTTATCATAATAATATTTTTCAAACACAACTCTGGGTTTGACCCACCTGGCTGCAATGAGGTCGAGGAGGTGCGTCCACCGCTCGCTGACTTTATTGAGTTTGTGGCGTATGTCGGCTGCTTTGCTGTCCTGGCTGGCCTGGGCCAAGCGCTGGCCCATGAGCTGCAGCTGCTGCTTGTTCTCCTGAGCGACACCGATTTCCTCCTGGTAGTCCTGAGAGAGAGCCGATGACAAGTTAAGATGTGAGGATGAGGAGGAAGAGGAGGAGGAGGAGGAGGATGCCGTTTGTGCTGCAGAGTGTGCGCCTGGATCACCTTGCGCAGCTTTTCGATCATCTCCTCAATGCTGATGTCTCCATTTTGAGAGACTTTGCTCTCCATCTGCGTGAGCCACTCGCACAGCTCCTTGTTCTTCTCGTTGAACACGGCCCATTCGTTCAACTTCTCGCTGACCTGCTGCCTGCGCAGCGAAACCTGACAACGCAAACCCGAAAAGACGCGCGCATTGTTGTTGCAAGACGGACTGAAGGGAGTAGTTTGTATTTAAATCACCCTTTAAGTCACCTCAAATTAAGCTGCCTCCTGAATGATATGACAAAAACAAGTCACAACTTCATCACCAACAAAGAAAAGAACGGAAATAAATATCAATCTATAATTTTAAAACACTATCCATCAATAAAAAAAATCAATAATCAAATTATTTAGAATATTTCAATTATTTTCCAAAAACAATTTATCTTGAACTCAACCAATGCATAATATAAATAGCTCATATGTATATTTTTTAAAGCAAGTTAATAATAAACAGAATTTTATATTTTGAAAATGGAATTAATTTATTTTAGACTTAAATATATAGCTTAAAGATTTTTATAGCAATCAATTTAATTTAGTTAAAAAATACAGTCTATAGCAGGTACATATTTTTAAATAATGAGCCATTGAACTGAGAACAAAAAAAAAACTAAATGGAATGTTGGCTAAAAGAGGCAAATTTAATAAGCAAGCGCATTCTAACTGTACCTGGTGGCACACTTCTTCCCACTGGCGCTGGAGAAGCTGGAGGCGCTCCTGGAGGAGCGTGATGTCATCGCTGCCGACCACGCCCACCAGGGCATCCCTCAGGAGGAACAAGGAAGTGAGGTCACCGCTCCAGCCTTCCACGGCACTCTCCAGCTCCTGCGTGTACGTGACATGGTGACGACAAGAAAAAGCCCACTTTTTGCCTTTGCCGCCAATGTCGGTCCTCATATTAGCAATCAGAGGCGCTACACGGCATGCGAATGATCACAGAGGCGCCGTCACCTTGCATCCCCTCCGCTGACTGCGTCACCGTGACACACGAATACATAAAACGTATGCAAGCACGCACCCCCACTGGCTCTCTGCGATTGAACTCCCTCCTCCCTCCTTGACTCTCTTTCACCCCTGTCTTTCTCTCCTTCGCTCTGTGCTCCTCCCCCAACCGACCGAGGACCGCACGCGCATTCATCATAACGGGATTCCGCAGCATCTTTCAACCTTGCATCTCATCTGCTCGGCGTGCAGCTCATCGTGACGGTCGGGAAGCGGCGCCGACAGCTTCCTCTTGAAGGCCCGCAGCTTCTCCAGCGAGGCGTTGATGCCTTCCTCGCACCGCTCCCAATTCTATGTTCCGAAACAGTACATAAAAGAGACAAAAATGAGAGCGCAGAACGCAGGCAGGGAACGCCGCGCTCCGATGGGCGTGGGCTATTTTTAGAGCGTGGATAGCTCAGGGGTATCTGAGGATGAAACGGGATCGTATTTAACAAGGAATGTCGCAGGCAAGTAGAAGACAAGTCAGCAGACACAACGTTCCGTAGGCAGTCTCGGATTATTTACAGTCAGCTCCTTCTCATTACGACATTGCTTCCAATTTTGGCATTGCCTGTTTGATCGAAATTGCAGGTTGTGATGATATTTGCAGATTTTTGAACGGTACATCATTATGTGTATTTTTATTTTTCCCCATTAAAATGACCAAATTTTAAGTCCCATATTTCAAATATCCTATTGTAAAAATGCACAAGTTGCTGACCTTGAGTAGAGCAAGCAGCTCCTTCCTCTGCTGGTCTAGGCGTTGGTGGGCGTGCCTCCACCTCTCCTGAATCTCCATCAGCTCCGTCTGTAGCGTGGACTCGGCCTGAGTGTCGGCCGACAGCAGTAAGCTTCTGCCGGCCTCCACCGTCACGATGTAGACTCCCTGCTGCCTCTTGAGTACACGCTCGCGCAGCTGCAGGAGCCGGGACAGGGAGAGTGGACCGAGGGGGTAGAGGTTAGCTAAGGGAGTCTACGGTCGGTTAGAGATGGGGTGGAGGTTTGGTAGTGAGGGAGTGGGGGAGGGGGAGTCAGACTGGTTTAGTGCCTATAATTGTAATGTGAGGAATATGACAGTACTTTTCTGTCCCAAAGCAGGGGAAGAGCATTCACACACACACAGGACCTGCATGTTACCAACGCATACCTGTATCTGATCCAGCAGATTCTTGGCCTGCTGCAGTGCGACACTTTCTCCTCCGGGGTGATGCGCGTCCAGCTCACGTGACACATCTTGGAGCCAGCGCAGCAGTTTTTCAAACATCTCGTGGTAGCTGTGCCACTGATGGAGCAGACTGTCAATGATGCCCCTGCGCTGCTGGGCACGCCTCACCACGCCTTGCCACTGATTGGCCAGCAAGGCCAGATTCACGCTGAAGTCTTCTCTGTTGGGGAGGATGAACACCGTACATTGCTGTGGTTATGATGATGAATTTGATCTTAAGTCCAATTATATTCGGTTTTACCAAAGCAGTGGTCTATTTCTACACACATGCCCTCAATCGTTGCTTATGGGGTTTTGGGTTTCTTGAAAGGCGCTAAATATATTTAAGCTATTATTATAATTATTATTACGATTATGATTATTTTTATTACTATTTCAGATTTCAGGTCATGTGCTTTTTCTGTCGACTTACCCATCATCCACTTGTCCTTGGTCTAGCATATTATGCCCATCGCTGACAATGGAGTAAAGAATCTGCTGTTGGCTGAACATCTCAGCCTGGAACAACTGTAAACATACACAAATATAGACAGAGTATGCCAAGATTCCTTCCTGCCTCCTTTCTTCCTGTTCTTAAAGAAGTTTATTTAAAAAAGTGTACACTGAACCTACTAGTGGCCTCCCGTATAAGAACACCATATTTGGACATTGAGCACGCACATTCACCAAACCTCAGTACGTTTCTGACCTCGTGATCTTTCTGCTGCTCCAGCAGAATCTGGTAGTTGCCCGTTATCTCGACGGCCAGTTTGTTCTCCGCCTGAGACAGAAAGTCCATCCAGGCTTCGCATTTCTGCAGGAACGTCTGGTGCAGGAGCAGCGCTGCCTGCAGTTTACTGGAGTCACAACAGTGTTATTTTGTTTTCGTACCGGGGGTAGAGCACGAAAGTACAGGGGGGAGATGCGCGAGAGCAGAGTGACATACCTGAACCTCTCGCTGAGGAGAGCAGAGTGAGACGCCCACGATCTGTTCAGACGCTGCAGACGCTTCAAGTCTCCGTCGCTAACCGGCAGTCGGTACATGAGGACGTTGACACGCTCCAAGTCTGGAGACAGACTGCTTAGCTTGGACAAGGGAGCCTGCGAACAACAGCGCTTGCTCACTCGCATCCCAAATGAGGAAAAGTGGATTTTAAAAAAAAACGGAAGCGTAGGGCCGTATGTCCTACCTTTAGTTTGTCCATCCGTGTTTGGATGTCACTCAGCGCCGGCGAGCCGAGCTGCTCGGACTCCTTCAACACTTTCGCAGCCTCAGCATCTGTTTGAATGAGTGCGTCCAACTGGTCCCTGAAGCCCTCACAGGCCCGACTTCCAGACTAGTCAACGACAAAAAAAAATACATCACAACGTGCACCAAGTTAAAGCTTCCCACTCACACTCTACACACACATACAAATATAGCTAAGAAACACACAAGTATCAAAAACACGTAAAAAAAAGAATTGTTTGATAATAAATGTTAACTTTTATGGAAAATATTACTTTTAGATCAATTCATTTGAAACAGAGGTTGTCTTTTCCGATGTTCAAATGGAAGCACCTTTTCATGGCCCAAACATCTTTTCCTTGAACTTAACGTTAAGCAAAGGTGGCATCAAGGTTTGCAGATCCCGAAGAGGCCCCAAGTCCTCGCTACGTACCTGCAGCGCCTCCTGCTGCCTGTGTAGGGAAAGCGGCAGCGTCGACAATCGATGCGTCAGCGCCATGTGGTCCGAATGCAGGGCAGCAAACGAGTCGGCGTCCACTTGGCTCCTCAGCTGCTCTCCCAAATTTTGCAGCTGCTGCAGTAAACGCTGCACCGATTCCTGCTCACCGAGACACTCCTGTCATACCGATAAAAATCAATGGAAGACCATTCATTGTCTTTTTAGGAGCAGATAGGTCAACATCATCATTATTGTTGTGATCACTGGGTAGTAGTCATATTTTCAGCTTATTTTGTTTGTGGGGGCTTTTGTGTGTGCGTATGTTTTTGTGTGCGTTTTTTTTTTAACAAAACATTTTGCGTTTAGTTGAAATTAACCAAAAGTTAATTTCAACTAAATTAAAAGTTAATTTAGTTGAAATTAACCAAAAGTTAATTTCAACTAAATTAACTTTTAATTTCAAAAGTGAATTTAATTAATTTGTTAATTTTAATTAATCAGTAGCTATGGCATGCGCTGCCAAGACGGTGATTTCCTTTCTCTTTTATTTCCGGAATTAAAGAGTCTGGGAAGAGTTTAAGATGTGAGAGAAAAATCCCAAGCAAGGACCCGCAATGGCAGCAGGACACTGTTGTGTAAATCAGGGGCCAGTCTCTCTATTCTCTAAAGGCTTTTGTTGGACTGGACTGCGACTCTCCATTCAAGCACAATGAGAGGGAGGGATGCAATTTTGTATTCGGGGGGGAGGCACTTGTAATAAATCAGGGGAGTTTTGTCTGGATTCCTACTGATCCAACGGTGCAGCCCTCTTATACGTCGTTTACTCACGTCACAGTCCTTTATCCAGGCGCTGCTCTCCTCTTCTGTGATGTCCTTGTCAGTGGCGCTTTTGAGCAGGCGGTCCACACGTTCCTCCTGCCTTTCCACTGCTTTCACACAAGTGCCAAATAATTTTGTGTATTGCTGCCACAGCCCCAGCAAGGCCTTACTGCTCCTCAGCTGCTCCGAGATCTGCTCTAATAGATCGTTCCACCTGAGAAAACAATGTCTTCATTAAGGATTTCACCTCCAATTGGGAGTTTGTTTGTTTGTTGTTTTTTTTTTGCTGTGTTACCTCATGTTGACATCCCGCTGGGCTCTAGTGAGTGTTTCCGCCACACACGGGTGGCATTCGGTGAGGAGCTGTTGGGTTACTGAGCCAAACTTGAGTAGACTGCTCTCCTGCTTGTCCATCTCCTCTTGCAGGTTCTGGGTGGGACATAAAACACATCCTAGCGACTTCCCTATCTTGTGCCACTTCCTTAAACAGCTCAAATTCATGACTTTTAATCACGAGGAGGTGCGCGTCCGTTTGTGCGGCACTCACCTCCAGACTCTCCACCTGCTGCTGCACAGCCTCCAGGGAGCCACTTATGAGGGGCAGCCGGGAGACACAGTACCTGCCCTCCATCAGGTAGCCATTGATCTCTTCTGCGACACGCCTGTATAAGGTCCATTTTTCCAAGACCGAACGCAGGCTCACCTTCATCTGATTTATCTGTGACAGCAACCCTTGGATTATAGCCCAGCAAGACATCATGTCGGTAATTTGTGGATGGATGAGTTTACCATGTGGTCCAAATGAGCCCATGATTTCTTGAGTCCTTTGAGGGTCTCCTTAACAACAGCACACGTTTCTCCTTTCTTATCCTGGATGAGAGTGTTGCCTCGTTCCTCGGCCTTCTCCAGATCCTTCTCTTTCTCCTTCACCAGTTCCTCCAACTCCTGGAAGAATGACAACATAATGACAGTAACTTTGTGTGCTTTTGTGCCTGCTGGAGGTAAAAAAAAAGAAAAAAAAGTGCGCCGTTGATAAAACTACCTGACAATCTTTCAGTGCATTCTGCACAGATGCGACATCCTCTATCCTGTGTCTCTTCTTCAGTTTCTCCTCCTGGAGTGTCAGCCATGTTTTCAAGGCTTGGACTCCATTCTCGTGCTCGAGCCAACTTCCCAAAAGTCCTTCTAAATGCTGAATCTGAAAAAAAAAAAACCCAGACACAACTCAGTGTCATGGCAGTGTAGTTGGCAGACACGGAAACGGATGAGTTACCTTTTCTGTGATGAGCCCCTGTAGTATCTGCCAACGTCTGTTCATAGCACCAAGGCTCTCGGCAAAGTCGGTTTTGTCGCTGCGCTTTGCCTCCACGTCCTGACTGCTGATCTGCAATACCGACTGATTGACAAAGTCCACAGTCAGCTGTTTGCAGGTCAAGTCGATGCGGAACCCCTGTGAAGAGAAGAGGGTGATGGCAATTTTCATTTTGTACGTTAATAATTTTGAAAACAAAATAAAAACAACACGGAAAACCTGACATAGTCTTTGATAACTGAATGTGTTTTCCTTTTCACCTTGTACTTTTGCAAGAGGTTCTGGACCACCTCTGAGCCCACAGCCCCGGCGATTTGGTCCTGGTCTTCGTTAATAATGTTCTCCATGAGCGTGATCCAGCTGATGAGCTCGGCGATGGCGTGTCGTGACGCCAGCTTCTCCATTTGCAGCTGAGGGACAAAAGGTGACAAAAATGCTTACGACCGCATCGGAAGCAGACAAAGGAGCCCATCTATCGTCTTCTCTCACACACCTGATGGAGCTTCTCTTGGACGACGGGAATGCGAGTGAGCAGCTCGGCCCACTGAGTGTCGACGTGGCCCAGGGCTGTCCTCAGAGTAGCCGTGTCCACCCGTTTGAGTCTCAGCAGCTGGTTGCCCGTGCTCAGGACGGAGGAACGCAATGACGACTTGGCATCCACCTCCTTGGAAAACTCCTGTAAGAAGTTATCCATTTATGACATTTTGGACTTGATCACAAACTTCCATCAAAATACGAAAAAATGTCAACCTCCCACAAGAGCGAACATCAGAACATACCAGGAAGGCACAAAGGTGATCCCTGACAGTCTCCAGTTCCTGAGGCACGGTGACCGACTGCGCGGTCCAAAATTCAAGTCTTTCCAGAGCCAACTGCAACCAGTGGCTTAATTCTGCAGACTCTCTTTGGTACCTAGTAAATGACAAACATGATTCAACCACAAACATGAACGCAATAAAACTTCACATTCAAGTGGGGGCAGAATAGAAAGAAAACGAATCAGGAAAATCTCCATACGAGCCGCACACAAAATAAAAATCCAAAACAACGTTATCAAGGGTTACGTTTTCCTAAGTCCGACCTGCTCCAGTGTTTGAGGGTGGAGTCGAAGCGGTGCAGCTCCTTGTTCACTTTGGTCGTGGACAACAGCCAGTGTTCTCCCAACTGAGTCAGCTGGCGGTCCAAGTCTAAACAGCTGACAGACAGAAGCAGCCTCTTGCCTTCCTCCAGGACCTGATACAGTTGGGGCTGATGCTCGGTCAGACTGGCCTTCAAACGCTGAAATGCAACAGGTAGTTGGTGTCAAGCTTCTGGAGCTTGATGGTTGAAGAGCAATGGCCAGATGCCTCATATTTTTTGTCCCAGTCAAGTGTTGAGTCTTACTTGGTAGAGACCGATCCTCTCCAAGAGTCTCTCCTCGGTCTCCTCCACCAAGCCTGCCGTGGGGATGCTGCACTCGATGGCCTCCAGCTGTCTACACAGAGCCTGGTAGTCTTCCACAAGCCTGCTCCACGACTGGTGGCGGAAAGTGTCATCAACGCTCTGCTCTCTTCAATGAAGTAAATTTGTTTTGAAAGCGCTGCTCATGCTCACCTCCAGAATGCCCTCCAGCTCCACCCCCCTCCTGTGGGCCTGTTTGAGGACACTCTGAGCTAAAGACATGGTCTCCTCAAGAGCCTGGCTTTCTCGGGGCGCCACCAAGCCGGACACTTTGCGGTAGAAGGTCTGAGTGAGGATCATGTGGCATTCATGAGACTGGAAGAACTCCTGATGGGGAGAGGGAAAAGGAAACATAATCATGCGGCATGGCTTCTCCTTTAAACTGCAACCCGAGCTCATTTGTCCATTTTAAAAATCAAACGCGGATTGATTGAATGTTTTGAAAAAAGAATGACACCTTACTTTGTGTTTATCCAGTAACATTTGGACCTCAGTGACCGAGGCGACTGTCATTTTCTGGTCGGCGGCAATTTTGTCCCGGGCCGTGTCCACCAGGTCTGTGAGGTCTCGCAGCGCCGCCTCGTACTGAGCCTTGAGGGAGAGGGCTCGGTTCAGGCCGCTACCTCTGGAGCCCACCATCAGCAGGAGCTCTTCATATGCGTCCTGCTCAACAAATGTCCACCATGTTACCAGTGCCATCTGAGAATGTAAGCTAGTCTGGTTTTTTTTTCTTTTCTTCTTCTTTACCTGTAGTTTGAGGAGTTCCTGGTGGGAGAGTCGGTCAGATTGGAGCCCTTCAGCTTTGGTCTTCAGCTCGGTCACTCTCTGCTCAAACTCTTTCAGACTGTCCTCCACCTCTGATAATGTCTGCAAAGCGCACCAGAGCATCGAGAATTTGATCAAGAGTCCTGAAATATTTGAACAACTTTGTTCATTAAATTAATTGGTTCATTAAAAGGTCTTAATTCATCGGTTTAAGTTGATTTCTTTACATTTGTGGATTTATTGTAAATAATAAACTCAAAATATATTAAATAATACAAATATGATATTTTGTCATTTCATGTGGGTGGCGCATGGGAGTCGAAACTTGATCATTTTGATCATTCGCCATGGTTGCCGTTTCCGGCTACAGTTCATTCGACTTTGTATCTTTTTCTGTGCATGTTGGCATCCGACCTCGATCTGCTTGGCCGCAGGTCTGTCCACCGTGGCGGCTATCTTCTGTAGCAGCAGGTGTTTACTCTCGCTCAAAGCTGTGAACAGCATTCGGAGTTCATTCTGGCACAAAGACAGCAAGTGGTGTTGATGTTAAAAAAAAAGGGGGCATGTTTACCGTCCATAATGAGAATTTTTTTTTTTTTTTTAATCACAGCATCAGGACTTTATTATGAGAATGTTACCTGGAAGTTTAAGTGCTCCTGGAGTCTGTCCCTCATGGTGTCGCATTGCTGTTCAAGAGTGGAGTCCAGCAAGCCTATCCTCTCCTGCAGACCTTCCAGGGTGTCCTCCATCAAGGCTCGCTCCTCCCCTCCGCACAGCCGCCCTGCCACTCCACCCATTCGATCTCTGCACTGGTTCACCTCTCTGCTCATGTCCTTCAGATGTTTACTGGTGCACTGCACGGATGAACCGATAACAACATGACTGAATTTGCTCACTGTGAATCACCGGTCACGTTTCTTACCTCTAAATGTGCGAGCTGTGTCTCCGTGTCTTCAGACAACAGCACGGGGCCCGAGAGCATCTCGTTCTCAGCGGCGTCCAACCAGGCGGAGGCGGCCGACACTGCGGCATACAGATTCTGTTGTAGCGCCATCTCACATGAGGAGAGCGCCATCTTCTGCTCGCCGCTTTCTGCCTGCAAAGAGGAGCAAGGAGTGTTGACGCAGTGACGCAAGAAGCAGTATTAACTGGTTTAAAAGAGATCGGTTGACCTCTTTGGTGATTCTTTCTAGAGCTTGGCTGCAAGCCTCAAATAAAGCTGTTGGCGAGCGAGAGTCCTGGCTGGTGGACTCGCCTCTGAACACCAGGCTGGGACTGGTCAAGCGGGACCGGTGGATGATCTGTGTACACACAGTTGGCATGAGCGACGACTCCTGAAATTTACATAAGTGTTCCGTGGAATGCGAGGGAGATCGGACCGGGCTGAACTGATCCTGTTCCAATGTGTTAAGCGAGAGCTGCAGCTTAGTGCTCTGGTCTTTGTTCAGGTTCTCCCAACGTTGTCTCGAGCGGTCTCCGTGAGACAAGCTCTCTGTATCCAGCAACACTCCCACAGGAAGAGAAACCTCACTGAAGAAAGAAGGAGCGAAAAGGAAATAAATACCAAATCGATAATAAAGAGATGCAACATTAAAAAAAAAAGAATCGTCATTGTGAGGACGTACCTGTCCCCATTGGATGTGATCTGTTGATTGCGTAAGTCTTCGCCAACACTGGCGACTGACTCAAGCAACCTCCTCTGCTCTGCGACATGCTGCTGCAGCTCCTAAAAAACAAAAGGAAATGTGATTTTTGTGTGTTTTAAAATATGTTTAGAATGTGAAGTGTTAGTCTGGGTGACATGTAAACTTAAAGTCCGTTATCCTCCTCACCCTCTGTTGGAGAAGGTTGTCATGATGCTGCTGTGTGCGCGAAGAGCGAGCCTGGGACAGCCAATCCTGCACGTTGGGGCTCTGCGAAAGCGACGAATCCGGCTCGCTGTCATCCTGCTCCTGCAATGAACCCTGGTGGGGGCGGGGTTAAAAAATTTTTTTTTACTTCAAGCGAATTTAATTGTGCACAATTGTAAGTCGTGTTTAAC
Organism: Hippocampus guttulatus; assembly: GCF_054856545.1. Taxonomy (NCBI): domain Eukaryota; kingdom Metazoa; phylum Chordata; class Actinopteri; order Syngnathiformes; family Syngnathidae; genus Hippocampus; species Hippocampus guttulatus. The sequence continues at coordinate 1,214,134 of NC_141283.1, read as the reverse complement.
TCTATTATTTAAAAAAATCATAATTAAAAATAAATAAAATAGTTGTCAAAACTGGTGAGAAAAGTATTGCCTGCTTCACTCTTAAATCGGACCGACTCAGCGTTTGCGAGGTAGAATCGGGAGTTCGGACTAGAAAAATGATTGGTCATGCAGACATTTCTCGGAAAAACCTCAAAACAGAGCATTCACTCACCTGTATGTCCACCTGTTTGTCCTGCAGCATCTGCTGGAGCTCCAACAGGCTGTCTTTCAAGGAGTGGAGCTTGACGGTGAGCTGCTCCGCCTCGCTCTTGGTCTCGGCTCGGCCCTCCAGGAGCAAGCTCTCGCTGTGCACCGACAACTCGGACAGATACAACACCTTCTGCTCGATCTCCAACAGCATGTTCTGCAAAACAGACGAAGGAGAATGGTTTTCTTCAACATCCCATTTAGGTTCGATTAAAATCTATGGAAAAGAGGATTAAAATAAAAGACCCCTCCTGACGCGAGATTGGGTTATAATTGAACAGAGCCATCAATAGAGAAGGATTAGTGTTGGCGCGTGGCTTTCAAGGGCCCCCTGGCTGACCTTGTAGCATTCCTAGACAACACAAAGTGTCTCCATTCAAATGTTTCCCTTTGACCTTCTGCCAATCTGACAAGACCGAGAGTCTTGCAACGAGCTCTTTGTGCAAAAAGCCTTCCAAACAATTCAAATGGAAAATTTGAGGCGCGAAGCTTCATTTGCACTGGAAAAAAAAACTAAACGCCAAACTGTGATCTCTTAGTCTGACACAAACGAGTGAAGAGTGGACAACAACGGGATGCGGCTCACGCTGAGGTGTTTAAAAACGATTTGAAACAACCGCACACCAAAATGAGGTTTCAAATGCAGATTTTCCTATCTCATTAAAGTACAGTTAACCATGTGCATGCTGGTCTGCGCTAATAATCTATGGTTTTAGCCAAGGTGCCCCACTAAGGAGATGAGGGGCTACATGGGGGGTGTACAGGAGCCATATGTGAGTGATAATCAGTTTATTTAACCTCCGCTGACTACAAAAAACAGAAACACACACACACACATTCCATTATTATGACGGAAAGAACAATTACGATGCATTACCGGGCCAATTTTGGCACCCTACTATTAGCTGGTCAAATATTAACTCACGGCCCGTTACCATAGAAACAGTAAGAGCACGTTGCTGTAAAAGAATGTTAGCTGGCTGTGAGACCATCCATCGAGATTAAACGACTCTGACCTCATTTCGGTCATCTCCAGTCCAACAAGCAATGCCGCCGGTACGTCACCTGGCAGTCAATGAGCTGCTCCTCCATGTCGAGGTCTTCGTTTTGAAGGTGAAGCGCCGAGCTGAGGGTGGCGCGGGTGCTGAGCAGCCAGTGGTCCAGCTCCTCGGCCTCGCTGTGGAACCGCTGCAACGCCTGCTCCTGACGCTGCTCCTCCAGCTGCTCGCTGAGCTTCTCCTGCGAGGAAAATGCGTGCCGTGTCACACCATTTGAATATGATATCGGAATAGTGAGAAATAAAATTGTCACCAGGACGTGCATATAATTAGCGGATCACCTCCAACAGTTGCCGTTTCCCGGAGGCTTTCATCCTGATGGTGGCCATTCTCTCTCCCAGCACGGTAAGGGTGGAGCGCAGTGCCAGCTGGTGGGCGGGCTCGCCGTTGCCGTCCGCCAGCTCCTCCGAGAAGCACGTCTGCAGCTCGCCAATCTCGTCCTGCAGCATCAGGATCTCGTCCATCAGAGCCTGGTTGAGAGGAGGAACGTGGGAGAGGTTTTATGGATGCAAAATTAAGCAGCAGAGATGACTACTGTTTGTTCTGTCTTGCTGATGGATGGATGGAGCCGTCGTCTCTCACCTGATGTGTCGCCATCTGGCTCTCGGGGCTCTTGCTGGGCTCCAGGCCTTCGCCGAGCGCCGCCTCGATCGACTCCATCTTGGTGGAAATGGACTGCAGAGACTCCTGGTAGTGCTGCTGTCGCTCCAGGGCTTCATACAGACTCTTTTGCTTCTCGCTTATCTGGGGCGCGGCAAAAGAACGTGAAAAACGCCGTATATGCGCAACATCTTTTCAAATCAGGTCGACGTCACCCTACCACATTCTTGAGAGTTTCCCAGGATCTCTGTAGGTCATCCAGGTTGGCGGTGCCGGTTTCCAAAGACGGGTCGTAGAGCTCCTGGAGGGCAGTTCGACTCAGACCACCTCGACCCTGTTACATGACGGCACGGTAAGTGTGTGAGGAGTGTGGAAATATATTGAATGGAAATTTTTTAAGGATTTTAAGGTAAGGATTTTTAATTCACATTTTAAGGTAAAAAATGTGTAAATAATGCTACAGATTAACTTTCTTGGCTCATCCCTGACATAAGAGAGCCATCTCAACTCAATAAGAAGTAATATTTTCGTCTCAGCAAATACTAATCGCAGTACTGGTGTTGTTTTCACTCTAGTAGCATCTGTTTGCACATTTTTTTTTCTCCAAATACAGCACACTTGAGTTTGACCTTGCTGACAGGGTTGAAAGGCTTCAGTCACATCAGTGAGTCACTCATGCCACGCCAACCAGATGATGTGTGTTGAATATCATAAAAAATTTTTTTTAAAAAGTGATACTGTACTGATAGATTTCTGGTGTTAAAATCTTGATTCTTCAAGAGCAAAGTGGTGCGTATTAGATTTTAAAAGAATATGGAGGGTGATGATGTGAAGAGCTGGCAGGCCAAGCAGGGTGCAGCGGGTATCCACGGGGGAGGGAGGGAGGGAGGGGGGATTTGTGGATGCGGATGGGCAGTACCTGGTTAGGAGGAGCATCGGCGTTAGCCCCAGGGGAGGGGGAGCGGCAAGCAGGGGGAGAGGAGACCTCGCTGTTGGTGCCCTCCTCCCCCGACTCCTCGGTCACAGGGGAGAGGAGCGTGTGGCAGCGGCCTGCCGTCATCTGACCACACCAAAAGAAGCGGGAGGAGGCGGGGAATAAAACGGGAAACATAGGACAGGAGAAGGCCAATTGAAAAGAGTGAGGCAAAAGAAAAAAAAACAAGGGAAGCAAGTGCGAGAATCAGCTTTAAACTCAAAGCGGGAGTGCAGGTAGAACAGGTTGCAGCGGGGACATTGTTTGATAATTGTACGGGGAACAATCAAAAAAAATCCCAGCTGTCTGTGTTGCTGCCCAACAGCAGCCAAGACACACACACACATCGCGGCAGCTCTTGTAACGGATCTCATTGTCACAGGCTGGCGGCATGATTCCTCCCCCATAACAATTTGTTGTCAACAATATGCTTCTACTTTTCGAATGTCATGCAAATCAGCGTTCCACGCTGGTAAATATGATGCATGTTGGTTGGCATTACACTCGTGGTTAAAAAAGGCACAGTTATGTGGCCGTTCAGATACACAGCTGTAGTTGTATGGTTACTTTTACAGGCAACTTCAGGTCAAAGCTCCATTTCTTTCAAAGAACGGTCTCTCAAGTCAACATTCGCTGTATTGCTTGAGGTGAAATCAGTCCATGGCGCTAAAAAATGGCTGCAGAATGCTGCTCTAAAAAATATAAACTCAAAAACCAAGACATGCGATGCAATCCAAAAGACATGACTTATGAACTACAAATCACAAAATACAGCAAGTGAAAGGAAAGGAGAGTCCCAGTTGTCGGCATGCATGCAGAAGTAGCGACACAAAAGTCAAGCATGAGCTGAGGCCTAACTGCACTGGTTTTTGGCAGCTCACAACTTTGCTAAACTCATTCGATGGGGGCCATGTTCAAATACGCAGGACGCTTTCCCGGGCTTGATGATGCAATGCGACGCAATGGAGGCCATCGGCATGCAAAGTTTGTTCTTCGCTACGTGGACACTAGGTCAACAAAGAAGATCCTTAAGACTAGAGTCACTCAACTATCATGCTGGTGTGCCGCTTACACACACACACGCACACACACGCACACACACACACACACACACACACACACAGTGATATCCTGTTTCCTGGCACAACACAGAGCAGACAGCAGTGACAAGGCCACGGAATGCGAGATGTATACGGTGGTATGAGATTTCCAAACACAGCAGGCTAATGAATGAAAGAGCAAAAAAGTGCACACGCAGGCACACACACGCACAGAGGCACACAGGGAGGAAGAAAATCTCAATTTGATGTATGACTCAAGAGTTTCCATGCTGCAGTGGAAAAGGATTGGCTGAATAAATATATTGTATAAAGTAACGATAGAATTAAATGGGAATAAATCAAAATATGTATCTGTCATATGTAACTTTATTTTTATATTTTATAATATATTACAGTATATCATGCATCATTTATTTATTTATGCCCATAGAAGTGGAAAAAAGAATGTATTTTCATTTCAAAATTGTTTAATGATGATTGACAAAATATTTTTTTAAATAATTTTACTACATATTAGTGAAAAAGACACGGAAATGAATGTAAAAAAAGGGGAAAAAAATTGGACAGACCTCTTTATATTTGTATGTTTCATTATGAATTCAAAAATAAAGCTATTTCATTGCAATCAACATATTTATTATGGTTTTCCCACAAAGAGGTAAAATGGCTTTAAAAAACAAAATACATAAATGTTAGATAGTATTTTTGGGGTGTTATAAAAAAGGGCAAATATTAGTTTTGAAATTGATTCCTTTTAAATTTAATTTCGAAAAGATGGCGAATCAGTTGGTTAATAGGAAAGTATCACATTATTTATTCAAATAATTGTTGCCGTCAATAACAAGGTAAATAACTAATAATGGTTTCTTTTCAAAGCTCATTTCATGAAGATCCCAGTGGTCATTTGAGAGATAATTAAAATCTGTATTTGTTGTTTTGGTGCACTTTTTCAAAGCAGACCAACTTGACACAGCAAAACAGCGAATGGGTGAGTAAGAAGAATAAATAGATATAGGGTAGATAAATAGATGCAACGGGCAAAATTTGTGTCTCGTAATATGAGGGCCGCCTTTGAGGAACAACACAACATTTTTAATTACGTTTCTGTTGAAGATGCCGTCACACACAGAAACACACACACACACACACAGACAGACACGCACCCAAGATATGTGAGGGATCTCTGCCACTCACCATGACGACCGAGGGGTGCGCAGGAAGCTCCTTGTCGCCGGCTCCTCCGGCGCCGGGCATGTCGTCGTCACTCAGCTCGTCTGAGAGGCCGTCCGCCTCGCTGACCGTCAGCAGCATGGTGGCATGCTTGGCCTTCACCGTTAGCATCTTGCACTTGGAGTGGAGAGAGGCGATCTGCTCCTGGTAGCCGTGGATCTTCTGGGCCAGCTCCTGTCATAACATACCCACGGCAACAGAGAAGCCACCCCCCGGGGGGGTCAGCTACTTCCTGGTTCACAAGGCAAATTTTTGCGAGTTGGCCACACGCTGAATGAGACGCCGGCGTGTCCGAAGCAAACGGAGCATTCTCCTCCCTTTCCCAACCTCTGGTTTTTGGAGCGTTCGCATGGAAAGACAACAGCTCTGGCTCTGCTCTCTCTCCTCTGTATCTCTGAGCCAATCAGAGCAGAGAGCAGGCGTATGATTCGGAGGAGGCGGTCGGGCTGACGGGAAGGATTTGGGCTTGAGAGAGACGGCGAGAGAGAGCGAACCGAATTCAAAAATTCCTTCAAACTTCCGAAAAAAAGTACAGGGGAAAACAGGAAGTGATGTCACCGCCTGCCTACCCGCTTTCTTCCCTTCTCTGCCAATCCCCAAGGCAGATTCCTTCTGACAAAAGGGAGCAAGCGAAGAGAGGAGTGTTTGGAGGAGTGACAGAGATGGTGTCAGGTTTCAGCTGTGGTATGAGTGTGAATGGCGGCCAAGCCCCCCCCCCCCCTTCCTCTTCTTACTCGACCCCGAGCGCCGCAGATGGTCAACTCACATATAATCAGGTCACGTGACTAACTAGGCCAGCGGTCGATGCGAGGCGCTCGGCTTAAGAGGCCAACCGCAGGCATCAGAGCGCCGCGGTGATGGGAGGAGGTTTCAGTCGCCGGGGAAGCGAGGCAAGGCAAAAAGGCTGAAAATAACATCAAATCAAAGCGTGCGCTTCCAGGAATGGGAGCTTGTTTCTCTGCGCGCCCGCCTTACGTTTTGAGTTCCCGCAGTGGGGGGGTGGGGGGCAAACTGCAGTGTCATTTCCCTGGAGCACAAAGTTGGGCTCCAATACCGCAGTTGAATTGAAGCATTTGAAACACTGCGACGAACAGGAATCTGCAGTATCAGATAAAGTCAAAATATCCACGGGCTGGCTTGATAAAGGCACACAACATTACTTTTTTTTCACTGCAGACACAGCATGTTGCAAGAGTATGTCTATACTGTTAATTTGTGGCGTGGGTAAAATATGACTAAATTCTTCAGGCGGCGAGTCTAACCATTCATCCACCTTGCTAACCAAAATAAAGACCAGACTGTGCAAGTGTGGCGACTTTTTAGATGCACAGCCTATTTCCTGTATACATACGCTGACAAAATAGTGCAGGAAATCCACTTCCTGTTGATCTCCTTTTTGAGGTTGCAGACTGAGAAAAATCACAACCATAATTCATCTTGTGAAGCCCAGCTGTATAAAAAAATCCGCCTCATCATAAAATGCAGTCTCGCCGCCTCGCTTCGGTGAATTTTCTCCTGGTTCTTCAACTTCTTCCCGCATTTGCGAAAACGTGCATTACTTGCTTGCGTGACACAAAGTCACCAACTCACCTCATGATGGTGGATCTGTGCCTGAAGTTCTTGAATGTTGCTGGTGCAGACGGGTCGGTCCTGAATGATCCGGTGGGCGTCTTCTATTAACCTCTGCAGGTTCTTCACCTCCAGCTCATACTGCTCATATTGCACCACAGCCTCCTGGACAACAGCACATGATATAGATGTTCATTTACGTACACATGCTCTATCACTCTAAATTGTTTGTGACACTAGAGTTATTTGTCCTCTCCAGTCTCCAAGGACCCTTCCTCTAATGACTAAGCTTCACGACAATGAGCTTAAAGGTAAATCAGCCCAGAAGCAAGGGGATTTGGAGGGTAATACCACTATGAGGGAGCTCAACAGAAAAGCCAGATATTCCTAACCTAGACCTTAGTGAGACTAAAGTCGAATAATAATTATCACAGTCATATCTTAGATTTAGATTGCGTCTCTCTAGGGTCACTTTTAGATCAAATATTCTGAGTGTAACTTCTGTTTGCAGAAAGGATCCATTTCTACAAATCTTTCTGCAGGCACACATTTATCGTAATCATGATATGTTAGGATAGGTCAGTGATTGACAAGACTACACTGCATTCTTGACTTGACGTACAAATTTGGGTTCTGGCTTCAACTGAGGGTCTTTCTTCGTGTTTAATTCTTTTTATTGAAAATACAAACTCCAACATGCCCACTGAGTGGCCTTTACCTGCAGGATGTTGCACTGCTGGATGGTGGTGTGCTGCAGCTGGCTGGTTTCCTGCTGCAGGCTCTGCGCTGCGCGGCAGACGGCCAGACCGGCCACCACCTCCTCTGGAAGTCGGAGGGCGCTCTGACACCGTTGCACGGCCGTCACCTGCCGCTTGAAGCCGTCCATCTCGGCCAGCAAACGCTGAAGGGGAGGAGGAGTCGGGCGAGTATTTATTAAACAAGAACCCACATATGTGTCGCCGCTTGTCGTCTTTACTTGTCTCTGTGTGAGTTGCTCTCTCAGGCTGAGCCGGTTGAGATCGGGGGAGGCCAGGGTGACTTGGACCTGGTCCACCGTGGCGTGGAGACTCTTCACCTCGGCTTCCAAGTGCGATATGTCCTGAGGAAACAAATGGTATGATAGCCAATTTGGCGCCATCAGAAGCAGGACATAAATAGAGGAACAACTGTGTCATGTTGGTACAACTACAAATTAAAGTCTTGACAGAAACCAATGAGTAGCTTTGCCTGACATTTGGAAGACACGACCTGTGTGTCTAAAATCGGTGTTTCGCAGGGGTCAAATGACTGTGGACCTCAACAGCTGTGCAGCCCTAAGACAGCCAACTTACCAGTGAGGCTCGGGGGGGGAGGTTCTGTCTGCCACCGATCATAGAAAGGAGAAAACGGACAAGGGATCATGTGGTCTGATGAGTCCAGATTGACCCTGTTCCAGAGTGATGGGCCCATCAGCGAAAGACGTAATCCAGATGTCATGCTTGTTTACCATACAAGCCTGCAGGGGGCAGTGCTTGCTCAATCAGCCAGGTTTCTCAATTCAAAAACATTAATCGAGTCTCCCCCCACCCTCAAAATTAGGTCAACTGACAACATGGATGTAATGAATGAGCATCAATGGAATATTTTTCTCTCCTAATGGCACTGACATCACATTGACATCACGAATGCCATCTAACGCTGAAAGAACTGCTCAGGGAGTGTGAGAAATAATATTTGCACATGGATGTCGATCTTAACACTCTTTGCAATTTCAGATGCTGTATTTAAATCAATTGAGTTTGTGACAAAATTGCATTTTATTGAGACACACAAATGTCTATTATTATGTTTGAAAAATACGTTATTGCTCATTCTTAATGCGTGTCAAAAAGAAACGTTCTTGTGAGGCAAATGCGGCTCGTGTGCATGTCAGCAGTCTCATGACAAAACAAACATGCCACGAGCAAATGTAAACAGTCGCTTGTACGGATGACAGGTTTGTGGGACACGACTCACTGCCAGCAGGGTTCAACATATGACTGCAGGCAATCATGTGGATGCAGTACCTAAACGCGCCACATAGAGGCACTGTTGATATGTAGCTCTGTTCTCAATCAGTTTGTGGCAATTTGTGTCAAAGCAAAAGAAAAACTGCCAATCAATTTTTCATGTGCTGACTGAACTTTCGCGAAAGATAAATTTTCCCTATTCACATGATGCAGTATGTGGTGAAGCGTGCTATCACAATCCTGTCAGCCTGGTGGTGGTGGTGGTGACCATTCCTTTACCTTCACAGCATCCTGAAGACTCTGCAGGCGAGTCTTAACCGCCAGCTGCAGCTCCTCTGTGCGTGCGCTGAGCTGCTTCACCTGCTGACTCCACCTTTTGGTTGCCAGCACATCCCCCAATTGCGCCTCCCACTCTGCCAGGGCCTCCAGGTCGCCATGGAGACCGCGACACTCCCTCAGCAACACCTATCACCCGCAGAAGCGTAAATTACATGAGAGAATGGGAGGAGACTTCTCGGGCTGTCAAATGGCACTAATTAAGGGTGCTGAACGCTGTTCAAGCTGACATTCAGCAAGAAATGAGAGTCAGGGACTCCAATTAGCTGCACATATGTTTTGGCAAAGTGATTAAGGGTTTCAGAAACAGAATGCATTTCAAACATTCATATACTGGGATTTTTTGGAAACAGATGAAAAAAGCAATTACAAAATATAATTGAAAGATTATTTTTTTAATTGGCAAAATATAATAAAGATGTAAAGGCATCCAGTAAAAATAATTAAGACTCACCTGATATGCTCGAATTTGCTCTTGTAGCTGCGATATTGGACTCCAGACAACGCTACCAGAGAGCAGACGCTCCGCTTTTTCCACCCAACTCAAAATAAATTCCTTCACGCTTTGGTAGTCTGCCAGCTGCTTCTCTGCCTGCTCGGGGTTATAAGGACAAGACGGAGGAGAATGTACAGTAGGATTAATTCAAATTAAGACATCAGAATAAGAATAATCTTGACAGGAAAAGTGTGCGAAAACAAAGAAGAAATTTGAACTGCAACGATGTGTGGGCATCACTGTGGTTGGAGTCACTCTTCTTGCGGACACCCCCTCATATTGAAGGTTCAGCATTCACAAATTCCCACATTGGCTAATTTATTTTGGAATTTGTCCTCCATTAATCACTGAGAGATTCCGCCATTCGCTGTGTTAATTTGGCGCCATCTGGTGGTACTTTGGTGTTATTTCTCGGTTTAAATCACAATGTGTTGGGTTGTCATTGAAAACATTTCTAGCACTGACCCTTTTTAGTCTGTTGCTTCTATCCTGGACCTGCTGCGTGACGTGACGCTGTGCTTCGGCCATTTTGGCCACGACGTCGCCCAGCTGCTTGCACAGCAGGGGATTCTGCTCGCCGAAGTCCTGCACGGCAACCGCTAGCTCGGCCAAGGTGTGAGCGCAGCACTCGCACTCCTCGCGGAGAATCTGCGGGTGGAAAGGGGATTTGTGATGCCCTTACAAAATGGGGGACCAACTGCAATACAGGTGGCGCCTTGAGATATGAGTTTCATTTTCAAAGCAGAACACAAAATCATCTTCTAGGGATAGGTTTTGCAGGAAAAAGACGGGACGAGGTGAATTTGAGAATTGTGAAGCACAAATATATGGGTGGTGGGGTGGTGGTGGGGGGGTTTACAACAAAGTGAATTCCATTTGAAGGCAGAGTCCACTTTGTGCCAACTTTTGACACTCATTAACCTTAACATCTGCCCAATAGCTAGCTAATTTAACATGGGTTAATGAGTTGCTAATTATTCAATCGGTCAGGTTGATTACCCTGTTCTCCTCTTTGGCCTCCTCCAGACTGGCGCCCTTGATTTCAAACCTCAACGTGATGCTCTTCAGCTTGCTCTCCATGTCCTTCAGTCTGCAGCGGAAGTCCTCCTTCACGTCTCGCGTCTGCTGCACATCCCGTTCTCTGGCTTGGACCTGGAGCACCAGGATAGAAGGTAAACTACTGCAGCAAATATTCCAGTATTACGTGTGGCCCGGTCGAGACGCTCACCTGGTCTTCAGCGGAGCCCAGAGCCAGGGTCACCTCAGCCAGCTGCATGCTGAGCTCCGACGGGAGACCGGCCTGCAAGTCGTGGTACTTGGACTGCTGCATCTCCGTCATGCGCTCCACGCTCTGACGTCTGCTGATGACCCCGTCGTGAGCGGTCTGCGACATCGCCCAAAAAAAAACCCAAAAAAAAGGTGTGAAACACATTGCTTCCTGACGATATTGTGTGTGCATGCGTTGACATTTTAACAGCACCTCCAGCTCTTGTAACAGCGTGTCGAGGTCCGCGGTGGGGCTCAGGAGCAAGCCTCGAGTGTCTTGAATCCAATCTTTGACCGAGCTCAGCTTCCTCTCCACCTCTTCTCTTTCTCTCAACTCCTGTTGCACCTGTACCCTGCTGCCCCGAACCTGAGACACGAGGCTTGAAAAGACAAAAGAGGGGAAACCATTTTCAAGTCAAACGAAGTTCATTTGCATCCCTGAATAAATAATAAAAAATAAGAATTATGCGCGCCATAAATGCCTGGCATACGAATCCATTTCAAAGCAACACCCACCTTTCATACTGTTCTTGTAAGCATTTAATCTCTTGCATGCACTGCGATTCCTGGTGGCCGTTCTCGATCTTCCTCTGCACCGCTTCTTCCTGATCCTCATCTCCTCTCAGGCGGTGGATGTGCTGAGCGAGCAGAGCCAGGATCGACTGCTCCCTTTCCACCTCCCGGGCGAAAGAGTCATGGTACTCCAGGAGGGTGTGGAGCGCCGCCCTGGTGGCCGCCTTCTCCATGGTGCTGTCGGGGATGCGGCGGCGGAGGTCCATCGAGACGGAGCGGACCTTATCCATCTGAGGACCACGTTAAACAGATGTCAAACTTAGCGTGCTTAACATTGCAGATCAAGCCAGCCAAAACGAGTGAATACAATAGTGGTATGATGTGAGATGGGAAGCTCAGTTCACAATTCTGTGAAGAAAAGTGGGGCAAAAATCCTCCCGCGGGATGTGAGAGACTCATCATAAGTCAATACAATTGCTTGATTTCAGTTAGTGCTGTCGAGAGCGGCACGCGCGGTTGATAGTGGGAAGTTCAAAGCTTGGCCTCAGTGCATGGAATGACATCATGTCTATTTCAACAAAGAGATAGACAAGCGAGGGGACAACAGAAAAGTGCCACATGTCAGGAAGGAGCCGTCCCCCCTCACTTTGACCTCATTTCCCTTTTAGGCCGTGGGGCTTTGGAGGAATTCTTAACCGCTGACATGTTCACGTTCAAAAGAGAGGCCGCCCGCGTGATACGCGTTGGAAACGACTGGCCCGCAGCCTGGAGTTACATCACAGACCAGCAACCGGTTTTGCCGCTGTTTGACCCAAATCAGTATGAAGACGCATTTACAGGGAGAGGCAGCAGCAGCTTGAGAAAAATACAGAAAAATGTTAACCTGGTCCACTTCCACATCAGCTGAATTTGCCAGAATTGTAGCGCGGCAACATTTTTTTCTCTCTTCCCATTTCTAAGCTTTCCCAAATAATTTTGCCCAGCGACTGGATATCATCCTAACCTTCTCTGTGATGTTTCTCCATTCCTGCGCATTGTCCTCCAGAGCCCTCTCCTGGGCTGTTGCCGCGCCGTGAAGCCTACTCCAGCGTCGCCATAACGACGAGAGCACACAAGTGACAACAGCCACGTCGGTGTCGGCGACGAGCCGCTCCAACTCGACTGCCTTCTCCTTCAGAGAGTTGAGGGTTAATTCCTGCAGGTCGGCGTGGGTGACCAAAGACTGCGGCAGGAAAAAAACACAACACAGAGGCACTTGTCTTAGTATCTCTTAAGATCTATTAACTCATTCAGTACCAGCCAATTCTGGACCAAGTCTGAAAAGACGTTTAAAAACGTCTTTGGGAGTGAATGAGTTAAATGTGTGTCTCCCACCTTGTATCGGTCACACTTGTCTTCCGCCTGCTGGAGACTGTCAGCTTTCGCCGTGGAGAACGTAGCCATCTTGCTCTCTGCGTCATTCATCTGATCGACAAGACTCTCTCTCTCGTCTTGGAATGAAGCCCAGAGAGATGCACATCTAAAAAAAATTATAATAATAATAAAAGAAGTGGCATAAGTACACTCGCTCACCACAAAATTTGTCTCTATGAATTGCTGATTTTGCAAAAATAATCAAGCTAAATTTTCAATCACAGATTATCTCAAGTATGGTAGCCTAGATAGATGATGTAAATTTTAGTAGCACACTTATTAGAAGTCAGAGAATAAGCAACGCTAATGGACAGATGAGTAAATCGTCACCTTTCGTGGACTTCTCTGCTGGCCTCCATCTGCTGTCTGATTTCCGTGCTCCTCCGTTGCGCGGCTTCAATTTCTCCTCTGAGTTCGCTCATCAGCCGAGTGTCCTCAAGCAGCTCCCGAGTCATCATCTCCTCCAAGACAGCCGCGAGGTTCTTCTCCTGAGTGTTGATTTCTTCCAGGTTCGGTATCCAGTCCGCGTGATGCTCGAGCTCCATGCCGACTACGGTCGTACGCTGGAGGAAATCAGCTGTGCAATCCAGACATTTCTGCATGGACTGCAGCGATGAGCAATACCTCCGGACCAGACTTAGAGCTTGATCCAGTGTCACCTACGATATGCAGATGATTAATTCATTCAGTACCAGCCAAATCTGGACCAAGTCTGAAAAGACGTTGAAAAACGTCTTTGGGAGTGAATGAGTTAAGAAGGTGCATCTGGGTGGCAGAGTGATTTCAGAGTGCTAACAACCAGTGGGAAAAGCAACGGCAGCATCAAATGAACTGACTTACCTGTTTGATTTTAATTTCCTTTTGGACTTCAGCTGCCAGTGTCTTCAGCTCCTCCAGTTTCTGCGCTACATGAACGGGAATAGTTTCCTTTCTGCTGCGAAACATTTGCTCCTCTCGACTAAACAAGGCATTGATTATCTTCAATCTACTCTGCACTTTTTCTTCCGCGACGCTCACTTTGCGCATTTTCTCCTGCACCTTCACAACTTTGGCTTGTGTTAAGGCCAGTGGTTCCCTCAGAGTCTCTTTTACAGCATTCAGCCATTCTGACGTCTTTTCCATTTCCCTCATGAAGTCGTCGCATTGCGTGATGTCATTTTGGCTTTCTTCGACACAGCGTTGCACATCTGAGCGTAAAGACTGCAGCGATTCACGCCGGGCTGTCATTTCCCGCAAGGCGGCCGGGTCAAACCTCAAGCCGAGATTGTCGTCCATTTGTTGGCTACATTCGTTGGCCTGAGAGGAAACAGCATCCAGACGTTCGAGTAAGGCGTAAAGAGATGCAATTTTATCCGTGAGATTCATTTCTTTGTCCAACCTGAGTGTATTCAGATTGTCTTTGGTGGACTGAAGTTGCTGGTCAAAGCCGTTCAATAGTACGTTATGCTGCGCTAATGTTTTTAAGGCCTCATCCAAACGTTTAAGAGTCTTACTGGTTCCACTTTTTAACGTACTGTGAAGACGGAGCAGTCGACGTGTTTCCTCAATTCTGAACGCGTGGCCCAGACAGAGCAAGCCCTCGTTTTTACCGTGAACTTCTCGCACTGCGCTGCCGACGTGCTCTAAACCTTCACCGATTTTGCGATAGTCATTCATTAAGCGAACAAGCTCCTCTTCACTTGTACTGATCGTCGTCTTCTCCAGATTGTCAAACTGATCCCGTAGTCTCTCCACGGTGTTTCGAGTCACCTCCAAAAAAGTGCAGAATTCCTTCCGCTCGAGGATTAATTGCTGGAGCCTGTCTTTTTTCTCTTTGGCGAGGGCCAGGATGCCGTTGTACTGTTGCGGGAGGGCGTTGAGCCGCTCGTCCAGGTAGCAGTGGTCGATCTCGTTGAGAGTGGGAAGGATCTCCTGGCCTATCCTCTGCACTATCAGAAGGAGGTTCTCGTTCTCCGACGCTTGTTCCAAAACCTTTTGTAAGGCCGACAGATGCGCTTGCATCTGCGAGCTGTCCTCAATGTCGCTGAGGTTGATTTCAGGGAAGGTGATGGTTTCCGCCTGCCTGAGCCACTGACAAGTTTTGTTCAGGTCAACCTGGAAGTACTTCCTGGAGGTCAAGGCTTTTTCCAAGGTTGTGACACGCCGGCTTGTTCTCCGCAGGGCCATTTCGAAGACCGCCTGCAGCTCTTGGAGCTTTGCCAAGGTTTCTTCTCGCTCTTTATCTGTGGCGTCTCTCTCCAGCTCCCGACCTTGAACCCAGAGCGACGCCAGCTCCCCCTGGTACGCCCGAAGGGCGCTCTGGATGCTCCGACACGCGGCCGCCTCTTTCGCCAGGTCTTCCGGGAGGAGCGCAATGTGGTCATCTATCAGAGCCTTGCTCTCCTGTTCTTCTACCCAAGAGAGGGCTCGGCTAAGACCCTGAAGGAACTGCGTCCTTTCGGTGAAGGCCTAGAGAAAGATAATTATAGATTTAGAGTTGCGCGTCTTCGTTGTAGAGCAACTACATCGTAGCTTGTGGTATATTTACAGTTTTAACTATTATAGGCGACTGTAAACAACCTGTAAAATTACTTTTTTACTCTTCGACTACTGTAGGCTGTGATCGATTAATCAGTATTTCAATCGTAGGATAAAATGAACTCTTTTCATAAAAGGTATTTTACCTTGCTGAGATACTTTCTCCTTTGGGTCACCCGAGCCTCCAACGCCTCCAGTTCAGTCTGGGCTTGTTTGACAAGCTCCTGCAGGGATTTCCTCTCACTCAGCCCCAGCCTGGAGGCCACGGCCTGCGCCTCGCTCACCGCTCGAGCGAGGAGCTGCTGTTGAGCCTCCAGCTCCACGCACACGCTCAGGTGGTCGAACAAGAAACTCTGGGCCAGGTCGGGAGGCGGGCTGGTCTTCAGTGCAGAGGTGAGCGCGGGCCGTTGCTCTTCCGCCCACTCGCGGGCGTCCCTCAGCTGGGTTTCCACCTGCGTCAGATCCTCGAGGGTTTGCGAGGAGTCCTGGATCTTCTGCTGGATAAGACACTCAAGCTGGGCCCAGCGCTGCTCGAGATGAGCCACCTACAGAAGGTGAACCGAGCGTTATTAGCTTTACAAAGATGAAAAAAATTGGACACAGTTCTGAAATGGGAAGCTACGTTACCTGTTGTTTGACCAGTTCCTTGTCCAGCAGGCTTATTCGAGGCAGGATGGCTTGTTTCTGCTCGCGGAGATCTTCTAGTGTTGCGCGTTGCTCCACAAGATCGCTGGACAACTTCCTCAGAGCTCCGAGATGCTCCCTTGTGCTTTCAGTGTCAGCCCTGTCCACAGACAATTTTGAATTTCTATGACATGGTAGTTTTATTTCATTGGCAATGATGAAAGTTTGAGAAACTAATATTTACGACAGTACAGTGAGTAAGACGCAAGAGTTATGTGGTTGGTACCTCGCGAGGTAGTCCCACTCCCTGGACACTTGATGGAAAAGCTCCTCGACGGCGGCCACGCTCTCCTGGTACTCGCCGCTGCACTGCATGTCCTCCCCTCGCTCCGCCTCCAGTTCCTCGGCACGATGAGCCATCTCCATCGAGATCCCGCGCAGCTTCTTGGCGTCCCGCGTGGCGGCGCAGTCCCGTCCATCCGTCAGCCGCTCGATGGTCTCGATCAAGCGGCTTACCTCGGACTGCCTCTCCCTCACCTGCTGGAGGAACTCCTGCGAAAGATTGATTGGGAACTTGGAACTTCACGACAGTCCCAAAAACAGTCCGCAGTTTCATATTTATAGAAGAAAAACTTTTCCTCCTCTGATGGTTACTCAAAAAAATCGTTCAACATCATTAGCAGTGAAGCCTAAATGCACACCTGTGCTTTGTCCAGCTGGTTCTGTGCAATTCTGGGCTCGAGCTCTGATGGACATCTAATGAGGTTCTCAAGTTGCTGCTCAGTTTCTCTAAGCTGCACCTCCAGATCTGTCTTGTGCTCCTCGACGCCCCTCCAGCTCTCTGCGATCTTCTCGCAGAGCAGCCTGCGCTCATCGATCTGTGGAACAAAAGGAACCGTAGTTTACACTTTATACAGCATTTTTTTTTTGTCTTGCCAAAATCAGTTTTTAAAAGTCTCATTTCAATGTTATGCCTTTGGGTCTCGAGGAAGGCTGTGAACCACAACCTTTAATACTAAAATATGTTTTGATGTGAAGCCACAAACCTGGAGTTTGACCTGCTGGATGGCGGTAGCCACCTCCTGTACCGGAAGAAGTGAGAGATCGCAGGAGGAGCACACAAGTTGAAGGTAAGTACTGGCCTGCTCCTGCAGGGCCCGCTCCTGCTTCACCTGGCCAAACAAGTTCATGGTCACTCAACGGTAGCGCAATCTTTTGAGAGAGACTTCATTCGTTAACCGATTCATCAATTAAGAGAGAGAGATGTGTTCCGGACCTGCTGAAGCACCTCCTCCAGGCTGAGAGGGGTTAGTGCGGGAGTTTCTGGCTCCCGGGAGGCGGACGTCAGCCAAGTCTTGCACTGCTGCAAAGTGTCTTGGAGACTGACATGTCTCTGTAGCTCATGGTTCAGACTCTGATATACCTAGAAACCATTTCAGGAAAAAAAATGCATTTAATGGAGGCTCTATTACAAAAAAAGTTTACGACTTGCGTTTACAGTGCACATTATATCTTGTGTATGTAATCGAGGGGTGTGGCTATGTTTCGGGGGAGGAATTAGTCAAGGGAGGCTACTAACTCTCCATTTAAATGATAAAATTATTTTTTTTTTAAAGGACGTGCAGCATCTTATTTGACAGGTGTTGAATGTGGAGGCGTCCATATCCTCATAAACAACCATGTCTGATTGACAAGAAAGAAAGAAAGAAAGTGGGAGGGGGAAGGGATGCATTGGCACACCGCCTGGAATTTTTTTTGGCAACGGCTCCAAAGCTGGCAATGTGGCAAGTGGCAGGCAGGATATTAGAGTTTACGTCGGGAACGCATTTGGCAGATAAAATGGTTGGGAGGGTTTACAAATTGAGGAGAAGCCAGCAGTGTGGCTGGATCACACAATGGCAGATTGGTGTTGGGGGGTGGGGTGGGGGGGGGGGGCAACAACGGTAGTGGTGGCGTCTGGGGAGGTCAGTAATGATGACAGAGTGGAAGTTGCCAAAACGGCAGAGTGGCGCTGGATTATGGTGCCGTTGAACAGTTGCCGTCATTTGGCGCAGGCATGAAAACTGTGGAGTTGACAGGGGATATACGGGGATTAATATGGCCAGATAGAGTTAGCGACTTTGGCTGGCTGGTTTCATCTCGGTGCGGTTACTGTCAGCCGGCATTGTGGCCTCCCTGCTGGCGGTGAAGGAGCATCGTCAAGAGACGGTTTAAGTGTTGCATTGGGTTAGGATTAAGTGCTTGTTTTGGCGGCGCCGCTGAATTGACACTGATGTTAGCCGAGCGTGACTCTGCATCCACGTGCGGCCTTATTTGCCACGTACAGAGTAAACGTTAAAAGATTACACATCCCGATTCAAATGCCAGCTTTTTATGAGAAATACAAAACACAACTGTGCAACTCACAATTGTAAATTTGAAACAATGCGGTTGCGCGAGTGTTCACACCCACTAATACCCATGATGTGGTTGCATTCAGCACCTAACTCATGTTAGAATGTGCATGTTAGAAAGTGCCCGTGATGGACCCCAAATAAAGTTCAGCTGTTCTAGTCAACGTTTCCTGACATTTTTTTAGTGCATACACCCAATACACACAAGCCTGTAAGAATAAAATTGCTGCTGTGGAAAAAAAGGCCATGTAGATAAAATGTATTTGTTTGCTTCAAAGCCCTTCCTCCCGTCTTACTCACCCTCTGCGCCGTGCTGCAGATGGCAGAGTAGCTGTCTCTGATGCCTTGCTGGTGCGCATGGACCTGCTGTCTCAGCCGACTCTGCACGCGCTCGTCGCAGCCGTTCGCCAGGTGGTGCCCGCACTGCTTCAAGCTTGCCAAGCGCTCCTCGAAGCCCGCTATCTCCTCCATGATGGCCTGCAAACGACAAAAGGAGACATCGGGTAGCGCCGGGGACTGGCGTAGCGGCGCAACGTCAGGATGTTCAAAATGGGTCAGCGACGCGGGAGGTCACGACAGACTGATGGCACACGAGGTGGTCTCGCAGGCTATTAGGCGTGCATGAGGGCATCTGCGAAGATCACGTTCATTTTGGGAGGGCTTAGGCGGCATTTTGGGGTCTTTCGGAAAGCGCTCAAAAATAGGTGAATGTGTGTTTGTTTGTTTGTTTGTTTATTGAACATAAAACATATATACAGTAATAATTTGACAGAAAATAAGGTAGATAAAAAAAGAAAGAAATCAATCTTCATACAACACAGTTATTATGTTCAAGGGAGTAGGAAGAAGTAAAAAACTTATCTAGTCCTACCCCGTTATGTGATTGTATCTAATAAATCATTTTTACATCAATCAGAAAAGAAAAAAGTAAGAAGAAAGAAGTCTCCATTTAGGCTCATACTTTACCCTTAACCGTGATATTTTTACAACATTTGGTTTGTATCGGGATTATATACTTCCACACCCTGACACTCTTGTGTCAATTTTCTCTTGTATTCATAATGGATATTTATATACCTTTCTCTATTTATCAACTTAGTTCTGATTTATCATTATATTTAATGTTTTGAATTTATCATTTTAACTCTGATTGATGTAGGTTGTTTGTACTATTTTTTTGAATTTGTTTTTGAACTCAGCAAGCGATTTACTCATTTTCAGGTCCGTTTCGAGATTATTCCACAGATTAACACCTTTGATAGATACACTTCTTTGCTTGATGTTTGTTCTTGTTTTGAGTTTTTTGAATAAGTTGGTACCTCTTAAATCATAGCTGCTTTCTCGAATTTCGAAAAACCTCTGAATGTTTTGGCAGAGCAGGTTATTGTGTGCTTTGTACATTAATTGGGCGATTTTAAAGTCAACCAGGTCATAAAATTTCATCGTATTTAATTTGATAAATAGTGGATTTGTGGGTTCCGTATATTTTGATCTATTAATAATTCGAATTGCTTTTTTTTGTAGGTTGAGAATAGGGAGTGTGTTTGTTTTGCAGGCATTTCCCCATATTTCCACACAGTAGGTCATATATGGTAATAATAATGAAGTGTATAATGTGTACAAAGATCTCTTATTTAGCACTTCCTTGGTTTTGTAGAGGATCCCTACGGTTTTGGCTATTTTTCTTTTTACGTTATCGATATGTGGCTTCCAACATAGTTTTGAGTCTATTACTAATCCGAGAAACTTGGTTTCATACGCTCTTTCTATCTCAATTGAGTTTACCATAATTTTAGCTTGGTGTTTGATTGGTCTTGTGCCAAAAACAATTAACTTGTGTGAATAGTGAACTGTGAATATGGTGGGGATTACTATCATCGGTGTGTATATAGGGAAAAAAGTCCAGGTGGTCACCTTGTGCCTGGCTAGTTGTTGAGTGGCTGCCTCCAGGCTGCGGCTCACGCTGGGGTCGGGCGTCACCATCCGACTGGACATCTGCAGCAGCCAGCGCTCCACCTCCTGCAGCTCGTTGTGGTACGCTTCCTGCTCCTTCATTTGGCCCTCCAGTTGCGTCACGTGAGCCTAAGCGACAAGACCGCAATAAGCGCACGCGATCCAGATGAATAGTCAAGCTGAAATATCGTATATTTCACTTTTTATTTTTGCATACCATGGCCATGTTACAGAGGTCAGTGTAGTCCTTTTGCAGCCTGTTCATTTTGTCCCGGACCGAGGGGTAATGGACGGATGCCAGCAGAGCGTCGCCTTTCTCTACCACCGACCTGATGGAGCCATCGTGGGACTGAACCGTCTGCAGCAGAGTCTGGAGGGCAAACAAGACAGTCTATAGTCTTACCACAGACAACCTCGACACATCAGGCATTTACAGAGAACCCAAAGAAATGTGATTTCATGCACTAACCGCAATCAGATAATTGAATGTGTGATGACACGAGCGCCAGCACGACATTAATTGCCTTCAGCACAACAGGTCTTCATGAGTGTAAAACTTCACATCCCTGTTGTGGCATTACAGCATTTCCTTCCGCAAAAGTGTCGTCTCACGGCCAACAATGAGGCACTCCAAAGCAACCAAGTCACATCACAGCCTTGGTCCATGCGCTGGCTGTCAAATCAGACTTAATAACAAGCCCTGCCCCCCCCAAAAAACGCTATTCTGCCTTTCTCTGCGTGACATGCACTCACTTAAGACCAACGATAAGGCACTCTACAGCGGCCGATACACTAAGTTATTTTATTGTGAGGGAGAGGCAACTCGTGCCGGGACCCGGTGACAACACTTGGGCCCTGTTTAGCCACGCCCCCACAATTCTGGAAAACTGAAATGGTGAAAAACTGTTTAATGCTCAATCTCCACCATGGAGAACTGGATGCTATAGTTTTAAGTCTTCTCGCTACCAGAAATAATCTTCACACATATACTGTATTTAGAAACAAAGTTTTCAAAAATGTAAAATCAGCAATTTCACCTTGTACTTAGTAAGCTGTACCCTCCGTTGGTAAAGGTCGGCTTTGGGTTCCGGAGGCGAGCACAGCAAAGCCTTCATCTCCACCAGCCACTGGGCCTGGGCCTTATAGCGCTCCTGGAACTCCTTGGCCAGCAGCGAGGCACGCTCCAGGAAGCTGTGTTCGGTCCTCAGCCAGCCCGCCAGTTCCTCCAGCTGGGAAAGACGCGCCTCCACCTCCACTCCGAGACTCTCAGCTCCGGCCTCGCTCAGGAAGTTGGCGGCCTGCTCGGCCCATTCCCTCAAGGACTTCAGGAAGCTGTGGCCATGGTGGAGATCTGCTTGTAGACTCTGTGTGATCAAACAGGGCAGAAATGTACAGCACTTTGTATGCAGCGATGGCTGTTCGACAGTGCTCTATAAATACAATTGAATTGAATTGAGAAATACATATTTTTCCAGTACTGACCATTTCCAACAAAGTCATACGTTTGGTAGTATACTAACAACACTATCTGAAAAAAACACACAAATACTCGGTTTCTAAAAACACATTGTCACAAAAGAGTAATATGGAAGGAGGAGTTAATTATAAGAGCTCTAACAAGAAGAAGCTGCTGCAGGGGGGTTCCAGGGAAACGGCAACACAAGCTCGATGGGGCGCCATCGAGCTTTCGTTTTGGCTCGATTACTGCTCGAGTGTGAGCTCAGCTCGACGAGACATCTCCAGCTATCTATCTTAACCATGTGATGTGCCTGCCGGCGCACGTCCACGTTTGCGTCTCACCATTACCCCCCTCCTTCTTTCCAGTGACCTACCTGAGCTACTTCTATCCCGTCTTAAGACAGCCAACACATGGTTTGCTTTAATAGGACTTGGAAGTCAAACAAGAAACAAGAGCGTAATTGCCATTTGAGGTTGACTCAGCCACCTGTGTCACAGAATGCCGACTCCAAATTCCTCTCGAAGCCACCCGCCGTGTGTCTGGCCCGCTCGGAAATGTTCTTCAGTCCCTATGGTGTGTTTAGGATCCATACTGCTTCATTAACGCCTGATAAAGTAACAGACATTACAGTCTGCTGAACATTATTTATGAGCTGCACACCGGGGCACCCTTTGGGCTGTTAAAACGCTCCTCCATCATGCTCGTATTAATTATTCAATGTGTACTCCCTTGTTTGTGTGACAAGCATTCGGTCAACATTTGTCTGCAGTCACCGTAATCCACTACTTGGAATATTGCATTAATTATAGAAATATGTACAGGCAATGTCAAAAATCAATACATTTTGGAATGGGGATTTTTTTGTTTTTGTTTTGTTTGATGAGGATTGTGATTGTACCTGGACAGATGTTAACCTTTCATTTTGAATGGAATCCAAACAATCCTTAACTCATTCAGTACCAGCCAATTCTGGACCAAGTCTGAAAAGACGTTTAAAAACTTCTTTGGGAGTGAATGAGTGAATAATTAAAAAAAAAAAAGATGCTATATGACATGACAAAAACATCTATGTTGTAACAAAGTAACAAAAATACACACACACAATATAATAGTACTGCTTATGCCTAATAATGCACATTGACAGCAGGGAAGCCCCAGTACACTTCTTACGCGTGTCCATACACAAGCTCTTTGACAGCCGTGTCAAGTCAAACCTCAACTGAAGTACAAATCCAACTAATCACCCTTGGCGTAGCTATTGACTGCTCACGCTTTGTGTCGATGCATAATCATCGCAGTTCAATGAGCGGCCCTTGAGGGCTCACTGCAGGGGAATGACTTAAGTTGGTGAATGGACATGTGTCAGAAGCTCTCAATCGATCTCGCACGAAGATAACGACAGAGCTCGGGAGACGCACCACGTAGCCGACATAGTTAAGAAATTGCGCAGGCGGGGTAGTTTGCCGGAGATGCTTTGCTATACCACTGTGGACACGAGAGCAGTGTGGTGAAGCGGCACATCAATTATAGAAGTCTGAGCCAGCAGGATGCTGACACCCGGGGCTTCTTCTTCATCCTCGTCATCACAGCGGGGCGTCACACCCTGCTAACAGCTAACAAAAGCAGCATCCAGTTTGTCTTTGTAATGACAAAGGATCGATACACACACACACACATTGTGATGATAGAAACTATTTGACATCTTGCAAGAGCAAGCTATGTTGTTGTTGTTTTATGCAGGAGAGCTACTTGTCAAAAATTGCCATTTGGGCAAAAAAGCAAAAAGAAAACATGTTAAAAAAAAAGAGCCAAGAACACACTTTTTCTTGGCCAAGCATGCTGGAAAAAAAAAACTGTTATCCAAGCAAATATACTGTGGTGCTGTGTTACCTCGTTCTCAAAACATTCCCACTAAGGACTTTAAAACCTGAAGCCAGCAGCTACACTGTGAGCATAAAAGCATGACAACCAGCAAATATGCAAACTAATATAGAACATATACTAACAAATACAGTATACTACTCTTAAATTAAAATTGAAAGTCAACTACATGACCGACTACTCATCAACGTTGACGTGATGCACCACAAACAATCCTGCCCAAAAAATATATATATATTTTTTTGAAATATGTATCAGACAATGAGAATAAAGCAATCTTGAATTCGGTGTAAGATATAAAATGGCAGTTGTTAATTAACCCCCCAAACCCCACTCCTTCCCCAATGCACATGTGCATGGTTAATTAGAGCAGTACCTCTAATTTGTTCAGCTTCTTCTCCAGCGCATTGCGGTCGAGAGGTTCAGAAGTGTCGGTCACTTGTGCAAAGCTCTTCTTCGTCGAGTCGAGCCACTCGGTGAAGGACACGCAAAGGTTTTCGGCCCCCTTGATACACTTGAGCTCCTCTTGCAATTGCTTGACGGTCTCCTGGCATAGCGTCGATGAAAAAAAAAAAGCAGGTCGAAACAGTTGCGTCATTGTTTTGGCGTCCTTATCATAAATTCATTTTCATGCATGAATCCATCATCGCTATTTATTTTGGATACGTTGCACGACTTATTTCCCATGTGATCGGCAACAGCCTTCAGGTTGTTTATGATAGTGTTGGGAAGGCTCAATGGCCTCGCTCTTCTTTTCAAGTTGCACCCCCCCAGCAGGCTCGAATCACTGAGGACCAAAAGCTCTGTGAACAGCCATCAAAACAGAAAATACTCATTTCCCCACCTACCCTGTTTTATCTGCACAAGGGAGGGGGTGTCTGGATGGGTGGGGGGGGGGGGGACGGGGGGGAGCGTTATCCACTTGACTGAGATTTTGAGTCAATAACACCACGAGGATGCAGAGGGCTCCTTAGCAGCTTTGACACCTTATTCACGCCATGTCCAAAAATCCTGTGGTGAGGAGCTCCAATTAGCCGAGATCGCTGAGTGCACACCTTTGATGAGAGGGGAGGTAACAGCCCCTCACCTCCTCCTACTTCACATGGCATAATTGTAAAGGAGCGTAACATCAAAGGGGATGGTATGTGTGTGTGCGGGTGTGGGCAAAACCAATTTTAGCCGCCCCAACTTTTGGAAAGGGTTGTCACTGAAGGTGTAAAAATCAATGAGGTGCGTGGATAGCTTTTCCACTCCCGGTGCCGGGTGTGATATTGTCTCATTGGGCGCACAATAGAGCAAGCCCCATTGATTTTTCTTTCAAAGAACCACCCCCCCCCCCACCCAAAAGAAAAAAAAAAAAAAAGGAGGAGACAACAAACGGAGAGGCTGGATCAAACGATGGGGTCTACTCAACTGCTGAAACAAACGTCCAAACACTCGATGGAATAAAGTCCATGGTGAAAGCATCAAAAACTTTTTTTAAATACAAAGCACACATTTGTAAATCCATCCATCCATCCATTTTCTGAACCGCTTGATCCTCACTAGGGTCGCGGGGGGTGCTGGAGCCTATCCCAGCTGTCTTCGGGCAGTAGGCGGGGGACACCCTGAATCGGTTGCCAGCCAATCGCAGGGCACACAGAGACAAACAACCATCCACGCTCACAATCACACCTAGGGACAATTTTAGAGCGTTCAATCCGCCTGCCACGCATGTTTTTGGAATGTGGGAGGAAACCGGAGTACCCGGAGAAAACCCACGCAGGCCCGGGGAGAACATGCAAACTCCACACAGGGAGGCCGGAGCTGGAATTGAACCCGGTACCTCTGCACTGTGAAGTCGACGTGCTAACCACTGGACTACCGGGCCGCCACATTTGTAAATCCCTTTCCGAAAATACACAGGAATGGATCAACCCGAGCTCAATGAGATTGGATCATTGCTTAATTAGCTGGATGTTATTTATCTGTAGTCATTATCTGTGTGTGTGTGTGTGTGTGTGTGTGTGTGTGTGTTGCTTGAACACATTTGCGAGGCGACCGGCGATTCCAAGGAGAAAACAAGCACCTGTATGCCGAGCAGCAGGGAGTGGTAGCGTTCAGTGAGCCGGGTTGCCGTGACGCTGACGCGACCGCTGATGTCGGTTTCTTGCAGAGCTTGCTGGGCCACGGAGGAGAGGCCGTCCACTTCGCTTTGGCGTGTCAGCACCGTTTCAAGACACAGCTGTTCACGAGCAACACAGCGAAGAATATAATATAAACGAGGGACATGTGAATGACAGCTTTGTTTTTTTGGGACGCGTGTACCTTGAGTTTCTTCAGCTGAGTCTCCTTCGTGCTTCTGTCTGACTTGCGGTGCGGCCTCAAGCCGGCCTCCTCCTCCATCTCCTCAAGCCAGCGAGCCAAACTGAGGAACGTCCGGCCCATCTCTCTCACTCTGGTCAGGGTGGAGTTCAACTGCTCCTGAGTCTCTGCCAGCTGGGCCTGGTAGCCCCCCCACTCCTGCTGTGCTGTGTCAAGGGCTCTGTCCTCGATCTGGGGTACGCCCCAAGGAATGACCCGCTCTCTGCTGCTCAGCACCGAAGACAGCAGCGATTGGCCGTCCGAGCAGCGCTGTTGTAGAATCTTTGAGGAACAGAAGTGAGAGTGAATACGGTGCCCCCCCCCCCTGCGCCGATAATGCAGTTTAACGACTTTCAGTTTGATGACCTGAAGTTGTTCCAGTGTTTCCTCAAGTGTGTCCACGTTACCCTCTGGATGGGACAACGATGCCAGGGTGGATTGCTCCTGCTCCAGCCAATCTTCGAACACATGCAGCCCTCGTTGATACTCCTGGTGGGTTAGCACTAGCCCCTTGGCCTTATTGACTGCGTTCTTGTGAAATAAACCAACAAATAAGCGCTGCTCATTCCGAAACAGCAAAAGCAGAGCAAAGCAAAACGCCGTGACATACCTTGGTCTTTTCCTGCAGGGTGCTGTATCTACTCTGGAGCTGCTTCACTTCGTGCCGGGTATTGCAGTGTTCCGCCATGTTGGCCCCCTTTGATGCGATCGTCTCCAGGGGGCAACTGTGACTCAGCACTTCTTCAAACAAAAGCTGCAATGAATGAACACACACGGACATGTTCATTGTCGGGAGAAACTTTTGGTTTCACTTACAAATTTTTAAATGTTCATGCATGCGTTGTACCTTGGTCTTGCCCAGGTTTGCGGTCTTGTCTCTCATCTCTGCATACTGTCTGTCCGAGCAGCTCAGTGTTTCTTCGACGCGGTCCATCCAGAGCACAAACTGACCCACATCCTCCTGATAGCTGGTCCACTGTGACAAGGCGCCCTCCAGCTGGCTGTTAATGCCGAAAGGCGATGTTAACTCACGAGCATAAACACAAATTCAAGGACAGTGAACCAGCTTTCACACCCACCCACTAAAGGGGAAAACCTTTACAGTATGTTATATGGAGAGACTATGTCATTTTTATATTTACCGGTATTAAAAAACAAAGTATCCCTTCAGCATGCTTTCAGTACTTGAACACGCTAAACATATGAGCACACAAATTTGCAAGCGTAAAATGTAAAGAAAATACATCACTGTGGCGTCTTTGTGTGCGTCTTTAAGAGGCAGGGCTCTGCGTGTCTGTGGCGTTAGCTACGACCAAGAGCAGCACCTGCGTGAGCGTTCGAAGTTGGTGATCCCTCGCTATATCGCGGTTCGTTTATCGCGGCTTCAGTGCATCGCGGATTTTTTTCAAATATATTCATTTTTTAAAAAAAAAACATTTTTTTTCTTTCATATACATGCAGTACAGTACTGTATATGTTGATCTATGTGACTCGCTGTTGTTTTGCTGACTTTCGCAGCTTCTCGTTTACAGTACTGTATATGTTGATCTATGTGACTCGCTGTTGTTTTGCTGACTTTCGCAGCTTCTCGTTTGCAGACTTAAAAAAAAAAATTTAATATGTTAATTGGTTGCTACTTCGCGGATTTTCGTTTATCGCGGGTGGTTTTGGTCCCCATTAACCGCGATAAACGAGGGATTACTGCAATATGTAATATACTATTCTAATACCCTTTAATAAACAGCTGAAAAGCGCAGGTGGCTCTCCTTTCCCACATGCAAAGGCATCGCAATAATGAAATTGTAAAAGGCAGGAGAAATGATCTCTGAACCAAGATGCAAGTGCCATGTCAAACTGGCCGACTGGCTCACAACCTTTTGCATTTGATGGAGGAAGACAACAGGGAGTCCCACGAGTCCTTGAGGTCTTGGATCTGTTTCCGGATGACCGGGACGCCCTCGGCCGACGTGTTTCGCTGAACGGCTTCCCCCCTGGTGAGCAGCATCTTTAGTTGGATCTCCCGCTCTTGGCGGGCAGCAAGCAAAGCCTGCGCACACAGAGCGACAATTGAACTCGAATGGCAGCTATCGTAACCACTTCAGGTTTTCGAGTTGCCCTCATCGTAGTTTCTTCTCTTCCTGCTTACCTCCAGCTGTAACATTCGGTCCTCCAGCACGGCTTTATCAGAGGTGGTGGAAGTGCAAGTGGCGAGGACAATCTGGGCCTCGCACACCCATTCCTGGAGCTCTTTAAGACCCTGAGAGAAGAGGCGATGCTCCCCGACCACACGCTCAATCCTGGAGGCCTTGTCCTGCACAAAAATAAGATGGGGAACAGAATCACAGTAAGTGAGTATCTAGACGCCACAGGACACTATACAAGAAAAGCAACTTAACGCCACACTGCGGTTGTGTTGCGTTTCTTCTCCAGTCATTTTGTCACAAGTCGTCTTCCATACATATTTAATGTCCACAAAATTGAATAGAGGAGCAAGGCAGAACTGCAACGCTAATCGACAGTTTCAAAAAACCCATTAACTCATTCAGTACCAGCCAATTCTGGACCAAGCCTGAAAAGACGTTTCAAAACGTCTTTGGGAGTGAATGAGTTAAAAAAAAAGGTTTTCCAGCAGTCTAGTGATTCAATGGCAATACATTTTGTGAAAACGCTCTGCCTGTCTCCACTGACAACCACATATGATCCAATGGATCCGTTTAATGAGGACGTGAAAAAGGTCAGCTGCTGCTGCACTGCCACGTTTCACACATTTGACATTTTTGGATGAAGCTAACACAGCCTATGCCCTTTCTTGTGCTGATCAGGCTCGTAGGTATGACGTGGACCGTTTTCGGAATGCAGAAAAGAATGAACCCGAGTGCAACAGAACTTAACAGAGGGAAAGTTCACGAGAAAAATGGCAAGTAATGAGCCAACGTTTTTTTACCTTGGTCAAGTTGCAGAGAGCCAAGTACTGTGCGGACAGCTGGGACACTCGATGGAGGAAGCCCTTGCCCGCCGCCTGACCCTCCCACAGACCGTGAGCTCTTTCCCTGAGGCGGCCCAGTTCCGTATCCCGAGTGGCCATCTCTTCCAGGACACTCTGTTGGAGCATTAAAGGAGCACACAGAAGACAATGTGTCAGATATGCATAACCAGCCAACCATTTTATTTATTTATTTTTTTGATAGCGCTGCTGCTCATTTGGGTTGCGGGTGAGCTGGAGCCAATCTCAGCTGTCTGGTAAACTGCTTATACTTGAGGTGCAATTGGTTGCTGGGCCAGAAAAAAAAGGCGACAGAGTCAACACGCAAAAATATCAACAGTGAGCTTTGCGATGGATGGGCTTGATGTATTTCCCCCTCCATTGTCAGTTTTGTCTTTTTATGCGCCCGTCAATGTTCTACCTCACCCCCCACACCACCACCACCACCTCACATCCTTTTTTTTAGTCTCTGCCAGACCTGACAGATTCTGTTATCGCATGCAAGGCAAAAAAAAAAAGGCTTTTGACAGAGGGGGATTTAATTAGATTCCCCCGACTTTGCCTTTGACTATTATGTCAAGCCGCTGCTCTATTTTGATCCACTGGTGCTCAACAAATATATTTAGGTCTCTCCCCCCCCCCCATCTGATTTCAGATTACACTTTAGGGAGCCTTATCTGATGGGGAGCTACGAGTATTTTGGTGCCCTTGAAAAATCAGATGGTCCATTTAGGGGATTACAAGGAAAAAACAGACGTTCAAAAATAGTATCTGAGCGATCGTGGTGAAGGGATTTTGACATTTTTGTTGCTCTTAAAATGAAGTGCACCTTTAAATTTGGTCTACTGAGGTATAAGAACTGTTTTGCGATCACTTTGTGGTATATTTACAGTTTAAACTATTAATCTAGGCACTTGTAGACAGGGTACAGCAACACTAAAAATTCTAACAACAATATCGGGCATCAAACATGACATATTTGAAATCGGGGGCGCTAGATCATTACCTGCAGTTTGCCAAGCTCTTGTTTCTTGGCCGAGAGGTCGTGTAGTCGAGCGCTGCTCTCCTGAACTCTGACCTCAGCGCTGTTCAACCACTCCTGCAGTGGCTCGGCACTGGCCTCGAACTCCGTCATCTGACACCGCAAGCTCTAGACGGGCATTCAGTCGATCAAAACGTGACAACAAAGCGTGAAATGTACCACGCTGCGCAAATGCGGGCGACTCAAAAATGAAAAGCAAACAATGGCAATGGAATGAGAAGAAAACAAAACAGAGCCCCCCCCCAAACAAAGCCTTTGTTCTAATAATATGACAAGAAGATAAAGAAGAGCAAAATGTCACGTGGTGACCATTGTTGCGCCTTGTTTACTTTCGTGCGTTCCCGTTTATTGATGACATTTTGTTTTATTGGTCTTGATTTATAGTATTGGGGGGGAAAGATGCTAATTGTATTTTCCGGTGTCACCTGGTAGCTTTTTTTTTTTTCATCTTCCGGTAGCGAGAGCCCCTGTACTGTCATTTAATTTAAGCCGTGCGCTGCTGTAAAGGCCAGTCGATGTGAGTATTACTTTGGGCGTGCATGTCTGCGTGTGTGTCTATTAACGTTTGGCTTTTATTGAAGAAAGCACTTGTGTATGAAAAAGTCTGTGTAAATAAAGTTTGACGGAATTTATTGGTGAAGCGAATAGTGGTACGGCATCACAATATTTAGACACGTGATCTTGTACGGGACTACAGGGAATATTTGAGTATTACAGTTTAAAAAGAGATACTGAAATTCTATTGATGTACTAAGGGAAGCATTTTGTGAATTTTATTGATTATCGGATGATAGGAGTTGAGAGTTTATAAACTCCGGATTTTTTTTCTTCTTCTGGGGATCACAAACTGTGGAACACTCAACTGAATCTGAGGCGGGAAGACAAGGCAACTGAAGTGAACTTGACCATCTGGTGGAAACGCGGCGTAATAATTGCTAACAAAAGCTAACGGGAGAAAAAAAAAAATAATCACCTTGAGCGCGTCCTCCCTCAGCTGAAGGTTATTCATCAAGCTCCTCCAGTCCTCTCTGGCGTTTGCCGCTTTGGCCTTGATCCCCTCAACTCGCTCTTTGGACACCACCGCCATGAGCAGCTCCCCGCTGGCTCCCACTGTACTCAGTCTGGCCTGGCCGTGCTCCCTGTCACTCAAGAACTCCTTGGGGGGGGGGCAGCAAACACAGACAAAAGGAGCTGTTGAATACACACACCTACAATGTGGTTAAAAAGTGTCCTCGACTCATTCGCTAAGGCAAGCGTGTGACGGACAGGCTGTTTTGTCTCCAAGTCTCACGTTACACTTTCAGATGCGGCAATTAGTCAAGAGTCATTACGGATTCCTGATGCGTGGGCACAAGGCGGGCGGGGCTTGACCGGCGTAGGCAGATAAGACAAGTCAAGTGTTTTTGTTTTGTTTTTAACCTACTGTAGCTCCTCCATGCACGCGCTAACACAAAACAACCCTCCCTCAGAGCTCAGACGATGACAGCAGCGCAGCAGGGACCACTCCACCATCTGTGCTGTGAGCGCATCACACACACATACATACATACACACACACACACACACACCCCCGGCTTGTTTTTGTCTCCAAACTTCTCGCTTTTTTCTTTTTATCTCCCCCCACCCCTTTGCCAGAGTAAGTGTACACCACCAATTAAGTGAGGCTGATGCAGCGCGGCTATCTTCCCCCAAACGCCCCCCCACCAGCCGTCGAACTCACCCCTCCCACGCCGTCCCTCCTGGAGGTCAGCCATGTGGAAATATTGTTCCACATTCCTCACCAGGTCAATGATAAATAAAACATGGCTCTCTTTTTCTCTGCCGCCATACAATCGTCACATTCCCTCTCATCCTGACAAATGCAACTTCCGAAGGAACGCCCTTCTTTGAAAACCTTGGCGACAATAGGGGACAAAAATAGAATAAAGCGCAGATCTGAATTGGCTTTTTCTGTTGTCGTCACGTGACTTGTCTGATAAGAAATGCCTCCAACACTACCTTTCTTGTTGTGACAGCCACGGGAAGGTAATTAGGAGGAAAGTAATAACCGAGGATGGCAGGACATCTACCTTCACAGACAACCACCTGCCTCTTAGACGGGTGCCCTGGGGTGCTCCAGAAAGGCGGCCAGGATGTTGACACCTGCTAGCTAAGCTTCTGGGAGGAAAAACCCTGGAGGAGGACGCTAACAGAGGAGCCCCACCCCATCCCCCCGCTTTCCCGGAAAAAAAAAAGAGAGCACTCCCTCTCGGCCATGTGGATATTGCTTCAAGCTCAAAACAAAAAGACAAACATTCCGGTTACATTTTTAGGGTACATTGTTATTTTGTAGTTATGTAATGACTGTGTTTCATTTTATAAATATGTTTTATTTTTATTTTTTTAATAGGATATTCACATATGTGCAAAGCTTTGCTGTAAACATCCCAGATGTTGCCTAATGCTAATTTGCAACTGTAGTCATCCTATGGCGGGTCTTAAAAATAAAAAATGGATGTAAACGATATGTCTTACTTGTATTCTTTGCAGGGCGGCGGAGGCCTCCGCCACACTCTGCGGCGCATCGAAGCATTTGGCGGTGCAGATTTTCGCGTTGACCAGCCACTGCTGAAAGTCTCGCAGGGCGGCACGGAAGCGTTGCTCCAACAGCCGTTCTTTATTTTGGCACTCCCTGGATGCGCGGAGACTGAGACTGCAGCACCAAAAGAGGAAAAGGCGACGAAGAGATGGTGAGACACTGTAACATACCGTACTGTCTTGACATGACAAACGAAGGGATGGTGTGGCTGCGAGATGAGGAACACGCAGGTGGAGAGACGGAAAAGTGGGTGAAGTGGAAGCAATGGGGTAAAGAGACAGAACGGGGGGCATCAGTTGAGAGGCGACATATGAGCGGGGCAAGAGTTCACGCGGGTGATAATATGAGGGGTGACAGCTTGATGCTGCGAGGGAAAGGGTGATGTAAAGACAAGATGACAGGGACATTTAGCAGAACGCACACTGTATGATTAAATGAGAGGCTGAGATGCACTCCTTCGAAGGGAACATCAACTGGCACCTTGAACTGGGGAGCACTGCTGCTTCCCTTTCATGTTACACACGCACTGGCCACATTATTAGGCACGTGTTCTATTTATAGCCATCCAAACCATCTTGAGGCCAAACGGGTGGCACACAAGATTATTTTATGAGCAGTGAATAGCCGTCCATAGAAGTTCTTGACTATCCATATTAAAGAGTTGGTTTGAAATGCATGGGCAGCCTCATTAGCATAAATAACAGCAAAGAGGCACAAATGCCAAAACAACCAGAGCGAACAAGCACAGGTGAGGCGAAACGTCGCTTAGCAACTGGTGGCTCTGTCAACATTCCCCTTCATCAGCTTGACACCTGTCATGTTTTAAGATGGCCACACGCACAATCGTCGAAATGAAATAAGATTGCACAAACATTGATTGCACAGTTCTCATCGGGCGCCGCGAGCTCTCACAATGTGCCGTCCTCCCCCCAAGAGTGAACGAATGGGAAAAATAAATATTCTAAAGAGGCAAAGTAGAGCTCAATGTGAGACTCACTGCAGTTCATTAAGTTTTAATTCTGTCTTAAGTGTTCACAATGCAATCAATCAACAATTGTCAAGTGGCACCGTGTAACTTTTTGGTGCCATTTTGAGAAAAATGCTTTTGCCGAAAGTCATTATTTCGTCATGATTTAGCAGTCTGCTGAAAATTCCAGTGTAGTGATACACATTAACACATGCATTAACTTCCACGCCTAATTCTTGAAGCGCAATGTGCTCGGTTTAAAAATAAATAAATCAAAACTCACCTGTTGTGTTGCTTGATAAGAGCCGTGACGCGCTCCGACTGCGAGCCTAAGTCTCTGGAGTACTGCACCAGTTCGTTCAGTTGACCCTTCAACTTCTCTGCCATTGGCTCGGCGCTTTGCAGGCCCTCCAGTACGTCCTGAACGACACAAAACGTAGCCCGGCTGGCTCAGTGCGTACGTGTTTGCGCATGACACCGATCAGTAAGTGCCTTCACAATCGCATTCCTGTTCACGCCAGAGCTCGAGCCACACACTCGTACTCACAGTGGAGCATGTACAAAAGCATGTCTGTTTCTTCAAGGCGCGAGGCAGAGGCAGGAAGGAGGTGAGCGCAATCTCTTCCCGCTCTCCTCAGCGCGCCTCACACGGTGCATTCGGTCGATCATCAAATCCTGTCCCGTGAAATATGTGTTGCCTCCCTCGCTCTCTGACGTATAACCAATAAACATCTCGCCCTCCCCTCCCTCGCTTGCTTTCCCTCCTCCTCATGCAGTCTCTCTCACGCACTCTCCCGGAGGAATTCAGCTGTCAGCCGGCGCAGATGCGGGACTGCCTCAAGAAAAAGCACACAGGAAACGGGAGGGAGGTTGGAGGAGGAGAGTACGTCGGAGGGGCTGACTCCTCCTCTGCAACGTTCTTTGGACAGCATGGCCGAAGAGGCTCGAGGGGGAGTGGGGGGGGGGGGGGCAGTGAGAAAGCTGGTGTTAAGACAGCGTTGGAAAGGGAGAAGTCAAATCGCAAACATCCGGAAAGAGGCAGAGCGAGGCTGGGAGGGAAGCGGAAGCTCAAAGGAAGTCATCACCGCACACGAACAAGTGAGAGGAATCCAATCGGCGACTTGCCTCCAAAACAAGGCATCCAAATTGAATCCTACGGGCAACGTTCTGAGTTGCTTCCAAAACACTCAAGAGATCCAGAGGCGGATTAATGAATCCAGATTATGGTCCAAAGCGAATCCATTTGTCCTTTGGGCATACCAAAATTATCCACCAGTATCCAGTTTCCCGATGCCTATCATGATCATAATCAGTTTGTTTTTCATTCCAAGGCGCACAACAAAAAGGATCCAAACAGATTCAAAACACATTTTGACTGAACTGAGAACAAAAAAAAATTAGTTTGATAAGGATCCATTCTCAAATAAAGGA
The DNA here is from genome assembly GCF_054856545.1 of Hippocampus guttulatus. NCBI lineage: Eukaryota > Metazoa > Chordata > Actinopteri > Syngnathiformes > Syngnathidae > Hippocampus > Hippocampus guttulatus. Next base: position 1,179,232 of record NC_141283.1, on the reverse strand, counting down.
TTTCCTGGGGAAAAATAAAAAATAAAATTAATAAAATGGAGAGTCTCATTCCTTATCCAAGCTAAAGCGTTAATCCGTTCATTTCTCTTGTCATTCATCGCATCCACATTGCCTCATTTCATGTGAATCGGTTCGGAAAACGGTGGCAAAGGTTTTGTCTTGTTACCTGATTGCGAACCAAATTTTATGCAAATCACCATTAAAACATAATCAGTTCAACATTCCATGACATCAAATGTCTTCCAAATCAAGTCACATAATTTGAATTCTGGTAATCAGCAGAGGTAATTAAAGAAGGGAAAAAATAAAGCCCAAACAATCCTGGATTGGCACTGAAATGTAATGATTTTTTTTTTTTCTCATCACCCCGCCACAAAGTTTTTGCCTAATCCTGCTCCGGCAAACAATCTAAAATGTCAATGAAAACGTAAGGTCCTTGCCAAAGGCGAAGTCATGGGGGGGAGGTGGAGGAATTGATGAGTAGAAAATGAGGTTGAGTGATTGGATTGCAGTCATGTCTGCCTGGTTGTTCCAGTAAAGCTGATTTACAGACTAATGTGGGGTTTTTTGTTAGCTTTTTTTTTCCCACTGATTGACAAAAGGAAAAACATAATCGCCGATGGAGAAAGCAGAATGCTTTTGTGCTAAGAGTGTGTGTGCGTGTGCTCCATTTAACAACAATGCTAATCACCTTCCCCAAAATGAATGTCGCTTCTTCAACCCAAATCACCAATTTTTTTTCATTCTTGCAATGCAAACACACTCACAATATACAATTAGAGGAAACCGCTGACAGATAATAAATCCCAGCGGTGAGCCGGCCTGCCCGAACAGAAGCAATGGCCTACATTTACAACCTCAACTCTGAATACTTTTTCTGCTCAATTGTATTCATTTAATCCCAACAGATGGTTCTCTTCATTTCATGGCGTTTCTCTTAGCTGCGTCGCCACGTGCAATTTTCTTTTGGACCAATCAGGTTTCAGCAACTGTGTGCTCCAATGCTAGCATGTTTATAGGAATCGGTGTGTAATGAAACAGCTAATCACCAGCACTTTCCCAGATGATGTACTTGGCCCATTTGCATAATATTCTATTGTATTTTTGTATAGGATTGAAGGTTTCTATAATTAGGATGTATCGGTAGTGGTTATGTTAACAGTCGGTACCTTAGCCAACTGCCATCCCGTCACCGCTTCCCCGCCATTGCACAGTCCCTCGGCTCTCATCAGCTCCTGGCTCCACCCCCGGAGTCGGGCGTCCAGCTCTTTCGAATCGTCATCCAGCCGAGTCGTCCGACGCTCGCACTCTTCCTCGGAGGCGGCGGCGGAGGCGAGTGCCACCTCCAGGCCGTCCCTGGCCCTCAGGGCGGCGCCCTCCCATTGCTCCAGCGCCTGGGACAGCGCCCCCAGCTGCCGGTCCATGGCCTCGCAGCCCGCCGCTGCCGTGTGCTCCGCCGCCGACGTGGCGGTCCGTCGCACGGCGCCGAGGCGCTCGCGGCCTTCTAGGAGGCGGCACTCTACGCGCTCCTGAGGGTTGAGAGGAGGCAAAGTTGCTAAGGAAACCGTGGCTGTAGAAACTGCAACCTGAGGATGAGCAGTCAATGCTATTTATAAAGTCGCTTCGAGTGCGACAATGCGAGAGTGTGGAATTCAACACCATCACTGACTGTACGTGTCTGTTTGCGTTCTTCACACTGGGGCTCCTCAAGCACTAATTTATTAAGTGATAATTAGGATCCCAGCGTGAAAATTAAAATGCAAATCATTTTACCAACTTGCTTATAACACACACTGCTCTCCTTTACCTTTATTCACAGTCTAATAAACGAATAGTCTAATAAATATTTTAATATAGTTTAATATTTTAATAAATATTTGTACTATATAAATCAGGATTGTATTGTATTGTAGTGAAATGTCCTTGAGGATTTTTTTTTTAATTCTATGACAGTGGAACTAACTGTTCTGAATCTGATCACATTTCTTCCATGCGCTGTCCTCCTTAATAGTCCATGAGAAAGATAAAACGATCCGTTACTATAGCAACAGATGATATCTGGGGAGACACCATTTGGAGATGGTGCGCTTGGACCATTAAGTCAGCCATTCATTTTTTAGCGCAAATGATAAAAATTCCGGTTTCTACATCAATACCAGACAGGAAGTTGTATTTGGCTGGCCAAAAGGACATCTTACCCTCACTTTGTGTAGCTTCTTCTGGATCGAGGCAGAGTCTCCCGACGTTCCGGACCAATGCTGTAGCTCCTCCCCCGCGGTCATCAGCCAATCAGTGAACTCCCGGACAGCCTCTAAGTATTCCTGGTGTTCCAGCACCACGCTCTGTGCCAGGCGTACTTTCTCCTAGAAGAAACCCACAAGCACTGTCAACATGATGTTTTTTTGGTGACCTGAAGTCAGGACCAGGCAATGTCCTTCGCACCTCCACCAAACCTGCCAGCTCGTCGAATTGCACCTGCAGCTGCATTCGAGCACCGTGATTAAAACCGGCGTCGCCCGTTTTCTTAAAGAGTTCTCTGGCTTTTTCCTCCAGGCTGGACAAGGCCAACTGGTGGTCTGCCATGTCGGCCAGCAGGGCCCGCAGTCTCTCCAACTGCGCCGCCTTTTCTCTGGGCCCTAACTGCGGGGCGAGGGAGGCGCGCACTTCCTGCTCCGCGGCCTCCATCCAGCGCCTGAGCTGGGATGTGTCTTCCAGGTAGCCGGCCCACTGGGACACCGTCCACTCAAGACGACTGACGAAAACACACATTGTACTTGATAAAAATGTACTAACTGCATACGCAGGAGGGAGTGAGGTGTAGTTTCAACGGGCCTTCGTACCTGTGGCAGCTCATGGCCGTCACAAGAATCGTGGCCCAGGCATCCCCCACCTCCCGGAGTTGCGAGCGCACCACTTCCTGTCCGGGCGCGCCGTAGCTGCGCATAGCGATCTCACCCTTACCCATCGCCATATTCAGTTTGACCTCGCCCTCGCCTTTGAAAAGCAGGATATCCTGTGCAAACAGCCAGGTTCAAAGAATTTGTATTGATGGACTCAAAGGCACCAGTCTGGGCAAGTTGGAATTGTGAAGAAACAGCACCCTTAAGTGTTGAGCGGTTGCAACGGCAGCAAAGTTGGGTCATTTGTCCTCACCTGCACAGACTCCAGTCTCTGCTCCAACTGCTCTTTGGTGCCCATGGTGCTATCAACCGTGCCCAGCTTCTCCTGGATTTCTTCTAACCAGGCCCACACGCCCTGCAAGGTCTCCCCAAAGGCCTGGTTCTCCTGGCAGCCTCGGAGTTTCCCCCTGGCGGCTTTGAGCAGAGCCTGGTGCTCCATCTGGAGTCTGCCCGCCGCTCGGACCTCTTCGCCTGACCCGCGTCCTGCTTCGGACAAGCACCGGGCGTCCTGGATGATACGCTCAATAGAGTCTCTGAAAGAGAATAAAATATGTGTGACTACTTAACAGCTGATCAGAGGAAGAATTTGAAATAATTATGTATACCGTCTCTCTAAAAGCTCCTGATGGAGGTTTTCCACCCTCTCCAGTTCCTCTTTGGTGTCAGGGGCACCTTGTTGGCTGTCTGCCACAACAAGAGGCTCCCTGTTGAGGCTGAGCCCCATCTGCTTAAGCCATTCCCTGACACCTCCTACGGCATCATCAAAACTAAAGAGGAGAGGAGTTGAGAATGTATTCGTTTTGGCAACGGCGTCACGGAAAATTGTTCCCTTACCTTTTGAGGAGACGAATGCTGTCCCCCAGAGCTTGTTGGCTCTGGGAACATTCATCCAGGAAGCTCTTCCACTCTCGCTGGCAGCAGGACAAGTGCTCCTGCAGCTGAGTTGCTGTGGCTTTTGGCAGGTGGAGGCGGAGCCTCTCTGCCTCCTCACTAACCTGAGAGAGACGCTTCTCACCCTCTGAATTCCACTGTGCTGAAGACTGTGTGCGTTGCAAGGAAGGTGAGAGAGATTATTGGGGTTGAATTCAATCCAGTAGCTGGATTCGGCACAATATTAAACAGAATCAGAGTCAATACCCGATAGCAGGGGTGGGCAAACGTTTGTGCTCAAGGTTTTATTATTATTTTTTTGAACCATCAGAAGCATACTTAGTCGCGTAGCGTCAACAGAAAGGAAAATAACAACACATTCTAGCAGTAGTACCTCGAGTTTTTGCAACTTTGCTGTGAGGTTGCAAATGTCTCCTGACCGCTTTGAGCATTCGTTCAACTCCATCTTCAATCCCGAGAGCCAGGAGTGGAATTCTTGGAAAAGCTCTGCTTCAGGCGAAATAACAAACACAGACACAAAGGGAAAGCTGTAATAATTCCTTGCCGCTGTGCCGGAAGAGTGAAGGAACTAGAAGGGAAAAGCGTGGTCCCCAATGCAGATGGCAGGGCGAGGAGTGTCCGCGCAGTTGCCGTGGCTACCAGGCCGAAATGATTCCCTCGGGAGCGAATGTGACAGGAGCAGCATTAGGAGGCACAGGTGCGTCTCGGTGTTTTAAGAGAGCACTTGAGCGCCAGACAGTGATCGTCCATGGACTGTGTGCCGCTTAAGTGTGCTCTGGGGGAAAATCAACACTAAATCTGATGCTAATCTCAATCATCAACAGACAATATGGGATCAAGTAGGATTAATCGGTTGATTTAAGGGCTGGTTTCATCGCAAGCTGCTTGATGACTGAAAAGTCATTCCGCATCGAGGGTCTATTATGAACTGTGGAGTGGTGTTCTGTCTCACGGTTCAAGTGGAGGTGCAGTACGTCCTGGAGGTTGCCCCTGGCCTTGGCGCAACGCTGGATGACAGCTTCGGTGCGCTGGGCGACAACTGTGAAGTCGGCGGAGAGACGAGAGAGCTCCGGAGTGGGATGTGACCTGTTTAAGGTGCTCAGAGACTCTCGGGCTGAGTCCATGTCCGCCCTCTGCTGCTCGACAACATCCTGAAGACCCTTGTGAGATCACGAGGACATCATGTCAATAGTGAAGCCGCTTTTTAGTGCAGGTATGTTCCAGAGCCACGTGCAATAGGGAAAAATTAGACAGTATATGGAGTATATAATCATAATTATAAAAAAAAAGTTGTTTGAAACATTATTTACTAACTGCTGCATGTTGTGAAGCAAGTTGACTTTGCTGCCAACATACAGCCTTTGTTTTTGCTTGCAAAAAAAAAAAAAAATAATAATAAATAAAAAAAGAAGAATCAGTTGCATGGCAGCTCGTATCTGGAAAAATTCAGATGCCGGTCATCATTGTATACTGTAAGTATACCGTCCAGAACAGCAAAATAGTGATCAACGTATTTATGGGAGCCTTACCTTAATAGCAGAAATGTCTTCAGGGGAGGAGTCCTCATTGAGACTCGACAAGGAATCCTCGACTTTTTCGAGCCTCTCGGTCATGCTGGACATGAGGTCGTGCAGTCGCTGCTTCTGGAATGTGAAGTTGTTGAGAGTGCGTTTGGTCTGGGTGAACACCTCCTGGATGTGGACCAACTTCTTCCTCAGATCGGACTCCAAAACCTAAGTCGAGAGAAGACGATAAGACGTAAACCGTAAACAGAAATCATCCCTGCATCCATCCATGCAGTCATGTATCGGGAGCCAGACAACCATTCCCCACTTGCATTCCCACCGTGCCTTCGTGGAAACTGAACCCACGCTGCCTGCAACAAGGTCGGATTTGTTTACACATTTACGTATCTTATCATCACCTGCATTTGTAAGGGAATTTCCTCCAGTTTAGCGTGCTCCTTCAGTTCCCCCACTCTCTCCTGCAGAGCATCCAGCGACTGCTTTCTCTTCTCCATTTCAGCCTGTACATAAAAGTGAATTAATTTTCAAGTCCCGCACATACACACACACACGAACGCACGAGTCACTTTTCAACAACATTGTTTGGAGTACGAACTGACCTGAAAGGCGACGAGGCGGGCCTCTGTGTCCTTTTCGCTCAGGTCGGCGACAATATCGGTGAGTTCGGCCTTGGAGCTGGCGGTGGTCCATTGGTTCATGTCCTGCTCCATCAGTTTGAGATCATCCCAGAGGGTCACACAGTAGCCTAATCTTTCGGTGTTGGTTTGAATTCTCTCGGACAGCTGGGTGGGGGGGGGGGGGGGGGGAAGCATAAAAGTCTCATTTATTCGGCTGATAACCTCACCGGTTTGTGTTGGTTTGCCTGTGATAAAAGACTTGCTGGTTGCAAAGCAGCCATTATAATAAATATGCTGTGAGGTGTAAATAAAAAATAAAGACGGTATTCTCCTTTCAAAGACAAAATCTTATTAGCTGTCCACTGAAGGTAAACAATTTACTGGAGGAAACTTCCAACTTGATGGATTTGATGAATGTGAGCATGATTGCCGAGAGAGTCGGCGACACAAGACAACATGTCAGGACTTGTTTAGATTTCTGGCTTATTAGTACGGACAGCTGAGCACCCAGCAAAATCCCACATAAGAAAACAACATGGTGGTAATTTTTATTCTTTTGTGACTTTATTGACTGTTTTTGCAAGATTTCACGGAACTGCGCGTTGCCAACCCCGAACAATTCAATGACATCCTGTTTGAATTGATTGAGGGCGCTTCTTGCAACTCGCCTCGAACCACTGGGTCCTGAACGCCTCCATGTCTCTGTGGATGAGGATTGCGTCGCAGTCAGGAATGCGATCCAGTTCTCTCAGAAGTTCCTCCGCCGTGCTGATGAGCTGCTCCATGTCCTCCTGCTTTTCTCTGAGCTCACCTAGCAGCTTCTCATGCTACAACACCGCCAGGCATGGGGGTTAAAATGGACAAAATGACCAGCGATAAGTAAAATACAGGTGCAACTGCAATTGCAATAACGCGATGTCGCCGTGGGCTCAGGACAAAGCGGTTCTCACCAGCGAGAAGGACCTCATGGCCTCCTGAGCATTGTGGTTGTGATCGGGCAGGTTGTGAGCGAACGTCTTGGCTTTCTCCACCGAAGCATTGAGGATAGACCGCATGTGATGGTAATGGCGCAAAAGATGGAGTACCACTTGACTCTGTTCCTGACTAAAAAAAGAGCAAGAAAAAAAAAAGCTGGACTGATAGCAGCTGACTAATTAGGGAAGGCGATTTCTGTAGCAATCACATGCAAATGCCAAAGAGCTGATGCTGAACTGAAATGCTGTGCAACTGAAATATGAAGAAAACAAATCTGAATTTTAGCTCGAAATAATGAAAACTGCAACAATGCCAAAATGCTAACAGCTACTATGCTAACATTTGGCACACTAAGGGCAATTGAGGTTAGTTGTACATCAATTTGTATGCTCATGATAGCAAAGTGCCAACGCCTTGAAATCTTGTTCGATTATGAGATCAAATGCTCACACGCTAATAGTTGCATGCTAACATTGCAAAACGGCAAACCAGGAAGAGAAAACTTTTAAGGATTCTATATCTTAGGCTGTATTCACGTCTTGAGCATTTGCAGAGAAGGAAAGTGACTCTCTGTCTTGTATTTTGCACCGACCTTTGGGTGATGAGAGTGCTGACATAGTCCAAGGCAGCCTTGACCACATTCACATCTCTGAGGGCCTCCCCTGCCTGCTCGCTGTCTTTCCTGGCCAGCTGTCTTCCCTTCTCCTCTAACCACTGCTGGGACTGATGGAGGGACTGAAGCTCATCCTCCAGCTGGGTCAAATAACACAGCCTGGGAGACAGAGACAATGTTGTATGTATCATACAGGGGTTACGTTCCAGACCCGCATTCTAGAGACAAGTATTGCTATTGTGTAAAATAGGACGTGTACCTGTTTTGAAATGCTTGCACAGAGGTCTCTTTGACCACCTCCTGGCTCACTTTACACTGCAATGACTCCAAATTCTTCATCACCTCCACCTTCTTCTCCCTAAAGGACTTCCACATAACTCTGAGGGCTTCCACTTCCCTCTGCCTCCATCCCAAAGTGCTCTGTGCCTCCTCCAGCGACGCGACGAGGCCCATGGTCTGAGCCCTGCAAGAGGTCCTTCCGCCCAAGTCTTCGGAGGCCCACAGGTGAAGGTGGGCTTTGCTCAGATGCCCGTCCAAGCCGGTGGCCTCGGCCTCAAGCTGGGCCACGTCCTTTGCGACCTCCCCTACCAGGCGGTGGAGCTCTTCTGCTTTGGATGGATCCCAGTCCCCTTTCTTCGGCAGGGCCTCGTGAAGCCTGCGAACAGCCCGGGCCGCTTCTTCTCGCTTCTCTCGGTAGGACTTGAATTCGCTCAGACACTTTTTACGGAGATGCAATAGACGTTCGCACTCAGTGAAGGATTGTAGGCAACCTTCTTTCCAGGCTTGGAGCTGCTGCCGAGCTTCTGGGCTAGAGCGTGGAAGCAGGGCAGACTCTCTTTGTTGGAGAGCCTCTCTTAATGAAGAGCAAGCCTTTAACTGAGACTCCAGCTCCTGGAATGAAAGCGTCAAACATATCTATTAATTCCGAGGTAAGCAGGACAAGAAGATGCATTGGAACCTGTATGTTTGAACCTTAATTTATACACATTTCCATTGGCTCAATAAGGGATTATTATTTCAACTAGAGAACATTCCATATACAAACAAACGACAACTAACGACTCACCTTGAGCTCTCTGAAGGCACTATCGAGATCAGCCACATCAATCTGAAGGGAACTTCTCATGACAGACAGGAAGTGCTCACTCTTTTGGTTTAATGTCAAAAGAGCTTCGTCGAAAAGCTCCAGCTGCGACAAATGACTCTGCAGCTGCTCGCGCCTAAAACAAGATTGAGAATCAAATGTTACGTGTATAGTCCTCGGAAGTACAATGCATGAATCATTGGATGAAAAGTCGATTGCCTATGTGTGATGTTGCTCTTCAATGAGACGTATCTCTCCTGAAGTTGGGTGAGCTCGTCTTTCAGGTCTTGGACGCGAGATTCGGGTGCAGATGGGTAGAGGCACGAAACGATATGTAACAGACCCTCGAGTAGGGCGTCACTGGAGGGGGTTTCAGTCTGTACCTCCTGCGGGGAAAAAAAAACGCAGCAGCTCAGTTGAGACAGCAAACGGTTGACACCCACGATGGAGAAATTCAAAACTCATACCTGGATGCGCTGAAGCTCCATCGTGAGCTTCACCTTGTCAACACAGAGCAACTCCTCAGCTGGATCACACACGGACTCGCAATCATCAAGCCAGCTTTTCATGGAGGAAATTTCCTTTTCAAATCTGGGGATTCACAAAAAAATAACATCATACATCAAGACACAAGAGCGCGTGCCCATTCGAGTTTGGCATCGTGTCAAAAAAGCACAATATTATCCCGTATTTTATTGTAGCCACGCATACAAATTTAACAGTTCGGAAAGAGGAAGGTCACTAAAATAATAATTGTTTAGCACTCCAAATACACTCCCCCACTTGCCCAAGCCCGATATACCATTTGACAGGGTCGTTATTATTTTCCTCATGAATAAAACAAAGAACGCAGAAGACCGGCTCTTGTGGAACACCAAACAATGGTAACAAAAGCGTGTTATGAAAATAGAAATAAGGACGGCCCGGCTGTGCTACAGACAAGATGCAGTCAAAGATAAGCCATCGCTCATTTGGGGAACAAAATGGAGGGAGGGGGATTGAACCGAAAGCAGTAAACAAAAGGAACTACAGCGCTCATACAATAGTAATTAGATATGTGGCAGAGAAACAGTCAGACGGTAAATAATAGGCATCAACTGTCTAGTCAAAATTGCTTTTCGACCAGATTTCTTTCGCTGAAGCACCACACTTCAGGTTTTCTGCACCAAAAGTAATAAGCTAGTGAACAATTACAATGGATATAAAGTCTACAAAAAAACTTGCCCATAAGGCAAGTTTGGGGAATAAAATGTGACCCAAGATTTTGTAAAAAATAAAATATAAAAAATAAAAGATAGACCAAGATAGCCTCTATTGTCAGTATGATGGCATTGGTTATCAGCCTCTGTTGGTTAGCGGTGAAATAACGAGTTTTCCGTCCGACTGCATGTATTAGCAGGGTAGTTAAGCCGCTCTTAGCCATAAGTCATTTCATTCCAACAAATATTCTGGTTATCTTCACGGGAGCTGTGACAGTTTAATTTATGACCACTTTGACAGATGCTCATGCCTATGAATTGAGTTCAAGGCGACAAAAGCTGTCAAAACAGTTGATAAATATTCATGTTAGCCTCAAAAGTTAAAAAAAAAATAAGTAAAGGGCATTTTGGCTAAAGAAATCTTATCTCGGATAGGATATTTGACCAAATACCTTTGCCAGAGGGTTAAAAGGCTCTCAAATGTTGATTGTTTGTCTCTGGCCTTTTCCAGTAACTCTCTTTGCAGCTCGTGGAGGTGAGGCACCTCTTGCTCCGCCTTGCCGCTTTCTCCCAGCCTCCTCAAAGCGGAACACAAAGTCATCAGTCTGGGCTTCAGCTGCTCCACTGACTGGCAGACTTCCTGGAAGGAAGGACAAAATACACCCATTGTCAGTCAATTGCTGAGTAGATAAAGTGCCTATTTTATTTTATTTTTTGCACTTTTCTTACCATGTGGCTCTGTAGGTTCACGTATGTCTGTGATGATGACGAGCAAAGGGCAACAGAAGCGTCGAGTTTCTCTTTGAGATCATGCATCGTTTTCTTGACCTAAAGGCAATAAACACACATTCGTGATGTCAAAAAACAAAAACACAGCCAGTCATTTCTGCATATGGCAACGAATACCTGCTCCAGGTTATCGCTGCACCTCTGACGATAGGAGGCGCTCTGGTTGAGCTGCCCTGTAAGCTGCTCGGTTTTCTCCATCAGTTCTTGCCAGGAGCGCCTCATCTGGACAAGCCGTGCTCGAATGCACCCGGACTCTCCAGGGGTCATAAACCTGAACAGTGCCTCGAAGTCCTCCTCCATGCGGAGTAGCGACAGACTTCTCTCCTCTAAACCTTCTGCCACAGCCTGGAGGGATGGAAGGAGTTCGTACGTGGGTGTTTGCAATCTTCGCATGCAACATAAAACTCCATTTCCCAGAAGATTGACAAGGTTATTACACGGAGATGAATTTTTACATTTCCTTTGCTATTATCAATTTACAGACTGTCAGGACTGACTCCATTTTACATAATAGGTCAATGAAACGCAATACAGTTTTTCACTGTCACTGAGGATTGCCGGTGCAAAACCTGAATAAAAATGGTCAGACATGATTCATAATTTCGTCGAAAGATTTGATTCATGGGACATCAAAGTTTCCTCTGGATTTTTCACAGAATGGTTTACAACACCTCGACAGTGGCGATGTGTTTGTCCAAGTGATCTGAAGGTGAGGTGAGCTTGATGGCATCGAGTGCTCTCTGGTTTTCATTGATCCATGCGGAAAAGGTCACAGACTGGTCGTTACAGCGCTCCCATGACGAGCATGTCCTCTCCAGTTGGGCAACGCTAGAAGAAAATCGATCACTCAGACCCGCGATACTTTACATGAATATCACAATGTCTCTAACTTTTTGTTGAGGTGGTCTTGAAGCTGCTCGACTGCTTCCCTGGTGGACTGGGCCTGATGGAGAACGGCAATTTGATTCTTCGCCCCGAGCTGAAGCTCCGCCGCCTCCTCGAGGAGGACGTCTGCTCTCACGCAGCAGTCTTCGAGCTTTATGAAAAGTTCCTTTGGTGAAATAAACACAATATTAGATAAGAAATACTGAGCGGAGTCACGATGGTCATACTGAGTCGTACAAAAACACAACCTTGGTGTGGTCCAGTTCACTGCTCGCGCTGTCCAGGTTGTTGAATACAAGCTCTCTGTGTAGCTCAATGGTAATGTCACTAAGAGACACTTGAAGTGTTTCCCAGTCGGTTTCAAAGTTCCGCCAGGAGCTCAGAGTGGCCTGGGGGATCAGAGCGCCATTAAAAAACAGCGCAACAATCAAGAGCCGGTTCAGCCCGGATAATCCCGGCTGTCCGTGTGTGGGCAAATTGGTAGTACAAATGATCATGCTTGTGGAAAAACCCACACTACCTGCAGGCTGTGCTCCTTGGCGCTGAACTGGCCGTCCGCTTCTCGGACTCGTTCCTCCAGCTCGTGCACGGAGCGACTCAGCGCCTCCCCCGCGTGGAGCTGCTCAGAGTGGGACACCAAAAGGTCCGCTTCCCTCCTGAGAGCCTGGAGTTGTTTTAGGTGTTGCTGTAATGCAGATGTCGCAACACGTTGGGTCTATTTTTGCTTGCACATTTCACAAAAAAAGTGCAAGGTGAACCTTTCTAAAAATTTGAATGGACAGGAGACGGGAGTGCAGGACAGACGAGCATCACTTGTACTTTTTCATAGAATTCTGCATCCACACCTGATGGATAAGAAATAGCTCCTGGGCTTCGCTGAGGTCCTCAGCATCCAGAATCCTGCTGATCTGCTCTCCGGCTTCCTTCCCAGCTCTCAGGATCTCCTCCAGAGCGCCGCGCACTTCCTCCCTGAGCTCCTCGAACAGGAATGCACCTGAGCCCTCGCCGCCTCCCTGCGAGTAAAAGGAATGCAAGGGAGGTCAGACCCAAGTGCTGTCAATAGCGTCAGAAAAATCGTGTGCATACCTGATACAGCGAGGACAACAGCTCCTTAAAGTCAGCCGAGAGTTTGTTCAGGGCGCTTTGTTGTCTTTGCGTCTCCACTTCAGAGCTCACATCAGTCAGGCTTGAGAGACGACTCTTAAGCCATAAGAGGCTCTCCTCTCGGGCGTCTCCTGCTTCTCGCAGTGCCTGAAATGAATTGAAAAAAAAATAACTGGTTATTCCTACGAAGCTCCACATTATTCCGAGGCCACAAAAATAACATTTCGGACGCACATTATTTTGATATTGTTCCCACAAGTAAAAAAATAATAATAATTCCCCATGTCAGGGCTGTATTCAGCATGCTCACTTGCACAGTGGCATGAACTTCCCCCCAATGTGTGGAAGATCTTGCCGTCTCCTTGAGGTGCCTCCTCTGAGATGAAAGCCAGTCGGACAGCTCACAAAATCTGCGCGAAGACAAATAACTTTACGGCACATTCTCTGAAGGATTTGAGTGACTGAGATTTTTTATAAGGTGACAGGAGGGCTGAATAAATGTGAACCAGGGAGAGACTTTTTTTCATTTTGCTTAAGTAAGTTGAATATGTAAATGTATTTTTTTTTTTTTTTACACAAGTATATATACTTCTATTATACATATTTTAGCAAGCATCATGGAAGTTGCCATGTTTGATTTGCTTTCGCGGGCCACAAAAAATGATGTGGCGGGCCAGATCTGGCCCCCGGGCCTTGACTTTGACACCTGTGCTATAATGGAACTACAATTATCTTTTTTTTTAAAATAGTTTTTCAAGTTTATGCACACCTATCATTCCATTCTTTCCACTTATCAGGCTGCTTCTCCAGTTGGACGCCGGTGCTCCTGATGTGCTCGGCGATGTCCTCCACAGCCCTCCGAGTGGAATCCAGCCTCCGATAAGCCGCGTCGTTGTCGGGCAACTTCTGACACAGATCCTCCATGTTCCTAATTCGCTTCTCGCACGCAACCAGAGGTTTGCGTTCTCTGAAGAACGTCTGCGGACAAGAGCGAGGGAAGCGTTGCTGAAGAGCGGAATCGTTTTTCCCCCCCCCCGTGGTGTCTTAACCGCTCGAGGCTCACTCGGTGCTCTTTGATCACATGCTCGCTGGTGGAGGAGTCAGATAAGAGGTGGAGTTCTCTGTCCAGCTCCGATCTGCACTCTTGGAGGATGACATCTATTTGACACTGCTCCACTGCTACCTTTAGACGCAGCAGGTGAGATGGTACCTCGCCTTGGATGGCCTGCGACACACCGTAAAAACCTTTGTGGGCAAGGGTTGTTGTTTTGTTGTCACTCGCATACAATAAAATACATCTGGATTTATATAGCCCTTTCGCAACAGCGTGCAATCTTAACCCCTTTTCCTTCATACGCTTTGTTGTTTGAAGCAGTTCTAGATGAATGAGAGAATCAAAGTGTCCTTTCACCAGTGGACCAGAGACGTCATGCTCAAAATGTGCACACATCAGCTACAAGCTAAGAGGCTGTAGCGTCCATCACAACATAACAACTTCATTACACACGTTTCCCAACCTCTTATGAAAGACTTTCCGACCACTAATTTTAAAGTTGATGTTCCAGTAATTTATGGAGAGTTCCATTATAGTGCCATGCACTTAAAAGACAAAGTAGGAGGCTCTCTCGGTTAATTGAATGAAGTATCTATTATGTGACCCCCCCCCCCCCAGAGTTCAATTTGAGTAATTAATTTGAGAGCGATAGCATGTCAAGCCCTCGACCTTCCAGTGTTTGTGCAGCTTGCGGACTGTTTCCTGCAGCCCCCGTTGCTCCTCTTCTGGTAGGATGTCAGTCAGCTCGTCACACGCCTTCAGGAAGACGCTCAACACGCGCTGGTCCAGTTGGCTGAAAAAATCCTGTATGACACAAGTGAAAAAGCCAAACAGTTGGGAGAGGGACTTCTTACGCCACATCAAGTTAAAAGGCAAAGACGGAAAAAGCAATGATGTGGGCAATGATGTCAAGGCATCGCCTCAAAGAACTTCCGTAGCGTCCAATCGGATTGCTCGGATGTCACAAAGTGACGTCACAGAGTGTGCGATTTGTAGTGCGGACTGATCGCAACATTTGTATGCGACAATTTTGTATCCATTCGGCAATTTTGCAAGAGTGTTTGTGCTTATTTAGGTCACGGGTGGGGAGGGTGCGATTCGAACTCTCAACCTCAGAACTGCGAAGCAGACCAGTCAATCACTGCGCTGCCTTTCACATCAAATTTTTGGATGTGATCTCACCGTGTGCTTCCTCAGTAATTCCTTGGCATCCCCCGACTGCCCCAAGCAGTCCTGCGCTCTCTTCAGCACTGCCTCCAGATCCTGTCTGGACTCCTCGAACCTCCTTCTCAAACAGTTGTTGGCCTCTTCCCGCCTCCTCCACTCCCCGACCTCCTTCAGCAGAGTCTTGAGAGGAAGGAGACACAGAGCGCGTGAACAACATTTATACTTTTGGGCTGCATGATGTTGAAAATTCAAACCTGTGCCGAGCTTTGCACTTCGGCCGTCGTCTTCTGCAGCAGGCTGGTGTCCAAGTTTCGAAGCACCTTGCTGTCGGAAAGCGCCCTCTGCACCGTGTTGTGGTTCCTCTCGATCACCGCCAGACATCGTTTGCAACTCTGCTGCTGGTTCAACAAGTCCTGAGGACGTTTTGGAAATCGTCGGATTGAGTCGCTGCGAGTGTTTTAGTTCAACCGTGTCATCGTACAAACCTGCCACTTGTGTCTGTGCAGCGTCGGGCTCAGTGTGTCTGCGTCTCTGGCAGTAATACGACCGGCCCGCTCCAGAGCTTGATAAAAGACAGAGATGTGTTCCTCCATCTCGTCCAGCAAAGGCAGAAGGGCGTGGCAGTCCCTTACTAAGACGGGACAGCGCTCTCTCACCTGGAAACAAAGAATGGAAAAGGAAGAGGTGAGGTATTCTTGAACAAGGTGGGTGGGTAAACCTTTGAGCTCAAGGGCCACATTTGATTTTTAAAATGAACAGTTGGGTCACGTCATTCATGAAAGAGATAAAAAAAATGAACACTTACCCGACTCAACTGACCCTTCGCTTTTGTAACGGCAGCGACGACTCGGGCGGCCTCGTCGGGCGGCGCGTCCTTGGCGAGGAGATGAGCGCTGCGGCCGGCCAGCTTGTACTGCGTCTCCATGGCGACGAACTTTTGCTTGGTATTCTAAAATGAGAGGTTAAGGTATGTCGGCATTCAGACATGGCGCGTGACTGTCGGACATCAAACAGAGGCGTAACGAGCGAGTGCGTTGTCAAAGCAGATGTGGCAAAAATATCGAGGCACCTCAATTACGTCTGCGGGATTGTCAGTATAATGTATTTATAATGTATGTACATGTATGTGTGATTTTCCCCACCTCCACATCTTGCAAAAAGGCTCGGACACCGAGGAAAGACACTTGGACCGGAGCGCTGAGCCTGGCCTCTGCCGTATCCAAAAGTTCTGTCAAAGTTGACATCGCCTTTAGATGGTCTTTTCGCCACTTTTCCAACTCGTCAACTTGGCCATGCTACAATTAAAAAGGGAATAAAGGAAATGAGCACGGACCGAATAGGACCTCGGGGTTCATCATTTTCATTGGATGATTGATTCTAAGGGTTTAGATGTGATCGTATTGGTGCTTAGGGTGCAGGTTTCCTGCGGTTTTGAAAATGCATGACACTGAATTTTGCACTTTCTGGACAATGATCTGGGTTTCGACTCTTTTGTGGCTACCTGTTTCACCGTCAGGAAAAGCTCTCTCCAGCGCCCGTTCAGAAGAAGCAGCTGCTGCTTGAGCTCATACGACACAGTTTCGCAACACGTCTCGATAAGAAAATTCCCTGCGTCATTCATGGCGGCGTGCTGATCCATCCAGTAGCTGAGATTCCTGAAAAACTCCTGGAACGGAAAGCGTCGAAAAGATGAAGAGACAAGCGGAGGCGAGTACGGAAACAAAGCGAGACGGTTTAAAAAAAAAAAAAAAAAAAAAAGCTTACGACTTAGCAAAAGAAGCAGACATGCAAATGAATGGAAACAAAGACTCCAGACAAGTGCAAAGAAGACAGCTCATCAAAAAATAAAAAAAGACAAAGCAGTGGATTTAAATGAAGAAACAATAACGGTAATTAGCTGACGAATCCGCAATGGGGATGTGACACCCGCGTTGGAAAGGCAATGCGATAACCGAAATGTCCTCAATGCGCGTCAATGAATTTGTTCCATGCTGACTTGGCGACTCCCCGCAAGACACCGCTCGAAAGCGAACTAACGTGGCTCCAGACTTTTTTTGCATACCTGCTTTGTGTTTTGCGGTTGTCTCAGGGCTTCCTCCCCGTCCTCCAGCCAGGCTTGGAAAGAAGCCACGGTGGAGACGTAGCGATCCCAGTTGGACAGGACCTCCTCCAGCATGCTCCTCACGCTGCGCACCTCCACGGAGAGGCTCCTCCACTGGGCTGCCACATCCCGCACTAGCCGGGACACCCCCGTCATGCCCTCGTCGGCTGCAGGGAGGAAGAGACAAGTTGACCTCAAATCTGGACAACCCAAGGTCTAAAGTGAAGCCTCGGGTGTCCTCCTTTCTCTCTCGAGCTGACCTTTTCAGCTCTTGCACGAACCCTTAAAAAAACGTAATAACGAAGCCGGCACGCTCGCTCAAGTTTTTATGCCCGGAGACGTGCTAAAATGGAGCAGAGTCCCCAAACTAGCAAATGGGGGAAGTATTTCCCACTGGGCGAGTGGAGGAAACTCATTTAACGGTTTCGCCTGCAGACGGCGAAGCAGACAGCTTCACGTTGATGACAAAGGGGAGTGGCGGGGGGATGCTTTAAATCATAAGGGGGGCACATTTACCTAAATACAGTAAGGTGACCACATTTTCATGTCATCTATTTCTAATTCAAACAATTAAATCACGACAAAGCGATTCTTTCCTCACCTGAGCTGTCAGCGCTGATGTAAACCTCCCCAGCACTTTTCAATGCCTGGTACAAGGTTTTGTAATTTTCAAAGAAATACTGCTTCTCCACGAAAAACTAGCGGAAACAAGATACACAAACAGTTTGTAAATCCAAACTTTTGAGCAAAACGGTATGGATAAGACAATTGATTCCAGGCTGACCACATAATCGCGTAGCATCTGTTCCACACACTCTTGTCGGCCGTATTTGACAATCCAGGATTTGAGCTTCGATTCCGCTTCTGTGAGAAAGGCCTCCATGCGATGTTTGTGCTCCAGGAATTCCAACTTTGCCAGCTGGATGCTGCTGGATGTGGAGATGAAATTCAGCCTGGGGGGGGAGGAGAGTTGGTAAATTTCTAATTTGGTGGGTCTCTAAATGTGTCTTCCGAACCTCTCGGCCATGTCTTGTAGCTGTTCAGGAGGCACAGAGACACCCTCGATACTTCTGTCCTTATGGATCCTCCGGAAGAGCTGCTGGTGACCCTCAAGGCTCTTCAACACATCCTTGTCAAGCGAAAAATCCACATTCAAAACTAACTACACGTCAGTGTGTTGTTTCGCTGCAGCGTTTGGCATTGTTGGTCAACCTTGTGTCGTTGCAAGGCTTTGCTGACGGTTTGGTCGGCTTGTGGAGCGCTGCCATCTTGGCGCAGGGCGCCTTCGGTGTGGTGCAGCCAAGCCCCCAGTACATCCAAAGGAGCGGGAAGCGACGTGTCCAGCAGCAGATGCCAGTCCAGGAGCTTCAAATACGATGAGATAAATAGCACGTGACTGACTGATAGTGCGGGTTTACATAATATCAAATATGAAGGCCGTCTACATGACAAGTCTTGACTGATGGGAATTGGTCATGCGTGTTTCCTCACCCTGTTGGAGACCCTTTCCCAACCTTGTTTGACCAGAGCCTGATCTACTGTCAGCATTCCGTCCTTCTGGGTGGACTTTAAGCAATCCTCCACGTGCTTCCTCCGCATTTCCAGCTGCACACGCAGACTCTTGAATAACTGCACAAAATGCATACCGTGTGCCATGTTGTACTGTTTAAAAAAATAATAATACATTTTGTTAAAAATCAAGGTATTATTTGAAAAGGTGTTGTCACTTTATGCGACTTCAGTCGCAATGTCATGAGAAATAAGTTGTAACATTACAACATTTTGATCGTTTCTGTCTCTACAACAACTGTTTAGAAAAAAACACATTGATTTTCTCGTGACGCAATAACTTTATTCTCCCAACACAAAAATTCTCATCCTATTGTACCCTTTTATGTTCTTTGATCGTGCATAATTGTCCTTGACACGCTCCATCGCAGTTTATGGTCATCATTGTAAGATTCCAACATTTGCTCAAAGCCGCCGCCATATTATAATTTTATATGATAACACCTTTTTATGGAACTGTACTTCTTTAAACGATTTTCTTTTCAGTGGCTCTAATACTCTTTTTTGACAAAAATAACTCTCCATCTATGCCACTCTGAAAACATCCCCAAGTGTTTTTTCCGTGGATCGTGCTTATCAAGTGTTGATCCAAACCTGTGGCTAATTGGCTGTGAACGCGAGTAAAAGGCTCCAATGCGCACTGAATGGGGATAGCCCACACCGCGATGAAAACACCACTTGTCCACTGGCTTGGCGCAATAAGCCAGACAGACTGGGAAAAAAAATGACGGGGCTGTCATCTGATCCCCTCAATGTAATGCCGCAGCAGATTAAGCTAATAATGGCGGTGCCTGTCGCCAGTGCGCCCATTCCAAACCACACACGCGCGCACAAAGTGTACACACTAACCTGGTACTGCAGAGCGAGATCACCCTCAGTCTCCTGGGCTTGTTGCGTGTCTCTCTCCAGCTGGTCCAGCCACATTTTAAACTCCCTCAAGCGCTTTCGCTGCTCTCTCTACAGGAGGTTGGCACAGTGAGGGGGAATATGGATATGGAAAATGGGGACAAGTGGAGAAATGAAAAGCAGACAAAGACAAGCGAAGAGGGATGGGGGGGGGGCAAAATTGAGGATTGATGAGATGATGGAGGCGGGAAAGGATGAAGAGGGTGACGAGTGGTCCCGTTAAAAAAATGCATGGCTAATCCTGTGTTGGTTCTCTGTTGGACAAAATCTCAAAACAGTCACAACTGGCAGAAACACTCTGCTTAAACAGACTAGTTGGTCTCAGATGCAGCATTTCAAGTCGCCATGAGGATAATACTCTGTCTATTCAGCCTTATCACTTCTTCCCGTGGAAAACCCGCTCCCACGCTTGATACTTAATGACAGCTTAATCTTCAAACTAACTCTAGACTGAACATCTTTATTTTGTGCGGCACTTTTACTTTGCGATTACTCATATCAAAACAATGCCCAAAAAATGCGACAAAAAACGTTGAGCTCACTATCAGATGCAGAAAGTGCCAATGCCGGAGGCTTTCATTGTTATGTTAATGTAACCAAGCGGGAACATTTCAACCAAATATGACTTCTTGTCATATTGCAATCATAGCTCAGAACACCCGCAGGCTTCATGTGATATGACATCAGGTAGCATCGCATCCGAGAGCGGCGTTTGGTCGCGGGAGAGATGGAAGGATGACGTCAAACCACCTCCCCTACCTCCAGCATTTCCTCGATATCACGAGGAGCGAGGAGCTCACGCCGCGGGACAGGCGCCTGCACGACAAGCGGCGAGACAAGGACGGCGGTCAGCACACGAGCGAGACACGATGTGAGGCAGAAGCAGAGACATACGTGCAAAGCCGGGACATCAACAACGGGTGTGGCACGACAAATATGCATTTGGGCTTCAAATGAAGAACGCCACGGTTCACGTTTGGTGGGAAAGACAAGGGCCGCGAAGAGAAAATGAGATCACTGTGACAGCTGTTTACCTCCTCCTCCTCTTCTTCTTCTGCCGCTCGTCCCTCTGAGGCGCCACGCTCTACGTCAGGATGATGCTTCAGGAACTGGGCCACGTATGTCATGATGGATTTCTCGTCCGGCTTGTCCACGTCCACGTCTGACAAATGACGCACGGGGGGGGGGGGACATCAAGCAGATATGAAATCAACCCTTCCGCGCTTGGGAGCCAAATCGTCTTTGGACTATTTTCCACAGTCTGCGAATGTCATGGCCTAATGAACCTCAATTACTCTGATGTCAGGCTTGATTTGTCAGCGTTTATTCTGGGGGAGCTGGCATGAGCGGGCACAGATGGTTGGGCAGCATGACTGCTAATGTGATGTTCAAGCTGACGCCCATCATTTTTCCTCTTGTGTTTATTCAACAATTGATTTTTTTTTTTGATGGACACAGGAAAAATGTGACTTTTTCAACCATTCACTCCCAAAGTCGTTTTTAAACGTCTTTTCAGACTTGGTCTAGAATTGGCTGGGACTGAATGAGTTTTAATTTGGGCCAGGTGGTTCGACTAATTTGAAGTCAGACAAATGTTTGTGGAATTAAAAACAGTGATTAAAAAAGAAGTTGCAAGATTTTAGGGATCAAGGAAATGTGGAAGGAAATGTGACATACCCTCAGGGTCGAGGAGTTGTGCGATGCCCAATTGTGTTTCAGCTAACAGAAAAGCTTCCTGCAGATTTTCTCGGTTGCGGTTCTTTCTTGAACGCTCCATGTCCACTAGATTGGGCTGAAGGGCATGGATGATGGCAAGGAAGGCTAAACCCGTTCGCCAACTGGGACCAAAGTCTTTGACCTCGATTCCCAGACGCCTAGCAAAGAGGGGACACAACTGAGCGTTACCGTTGAATTTTATCACGGCAACCATGACAAAACAAACAAAAACGACGCCGAAGTGGAGGAGCGACTGTACTCGGTGTGGTTTAATCGGCAGACTACACACTTGGTGGCTGTCTGTTGGACCCATCTGAGGAGAGCCTTCCTAGCGCTGCCCTGTACGGGGGGCAGGGGCTTCTTCTTAACGGGTGGGCTGGCGTTGTCGGCGCTGCTGGCGGAGCCGTTCAGTGAGGAGGAGCTGGCCGACGGGGCCTGGATTTCTCGGAGACCGCAAGTCAGCTCCTCGATCTGCAGGGGAAATGAGAGAATAGAACATAAAAATCAAACAGTGCGTTAAGTGCATCGATATGCTATCGGTATGTGAACGTACTTCCTTTATCTGTATTTTTTCAACAACCTCGTGGCTACATGTTGTGTTTGCGCTCCGTAGAGAGTTCAGTCACTTTTATTAAGCATATGTGAAAAACGCCCGAGGAGGTGGCTGCTCTCATCCAGCGTGGACGAATTGCAAAAATTGATTTTGGCAGATTTTCTCTTTTCTGTTCCGCTCGATTAGCATTTATTTTTTACTGCCCTTGAAAAATATGGATGGTGATTATATCTTCATTTTTTTTAAAAAGCCTTAAATTCTGGTCTCCAAGACATCGCCGATGCTAATTTGCCGCATGAATTGAGCATGTTGACAAATTTTACCTGGAAATAGAGGATAATAGTCCACACCAAACCCAACACAATTGACGGTCGACCGTCTACGATATCTGTTGAGTTGATGTTCACCAGCTTGATCTGTGTTCAAATAAAGATTGTATTGTATTAAAAATAATATGAATAATAATAATACACAACATTGCAATGCATTACAAACAAACAGAGGCAGTACTAACCGGTGATCCCCTGTAGGCAGACTAGAGAATAGAAAAAGGAAAAAAAACGACATGAGAGGCACTCTAGATGTGTTTGATGAAAGATGGACGCCTTGTTGAGCATGTGATGACAGACCCCAGGCTATGAGGCATTGGAGACCCCCCCCCCCCCCGGCAATGTGCTGTATGTCGAGATCTGTCGCGACCCATTTTCAATATCCTATCACAGAGCTTATTACGGAGGCGCCGTAGCACAACAGGTGATCGTTTGGTAATAAGCAACACTTGGAGTGGGTGAACATGGAAGGTGTAAAGCCGGGGTCGTGCGAGGGCAATTTCGGGGTGGGGGGCAGGAGGGGGTCAGTGTGGGGATCCTGATAAGAAAAGCATGAGTTCATAATGGAAAACACAGCAGGTGGTTTGGGCAGCATTGGGATAAGGACACACCTCGAGGCTAAGAATTTTCAAGATGATCACAAAAAAAAAAAAAAAAAAAGAAAGAAAGGGAAGCCCTATTAGACCTGTTTGGAGGACGAGGGAAAAAGATTTTCATAACTTTCATTTGGAAATAAAAATTAAATGTAATTCGACAAACGGACGCATGCACAACTGTGTTGAATGAAGATTGATTTCTTTCTTTTTACTTTTTTTTATCTACCTTATTTTCTGTCAAATTATTACTGTATATATGTTTTATGTTCAATAAACAAACAAACAAACAAACAAAGACGTTTGAAGCATTTCGCACCCAGTGTGTGTTTACATTTAATTTGAAACTTTGGATTTCACACACCAACACACACACACACACACACACACACACACACACACACACACACACACACACACACACACACACACACACACACAAGGAGCCTGCTGACGTCTCATCTCCCGCTTGCAGATTACTGGTGTAGGATTTATGGTTTAACCCTGTCACACTTGAGGAAGAGGGGAAATCAATGTCCTCGCAGACGCCTGCTCATGGCTTTATTTGGATATCCGAGGACGAGACGGGCATGGGTGCGCGCGGGGGGGGGGGGGGGGGGGATTCCTTGAATATGTCTGACTAATCTCACTGAAGGCACCATTTACTGAAGCGGTTTGTAATTAGTTTATGTAATTGTGCACATCACGCTGGCAAGGGAGAAGAAGAGGACTGCCGAGGACTAAAAAGCAGAATTTATTTTTTTTTCCTGTATAGCAGGTGGGTCCCGATGCGAGAGGCGGAGTCAGCGCGAACCCAAAGTCTGACTGTATCGACTGATGATTTCAGCAGGTGGAGATAAAGGAAGGCGGGGAGGAAAGAAGTGAAAGGTCAAGCTTATTTTCCACGTCTGGCACCCATGTGGCAAACGCAAAAAAATGCCACGAGGAGGAGCAATGAAGATAAAAGAAAGAGAGCATCTCTGCTACCTTCCTGCCCTGGAGGAAGTTGAGAGCGGTGCCGATGTTTGCTACCCAGTGGATCCTCTTTAGCTTCCTGCTCTGCTCACATGGCTACAGGGAAGAGCAAGACAACAATGGGGTTACAAGGCGCAACGGGGTGGAGGGGATGCGAGAACAGAATGGACAAAACTGTGAAATTGATGTGAGGGGATTTTTTTTTTTTTTTTTTAGGCATTGCAGTAAAATATCCGAATGAGAAACATAAAATACACCAGTGAGAAGAGATCCATTCAGTTGCCGCCCAATCCAAACTGCACCCTGATCAATAGACCACAGATCACTTGGACCTGAGGCAATACTGTATTGACACACGTACCAAAAGCTATTTGTGTACGTGTGTACGTTTATGTGTGTGTGTGTGTTTTGCCAAACTCATCCGTCCTTGTGAATCTGCCTTCTTTTTTATTCATTCAAACATCCGAAGAAGAAGCAATCAATGCGCCCATTTCCACGTGGAAGCGGACGATGCTCCACGTTCACATGCGCTTTGCTAGCTCCATAAAGATTAGCCGATAGGCAATCACGTTTCACGCACGCGCTCTCACATCTCAGCGAAGGGACTTGAGCCTCACCAATTTTTGGCCGGAGAGGATCTCCAGCAGGGCGAGCAGCTTCACCCCATCCTTAATATCCTCAAACAGGTCGGTCACGACGAGAGGTGGAACACGCTGTCGAGACAAAAGAACATAGCAAAGAGTCTTTACTGTGTCGGCCATTTAATACATGACAAAGAAGGTTCTGCAGATCAAACTTTTGAACTCTAAAACTCTGACTGAGACATTATGAAAGCTAGACTTCCATTCGCTTTGAAAAAGTATGTATAAAAGCTGTTTTTTTTCCGCCAAAATATCCTGGCTGAGTGATAAAAAGTCCAAGTGCGACATTAGAAGACATTCATTTAAACAGGAAATCCTCCTATGGATGGACCTGGAGCCCCCAAAAGCATTTTTTGTCTTCCCCGTGTGGCGTTTTGTGTGCGATAAGTGGAGTCAGCGAGGGGCTCAACGGGCTCTAAGTGGGCTCTTCAAATCCTAAAATATGCTGATGATGTCAAACCGGATCCCGTTCTCATTGACTCCCGCGCTAACCTCGCAGACTGTGGAAGGGGGGGCGGGAAAAAAATCCACATATCTCTGTTTTTCGCCAACGCCACATCAAGGATTTCTCTCAAGAGTCACATGCTGGCGGGGTGGGGGGGGGGGCGCTTTCAAGACGGAAGGGGTGTTCAAACTCGCCAGCCATTCACAGGAAGATTAGCGGAGGAAAAGGATTGCGTGTGTGCGCGCGTGCGTGTACCCATCAAGTGTATGTGCAAGAGGGGGCATAATCGAGCAGATAAAGAGTGGCAGCGAGACAGATGAGAGAGGACAGAGTGAAAAAAAAGAAAAGCTGAAGCCCCCCCAAGCCTCACATTCTACAAAATTAATTAGTTCAACGCAGTTAAGGCTTTTTTTCTAATGTCATTTCGCGGCTTTGGTTATTAAAACACACAGAAAAGCACGCGTGACTCCTTCCAAAAGACACCACACAAGTACAGAGGGTTAAATCGCCCCCCCACGGCCCCCCTCCCCTCGTGGGGTAATTGAAGTTAAATTTAGCTTTTGGTGCTTGATGATCCCCAGGCTAATGAGGGTATTTGGGGATAATTACAAAAATAAGAAAGTGATATTCGTTTCCTCCGCTGAGCCACGCGATCTAAGACGAAAAAGAAAAAAATAATAATCATAAATCAAGCGTCTTAATGAGCTAATTACACATGAGTGTCTGGTGTCATAATTGATTGTGTGCGGAGGTGCTCGGGGGGATGCGCGTGTGTCGTCTTCTTTAAGTCCTCAAGGTCCAATAGTGTGGAGATGCGGGGCGAAAACGATAAAAAGATTTTCGAAAGTAATCGAATGTACAGCTTTTACTTTAGAGGCCCAAGGAACTATTTTTGGTCACTTCAAAAGCGGTCCGAATGTAGGCCACATACCTCATTTTGTTTTACAACGAAGGGTAAAAACCAATATTATGATGTTGCTTTTATACTGTCTATACTTATCGGTAGGTAGACTTAATGCCACCTCGGGTTAAAATTTGCTGTGGACTAGTGTAATACAGTCATACCTTGGTTTTCAACCATGATCAGTTCCAGAAGGCTGTTTGAAAACCGATTTTTTTTTAAACCGACACGTGCTTAAAAAAAATATCTTTATTGAACAAATCTGCTCACAATGGAACACTATACGAGGAAGCGTCACTTCCTCGTTCACCCGAGGAAGCGTCAGTTCCTCGCGTAAGGAAGGCGAGAGGAGTCAAGTGGCGCATTCAGGTGCGCTCAGTTTGGTCGAGTAACGGTCGTAATCCAAGCCATTAAAAAAAAAACTCGAAATTTTTGGTCGAAAACCGAATTGGTCAATAACACAGACGTTCGAAAACCGTGGTTTTAATGTATTTTGATTAATTAAATTTTATTTCCAATCATCCTACCTTTTCCGCCCCATTATTCATTCATATCATATTTTGGCAACATTTCAAAGTGGTAATATTTCTCGACTAATTCCAGCACAGAAGTATAATTTTTCTCCACTGAGATGAGATGAGTGCAGGTCCAAACAAAGAGCTGGCTGAATGTATGCATCATTACGACTATTTGGGCCAGAATCTGAGGGGCACCCTGTGGGGATGCAAACCTCTGCCAAAGCCAATTTTAATGGGTTCTTGGACCAGGTAGTTGTTTTTGCATTTTTTAAAATAAAATTTTTTGCATAATCTTGCTTTACACAATGGGGACCTGTGCACAAGGGAACCTCCGGTAACACAAAAAACAGAGAGTGCATAATTGTAGCTTTGCACTGTACCCACTCCGATATACTGCATGAACGACCGTGAGACTTTATTTTGACAACTTGAAATCAAACCCATTTTTTCTGCTGGACACAAGCAGACAAATTCCCGTCATTACTCCTGTCAGTTTTATAAGTGTAGGTTTTACCTTGAAAGATTTTGACTCCAACTGTACTTAACTCATTCAGTACCAGCCAATTCTGGACCAAGTCTGAAAAGACGTTTAAAAACGTCTTTGGGAGTGAATGAGTTAATCGAGCGAGTGTTTGCTTACGCAACATATTTTTGGGGAGGCTAATTAGACGCCGTAACCCCCCCACAGACACTTTCCAGATAGGGAGCTTCACTTGGCAGTGTAATCTGAGCGAAAACACTTAAGTGTACTGAAGCTTGTTTACTGAACAGACGCCTGAGCGACGACGAGAACTCTGCCGCTCACGCCGGCCACTCGGTAATTAAGCTTTAACCGTCTCAGAGGGGATTTGCCGGAACGCAAAGTTGGGAGCTCACTCGTTGGCCTCCACCCCCCCCCCCCCCAGTCGACCCAAATGTCACACCAGTGCCATGCAGGGTGGGGCTGCCTGATACTAAATTAATCTGAAGAGCGAAAAAAAAAATTCTATGGGTAAACACAATTAAGATACAAGTGCAGTATGTACACTCGACGCAAAAACACAAATCTAATTTATTACTAAATTATTCATAGTATTAAAAAATAATAAATCTCCACATTTTGTACTTTCGTGAGAGAGTGCGCGTGGACTCAATAATGTGACCCGTGAGTGTCTTAACTTAATCTGGTGAACAGCAAAGTGTAATAAGATGTATCCGTCGTCTTAGTAAATTGGCGGTTCTCACATGCTGAAATGTCTTTTGTTATACCTGTAGTTTGGGGAGCGGGTGGGTAAAAAGGAACACCCCCCCCCACCCCCGCTCCTCAAAGCCATGTCTCAACTCACCTAACGATTAATCACATAGCTTTAGGCGCTGAATTAAAGACCTGTGATAACTGGTTGAGGCCTAATCATCTCCATAGCCGAGGGCACCATCTATCCCTCGGAGAGCCGAGTTCAACCAACTGTTAAAGCTCCTCTGTCTCTTTCATTGCGCACACTTTTCTTCTCCTCCAAAAGCCTCGTACAACTAAATGCCGTTTCCAGGAACTTTCTTCAGGGGGTGGGGGGGGGGGGGGGCGGGCGCTCGGGAGGGTGAGCGCATCTCCTAATTTAGAAGAACTCCATTCACCTTATCTTGCTGTCCATCAGGGGTTTTTGTTTTTTTGTTTTTTGTATTTTTTTTGGAAATGACATTTCACATGAGCACTCAGCATATCCATGGCAACACCGGGAGGAAGCAACCAGGGCAATCAACTAGAGAGGGAGACGTGCGCTTTTGGTTGGAACTATGATGGATATCAGCCACAACATTAGGTACAGTACGGTAGATGGTTTGGCAGATACTTTTATGGAACAAACGGTGACAGACGTGCAATGGCGAGTATGACGCGTTGGTTAAAATGGTCATTATGATTTGACAGTCGTGCGCGATAAATATCAAATGTCTAAAATAAAAAAAATAAATCAAAATTGGCCCTCTCTGGCTCCATTTTGTGCCTCTAATTTGATACGCAGAACATCATCACCACGCACCAGAGACAGAAGGCATTCATTACATGTTGTCACCACAACCTGGCGCCAAATAAAACTTCAAACCGTGAACATTTAGGACCCTATTTTCTAGACAGGCACTTTTGTGCACTGCGTAAAAAAAAATAATTAAAAAGCGCATTTCCATTTTACCCCAAAACGGTACATAAATAAACCATGCGTTTATGTTTGGCGTTATTAAAAATTCAAGCAGTTTCTATATATTTGGCTGCGGATAATTTCCCGCCGGCGTGATCCCAAACCGTGAGATTTCACATTACGTCAAGGTTTATTCCCCAGGGGGGGGGGGGCGCTTTTCAAATGAATTTTCTGCACCGCGTCGCCAGGGCTCAAGGTCTCCTCAGCTGCCTGAATCCAATCGGAAAGAATACTTTGTGTCGCAGCGTGACGGACTTACCTTGTCTCCACATTTTGGAGCTGCTACTCAAGTCCCATGCGGTTAAACGTACATTAAAACAATGACACCCCCCATAATAAAGCCTCCTTAGTATGTAGCCGGCTCAGGGGCAGATGCTGAGTGAGAGTTAAAGTTTGTCTGAGCTTATTACGTTCGAAACGCTTATCCAGATTCCATCTAAATGGGTAAGGAGGACCTGGCGGGTTATCGACACTTAAATGACAAATGTTAGCTTCCAGGAACAAAGAAGTCTACTCGGTTAATTGCTCTCATGTGAAAGCGGTAATTAGAGTGAGTGTAAAAGCTTTTCCTTGCAGCGAAACGAGAGTGAGAGAGAGAAAACAATAAGAGGCGTGTGTTTGTGCGGGTGGTCTTAACTGCCTGGCATGCAGGCCCCATGACCGGCTCAGCAATGTGTTTTGAAAATGGAGCAAATGTCCCGAGCAGCGCACAAAGCGCTGAGAAGAATGGGCAAATTGGATTGGGACGGCGGGGGCGGCGATGCAGGCGCTGCTGCTGGCAGAGGGAATCGAACGCCATCTTACCTTGGCCAAGTGAGAATTGATCCATTTGGTGAACGTCCTCTTCTGCACAGACTCCTGCTCGTCTGTAAATCACAAGACACAATGTCACCGTCGGTCATCGACAAAACAGGAGATGGGAATACGATTGTTGGCTGGAGAGCTTTCACATTAAAGCGAGACCAAAATAGACATTCAAAGGATGGTTCGAAAACACTTCTTGACCCCACCAAAAAAAAAATACTCTTCTGTGCACTACCTCAAAATGACTCAGCTGGACATTACGACAAAATATCCTAGCATAGTAGGCCCGATGTTCGTTGCGTGCGGATGGCTAATCGGACATCTCCACTGCAAATTCAAATACATCAGTGCACAGTATATGGCTAAACAAATACACTGCACACGCACCCAGAGACAGAGTTGTAGACTAATGCGAGTCGAATGAAGTTTGACACCGTTTCGTCCGTGCGCCACCACTGCAATATCCTTGAGATACCATCAGTGAAAGCCGAAAGCAGACAGGGAGTTCCTCCACTTTAATGAATAGTCGGGAGGATTTGATTAAAAGACAAGTTGGTTAGTGGGTCACCGAGTACAATGGGCACTCAGGTGTGTGTCTGCGTGTGGATAATTTGTCATTCATAATGCAGATGGGCACATTTCAACGAGCCACTGAGCAGGTCCCTCCTGGATGAATTTTCTCTCTTGATCTGATCAAATATTGATATGTGGTAATATCGGAAGGGGAAATGAGAATGATTTCGGCCACTTTAAAAGAAAGAGCATGCATGACGGAGGGGAACATCGGCGCCTGTGTGTGCGGTGCTGTCAGCTCGTGGGACGAGGTGACTTTGAGATCCCACTGGCATCCATTCAATATGTACAAAGGGGGGGAAAAAAAAAGGCAAGCTCAGCAAGCCAGCCCGCGAGCGGCATTTCAACACACTTGATTAGCTTCTCAGGCGGCATCGGTCTGTATCATTAGTCTCATCAACGGCGGCCGGCCCTCTTATCTAAATGAAATATCATTAAGGTCTGCTTGGTTGTCCTGGCGGCTGCGGTTGCTGCGGTAACAAAGCGTAGCCGCAAATTGGAGGAAGTGGAGGTACAAACCGGTTTACCTCATGGGCAAACATCTTGATCAATAGAACATTGTCTTTAAATGAGTTGAAAAATCCTGACAGAATTCAATCCAGAGGTCTGCAGACAAACTCTTTTTTTTTTTTGTTATGTCGTTTTAAGCCACTCAAAATTTCACTCAACCATCAATTCACATTGACTTCCTTGCAGCGGAATGCCAATACCAGAGCGTGGCGATAAAGCACCATTAAAATGGTTTGCCGACTGCCAATAGAGCTCCCAGAAGAAGCATAAGAAAGTAATTAATTCATACATTTGGAACACATTAATTGCATTTCCATTCATTTCAATGGAGAAAGATGGTTTGTGATATGAACGTGGTCATGTAAAAAAAAACAAAAAAAAACATCACAGTTTTTTTTTTTGGTCTTAAATCAATTTGGTCATGCACAAGCAGACCACTGCGTGACACAACTGAGTAACACGGCTTACGAATTGTGCAGTTTTTGAGCTTCAGTGCCTTGCTGAAGGGCGCCTCCAACAATGTCTATGCTGCAGACTGGCATCGCTCCAGTGTCCCCTTCTAATTAACATCAGCATAGCCCACAGTTGGTCTCAAACCTGCCACCCTGCCATCTCTTAAGTCCTTACAGATGGGGCTCCCGTTGCACCCCCCACCCCCACCCCCACCCCTCCTTTAAACATATCTGAACCCACCCTGCAGCTGAACAAATATCTTCCCCACGGGGAAGACTTAAAAACCACAGGCACTCACTCAAGACAGTTCCAGAAGTATTTGGACAGCGGTGATCTGTGTTTTTTTTTTTTTTTCGATTTTTGCCACCGCAATGGATTTGAATGAATAAAGACATTAAGATGGTGAATCGCATCCCCACAAAAAGTGCAGCACTTGCCAGTGAGGAATGGCAGCCATTTGTGCAACTAACTGTCCAAATACTTCTGGACTTCATTGTACACTGCAGTACCTCCGCTACACACACACACAAACCCCCCCCCCCACACACACACACTCAAGAGTGGATTACACACTCACCACGGAGGTAGAGGTAGAAGCCAGTCACAAGGTTGAACGATATGTTCTTTTTCGGGGATGTGTTGCCCTCCGCTCGTCTCGCCACTTCGTACCCCGGTCTGCGCCTCTCATAGGCTGGTCGGGAGGACATCCTCCCCCAAAAATGAAGCAGGGCTACACTTTGCCCTTGCTCCTGCCCTTGCTGCCAACTCTTCCGGGAGCCAAAAGCTCCTATGAAACTGTCGCTCTGCAGTCGTACAGTACGAGTAATTTTCCTTCCTGCTCAGCAGCACAACAGTGTCAAAAAAAAAAGTGCGCGCGTGTAAGTGAGTGCAGTGCCGACTTGCCTCAGCATCAATCTTTCTCTCACTCTCTTCACACTTCAGCCCCTCCCCTCCTCGTTTCCCACTGTTGGTACCAAGCGCGACCTTCCCTCCGCCGCACGGCCAATCACAAGGCACGGGAAGGCGTGATGTCACGGCAGCCTTGAAGGGCACCGCTGAGCCGGTTGGGACGCGCGCACACACAAGCGCACACGCAGGCGCGACGCTCACAATGGCAGCAAAGTGGAGGAATTCCCTCGCAACACGCCGCCGTCTTTGGCGCTCTTATCCACGCGGACGGACGGGCAAGCGGCGCTCCCAGGCTGCCGGCTTTCTTGTGCACACAGCCTGCGGGGGAGCGCGCGAGCACCAGGGCGCTTCTGCTGTATGATCTTCTTCCACTTCAAGTCTGTTCAGAGACCATCGTCTTTCATCCGCTCCTCACATGCAGTGTTGTTTTTTTTCCTGGGGAGACCAGGCTTAGCATAAACAAAAGAGTCACTTCCAAAACAAAATATATTGTCTATAATGTACAGTGGAACCCTTTAAGACTTCAAGATATGGGGGTAATAAAAGCCATTTAGCCACTACAAAGTCAACTGTAGTCTACCCCAGCAGGCGAAAGGTGGGATGCACCCGGCACTGGTCACCAATCAGTCAGAGGGTACATAGTGAGATCTTAAGAGGTTCCACTGCACAAAAAAAATTTTAAAATTAAATCAAGTAACTACTCTACCTTGAATTATTCTCATGAGTAACACCAGCAGAAGACTCGAATACCAACCATTCCTTTCAAAGATCTCTTCAGTGTATCCAGTATGTGACCTGTCAGGGAAAGTCACTGTCTTTTTTTTTTTTGTTTTTGGGAGCCACGCTCACACTAAAGCATGCGTGCCCCATCAGTGTGATGCAATATCAAAGCACAAAAGCTCCTCTTTGAATCCTCCCATTCAAGAGGCAGGAAAAGCAATATTCACGCAGATCGCAGCGGGCCTTCTATCAGCTTTAAAGATGAAAGACCATTTATCACTTGTGCGATTTTTTTTTCTCCTCCTTTTGTTCTTTTGGGTGACCCCCCCCCCCCCCCCCCCCACCGCACCCCCGCTCCACCCCACCCCTTTGCTCACCCGCCCTCACACGCAAGTCATTTTAATTATGAAAAGTCATCAATAACCCGTAGCGGCTGTCATCTGCTATCTGCCTGCTGATTATCGCACTCTAGCCGGTTCGCACAGCTCCTGTCGTTTTTTTTTACCTTGCCCTCTATCTGACTTTTTTTTTTACACCATATGTCCAGGTATTATATTTAAGTGTAGAGGAAAAAGACATTTTTACCTAGTTTAGCATCCAACTCCCAGACGCTTCATTAGGTACACCTGCACTCTACTGAGCTCAATATAAAAGCAAGATCCGTCCTAATTGTGTAATTAATGTAACGACACAACAGCACTAAAATCGTGAACAAAAACTCCACACATGGAGACCCGAGCCTGGATTTGAACCCCCAACCTTCAAACGTCGCTTCTGCTTCAACCACTCCAGCAAGATGCAACCTGAGCTGTCCGAGGTGCTGAAACCATTCGCAGCAGCAATTGCTCTTCTAATTGATTCACAAAGACAACAAGAAAAAGAATCAAATTCAGGGAAGTCTCTTCAAACGTTACATATCTTGACAGAGAACGGCTCCAGTTCACAGGAATCGAGCAATTCCCAAAGAGTTGAACTGATAAGAAAAAAACAACCTCGGGATAAAATCCCAACAAGAAGGTGAGACATGTAGGCCGCCGCTGTGGGAGCAGAGAGAGAAAAGTGAATAGGCCTGTACACACACACACACACACACACACACACACACACTGCACGTACGCACGCAGGAATTCAATCACTTTCCCTTTCTGGCGCTCGACATTGGAATCAACCAACGGAGACCTTCGGGCTGCAGCCCTCTGGAGTGTTCTGACGTTGTTCTAATGGGACAGTAAAGGCGGGGGGGGGGGGGGGGTTCAAAACAAACCAAGCTAGAAGCGCAGCTGGTTGCTGGTTCGGGATCCCTAATGGACATCCCGGCAGATAGTGGAGCCTTTCCCCGAGGTAGTGAGAGTTCAACGTGGGTCAGTACAGTTAACGTCTGCAGGGCAAGCGAGGCTTCGTGAGGACGAGAGAAGCAGCCTCTTTTCGACTATTAAAGAAAAGTACAAAAGGGTTTCTGAAAGGGGAAGGGGGGTCAGGGGGAGAGGGGGGGGGGGTATACTGTAGCTTCTGCTCGCATTGTAATCATTCTACCCAGGGGTTGTTTGGATTGGAATTCTTAGCAGCAAAAGCCTCTTTTTCAAGCTCGTGAGAGGCACAGCGCCTCCTTGAGGTCATATAAATATTCAGTTTGGAAGCATGTGGATTAAACAAAAAAGAATATATCACATAGAAGAAGAGAAAAATATCCACTGGTATAAATGGAATTCACAGATTTTTTTTTCATTGAACACAGGTGTCAGACATGCAGGTATTTTTTTACTTTTATATTTGTTACATACAGTACAGCACTTGACATCGGAACAGCGACATTTTTGTTTTTTTAAGATATACAGTATATATGCCTTGTTTGAGTTGATGCCAATGCAACTTCGCCACTAAGCCGATTTCACCCAGCAGAGATGATATGTTCCTGTGTCCTTTGTGCTCAAAAAGTTATTTAAAGGTTTATACTGCCATTGGTCAGCCCACCTACAATGCTGTTCTGTTCGTATTAAGCTAGCGGACTTTTTGTAAAGTAACTCACAGATGATGCGGGTGTGAATGCCGGTGGTCACAATCGCAGTGGCAGAGTGTCACTAGAACAAAAACAAAGCCACACAAATGCCTCCGAGGTGCTAATGCATCTTCCTCTCCAGTGGGACATTAATGGATCAAACCCGTTCAAGCTATCTGATGCTAAAAGGGTGGCCACGCAAATGTTTGTTATCCACTCTACAAAGTGATTACACAGATTGGGGGGCCTTTTTTCGCTCTCCTCTTGACGTCTTTATGCTCGCCTCCACATTCCGGCTCTTCTCTTTCAACCCCACAATGCCTCATTAAAAAAAAGGCTCTTTGCTACAGTTCCTGCCGGAGCTCTTACAGCACAAAATGTCATTTAAAAAAAACAAAAAAACGCCACCTCCACTCAACCCATTCAGCCTCGACACTCGCCATCCCACTTCATTTGTGCCCCCCAACGCGGAAGTGCAAGAGGCGGATATCCAAACGGCACCCATTAGCATGCCTAATTACATTTCAGAAATCATCACACACACATTAAAGAGGGTGAGAAGAGGTGGTGGCGACACACAAGTCAACGTGATTACCAAACCAGCAGATGTGCTGAGGAGTCGCTGACAAATTATGCCCAAATGTTGGCTAACAATAGGGTCATTTAGACAAATTTCCCCACACCTGCAGCAAACGCACACACAGACACACACACACACACACACACACGCAACACATAACACCGAATTCAAGAGAATCATCTATCAGTATACAGCTGTGAAAACTCCTCATTTCCATCCGTAAAGAGCTTTGTAGCTGAAACTAAGCATGAAGATTCAACACTGAAAGCATTAGAGATGCAATATACATATATATGTATATTCATATTTATTCAGTTGCTCTCTCGATGAATGTAATGGAGTGTGTGTTTATCTGTGCATGCGTGTGTGTGTGTGTTTGACTGGGTCAGACAGTCTAAGCTCTTTATCCAGGTTCAGCAAGCGGCACAGCACATATTACAGGGGCCACTAAGTAAGCGAAAGCGCAGGCATCAGCAGCGCTAAGCGAATCACTGCGGCCGCTGTGGTAAATTCAGTTACCGTGAAAGAGAGATTTATATATATATTTTAAAAATCTGACGCTAACATGAGCCAGCCTTTGTCTTACAAAATGTTCTCCCACATTAGAAAAACATGCATGGCAGGTTAATGGAACACTGTAGATTGTCCCGAGGTGTAATTGTCAGCGCGAATGGTTGTTCGTCGATGTATGCCCTGCGATTGGCTGGCAACCCGTTCAGGGTGTACCCCGCCTACTAAGACAGCCAGCACGCCCGCGACCCTTGTGAGGATAAGCGGATTTGAAAATGGATGGAAGAAAATATTCTTTGAAGTCGATGCATCAACCTACTACATTTTTTTCTTCATCCTTCCAACTCTATTTTCTATTTCTTGTTTTACTCTGTCAAAATAACATCCGTGAAAAAAGGTCGTCCAAAGAACAAATAATGGCCTAGGACCTTTGCAGTGTACAATGAAGGATTTTTAAAAAAGACCAAGAATGACTTTCTGTGCCACAAAGTCACATATGCTGGAACCGAGACGTTATCTGGTCAGCTCAGAGGTCAGGGCGCCACCTCCATTTAAAGAAAACTTGTTCAATAGAGCGCCAGTGGCCAAATTTGTAACCATCCAATCATACGCTGACAGTCAAAAAATAAAAAGGGGGAAGGAGGTGCCTGGGCGGGGAAGATAAGAGTGAGCGTGTGAGTCAAAGCATTAGAGAGAGAGTGGAACGCGACGGGGTGTCCGGATGCTATCTGGCGAGCACATTGTGCTGTAACGTTCATCAAAACGATCTGGTGCCCCCATCTGACACAAAACATTGTAGATAAAAAGAAATTCTGGGGGGACTGTATCACTGCATCAGTGTGGCCTGGAGATGTCATTTTACCTCACGTGGGTCGGATCAATGGCAACTTGTACCACATTGTCTTCCGCAATCAAACTATGTGTGAGGCTTTGAAAGCAAAATGTCCCAAAAAGTAGAAAACTTAAATCTGATGTCGTTCACCCCATCACACATATGAAAGAAGTGAATATTAGTGTTCGTTAATACATGACAACCTATTACTGCAATTCCCACATATTGTACATTGGAATGTCAAAGGTCGAACACAGTCTATTCCCTGACTCCCTCAGCGTGTTTGTGTGTGTGTGTGTGTGTGTGTGTATGTGTCCCAAGTGACGCGTTCTTGTGTCTCCGGCCTTGAATGGCCGTCGAGCTCAAAGAGATTAGAATCTGATAAGAAGCATGAAATGTCAGTGAGACACTCCCATTGGATTCCACACAATGCGAACGCGCATGCCAAAGGAGAATGTGAATCCGACAAGCCCGATGACCCTTTAAGGGGAGGGGAGAAGGGTCCATATTGATATCATGCGACTGCATAAATAGAGCTATGGTGGCAGCATAGTCTGTATGTTAAGTTACTGCAATATTTGGTCCCAGAACTATTGCAACTGTGAAAATTAGTGAAATTAAACCCATGTGCCTGCACCTTTTATTTAGGGGGGAGGGGGCTTGGACACTTCTAAGCAATAAATTGTAAAAAATATATATATATGTATAAAATCAGAATCAGTCGTATATTTCTTACTGGAATGCCAAGTAACATTTACATGTATGTAAAATGGACCTAGTATAGTGTCTTGCGGAACACCAGTTTCCGACTGTAGCGGGAGAACATTTTACTCGCAAGGCCCCTACATACTAGTCAAGAGTGACGGTGATCTTTGAACTCATCATTTTTGTGGTAAAGAGAGTCTAATAAGTACAAATGTGACCTTTTCACAAGAACTGAATAAAAAACAGTACCGAGCCTAGAATAAAAACATGCTGCAGCCTGCAGGGTATAACTCGACCCCTTGAACAAATTAATTGACACGACACTATTTCCTAGGAGAAAACTAGTTTTGGAAAGAGTACAACTTGGAAGTCAACCAGTACCCTTGGAGTTGAAAATAAATGAAAAAAGAATAGAAGGCAGCAAAAACTCACAATCGGCAACATGGGGCATATCACAGCACTACGGGTCCAAGGCGACGTGGCTTCATTTTGAACGGGCTGGTGACCTTCAAGCCTCGCCATGTGCCGAACAGCCTCGGCTAAAACGCCTCGCGCACAGCGGAACAATCAAGGCCTAAAAGATACATCAGAGCAATTTCGGTTGTTTGTGTTGCCGCCTGCGTGTGAAGCCGCGTGGCGATAAATAGGCAATGTCCCGAAAACAACCGAGCCGGGCTGGCACGGCTCAAGGTGACCGTCTGCTCGGGCCTTCGATGGCCACGGCCGAAGCGTCACGTCGCCCTTGGCAACCGCATAGCACGATGGCCGCGTGCCAATAGGGCGGGTGGGCTGTGTCGGTTCCATCAGCAATCAGAGGCTTAAGAATTTGGCCGAGGAGGCTTTCCTTCTCGGCTTCATTTTCGTCTTGCTGTTATATTGTAACTCTGCCCGGAAAAGGTTTTCATTGTTGTGTTTGTTAGCAGGATTATGCAAAAAGTACGACTTCATAAAACCTTACAGAGGGTGGGCATGAACAAAGACAGACGTGTAGCTGTGCATCCGGGTGAATTATTTCTTTTGTAAAGAGAAAGAAAATTAATTGCGGGTTATAAAATGGGTCATGCATGCTTCTGCGTGAGCCACTTGAAACACTGCTGATGAATTCTATCAACCACTCATCAAAGAACAAATTAATAATGGAGAATCCCATTGACATGCTAGCGGCCAATTAACGGCGGGGGACACCCTGAACCGGTTGCCAGCCAATTGCAGGTTGAATTTCTATCAATCGAGCTAAATTGCAAGTTTCTTCTTCGACTCTTTTGCCCCTTAAGAGGTAACAGAGTATGTATTTGAATGAGTGCTTTACAAAGGGTTAACTTTTTTTTTTTTTGGCTGCATTTCAAAATTAGCATAATTTGGCGTTGGCGGTGTTCTCCCCAGAACCTACTATGCTATCATTTTTCTTGAAATATCTTGCAGATGTACTCATACCCTCGCCCGTCCCTCCTCCCCCTCCTCGTCGGCCTTTCTGCCAGCACAGCAAGCATCTCTCACCACTGCAGAATTGACTCAAACGCAGTCAATCTGCTTTGCGCAACAAGCCGCCACAGCCTGAATAGACGACGAGACGTCCTTTACGAACGACTAAATTGGACTGCGGTAAACTTTATCAGCCTGACGGGCAGGCAGGCAGACGTCGCTTAGAGCTAGCGGCGGAAATTGAACGCCTCCGCCACCCACCGGGGACAGAAAATGGAGGAGAAATTGAAAAGAGGAGAGACAGGTTTTTTTTTTCCTCCCCTGAACAAAAGACACAAAACCATGCACATTCCTCAGCATATGGAGGAGTTCAGGCTGGGAGGGGTTCAAAGTGGCCTTGCCGTTCTCTGCCATATGGTGTCACTAATTGCTGTGTTTCAGTGCAGAGAGGTACAGCAAAAGAGATAAAGAAAGCTCCATGTGTGTGTGTGTGTGTGTTGGTCTCTCCCAAAAATGGGACACAAGTTGGGATTGTTTTCATGTCGCATAGCATGACTGTTGAACGCTTCCAAAATGGCCCCCCCCCCCAAGGGGAGTATATGGCTTATTTCATGCTATCTGCTCCTGATATCTGGAACACTAGCATGATAGAACAACTCCTCCGAAAGTTTGCGCAGTGTTAAAAGTGTGTTGGATGACATAGAGGAACTCTCAGGTGAGAGGGCGTTTGATGCGAAAGGAAGACGTCAATAAAACGTGACCTCATTCAAAAATGAAGAAACCCCGAACAAAAGCAACGCCGACTCTACTTAACGGAGTGGAACGAGCATGCAGACGCCAAATAGTGACGCGAATGATGTTATCGCCCCACACACCTGCTAGGAACTGTTACACGCCTGCATCTTTCATTTTTGATGACACATCTCGATTGATGACCGAGTCATCGCAGGTTTCAGATCTGCTGCGCGGCACATCAAAAAATATATATTTTTGGTATTATATATGGTTGGCATCAGGCAGAAAGCTTACATCTCCAAAATCATCACTTCTCAGGAAATGGGAAAAAAAATGCATCTTTTTTTAACCATGAACATTAGGGCTCGATTGACGTGAATTTCTTTCAATTTCTTTTCTTCCGATTCCAATATTTGGCGCCATCAAATTCCGAATACTTGTACTTGTGCCCTCGTGAAAATCGTAACACAAAAGAAATGGCAGTCATCGCATCACGGGAAAAATGACAAGACTGTAATTAAAAAGCCATAAGGCTCCTCATGTGCGCCCGTGCTAATAGAGTAATTATGTCAGACATTTTTTGTGAACAAGCTACACTCACGCTGCTGAATTATTGACAATGCATATTATTTAGTGCCCTTGAAGACTCGAAACGAGGCTCCCGTGTCGATGAAGACTGTACTGTAAAACAGGCTGGGAACGGTTGACAAATTAGGGCGCATTTTTGGCGAAGGAGGTGCCGTTACACATGTCCACATCAATAATGCAACAGTTTCGCACCACCGCTGTGCCGGGACTGAGCGTGAGCCCCTTTCATTTGCACTTAGCGTCTTAATCAAAGTATCTCACTTGTCTTTGAACAACACAGGAAGCGGAAAGCCTCTGAAATTTGAGGAAATCAATTCACGATGTGCAAAGTGTGCACAGGACAGTAACTGGCAATGGTGGTCTTATCATTATTTTAGGCAAATTGCTCCACTTTAAATTTTACCTGCTGCAGACAAACAATAAATAAAAAAAATAAAATAAATAAAATTGAGTAGCACCGACCAATAGAAATGACATTTCTATTATCTAATGATATTTTTTTAAAACACGGAAAAATAAGCAGTCCCAATGCATTCCGATATAATTAAATTATTTCATCTGAGTAATGCCCCTTGTTGTTGTTCTCCTATTGGATGGCGATGTGCAATTAAGGTTGCATCCGATTGGTCAAACTCAAATGAACCTGCAGGATCACACTCCATTTCTAATTCCCCAGCAGCCTCCTTTTCTTTTTAATCAGTGTTGCCGGAGCTAAGAGTCAATGAAAGTTGACCTTTCGCTGTAGCCGATGCAAAAGTAAAGATAGCAACTCCATTGCGTACCTGGAGACCTCAAAATACTCTTTCCTTAAATCCTACTTTGCGCCGAAAATAAAACTTGTATTTGTCATGAGCAAAAGCGCCATACTGTTGCAAAACAAGGTGAATTTCCAGTCAGCATTTTTGCCTTTTTGCTGTGTCACGCCAATGGAGCAGGTCACCTCCAAACGTGCCGCGAGTGGAGAGACGGTGCGCTGTGAGTAAGCAATTAATACCTACCTTGCAGTCTCTGCATCACATTGGCAATGTCACGAGGAGAGTCTCTGGAGTGGTGCGGCGCAGCCATGCCGCTCGTCCTGCAGGTACCCGGCGTCGTCTCTCAACTCGACATCGGCGCCCTAACCCACATGCAGAAATGTTTTTGAGTTTCGTGTGAGGTTGTTGTTTCTCCTCAGTTCATCCCTGTTGCAGAAAGTCAGGCTCGGAGGTACCTCCTCCTCCTCCTCCTTCTCCTCCTGCTGCTGCTGCTGATGATGTAAGCACAGCACTTGTGTGTGCAGGCAGGAATGCTTCCTGGTTAGCATGAGCTGCCATCTGCTGTCCAACCGAAGAGGGCGTTACTTGAGGACCAATCGGAGGCCAGGTAACATCGGCTACTGTTGGTTCCCACTTTCCACTGTAAGAAATTTATTAAATTTTCTTTATGAGTGTATAACGGGGGCACTCTTTAAAATGGAATCAAAACGTATAATATTTGACTATTAACATTCACTCCCAAAGACGTTTTTAAACGTCCTTTCAGACTTGGTCTAGAATTGGCTGGTACTGAATGAGTTCAAAAGTACTAGAAAATAGATTTTCCTTGTAATAAGTAAAACTGCATGTCCGGGTGTATTCGTGAATCAAATGATGACAAATGACATTCTATTGTTTGGTTGTCATTCTTGATGTATTTGGCTCGAGGGTGCGTACCTCCGCAGTCGGGTCTTGGAGTCGTTCATTCCTATGCAGACCGGCTCAGGGTGACCTCGAGCGGTTGCGAGCCCCTCAGGAGCGAGCAGATGCAGCCGAGCAGAAAGGAGTTGCCACTGCAGCAGAGGTCAAATCAAACAAGGAGTCAACGCAAGGAGTTTTCCTTCTGAGGGCACCCCTATCAACCAAGCTTATGTTTGCTTATCGAATAAACGCTTATGCAGGGCTAAAAGCCAAACGGCCGCAATGTTAATCCCCACTCCTGTGTGCTCAGCAATTTGCCGAAGCTCATTAGAAAGTTGTGTGATGAAATTGACTTGATGCTAAAGAGACAGATGCTGCCCTCAGACCGTATCAGAACTAAATACTAATGGACTGCATTTGGCGTACCTAATTTTGTGGTACGTGAGTATATTTTTAACATGGTTGGATGATTGCTGAGAATTTTGACTACTACTACTACTATCTTTTTGTGGAATTCTGATTTTCCTGTGGCACTCTGCTGCCCCTCACAGGTCACTCTTGGTACTACAGATAGCGGAAACGTTCGTTTGTTAATTACACAATAAATTCTAGAGGTAAAACAATGTTGTGGATTTTGTTTATTTTATAAATTGTCTAGTTTCACTCACATTTTAAATATTTAAAGGTTACAAATACATAAAAAGAGGTATGCATGCGTCTCGCTGAAGGCCTACGTCCATGTGGAATAAAAACAAGTTAAGATTTCTGAACATCCAAGATAACGTTTGAAAAACACATGCCAGAATTAACCAAAGGCTACTTTCTATCTGCAGTCCCTGGCATGTCAGAAGTGAACGCTCTGCTTCTTTTCTCACTTAAATTGAAGCCCTAAAGCTGTTTATCATGGACTATTACTGCACCTACTGGATGGAAACAGAAACAATGACTATTCTTCTTAAAAAAAAGGGGCGGGGGCTGGTGCAGTTGACAAAATTGTCAGCGTGCCCAAAACAGAGTACACGAGTGAAAAGTAAAATAAATAAATGAACAAATAAATCAGCCCTCTTTGGCTCCACCTTGTGTCTCTAATTTGATTTGCATGAAACCGCAATGCTTGAGGAAAACCAACCAAACAAAACAAGTGTCAGATCATCATGGTTGCAAACTCCCGCTTCACGTTTCTGTTTAAGCATCCATTTGAGAAGGTATTTTATAAAGAAAAACTGAGCACTAAATTGCAAAGTAAATTAATGCGACGCTGATGAAAAATTAGCCCCTCTGCAGACTATGAACAATGCATTGGTTTAAGTGACTATTTGCATGCATTATTTTTTTTTAACACGAATAGAAGTTTTTTTTTCTGGCCATTCCTATACCATGATGTCAGTATCCATAAATGTTTCAGACTATTTTTTTGTTTTTGTTAATGAAACTGGTCTGGAGTGTTGGACGTAAGTAGTGCGGCCTTTGCAACACGAGCTTCATACCAACACGATTACAAGAATGTTTCCCCAAATCTGCTGTGATGAATTTCAGATGGACGGGATTAGAGACAGTGCTGACTAGGCCGTTATCAAGACTGACTCGTCACCCCGTTGATTTCAAGTCCACTTATGTTTGCAGAGTTCTTTGTCAGGGTTATCAAAAGAAATGTTTTTCCTGGCGCCATTGCCCCCAGAAATGGCCAGACGACCACTGATCTGGCACGCAGTTTGGAAAGTATGAGACAGAATGTAAAAAGACGCTTTTAAAACTCATTACAGAATAGTCGGGATTGTTGGCTGGCTAACTCGTTCGTGCGTGGTGACACTTATCAAGCTCGGAAGTGATGGTAGAGGAAGTGAGGAAACGCAACACTCCCTCTCTCGAACGCCAGGATCTCTGTCCAGCAAAGATAAGCGGCTCCTGGAGCTGGATTTAAGGGGGCGGGGGGGGGGGGGGGGCAGGAAATGTGACAGCATCGTCTCCCCCCCCCCCCTCAACACTCCCATAAACAAGAGGAACGGCAAAGTTTAGCCGTCAGTCCTCGAGCGCCTTTGGGCCGAGGGAGGCTGAGACGCGCGGAGAGGGGAGGAGAGAAGAACAGGAAAGAAGGTCTGCAGAAAGACAGGAAAATCCATTAGTGTGTGTAAAAAGAGACAAGCAAAGGGGGGTGGGGGCAGGCGGGGAAGAGTGGTCCTGATTTTTTTATTTTTTTGGTCCTCTGATGACACTGCAGGCCAAGTCATGGCTGTAAACACTACGAATCTCTTCATGGAAATTGTTCAGTCTTTTGATGCTGGTGAGTTTTCGACTAACTTGGTGTCTCTTATCATGTGCTAATTTTCTCCGTTTCTCTCTGGAATTTCGTCATACGTTCACTAAACATATCTTTTTTTTTTTTTCCTTAACATACATCATGTAGCTTTCAGATGATTCTTAAGGTAGGCGGTAGAGTGCATGGAGAGGAAACTGATGTGTTGTTCATGGCAGACATCCAGCAAGGATTTAACCGCCGCGTTCTTTCTCCCGTCTCCACCGTGAGCACTTGCAAAGGTTTCGTCCACAGAGCAAGGCATATTATTTATAACCTACTTCGACACTGCGTTGCACAAGAGCAATAATTCCTCACATTTTTTGGGGAATTTTGCCAGGCAGTGGGTCAAAATCGATAGTGTTCGTTCTCTGTCAAACGGTTGAAACCACTGACGCGTTCCAGAAACTTCTTTCTTTCAAACTGATGGCTTTGAAAACCATCTGAATGGTGCAAAACCGCCATAACTGATACTCTCCTTCCAATGCAATGAAACCAATGTGAATGAAAAGATGAGAGAAAATGTCAATGCCAA
Organism: Hippocampus guttulatus; assembly: GCF_054856545.1. NCBI lineage: Eukaryota > Metazoa > Chordata > Actinopteri > Syngnathiformes > Syngnathidae > Hippocampus > Hippocampus guttulatus. The sequence continues at coordinate 1,135,190 of NC_141283.1, read as the reverse complement.
ACAAAGATGGGCTTTGACCTCACCAAAGTCAGCCATCTAAGGAAGGAAGTGTTGTTGACGTGGTGTGAAAAAAGTCGAGAACCGCTGACTTCCATGAAATGTTTTTTCCAGTCCCCCTGATCATAGCTTTCAGCGTTTCCGTGGCAGTAGGACTGGTTTTGGGGGCCCTGGTCTACGTGTTCCTGACTTGGTTGTCGCGGCGCAGAGCAGGCTCTGCGCGAATCACCAGGAGCCCCCCTCCACGCCAATCTCGCACCTCCCCTAGAAGCCACCCCGGTTTCAACCGCAGCAGCAGCAGCAACAACAAGAACCATGACCGGCGGAGCAACAACAGCCTGCTGAGCGCCGCTTTCACCTTCCACTGTCAGAATTCGAGCCTGGATCCCCTCGACCCGTTGGGGCACAAGTCAAGCTTTAGGGCGTCCACTTTCCACCCTCTCCTCCACTGCAGCCAGATAGCCAGAGAGGCGGAGGAAGGGAGCCAGGCGTCGCTGCCCCGCACGCCGGTGTTGACCACCTCCACCGGATCAGCCCACGCGGCCGGCACCCTTGCCAGACCCCACTCATTTTGGGGGGACGGCATAAGGGGTTTCCAGGCTACACAAACCCCTCCTCCTGCTTATGAGAGCATTATTCGGGCCTATCAGGAAACGCATACCTAGGAAGAGCGGACCAGACTGTTCTCTGAAACTCTGGAAAAGGATTTTAAAAACCTGATTTGATTTGTATCATCATGAACCACTACATGGAATGGACCATTCAAGTAAAAATGTTGTTTTGAGTCTATGATAGGTGTCTTCAATTTAAAATGTTTTGCCTTGCAGAAAAAAAATCATATGCATTTGACTTTCAGAAATGAGGTAAATGCTGCTTCTGTATTAAAATGTATTAAAAATGCTGGTCATAGCAAGGTAAACAATGAGCTCATTGTATGTGTACAAACACACAAACAAATTATCATTAAAAAATATTTATACACGTTAAAAAATGTATTTCTACACATGTTACTTTCAACTAAAGCCCCTGAGCCTGAGTGTATATTTACAACGCACTGGAGTTCATGCAAGTGGTGTTTTCATCAAATTCACGGAGCTGTGACGTATTATTTATGCGACATATTTTGCAACGACAGGGGCACCGCATCAGCTGGACAAAACTCGTTCGTGACTATTTAGAACCCCGGTGACTGGTTTAATTTCGCAATATGACACTACGAATAGAACAGCTTCACTGCACCTCGCGACCAAACTTGACGTCATACGCGTTGACGGTTTAAATGTCGCTGTCATCGTTGTTAGTTTGGCTTCGTATATGCGCGGTGATACGGTTGATGTTGCGTTAGGATAACGCAGGCTCGTTTTAACCGTTAAATGTTAAGTCATTTGACCGGCCACGCCTTTTGCTGAGGACCCGTTTGTTACTTTTAGTATTTTCGGCGTCTCGAAACTATGTTTACCTGATAAAGTCAAGCTGTACATGTTCCACTTCGTCTCTGTGTTTTTTCTACGTCATCGTAAAATCCTCCAAATGTCCGTTGATGAAGTTGACATAAAAGATCTCGGCGCTTCAGCAGAACAAAGAGAACATGCTCCATAGTCCCCCCGAGCACGATTATTAGAGGAATGACCTGTCCGTGTTGCTGAGCTGGCTTTCGTGTGTGTTTGTCACCTCCAAGTTCCTGGAGGATGTCTGCGACTGCACTGCGCTTGATTCGATGCAGGAGACTCAGCACGGCCGGGTTGCCCGGCGTGACCAAGGCGCTGCGGTCGAGGGATCTAAGTGAGTTGTCGTTGAAAGAAGGTGACTGATGCATGTGTAGCAACCATTTAAATCTATTTTTTCTCCCTTCCAGGGAAGATTGCTAAAGTAACAGGAGCTGCGGTGTTCGGGTAGGTATTCAAAACTTACCGAATTTCTGGAGGTTTGTGTCTTGATGGTTCCACTTCTGCAGAGGCTGCCTTTTCATCACTTATGAGGTGGTGGCCTTGGACAAGGCGGTGACCATTGATACCAGTGCGATTCTGCAGGAGAAGTACAAGTCTTATATCTACCTGCGAGCAAGTCCCTCTGATGAAAAAGAGAACGTCGCTGCAGGTACATCTGTGAGCATTCATTGGGTGATTTGTGAACAATTTTCAGAGACTCTCATCGTGGCGTTGTTGGGTTTTCTGACATTTTTGAATCCATGAAATGAGAGACCCTTGTCTTGTCTGTAAACTGGCATCTGGCAAAAATGCTGACGGGAGTGACTTTGTTTTTTTTCCCTGAAATGACTACAAAGTTGATAGCTTGTCCAGGTGCTCAGTGACATCTTCTGTCATCGCTTCCTCTCCCTGCTTCCTCATTCAACTGTTTTTATTTCCTGGCTGTTGGCTCACTTCCCCTTTGCAGGGGTTCTCCGAGGAAGTGAGCCCATCCTCCCTCACCGCTTACGAACTGGCGATCCTCATCATGAATAAATGCTTATATTTAAAACGTTAAAAAGCCTTCTTTTTTTTTCTCGTGGATATTTTCCAGAGCTCACACACAAGACAAGGAGGGAACTCCACAAAGCGGCAAGGCGCTTCCTGGAAATTTCTTCGCGGCTTCTGCTGCGGTCATTAGATGGTAAGAAACGGATGCGTTGATGATGAAGACTGATTATGGAGAAAAAAAGAAGCATTTTACAAATAAACTAAATTTGTGTTCATGTACTTTTGTAAAACTCCAAAAGCATGAACATCCCTGATGGTTTCTGTTGAAAAAAAACCACATTTATTTTGTATCTTTTATTAAACAGCTGCCTGGTGGGTGACGCAATATTTGCAAGGTTTGTCAATAGCTAGACATGCTAATCTGACGGTAGTTCTGTAGACTCTGTAGGGTCAATAGGTAGATGTACCGTGGTTAGATTGATTTTTCTTGCATCATTCATTTTACTTTGTCCGTATTTGTTTTTTTTTTGTTTTTTTTAGAACGGCTCAGTAACGTGGACGCAGACCCACACGAGGTGGCCTTATGGATCCTGCTGAAGAGGACGCAGTCCGAGAATCGTGCACTCAGAATTCAAGCTGCGCAGGAACTGGCGGACAATTGCCACTGGCACGGTAAAGTCGCATGCGCCGCTGTTCTATGACACGACACGGACCGCATTCCAATCACATGATCGGTATTGATATTGACGATGAAGACTACCAGTACCAGACCGCGGCCCAGGTGATAGACCAGAGGACCGCAGTGGGCCTTGCTCGAACGCCTCGAGCAGACCTGAGATTCTTCCTGCGTCCGCCGGCACTCCCTGACCTTGATGATGTAAGAATCGCCCTGAAAAATTAGCACCTCTGTAGTTTTACTGACACCTGCTATTTGCCTGACAGGGTTTCTCTGCAGAGGACGGTCTGAGGCAACTGCTGGCCTCCCTGCCGCAATCGGAAGTGGACAAATGCGTTCAGTACTTCACCTCGCTGGCCCTCAGAGAAAGCACTCAGGCGTTAGCAGCGCAGAGGGTAAAGATGGCTCTGCCCTGAGCCTTTGTAGCCCAATCGTGTTCATCCTCGTTTTCCTCCGACGTCGTGCTGCTGCAGGGTGGCCTCTGGTGTTTCGGTGGCAACGGCTTACCTTACGCCCAGAGCCTCACGTCTGTTCCCTCGGAGAAGGTGGAGTCCTTCTGCCTACAGGCTCTGGTGCAGCACTCCAAGGTACCGTCGTATACCTCTCAAGTCGCGTCAGCCTTCCCGAACAAGCACGGAAACGCCTCTCGCCGCAGGTCAGGAGCCACTGTGACCACATCGTGTCCAACGGAGGCCTGCAGCTCCTTCAGAGGGTCTATCAGCTCCGCAGAGACTCCAAGAATATACAGAGGAACATTGTACGGATCATCGGGAACCTGGCGCTTAACGAGAGAGTTCACCGGGCCATCGTGGAGTCAGGTGTGAACCACATACGACAAAAGGGCTCTCTCGTTTTACGTTAAAACGACGACGTACTTTGACTTATCCATCCAGGGTGGCTGTCAGTGCTGGCTGAGATGGTGCAGTCTCCTCACGTCATGGAGGCATCTCACGCAGCTCGCGCCCTGGCCAACTTGGACAGAGAGACGGTGAAGGAGAAGTACCAAGACGGCGTCTACGTCCTCCACCCGCAAACACGCGGCAAGTAGGAAAGCACGTCGCTTCTTTCAATAATCTCGACTATGTTGTCGTTTTCCAGAAGCAAGTCTTTTTTTTTTTTTTGTGGCCGATTGCAGCCAGCCGATCAAAGCAGACGTGCTGTTCATCCACGGCATCCTGGGGGCGGCTTTTAAGACGTGGCGCCAGCGGGATCGAAATGCGTTACAAGACGAGAACGACGAAGACAGCGGGGATGATTACACGGAGTGCTGGCCAAAGGTGAGCGCGCCAAAACGGCGGCGTCGCTCGCGCGTGGGCGAGTCTTTTGCGCTGATGCGGAAATGCGATGTCCTCTGCTGAACAGACGTGGCTAGCAGCGGACTGTCCGAATCTGAGGGTGTTATCGGTGGAATACGACAGCCACCTTAGTGACTGGGTGGCCAAGTGCCCTGCCGAGAATCAGAGGTCAGAGATCCTGGCCAATATATGAGGGAAAACTGTCGTTCCAAATCGTTCATTCTTTCTGGATTCGTCTCTCCTCAGAAAGTCCTTGGCCTTCAGGAGTCGAGAGCTACTCAAAAAGCTGAAGATGGCGGGAGTTGGAGACCGGCCGGTGGTCTGGGTAGCTCACAGTATGGGAGGTATGGCTACCTGAGCGTATCGAGTGTTCACATCGAGTGTCTTTGGACCGGTCAAAACAATGTCTGGTGTGAGGATAAGAGGTTCACAAAATTACACAGACTAAAAATAGGATAGCGCTTGACATCGCAATACATTACTTTCACTTACCGACACTGTTTCCCTTCTCTCGTCATTGAATTTCTCTTGTCAGGCTTGCTTGTGAAAAAAATGCTGATCGATGCCTCGGAGGATCCAGACATGAGCGATCTGTTCCAAAACACCAAAGGCATTTTGTTCTACAGCGTTCCCCATCACGGCACCTTCATGGCAGAATACTCAGTCAATGTCCGCTATCTACTTTTCCCTTCCATCGAGGTCAGAGAGCTTTGCAGAGGTCAGTGAGTGAAGGCAACCCTGGGATCCGAAATGTAAAACGGTTGACTTTTTGTCTTTTAGACAAATAACACTCGGTAATGTTTGTAGACTCTCCGGCACTGCGTGACCTGAACGAGAACTTCTTGAATATGGCCAAAGAAAAAGAGATCAAGGTGCTAAGCTTTGCAGAGACGCTGCCCACAAACATTGGTCCGATGATCAAGATACTGGTGGTGCCAGCACAGTCTGCCAGTAAGTACCACCAGCTTGTATTATAAAAATCAAAACAACTCATTGACAGGCACATTTCCAGAAATGGGAAGATAAAAGCTTTTACTTGGTTGATTAATTTGGCATTTGAGGGATGGGCGAACACTCCACAAACCTGATTTATACACATGATATTTCATAGCTTGACCCCTCCTCACCTTGCGCGGCCTTATTGTGGTTCCAGATATCGGCATCGGGGACTTGATCGAGGTGGACGTGGATCATCTCAGCATCTGCAAACCAGAGAGGAAGGACTCGTTTTTGTACAAGCGCAGCCTCCGGTTCATCCAGGAAACACTGCACAGTTCCATCGGTCGATGACGACAACTTTTCATCCCAGGACACTCCAAGCAACCCTGAACCACAACTCTTCATCATAGCCAACTTTACTCATCACGAATATTTCAATCGCAGTGAAGAGTTGCCAGTAGTGATAGTAAACTGGATGCTGATCTCTCACAAAGTGGATTTCAACACTTATTTTAAAAGTTGTTGGTGTAACAAAAAAAATGTCCACCTGCTTTTATTTTTCTCAAATTAGACCGACCATTTTATTTATTTCAGACATGATTCTTAATGTTTTTTTTAACCTTGACACTGGCTTACCATGAAGTATTTAAGACCAGCGTTACACTTGTTGTTTATTTATGCTGAATTTAGGGACCCATTTTGATGTACAACTTCAACTACCACTGTTCAAATGCCTTTTTAAAAATTATTTTGCATTACACATTTCACAAATAATAGTGAGAATAAAACGTGTTAAGTTGGGGGTATCAATTAAGTCACTTCTTTTCGGACTCATAAGATATTCATTTATCACTTGTTTAACCTAGCTCACATGCTAACTGTGCCAACCAAGTCAACAGTCAACGCAAGTACAGCTGAAGAAAAATCTTGAGTTTTACCATTTTTGACAATTATTTTCATTATTATTATTTTCATAAACATGACAAGACATTCTACATTACATTTTTGCATAGTACAGTCTTGTAAATTCCTACTTATAACGTATTAAAAGCATCAGTATTTGAGGACAACGAGGCAGAAGTTGTCCGTACGCACCTGCCGTATGTCGTCATCATAATGAGACGCACAAGCTAGCGTCGAACAATAATAACAGTTTACAGGTTGGTTAAATTCGTCCTATTTTAAATATACTTAATATCTATGCTGTCGTGTACTAAACGTGGGAACCCCACTGATGGTAACGTCGCTTTAGCCGCGGGGGTTTAGACGTTAGCACACTATGGGTATTATTGGCTTTGCGGATGCAATAGTTCACGGCTGCCTAGGTTAGTAATGTTGTTTTCCAACAACAGGTCTCAAATCTACCGGTCAATATGGTCAACGTGCACAAAGGCGTCCTTGTCGAATGGTAAAAGACCGTTGTACATCTTTCGATATGTCGATGAGTTACTGGAGGTATTAAAACGAGTCTTTTGTCTGTGTTTCGAAGCGACCCTGCCATGAAACAGTTCCTCCTGTACCTGGATGAGACCATGGCCCTGGGGAAGAAGTTCATCCTGAAGGACCTGGATGACACGCATGTGTTTATCCTGGTTGAGGTGGTCCAGACCCTACAGGAGAGAGTTGGAAAGCTCATAGACCAGAATTCCTTCACCATCACACAAAAATGAGACACCACTGGGGGGAAAAACGTCGGGAGAAATCATGACATTCTGCTTTGGTTTGATTTTGTGCACATCACTTTTGAATCATTAAAACGATGCAAGGAAATTACTGTTTTTGGATATAATAAACCACGTTGAGTATGTTTTCTCGTATTACCTTTCTGTAACAGAACAAGCAATGACAAATAATTGTTAGTGGTTATATATGTGAGATAATTATATAGATAGTTACATAACCTCTAAAGAAAGGTACACTGTTTATATAAAATGCATAAGCAAACAAAAAGCATTTTCCCCCAAACGTGCTCTCAGTGTGGATAAAATGGAAAAGGTTATTCAATATAAGCATGCTTCAGGGTAAAAGTGTAACAGTTTAGACGTATTTTTGTTGCTGAGGATGCATTTGAGATTTGAATTTGATTTTGAAACACATTCTTAAACTAACAATGTCTGTGTAAAAATGTACTCTCTTAACAATTGCTATCATTAAAATTGAAGTTTTTAACGTTCAAAAATATTCAGCCGAAGAGGAATTTGGTAGTCCATTGTCCTCCATCAGATGTAATTAAAACGAGGTGACATTTTATTCCTAATTAAGTGTTCAATTTAGCGTGGTCTGCGAAAGAAGGAACTTTATCGCTATCGTTCGACGTTTATACGTTGCCGTGGAAACACTTTTATTGTGACGGGACGGTTCCTTGTGCAGAACTAAGCGGAAGTTGTGTTCGGAGCAGACAGTTTTTGCCTTTTGCACCAAAATGGAGGAAGGCGAAGAAGAGGTATGTTATCAATATGATTATTTTAACTGTAAATAAGTCATGGTTTCATTTTACACTTGGACCCGATTATGTAAAAACAAAAATTAAAACATCACTAAGTTAAATGCGACTGCGATCGCTGTGATTGAAGCACTTTTCTTATTTGTTTGTCACGCCAACAGACTACGTTTGTCGTGGAAGATGTCAGCAAGTTAATAAAAGACGTAAGTTGGAAAAATATGCACACATTTTAATCCGATTCTGTGGGTTCTTGTTCTGTTAGCTAGCTAGCTAACGGTGTTCCGTTTAGCGACGTATTGGTTGCTATGGATACGGTAACCACGAACGTGTGGTGGATCTTAAAGTTAGTCATTTTCCCAGTGTTTCGAAATTATTGGAATAGTTTTTAAACGGGTCTTCGTTGATCCGACCCAACGAGTGTTTACATAGTCCTGTAATACATATATATAGAATTGAATTAATTTAGCCGTTTTGTGCTTTTAAATATATCTATTTTCTCACTCTTTAATTACATAATTCGTTATTGTCTTGTAAATAGGAACAAAGTAGTAAAATAAACCGTTTCATGCATACTTTTGAACATCGTTGTAGAAAGTTTACTGAACAATTTATCCTAATTGAATTTCTTATGATTAACGCGATACTGATACTCGCCCGTACCAACTAATTACAATGATATTATAATAAAATTAACAATGAGAATAATTTTTAAAGAATGTACTGTACATGTTAAACATTGCGGGATTTCTACCGCAGTCCATAGAAACAACCATCGGCACGAGCTCTTACCAACACGTCCGGGTGAACCAGTGGAGCACCACCATTGTGGAGCAGTGCCTCAGTCAACTGTGCAAGCTGGGAAAGCCTTTCAAATATATCGGTCAGTGTGTATATTCCAGAGTAATAGTCATCTAATCTTGCACGGATTCATAACACTTCTCTGACTTTTGTTTCAAGTCACTTGTATCATCATGCAGAACAACGGGGCCGGGCTGCAGACTGCCAGCTCGTGCTTCTGGGACAACGCTACTGACGGTAAAATAATTATACCGGTGCAGTTTAAATCAATGAGAGTTTTCGAAAGGTGAATAGTTTTACATTATTGTTTTCTCAAACAATGCTCACCTTTTGTTGTCCCAAATAGGAAGCTGTGCAGTAAAGTGGGAGAACAAGTCCATGTGTTGCATCGTCACCGTTTTTGGTTTGGCAACCTGAATGTGAAAACGTCTTTGGCCATCATCTTGGCCGCTTTTCCACGTGCGTATGATGGATAATCCAATAAAAATTAACCATTTATTATTTTCAAAGAGATTGTATTTATTTTGTATGTCCTTGATTTGAAACACGTCAGGACCCGCCGTCTCGTTACAGCATTTGAAACTGAGTACATGTTGGCCGTTTACTCATCAGTTTGACAGGAAGAAAAGGCACCAGGTCGATTGGAATACACGTGATGATGTGTGTTTGGGCTCCCTGTCAACTTGGACGAAGCAAAGGGCGGCAAACGTTTGGCATATGAGTGCACTGTGTGGTGAAGAAAACAAAGTTTACATCCTGTTTTAACACATCTATGTAAAAGGCAATGGTGGACAGTAGTATGTAAGAAAATGGCAACAGCAGTCGATAGAAGTACAAATTCGCATAATTCATTAAACGATACAGGACCAAATGTCAACAAATAAATACAAACAAAAAAGTGCATTTACAGAAAAAACTTTCCCCGCCTCCCAGACAGTAAGAAATATGGTACAGTACTGCCCCTGTGATTTGGAATAAATGCAGAAACACAGCTTTGGCACTTACTATACTGTACATGAATGCAGCGCTGACAAGCCATCGTGTTTACTTCCTAATCATCACAATGTGAGAAAAAAAAAACTTTTGGTCACACTTGATGTCACACAGTAGCTTGCACTGACAACCACAGCAGTAGTACAGAAATCAGTAGTTGAACAGAAAGGGTACAAAATGTTGACTGTCTTTCCAAAACAACAACAAAAGATAAAAAACGCTTATTAATATTTGCACTTTTCATATTACTTCAAAAGCTTGACGTGTGACATCCAAAAGAATATTAAGGTCAAACTGAACAGAATTATGTCACATGATTAGGATGAGGCTGAAATTCTCATTTACAAGCAAAACAAACAAAAAAAAGTTGTAATTTTCTGACGTTCAGGAATTTAAACTATGTTCTTATGATACAACTTCAATCTCAAATGTCCTCTCATAATATGACAATTGCAACATGACGAATCATGTGGTCACATTACATGAGATGTGTAAGAATAAATCTTTAGTCTTCATTTCTGAAACATTCCGACTTCATTCTCGGAGCATGACGGTACCCCCAACCCCCTCATAATTTTACATCTGTTTTTGTTTTAGAGTGGCCCTATTACTCCTTTATCGTGAAGAAATGCTGGTCGTGAACGGCAAATAAATCTTGCGATTTCCAAAAAACAAACAAATAAAAAAAATGACAATCCTCCATTTTCAGTAGAACTACAGTACAGTCCATTTCTGGAGAAGTGGCCCTGTTCTTAAAAATATTCATATGTACAGTACACTTGCAGAGTATCATTGTGAAAATATTTCTTATTTACACATAAACATGATGCTTTTTTGTTGTTGTTGTTTGTTTGCCTCCACCGTATCAGTCGCTATCGCTCTCGTCCTGGAACTTGGTGGTCGCTTTGATGGCGCGTCCGTTTTGCAAAGGCATTTCCTCATAATCACTCCTTTTGAAAGGAACAAACCAACATCAACTCAATTCGCCATTGGAGGTTAACTCGCCCAAAAACAGGATATGTTGCGCAAACATACCCGTAGATGACGTCGTCGTCGGAGTCGTTTAGCATGGAGAAAGCGGGATTATCTTTCAACTGAGAGTCTTGACAGACAGATGAACCCAAAATGAATCAATCGCCGTTTCAGTCTTATTATCAATCGGATGAGAAAAGTGTTTTCATTGCCACGACTTACCATAAAGGGCATTTTTGGAGGGAGAGTACACAAACGCCAACGTGTACAAGTAAAAGTTGAGCAGTCCGTAAAAGGACAAAAACTCGGCTGGTACGGCCCGAGTTAAGGACAATTGACAAACTTAAAAAAGATGGATGAGCAGAATGTTTGCATGTCACGGTCACGTTGAAAGGATATAGTTTTGGTAGTGCGTGGACAAATCGGCCACAAAATTGTCCTGGAGCGCCTTGGCACCGAACCTCAAGTAAAGAATGACCAAGCTGAGGACAGAAAAGGCGCAGTTGGGTGCGACTGTGAACCAATTAGGAGACATCGATGAGCACTCGTACCTTATAGCGAGGACCACAGATGTCAGCGCTGTCAAGAATTTGAGCCGCAGATCTACAAACGAGTCAAACCCAAAATGAATACACGAAACAGTGGTTCACTTTTTCTTTTTTTTTTTTTTGCTAAGAGGCATGAAACCTGAGTAGGGCATGTTCTTGAGTTCCGAGCAGGCTCTGACAATCAGGAAGGTCAAGTAGAGGACGTAGAGGACAACGATAATCAGGAAGAACAACTTCATGCCCTGGGAGGATACAACTTTTGATTCAACGGGAAAACTCTTTCAAAATGGCGTCAAAAATGGACAAATGACTTCACCCACCTCAAAGTTCTGGATGTCCACATAGTACTGGTAGGTGGGGTCTTGGACTTCATTGACCCTATGAGTCCCACAAAGAGAAAATATTTCATTTCTACGGCCTCATCAAATTAAGAATCAGACGGAATTTCTGCATTGATTCAGATGCCAAAGGCGGACAAATAAAACTCACGTCTGCCAAATGCCCAGCGTGACGGCCGACAGCCACAGAAGGCCCACGATGATCACCTTCAGCAGGTAGAAGGTCAGGCATCGCCGCTCGCCCTGCGTGGCATGAAACGCCGCTCGCAATACATACTCAACGCCACGGTGACGACGACGACGACACGGGATCTACCTGAACACGGATGCCGTGGAAGACGCAGAGCCAGAAGAGCAGCAGGGCGCACAGGAACAGAGCCTGGAAGAAGGCGTCCAACGTCCGGGGAAACCAGCTGTTCACCAGGAAGGACAGCGGGAAAAACGGATCTGGAAGGCAACACGCAAGCCAACTGATGCTCTCATTCTTTTTTTCCCCCACACTTTGTAGCCAAAGCTCGCAAGTGTGTCAAAGTACCACTTTAGTTGCATAAGCTATGAGAGAGAAATACCATTGTAGAGCAGCAACAGAGGCATGAGGATGGCCATCCACTTCTGCTCGATGCCCCAGTCCCGCATGGAAAACTTCCTCAGCGAGTGAGCAAAGAGACACTGAGAGTAAAGAGATCACAAAAGGATGACTTAAAATGTCCGCTCGCTAACAACGGTCCCGAATTGTGCTTGAAAGAACGTCAAATGAACCTCACCGTGACCATGAAGGTCAACAGCACAAAGACAAAGCGGAACCAGATCTCCACTTGGGAAAAGGTGGGATTGTAGGTTTTCCACTAAACACATATTACTTGTGAATCAAACTGTCGACAAGAATTGCCATGATCAATGTGTTTGGATATCTCACCACAAAGTTGACCTTAAGGTCATATGTGATGTTTTCAAGGCCTCTGAAGCTGACCGTGACTTGGTATTGGCTGTAGTTGAGGTAGCCCAGATGCAGCACGATGATCTCGTCGCATTTCTGCAACAAGTTCAGGCGACGCGTTAATGATGCATTTGTTGGGGGGGGGGGGGGGGGTCCGAGTGGAAGGCGACACTCACGGTACCGCAGTGTAGCGTTCGCGACTTGCTGCGGACGCTGTTGACATGCGTCACGCTGGCATCCGGCAACACACCCTTGAGCTCCACGTCGATCTCAAAAGGCTGCTGGAAGTCGCCCACTGCAGCAGACAACGAGGGCAATCCATTAAGAATGAGGCCCGAATAGTGAGCAATTGTCATTGTGCGCTGAAACCACCCAAGCGTGCGATAGGGCATGACTCCTTGGGACTGACTCCAAGTCAGGCCTCAAATCATTGAGGAGCTTTCATTTCTGCTATTTCAAAAATATTCTTACCATTGCTGTGTTGAGCCTGAATCACACAGGTGAGCCACAGCTGCTGATGATATGTGGTGAGAGGAGGGGAAATTAGACCGAAGGGCCCAGTCTGAAAATATAAGAATTACAAATGTATGAATTTGCACTCTGCAAATAATTAACAACATACCACAAAGAAGAAATAGGAAAGGGGGGGACAACGATATGTTAATAAATTTGAAATTGGGGTGGTGGGGGCAAGTTGCAATTTTACAAGAACAAAAACATACTACGGCAAATAAACAATTCCCGAGATATTAATGTAATATTTTTTCAGTTTATGAGAGAAAAAGACTTCAATAAGGTAGAAATACTTTGCGTAACAATTAATTACAAGTCACCAGACCAACTTTATCACCTGACCTGAACGGAGACATTTTTGGCAAGGAACTGGTCCCCATTATACACCTGCTCAGAAAGAATCTTTGGGCCTATTAAAAAAAAAACGCATTTTACAAGAAACATTTAATAGTAATTTATAAACGCAGAGTAAGATATACAACTGTTATGTACATACCTGCAATTCCGATTAAAACTGTGAGGCCGAAACAAGCGAGGAAGAGCACGAAGACCAATACGAAATGTCTTTTGGACAGTGTGTAGAGGCGCATGGGCGCCAGTCTACATTGGGAGACAAATAAGACACACAAGACGCCATTCGAGTTCCATTATTGACCAATATCCTGCAAAAAAATTCCAACACAGGTATGTCATCATAGCTAGTTTCCCACATTAGCATGCGGTACCAGAAGCATATGGCGCATCAAAACCCGGTAGTTGATTGCCTTTCTCATTTATAAACATCACGATGACGGTGTAACGTAACACTTACGGCTCCATTTGTGCCGTTTTGTCAAGAAAAGTCGCTTTGACGGTGAGACTACATCCGCGTTGAAGAAGCCAGCTGGGTGAAAACACGAGTGTAGTGTGACACCATCCAAAGAGGGGCGGAGCAGGAAAAGAAAGCCTGCAACGTCAGCGTTTTGCTTGAGCGTTTTGATTCGCGTGTACATATTCGATACATTTTTAATTTGATATGTCTATCCAATTTTGAATATGATTATTGCACTAAAATATATATATTTAATAATTGAAATATGGTCGTATTAAAAAAGTTTAATTCAACGCTATTGTTTTTATTTATCTCTATTCCCCCACCAGTCTAAATACCGTATTGTTATTTTGAAAAGCAGAAAAATGAAACTATTTTTGTCCATCTATCTATCTATCTATCTATCTATCTATCTATCTATCTATCTATCTATCTATCTATCTATCTATCCAAATACATGACGTCACTAGCATCAGTAATGTCTTGCTATTTCACGTAAGCGGGGCACCTGTAAAAGCGCTCATCCCTGTAGGGTGTCAGTTCCTCCTTGAGCTCATTGTAGGCCTCCTGGACTTTCCTGCAAAAGCCTTTGAGCTCGCTGTAAAGGGGGTTCTCCAAGTAGTCGCTGTCCATGACGCCTCTGCTTGGATGGGTGGAAGGATGGAGGAAAAAATGGCGATTGCAAGGGAAAGGAAAGGGATCAAATCGGCGGCCGCTCGTTTGCCGGTTGAATTGAGAATGCAGGCCAAGCAGTTTCCTTTGTATCTGCTCAATGGTGAAAGCGAGAAAAGAGAGGAGAACGGATTTAATAAAGAGGCGGCGGATGTGGTGGAGAGGGAACGGTCACGTGACTAGACATCAGCACCACGGACAGAGATGCGGCTGATGACGTCTCATGCCTAATTCGTGACGGGTTACGAATGCATTATATTTATCGATGCATTTTACTATTCAGAAAAAAGTTTTTGTTGTGAATACAATACACTTCTCGAGTAATGTAAGAAAATAGCACTCAATAATTTCTGACCATGTAATAAATAACTTGAATATCACAATAAAAATAAAAACGTGTGAACAGGTTGGCCACCTGGGGGCAGTACCGTAATGTACAGATACATTGTACTGTACACTGAGTACACCTCAGTAAGGCAGTAATATTAGTCAATTACTTTCATAGGATAAAGAACTTATGCACGTGATTATCTGTCTACGTGTGTTTGTGTTTGTATGGTTGTGTTCAAATAGGCTGAAAGAGTTATAACACCGCAACAGAAGCTATTGGCATTTGTCATTATGTGTCACCATTTAGCCAATGGACCTGCGGGTAAAGATGTATGGTTGACTTGTGTGGAAACTTCTACCAGCAACTCAAGATGCATGACATATTGGTAAGGTAAAAGGTTATCTTCAATCACTACCATTACAAACTGTTCTTTTGGCAACAAAGATGTTTTATTCAAAAGATGCTTGACATATACAATTATAAAATAATTTACATGGCATGCCTAACTAATCCATTCACTAAAAACGTTCAGTCACCAAATAGGTGCGTTTTTTTTCCTTTGTCTTTTAAAGTCTAACACCTATAAATACCAAGCACATACCTTTTCAAAAGAAAAGCCAACATCCTGCAGTATCTACACTCGGGTCGAAAACCTTTAGAAGTCTACGGTGGTGTTGCTGAACTCAGGCTTGCACTGAGTGAATGTGTGACACATTGATGTGAACATGTCAGAAGCCATGAGAGCGGACTCAACAACACATGCAACAGGTCGATGCGTGAATAAACACGCACACAGGCACGTACAACTTGACAGAGAACACACGACTTTACCTTACTGCTCGCCCATTCAAAACTCACTAGCTAGACTAGAACAAAAGCATAAAACCAACAAAAAAACACAGCAAGCTGTTCCAAAAACTCCACAATGTACATTATTTGTAGATACGATATCTCCTTTTGGAAATGACTTTATAAATTAAAATAAAAATGTACAAACCAGCAACTTGAGATGCTGAACGTAAAAGCAAAGTATTAAAGTGGACCATCAACCAAACATTCTTTTCTCAAAAGAAAATATTGCACAACTAAACATAAATAGATGGATCCTAAAACATGCACTTTTTGGGGGGTAGGCGGGGGGATTACATGAAAAGACAAATTTTCATCTTCCAAGAAAAAAACAATTTCAGGCAGTTGTAATTTTACTTTTAAAAATGGCCTAACTTTCTATTTGCAATATTTTAAGATAAAAATAATTGAATGAGAATTAAGTTGGAATATAACAAGAAAAAAAACCATTGTAATTTTGAGATTCCCATAAAAAAAAGTCCTAATTTAAAGAATGATATTTGTTGAGAAAAAAAAGTCAGAAATTGTATTAGTCTGAATAGTAAGAGAGACAAAGTAATTCATGTGGGGAATATTGACATCAAAATTACAACTTCATTCTCAAAGATGACTTCTTTGTTTTAAATTTGAGTTGGCCCAATATGTCGTTAAAAAAAATCTAACATAAGCTTTGTTGTGCTGTAAAACGCAAGCGTCGCAACAAACCATATTTAGATATTCGACTCACTGGCTTCATCCTTCATTGGTGTTGACTAAAAAGAAAAAAAAATCTGCAAAGTTTTCTGTTTTTGCATTGAACAGCATTACAGCATCGAAACACAGTGGCAGAGTCCCCCAAGTCTCTTTACACACACGCACGCACACACGAAAAAAAATCAGGTTTCATTTGAGTATGACTGACTGATATGTCTATTGTGAAGAGATTGTGAGAGACACGTAGAAAAATATTCCCTGCACCTCGTTTAAGTGTGATGTTTAAGATTTGAGGGTGGGCGATGGGGGTGAGGGGGGGTCAGGCCCCTCACTGAACACGCACTTCACAGAAGTGACAACAGGTGTCATGGCTGACGTCACAACGACGTCAACGCGAGAGTAATATCACAACTTAAGTCTCCCGAATGAAAGCGGTGCGTTAACAATATGGGTGATGACACACACACACCAAAAAAAATAAACGCCAACAATGGCAACAATTTACAATGTACAGTACGCATAACTTAATCCACGTTTCTCCATCCTTTAATTGTGTATGTAAAAAAAAAAAAAAAAGTAAAAAGACCTCAACGCCGGCAGTCACACCGGTTATCACGTGTGAACTGACAAGTCGCGAGAGGAATGACAGAGCAAAAAACAAAAGCTGACCGTCCGCCAGTTTGCGTCACAAACACCCCCGCAAAGGAAAAGCGCTGTCATATTGTGGTGAGTGTTGTACAGCAATGGATTTGAGGTGCCAGTAGTACCTGTGTGTGTGCTCTGGAGAAAATCAACATATCACCAGAGTGTGGTTTTCAAGTATTACTGCTGCTCCTTTAAAAAAAAAAATCTTAATCAAACTGACAGTTTCCTCTCTTGGTCGTCTAAAAGTGTCTAGTCGACTTACTAAAACAGCGTTTATTTGCATGATGGTTGCCAAAAGCGCAGCGCTGGATTCGCTGGCCTGGCAACCGCGACTCAAGTGGCAGCATCGTGTATTGCAGCGGTATCAGCTCTCTCCACTGACGTCGTCTCTGTGGACCCAGGGCATGTCACTGTTTCAAAATAAAAAATAAAAAAATACGGCGACTTCCTGAAAATCCCGTGTGGCAGGGCGCCGTCTCATTTGAGGCGTTGCGTAACGTTTGCCAAAGCCACCGCGAAGGCCTGCACGGCGGAGAAGGGATACTGAAAGTCCAGGATGTAGGCGTTGCCGTCGATGCGGCCGAATTGCATCACCTGCAAAAGAACAAAAATGTCGTGAAAGGATCTCACAATTCCATATCTCCATTTTCTGTGCAGCCTGTTCTCAATAAAGATCCTGTGAGAAGTGTGAAGATCAGAAGTTCTATATTCAAAAGTCATTTGACACACAGTGATTTTTCTCACCTGCCTGCCCTCAAGTTCAATCTGAAAGTTCTTGGCAGACTCCTGCGTGACGCGACCCCCAAAGTCCAGCTGATACACCTGCGTGGCCTCATTCCACAGCGGCTGCTTGTTCGCCATGACGTACACGAAGCCCTGGCTTCCCAGTCCTCGGTCCTCCTTCTCATTGGCCTTGCGACACTTCATCTCTTCCAACTCGCTGGCCGCCCTGAGGTTCCTCTTCGTCTTCCAGCCTTTCTTCCCGCTCTGGCATTGGTTGAGGAGCTCGTCCCCGCTGATGAAAAGCTCCGGCTCGCTATCCGAGCTGTCCTGGAACTCGCTGTTGGCGGTGGCCTTGCTCCGCTTCTTGGCCTTCAGCTGCTCCTTCGGTCCTTTCACTTTCTTCTTGTCTCTCCCTCCCAGCCGTGGACTGGAAATGAGGGCGTTAAAGTCCCCCAATGCCCTACCCTCCTTTTTGGACTTGCTCCCTTCAGCCAGAGGTGGCACATTGGCCTCCTCCGCCCTCCCGTCTGCCGTCTTGCGGTTCTTCTTGCTGAACTTCTCTGAGCGAGGGGGCACGGGGCTCTCAGCTAAGGACAGCACTTCCTCGAATCCTTCCCCGCTTTCTGCCATGGCTTCTTGTAGCCCTGCATGGTTCTGCAGTTCTGCGTGCGGTGGGGGTGGCGGTGGAGGAGGCGGGGGCGGTGGTGGTGAAAGAGCATTTTTGTCTACCGCCATATGGGAAGCTTTGGGAGGTAGGGGCACAGCAGGACTGGGATTAGGGGGGAACGAGTTATACGTACCCCATGGTGTGTGGAGGGCGATAGGGGGAACGGGAAGCCCGGTAGTGGGGTACATTGGTGGTAAAGGGCAGCAGGCCAGGTTTGCTAGACCCGCAGGGTAACCGGCAGGTAAGACAATGGTTGCGTCCTGCTGCGAGAGAGAAACGGGGGCCACCACCTCTTTTGGGGAGGAACAGGGTCGAGGTGATGTTAGGATGGGCTGAAGCTGGCCTCCGGGGTAGGCAGTGACTGAGGGGTACTGGAGAGAAATTTGGTACCCGGCGGAAGCTTGAAAAGATGCGCTCGTGGGGGTCGTGGGCGACTTGGGAGACAGCACATAAGGCAGCCTGGACACATCCAAGTGCTGAGCCGGACTGAGGATAAGCGGGGGTGGCTTGTGGGGTCCCGGATAGCTGGCCGGGTTGAGCGTGGCGGTCCGTTCCTGGGGGACCCACACCTCCTCCGTGGCGGCGGGGTCCCACTGATAGGGAGGCGGGCGTTTCACGAGCAAGCCCGACGTCTCATTTCCTCCTAAAGCCAAATGCCTGAGGGACTGATGGAGCGTTTCATCCTCAGTAAATGCCGAATTAACATAATCAACGCGCTCTCTGCCGCCGACTCCTCCTGCCGTGGGTGCGGATCCCTCCAGGGAGTTGAGCAGGCTGTAAGAGGACTGTGAAGCGTGAGGGGTAGCGCTGTTGGAGTGTACGATAACTGTGCTGTGCGGCGCTCCGTTCCCCGGCGGAAAATCTTGCCTGATTATGGTACCGCCTGCTATTCCGTTGGCGCTGCCTGGAGCCGTGACTCCGACGCTGGACCCGCTGCTACACTGACTGCAGGTGTATAAGGCTGTTTGCACCCTCTGCTGGTAGGAAGCCGCCAGTGCACTGTTATTTTTCGCTTTTGGGGGCAGCGGTCTGGGCGGCTCCATCGTCTGGGACACTTTGAGGGTGGCCTCTCGGCTATTCCTCCTGAGAGTGGCGTGGATGAGACCGCTATCCAGTTTCTGTCCTGGATTCCTGCCGGTATTCTGATTGGCCGGGTCTGGATATGGGGGAGGGTCTCCGCTCGGTATGGAATAGCGAGGTGCGGTCAGTCTGTTGAGGGTAGCGGAGCTGTATGGCAGCTGGATCTTCTTGCCTTCTGCCGATGAGGATGAGGAGGTGACCCTGAGGGTGGCAGAGCTTCCAGGCCCCTGCAGGTTGTAGACATTTTGATTA
Organism: Hippocampus guttulatus; assembly: GCF_054856545.1. Taxonomy (NCBI): domain Eukaryota; kingdom Metazoa; phylum Chordata; class Actinopteri; order Syngnathiformes; family Syngnathidae; genus Hippocampus; species Hippocampus guttulatus. Next base: position 1,115,601 of record NC_141283.1, on the reverse strand, counting down.
CAGACGAGACGGGTTCGAGGACGGCAGACCTCCTCCACGTTCCCGCTGCTGTCAAAGGTGGTGATTCGCTCGTAGCCTAGTGGTGTGGGGTACTGGACTTGTTGCTGACTTAGGGGATAAAGTTGGATATCCCCCTTCTTTGCACCGAGATCACCAGGAGGTGGCGTTCCAGAGGAGCCCCCGATTGTTCCCGATGAGGCGTTGGCGGCCACACCGGGGGTCGGCACGGAAGCGGACGCTGCAGCCGCCGCCGCCGCTACCGCAGCAGCCACCGTTCCGGGATAAGGAGGAGGGCGATTCATTTTACTTTGCTCCAGCGGCGCGCTGAACACCACCGTGTCAGCCTCGGCCAGCAAACGCGTCGTCTTTATTTTCAGAAGGGTCTCGTGTTCGCCCGCCGCTCCCTTTTCGACCAGCAGATCGGGCGGCGGGTGGGGGATCTGGATCTGCAGCGCCCCCGTTGGAAGCACGGCCGCACCCGAGGTCTGCGCTGGCGACATGGAGGCGACGGGGATTTGAATTTGAAGCTGCTGCTGTTGTTGCATCTGTAGCAATTGTTGCTGCTGTTGCATCTGAAGCATTTGTTGCTGCTGTTGCTGTTGCAGTATGTGCTGCTGGAGCTGTTGCTGATGATGTTGCTGCTGTTGCTGTTGCTGCATGTGTTGGAGCTGCTGCTGAATTTGCTGCTGCTGCTGTAATTGTTGCTGCTGCAGCATCTGCTGTTGTTGTTGCTGCTGCTGAAGCTGTTGTTGATGGTGCTGTAGTTGCTGATGGTGTTGGAGTTGGTGCAACTGCTGCTGCTGCTGTTGTTGTGAAGGCTGATGAGAGTGAGAGGCTCCCACAGTGAGGCGACTCAAGTCCAGCCCTCCGAAGATGACCTGGCCGGGATTGTGGACTGTGTACTGGGCTGCAAGAACGGTGTCTTGGTTTTGGTCGGAACCGGCGGCGGCGGCAGCTCCCGCAGAGGTGGCTGTGGGGTTGGTTAGAATATCCAGCTGAACGTTTTGATTGGCTAGCAGGGATTGGACAAGGCCGATACTCTGGGCGGGGGACATGGCCTGGGCAGGACTGTGGATGGGGGCGATGGGGATGTTGACGGTGCAGGGCGGGTTGTCATCCGCGCCGCCGGCAGGGCCCGAGACGGGGAGGTCGTCTTCGTCCTCGCTGAAGACGTTGGGACTGAAGACGGGCAGGTTGATGTACTCCATGGAGATCTTGCGCACCTCCGGCAGGTAGATTGTCATCTGCCTGGGCTGCAGGTGGAGGAGGCTGGTTTTGTAGATGACTGAGGGTGAGACGAGGGAAAAATCGGAACAACGTCAATGTAAACAATTGCGTTATTCAAGTTACAGTGTAAGCTTTTTTTTTTTTTTATTATTATTATTATTATTCAAACGTGGCCCTCGAGCTCAAAAGTGTGTCCGCTCCCGGCTCCCACGCAACCATTTTGTCACTCACACAAACACGTTGATCGATTACCTGCGCCAAGGTTGGTTGGCAAAAATGCAGCAAGCCCGACAATCTTGAATTTTGTTCCCCAAATATTTGACGTAACCTGAGCAAGGTAGCTTTGCTGGAAGATTTGCATTAAAACACATTGGTCAGAAACGGTCATCCTTTAAAAATGGGTTGTGCAACTCAAAGTTGGCAAGTACCTGAGTGATGTCATCCAAAGGAAATTCTCTCCGTGTTAAACTGGGCGACCCAATGGAGGGTTTGCGTATGGGTAGACGCGGTGACCGGGAAACTTCCTGAGCGGCGCGAGACAGTTTGGGCGATTTCCTGGGATCGATGTTGATTCTGTTGGTAAAGGGACAAACTAAGTCTCTACAAAGAAGGTAGCAAATGGGAAGGGGAAAAAAGATGGCGTAAGCATGCAGTGAGGCACAGCACGTGTGTAGAACAATCCATTCGAACAAATTACGCGAAGAGAACCAGTGTTGGGGAATATAAACATTCAATAAGGGGAAATAATGGTGTGGGATTGTTCACCTGGGAAGCTTGGGGGACTTACTGCCCCGGGATATTTTTGGAGACTTCTTGCCGACCCAGTCATCGCTGAGTTCGATATCACTCGAGTCCGAGCAGTTACAGCTGTCAATCATTGCTGATATCAGGCTATTGCCATATATCTCGTCTGAGAAGAGAGAAGGCATTGAAATAGTTCACAAAAACTTACAGAAAAAAGGTTTTTTAAATTGTCATCCATCGCCTTACCTGTTTTTCCATCCATCTTCGGATCCATAATGACAAACTCTGGCCGCAATTTACTGATGCGTCGGCCTTTCAGGATGGGCACCAGACCGCCCAAGTACTCCAAGTACAGAGTGTAGCAGGGACCGCCCACCTCTGGGTTGTCTTCTGTACGCTTCATTGTACAATGCAGACGCTCATTGCCAGCTGTTGGGTAGCTCACAAAGTCGCGCATGTTGTTGGGGTCTGGAATGGGCTGCTGGGGGACAAGAGGAGTAGAAATCAGGTTTTGTCGTCATTCTGATTATTTGTCAGTGTCTGGAGATTCTGTCTTACCCTGACGGTGGGGTTAAAAGCGGACGTGACGTAGGAGCAGAGGCGCGACGGCATGGTGAGCTTGGTCACGTCCTTCTCCTCCTTCGCAGCCGTGGCGATGACCTGCTGGCAGAGGAGCTGCAGGCTGGCGATGCGGTGCTCCACGCGCACCACGTAGAGCGCCGGGCCGCACGCCAGGAAGAGACGGGAGTCCCGGTGGCCCCAGCAGAGGGTGGTGATGGGGCGCTGCCAGGGAAACAGACCAGTTGGACCGAGTATGCGCAGCAAGCGGAAAACAAGAACATATTTTTTTTGCAGTGTATAACCAATAAATGCTCTGCCTAATGAAAATCAAGTATACCCAAGTAGCACGTTGGTTCCCTTTTTGATCCTAAAATCATTCATCCGTCTATTTTATCTTGCGCTTGTTCACATTAGTCATTGAAAAAAATCTTCTGTATTCATTTTCTTTTTGTAAGAAAGAAAAAAAAAACCACATCCCACACATGTGGGTTATATTGTCCCGCTTTTGGAGTCCATCCCAGCAAGCTTTGAATGAGAGGCGATGTACACCTTGGGGACTGGTCACCAGCCAATTGCAATGCACGCATTAAAACCTCAGAACTGTGAGGTAGAGGTCCTCCATGCTGCCCATGCCCAAAAATGAAAGAAAATCACCTGCGCTGGTGTTTCCAGTGTGTAAATGTGCTCTCCCCGGATGTTATAGAACTTGGCAACTGCGTTTCTGGCAGGAGGAGGACAAGAGGGGTCGTGGGAGAGAAGCGTCTTCTCCATGCCGGCCACTGACAGGAGGTCCCCCTGCGAGCACCATTGGGCGACCACGTCTGCGGAAAAAGGATGGAAAGAGTGATGAGATGAACATGGGGCGACGGGGAGGGGGGGCGGGGGTTTGATTTACCTTTCAGGCCGGTGCGGATAAGGGTGGGCGAGAGGTCATCGTAGTTGTTCATCAGGCTAATGTCTCCCGAGGTGAAGCTGACTGTCAGCAAAGGTTTGTGGCTGTGCGCTGTAATGAGAGAGAAAAGAAACGATGTGCAGTTTCGAAACAATCAAGATAATATTCTGCTGCCGGTAAAATATTTTCCAGACTAAACAAATGACTTTGGTGCGGTCCAAGAATGGCCTTTAAATTAAGCCATTTGTTTAAAAAAAAAAAAAAAACACTAAACTGGTAGTACAACAGAAATGCAGTGTATGAGACAGTACCGCGCACAAACACTGATAGAGTGATCAGTGCAATATGAGTATTCGGAGGCGCTGACGGGAGACGATGGGGGAGGGAAATGAGAAGCTCACAGATGGCGGCGCATCTGCTTTCCTCCGGCCCGTAAATAAAACAGCTGGACGACGTCACCTCGGCGGACACGACATGCGATTGTGGAGCCGGCGAACCTTGCAGCGGGGGGTAGTCGTCCGAATCCGTGTCGCTCTCACTGCTGTCCTCCACCAGGAAGCTGGGGTAGTTCCACGACATGCTGACGATGCCGTCCGACTCGTGCAGCAGAATGTGGGCCAGCATGCGCCCGTGGCAGTCCATCACGATCACCTGTCCGTCGGCGGTGCCAAACAAAACCTGCAAGGGGACGGGAAAACGTTAGAATAGGGACCTAGGGGTGAATTGCAGGAAGAAAGAAGTGTGGGGACCTGCTGGTCATCAGGTGTCCAAATACCGCAGGTGATCTGACTCTCCAGGTTGATTTCGGATGACCAGTGTCTCTGCCCGCTGACGGACCCCACCAGCACAAAGCCGTCGCGGTAGGAGATGAGCGCCTGGGTGCCGTCGTGCGACCACGTGAAGTCACTCACCTGTAGTTTACAAAGTCCTCGGTTTACGATACTCACGACGTACGAGGTTTCAGCTCACGAGCGCACTTCACATGATTTCGACTTGGCGAACTCCAACCTGAGCTCCGCGGTCGTTGACCAGCTCCACGGACCAGCGGCCCTCGTACTGGATCCAAACAAAGATGCCGCCATCGGTATCGCAGGTGGCCAGTTTCTGGAAGGGCTCGTTCCATCGCACCAGGACCACCTTTTAAGAGACAAGCGTATGTCATCATGAATGAGGCGGGCTTTGAGGACACAAAAGAGTTGGCGAACGCGCAACGCTTCCATGCTGATTCAGGAGGTTCCGTTGACTCTTTCAAACGGCGTGCGAACGTCCCGCCGCGGTGAGCCGCCAGGGGTTTACGTTAGCGTTGAGCTATGTTTAGCAGTGAACCAAATGCAGCATGTCATTAAGTGGGTTAACCTCTTTTTGAAAACTCCTCGGAGGAGCTGTAATTATCAGATGTATTACACACGATTGAGGCTGAACATTTGTGACGAAAATAGAAGTCGTTTGATGTCAAGTACGCCGATCGAGGGTAACGGGATGTGAAGCAAACACGAGGTAATAATTTTTCATCGGGGAAAAAATAAATAGCTCACAGGATTTTAATAAAGGGATATAACGTTGATCGTTGCCGTGGCAACAACAGGCCGCCTCCTTTGGGAGGTGGACCGGCCAGGACAGGCCAATGTCACTCTTCAGAGTATACAAATTTGAGCACGCTAAAATGAGCTGACAATGCAGGTTCCTAATATGAGTGGGAAAAAAAAGTACATTATTATTGATTGGTCAATTTATTATGGAACAAATTGAGTTCCATCCATGCAGATATTTTCAAATTGAATGAAAACAAATGAAAGAATCCAATTGATGATTTTCTCCCTCGTCCAAAATAAGAGAAAGTACACGGCCACTAGACGAAATGACGCATCGTGCACTGGATATAGGAATCATCATCGCAGAGATGATCAACAGAGGAACAAGATGCTGATCGCAGGCACAGAGCAGCAAGGAGCATTTTGTGTCACCTGAGAAGAACCCATTGCTACCCCCAAGCTCTTCCCTCTACTTTTTGCATATGTGCGTGCGTATGCGTGTGTGTCTCACTATCTACTTGTTCTTCCGTAGCGTGACTCAGCCTATTCCCAGGGGAATAATCCTAAACAGGGAGCAGCGCCGCTCTCACTCAGCGAAGCACGTGGGCCGTACATGCTCCAGGGCACAACATGAGGCACGTTTTAGCCGGGCTTACACTTTCCGAGTGTGAATCCGACAACGGCTAACCTTTTTGATCAGCTAGACGGGGGGGCCTTGTTGCCCGCCCTGCTCCGACCTCAACACAGAACAACCACGTCACTACCGACAAACACACCCTGATCTATTCGTGGACCAGATAAAAACCTGCAGCATTCCCAGTAAATTTAAAAAATAAATAAAATACCATCACCTTTGAGCAATTATTTGAACAGACTGCCAGCGTACTAATGTGGTCCTTGGCGATGACGTGGCGCCCCTCCTCTATACTGCCCATAGGTGTTAATATGACTAAATGGTTGTCTTAATACACTCTGTGATTGACTGCCAACAGGTCCAAGCGCCCCCCCAAAAAAAACACAAAAAAAACCAAAAAAACTGCACACCGACAACCCCCAGAACACTATAAAAAGCCAAATAAAATTTTCGAGAAAACTGGGGGGAAAAAAAAAATCAAAATATTTCCCAATACATAATGCAGTGTTTTGGAATCATATTAATTTTGCATCATTCTGCTGCCACACAAGTGCCGTAAACGAGCATCAACTGTGCTTCGGTGGAGGTTTGTGCTCTACCTTTTTGCGTTGCACTGGCGTCAACCCCACCACATGGGTATTGTTTAATGAGGATAAAGATTGGGACTGTGCGACGCTGATTAACTCTTAGGAGGGTTCCAGAGGATTACGCACGATTGCTGCAAAGGGATGACATGTCATGAAGATGTGCGCATGCACAAAAGAAGAATCACGTCTGAATCGTAATCAACCACCAAGTCAACAAATATTTTCAAACAAACGTGCATGTACAACATAAATGCATTGTTAGTGAGATGATTTGCTATAAAATTGTCTTTAAAAAAATGCAGCAACAATATCAGGCTTCTCTTAAATGCCAAACAAGAGGTAAATCAAAACGAGGAGGGGGTGAGGGGGGGGGGGGCACCATGAGCGCACATGTCGTGTCCCGCACCACGGTCTGCGTCCGGGTGAGAATAATCTGCGCATGTGAGTGTAAATTTAGCAGGGCGTGGAGATTAGTGCGAGCTGGTCAGGCATCCCGCGGGGGGAGACAGCTGAGCACCTCGCCGTGACGCAGCGAGCCAGGAGAGATCAGACGTCACATGGAGACAGACGTGATCAGGAGAAGACACCGCAGGACACTGAAGGGATGGAGGCAATCGTGGGCAGAAAATCCAGTCAACAAATGAGTGACAATTATCCTTGCGTCATGATTAGAAAGGTGAGAATTAACAACGTGTAAAATTCGATGCCAAGGTTGTAAGCGTGTCACGGAGCCTGGGAATGTTTTATAAACTCCAAAACAGTGGATCCCCCCACGTGTTTTGCTTTTTTTTTTTTGGGCAATACTTCCCATAGGAAACCATGTAAATTCATATCATCTGTTGCAGACCCCCAAATACAGTACAAATAAAATTATATTTTATGTATAGAGAACAACGATTAATATTTCACCACATTTGATTTGGCCCAATGGTGGAGGTTCAACTGGATATTTAGTCTTTCTGAACCAAATTTTTTGCATAAGACAAGCCAGGTCTCTGATCCCTGAAATGACTGGCCCTCTGTTTACCAATTAATAAATATAATTAGCACCTTGGAAAGCTGCCATTGTCTTTCATGTGTGTGTTGCCACTGGTCAAAGCGTTCTGTCTCAGAGCTGGTCGCTAAGCTGACCCTAGCAAGTTAAAAAAAAAAGAGGTCAAATCAAATCAAGGGGCAGCTTTGGCGGTTACGGTGCACTCAGCAGAAGTGAAAGGACATTGGGAAGGTGCAGCATCACAGAGGCAAGAGCACACAGGTCCATAGCAACACTGAATGCTGGCATGGAGACCTTTGTTTTTGCCAAAAGAAATTAATAGTCTTGGTCGGTGGAGAAAAACTGCACTTTCTTTAAAAAAAAATAAAAATCAATATCAAGATTGTTTCGCCGCCGTTTTACAACAACCAAGTGCTCGCTTGGATAAGAGGGGATTTATTTGGGTTTTTACAATCAAACCCCATTGTGAGCCGATTGGAAATCTTCATTCATGATTGGAAAGTGAAGACCAGCTGGCTCAGGAGCAAACGGCAGGGAAGGTCTGAGACCGCTGATTACGATGAGATATTAAATCACATGCTTAACTCAATATTAGAGAACTGCTGTGCTGTTAGGAAAAAAAAAAAAAAAAAAGAGGAGAGCGAGGTTGGAGTGATGCACGATGTAAGACAAAGGGCAACGGGTACAGGCTTCATGGTACACTAGACAGGGCAGAGCACAGGGCACAATCCGACTCATCATTACCTTGTTTTGGAGGTTTCGTGCCAATGTGGGAAAACCCAATTTGCCTTTGCACTACATCGCATCCCAATCATGTCGTTGAGCAATGAAAATGTGCCATGATGCTGAATTTATAGTGCACTTAAACTTAAATCCAAACGAGTGCCCAAAATATGAAAATCTGCAAAAGAAAATTCCACGGAAAGTATTTGGGAGCAAACCAAGAAGACCTGGACCTGGACCTGACACGGCAGCCGAGCTCATTATGCAACGTGTGCCCTCCGCGGATGGATTAGCGACGGTGATGCCCTTCCTGTTAAACGTGTCGCAGGGGTCAAGTGGTCAGACAGGTAGAGAGCACGTGAAGCGCACGAGAGAACTCCTCGGCGGAAGGCAATGAAAGGACTTTGTGCGCGCAGTCCAATTCCAAGTGAAGCAGTTTGAACAGAACGAGACAGAAGAGCACTGATGTAATTTCCTGAAGACAAATCCATGGTCAGTCAGACGAGCTGAAATCCGGTTGCTTGGCCAACTTGGTGCCGAGGAACCATGTTGAAGTCAGTTGAGGAGCTTCATGTAGAGCTTTGCCACCATTTAATGGCAACTGGAGCAATTACAAACCATTTGGGTGTGGGTGAATTTCAAATAGGTTGACTGTTCACAGCAGAATTGAGTCCTTAACGCCCACAGGGGGTTCACTCTACTGTCAGCGTGCTGAATTGTTTAATATCCTAATTGTTTTGACTAATCGGCGAGTTGCGCGCTGATGAGGCTTTCAACAGCCCACCGACAAAGCCCACGGTGGAAACGCAAACCTATTCTGGGGTGACTAATCCCAACTGAAACAAATCGTGTTGTTTTAATCGACTCGATAGATAAAACGCGTCAGTGCGGTGTCTATTTTTGCTTGAAAGGAGAAGAGCATGCCGGCAGACAACTCTACGTGACGGTCCACAATGGCGTTGTCAAACTACTCTCGCGTATATTCAACGCTCATTTCGAATGAAGAGACGTTTTCATGAGAGAGGGCGGCAAGAAGGCTTGTCAAACGACGTGTTGATCTATTTTGAATCATATCCCAGAGGGGATTATTCTGCAGTATTCAAAGTAAAAGGCGTACAAAAATATTCCCATTTTATGTTTTTCAAGCGTGGTACAATCGACAAGAGGTCAGGAGGAGGCGGCGACGGCGGCACAAGTTAGCAGGCGCTCATTAGACTTGACAGAAAGAAAATGTGCGGCTTCCCGTTTCTCCCTCTTGACCGTCAGTCTGGTTGAAATCTCGGTCCAATTTCAGTGGCGCTCCCTTTTCAACGGCTTCCCCTTCTAATTATCTCTGACCCTGACAGAAGGGGAATCAAGACACAGGAGCAAGAAGGGACTAGTCCAAGATCACAAACCTCCAACTGGGGAGCAATGCTGAGTAACACCACACGGCCATGTTGCCTCGAAAGATAATGGTGGTGTTAATAAGAAAAATGCGCACGAAGAGTACTGTCCAGGCAAATGAGTTTATATACCTTAAGTGATTAAATTTGCATCTCGACAAAAAAAACCCAATAAAACATCTTCCATCTTACCTCACTGTTGTGCCCTCTGAGGTTGAAGTTGACCCTCTGTGGAGTTGGCCGGTCCCGCCTGCAGTGACTGGATGTAAACGTGACGCCGACGACACCTCGGCCGTTCCCGGTGGCCAGCCAGCCCTCTTCATAGTAGCGCTTCCGGCACACTGGCTTCTCCTTCTCGCTCTTGGGCACGCGGCCTTTCCAGGACAGGCACAGGATGTTGGAGTCGCTGCAGAGGACGGGGCCGTGTTCCACCGAGGCGAACATCCCTGCGTCATATGAGGAGAAGCTACCAGAGGGGGCTTGTTTTGCTCCCTTTAGGAGTCCTGTGCTGAGGTTACAGGTTCAATGATGAGTGTGAGACAGCAATGGTGCATAGTATGTGTGAGTTCCTGGACATCAGTGAAAACCTCTGCGAGGGTCCGGATAATGTCAGAAAAGTTGGAAAATCCGTGTTGGGAAGGCACTTGTCATGACTGAACATCCAGGATGAAACGCATGTAAACCACGAACGAGTCCGCTCAGCATGTCCTGCGGCTCGTGCTCGATCCCGGCGCTGCTTGAGTGTCGCCGCCGCCGCGCTGCGTCCTCATCCTCCGATCCTGGCAGCAAGTGTGAGAGGAGGAGGAGGAGGAGTAGGAGGAGCAGGGACTCCTCTCCATCAGCTGTAGCCCTGCAGGAGCACCGCCCCTCCCAGAAATGTCATAACGCCAGCAAACCTTGGGCATCCCACTGTGGCCGGCCAAAGGAAAAACAGACAACATTCACAGCTCCACTTAGCAAAGCTCATCAATAAACACTGACGTTTGCTTTCACATGAGAAGAGTAATATTCTTATCAGAACTCTTAACTTAAAGGATGTTTCTGGTAAAAGAAAGTGAGTCCATTGAATTTACATGCACGACATGGCGCATGGTCAGGATGGTACCATCTCTGCCTCAATTTAAACCAGGAAAAAAAAACGCTAACCAAGAACGCCCTGTTTATTAGGAGATGAATAGATTATTGAATAATAGGAATGTTAAAAGCCAAACTCCATCCGGGTACATCTGCAAATAATTATTAATGTACTGGCCTAAATTACCCCCTCATTATCCCCTTTACTACTTATGGCACGTTCTAGTTCCATGGCTATTCTTCGCGGCGCAGGAATTTCTAACGACTTCATAAATAATTGAACAAGAATGTAATATCTTGGGTTTTGCTTTAATTAGCACACGCTGATGGAACGAGATAGCCCCTTCGCGTCCAAACACACGAGATAAACAAAGTGGGAATAATAATAGTGTGGTAAAATAAAATAGTCAACATGTGTACTGATGTTACAAAAAAAAATCTATAACAGCCCGATCATCATGATAGGGAAATAGTATCACCGTGTGGAACAAAACGACATTCGCGTTGAAATGATGCTAGGTTGGGGTAACTCCCTGTGAGCTCTGAGCATGAAAACGTCGTGATCAAACAAAAACCACACATCGACGTTTTTTCCCGTCTGCTTTTCATGTCTTTAAATTGTGATGGCGCGACAGATGAACGCGTTTTTTACACTCTTATTATAAATGAAAAAAAAAGAAAAAGACAAGGAGAAAGCGAAAGGCAGAGAGAGAAAGAGAGAAAGAGAGAGAGAGAGAGCGAGAGAGGGACGGCGAACCATCCGTTAACTTTGGCGGATCCAGAACCAGCCAAGGCGGCGACCAAGGGCTGTCCATCGCTACTAGAACTGCTCGCTATTCGGCTACTGCTAGCATGACCAGTCGGCTACTCGTATCGCGTTTTGTTAAACCCTGGGCCTGTAGCTGCTTGTACATAATTTACCCATGAGTAGAATGTCATGCATTGTGATTGATATTTTGTGTATCAAATGCAGAGGGGAGGTAGCCCGGCAATGATGTGGGAAGCTTACCTCGGGTGTTGTCGCTGTTCCCTGCTCGGTGTGTGTGTGAGACGAACCGGAGATCTGCTGGAACTGGCAACAGGGCCTCGACGGAGGGGGTCACGTGATGGTCACATGACGCTATCTTGTCACGTTCAAACCTCGTTTGAATCATCGACGTCAAAGCACGAAAATGAAGCACGTTCAAAATGTCATCCATGTGGTCATACAAATACATTTGGATTGAAAATATGTATGAGTTTCTTTTATAGCTCTCGGGATGTTTTTTTTCCCAATCCGCGCACGTAATTTGGTAATTACATCTGTTGGTGTTATGTACATTCCAGGTCACACAGGGGCAGTGGTACGATACGTATCATTTCCGGTTTCGAGTCCTGCTCTGGAAATATGGCCGCTTCCATGGCGCTTCGAAGAGAATGTTGTTCTTTGTCAAGGATATTCAACGGAATATCACAATCGGTAATGTGTGTGCGTTTATATTTGTTGTTATACATACAAGCGTTTAATCATGACATTGCATGGACGAAATGTACCGTGCTGGTGTCCTCTTTGCAACCTTGCGTCTGCTAATTTTTGCATGTTTTACAGAGAGCACGAGTTTTGGGCCATTGTGCAGGACACAAGAAATGGCTTACAATTGGGTATGTAACATGCTTCCACTGCACACTAGTAAATCGTAAAATTTCACTTATTCAACAAACAATCAATATATTTGGGCCTCTAACTATGCCGGCTATGTAGAACAATTAAATGCATTTTTTTTGCATTCAAATCTCTGCAGGTGTCCCCTCTATCTGAGCCCATCCTTCCACATACCCAGGGTGTTTTCGTCAACAGCGTCGTCAGTGAGTTGTTATCACAATCACCCCACCACTAAAACATCAACATCAACATTACCCAGGAAGCCATTCTCACATTTCCCTTTTAGATCACTGTGACAGAAGAACCCGACACGCTTTACCAGAAGGTGACTGTGATGGTAAAAGGCCACGACAGGGCCGTTTTGGACAGTTATGAGTATTTCGCCACCATGGCGGCCAAAGAGCTTGGCATCAACATCGGAAAAGTGTGAGTCTTGGTAATATGTAGCAGACAAATTTTTTGTCTCTTCTGCGGATATTCCACAAAGTTGCAGCAACACGGCATACATCAAATCAATAAAGAAAAATAAAGACACACACATCACAGAAGTCTGGGTGTACTGTTACAGCTATGTGGTGCCAATTGTCTCTGGTTTACAGTCATTCTGTATACATGCTCCTCTGCTGCAGTTTTGAACCTCCCAAAGACATGGAGAGGTTAACACTCCTCAAGTCGGTCCACATCTTCAAAAAACATAGGGTTCAGTACGAGATGAGGACACACTACAGGTGTATCGAGGTGATTTTTGTATTTAAATATCAGATTGAATAGTGGATAACTATATAAGTTAGCAATTTTTAAAAAAGAGTAGTAGTAGTAACAAAGAATTTGTCTTTGTAGTTGTCTCATTTAACAGGCTCTACAGCTCGGGTATATTTGGAATACATCCAGAGGAACCTTCCAGAAAGTGTAGCTATGCAGGTGACCAAGGTGAGTCGAGCTCTTGCTGTATGCTTGAACCACCGGGGTGTTCATAAGCCTCATCATTTGATTTTTTGTTATCAGACTGCTATAGAGAAAATTCCAGAACACATCCATGAGCCCATGTGGAGGGACGAGCCCACGGAGGAAGTGGAGAAGCCAAGTCAATAAAATGTACACCTGCACTGGTCACCAGCCAATCGCAGGGCACATATTGTGTAGTCTACACTGTAGACGAACAAGCTTTCCGAGGCCAATTGGCTAACCGCTAGCCCATCATGTAGATGGACAATATTATCAATAACTGTCATATTTGTGTCTTATTTTATAAAAAAAAAAGTAAATGGATTCAACAAAACGTGATTGGAGATTGTTGTTTGTGGCTGGGTATTCTGACATTATGATTGGATTGTATTTGAAGGGAAGTCCAATTATAATTCTCAATGTGAGAGCTGAAGTTCACCAATTTACCCTGCAAATTTAGAGTACAAAATAGAATTTACGTCAAACATCAATTTATTTATTTTTTCAGCAAGACAAATGCACTGATAGCTATTAACGGACATCTTTGCAGCTACTTCTTTCCAAAATCGTTCACACGAATAAAATGAGATAGATTACACGATAAAAACGATTACAAAATATCACCAAATGATTTCTCTAATTCCAGTGTCGACAATTGTATCCCCATATACAAAACAAGAAGCGGCCTCTAAAAAATATTTACATCCAGGAAAGAGCAAAGCCACGTCATGAATTCAAACACACTTATTAACATGTAAAGCAGTTATCCTAAAAAAAATGGAAAAAGATAAAAAAAGAAGTCCAAATACGAGCATGGTCTCGTTACGCGCGGGTGCGTAAAATGGTGCCTTTTACGCACGGTTCAGAATGTCCGAGAGCTTGTTGATATACTCGATGGTGTACTTGAGGGTTTGTATTTTGGTCAGAGGCTGGCCCCTCGTGGTGTAGTCCGGCGGCAGGTAATCCCGGAGCTGGTGCAGAGCTTCGGCGAGACTCCTCATCCTCATCTTCTCCCTCTCGCTCGCCTTAACGCGCCTCTTGGTGGACATCTTGGCCTTGCCGTGCGTCCTGGGCGCCTTGGGGCCGGTGCAGCGAGCCCGCTCCGGAGAGCCGTAGGCGAGCTCGCGGTGACCTCCGGAGTAGAACATCTCCGGCGAGGAGCACACGGAATCCACGGAGGAAGAAGAATGAGACTCCGGTGAGGAGCCGGAAGAGTGGAGCTGTTCCCCGACCTTCCAGTCGTTTAGGATTTCGGACGTTGCACCATCAAGGTCCATGTTGAGGAAAATCAGCATCCAGAGATGATGACAAGCAGACGAGTTTCTCGGAGGAGATGACGTTTTTATATGCGGGGCGCATCTCCGGAGCTTTATGGGTTCACAGCTGAGGCGGCGAAAAAAAAAAACGAGTTCAAAGCGAAGCACAAGTGGCAAAATGCGACGTTCGCGGAGGACGTCGTTCGTTCTCACCGACGTGCGAATAAGGCTAAATGGGCGGATAATGCGACAGAAAGACAAATAATTAGATTCCCTTTGTGGGAGATGAGCCTTTAAAGTCTGTGGGGCGACAATTATCAGTTTGATGTGATCTGCCTAATGAAGGGGCAGGCCCGCACAGGACACCCAGAACATTTGTAGGCTAAACTTTCAAAGCGGTGTTTTTGTTTTAATTAAAACGATAGAAATTGAAATAAAATGAGAAAAACGGCATAAACAACTGTATCAGTTTTTTTTATTGTGTGTGTGTTTTTTCCCGAGCATAATCTAAAAATCAAACATTTTGCAGGAAAAAAAGATCCGACAGCAGGCATAAAATGGTCTATCAATTGATTAAAAAGTCAAAATAACTGCATTCCACCTATTCATTTATGAATGCAGCTCTACAAACATCATACATACAAACAAAAAAATAAGGACAACTATGCAACACATAAAGGTAAAATTGGAAAAAAAGTAAACTAATACATTGAAAATGTCTATTAATTTAAATGTGGAAAATTATACACTTGTATTCATGAAACAATAAACTTATGTCACTTCGGTCAATGCTGCTTAAGCTAACCCAAATACATAAAATGCTACCCGTAAAGGGCACGGTGGAAAAATAAGTTAAAACATACACACACATACATAATTTCAAATAAGCTGCTTTATGAAGAACTGTAAAGCCATAATGCAAAAAAAATGTAATTACATATTTATGGCCTTCATTAAATCCCATTTTCCAACGTTAATTTGCATTTGTATAGAACTGCGCAACATACTGAAAGCTGTTCTTAATCTGTTGTCACACTCATCCGCACACAATGCAAAAGTCACTAGTAAATTCATCTGACAGCAAACCGTCATTTGTTTTGTGTTTTTTTTCTGTCCGCCACCAGAGAACCAACTGCTCATTTCTTCAAGCACTTTGGTTGTTTTAAGGGTTTTATTACGACAACGAATCCATGCCAATAAGAATACGGCTGGACGCAAGTTGGCGAGGAGGAGTTCTTTGGCCGAGAGGATGCAGCTGTCACCAAGCTCATGCCAGACCTTTTCATGTCTGAAAAGGTGTTTAAGGCCTCACTCATGATCAAGGGGGCCGACAGCGGAGGGCTGTAAAACCAACAGCTCGCAGTTCTCTAAAGGAACCTGTGTGTTTAAATAACACTTATTATACATAAAAACTGGATTCCTGTTTTTAAAGTTGCTCCAAATTATTGTGAGTCAAGATTTGAACCCCAAACCTCCCAAATGCAAGGCAAACGTGAAAACCACTAAGTCCCCAGTGCTTGCTTTCGTTTTTTAATTATTTTTATTTGTTGATAGTTGGGCAGCACATCCACCTCACAGTTCATCATCATGTCATGATAACTTTCACGTCCTGCTTCTCACTTGAGGAACTTGAGCCTGAGTCTCTCGACCAGCGGCAAAGGGCTGTCGCCGCAAATGACGGATTCGTCGCTATCTAACCCACTGATGGGGGACGCCAGGATGGGCGGGGACATGTCATTCATGTCGGCTTCTGCCTGCTGGGTTTGGCGTTGAAGTTTTGCGACGTGATCTCCACTTGCCGCACTTTGAAAAAAGGATTGGACACTCTCACTGGTGGTTTTCGCTGGTCCACAAACGGGCTGTCGCGGGCGATCTAACAGGAGCCGTCCACCGAACTTGCTCTTGGTGGCTCGGCGAGGCCCGATCTGCCGGTTCTCCGCATCACTATCCTCGCTGGATGAACACACGCTCACGCACACGCTCTTCTTGACGGCCACGCTTCTGTCTTTGTCCACCTGAGACGGCTCAGAGAGGCACCGTTGCACTTTTGCGGCTGCTGTTCTGACAAATTTGTACTTGGGGGCAGGTTTCTTGTCCGCCTTTGTCTGGCTCGGAGTTGCCTCACCTGACATTTTGAGACCGCCGTTGTCTTTATGAGAGCCTGCTACGGGTTTTAAAATTGGCGCAAGGAGGTTTCGTTTTTTGGAGACGTCCTCATTTGCTGCTTGCACCGGCGGGGTGGCCGTGAAGGACGACGCGTCCCAGTCGATGTCGCTAAGACGAAGGGCGTCGATAGCGGCCGGTGAGGAATCCGCCTGAGAGAGAGGGGTACTGGGACACTTTTGGGTGAGTTGCTGACGCGGTTTATGGCTGACAGGTGTGTCCAAAAGCACCACTTGCTGTAAGTTTGGAAGAACGGCTGGCCGTGTTTGGCCGTTGGCTTTTTCCGAAGAGGAGCTCTCGAGGGTCATCTGCGCGAGGAGGTCCGAGACACCATCGGCTTTGTCAGCCATCTTCTCTTTTTTACTCTTTGGTTTCCTCTCTGAAAGAGGCACAGAGACTCAATGTGAGCACCGATGACAAAACCAGGACATCTTAACTTTATTTGGGGCTCAGCAGGGTGGCCCTTAAATGGTGGCAGGTGTGTGCTGACTCCCGTTGATCAGGAACTTGAATGCGATTGGTTAGATATCATAATAATGGTGGAAAAAGTTCATTTTATTTTTTTTAATCACAAAAAAAAAAGGTGTTTGAATAGGGGTGTGTAGACTTTATATCCAAGACCGTGAGTTCTAAAAGTAAAAGGGAAAATTCCATTTTCATGACTTTTCCTTACAGATAATTCTCCCTCTCTACGACTACTTTTCCTGCGCTTCCAATTTCAACGTGGGACGTCAAGGCTCATAGGAGGAAGCGGAAGCCCTCTGCTCGCGTTAAAGCGCAAGGTGAAGCACAACCCTGACGGAGAGAGACACAGAGACACCTCGCGGCTCCATCTGAGTCTTTGATGTGTGTCGGCCAAAGCTGTCAAACTAACATGTTCGGGTGTCGGAGCGGCCGTAACGGCCTCGCTTGCAAAAACAAGCCGACGCTCCCCGTGTGCCTTTGATCGTCATGGGAACAACTTGGCACGTCTGGGTACGGAGCTCTTGGGGACACACGAAATTGATGGATTAAAAAATAAATAAAAAATCCAGCCGTTTTCTAATCCGTTTATCGTCACGGAGGTCGCGGGCATGCTGGAGCCTATCCCGGCTGTCTTTAGGACACCCCGAACCGGTTGCCAGCCAATCGTAGGGCACACACAGACCGACAACCATTCGGCTTCACAACCACACCGAGGGACAAATTCGAATGTTCCACATATCAAACGTATCAAGCAATATTTGACCGAAAGGATGTCGTTTGAACACCATTGTTGTCTTACTCTTCGTCTTGTTCTCTTCAGCCAACGCTTTGTCCCTCAGGTAGCTCCCCACCACCTCCGGGAACGCCACACGAAAGAGGCTCTCCTCCTCCACCGACCTCACCTGGTGCCGATCCTCGGCAGGCCAATCCTCCGCAAACACATAATGATCTGCGAGGGACAAAAAGGGCAATTTTATTTCACCACCTTATTTTCCTCATTTAAAATGAAAGTGAGATTTTTTTTTTTATTGTGTTCTCAATATTTTGGGGTATCATTTTTCACAAATTCACATCGTTTTCCAAGTTCAAATGCAAAACTATGGATGTGATAAACAATGGAAATTACATCACCGCGATCCAGTTACAGAAAACAGAATCCAACTTCTGTGTGTAAAAAACAAAACAAACCCCCCCCCCCCCAACATATTCTTAATATTAGTATTGATGAGGGTTGAAGATCAGAATGTCAGGACAAAAGCTTTACAATAAGCGTACGCACCTCAAAATGCATTATAGAATAATACATTGGAAAAATAGTTAAAATAAAATTAACAATCATGTGAACACAAATTAAAAATTTAAAACGATATTTTTGGGAGGGGTGTGGCGTTATTTTATTTTGCACACCGTTTCAGGTTGAAATGTTAAGAAGAGGGGCTTGTTAATATGACAGATTGCCCAGCACGGGGAGGAAGCCAGTTTAGCACCTAGCGGCTGTTGTGAGGCATCTGCCACCTCTGAAGCGCACCTCACAGCCAGTCACTAACAACCCCCCAGGAGCCCCATCCGTCCCCCGCACCCCAACCTGACTTCTACCCTGCGCAGCAAGCATTCCTGTCACTCAAGCCGAGAGGATGTTTTTGCACCGTGTGTGAGCGCGCGTGTGGTTAAACTTGCCCGGTGTGCTCCAGATGACTTCGTAGCAAGCAACAGAATTCCTCACGCGTGGTTTCAATATCCTTTTTTTATCGGAGAGGGGTGGGGGAAAAAAGGTTTGAAATTTTTAAAAAAAATCAAACAATAGCATTGTAATAAATTTAAATAGGAAAGAATACATCGAATAAAATAATACTCTCGAATAGGACTACCGGATGGGCTTGATTTGCGATGACGTAATTCTGCCGCACATTCTGTTCATCAGCTCCGTATAGGTCATCAGAACCAAAACCTTTTCACTGGTGTAGTGCTTCGGCCAATCCATCTTTTCAAGAGCAAATTTCTACGGGGAAAAAAAGACCCAAAACATTGAAAAAAAAATCACAAATTGTTAAAATATGTGGAACCTTACGAATATGAAAAAGGCCCTGCTATGGATGGACATAATGTATTACCTGCATTGAGAGCATATTTGGCTGCCTCCTCTGGAAGTTTTCGACGGGTTTATCTTTGGATAGCAGAAACTCGTTGATAATCTGCAGGGGAAATTGAAATGAAAGACGTGTTTAAAATAAAAACACACCAATGCAACAGCTATTCCGAAATAAAAACCAAACAAGGCGTATGGTGACAACTCGACCTCTGAAAATGGAAATTGCTGACTCGCCAGCGTTTTCCTGAAACAACAAGGAAACAATCTTCGTAAGAAAAAAGTGCCTCGGATGGCTCTGCTAAGTACAGTGTGTGTAGATGAGACCAATTTTTTTTCCCCTCCATGTACTTTTTGATATTCGCCTCGATGGACTGAGCCTGCCGGGTCCGTTCTGAGCGGTGCCAATCACATGGACACTGGTAGTCAAAATCTTGAGGTTGGCAGAATCGCCGACTGTCGCAAAGCACACAGCCGCTGCGTTCGTGGCCTTTGGCTGAGCCTTAAAACAAACAAGCAAAAGTTTGGAAAACAATTTGTGAAATTAGTTCGTGAATGAAATTTCTACTTGTTAAGCCTCCTGGGGAAAAAAAATCCTATTCTCAACATTTTGCTGTAATTTTGCCTTTGAATCCACATATTTAAGACACTCGCCCAACTCTTATCTGCTCTCCAAGCGAAGGTGCGAGATCAAAGCTCACTCACCTGGATGTCGACATATGTGGCAGTGGGGAAGCTTCTTCGCGACTCCCTGAGACACGCACGCCACCTCGTCTTTCCACCGCATGAACCTGAGAGAATCAGCACATGCCACATCATCGCACCGCTCTGCTTATCTTTGTGGCGCCGCTTATTTTCAATTCTACCTCTGCAGAAGCGTTTGCCCTTTGATGGTCTGGATCAGCTTGAGAGCTTGTTCTTTACCCACGCCCGGGACTCCCTACGAAATGACGTAACAGAAGAACATAAGTTGTGTGTGGTTTGTTTGGGTAGCATGAAACGTACCTTGGGAATGTAATCACATCCGAGGAGGATTGCCAGACCAACAAGATTCTCTCGGGAGAGGCACAGTTCTGTTTGGATCCGGGAGGTCTTGTAGCAGTCCACCTGGGGGTCCTGGAAGGAAATACAACAGCTGATGATGCATGCTGTCCATGTTTTGTTTTTTGAAATAGTAAACTAATAAACGATTTTGTCTGTAAGATCAACTTTAAATATGTGATAAAACTCTTAACATGTAAATGTGTGTTGCCAACATCATCATACAGTGGATATAAAAAGTCAACAGCCCGTTGTTCAAATCTCAGGTTTTTGTGACATCATGTTACACGTTGGAGAGCTAATGAAAGTACCGGTACGCACTTTGGAGTTCATATTGAAGTTTCTGTAGACGGTCCGCGCTCCGTACAAAAACACATCTCCATCATTGGTGATGCAACCATCCACAAGACTGTGTGAGTCCAGGTACGCACACATGGCCTCGGCTTCCCCTGCGGCAACCACCCATGCCACTCCCAGATAGTCAAGCATCTCTGCACACTGCAAACAAGAAGGTGGCAACGTTACACCACGGCAATAATGTTCAAAATCGGTGTCAACGAGCAAAACAACCTCTCGGAGGACAGCATTAAAGCGTCCTCTGCTGGTACTTGTGGAGGATTTCGATGCGTTTTTGGGCCCTCCAAATCGGTTTGCAGTCCTCTGGATCATGGTCTCTGTTTTCAGTTTCGGGGCCTCCCCTTCCATGACGAATACCAGCTTCACCCCCATAAGAATGAGGGATGACACCCGGAAAAATAGATTCCTGTGTATTATCGTGGTTGGTTAATTGAGTTTGCTCCGCTCAGTGAGTTAAATAACAGTCTAAAGAACCCTTGTTCAAATCCAAGGTGTTTGTTAAGTTTTGCAGAAAGGACTAAAACACTGAACAGTCGGACATGCACATTCAAAAGTTTTGATGAGGTAAAGGTTACAGTGTAAGTGGACTTAAAATGAGTGTCGAGTATTACCTCAGATGGGGCTTTGTGACTCTGCCCACCATTGCTTGGACGTGCTGGGCTTCGCAAACCCACAAACTGAGGTCGACAGCCAGCGTCTTCCCGCTCAAGCTATACAGCGGCACCGACTCTCGCACAGGTTCGAGGATAGACCACAAGTCGTGTACACCCATCTCCACACCAATGTGTACTTTTATATGTGGTAAATGAGGAGAAAATTGACAGCGATCGGATACATAAGACAATAACTGAGTCAATGTTTTTCAAACATATGGGCGCCTCTGAGGCAGCGATCCAATTCGCTTTCAATTGACCAATGCACGTTCGTTGTTGTCCTCAAACCCGTAAAAATTGTGAAAATTTATTTAAAACCCGGCATAGTTTACAAAAAATATATATAAATATCTAATATAACGTAAATGAATAGTTAAATCCGACAATAAGAAGATTACTGAGTTCAAAACGTGATAACTAGAGATCGATGAACAAAGCGGAACGTCCGCATTGTCGCACTAATTTGACGTCATCTTAAAGCACCGCCAAATCGGTGTTACCATGGACACAAGGGTACTGTTTACAGACCGAGACAGCCGTAATTTCACAAATTCTAAAGGGAAAAACTGAACTAAAGTACTCTATGAACTACAAAGTTGATATATCTCAATGACCATAAAGACCACCAACTTATCATCGGAAATGTCTGCTTCACGTACGAACGGTTGGTACAATTTAACAATTACATGTTGTTTTGTAGCGCTGCTCAACTCACTCGAAAGATCCCGACTTAACTTGTGCATCATGTATACAATTAATATAATGCATATTTGCAATGAAACACATGAGATGAACATGCATAAAACCAATTATTGCTGGGTGTATGACGTTCCTCTTATTTATTTACTTTTTTCAGACTTGGAACCAAAGTTCCACATCAAAATAGTGGGCTTGATTAAAGAGCAATCTTTTCACATTGCCAAAAGCATCATCGAGGTAAGCAGCTGCGTGCAGAAGTTTTGGTTCAATGGAATAAACTGTCCTTCGGTTTGAATTAATTGTCTACACATACCCTGCAATTGGCTGGCGACGAGTCCGGGATTTACTAGCTGCCTCTTGGTCAAAGTCAGCTGGGCTAGGCTCGATAATATACAAAATGATTGGATGGATGACTGGATGGATGGATGTTCTGACGTGATTTTCTTTTTCCCTATTTACCAAACAGGGACTAAAACAAAAGTTTCCTCGTGAGTTTGTGGATCCAGAAATTCTTGCATTACTTGAATTTGACTGGCATGCATTTCTGGACAACCAGAAGAAGGTATTTTGATAAAATAAAGAATGGTGATTGTATGGTATGAATGGTATTTTATATTTTTTAACATTGGCCATAGCCAGAACAGAATTGTTGCTCTGTTCTTGGTTTTTCATATGGAGATGTGCAGCTCAGTGTGAATCCTTCCGGGTGGGATGCAGGGCCACAGCTCACCCCCAAATCCTGGAAAATCCTAAAATATCTGCCTTCAACAGAAAGCTCTGATGTATATCCATTTTTCAAAGTAGATGCAATGCCAAAATATGAACAGAACATTTCTGTTTTTGCTTCGTGATCCTAACATGTATTCAAGTACATCTTCAATGAATTAAAAAAACTTCCCCACTGTTGACATCATGTGACATCCTCTTGTGACTAAAGGAAATGCGTGGTGAAATGTGGCAGTTCTCCAGTGGCGTCATGTGCTTTGTGGATGGCCAGTTCATTGGGGACAACGATGCTCTCGTCACCTGGGCCAAAGACCAGTGGGCTTTCACGTGCGACCAGCCTGAGGCTTCCTGCGTGGACGAATACTACCTGAAACATCTCCAAGCAACTCGGGCAAGTCTAACATCAAACCACAGCAAACCATAGCCACAAATATAAACAAACCGGTGGTGCCTCTTGCTCAAAGTCAAAGACTTTTAACAATATGAACCAACTCGTCAAAATAGGATCTGAATCAAAAGTCTCGTAATATTAGTTAGATAGCTTTTGTTTTTTTGGGGAGGATGTGTTAAAAATAAACTGTTGTGTTTCCTATTCAGCACAGGTTTGTCTTCATGGACATCGAGATTGGAGGAGAGCCAGTGGGGCGGTTGTTATTTGAGGTAAATTGATGTCTTTTGGAAAAAATACATATTCAACCTGGCAGTGAAAAATGCAGTCTTAAAACTGCTGTGTTCAAAGTAACACAAATTGGGTCAAACAGCTAATTCAGCGTTGCCTACGCTGTGTTATTTATACCTAGGGGATTGGGTCAAGATTTGATCTGAGGGTGTGGGGTGATAACAATTCTGATGAGATAATGCTATCAAGAAATGGGTTACCAGATTATCAGTCGTACTGTGGTTAAAAATAACACACCCAAGACGCAATTTTCCCTGGTCAAGGGTCGCCATAGTGAGTCACTCACATGATATGTTTGGCACAGTTTTAACACTAAGCCTTGGTGTTAATTGGTGCTTTTTTATATGTGCCCTGCGATGTCTTTGTGACCTCTCCTGGGTGTATATCGCTTAATGTCCAGAGACCCTTAAGGGGAACAAATGCTATTGAAAATGGATACATGGACGTTTTCAAAAAGTGT
Source organism: Hippocampus guttulatus (assembly GCF_054856545.1). NCBI lineage: Eukaryota > Metazoa > Chordata > Actinopteri > Syngnathiformes > Syngnathidae > Hippocampus > Hippocampus guttulatus. Next base: position 1,092,076 of record NC_141283.1, on the reverse strand, counting down.
CATGAAACCATCCTCAGAATATTGCAGCTGAGCAATGTGCTTCACCAATCTTTGCTCTTTTCTGTCACGCAGCTCTTCTCGGACGTGTGTCCGAGGACGTCGTGGAACTTTGAGGCTCTCTGCACAGGAGAGCGGGGCCAGTCGACCGGCGGTTATCCGCTCTGCTACAAGGGCTCCCTGTTCCATCGGGTGGTGCCCAATGGCTGGGTGCAAGGAGGAGGTACGCCACGGCCCAGGCACATCACACTGCTGCCACTTTAATCAATAAATATAATTTAATTTAAATGAATGTTTTGCATGTTTTGGGGCTTTTCTTTGCAGATATTACTCCAGAAAGAAGAGGAAATGGAGGCGAGGCCATCTATGGAGCAACGTTTGACGGTACGGCAGCCGTTGAATAATGACTTTTCAGTGTTATTTGTCTGACCGTATGTCTGCATTCAGATGAGAGCTTCGCTCTTTCTCACGCCAAGCGAGGCACTCTGGGTATGGCCAACAAGGGGCCACACAGCAACGGCTCCCAGTTCTATATCACCCTGCAACAAACACGGTGGATGGACTTGACCTATGTTGCCTTTGGGTTAGTCGCCATGATGAAACATTCAGCGATTCAATCGCAAACCCTTGCATCTTCAGATTTGATTAAGCATGTTTTTTATTTGCTTATTTTAGTCAAGTTGTGGAGGGTGTCGACGTCCTCAGGAGGATAGAAGAGGCCCCCACCACCAATCAAAGACCCAAGAAGGAATGTACAGTTGCAAACTGTGGTGTATTTAAACTATAGCTCATATTTAAAAAAATAAAATAAAGAAAAAACTATTTGTTTTACAAGAACTGTTTGAAACCATATGTATTGAAACCGCCGTATATGAAATACGTATTTGTTGGCTTTTTCATTTAAAATGTTTATCAACCAGAGTCGCCAATCTTGCCTTTGCCTTGTGTTAGCCTTTGTCAGTTTTTGGCCTCTTTATAGTTTTAGCTTTGGGGGAAAACCCCCTCTTCTGTCTCGTCTTCTACCTTTGGTTGTTCTTCCTCGTATGCTGCGTTTTCTTGAAGAAAAAAAGAAAACATCCAACCATATCCCCTAATTTGTCTGAAAATGAATATTTTCAAATGGCAAATATGTATTTGTCCATTTCTCTTTGCCAGTCACGTATAGCGACTTCCATTACATGTCAAAGGGTGCACTGATTACACTGATGGCGTCCTTCAGCTTTGTGTTCAATTAAGCAGGCCCAGAATTCACACAAAGTAATTAAGTCAATTCAAATGAGACGGTAAATGACGTCACACTATTGGCCCTGCCCCTCCAACCTGCCCCCGCCTCGCCCCGCCCCCAAAGTAGAAGGTGTCACATGATCTGTCAAGTAGGAAGCGTCTAGTTTAGCCTGCGAAGCTTCTTCTGCCTCCCTCGGTAGCCTCTAGTGCCAAACTCGAAACGACGAGCCCGAGAAAATCACCGCCATCTCATTCCCGACACGTATCTCGTCGCCGCTCTAATAAGTCGACCGCAGCCATGAACGCGAAGGTGTATTTGGTCGCCGTGGCAGCCGTGGTTGTCATTGGCGCGGGCGTCGCGTCAGCCTCAGGTAAGTTCACCGGACGGTCGCTGGCTCGCGCCGATGCTAACGGCTAACCGACTAGCCTCGAGCGACTCGACGCATTTCCCAAGACCTTCAAGATCGTGTACACAAATGAGAAAATGGCCCCTTAGCTCAAAAGGCAAGGTGAATAATATTTTAATTGAGGCGCAAGTTGATGTCACTGTTCCCCCACCGGGTGCTACGTATTAAAAAATATCCAATTGGCGACGAGCCAGTTTCATTTCCACGCTGGTCAGCGTGTAAGCTAGCCGAGCGTTGCCGTGTTAAAGGCGAACTAAATGACACTCAGTTCCACAATTTAAACCAATAATTTCTATTTCGTTTTGATTTGAATCTGGAAAAATTAGATGCAAGTTACAGCAATCGAACACGTGTTATTTGTATGTGCGTAGGTAAGGTGAGCCCCATATTTGTTTCCATACAGATTACTTTTTTTTGGTCATTTAAACCACAAACTGTCTTTTCATAAAAAGACAATTCTGACAGTTTCACTTCAGTTTTACCATTGGAAAGGGCTTGTGAAACCCCGTTAAATAAATATAGTGAGAGAGTTGTTCCCTCATTAGAATCAAATAAGCCATCTTATATTTAACAACGTATCAAGTGGTCTTTGTGCCTCAAAATTAATAGTTTGGGGACCCCCCCCCCCTCAGGAAATCTATTTTAAAATAAAGGAGATAGGTGAAAATGCTCAACAAAGCAAGCCCACAAGTGAGCAAAAATTAGAAATAAGAATTAAAATAAATCCAGATTTATTTAAAAAATGTAATTGGTATGTTTGCAGATGAATGCCCCACCCTCAACTGCACTGCTTGTGACCCCGCGAATGACTGCCAGTGGCTCAACTGCCCATCATGTGAGTATCCTTCCATCCCTAAATGTGCGTATGTGTGTCAGGTATGCGCGACGAGAGGGCCACAGGTCGGTCTTTGTGAGGCCCGAATTGTCCGCTCGGACTCCTCCTGATTCCTGGGAATGGAGGGAATGTATGTAAGGACCGCTGGCGTCATGTTGCACAAAACAGCAGTCGCGTGACTGTGACAGGCCAGTTTTCGTTATTGTTTTGGGCTCACACATTGAGGATTAACAGCAGTTGTTGCGATGACTGGTTTCCTTTGAAATGTTTTATCGGGCAAGGTCTGTTTACGCCAGATCCGTTCCCTATAGTGGCGGTGTAAGCAGAATTTGTACATGTAGGAACATGCTGCGCTCGTCTACTCTTGCCCCCCCCCCCCCCCCCCCCCGGACCCATGCAAATCTGCTTAGCTGGACTAAGTTGATTTTGTAATAGCCACCAAACACACACTAAAAAAATGCCTGTGTGGTTAGGTCAGAAGAATAGAACAGATTATCAGTGTCAGGAAAAGAGTTTACAGACTTTTTGGCTGTAACTCACATAAAAAAAGAAAAATTAAAAAAAAAGACCAACACACACTCATATCTTGACCACTCGTGCGACTGCACATATGAACAAGAGTTGCATTAGGCGTGTGATAATGCCTGATGCTCGTAAGTCTGACTGAAAAAGTAGCAGAGGAAGCAAGGCGACCTTGTGGCAGGAAACCTGACTTGTCTTCACACCGCGGCCCAATGAATAAGGAAACCAAAAAAAGCTTTAGCTGCAGGAAAGCTTGTCTCCAAATGAGTGGCTAATCCTGACTGTTTTGGTCAGATTTGCGCCACAATCACTTCATTTGAGAGCAGGCGGGGATCTCTGAGTTGTCGACCGGTTTGACAAGTCAACCCAATATGAAGATTTGATTCCGAAACTGGTCTGACTGCTTGGCAATGTTGTCAAATGCCGTGATCCCAAGCGTTTTTTTTTCTTTTTTTTTAATGCTAAAAGGTTTGCCGTATTCCTCTCACATTGCACATGAGGAGAGGGGCGCAGAGGAAAATATAACGGGAAAAAAAATCACAACAATTCAAATGGATGTCGAGTTGAAAAAGCGTATTTCAAAAATACAGCGAAATAGTGTATATACCTAAAGTGTGACTTTGAGTTGCAAGTTGTTGCTTTTTAAAAAATATATTAAATGATGACCGCATCTCTAACTCAAACCCTATTCGCAAATGATCTTTTCCATTAAAATAAATGAAAATGTCATTAATCCGTTGCAGCTTTCCCCACAAAAATGACAAATGTAATGTGTGTTAAATGGTATCGATCTGTTAAAAAAAATGGTATTGTATATCCTTAATTCATTGAAGGCCAACAAGCTCCTAAGAGGTTACAATGTTCAGCTCTACGATAAAGACCTTTTATCTAAAGTCCACAGAAATTTTGCAATTGGTGTTTGCCGAGACACTTTGAGGCTTTGGCAATCCTGAACAAAGGATCTGGCAGGATATACTTTCGACAGATGTAACAGTGCTGACTTGACACATCCACCAAGTTTGTCTGGAGCCAAAGTCTCTTTCTGGCTCAAGAATGGCTGACTTGTTGTTGTTTTTGAACCCAGCAAAAAGTGCCCATAACCCTAGCCATCAATGGCTGTTTTGAAAGTCCGGAGGAAGCACTGGCAAGCTAACACCCCCGCAATCATCGCTGCTCCCAAGCCATCTGAGGCCTCATTTGTAGTTTGTATAAACCACCACCTCGCTTGCAAATATCCAAGTGCAGGCCCAACCTTTTCACACCTGCCTGTTAAAACAACGCAATTTTTACCTATGGCCGTGCAAAGTTTCCCCAAAAGGTGTCAAAAATATTTCAACCGACATGTGACAAAATCCTTTGGCAGATAATTGCGTAACGAATCCACTGCAGACAATGAGGCGGGATCTGGTCAGCTTTGTGTGCAGAACAAGTTGTTTTTATAATGTTCAGTTTGTATGCTGGCATGGTGAATCATAAACCGGATCTGACAAACAAGCGTTAATTGAGCTTCGCAAGATGTGGTTCCACAGCCTTTTTTTGTTTTGTTTTAAAGACAGCAAACATACATGGTCTTAACTTATTGATGAATGGCATCCTTTCCTCGAACATGTTTAAAGTGACGTGAGTGGGTTGGAAAGAATCCGCAGTCACAAGATGCCGTGAGTCACGACTCGCTGAGAAACGCTAATTCATCCGTAACGGGTGAGCGCGGATATTTGTCGATCTGAGGTTTGCAGAACTGACCCGTTGTAAACACAATAATGTTTTATTGGGGAAAGCGTCGATGTCTGGACTTCCTCTTTTGAGGGGCAGGAAACATTCACGGAGGTCCAAAGTCCCATTTGTTGGTTAATGAGTAATTGGATTGCATGATCCATCCCTCTACAAATGTATTGAAACACTCAGACCAATATTTAATTTTTGATTATATGGCCTCGAGTTTAAATGTCATTAAAATATGCTTTTATTTCTGTACCTCACTCTAATCCTTTGTCGTAAGGCATCCATTTTTCATGAGATGTGACCGACAGGTGTATTTTGTTGACCGAGTGTCTCCCAATTATGTCCAAATCTGGCACCGGTTGCTAAGATACCAAGCAGGAAGTAGCTTGGTGCCTAAAACTGCTCCTCTTGGATGCGCAGTCTATCGTCACAGCGTATTTGTCGTTGCGAGGCCGCCATTGCGCAAGCTGTTTTTGTAATCTCATTGCGGACACACTAAATTTGGAATTTGTACTGAATCAACGGCTCATTTACTCATCGTGGATGCATCATTTATGGCACGCTATTTTGCCTCGGTTGCTTTCAGCTATTCAAATAAAAGAGAAATGAAACCCATGAATTTGTCTTTGTATTTCAGCACCCGTTGGCGGCGGTTGCTACAACGTGACTCTCCTGGATAAAAACACCACCTGTAGCAACGCCAGCTGCTCCGGTAGGTCTCCCAACAGTACAAGAACCTCATGTGTCACATGATCTGACTAAATTGAATGATTATATTACGTGTTTTGTTCACGTCGGGGTCAATAGAGCGCACGTCCTAAACGACGTGTGCTAGGCGACCTTCGTGTATTGAGGCCAAATGATCGTGGCTATCAACCCTGACCCAGATCTGAATGCCGACATCACATTTTTACAGCCTCCTTGCGTTTAGTTGCGCACCAAATTTCATCGTTAACTGGACTATAAAGTCACGTGAGTGCTACTTTGCTTTGAATGTGTCAGCTCTCTGCCTTCTGTCTCTCGCAGTGTTTTTTTTATTTTATTTTATTTTTTAACATAATTTGAACTGACATGGGAGTGTATTTCAATGTGTGGTTTCTGTGGTATCTGTGGCTTCCCCCGTTTTCAAACTCTTGTCCCGGTGATGGTTTCCTGTCCAGCTGAGCCGACCCCAACCCCGCAGACTCCCACACCTGTTGCCTCTACCACTGCAAAGTCCTCTACCCCTGTTGTCACAACCTCTCACAGCAGCAGTCCTGAACCCACCACAGGTAACCCCCGCAACCCCTTCTTCGCTTCCTCCTCCTCCTCCTCCAGCTGCCTGCCTCGCGCACCCTACTGTGCTTCTAAAGTATTTTTGACTGGAACCTTGCCTAATTCAGTATCTAACTTTAACAGAATGACAGGTGCACACCTTCCTGTTTGTCAGCTTGTTTTGAGTGATTCAGGTCGGCAACCTTTTTATACCCAGAGGGATTTCGTCGCGGTTTCCATGGAAAAGAAAAACACTGGGCGCAGCAAACACTTTTTGACATTTGAAACGACAATGGTGGGGGGGCAGAGGTTGACTCCGGGGAAATCGATGTTTCAGAAAAGTCATTTTATTTACTAAATGAACACATTTTGAACTCTTATATAAAAAATAAAAAAAAGCAGGGTTGAAGGTATCTTTCAAACAAATTGAAAAGCTGACCTTAAGAGAAAACTTCTAGAGCTGAACTTCTTAGCAAACACAAATGCTAATTCAAATGATCAATCCATTGGAAATGCATCTCCCTGATTTTTCTGCACAATTTCAGTCTTGCTCCGGAGCCGCAGGTTTCCGACCCCTGCACACTAGAATACACCCAATACAATTTGCAGTTCATTCATTGAAAATATGCCGTGAAAGTTTTTCCCAAAAAAAAAGAGCCCAAACGTTAGCTCGGTGAGCATAAGATTGTACGATTCACTGAAAAATGAACATAACAAACGTGATCTTTGCCAAATGAACTTGTGGCACTCTCTTATGGTTTATTGCTTGGAAAAAAAACTTTTGAACGATGCAGCGCTTAACAGTCACTGTGACCCAACCGCAGCCAATTCAACCAACACTTCGACTGCGGCGCCGACACCCACTCTCAACATCTCCACAGTTGCACCCACAGCTTCGTCCAAAAATTCAAGTAAGTGGCTGGTGGGACTTGCACACTAACTTGGATTGTTATTTGTATTTTGAAGATAAGCTTACATGGGGGGTGGGGGGGTAAAATGGCACTTTCAATTTAACATTTCAGCTTGTCTGTTTCGGGGGGAAAAGTCAGATTTTATCAAGAATGAAAAAAAAATCGGAGTTGGTCTTTTTTTCCTGAGTTAAAAAGAAAAGTAACATTTTCAAAGGAATTTTTTTTTATAGAAAAAAAAATTCAAGACGATATTTTGACTTTTTTTTCCCGCCCAAAAAGTTTATTTACTTTTTTTTTCTTCATTTAAAATAAATAGGGTGATGCCAATATTCTTTCAACTGCATAAAATTCAACAAACCGATTAATTGTGCTTCTATTCTTCATCCACTGTAACAACGGGTGCGTCTTTCTTTCCCATCGACTCTTCCAGGCAGTTCCACGACAAGCGCCCCTGTGACGCCCTCTCCGGCCCCTCATAAGAACTCCACTTTCGACGCCGCCAGCTTCATCGGCGGCATCGTGCTGGTGCTGGGACTGCAGGCGGTCATCTTCTTCCTCTACAAGTTCTGCAAGTCCAAGGAACGCAACTACCACACCCTCTGAGGCCGCGCCACGCGCGCTCAGGTTCCACGCCTCTCAGAATGTACCCCCGTTAACCAAAACACTCCCGTCCGCTTCCCTCGATGACTCTAACAGTGTTTCCGAGCCCCCCCGCAAGCCTCCATTTTACACCTCGTAAATCAGTGACACCTGCAAATTGATGCTGTTTGAAGTCTCCTCATAGAAATGAGCTGATTGTCCCGTAAGAGGGAAACACTGTTGGAGTTGTTCAATGTGACAACTTTCCAAAAAATTCACTTTAGCTTTTAGCCTGTCCAATCGTTTCCGGCCCCTCTCCCGAACGCCGTTTTATCTTGTATATGTTGGTCGTAGTTGAAAAGGTTTTGATCACCCCCCCCCCCCCCCCCCCCCCCCCTCACACCCACTCCCCCGCCGCGGTTAACAAGCCATTTGTCAGGAGAGCGGCTCGATTGGTGTTGTCTTGCTGTGGGCAAAGATCAGCCGAAGCGAGTTATAACGTTGACCGCTGCCCCCTCGTGGACAATTGCATGCAATAAAAACATCAAGTCCCATCTCCTGTCCGCCGTCACCTTAGATCCCCCCCACCCCGCCGGCTGTCCGATTGCAGCGACGGTCGTCAAAATGGAAAAAGATTGTATAGTATTTTTAGGAATGTCGAAGAGTTAGTTTAATGCCGAGTTAGACGCGAGCGACGTGCGCCGTTCCTCGATGGCGGACCGTAACGCAGTAGGTGCCAAGTGCCTTTAAACGTCTGGCGTGGCGTCGACGAGGAAACTCGAGGGGAAGAATGGGTTTTATTTTTTTCCCCCCCCACTCGAGTGTAGTGACGTGTATCCCAGCTGGACTGAAGAGCCTTAGTTACCCGTGGAAAGACGGTAGAAGCCCGGCCGTATTAAAAGTCAGATTTGAACACCTTTCCCACCCTCAAAGTAGATGGCGAGTTCACGTACGGTCGTTATGACTTGACACTCCCGGCAATCGGCGAGTGTCACTTCTGTTGTATTGCAGGGTTTGGTTTAATGTTATGGTGAAGAAAATGTTGATAAATGAGGAGTCTTGTTGGCTGTGTGCTGCTATTTTCTGTTTTGTTTGCTGTCATTTAGTCGTCATGTCCATCTTTTAGGTTTTCGTGAAGTTCAGGGAAGTCTTAATGAAGGAACGTCGATCTGCCTTTTTTTTTTTGTGCGCTTTACAGAGCTCGTCACTGAATGTAGGGTTGTTGTTTTTTGCATGCTGTTTCCTTCTTTCCTCTTTATATGTAACAATTAAGGCCGAAATGATTCATACTCTGGCCAAAGTGGAGTTCACGTGAATATAGGTTTGGGTTGGAAATAACACAAGAAAAACTTTATAAAATGGTTTCAATGTCACAAAAAAATTGCATTTCTTCCAAATTGTCTATTTTTGATAGTTCTTTTGCCACTTGTAATTTCCAGCAAAAAATTGTTGCCCATCGTGTTTGGCAGGCGACGACTAGTTTTGGGTGGGCAACTCTTTGGCCAGGCAATGAATCAATTCTGTCCTCAAGTGTATTTGCTTCTTTGGATATTTTTTTTCTTCCCCCCATCCTGAAAAGCCACTTGATAAATCGTGAAGAGAATGCCTTGAAACCATGAGCCGTTTTCACGCCAAATCCCTCCGTTTTGGCACGGGACTTCAGCATTGTACTGACGAGCTTTGCTTGTGCCGCGTTTGTACGGTTCGGAAACCAAAATCAAATGCTTTGTGTATTACTCGGCCGCGCAGTATCGAATACAAACTTGCTTTGCAGTACTATCGGCAGGTGGGCATTAGGCTACAGCCCAAAGATGCACAGGGAGTCTTTTTTGCCTTAGCAACATCCCATTTTTAGCCACGTTTACAAAAAATACTTGTGAAGCGTCCACCGACGCTGCTACGTTCATCAGGCCTGAATTCCTAAAAGACGAGCGTCGCACGCTCAGATTGTCGCAACACGTGTACATTATCGCCTGCTTCTTACTTGCTAGCCGCGCGCTGCTTCTGGAAAAGTGCCTTACTCAGTTAAGTTTGTAAGAGGGGAAAAAAAAAGAAATCCTGCTTGTTCATGTACCTGTAAATGGTTATCAGCTATTTCAGACCTGTTTAGACTTTTTTTTTTTTTTCGCCATGCCTAGCCTTAACTTAAAATTAATTCTTTTGGTAACATACCACATGCCTGCTTATTAAATGATCTCCTTTCCAAACTGGCAGCCGAGCGGCGGTACAGTTTCGATCCTTTTTATTTTCAATATGTAGAAAAACAAAAAAAAAAAGCTTCAGCATTCCCTTGCATGGCCCACTGATTGCTAGGCGCGCGCACACCGGAGTGCCATCCATTTGTGTTGCCTTCTCCAGATGTCATACTTCTTGGTATGATTCCAATGGCTATGTACAAAAAAAAGTGGCCTTTTTATTTCTGTCTTTCCATGTGTTTGCATTGTTTTGGTTTTTTTCCAAGTGTGGCTTTATGTTGCAGCCTGTTGACCCAATAAAGTTTGTTCAAACAAGCATCACCGTTCTCCTTGGAATATAGATGAATGTCTGATCTTTTGTTTTGGCTCTACCGCAGCAATTTTTAAGGGCGTCACCGGATGGAAAGAGGCTTGCGTCCCAGGATAAAGTTGACGCCTGTGAATGTGAAGTCAGCTTTTTTCTGTGGTGGGAGTAAATGTTGAATGATGTGGATGTTCATATTTTTTAAAAATTACTGTAGCTCATTTTGATTTTAAATTTTGTCGGCACAGTTTGAACATGAACACAGCACTTAAAATAGGAAACTAATAACCTAAAATGATTCAATAAGAAATGTGTTGTACCCAATTTAAAAATTGTATCTTGACCAAGCTTCCCAGGTTGTTTGAGGTGCTTGCGTGTAAGGAGAATCCTTGTTTTAATGTCCTATAACCCTTTAAAGTGCTTCAAAAATGACTACAAATTTGTTTCCCCACAGGCACTCATGCTGTCTTTTGGTATTTTTCTCAAAAGTTTCCAGGGTCACTGCAAAGTTTGCTGCTTTCTGGCTCTCCCCTGCAAAAAGAACCACAGTGTATACTTTCTCCAATGACAAGTGTTTTAGTGTGTGTTTTTGCAGTTTGTTAACTTCCAACTGGCCCGCAAACCCTTATTTTGGGATTTCAAGTTATGTCCGCAAGAATGTTGAATGGGCTCGTGCGTCGAAATTCCCATTCGAGGACTGCAAAACTGCCGAACAGCACACCATTAAACTCGGGAGCTCAGGAAAGTGGACTGGCTTTGTGTCTGTGGGCGGGTGGGAGCTAATCTGGTTTGCACATCCAGTTGTGCTGGGTAACCTAATGCAGCAGCAGAGGAAAAGCAAAACCTCAGGGCCCTTCCGCCATACTGTTGATTAGCAAAGGTGGGCGGGGTTAGCGGTCGAAGAAATTAGCTGCGTTTAAAACCCAAACAAAATGGGGAAAAATAGATTTGGTTTACCTTCCCATTTTTATTTTGAGGATTAGATTGTATTATTTCAGAAGTACCGTCTTCTGTTCAAAGAGAAATGAGCACTTTTGACCCAAGCATACCGGAAACGGACAAAAAAAAGGTCCTGTGGTTAGTTCCTTTGGCTCATGCTACAAAATTCACACGACCCAACCTCAACTATTTTAATCTCGTGCCCTAACGTCATTCAAAATTTCCAATCCGGAAACAAACTGAAATTTGACACCTCTCCCATTTGTATGAAAACGGCTCAACACTGCTATCTAGTGAGTACTCATTGCATTAACTGGCAAAATTGTAGAAAATATGCTTTATTTCAAATATGCACTATGTAATATACAACAAATCATTACAACATGACATGGTTAAAAATAAGATCTAAAAACGTGTAAACTGGTTTGACAAAGTCATTCTTGACTAAGCTTCCCAGCAGATGTCTTCTTCTTTGAGGCTGTTGCGTAGCTTCTTTGTTTCCCTGAGAATGTGGAGGCTCTGCTGACCTACGCTGCTCGGCCTGTCCTGATGATGATGTTTGCTCCTGGCAGGAGACGTTGACAACGGCTGCATGGCACTTGGCTTCTTGGTCATCTTGTTGGTGGCGTGTGGCTGCTGGGTCAACTTGTGGACCTGAAGGAATGACAAGAATAAATGTCTGGTTTAAAAAAAACAAATGGTAAGAAAAAAACAACAACCAATGGTTAATGTTTTTCAATGCCGAGGGTGATTCTTATTTCATTTATTGTGAAAATAATTGTTGGTGGCAGTCCTAACATACACACTTATGCATGGATAAGGTCCTGTTTGTCCTACCGACTGCTGGTGTTTCCTCAGTTTCGTGATCTGCGCTCCTTTTTTGTCCATCCTGGCCACCATACTTTCTAGTTCTCTCTGCAGTTCGTGCCTTTGCTCCATATGCTGAGTGGCGTCGATCTGACGCATCAGCTCCTGATGTTCACTGAAATTTCCCACGCGTTTAATCATCGCCAAATGTGTCTATTACGGCAATCTCGGCTGGACTCACAAGCCCATCTGTCCCAGCTCGTCTTGCAGGGCCAGCAGAAGGTCGGACAGCGAGCCCAGCGACTGCGCGTCGGGCTCGGCCTCCCCGTCTCGCCTAGCCGCCGGCTGGGCGTCCATGCGCAGGCTCTTCCTGGCACCGCAGCCCGTACGGTTCAGGGCGCTCACCCGCTCGCATAGCTGAGGCTGGTGATGCTTCATCATGTGCAAGATGCTCTGCACGTTGGCGTGTACCGAGTGGCTCGGGTTGGTCGACTGGAAGGAGAACGCAAATGCATCGAAATATTCCAAGGGGACTGACAACCAAAAGGTAAGGGTGAATGCTTTATTTTGGTAGGTCACTCCTTACCATTCCTGCCACAAAGGGAATCCTTTTGTGCTTCAGTGACGCACTCTCATTCTGTCGGGGGGATTTCTGAAATAGATCACAATAATCAGATACCGCCAATTCATCCCCATTAACCATTTTAAGGCTTTTAAACAATACCAGCATGGGCTTTTGGGGGGTCTTCGTTGGCTTAGTCTGCTGGGCAGCGGGTGGAGAAGACAGTCTAAGATTGAGGTCCAACTCTCGTTGCAGCTGTGGACATGGTGCCAAATTGTTTTTAACCACACGGCATGTAGAGAGGTCCAAAAGTACGACAAATGCATCTGCATGTGGAATGTACAATGGCAAAAAGGTCGCTTAATTTGAGGAGATTTTGACTTACCTGGCCTGCTTTCTCCTGCACGAGTTTCCGCTCATGCTCCTCCTTCAGAAGCCTCTGCTCCAGAACGGCAAGCTTCATCTGTCAACAGCAGTGTCAAAACTAATGACTGCAAAAAGTAAAGTGGAAAAAAAAGAAAAAAGATTTGGGGTAATAACATAAATCTTACCTCTGACAGATTTTGAGTCCTGCTCAATTTGATACACTCTGATTCAAGTTTCTGCAGCTTTTCGTGGTGAATTTTCTCATCTGGGTTGCTTGGCTGCTTCTCTTGCTTCTGCTGCTGTAGGGTTGTGTTTCAATGAACACACGAGTCAAATTATTATATAGACTGATATAGATATTGATAGTTGGCTCTCAAGGTCAACCAAAACCATGGTACAATTGTCCATGCATCGTACCTGATTGTCCGCCGGTACATCCTTGTCCTTCCTGGCGCTGTCCACCATCCTCCTCATGTAGTTTAGCTGCTTCTCAAGCGCTTTACAGCGAGACTCGGCAGACTGCAGCTTAGCGTCCAGCTCTGTAATCAAGGCTCAATCTCAGTTAGGAGGCATCACTTTGCTTTCACCTAAAAGCAAAAAAAAACAAAAAAAAAACAACAACAACAAGATGTTATTACCTTTCCTGTTATCACCCTCTGTTACAACCAGGCTCGCTGACATCGCAGCGGGCTCATGCTTCCCCGCATCGTGTGAAAATTGTGGGTGGCTCTTTTGTGCTTGTAGCCGTTCCTGCTCCAGGCGTTTTATTTTCTCCTGAAGGGTCCTTAGTGCTTCCACGACACCTGAAATGAGGCAAGCAGACTGTACCTGTAAATATATATTCTAGTGACAGTGAGGAAAAAGAAAAGCCAAACACCTCACGTACCCTGGCTGCTCTGTTTAGTCGATTGGAGTCCAGGTCTGTCGATCAGGTGCTCTGCGCCTTTGGGGGAAAGCTGCGCTTCTTTTGGGATTGCCAGTATCTTGTCCGGAGGCTGGTAATAGCTCCCTATATAGCTATTCTTGGAGGGGGAGTCTGAAAACTACACACAACGCAAACCTCCCTTATGGTTTACATACTACCACTTGGCAAAACGATTAAAATATTGAGAACTAGATTAATATATTGTCATGCATCATTTACAGAGGCTTAGGTGCAAATAAACTCAATTTTACTGCATGCACATACAGACATGACACATATGCACAGCAATTGTATGATTTGTTTGGTCACCAATTTTCAAGGGCAATCACCAAAATTCTTGAACACACCACTGATAAGGAGGCTAATTTAAATACAGTACCGCAGTTGGTCATTTATACGCATACTGATTGTACTACTACAGTGATGCATTCGCGGCCACTGGGGCATGAGTCACCACTTATGCTACATTCCAAGTTTAAAGTTCTTATTTTCCGGTATAAAATCACCCATGCGAATTAAAACATATAAATGCATATTATAGAATCTCTTTTAAGTGTTTGCACCTGTGTGGCCCCTGAGCAGCAGTCAAATTTACTTTGCCAGGACAAATTTACCAGTTTTACCGAACGCAGCATTGGTCGAGCAAGTGCAGGTATGAAATGTCCGAGCTCCCCAGAGGTTCCCTGGACGTAGCATAACAGCTAATTTATTATTGTTAATCGTGAAAATCCCAATCGCCTCTTCATTCGCAAAAATAGCAATAACTGCATTGTTAAAAAGCTGCTAGACACTGGTTAAAGCCTAAACGATGATCGACTTATGCTTGGCTAACATTTAGCACTCCGAGCAAAACGGCTACACTTGAAAGGTTACCTGGTCGTGGCTCAACTCCATTCTGTACCATTACTAGGAGTTATCCTCGTTCGGAGCGTGCGTCTCTATTTAAAACTGCTGATTGATATCTGTAATAGCCGTTTCGCGCTAAAGCAGCTGCTTTTGACAGAAGGTCCCCACAGTTTAAATTTCCCTCTCTTTTCGCTTTTTTGGTTCATGTTCCGCCAGCACACTAGTTCCGCTCTCTCCACGCCATCACCTTGCACACTTTCTTGTAGATTACGCGATTAAAAAACGTCACTGTCTCGTAAATATTTCCTCATAGACACACGTTGTTCAATTGGAATAATAATAATAATTTAAATGACAATGAGAGTCAAAAGTCAAAGCTTTGCACGACTGAAAAAAATGTATTTTGCAATTATAGTGATCCAAATTGCACGTTAGTTGTGCTGCACGTGAAATAAATGATTTTAATGTTTATGTACACAAATTTTGTTTAGTGTTTGATATGTTGCGTGGCCTTGCATAGCTAATAAACAAATGGTATGCAATCAAAAGCGTATAGCACACAGGGGCCACTTCCTGTGGACACTCTGGAGGGGGTGGGCAACAGAAGGATGCTAACTAAGCTAAAAGCTATGATGGACAGTCCCTCCCACCCTCTCCAGCCCGCCCTGACAGCACTAGGTAGCTCCTTCAGCCAGAGACTGTTACACCCGCGCTGCAAGAAGGAGAGATACCGACGCTCGTTCCTACCAACTGCTGTCAGGCTGCTGAATAAAAAATAGCAACAATAATATTATTAATAATAATAAATGATGTGGAAAACAATTGTAAATAGCACTGCGATTTATCCATTTTGTATTTATATTGCACTTAATTGAACGGCGTTTGTTTGTTTTTTCTTCTTCTTTCCGCCTACATTCTTGTTGCTGGAGGCTGTAAATTTCCCCAGTGTGGGACAAATAAAGGATATGTTATCTTATCTTCCATTAAATGTATCACCCTATAAACTTTTGTTACCTTCATGTTACTTTCTCACTTAGTCTACATGTTTCACCAGGTCATACTTTACATTGCATTTACTAGGAAATTGTCATCTGATAGGATTCTAACCTCTTTCTCACTCGTTTCACAAATAGGAATGACGCCATTTAAACAAAACAACCCCGAGTGGGGGGGGGGGGGGGGTCAACAATACCTCACCCTTTTTCTGCCCGTTTTCCCCCCCTCTTATTTGTGATAAACAACTTAAGGAGGTGGAGCGGCGACCGTTATACTGTGTTGCATGGTGGGAGTTGTAGTTTATAAAAATCCAGTTTTGGAATAACAAAAGGTGTCAGGAAGCTTCAACGAAAACTCAACTCCCAGAAACCCTTCCCTCGCCAGAATGGTAACAGATGACTGACCAATCAGCACCCAGAGCTGCCACTATCCCACCCCTGAGCACGGAATACCTCTTACCATTGGTTCGCTGCGGCTATCAATCAAATGTTTACACCGCAGTTGCTGCCTCCTGATGATATTACTGCGGGGCGAACGAGGCTGGCCACTTGTGTGGTGAAGTGTCCCGTTGCAAGACTAGTACCGAAGAATGTGACTAAAGTAAGTAATTTACTCACGACACCATTCTGCTTTTGTCACACTATGACAGCTAACACGTCTTTGACAAGCGGCTTTGCCCTTTTACTCGGACTGTAGTGGCAAGGGAGCAGAATCGAATGGAACTGAGTGACCGGCAGGCAGGCTTCGGTATTTGTATATTTTTCATGACGTATTAGTGTTCAAACTTGTCATTTACGGGCGGTCAGATAAGTAGTAGGAGCACATTTTAGGACTTGGGAGATTGTTCGTAGTATTAGTGAGGCTTTTGTGAGGGGGCAGACCACGTATCAGTATGCTAAACAATGTCTGGCGTGATGTTGGTTTAAATCCCCTGCTAGATGCCTTTTGGGAGACAATGCAGATGTTATTTGACGTGAGTGATTATACTTTCATTGTATCTGCACCTTTATTTGTTTTTCAAATATTTATCCCTGTAGTCATACGCCACAGTGTCCAGTTTGCTGCGGCGCTCTGTTTTCTCATCGCCCTCACTCTCTTCTCAAATGCAATTGTTGTGTCCTTGTACCATTTTAGGACACAGGTCGAAAAAAAATGCAACAACCTACACATTCTAATGTTCGCTTAACACGTTGAATATGGATATACTCCACAGTCTCCACTTAGCTGGAGCGCCCCGTTTTCTCATTGCTCTCAGTGTTCCTTAGATTAAAATTAAGAGCATTTGAGACACGACAGCTAGAAATGATCACAACACACACACACACACACACACACACACACGTTGCAGTATTATACTCCACAGTCTCCACATGGCTGCAGTGCTTCATTTCCTCACCGCCTTCAGTCTTCTCTCGAATAAAATAGCAGCATCAATGTATCATTTGAGGATACAAGTCTAGAAATTACAAAAAATAGTTCCATTATCCTGTAGATGTGACTAAAGGTACATTACATTATTAGACTCCGCAGTCTCTGCTTTGCTGCAGCGCACAATTTAATCAGTGTTCTCAGTCTCCTCTCAAATAAAATTGTTAGACTTGATTCAGCTACAAATGATTAAAAAGAACAAACAACAACCAAAACAAAAAACATGATCATCATAGCTTCGTCCTTTGGTACATTTTAGTGCTGGTGGACAATGCAGTTAATTCACTTCCATTCTCTCCACTTTGCTGCAGCTCTCCATTTTTGCCAATAATGCTGTTTTCAATGGTTTACATAAATATCCCGATTTGATACGTGTGTGTCATTCCTGTACCATATACATGTTGAGTGTTCTCGTGTGCTAATGTTTGCCTTAGCCTTATTGTACATCAACAACACACATCAAGTCTCCATATCAGAGGATGGACGCGCAAGACCAGGAGACTCTGGGCAGGTGGGATGGGGTGGCCAGCCGTGACGCCAGCTCCAGGACGGCCACCATGGAGCACATTCGCCAAGAGGTCCTAAGCAAAGTGGAGGCTATCGGGCCCGAGCCGACGTCCTCGCCCTTGCCCTGTCTGTCAGCGGCATCCGGTTCCCCCGCCAGGAGCGAGCTGAACGCTGTCCTGGCCCACCTCCTCATGCTCACCAAGCGTTGTCCTTTCGAAGACGTGAGGGAGCGATGCGTCCGGCTTTTGCAGGCTGTCCAGGTAGGAGATTTTTATTATTTCTGTTGTCTACCTCACATTCTTCCCTTTTTTTAAATCTACCAGTCTGTGTTCTTTGCTGCCCTTCATCTCCTTTTGAATACAATTGCTGCATCTTTGTAACGTTTGTAGATACACGGCTCGAAATGACAACCATGCTAATATTAGCTTAGCCTGTTGCTGTGCTTCAGTTCTGGAGGCTGCACTAGTATACTCCACAATCTCCAATTTACTGCAGCACTCTCCTTATATAAAAAAAACAAAACCCAGCTGCATGACGAGAGGTAAACACAGCATCCCCTCGTCCTCCTGAGTGCTCTCTATGAGCACTTTGATGGGCTGACATGTCGCGATTGGGAGGCCATAAACAGTTGGTACGCTTGGCGTCATTTGGGTGTTTTTGGAACGTGCGGGGACGATAGGGGCAGAGTGATGAAAGAAGGAGAAAGCTGCTTTGCAGGTTTTAGCCGCACACCACAGAACAGGCCTTCTGGTATTTTTGAATTATGCTAAGCTGCATTTGCCCCGGGTTTGCCAAAGGCTGCTTTTCTATGCACCCGCTGTTGCATCTCATGCGGATGAGGTCTTACAGTTGAAGACCCCAAATCTGTGACCTCCCCTTCTCTCATTGTCACACACACACACACACACACACACACACACAGTAGCATCTTTCTCGCGGCTAGCAGAAATGGAACAGAGGCTTTCGAGTCAGATGGCTCTTTAATACCGTCAGATTCTCTGAAGACAAAACCTCTGAAAGCATTAAGGCCGATTGCACACATCGATAATTGGGCTGAAAGTTGGGGGAAAAAAAAGAAATTGCTTCTTTCCTATTAGCTGTTGCATATCAGCCTTTTTAGTGACTGTCAATGTATGTGTTTTGAAAATTGCAAAATTAAAGCAGAAATTCTCAATTTGTTACTCGGGATTATTCCGGTGGTCCTGGAAAGAATCACTTCCCACGTACCGTTAAATTGTATTTCACTTTTCCCCCAATATTTAGATACAATGTTCATCGCGTACAGAGACTTGCAATGATGTTATTTTCATGAACCCTTAGACCTGCTACATTACTGTACTTGTAGGGCTAGACCAGGTGTGGGCAAACTACGGCCCGCGGGCCGAATCCGGCCCGTTGGTCCCACCTAATACCTCTGTATCGCTCTACTTCTACTGGTCTGATCACAACCCATCTGCAGCGATGCACAGGCTAAAATAGGTCATCAACAACACTTTTGTCATTTAAAAAAAAGTATATTAATACCGTACTTTCATGCTTTTGTTCTGTTGGTGTTTGATATGGACTGTCAACAAATGCCGTTTTTTTTTAATGTACCATAGCTCGTGCTGACCTGGCCCTTCTGTCAAATTTTAAAAGTCAATGCGGCCCCCGAGCCAAAAGGTTTGCCCACCCCTGGGCTAGACTCATCTGCCTGACCGATTATTGGTGTCGATATTCTGCATTTTTACAATCATAATTCAAACGGCAGATAAGAAATAATTTCAGTTAAATATCCTCATAGGCACTGTACAAGCTGTGATGGCTGCTGGAGCAAATTCGGTTCCAGAAAATGTTATTTATCCCCCGGCAGTGATCCCTTTAGCCAGGGGATGGTATTTGCAATGTTATATTGCCCCAGTATTAAGAGTGAAGCCCCGTGGGTGAAGGGTTATTGGGTCAAGGCTGAAAATAGGGATCTGTGTGTGTGTGTGTGTGTGTGTGTGTGTGTGTGTGTGTGTGTGTGTGTGTGTGTGTGTGTGTGTGTGCGCGCGCGCAAGTGCAAGGGGGCGGAGGGGCTTCGGTTCCCATGGGCTGTCCTCGTGCATGCGTACATGCACGAGGAGAGATTTGTCAACATATTAAAACAGGAGGTCATCCAAAAGGGCTCATGCTGAAGCTTGACACAGCCGAGTGTCATTGATCAAATTCAAATTGACACGTGGGTCTAATTTTTTATTAATTTTTTTCTCGTACTAACCCTTTCGTGCACCATGTAACACAATAACCCGATAAGCTGTCCCTCAAAGGGGCACACACACGCGCACATATCAAAAGAGACAATTGTTGGGATCGGTGTGCGTCAATGACGGGGTGGACGGACTCCATCACCCGGTCACCATATTCCCTCGGTTGCATGAAAGAAGGTCCAGTCCAGTCTCGGTGGCTGTTTGAAAAGCCCACTGAGTGGCTTCTTTGTGTTATGTAATTGTGCCATTGTGTTCTCCCTCCAGTTTCCCTGGAATTAGCTCTCAGATGGCTCATTCACTTTGCATTAAGCCCCGCGCATGCGAGGACGATCGCAGATGGATAGATCATAGCAACTCAACGTGGCACTCATGGCGTATTACGCCTAATGGTTTCTTTTTCTCTAATGTCCTCATGTATTATTCAACCCAAAGCCTCAGTTAGTGCCTCTCACTTATATAAACAATTGTACGGTCAAGTCTAAGAGCCCCCCAGCGATATTCGACTTCTATCATAGCCTGTCAGAAGCATGTATTTTTTTTAACACCCCACTTTGTGAGTTAATCATGACCGCTTAGCATGACTCGCTGCAATAAACACTCATGTGTCATTAATTACGCCAAACCGGCCTTCCCAGAATTACCTCAAAGACTGGACATTGCATTGTCCAGCCAAAAGGACAATGCAATGGCAATGGCATCCGACATTGCAGACAGACCCCCCCCCCCCCCCCAACACACACTTTTAAAGCCAGTGCAGTATGCTGTGGCCTTCAGAGAAAGACTATATACAAGGAGGGGGGGGGAGACCATGTTGGAATTGTGCAACTAGGTCACCGTCAATCCGGTAAGCCTGAATAAATCATTAAAAAGAAAAAAAAAAGAGCAAACTTGTTCGCGTTTCGTCATGATTACGATATAAAACTGCTTCATATCTATGAAGACATGTGAAGACGGCATTATCCCGGTGCGGAGGGAAGGATGGGCTCACGTCGGGTTTCGGATTTTGCAGATTCTTAGCAGTCGTCATGGTACCAGTGACATGAAGTGCAATGGTGAGATGGGGGGGGGGGGGTGTTTGGATGGTTGGCACTGTTACTTGAGGATGATTATTTCTAGCCGTGCTATTCAGGAGTTGAGAGAGAGCGAGAGAAGTGGAACTGCGGGGCTTATTTCGACATGCAAGTGGGGAAGGGAATGGAGGGAAAATTGCCAAGAGCAGGTGGAACAGACCTGAACCAAAAAATTATTGGCCATCCGTAGTTGAACCATAGTCACATTCAAGTGTTTACAATTAATGTGGATTTTTTCAATGCCCGGTCAGTGGATTTAAAGCGAGTTGTTAAATTTCTCCGCTGCAAGTGAGCGCAGGCCAGCGTTGCGCCGCACTGCTAAATAAACAAACCTCTCTCATATTTATACAGCAACCCGCAGATAAAATTACATTCCTTGAAAAGGATTTAGTACGGTCCTCCAATGCTTCCTCAGTGAACACGTCTCCCAAGAATGCATTAAATCCTCCTTTCTGTTGGTTTTAACGCTGCCAGTGGAAACCCAAGCTAGCGCAATCATAAATCAGTTGATCTGCTGGCTTAAAAAAAAAATTTTTTTTAGTCCACATCGTCGCCTTTGGGCACTGCGTGAATCACTTTTATCGACCCGCCGCAACATTTTGACCTGCCGTTGCATGAAAACCGCAAGCGCGGTAAATAACACGAATGACTGTTTGGATTTAAGGCCTCCATTTCCAAGGCTCTGGCAAGCATTAGTGAGACGCTTTATTGGGGGTAGTAATGGAACGGCGCCATTATTAATGTTGTTAATCACACCAGAGTATGGTTTTGTACATGATGGCAACACATCAGGTCTGTGACATCCTGCATCTCTTTTTGCATGAATCACACATGCGGTTCGATGACAAACAGCTTTATAAATCTGCTTTGGCATTTGGCCATGCAGCAAGATTGGGCCAACTTTCAAGCTGTTTGTGTTGATATGCGGCGCTACAGCAAAGTTTTACATCCACATAAAACGCTCAGCCAATGAGTATGTTCGTAAATAATATTATGACATGTTACCGTTTACCTCTTACAGTCAACGACTTGGCTTTTGTGTATAAGCTTTCGGTTCATTTTACCCCGGGGGAATATTTGGCTTTTTTTCTTTGGCTCCTCTGCAACACTTAGTAATTCCGTATTTAGAGTGAAAGCGGGCATGTTAACGAAAAGTGACTTTTTGTTGCTTGTATAGAAAAAGATGGGTCGCCAGAGTGCCTGGACTAGCCAGTGCTGGTGCCAAGGTAAGCTGAGCTGCATTGTGTTGTGTTGAATGCACTGATTAGCATTGCTACCAGTGTTAGCTTCTGATCAGCAGCGCTTGATTTTTTTTGAAATTGTCGACACATCATCAAGGTAGTTTGTGTTTGGCAATGTGCCCTTGCACCGCAAACACACAGTATAAATTATGAGCGGATGTCTCCACAAGTTTAAATCCTTCATTGTGTTGTGCACTCGCTATTTGGACCATCTAGTTCTGGTGTGCTGCTTTAGTGCCATTTGCTGCTGTGAAGCCATAATGTCTCATTGTTGTACTAATGAAGACATATTGTGTTTTCTCCTCTTCCCATTACTTACTTAATGGGAAGACAAATCAGATACGACAAAATTAGGCAGATGCTCACAAAATGCTCATGTCAAGAAGTGGCTGCTGATCCCTCGCTTTTACACACACCCTAACACGGCCAACTGGTGAGAATTAATTTGAGCAAAGTCGCAAATGAAGGCGATGACATCCACACACCTTTTGTTCCTCACCCTCTTTTTTTGCTTTGCCTTTCATTTCATGGCTCGCAAACCTTTTACTGCCTGTTGCAGTGAGCATCTTGGCCACCCGAGGGCACTCTGAGCCTACCGGCCGACTTGACGGGATGGGAATTTTCCATGCACTGGGCATGAACGTTTGCAATGCACCGCATGATTTTGATATTTTCCTTTTGCCCTGGTCATTGGGCTGTCATCCAGCTGGTGTGTATTTGTTTGTGTGTATGTCTGTGTGGTTAAGCCTGTATGTGTGTCCGCTGAATGTCTGCTGATCCATCCCCTTGCTGTATGTGTGCGTGTGCGCGTGCGTGTGCGTATGTGTGTGCGTGTGTGTTTACATGTCTCGGGAGATTTATGGCAGGCAGCGTGCCGGATTTCAAGTCATCTGGTCACCAAAGCTAGTCAGGTGGCTGCAGCCCAGACCGAAGTCTGAGGTAGACCCCTATTAGGATACAAACCACACTTGGCTCAACACTCTGGTCAACCTGCCGAAAATACACAAACAGCATTTTAGGAACCCAAATGTATGGTTTTCTTAGTAATGTTTACAGTGCTATATTACAGCCATCATTTAAAAAAAAATATTTTTATTGACTTTTTTTTTTTTTTTTTTTTTTTTACTGGAGATATTAGCTTGCATTCAAAAATGTGAACTTGAGTTTGCTGTCAAACTAAACAACAAACAAAGGGAGTTCCACGTTGCATATTTTAAACAACCACATAGCTTTGCCCATAAGTCTGCAAGCTTAATGCTAACGTATAAGTTACAACGAACTGTAGGAAGCTAATTGCCGCCGCGACCATGCTTATGAACTAAACATACAGCGCAGGATCGACTCGTACTTTGTTGTACTTCCGGAGGCACGGCGCGGCCCTGAGGACATCGTCTGCTAAACGGAAGCAAATCTCTGAAGGCTGAGTTTCTCTCACACTTTCGAAAGGGAGTCTCCCAGCCGAAGTTCAGCCGAGACTACGAATTGGCAAAGTCGACGATTTCGACAATCATCTGCAATGGCAACAAAATCACGGCAGAGTTCGAGGCCAACACTTGAAGGACGATCGTAAACACCGCTGGGGCGAGGCACATCTTGAACTGGAGAAGGCTTTTTTTTTCATTTGCGACTGAATGTTTTCCGAGATGAAGTAGGAACGCTACAGTTGCTTGTTTCATATTTTCTTCACACTCTATACACATATTTGTAATTCACATGTTTATACTGGATTACATGGTCGTGTTTTTACATCTGTAAACGTCCAATACTACATTATACATCGTAGCTGGCGGCCATTTTATTGGAAAGGGGTTCATAATTACCATTATAGCGTACAGATTCGTTATGTCCCTTGATGTACGTTGTAACGAGGCTCGACTGTATTTGCCTGCACTGTGTGTGTGTGTGTGTGTGTGTGTATGTGCGTGCATGTGTGTATGTATCTGTCTGTCTCCAGCAAACAGTGTTGCCTCAAGCTTCGCCTCTCGGCCCCACCAGCTTAGTCCTGAGCTCCCGTGTTGTTTTAGCGTGTGTCGTATTGTTTCAGTCGCCGTGCCGTGCGGCCGAGTGGTTATTGTGCGCTTCTCATGGGTTGCATTGTCCAGAGCTGCTGTGTACATGAGTGCTTGTTTATGTTACGGGCTTTTTCGTCAGAAGGGCGACACATTGGTGCTGCAAGACCACCCCGTTCCCACAGTTGTTCACCTCTGACCTTGAGTTGTGTGTGTGAGAATGATTATTGACAATCATGAACAAAAGAGCCATTTGCAAAGAACACCCAACAGAAATGTATAATCATCTTCCATGATAAGCCCCCCCCCCCCCCGGTCATCATTTTTTTTTGTTGACCTCCCTGGCCACACGTGTGTAACGTGCCAGAGGACGCGTGCGCAAAAGAGGAAACGTTGGCTCTCTTCCCTTTTTTCCCCAGTTGACAGTTCAACGTGTTTAAATGTCTTGACTAAAACGGAAACATGCAAATTGAGTTTTTTTTGGGGGGGGTTTTATTGTCCTCAACCCTCCCCAGCCCACAAAACTTGCCTCGACACCTTTAAATGTGCGAGCCATATCTTTGTACCGTATTTGGCGAACCGAGCTAAGTCATGCGCCACCGACGGATTTGTTGTTTTACCAATGCTTTGTTTTGTTTGTTTTTTTTCGTTAGCAGGCTACTTCCTCACGGACGATACCAGACAGGCAGTGTCAATTAGTTTCTGATCGGGGGCTTGTTCCATTGATATCCCCCAATTTCATTATCTCCAAATATTGTGTATTGGATTTGTAGTTAATCTCTGTTGTGATTTTTTTTTTCTCTCCGTTTCATTCCATTCGGACTCGTAACAAGGAGGCTTAATCCATACCCCAGATTGCTCTGCAGATGACAAAAATGCTTCATGCAAATGGAATTTGCAGAAACACGGGCTTCATCTGTCAACAGAATACTGTTCAGAATCGCAATTTATTACTCCTTTTGTCCATTTGTGTTTGATTCAAAACAGAAAATAGACAACAGAGACTGGTCCAAAAATGGTTTGATTTCATTCAACAGTTCCATTCCTGGAACAACTGTCGTAAGTCTTGGAGCATGGGCTGTTGGTCTTGTATTTCTCCTTAACATTGGATGCAATGATGCTGCACAAAATGGTCCCGACGACGCCAACCAGCCCAGCAAGGCGATTAACGGCTATGAGCTCCGCGTTTCAAATCCCAGTTGTAATCTCATGGGGACCAAATAACGCCTAAGACACAGATCTACTCTGGAACGATCAGCAAAAGTTTCAAAACACTGCGTTGCATTGTTCAAACGACCTCGAGAGCACTTTTGAATTGCGCTGCAGAGAAGCGTGGCAACAACGAGGACAATTGTGAATGTAAAACTCCAGCAGACCAGTACTGATTATTTTTCCAAACATTTCAACTACAAACGTAGAAGAGCAGAAATAGTTGAGGGGCGGTGCAGCTTGGCTCGTACTCTTTTGAGAGACATTTCTAGGGTGCGAGTGAGATCGATGAGACCAAACACTGTGCTGCGGTTTGTTCAGAGTCTGTGCTGGCCAGTCGCCAAACCATTCTTCTGTGCCTTCCTAAGCATCTCATCGTGTCGCAGTAAACAGCGGAAGGCCCTGAGGAAGGCAGGCATGCAAAAGGCGGCAACGCAAAAGGAAAGTGCATCAATTTGACTGGAATTAAAGAAAAAAAAATAGCGCCACTGCCACCTACTGTAGTGGATGTGCAATTACACCTTTTTCAAGTACAATAGGAAACAAAAATGCATGTCACTCCTTCTTCCCCCCCATCACTATGGGGGGCCTTCACCATATAAAATAAATACATATTTTTACTCTACACAAAGGTATTTAAAGATGTGAAAACACAGGTTTCAAAACTATTCTGAAGTCGTCAAAAATCTGCAATTTCTTTTAACTGTTTCTAAAGGATCTCACATCTGCTGATTCATTTAAAGTAATTAAACAGTAATTTATTTATCTATTTATTAATTAAATTAATCATTCAATGATTCTCCATCCAGTGTGATGAAGATGACCTGTCGGTCAAGAGGTCACCTCAGGTTATCACTCAGCGGCTCCCTTTACCATGTTCATTGGCCCGATTTCGGACAAGCGTCAAAAGGCCCCACTGACTCACTTCTCGTCAGCTTGACGTCAAGCCGAAGGGAAAGGAAGCGGGGGAAGGAAGTCTATATGGACTGCCTGGCATATACTCGAGGCTGCTCGGAGGGAAAGCAAACATGTTCGCTAACTTATGTAACACGGGCTCCTCCATGTCCAGGAAACAAGTGGAGGTGTTGTAACCCGCACTGAAAGAAGACCTTATGATTTATTGTCCCCACCTCCCCCCACCTCTAAGCGGGATAAATAGGTCAATTTCTTGCCAATCATTACGTATATTTAGACACTCCAACTGTTCTGTTTCTTTTTCTGAGTCCTTCTCGGCCATCTGGTGTTTGCTTATCTTTATGAAAGGGTTTGCTTATTTTCCTGCGTAGTGTCCCCTCTGCAGACATTCAAGCAGCCTTTGTTTGTTTGCCTTTTTATATCGTGAGCTATACCGAGACTCGGGGTCTATATGCGCTAGGAGAAATAGTATTTATATCTCAGTGTCAATATTTGTTTTCAAAATGGGGGTGGGGGCTGTTGAATGATTAGTGTACGAATAACCGCATCAGGCCTGGGAATCTGTACAATGAAATAACGGCATGTCGAAAAATCTCTCTAGCCAAAATGGAACTTTTTGTGAGATAGGAAAGCGTTGAACATGACCTTTTCCCGGGCCCGATCGTTTCTTTCTTGTTTGGAATATGGGTCAAGAAGGAACAAGTAGGTTTTGTTGAACCAAGGAACGTCTGTGAAATACCTCATGTCACCGTGCGCTTTGGAATGCAGCTGTGCAAAGGTGAACATCTCGCCGAGACATTCCCCGCCAACATCCCATTATTGCTCCGCTCTCCCAAGTTTTCCACTTAAAAGCTTGTTCCTGACATAACTCCAAAACTACCCAACATACCTCCACCGGGTTATGGTGAGGGCTGTGGTTTGGTAAAGCCCTTTCAAGGACAGCGGCCACTACATTGGGCAGCTTATCGTGTTATCAGGTTACAGGGTGCGGATTGAATAAAATGTTGTCATCAATTTTAGCGCGATATTACCAAATGGGGGAAAAAAAAGCCAATTCAACCAATGTTGTGCACTATGCAGTGAAAAAATGGAGGATAGTTGAGTGGAATGTCAAACTTTTCAGCCTTAAATGAGAGATTTCAAACTTCGAGTTGCAAAAACAACCGCAGTGGTCATTGTGTAATTTGATTTGGCATCAAATGAGGAAAAACAAGCCGTGAATGTTTTCATAGTGCAGATTGTTGCGTACTTTTTTTTTTCCCCTGGGATGCTTCGAGACTTCACAGAACCGAACAAAGAACGAGGTGAAGAAAAAGTCACCCGCAGGACGGGGGGGTTGGGGGGGGGCAGGATTATCGGTGCTCTAGCCCTCGTGTTGTTTACTGCGAGGTGTCCCGTTTGCACTGGTACGCAGTTGTTCCTCCCTGCCAAACCTCCGCACCCTGTGACCAGCATTAATCAGCGCAAGCGTGCGCGCGCGTGTGTGTGCGTGCGTGTGTGTGTGTGTCTGAAATCTGAGCAAGGGAGGATGTGGAAGATGTTTATGTGCAAGAAACAAAGTGCGCTCTGTGGTTTTTTTGGGGGAGAGAAAACAGGAGTGGAAGGGGTAGAAAGATAGATAGCGATTAAAAAGTATGGGAATGTTTTGTGTACTTTCATGCACACTTGTGAAATTGAGACGAGCCCCCCACGTAAATGTGGGCATGCGCTCAAGGGCTATTAATGCCTGACCGGGCCTCCTTTTTACCCCCCACCCCTTTTTTTACATCACTGTGTAGACTCACAGAAAACAGGAGGCAGCAAAACAACAACCGCCGTTTAACAGTGGGCGAGTCGCCCGCTCTGATTTGCTGTCGTCGGCAGCCGGCCCGTGCCGCCATTGGTGGAAAGGGACACACCTCTCAGTCTGTTGATGTGCAGCCTAAAAAACAAAGGAGGGGCCATTGAAGGAAGTGGGTTCAGAAGGGAGGGGAGGTGGAGGAAAAAAAAATAAAAAATCTCTGGCCAACATTCATTGGAGCTTGTCCATAAACTTCTAGGAAATCAAGATTGTTTATTTGCTTGTGTGTGTGTGTGTTCTGTTTTTAATTATTCATCTATTTATTAACTGTGTGGCAGGACCTCGTTTAAAAAAAACACACACACACACACACAAGCTAACCCATTTTGGTCCGCTCCCAGCCCGTCCCAGGATAAGCGAGCATTGGGCAAGAAAAACAGCACAACAACAACAACACATTCGTCATGTTTCTGCAACCGAGTCCTGTCTTTGCATGCACCGCTTCATCATCAACTGCGTGCTTCTCATAGTTGACACACACACAAACCAAAAGCCGCTTTGTAAAACGTGAAGCACCCAGCAGCCATTTGTCTCATGTGACATGTCCTGCACGGCGTGCCTTCGTTGACAGATGCGTACAGCAGGTGGGTGTCTTTTGACGAGCCTTGTTGTTCTCTCATCGCAGACGGCCTGGAGGAAAAGGGGGCGTGGTCTCTGAGATGCCAAGAGGTGAATCTCATTGTGCGGGTTTTTTTTGTCCTTTTTTCGAAGTAGCTGAGTGCCTTTACTGTTCTTGACATCAACTTCTACAAAAGTGGAAAGGTAGTCGTCCAATTCTTTGTCTTTGGCAGCCTCTTGGTGAATTCTGCAAGTCTCTCCCCTCCTGGCTAAGAAACGGTCTCTCAAGACTCTACTGGAGAAGAAATGTAACTTTGTTAGAATTTTTTTTTTCTTAGCTGCCACACGTGATGTCATGGTCTTCATGACTTTTTGACAGAAAATGCAAAGGCGAGGATCCTGTTGATTTTAAAGCTTTTTAAAAGGTCTGTTTGAACAATGCTCGGCTGCCCTTAGCCTGGTTCCTGCTGCCTTTTACACCCTTGCTACGTCATCTCCTCATTGTCTTTGTTCACCTCACCCTAAGTTATAAGGGGATGATGATAATGATGCCATTAATGATAGACGGGTTGATATGTTTGATTAAAAAAAAAAATCTGCAGTGTAACGTTTGTATGAAAGCAACGCCCCCTCGGCTTGCGGTGACTAAGGTGGACTTGTTATTGTCGGCAGCTGGCAGAGGTCTTTCCTGTCCCATCGGCCCAAACGCTGAGGCGGCAGACCTGCAACGGCCAGAGTGAAATAAACAGAGTTGATAGAGCGAGTAGAGGCCATGTGGGGTGACCGGCGGCTAATCCTCGGGCAGGTTGGTGGGATTGCAGGAAACGGTCATGGGTAGGGTAGATGTGTGAAAAGCCAAAAACACACTGGGCAAATATGTCTTAGCACCCACTTAGTTTATCAGGGATGAGTTGGTATAGGGCCGGTATCCTCCTGATTTTAAGGTATCGGGTTCATGTGGTGGTTTATTGTGGTATCTTGGGGCCAATGAACTACGTTGACGCGGGGAGAGGAGCTTCATTTAATCAGGCCATATCCCTGTCTAATAGCAAAAAAAAAAAGCTTTTCTAATATCTTGTGGCATCTATATGCAGGTAGAAACCTTTTTGGGTGGCTATCATGACTTGGGGATTCCCAATTCACTGCAGGGTTTGCTCCTACAACCCCTGCCAAGAGGCGGACACTCGTTGGCTTGTTCGTATGAACATTTTTGATTGTCATGTCCATTTTTTTATGATGGCGGAATATGCCATTCTTCTAAATAGTCCGGTTCGAAAACATATTGTTGTGCTCAATCCTGTGATGGTTATTCGGTTTCGTGTGTTCAGGAAAAGTTCAGGAATATGTTTTGAGGAAGGATTTTGTTCAATCTAGCTATTTTCTTACCGTTCACATATTTAGGCAGACCCGCTTGTGTTCTCACCGCCCCGAGGCACAGCGCTTGAGTATTAGGTAACTCTTGGGATTTATTAATGTCCTCTTGACACTCGTGTGGGACATTCTGCACGGACTCCTTGTCCTGTTTTGTCATCTCAATGCACAAACTTGAGTACATCTCAAACGTCCACAATGAAAACACACAACAGCGGGAACGGCTGACTGTCCTGGAAAAAGGAAAAACGCTCCGATAAGGAAGCCTTCAAGGGTGGGGGTCCACGTCGAGTACAATTGTGTTTATTTATTGATTTTTGCGTGTGCAATGCTGTGCTGTGTCTCGCGTCTCTAATCAAGAAACATGAAATTCTCCTACATTTTTTTTTTTGTTTAACCGCCACCTCATCAAGGTCAAGTTACGGCCTGGCTGCTGATTCCCGTCCGCCTCACATGCTTAGCAGTCGGCGGACACGAGGTTGAAGACGAGGCTAAATATAATGCCTTTTGCAGGGGTGCTGCTGACATGACAGATTCAAGGTAACGCTGGGAATTAAAAGGGATAGGGAAGAAAAAAAAAAGCACATTGGCCGATAGGCACAATGAAACGCCGAGTGATAGCAGTTCGAGTGGGAGTGGTTGTTTTTGGCAGATCGCCCTTGCAGCTGCTGTAGACAAGGCCTCTGCACAGCTCTACACACCATTGCCTCTTTCATGTGCTTTAAGGTCTGTTATGAATACCGATATCTCTGAGTGCGATAGAACTCGCATCCATTTTTTTTTTCTTAACGCTAAACTGAGCGTGCCTTCCTGTTCTTACGCCGCTGTGTGCCGTAGGAATTCATAATTTGATGAAAAGCTTCAGAACTCATTTGACGGCGCTTCACAGTGCAGATGGACAATGACCCCGACGCATGATGTTCTGCGGTGGCCAAAATCATGCGTTCATTCCACCCGATTCGAATGTCGCTACCCTCAAATTAAAGCTGAAAACTCTGCACCTTTGTACATACAGTTACGTGACCGATATCGTATCCTTAGTGACGATTGCGTACATGGATGCTACGCGAGGGCTCGGTAAAACACACAAAGCCTGAGTGGACTTGATGTTCTGTTGACACTGAATGGAGAAGACAGAGAGGAATATTGCAAGTAGTGATGGCAACATGCTCAGCATTTCAATTATACAGTCTTGCCAAGACTTGAGCCCTTGTTCATCAGTCCTCAACTATTAATCTGTCAATCTTTGCCTCCGACTCATCTCGCAGTCATACGCCGCAACATTTTTTACGTAATGTTGACTCACAGTTAAATTTGGCCGGTCTTCGCTGTCAACACGCTGTCGCCGTTGTTTGCTGAGCATACAGAAATCAGAAGCACACGCGTGGTTTATGACTGCTTTAAATTCACTATTTTAAATAAACTCGAATAAATCAACGGGGGTGTTTTTGGTCCACTTTTGCCTCCGCTGAACGTTGTCATTGAATCTTTCAGGAACACAAATGGTAACATATGTCGACAGACCATTTAACAGTCCTCACAGCCGTATACTGTATTCTTTATCTTCTGCGAAGAGCGAGGCTGGATTAAGCCCCATTCATTTTGTAAACCAAAATGTTGTAATTTTCCTCACAAGCGAAACGGCCATCTTATTGGGGTTCTTGCTGTGTTTGTGAAGTGAAGTTATAAGGCGGAAGGGCCCAAACGAATCAATGCATCATTAGTCTGCAGTAGGTCACGAGCATTTACCCAAGCCCACAGACTTGAGACCGAGAGTGTGCGCGTCCTGTCCGTCCGCTTTTCCTGTCGGCTTCCTGTTCATATCCACGGGTGTGTTCCTTTTACTTCCTGACCACGGTCAGGCTTCCTTGGGTTCTTCCAGCTCAGTGAAATCTATTCTTTGTTCATCCGTACATGATGGTGATGAGTGCAACACACACACACACACATGCGCGCACACACGCAGGTGCGAACCAGGGAAAGTACACGGACGAATTTCGGTGCATGATGTGATCCTCGCTTTGGGGGCGATAACATAACAGACACGGCGTGACTTTCCCACACGGTGACATCAGCGCTTGAGAAAAAAAGTGCCCTACCAGTCAGCCGTCTGCTGCACTTTGATTTTTTTTTTTTTTCGCTATCTGTGCCTCTGCCGTGTCTTTTTCCTCAAGCTTACTTTGCTCTGCGTCAGCAATGGCTGCCGAGAGGTCACGAGATCATCGCTGCTGCCCGCCGCTGCTTCTGTTGTTTGTTGTGGTTGAGAGCAGCCTTGATGAAATATCAATTTCCTTGCAACGCCTCACGCCAGCTTTATTTTTTTCCCCCCTGTCGTTGTTTTGACCCTGTCCAACTTGATTAGCTTTCGTTCATTCATTTTGTGATTTCGAAAAGGAAGATGGAGAAAATCTTATTCAGCTGATCCCTTTCAGGCCCTGCTGCGTTGAATTTTCTCATCGTCCTCAATGGCTTATCCATTCTTTGATGTGGTTTATGTGCTTTTAATCCAAAGTCACTTTCATGATAAATCAGAGTTCCAGATTGTATTGGCATGAGAGGAAAAGCCAACCTGCTCTGGTCAATGTCACCGTATCTTTTTTTTTTCACCTGGACCATTCGCTGGTTCGTCTGAGCTCATGGGGCTGTTTTTTTTTTTTTTTCCCATGGATGTACATTGTTTCTGTAGCAACCACTGGAAGAGGTGGTTGGGGAACCGGTGCTCCACTCCTTTTTTTTGGGTGGGGGGGAGCCACTTGAAGCAAAATATGTACTTTCATGCTGAAAACACAGCGACGGCGACTTCATCCTAGCCACAGTTGCTGCACTTTTTTTGGGGGGAGGGGGGTTTATACAATGAACATGAGAATCTCACCATTGAGCTCAGAAGCCTTCGGAAAATGAGCATGAAACCACGAGGAGGAGGAGCAGCCTTCTTCTGCTGTAGAAAGCCATTCTCGTTCAAGTCCCGTTGCCTCTCGAGTGGGCTTCGTAAACAAGAGCTTGTGGCTGCGGAGGGGGTGGGGGAGTCGGTGGGCTGTCGAGACATATAGAAGAAGGCGTGCGGAGGGGAGGGCGCTGTATGTCTATATACACTGTCAGTATGGAGATCCTTTTGGACTTTTTTTTTCTTTTCCCCCAGCTGACTGCAGTTTGAGCCATAGCATCTGTTGCTTTGAGGGGGCCTGCTATTTATCAAGCTGCTGGGAGCCCATAGGGAGAAAAACACAGCAAACTATATAGGTTACCCCCCTGCTCCCCTCCTTCCTCCACCCTCCCTCCATCTGAAGACATGTTATTCAGAGCCATGTTTGTGCAAAGCCACTATCTGCAGGCGGGATGAAAAAAAAAGGGGGGGGTCCTTGGAGGGGCCTAACTGACGCTGGGAGGAGAAACTTAAGATGGGATGTGGCCTGCTGTGTTTTCCTCAGACCTTCTATAGGCTACGTCAGGTTTTTTTTTTTTTTTTTTAAATGTGCAAGGATTTGGCACTCAATACTGTTTTTCATGTCTGGTGAAATAGTTTAGCGCTGAGAGAGGCGGGCTCACCCCCGGCCTCTTTAGGAATCCAGCCGCACGTGCTTCGAAATGCTGTTGGAAAGAAACAACAAAAAAGGGGGTTTGTTTGTTTGCCACAGACGCTTTTGCAGCCATATGGAACGATGTCACATTTGCGTTGCTAATTGTGGTGCGCTCTCTTGCATCACCGCCAAGCTGACACAACCGCGTTCATGCATGCTCAGTTATTTGTCACCTTTTGAGAAATTTTGCACACGCGTGCGGAGCCGTTTCCCTGACGACTCGTCTCATACGTCAGCTGCCCCCCCCCCCGCCCGACCCCCATAGGGATGCTTTCAATCCTGCTTTCCCCATTGACAAAAACAAGGATAAGTGTAGATTTGTTCCGAGGCGGCGGCGACGACAAGGAAACAAATCGATGCCGGGCTGGAATGGGTGAAGTATTGATTGACAGAAAGGATGAAAACAGATTGACACAAGAGACCAGAAGATTGACTGAGCCCAAATGAGATTATGTACAAAATTCATCGATGCCAACATACAGTTCATGCCTGGTGTTTTTTTTTTTCCTTTTCGCAAGCGGCCCACCTCTGCTGATGCAACGCTCACAAACATGTTTTCTTGGTGGAGTCCTTCCGCTTCAGACACAGTGGATCCATTCATGCAAAGTTTTTTTTCTGCATGTTCTTATGCTCATTTATTTATTTTTTTGCGTCGCAGTTCACTTCATCTTCCCCCCCACGCCTGGATGGACAGTCAGGTTTTTAATCCGATTTGGGCTGATTTACACCGCGGGTCGAAGCATCCAATTTTGCTTGAAAGCCGACCATAAATATAATTTATTTGGAGTGTCCATTTCCAGGCAGCAAAGTCGAAAGGTCCGCTTTGAATCTCGGCTTCCGGCCTTTAACTGTTTTTCCACTGCGGGTGGAAGCCGGAGTACCCAGATAAAACCCTCAAAAGCCCGTGGAGAGCAAAGCAAACACCTCGGTTTTACAACGCTTTTGGAAATATTTATAAAATATGTCGAAACAAAGCCGTTTCAAAAGTAGGTTATTTTCCCACCCGATTTCTACTAAATTCCCTTCTGAGCTCAATTCTTGTTTATCCCCCCCTACTTAATATTTATTTATGATCACTTTTGGGCTTATGTGCCCCCCCCCCCCAAAAAAAACAGTAGGGCCTCTCCTCCAGCATGTCCCCCCGCTGCGAAATGTTCTTTATTCAAAACATTCACACTGAGAGGCATCGGCCAGTCAACAGGATATGAAACTGACCTATCCTCCATTTTTTTTTTTCCTTCCCCTCCTATTCCAGCCCAAAAAGTTGCCTCTGGCATGCATGTTTGCGCCGTGTTTACCCGGCCTTGGCTGTGTTATGCATTGCGGCCTTTGGTTTTCCACCACCGCTGGAGTCTGGTCCGCGTTCCATTCCTGCCTCGTAACTGTGCGGATCGGCGACTCGCTCGCTCCGCGGCTTACGGCTGACTCACGACCGTGTGTTTGCCGAAAGGTGTCCGCTAAGGAGATGGAGACCCCCCAACCCCCCCCCCCCCCCACCTCACCCCACCACCTCCTTCCCAGCTGATGTTAGTAGAAGGGAAGATGACCATCTGCTGCCCCAGTTGCCCAGTGACTGGACAACAGTTTTCGCCTTCCTTTATGGCACAGTTCCACTGTCCATTGTCTGCCTGAGACGGGGCCGCGTGCGTTTGAGGTATTCTTTGTTCAAGCCTTTTCAAAGCGCGTGAGGAATTGTGCACTTGCTTTTTCTTCCTGCGCACGTTGAAGTTCAGCGCTCTTTGTGTCTGCGTGTGTCTGTGAAGTTTTGAGTGGACCTCCAAGAGAACAAAAGTATTGTCTGAAGTCTTCCTGTGGGAGTCCCATTGAGAACGCACCCCCTTCGCCGCGGAGCGTTTCGCACAGGATCAGTGTGTGAGTGAAGGTATAGGCCAAAAACTTGCTTCGGTGCAAGAGCACTTTTGTGGAGGCAACCTCATTAGGAAGAAACAAAAGTCACATTTTACACAGTGCAACCCCCCCCCCCTTTTTTTTTTTACTCCTCTTCTATGCTTTAAGTTTATTAAAACTCTTTTTAAACCCGTTGCTTAAAATGGAGAAAAAATACACGGCCCTTCCCACAATTCCGGCATTTGCCCTTTGGGCCACCGTAGTTCCTGTCCGGGTCGTCCGCAAAATGAGTGACACGTCCAACGGTTCAATTCCAGAAACATTTCAGCCCGAGACACCATAGTTAGCCGCGGCCATGGCAGACAAGGACTCTGAAATGACTGATGGGAGGGGGGGGGACCAGAAAGCCAACACCGTCGAGGTGTCCTTCGACAGGTTTTATGAGCCCACCTGTCGCCATTTTGTCTCCGGGACCAGAAAACAACATTCAAAAAGCGAAAACTCATTTTGTCTTCAGGTGTGAAAGCAAATCCGTAGTATCTTAAGCAAGACATTATCGTATTTTGTTTTATTTATTTATTTCGAAAATGTCCGTTTCTTCGGCTTGGAATTTGGAATCTGAATTATTTTTTTTTTTGTTCACCCCGGCAAGATTTTTACTTCCCCATCATCGTAGAAAAGAGAAAATATGAACGTGAGGCTTCAGCGTGCTCCCGATTTAGTGCCCCAATCCAAAACCGCATTATTTTTCCACAGCGATCACATGCGGATGTTTGTGCGTTTGTTTATGGAGAACAAGTTCATTGTTGGCTCAGTTATCCCTCACATATCTTACGATCTCAGATCCCGAATTGACTTGCTTCTGTGTTGTTGCAAAGCCCAGGACACATCACCTCGTGTGTAGTTTGAGGAGTCACATGCGCCTACTGGGACAAGCCACTCTTCTTCCCCTCCATCTCACTTTAATGCCCCCCCCTCCCACCCCCACACACATTTAATGTCGAACAAAGACATTCATTTATGCTGAGTATGTCAGCCAGATCCCATCAGTGTTGGACTGCACAATGAGATGTTGTCAACTGAGCAAAAAAAACAACAACAACAAAAAAAACCACAAAAACTTAAAAGCAGAGTAAGTATAGAATCATTTTTTAAAAAATCACTTCTTTACTTCCCTCCACCGCTTAACACAAACGATTTGTGGTATTGGTACGGGCCTGCGCCGCTTTGTTTCGCAGGTTTTGTGGGAAACTGATCAGAATCTGATTTGGTAAAGCGGCATTATGCCCCTTTCGCACTTAAATGAGTGCGTCCCACTAAGCACTAATCTCATAATGAGCTGACTCTGCACCCGAACCGCTCCAATACTTCACTGTGGCTTTGTTTCTCTTCACCAAGGTGCTTTGTATTACTTATGTGCACTGCGCGCGTGTGTGTGTGCATGTGTGCATCCTCTCAGGTGAGTGGGCCCAAAAAGGTAATCTAGTGTACAGAGTCATTGATTTTTCCCGCTGCGCAGGAAGTGGCTGGTTATTGATTCTGTGGGACAATGATGTCACTCGAGGCGGCGCTGGCTGTTTACTTATCCATGATAAGGCGGCAGGCGCTTCGCCCCCCCCCCCCACCCCCCCCGCGCACTGCTCAAATAATCCCGGCTCGCCGTCCTCCCACCTTTTTATCACTCTTCTCTCATTACTCTTTCCACCCGCTGTCTTTTCATTCAGCAGCCCGTGCACTCTTTAACCTCCCGCGCCCAGTTCGCTGTGACATAATCGCCGGCGGCTCAGGGGATGCCGCTTTCACAATTGGCCGCCAATTGTCGAGCGGCGTCAAAAATATGGCATCTTTTTTTTTCCGGTTGCGTCATCATTATTTATGACGGGTTTCGGGCTCAGATTGTAAAGCCTCATGTGCTGCATCGGGAATATTTTAAAGTAACTTTTTTTTTTTAAACTTGAAATAAAACAAAGCAAACTCCCTTAAGTTTATTACAGGAAAAATAAGTCAACCGCGATATAGTTAGACAGAGACTAAATGAAAAATTCCGATAACAACTTTTCACCTTCTTGGCTGTCATTACGAGTGTTGAAAAAAATTACTCATATGAGGGTAAAAAAAAATTGTAAATGTGGAATAACAAGAAAAAATGAACATCATTGTGCTGTCTTGCAAGTGTAAAAATAAGTTAACCATAGTATAATAAGAGTAACATACAAAACAAATGAATGAACTCACGTTTCACTGCATTTTTTCTTTCTTACAATGGTCCAAATAAGTGAACCTTACTCTATGGGGAACCAAATAGTGATAAATTTGAAGTTCAATGAAGTAACACACTAGATTTTGTGTACATCATCATTTTTTCCCTCCTCTTTGCCACCTCTTGGTGTCCCTCTGTTGTGGTAACACCCCCCCCCCCAAAAAAAACACACACACATGAAAATGTAAATCACACTTGTGGAGTTCACCCATTCAATGCTCACTGAGCTGAAGTCTCAGTTCAACCTTTCACCCGATTTGGGTGGCGTGCGTTTCTTCTTCGATTTCTTGAGTCACACCTTCCACTGTATCATCTTCCTCATTTCAAAATGAATTTGCACCGTTACTTCCGACGGATACTGACTCAGAGACAATTCAGCTGAGATTGCTTAAAACGTGTTTCAAATCGGCTCATCATCGTTTTATCCTGCCGTGACATTAGAAGCCAGCGGACTTCCTCGTTGCGTTAATTCAATGTGTCTCGGCACATGAGTCATGCGAGGTTGCCATCAACACCGGTTGTCTCCAAAGTGAAACGCATTTGGCTGTAAAGTGTACTTTGACACCATCGTTGGGGGGGTGGGGGGGGACTTCACATTTTATAGTGCACTATATACAAATTTCCTAAACAAAGTGGCTTGTATCGAGGTGAGAGGATGACCTCATCCCTCTACTTGTTGACTCTGCGTTCGGCGCTGGAACGCCGCCGCTTGTCAGTGCGGCGGTGTTCCGTAACGCAAGCGTGACGGATGTCCATCGAGCGTCGGTGCGACCTCCGTAACCGGCTGTTAAGAACATTCCGTGCCTGCGTTTTTGTGCTTCGCGTTTGTGG
The DNA here is from genome assembly GCF_054856545.1 of Hippocampus guttulatus. Classification (NCBI taxonomy): domain Eukaryota; kingdom Metazoa; phylum Chordata; class Actinopteri; order Syngnathiformes; family Syngnathidae; genus Hippocampus; species Hippocampus guttulatus. Next base: position 1,053,792 of record NC_141283.1, on the reverse strand, counting down.
TTGCACGTACGTAACATCGAGGTTTCTCATCCCCGCCTGGTACCGGATATGTCCAATACAAGTCAATGTTTATTTAAAAAAAAAAAAAAAGTAGTCCACTGGGGGTGAGATGCAAAAAAAAAAAAAACCTCAAAACAAAACAAACATAAAAACCTGATGCTCAGCTGTGCCTTTGTCCTTTTCTTGGTCCCGCAGGTTTGTAACAGATTAACCACAGTGCAAATATGTCTGACACTACCTGTGGCATTAACAGAAGACACACACACACACACGCACATGACATTAGACTCCCACTCCATTACCTGGGTTATGAGGTCCACTAGGGGGGCTTTAAAGGTCAAAACACAGTTTATAAATAAACTCTACTCCTTTCACTGAAATGAATCCTTTTTTGTTTCTTTCATGGAAAACAGCGGGGAGAACCCCGGTGTATAAATCTAATCCTATTTAAATATACATTTTGCTAAATTGTGGATTTTTTTTTTCCACAGAGATTTTTACAGCATACTTCCTGTAATGCCCTCACATGTGGGAAAGGAGAGCCATACAGTTGTCACACATGCACTTTTCAGCCATTTATCTGAACGACACCAGCACAGTCGGTAGCTGATGTTGGCCACAGCTCAAGCCCAGATACTCACACACTGGTTTGCCTATGTCAGACAGCACCCCCATCAGGCCCCGCCTCTTAAAGGCACATACAGCATGTAATGCGGACACGACATGTAGAGTATCTTCTGTCCATGTTCTACTTGCAATTTTTTTTCCCTGTGCGGTCAAATACATTTTGAATGTGTTCGATAAGTGGGTGAGAGGGGATAAAACTATTTTTTTAAAAAGTATTTATATTACCTCAATGTCATCCCCACTAGAAGGGTGGTTCACTGTGAAAGAATTGTCTTACTTTAAAGTGAAACGTGTGAGTGACTTGCATATTTCACCCCCGCCTCCCTTGGATGTTGTGTCAGTATTTTCTACATTTGTCCGCACTCAAGTGTTCTCAAGTCACGCGCTCGTGTTTTCTTTTTTGAGGAAGTCGCCGGACGCTCTCTCTCTCCCGGATTGCGGCACTGCGTCTGCCGTCTATGTCTTGTGCCTATCGTGCCTCGTTGTTTGCACGCAGCCGGTCTGCTGGCTTTTGCTTTGGATGCTTCTCAGGTTGTTACCAGAGTTTTGAAAGGCACGCCGGTGAATGTGTCATCATACCTCAGTCATACAGTCAATGGCCCAGCATTTATGCATCTCAACGTATGTTCACTGGTGGTACTTGGAGGCCGGCGGCCATTGTTAAAAATAAATCGGACACTACCGGTATGGTGCGGCGGTTGGCCCGTATTTTCTGAATCACCCGCCACAGTCATCAATAACATGCCGAGCGGAGCCGCTATTGCCTGCAAACAAGGACGCATAAGGGCCGAGACCATCAGGGCGACAAATGCGGCTTCATTCAGGGAAAAAAAGTTGATCTTGTAAATATTACAAAGGTGATGAATAGCTCATCTGCAATCAATGGAGATGATGAGTCGGTGATAATAGGCGAAGAGGTCAGAGGTTGAGGTGATCGAGTTTCCGCCTAATCTTATTTTATAAACGATGAAACATTAACGGGGGGCCGGCCGCCGCGTGACGCCACTCCCCATTGAGGTCCTGTCCGAACTTTTGTCCCGCTATTCATTCAGCACCGGAGCTCATTACCTTTTAACGAAGGAATCGGACACAGAGGGCAGCGATTAGGGCATATCACTTCTGTTTGTCATTCCGCCACCACCATTAAAAGTAAAAAGAAATTTTTTTTTATTGGGGCTTGGATCGCTTATCCAACCACTTTTATTTGTAACGCGATCCTTTAGAAGCGCATTGTCAAACGTTCTGCTCAGATAACACAAATGCCTTTTGGTGTTTGTAGAGCCCAACAGACCCAAACTCGAAAAACAAGTTGTATGAAAACCAAAGCGACATTTGCCATTGAAAATAAACAACATCAAATTTTACTGTTCCAGACACCAAAAATATTAATCAAAAGACAGGGGAGCCGTTTTCAACAAGCCTTCAACAGCAACTTCAGGCAATTACAAACCTCGCGCACTGCAACGCCAACACTCGGACATCTTTGGGCAACATCGGCTTAATGTCCTTCCTGGCCTTCAAAATAAAAGCCTGCCATGTACAGTATAATAAGACTTTCACTTCACTTTCTTTGGCACCTTCAAATTTTATCCTTGCATATTCAGTGTGACTACTAAAAAACAAAACCCACCATGTGGCCAAAGTAATTGTGGGGAGAGACCGTTATTACACTGGCGAGCTTCTAATCTCTGCCGATGCGTTACATCGACTTTATCAGTGTCTGTTGCGGTCTGCGGTCTAAGCCGGTGCACTTCATTCTGGAGTAGCACTCCCAGGAATGTCACCTCTTCTGTTACATAAAGACTGAGTCCTTTGCTTAAAGGATGATAAAAACACAGCCCTTTGGGATTTTCTTTTCTCTTTTTTTTAATGGCTGTTGACATTTTGATGAGGAGTTTGGTAGATGCATGAGTCACGCTGTTGACCGAGAATAACAGTCAATGATCACAGCCGGCTCGCGTGTTTTTTATTTTTCTTTTTTATATGGAGACTTCCATGCTTATGGCGGCGGGAAGTAACTAAGTATAAATATTGATGTACCTATATATATATATTTTTTACAGGTATCGCTCCTCGAGTATTTGAAGTATTTTTCCGGCCACATGAACATCTGTACATCTTTACGCCTCACTCTGTCAAAACACGCTTGTTACTTTGTTTTTCCCGCCTCCGCAGATGACGACAAGACATAATTAGAGAGCGGTAAAGCCAGTTTTTTTTTTTTTGGTCCCCTTTTCCTGATGTACACAAGTTGAATCAGTACCTCTACTTTTACAAGCATCTTTCTTTGACGCAATAACGTCTACCGAAGAACAGCGTGCGAGTACTTTTGCAAGCTCTGCAGGCTGATCGACAACAGTGAGATGATTCATTTTTGATCAGTCAGCAGAGAGGGGGGGAAGGGTCCAAAAAAAAAAAAAAAAAAAACAGCTGGTCATTCCAGGAGTTACACACCAGCGTCAAACTGTCGCTTGTGATTCCTTTGCGCTGGTGCGAGACCCCTCGCTGATCTAAGGTCAGCGTCATTTTGGACGTAGTAAAAGATAAGCTGGGCATACGTTTTTTGCGTGTAGCTGCAAAAATTGCAAGAATCGCTCCCCCCCTATCTCACGTGCGTCTGAATCGATCGACTTTCCAGAGGAGGAGTCGTTTCCCCATTAGTCTGTGTCACTTCTAAAGTTAGCAAGTGCGGTTTCATCTATTCTGTTGCTCGATAGGATTTTTTTTTTTTCTGCGTTGTTTTCCTCTTGCAGGCTTTTTGTATTGTGACAGCTGCCCTCGCCTTTGTTAGAATAACATCCCCGGGAACTCGCTTTTCCTCACGTGCGCATGGAGATTGCGGGGCCAACGCCTTTTCTACCCTCGATTGTACTGCTGTGTACGTTTTTGATTAGTTCGGAAATTGACGATAAGCAAGTTCACGCCTGTCTGAATCAAGCCATCAGCAGGTTGTCCGTACCCCCCCCCCCCCCGAGATCCTAAAGTCTCTGAAGTTCGTGTGTTTTCGTGGAAACTCGCAAGCGCTGCTTCCTTTCAGTGTGAGGCGAGTCCACCGGTCCAAATGTGGAGAGATTTTTTTTTTTTTTTGATGCTCTGATTGCATGACAGAAAAAAAAATATACAGATTCGAGAAAGGAAAGCAAAAGGGCCCAAAAGGCAACGGATTCCATGAAGTGACGTCCCAGACTTCACCAATTAAAAAGATCCACTTGTTTTCGAGTATTTTCTTGGAAATCTAAAAGCCCAACACGGTTGACGCAGTTTTCAGATGAACCCTTTGAGGGACGGCGGTCACTCCAGTGGGGACAGCTTATCATGTTATCATGATTGGTGCATGAAACAGCCTAACGTCACTCGGTGTTGGCGGTTACTATAGTTCGACTTGAGGTGACAAGGGAGTGCATGCTGAGGCCCGCTAGTGGTGACACTCAAGGGTTAAAACTTTTCTGCGGGTTGAAGAGGTAGCTTTTGTGTTGCAAGCAGATAACACTCTTGATTGTGCACTTTTCTCTCTTTGTTAAAAGTTTGCACGGACATGAAGAGCTCATAAAAAAAAAAATGTTTTGTGCCAGCTGTCCAAGTGTTTACACAGAAAAACAAATCTTTTTTTTTCCCTTTCTCCAAAAGAGTGAACCGACTCAGCCGCACGGTCAGCTGAGTGAACATTTCTCAGCCCTCGTCAGACAAATCCACCGCTAAACTGTATGACTTTCTATGAAACACAAACCCGATTAGGCTGCGCAGTGAACTTCATAACTCCGCTGAACTTTTTTTCCCCCCCCCCTCGTTTTTTTTCTCTTGGAGAAACAACGCAGTTAAAGAAAGAGAGAGAGAGCGAGAGTGCGAGGAGAAGATTGGCTCCTCTCGCTGTCGTCCTGTCTTGCGATTGGTAGGGGCCTGTTGCTAGGCTTGTGTCGGGTTTCGACAGTTTTTTCTGCTTCCTCCACTGTCTGTGCAGCCCATAGGTCAGGTTTGAACTGGTCTGGTGGACCTCTGCCACTTGTTGAACATCCCCAGCGAAAAGGAAAAGAGAAGGGGGAACAAAAAAATATGCAGCAGGATTGTCACTGCCGGAGAAAACAAAAGGCGAGACACGTGCAGATTAGAGTTTGCCACTATTGTCTTCTTTTGTTTTTCCTCATTAGTACCTGAGTCAGCCTCCTTGTTGGTTCAAGGCTGTTGTGAATCATCGTGTTACACTTGCATCAAGTCAAGACATCTGTCGGCAATTAAAAAAAAAAAAGTAGGTTTCCACATCTTGTTAGCATGATGCTTTGGAACAAAAAACTGTACCGGTAATCAAAACTTTGTGGCACGACCGAAACTAAATACAGTTTTGACACTCATTAATATGGAAACCCGGACATGTGCCTTCTTTTTTTTGGGCATCAAGACCTAAAAAACATCTCACCGGGAGCTCATAACTCTCTTTCTGTGCTGTATTTTAATTGCGGGAAGGCGTAGCTCGTGTCAAATGACACTTTGCAATTCATCTTTGGCAACAACAAGCTGCATCCTGTCATTAGTGTGTATGTGTGTGGGTGGGTGCGCATGTGTGTGCAAGTTTGTGCTGTCCCTCGTGCGCTATCGAATGCATTTTTATTGGCTACTTAGCTATTTCATTGTGCATTGTTGACAGGGTCTCGACTGTGACGGCCTTAAAAAAAAAATCACAAGCACATCATTAATTAATATGCGCAAAAGTCGGATGATAGTTTTTTTTCCCTCCCAACATTTAAAGCTATAATGTCGAACAATTGTAGTGGCTTCAAAAGCATTACAATAGTGTGCTGCCAAGCAATAAAGTGAATGCTATTTTAAACATTGCTATATGGTGACCCACCATCACCGATTTACGTTTTCTTAAATATTCGTGGGCCGCCCAGGATGATTCTAGTTTTTTTTTTTTAAACATATTGCAACACTTTATATAAATGCTACCGTAACCGATCAGATAGCAGTTTGACTTTGATTAAAGTCAATAGTATCTTAGTCATTGACTCCCATACTGGCGTTCGATGTTTGGAGGTTACCAACAGTCCGCGATGGACTAGTTTGTGCGGCAGCATAAGACGAAGTGGTCATACGACACAAGTGGTCATGCAACGCGTGACGCTGGACGTGTCATCTCGGGCTCAGTGGGAAGAAATATACGAGCCTAAAAGCACTGAAACAACAATCTCACCCCGCGGAATCATCAGTGCGTGCACAGTGACAATGGCGCGGGCCATGCCGGGACCCCCCCCCCCCCCCCCCCCGAGCCTATAAGCGCTTTTATGTGAAATAGGGGTCCGGTGTGTCGTTACGCTGACCGGCCTCTCTTCTGCAGCTTTTGCTGAGCCGCATGAGTGCTGACTCCAGTCCCTGGGAACATGTTTACCTCTCTGCCCCGTTCCCCACCCTCCCTGCGCCAACAGGAGGGGGACCCGAGGTGAGAGAAGGGTGGGCGAGGGAGGCTGGCCGGACCCACACAATGAACCTGCTGAATACTGTGCGATGTGGCTCGCCCTGCAGTTGGCTGCCAAACTGGCTGGACAGGCTCTTGATCAAAGTCCGCCAGAGGGGAGGGGACGGGAGAGTGGTGGTGGTGGGGGCTGGGGGGTGGGGCGGTGACTTTTTGGCTCTGCTCGTTATACCAAATTTAGCTTTCTAGTAGTTTTTTTTGTCGCACAGAAGAGCCGATAAAAGACGGTCTCTATAATTGTGACATGATCGTGGTGGCTAAGTCCCCACTGAAGGTTGCGGTCATTCGGCCCGCCACCGCTTACCGTATCGGGGGCAGTAACTGACCTCCTGACGAGGTGATAAAAGCGTAATGTGGCACGCAAGTGAACGTGTTATTGCCAGGCTGGGATAAACAAAGCTATAAGAGCGGTCGGTCCTCCTTATCTTTACCCCCCCTTTCTCCTCTCCTGTCTTGTGGCTCGAAAGGGAGTCCTTCAGGCGGCTTGATTAGTGGAGAGATGACATTATTATCTGTGGTCTGAGACGCTGCACCTATGAGAGCCCCCGTTCAAGGGCCTGCAGACCTTGTCATCCTTTTAGATGAGATTATGGGCTTAATTCATCGCAAACGCATGCATGCAGAGGGTTTCAGACTTACTAGTGTCTTTTAAAAAAAGTGCAATAGACATCAGCAAAAACACTTTTTTTTCCTAATCTAACAAAGAAAACTGACACATGGTCAAAGCTATGAAATTGCCAAGCATTATATTTCGTCTGTCGGGTTTACGTGAGCCTCAAGTTTGGTGATGGTGATTAGTAAAGATACAGTTGCTTGTTAGTCACCCCGTTGACTGTGTTGTTGAAATGATTTGCTCCAAGTCGACTAGTACGCATGTAGTGTTCGCTATGGACATGTGTGAGTAACTTCCAAACAATGTGATCGGACAGAAAAACAGCGGTGAAAGCATATCTTCTTGTGTCGGACGTCATGCATGAAGCCGAATACAGTCACGCTTCCAACATGGCATGACAGGAATGAGCAACTGGCAGCGCAACCTGTAACCACACTCTGAGTGGCCCCCTGATTAATATTTGAAAAAATATATATATATTTTTTGTTTTGTCCCCCCCCCCCCCCAAACCCACACGCACTTTTTCATGGAAAATGTCTATAGGAAGCTTATCAGAGGGCGTTACAGAAAAATCCAATGCATCAGCAGATTTTTGCTATTCGCAAACTAGCCTCGTTTTAAGTTGTAATATCAATATTCACCACTTGGTGGAAGACATGGCTTTGTTGCGCTTGCACCGGGTCTGAAACTGACCTATGCTACAATGTTCGTGGAATGGAACTATTTTTCTTCTTCTGTGGATTTGTAATGAGATATATATGAGTTGCTGCGCTTCATGTTGGTTTGCTGTTCAGCAGTTGTGTGCCATCCTTGATTGGTCTTTTTTATGCACAAAAGCCCTTTGCATTGAAAAAACCCCCACAATAGGTGGTATTTTTTGGATTGCTCAACCCCTTTGTTGTTGAAAGATGAATTTTGATTGCCTTTACAAATGGATGTATTGATTACCGATTGTATATCGGTCAGTGTGCATCATATCATGGTTAATGAACAGCCACAGTTATTTAACAAACAGAAAGGACTGACAATTCAATCAGGAGTGAACAAAAGAAGCACAGAAAGACGCGGTGATGTTTTCTTAAGGCAAAAGGGGGTTTGTCTTTTCCGCTCACGTTTTGCCCCCCTCATTCCTCTTTCCTCACGCTTAGCCCCGCCCTCTCCGCCTCTCCCGTGTCACCATTGGTCGGCTCCCGCGCGCTATCGCCTCGCGATTGGCCGATTCTTGCGTCGCTCAAGCACGCCTCGACTTATTTACCGAATGTGTGAGCGGGGGGGGGGGGGAACCAAATGGGGCTGCCGGAGTGACTTGGCTGCTTGTCGGGCCCGCAACAGCTGACGAGAGCGGAGCACTTGAGCGCGGCAGCCTACCTGGGAACAAAGAACTGCTGGGGGACGGTTTGCGGAGCTTTCAAACCCCGGTCCAAAAGCAGCGGAGTGCGGGGAGGACAAGACATGAGGCACGCCGTGTCACCTTCGGAGAACGTGGAGAATTGTTCGTTCGCTGTGACACACTTGTTTAAGATATGTGCCCATTGTGAACGGCTCGGAAAAAAGGTAATCGAAAAAAAACCCAACAACAACAGCAATTTTCATTTTCATCAGCGCAGCATCGAAAAGATGACACATGCGACTGTTTGTTGGTGTTTTAAAGCGATGTCAGTCGATTTCTGCTCTCAGGCAACTGCTTTTTCTTCGACTGAATGAGCTGCAGTGCAGTCTTTTGTCCGGACTTGTTTGTCTGTCAAGTTTGGGAGGAGGGGGCCCTCGAATGTTTTGAAAAGACCCCCCAACACACATTTTTATTGTCACTTCTATGAATTGTTATCTCGAGTGATTACGGTTTTTTTTCTCCACGTCGTCCCGACAGAATTAAGTCATTTGTTGGTCAGTTTATTCATCTTAGTCTAATGAGTGGACATGTCCGTACATGAAGAAAAAAAAAGTTCTTTTCTTTTTCCGTTCATTTACATCCCTTTTAATGTCTACTGTGTCGCTGTGTGCATCATGCTTCCACGAAATCATCCAAAAATGATTTTTCGTCACCAATGCCTCAGTTATTCTGTGCTTAATCCTTGCACAATAGCTCCAAAAAAAATTTCACTTTTAACATCTCCTCTGCTCGAGATGTGCATTATATTGCCGTAAATCATGTTTACTGATGCTGTGCTTAAAAACGGATAGTTCATCACAAACGCCCCCATTAGGCTTAAAAAATGTCACTTTTATGCCTGCCGTGTTCATGATAGTACAACAAACTTATCATGTTTACCGACGCTAAAGCCATAATTATCTCACCCCCCCCCCCAAAAAAGTCACTTTTAACAACTACTGTTCACAGTTACTGATTCTGTCCTTTTCATCACGAAGGCTGCAGTTATGCTTAGAAATGGCTCACTCTTGTGTGAGTTGACAAGACGAAGTCATAAATTGAAGCTGCTATCGCTGTTAAACGTTTCATACGTTTTATGGAACATTAAGCATACTCACACACTTGTGTATAGATAGCCATGTTATGCAGTCTACACCTCCTGGTCATGCATTGTCTAAATTTTGCTCAAAGGACCTCCAAGATAATTTCTCTGCCGTAACGAGACGAGAAAGTATTTCGATGACATTTTCCCCCTTTTATGTGTCTTTCAGGATCTGGGAGTGCGAATCCCAAGACCCCTGGGAAACGGGCCAAGCAGATTTATCCCTGAAAAAGAGGTATGGAAATGTTCATCCTGCCAATGAGGTTCCCAAAAAACAACTTCATTGGGCCCGTTTATGATGTCACGTATTTTCCGTCCCAGATTCTTCAAGTCAGTAAAGTGGACACCAGGACACAGTCGATCTTTGAGGATGCGTTCGCCGCCCTCGGCCGGCTGGATAACATCTCACTAGTGATGGGCTTCCACCCGCAGTACCTGGAGAGCTTCCTGCGCACGCAGCACTACCTGCTGCAGATGGACGGGCCGCTGTCGCTGCACTACCGCCACTACATCGGCATCATGGTGCGACCCCACCTGGACTTTGTTTACCTCCCCTTTTCAAACGCCACGCGTCTTACGGTTGTTGCATCATCCCGCGTGTAGGCGGCGGCTCGCCACCAGTGCTCCTATCTGGTCAACCTGCACGTCAACGACTTCCTCCAGGTGGGCGGCGACCCCAAATGGCTCAACGGGCTGGACGGAGCCCCTAGAAAGCTCCAGCAACTGGGCGAGCTCAATAAAATCCTGGCCCACCGGCCGTGGCTGCTCACCAAGGAGCACATCGAGGTGAGAAACCGAGCTCAGGACGGGTGGGTGTGGGCGGTGGCGGAGTGGTAGGGGTGTGAAAAGTGTTGCGCAACAGCTGAGGTCATACCGAGCGAGCTAACCAACTCCGCTTCGTCTTTATCAAGGGTCTGCTAAAAGCCGAGGAGCACAGCTGGTCACTGGCCGAGCTCATCCACGCCGTCGTTCTGCTCACGCACTACCACTCGCTGGCCTCCTTCACCTTCGGCTGCGGCATCATGCCCGAGATCCACTGCGACGGCGGCCACACCTTCCGGCCGCCCTCGGTCGGCCATTACTGCGTGTGCGACATCGCCAATGGCAACAACCACCACGACAGTCCCTTTGGCAGCCAGGTGAGACAAATGCTAATCGAGGGGGGGGGGGCGGCGTGTGCACACTCCTCGTCCATCTGTTTCCCCCCTATGTGGCACGAGCCATATTTGGATACAGAAACGTCATTCAAATTAGACACCATCCAGCAGAATCTTGTTTTGCCCTTGCAGTGCAACAGTGGGTCACATTGACGAGGAAATAAACACAATTTCATGATTAGATATAAAATGAGAGTTTGCCTCTCTGTCAGTTACACCCTTTACCAAAAATGACTTTCTTCAGGCGTTGGCATGGGTCTTATAGCCAGGTGGTCTAGTGCCACCTGTTGCTGGTCTCTGCACCTCACAGCGCGTGACCACCTGTCCAGATGTCAAAACTCTTTCCCCCTTACCGGCATGTTGTCCAGGAGGTGTGCGGCGGCGAGGTGGAGGTGCTGATGGAGCGCATGAAGCAGCTGCAAGAGTGCCGCGATGACGAAGAGGCCAGCCAGGAGGAGATGGCCACGCGCTTCGAGCGAGAGAAGACGGAGAGCATGCTGGTGGTGACGGCCGAGGACGAGGAGTGGGTGCCCTCCCGCGACATCTCGCGACACTTCGAGGACCCCAGCTACGGTTACAAGGACTTCTCCAGGAGGGGCGAGCACGTGCCCACTTTCAGAGTGCAGGTACACTCGTCGCACATGCAATGGTGGCCCCAATTAACTAATTCAGTACCGGCCAAGTCTGAAAAGACGTTTAAAAACGTCTTTGGGAGTGAATGAGTTAATGATCATGTCTCATTTTAATTATAATTTTTTTTTTTTTTTTTTTTTGCAGGACTACAGTTGGGAGGACCACGGCTACTCCCTGGTGAACCGTCTCTATCCCGATGTGGGTCAGATGCTGGATGAGAAGTTCCAGATGGCGTACAACCTGACGTACAACACCATGGCCACGCACAAGGACGTGGACACCAGCATGCTGCGCAGGGCCATCTGGAACTACATACACTGCATGTTCGGCATCAGGTAGGCAAGAGCAGCTAACATGTTGACGGAATAAAATTGAAAGGGTAGTGCGGGCGAGGCGGGTGCTGGAGCTTATCCCAGCTGTCTTCGGGCTGTAGGCGGGGTACACCCTGAACAGGTTGCCAGCCATTCACAGGGCACACTTAGACGAACCGCATCCGATAATCAAGCCTTTCATTGTAGGCTGTGGAGCATATTATCAATATGTGTTCTTTTGCCACCCACCCCGTGATTGTCAGGTATGACGACTATGATTATGGTGAGATCAACCAGCTGTTGGACCGTAGCTTCAAGATCTATATCAAGACTATGGTGTGCAGCCCAGAGAAGACCACCAAGCGAATGTACGAGAGCTTCTGGAGGCAGTTCCAGCACTCTGAGAAGGTCAGACACCTTTTACTCACGTAGAAAAGAAAATGCTTTTTTTTTTTTTTTTTTACATTGCTGCTAAAGGCCTCCTACCTCTGTCTCTGCAGGTCCATGTCAATCTGCTTCTTATGGAAGCGCGAATGCAAGCCGAACTTTTATACGCTCTGAGAGCCATCACTCGCTACATGACATGAAGTGCTTCTTTTTTGTTTTTTTCCCCCCCTTCTTTTTTATTTTTATTTTGTAAGTCCTGTGTCATTGTTGGGACATTTCAAGAAAACATTTTTGGGGGCAGAGGAGCTGGATGCAAAATCAGAACAAAAAGCAACGGGTCTGGGTTTGTTTTTTAAAGCCTGCAGTGCCAAAAGTGACCAGAAGTAGGCAGCACATGGCTTAAAAAAAAGCACTGACAGTATTCCAGCAACATCCCCTTCATTCATTTTCTTAATCACTGTTTTGTTTTTCTTTTCCATATCTCATTTCAATCATCATCTTTTTTGGGGCCCATACGTATGTGCCTGAACTCCCCAGCGCAGTGTGCGTATCCACGATGACGATAATGAGATGATGCTGCTCCCAGTGTTGTATTCAGCAGGGACAGGGAGGGGGAGGTCATATTGACCCCCCTTGTCTCAACCCCCCAAAAAAACAAGTTCACCATCCACTGCATTATTCCCAAATGTCCGTGTAAGCTAATTCAAGTCGTGTGTGTGTGTGTGTGTGTGCAAACTCATAGAACACTGAGCCCTATTTGAGTTGCGTGTGTGAGCATGTGTGTGTGTGTGCGCGCGTGCATGTGTTAAAGAAAAAAAATAGTTTTTAAAATTTCACGTGTCAAAAAAAAAGCGAGGCACTTTGAAGGAGACTTCTTGCTTCTGCTGTAGCTGATGTTATTTTTGACGTAACTTGTTGAACGTGTCATTGATGACATCGTCATTCTTCTTTGTTTAGTGGTTTATTAATTAAGAAAGACTGAAAGAATGAGGGGCTCCGGTATGAGGTTGGTCCGGGAGGAATGGCTAACACACACACACATACATACACACTCACACATGCGCACACATGAACACACTCAAACACTGCTAAGCTGTCTTCCGCGTTATCCCGGCTGCCTGGTCGCCCCAATTTGGAAGGCTGTGAATTTTACCAGTGAAATAAATACCTCTTCTCTAATCTCCATTCAACATTTTCTCGCTGTGCAAAAAAAAAAGAAAAAGAGAAAAAAAAGCAAGTACGGTGGTACCCTGACTTCAGAGTTTAATTGTGAGTCGGGAGATGCTGAAAACACGTAAAGTGGTGCTCTCAGAAGTGAAGGCACCACTGTATCTCCTAATCATTTTTTTGTGGCCATGCGTGCTTTTTGTCAGAGTGACTGTTTAAAAAGTGCTCTTTGGTGAGCAGTCCCCCCCCCCCCCCCCCTGGCCGGCCATGTTCCCGTTTGCTGTGTAAAGGGGACGACGCCGGCTCGCCATCAGGCTGATTTGCGCTCGCAAATGGTTGTAGCTGTGCTTATTCAAGCCTAACTAGTGCAAAAAAAACAAAAAAACAAAAACGAAATAAAAAAGCAGCTTTTGTTTTAATGAAACAGTTTTGTGTAAAAAAAAGCAGTCAAACGCTGCGTTTTTTTGTTGTTGTTGTGAGGGCGGATTAAGACAAGCGATGGCTGGGAGGTTTTCGACAAAAAGAATGGTACCGCTGGAAGTGAGTCGGAAGAACGTGAAAGAGATTTTTGTTTTTCAAAACTTCTGACTGATGTCAGTTACCGACACTTTTTTTTTTTACACAAAATCTATGAAAAATGGACAAAAATAAAACTATAATATTGAATTGTTGTGTATCATTTGTAGTGTTCTCTTATTCTAAACTCATTTGGTTACATTGAGCATTTAAAACGTCTCACCAGGACCGCACACTAGCTAAACGCCGATGGGGGCGGCACTGCACTGCCGTTGGTAGTGTAGTGGTTCACATAGCGACAGCTCAATTCAGCCATTGTTTGAACTAGAGGAGCTCATCTCGCTTGCCTCTGTTCCAATTCACTGAGAAACAATCGAAAAAAAAACATTCATATGTTAAGTTCTATTTGAAGGCCTCCCCCGTTGAGTATCATGACATCATCACCAGCACAATCACCATATCACCCCAAAATGCCTTCACATCTTATTTAGGATTAAAAAAAAATAGCTGCCTAATACTTCTTTATATCACGAGTAATGTTTCAATTAGATGTAAAGCTTTTTTTTTCCTTCGATCATGATACATGAAGTGCTGTTCCTTATTAGTGTTGATGTAACAACCATGTGACTTTGAAAATGCTGTTGTGGTTGGGCAACTTGTAAGCACTGCCTGCCCCCCCCCCTTGTCTGTGTAAATACTGATGATGATAATAAAGGCTTCGAGAGGCGACAGCGGCGCTTGCTTCGTCTGTGCTTTTTTTATTTGTTTACACATTAATGTTGCTTACCGAAGGACATTGAGGCAGGTCATCAAACGCACGCACGCGTGCTCACAAAACCAAAGTGATATAAATGTGCAAAAAAAAAAAAAAAGTGTTGTAAAGATATGTGAGGATGGACTTTAAAGTGCTTTCATAGAACAGTCACATGATGATGGGATTTAAAAAGTCACTTGCACAACAAAAACATTTGCAAATATATAAGAACAGTCCATATGCTATGATCTATATTATTCACTTTTCATTGAGCAGCTTTGATAGTTTTTGGGCAACAGGTCGGAACTCCAACTCCCATAATGCCCTGTGGTAGTCCTCGTCTTCCATCCACTTGACGACCTCTTCTTCATCTGAAGGCGGTCGATGAAGAACAAGAGTGAGGTGGGTGCGAAAAACGGTGGCAAGATGCAGCTGCAGTGCATGATGGGAGGTAGAGAAACATAATTCCATTCTCCCGTGATGCATTGCGATGCCCCGAGATCCCCCAACTGACCCAAATAGGATGTGAGGATCTCGAGTAGCGACTCGCTGTCCTGCGCCTCCACCGGCTTCTCAGGTCCGCTGCTCATGTTCCACAAGGCCTGACATAGTTGAGCCGACAGCTGCCAGTCACCTGCTCCCAGGTCTCTTAGGCAGTCTGTCAGCCTGAAATGTGCACACACACACGGATTGGCAGATTTTGTTCATAAAATATTTTTAAATTACGTTTGTTGTAAATCATGAAAATGTATTGAGGTTAAATACAATTGAACTGTAGTTAGATAGTGGCATACCACTAGCCCTACCAAACTTTGCACATCTCTACTTTTACAGTTGGAACTATAAATTGGGTTTCCACTGGACCACACGAAATGGCGGTCTTACTTAAATGCTTACTTGGTTGCAGCCCCTTCAAGGAAGAGACTGGCTCTGTTGGAAGGGTCCAGCGCCAGGTTGGTGAGAACCCCAGAGGCCGAGAAGCACACGTCCGGGTTCTTGGAGTCCAACAGTGTCACCACAAACCTGTGGACTGAGAAGGTGAGGTCAGCAGTCTTGTTTACAGCTCCAATTAGCCTATCGAGAGTGTGTACATAGGAAAGATTTTGGGTATTACAGTGGTACCTTAACGCGGCCATCTTGGAGGGGTGGTGGACTTAAGTCACGTGACTTAGTCATTGATTTGTAAAGACCTGATTTGAACTTGATGACTTATTCTGTGTCCATTTGTAAAACACTTTTATTTGTAATACACATTGAGTATTGTTTTTGTTTTTATTGTTTTTTAAAAAACGTTTTGGGTGGCATACTCGGAACACATTGGCTACATTGAGACTGAGGCTTCCTAGTCGAGCAAGTGTCACGGAGGAAACTCCAAAGATGAAAACATTCAGATGGAAAAAATGAAAAATACAATAGCAACATACAACGAAGTTTGCGACTCGAAGAGCAACGCAACATGACGTTATTCTTCATTCGTCTGACTAGACGCAAATAAGCTAGCTGTGTGAGCTGTGAAGCTATTCAGTTGGCTCGATTTGCTTCACGGTTTTGCTCACCAATAGCTGGTCAAATGGTCAAATATTAACTCGACCTCGTCCGTTCTGCGTTTAACTGCAGAGTTATTATTAATAATATATTTAATTATTTTTAAATGTATTATTATTATTATTTTTTTAATGTTAGAAGCGCGTTTACGCCGATAACAGCGCGCCACGCCTCCACGCCCGCAACCTGGACGTTTAGGAAAAGTTAAAAAAAAATAATCTGCCGGAAAAGGTCTTACTAAATTAAATAAGAAACTAAGAAAAAATACACCGGTGGAAACGGGCTTCTGAGTCAGTGAAAAAAATATTTAATGACTTCAAGATTGCATGACCTGACTTATAACTTTTTTGAATCAAGTAATGACCTGACTCGCGTTGCTTAAAATTTGGAGGTGACTTGACTTAACTTGATTTTTTTTTCTACAGTGACTGGAGAAGCAGAATTATAAATATTTGCTTGCAACTCATGGCAAAAAACAAAACAAAAAAAAAACACGTCCCAGTGACTGCTCATAAATTGGGCCACTTGTAAATGAAGGTACCACTGTATCAGTTAATGTGTTGATCATGAACCTCTGTTCTGCATTATAAAGTCCCGCACATCTTTGGACTGCGACAAGTTCCCGTAGACGCGCGTGGCCTCCAGCATGGCGGCCATGTTGGAGCTCAGCACCAACTTCAGCATCACTTGAGTGACAAAAAAGGTAAAAAAAACAAAACTGTGATTATTTTTTGCACTTTGTCTTCATTCTTTTGAAGTGTTACTCTTACACCGGGCGATGGCCAGCTGGCTGCGTCTGAGCACCGCGCTTTCTTTGCGGTAGAACGTCAGGTTGTTAATGGCGGCTGCCACGTTCACCGTGAGCTCCTCGCTCTCCTCCACCGACCTCAGCTCTGTGACAACACATGCGCACGCATGCACAGTAACAGTGTGAGGTGCTAACGAACATCGAAACTACCGCCTCCGATTTCTCACCCAGTGTTTCCATCAGCAGTTGGACGCAGGTGGTGTTGCTGGCCAGTGCGGCGCCCACGTCCTCATGGATGCACATGTTGGCCAGCACCCGGACCAGCTTCACCAACACGTCCTCGGCCTCCCGGCGGCTGGCCGGAGGCGGCGTCGGCGCCGGCTCCTCCTCCCTCAGCTGGTAGTCGTCGTACAGCCTCAGGAGGGCGTCCACGGACGCCTCGCAGCGGAAGAGCTGCTGGCGCGCCTCGTTGTTCTTGGCCGTCAGGTTGCCCAGCGTGAAGAGGAGACGCACGACCAGGTCCTGCGGGGGAGACGTGAGTGTTGACGCAGTGCAGTTACACACAGCCAACCATGTGAGAAATGTGCCGGAACATCTTTTCATTCAAATTGGGTCGTTCTCGCTGGTGAAGTCAAACCAGCATATTGGTCAAACTCAATCAATTATTGGATCAAAAGTAGAGTGTAATAAGTGATCTTACTTTTGCCTGATTTACGCTACACAGGTCAAGTTAATTTGACCTTGCTATTCTCTGATATCCAATGATGTCCACTTCTCAGCCTTTCTGTCACTCTTCCAGTCTCTCTCTTTCTTGCAACCAGGGTTATGATCGTTTGGGATTTTTCATTATAATTCGTTATCATTTAGACTTTTATTTATGGGGTTGGTTTTAATTTAATTTTATTAATATTAATTTTTTTTAAGGCAAGTGTGCTTTGTTTTTAGTATTAGTTTTAGCTTTTCAAAGAAATTATGGAGGAGTTGTGTCAGTGTGAGTGATTTAAAAAGTGCTAAAATCGTCCTCCTTCCCTCCGCTTAGGTGTCCAGAGTTTTCTCGTGCCTCCGGAAGGAGGGGGGGGCGGTAACTAAAGTGCCCCGGTGCTGTTCTGTCAGTCAAATGGTGAGCAGGTGCACTTGGACGCACGCGCCTCTCATGACCAACCCGCCCGCCGTCGTGAACGTGTAGCAACACAGGTAGAAGAACAGGACGGACTGTCCTCTCAAGAGGGCGGGCGTGTGTGTGTGTGTGTGTGTGTGTGTGTGAAAACGTTAACACCCTCTCAGCCACGTCTGAGTGCTTACTCAAGGGAGGCGGTCATTTATTCTATTCTTACTCCTGTTGGCGTCTGGATCATGTCCCGACTGGTCTCAACTGAAGCTCACCTTTGTCTGATTCCACTCAGCGTTTTTTTTTTTTTTTTTTGCCTGAGTCATCTTATCTGATGTGGGGATTATTACATGTCGACACGCACATTACAGACACACACGCGCACACACAGATGTAATGTCCTGTAAATGTGCTTGGGACCCGCCGTTTGTAAACAAGCTGATGTGCAGATAAACAGCAAGCTCATTTGACATCCACTGACTCACCGGTTTTTGGTGGTGTTTGCTCAAGTGTTCTAAAAATAGTTGGTAGCAGTCGGGGGTCTGCGCCAGAGCGAGGCAGCACTCCGCGTACGAGGAGAGTTTACTGAGGAGACAAGTAACATTCTCGACTCAAATGTAGGCTCAGTTCAATGACAAGCATCTTTTTTTTTTTTTTTTTTTTGGAAGCCGGTTACCTGTAGATTCTAGAAACATTGGTGCACACGTCTTGGTCCTGATGATAGCGCTGCAGAACCAAGCAGAGATCCGACATCAGGGAGTGGGAGACAAAGAAGGGACGGGCCTCGGTGTGGTCAGCCAGATTTCTCAGGGTGGCAGTCAGCTGCCAGAGGTCAAGGGGTCAAGATATGGGGAAGATTCAAGGTCATGATTAGTTACCCAATCGCGTAAGTCATTCACTATTAAATCAATGCAGTCGGCTGCTTTATATTTCCAACATTTTAACTCATTCACTCCCAAAGACGTTTTTAAACGTCTTTTCAGACTTGGTCCAAAATTGGCTGGTACTGAATGAGTTTTAATGGGCCATGATTTTTTTTTTTCCAAATGCAATACAATTCCTCTTATGTTTGTAAAATGAATTGACTGTCGTCGTACGGACCGTACCTGTACGAGGATGTGTCCGGCGATCGTCACGTGAGGCTCATCCACCCTGCATAGCTTCCGGATGAAATTATGAGCTGTGCTGATGAAGTTTTTTTCCATCAAGAGGTGGACGACGGCGACGTTTCCCGAGAGAAATTTCAGCGTGCCGGCGCCGTAAAATAGCGCTTCGCCGCACGTCGTCGCATCCTCGCGCAGCAGCAGCTCGAGCAGCGAGTCTAGACAGAGGTAGCCCCACCGCAAGCCCCCACCTTCACTTAAAATCCACAAAGTGCAGCTTTTGACATTTTGTGATCCCGAGAAAAGAAATGTGTTCACCTAGGACTGAGTTATTCTGGAAGAGGACGTCATTGGCTTCACTGCGACTGACCTGGAAGATAAGCTTGCAGATGTTGAGCAGGTTGGTCCCGCCGACGTGTAACTGAAAAAACCCCGCAAAAACAAGTCAATTTTAATTTAATTTTTTTTAAACAATCGACCCGCGGCACACTCACGGCGAGACACAGCTCGGCGACATGCATGTGGAGGCGCGGGCAGTTGAGGTCGATGAGTTGGAAGAGCGTTCTCAGGATACTGGAGCGCCTCTTACAGCGCTGTGGGCCCAACATGGCCGCCTCCTCCAGGGCGTCGTGGAGAGCAACGCACAAGTCACATAGATGATCCAGTGAGGCCTCGCAGCTGTCTGGAGGATTGTCGGAAAAAAACAAAACAAGTGTGAAGTTAAAAAAAAAAAAAAAGGATCGCGGTATTTGCAACTACTCTTGCGGGGGAAAATTTCAACCTGGTTTTGGAATGTGTTAGTGGGAATCTTTGTCCAGAAGAAGGTCACTAAAAGAGCCTGGCTCAATTTTTTATTTTTTATTTATAGTTCTTCCAAAAGGTGTTTGGGGTTGGGGCTTTTGTTTGCCTTGACACCAGAAAAAAATGTCATTCCTTTTCATGCCTTTATGGAGCAGCAAAAAACAATTGGCGCTTCCCCAAATAAGCTTTGTGTTTGTATGACGTGTCAAATGATTCATTCGACACATTAAAAAAAAAAAAATGACGACAAGAGTTTGCAACATATAGTTGCCAGATGTGGCTTCTTCAATTCCCTCATCCAACGCCACTCTTTTCTCCCCTATTTGTATTTTCCAGCACTCCGAATGCCCTGTGGAACAGACATCTGGTTTGTCAGATTACACCGGCGATTATCGGCGGAGATATCGTTCTGTGTGTGTGTGTGGTGCACCGTCGGTCATCTGGATTACACCGCACACTCCAAAGGCAGTAAGTAATCACATACAAGTAGAGTGTTGTTAACAAGTCTGCCAAATTTGAAGGAATTAAAAAAAAAAAAAGAGGATGTAAAATTATTAATAACAGAGCTCTCATCCCAACGACGCTAAAAACAAACCCATCTTGAGCATCATTTCTCAATCAAATAGGTGCCTGTGGCTCATCCAATGTCGGGAGTGGGTTTCATGAACGTGCGCACGGTTAACTTCCCTGAAAATGTCTCTCGATACAACCGTGAACGAGGCGATGACGTACCGGGTGGGACCTTAGCTCGCGCGCTAGCCAGTCAGCCATTTGAGAGCATGTCGACATCTTTCAATATTTGTTTGCCGGTTCGCTGAAGATACATCTGACTGCAAGCTGAGAAAATGGGCACAAGTTGTTTGAACTCAGGAACTCAACAATCTGGACAACTAAAATGTGTCCCCCGAAAAGTTGAATGTTGTCTCTTCACAATTGAGCACTACAACATTGTCTTTGCACCAGTATGTATCTTCAAACATACGAATCATTTTGCGGCGCCTTGAAGACGTTCAACATCGGTATGTGTGCGCCCTTGCTTAAGTCAACCGACCCGAGATGGGATTTATTTCCATTCACGTGGCCTTGGCCACCTGTGCTCCCACGCATCATGATCCCCCTGCCAGTGCTGCATAAATACCCTGACACTCACCAGATTGTTGAGCATCCCCAGCACATTTTACAGACGGATCTGCTGACCCCCCCCGACCTCGCCTTATGTCTAACCCCCCCCCCCCCCCCCCCCCCACCTCGCTGGCCTGTCTGCCCTTCGCGCTCCTGACTATTCAGATCTGTTTCCACCTCGCTTTTGAGAGACTGCTTGGACAATGACCAGATGTTGCTCCCCCCACCCCACAAACGTCTGGGCCGCCATCGGGCACCACGTCACACGATGTCCTCTACTGATCGGTGCACTTGAGGACAAAATCTGCCCCATCAATAAAACATTAGCAGTGAAATAACATCCTCCCTTTTCGAGGAAATTAAATGGAGCGGCACAATCGCACAATTCCAATCTGGTTGCTGAGGAAAGAGAAAGGGTGGAGCCCGTTCCTTGTTTTTTGAAGTACACTCATAAAAGTGTTCCCGGCATCGAAACTAGGGCTTGGCGCACTCTTAACACCTTGCTGCAATTTTGCACGTGTGAACTCACGAGGCATTGGGCAGACTAAATATTAAATATTTGAACTATGGAAATTACATTTGGACACTGTTGAAGTATTTTAAATGCGTTTGAAATCAAGGCCGGCAGACTGCATCATGCTAACACAATTTTTTTTTTATGGGTAACTTTATTTTTGTTTTACTTTGAGTTGCCTTTTTTTTTTTGAAAGTGTGAGTCAGAAAGCATACGGGATAACTTCCTGCTCAAGCCCAATGCCTGTCATCGGATTTGCCTTTCATCGCGTTTCCTTTTTGTGTCGCTCTTACCACCCGCAGCCGCCGCAGCCTTTAGCTGCTGGAGAAGAGGCGCTATCGTATCCCACCGCGAGTCGGCACCTGCGCTTGTGTTATTCTTTCCACTGCCGCTCAAATCTGATGAGAAGAGAGACAGCGAGAGCACATTGGTGAAAATGAACCTCCGCTTGGTTCACAAGTTCACTGTCCCTTAAAATAAAGCAGCAAGAAGATTGATGGCACCGGCGAAAAAAGGTCAACGCCTTTTATCAATTCGTATTGCGTCGAGATTCTTGATGAATGCCGCGCACGCAACGGTCTGGCCAATGCATACATCAATGCTTTGCGTGACACAGGAAGTTGCGGTTGTGGAAAGCAATTGTCTAGTCGATTTGTCTCACGCTGTCAAGTTTGTCTTTGGCAACGTCTCTCAAAGCAGAACTAGACTCGTTGTCTGTTCGAGAGATAATGTTGAGCACGTTGCTTTGAAAGGCAATTTGAAGTAGAACGGATTAAAGACACTGTATGGGGGGGGGGGGGGCGGTTTCATTGACGCCGTCTGAACGAACCTGTTCTCTGTCCAGCTCTGACCTCGTCGCTTCTGATTCCGGCGTCAACACTGGACTGCGATAGTCGGGTGCTTGGGGCAACGGGGAAAAACACACAAATATTTTTTTTCATGTGTTAGGCACTGGGACATTCAGAAGACCAAAAAAAACCAAAAAACAAAAAAACAGCTTAACTTGATGAACATTTTTTTTTTGGCTACTCGATGCTGCCACTTGGTGTCCCTCTTGCACCAGAATTGCTTTTCCCCGACGTGCACTCGAGTTAGTTGGGGTCTTGATCCAATTGTGTGAGTGTTTTTCTCAGCCTGACCTCGTGTGTGCGTGAATGTTTTATGTCGCGCGCCTGCATGCATCTTAGACCTCAATCTCCAACAGACAGGAAGTAAGACGCGAACTCTGCGGGCTGCGCGTTGGAGACTGTTTGTGCTTTGTCATCCCGAAGGGCGGTCTGCAGCTTTTGCAGGAAGTAACATAACCAACGACACTCTATCCAATCCCATAAGTCCTTTATTATTATTCTTTTTTAAATACATCCATGCATATGGCGACTACTTGTATCATTGTCATGTCATATGTTTGGCATGTTCACAAAGGGCATGTACAGGACCTGTTCAGAATGAAACGATAGGATTACAGGTCCCATCAGACATGACCTCATCCCTGTCTTGGGCCTCGGCAACAGCGCGCTGTAGCAATGACGCACGAAGCTGCCGGGCTTTCCCAAATGGGCATCCAAAATCGAATAAGAGAGCCATTTGGAGCCATAAAATGACATCTTATTGGATGCTTTCTGTCTGCGTCTATTAGCCGTCATTAGTGCTCCGCCCAGAGTGTTGAGAACAAAACTTTCGAAACTTGACAGTGCAAAAGAAGCAGATTCGCTCATTGCGAACCCCCCCAGGCTGTAAGAAGCATGTGATTCCTCCCAGCCAATCGTCCCATCTGTCCCTTCCCTATAGTGCTTATCCTATTCAGGGTCACCGCTTGGGATGGAGCTTATCCGAGCTGACGTGACACGTTGCAGAAAGCTGGGAAATTTCAGACTCGCTCTCATGTGCCCTTTGCTTGTGCGCGTTTCATCCTGCCTTTTGCATACAGTGAAACTCCTCTCCAACGAAACCTACATGGGCAAAAATACCCCCAAGTGTGAAAAAATCTTTATGCATGAACACCATTCCCACTTTACTGCCCCCCCGTTGCGTTATACGAAATATTTTTCTCTGCTCTTGCCTCGTGATGAAATTCACTTACAACGAAGTCTTCTAATCCAACAGTGACCTTTACTGCTTCGTTCGGAAACGGCAACAGCAACCACCACGCTGGTTTACACACGCGCAGTAGTACAGGAAGTATGTGTTATTGTTAGTTTCAGACGCAGCAAGAACGTTGCATTGCTAAAATGGCTAAAAAAAACGGATCTTTGGATGTCAAGCAGCTAAGACAAGAAGAGCTCTGACGCTGGAAGAGAGGGTAAAAGTGATCAAAATGAAAGTGTGTGTGTGTTACGTCTGATATCAAATTTGCTACAGTGAAAACCCCCCTGTTGTGAAAAATTTCTTGCTGCAAACATGATTTCATTGTAAAGGAGTTTCATTGTCTAACTCGAGCGACTCCAAACAATCTCGAAACTAGACAGACGGAAGCAATCATTTTGCCGCATCCTTTTGGCCTCTGCCGCAGGCGATGTTCTGAGATTTGATGTGAAATGTGTTTTATTGTTAGTACTCCCACCTGGGTACCAATCAATATGCGGATGGATTGGAACGGCAGAGTTATGTCCCCTCGTCCTGACACAGTCGACGAGGTTTGCGGCGGAAATTTCTAGCCCTCTCGTAATAGCTGCTAGTAAATCTTGTGTTCATCACGGGATGACAACTTGATGGAAGCGAGAGGAGGAGAAGCAAATACCTTTCCGTCTGACTTCTGCGCGGCGCACAGAAGTAAGGCGCGCCGAAGGCCTCCTTGTGGTCTCCAGAGACAAAAGCTTGGGCCGCTGGCAGCTTTTTCGTTGGGTCTTGATGTGATCTTTCTTGCAACGCTAACACACACACAAAAAAAAAGGTGTCTGGAGTGAGCGGGCAAAGTCGAAAGCAACTCTTTGTTCGTACACAGAGAATGTAAATTAAGGTCAGGGTTGTTCCTCACCATCTGCGTGCGCCGCTAAAGGAGGCAACGTCGTGAGAGGTGTCGCTCTTAAGAGACGCGCCCGCGTTCGCACCAACGGCCTCCTCGTCTCCAGCGGGTCGGCGGGAGGTTTGGGAGATGACTTGGAAATGTCATCATTGCCGAGAAATTGAATCTTTGTCTTCGGGCATGGAAACAACATACTTTTATGCTGTCGGTGGCAATGTCAGGATTTATGTTGAGCCAAGGTTTTGCATCATGCCTTTCAGGGTTCGATCATCCAAGGTCTTCTATTATTTATTTATTTATTTTTTGTGGCGGAAATTTAAGATTCTTCAAAAATTCTGAGAACAGAACCCATTGATTTTTGATCGGATCAAGTGGCAGGTGCTCAAGATAGCAGGATGGTCACATTGAGACGCTTCAAGGACAGTTCTCTGTTGCATTATTCAACTCAGTGGTCACTTACATGTTCCAATGGAGATAGGCGAGCCCCTGAACTCGGCCTGGAGTCTCCGACGTCAAAATTCGTTGCGTGAAGACTGTCAAGATGAAAAACAAAAGTGGAAATGTGTCTTAATACGGCGGATTTGGTGACACAAATAGAGGAGGAAGACATACCTGAAGGTGGAGGAAGGTCTGCTGCCGTGGTCTGCACGGACAGAGCTTCTTGCAAACAACTGCCTGTGTGCATCTCTTGGAGTGTGAGGTCGCTGGGTGGACTGAGCTCGGAGAATCCTTCTTGCTTCCCCCACTATCTCTGCACTCGTCTTCAACGAGGGGTGCCTTCTCGGCAGAAAAGGCCCGCACAGCTCGTATTTCCTCTCCGTAGAGCCCATTTGGCCGACGTGACCTCGGCTCAGCTCATGAATTAGCTCCGTTTTGTCTTCATTATTAAACTCCCGTTTATATTTACGTTTCTAACATGGTTTGCATAAGGGAGAATGGTTGGTTTTATGGTGGAACGGAGGACACCGAGCGAACGAGGAGTCCCGCGGTGCCGCGTCTCCATGGCGACCGCATGTTGCTGTGGTAGCGAGCACAACAAACGGGGAGAGACGGCCAATTGTGTGGTTTTATGATAGAATATAAACACAATGTCAGGAGGATATTAAATGCTTACTGTCCATGTCCAGGAAACTCCACCATATCAAGTACTAAAAAAAAAAAAAATAATAATAATAATAATAGTCGTCTTCCAATGATCACAAAATTGTACATGCCTACAAAAATATGACGCTTTCAAAGTTCGTTGAGTAAGCTACATTTTTATACGCATAAGCTACATTTTTATACGCATACAATATCATTTTAGAAAAAAATTGAAGAGGATCCAATCGCCGGTCGAAATATTCCGCCGTGACCTGGCAGTCGGCTTCAACTGTTGTGAGATCATCATCAGTCGACGGGATCGATGACGTCACGACCCGCGACAAGAACGGTGTCTTCTCCAGCTGTCAAAATACGGGTACGGTGATATCATTTAAATTGCATTGCCGACTTTCGGTTGTGTGAAACGGTAGATAAAAGACAAGACAGAAACGAGAGCTGCAAATGTCTGCCTTTGTCTTAATGCTCAAGTCTGGCAGACATTTAGTTGAATGAATCATTTTTACGAGCACCTGACCGAAAGTTGTTAATTGCGCTACCTGAGGTGGGCGTGGTACCTGAATACATTCAAAAGTATTGTAAAACCAACAAATGCCAATATTGCCTCAGATTTTAAGCGTGTGCACGTGTCGTTATGTCCATGAAACACAATTTATGCTCGGACATAAAACATTTAAGCATTGTTTTAATCAGTTGCATGGGATGATATGACAAAATATGTTTCCAAAATCCACCGCAGCCCAAACCCAGTACACTAACTGAACAGTTCCACACCAAAGTTGTAACTGGATAAAATAAAATGAAAGTTTTTCAATTCCATTGCTATTGTTAATGTTGTTTTTCGGAGGAAAAAAGCAAAAAGTGAGAGTTGCTAATCGACTGAAGATGATTGTGGTATTAACATGAGGACTGTTACTGATCAGCTCGCATTTTGTCACAACACCATATTTACCATGAAGTTTGTGACTGTATAACAATATTGACTGAAATAATCTTCATGGGTTCCATGTTGCATTTTTAACCATGAGCCTTTAAAAAAATAATATATACTGTATACTGTATATAAACACTTACTAATATAAACTGATTAATATGTCTGGTTGCCGAAAGGAAAGTAACCGCTACTCGTATCACTGTTATATGTTTATGTGAGAATTTTGATAATTCGGACTTTCCCTTGCTCGCCATCTACGCGATAAGACTTAACAGGCAATGACGGGTGGAACGCTGTAAAGGTGAAGAATGGGGCTAATGAAAGTAAATGCGCTCTGTCTGCTGGTTTTAATGGCGAGCGCGGGCTGTAATTCACTCCACGTTTGCACGGCATCAGTGATTGCACACAGGCCGCTGACAGCACCGCTCTGAAATCCCGCTTTGTGTGCGTCCTTCGAAGTTATATTGATGTGTGGTGCATTGTGACCGTGACCCTGTGTGCATGGGGGGCTTAATTGTCACTGACAGCTGAGGGGAATGGGAGCTGAAAACATCAATTTGGAGATACTTGCGACTGAAGTTGAAATACATTTCCTCATCGCGACGTCGTCAGTGCGTTGCACTTTTTTTTAGAAAAGGTCAATATTTTAAGAAAGACGGCAAGACAAATTGAGGCATTTATTTGTTGACTTGATAGCAAATTGAAACGGCATCAATTTGAGTTGGGGCCAATATTAGAGAAAATACTGCACCTAGACTCAGACGTCGAACCGCCACTTTCCAACAAAGAAGTTGCGTGTGAATTAGCAGTCCGATTTTAAATGCCCATGTGTGCCCAGCAAGAACATTTACTAACTGAAATGAGAACTTGTTTTTTTCCCCTGGGGGAGGGGGGGGGGGGCGGGTGTAGACTATTCATTTGGAGAGAGGTATTCATTTTCTTAAATAAATGACAGACCCAGTAATGAAGTATGGGTCAACCAAAACATACAAATCCTACGATGGCACACCTTCCAGAAGCCTTCTGTTCATCAGCAAGTCACCAATTGACATTTTGCATACGTCATAGCGTCCACACACCGAGGCCCTCAAGCCAGAAAAACTATGGAAATAGGTTGTTTTTCTTTTCGGTGCGTTATACAAATGTGAACACGCAGAAAGCGGCACATCACGTGGTTATTTTCAAACATGTCACTCCGGCACCTTCTGACGCACGCCAGCATTTCTCACTTCCCCCTGCACACGCTGTATTTCTGTCATTTTGTCGCACCTCACCCCCTGACACTTTTCGCACCAATACTGCGCGTCGCATCCTCACACGCCGCTACTCGTGATGTATGCAATGTTCCGGGGGGGCGGGGGGCATGGGGAAACATGCTCCCGTGGAGCAAACGGTGTCACTTTGACACCGTTTGACACACTGGCACGAGCGTGAACGTTGGGGCTGGACGCGCCGGCGCGCAAGTCGGCACGCTCCGCCGTGCTCCGTTACAGTCAGCCGATACGCTGATGACATCATCTCACTGCAGCAATCTAGCATGCGCGCGTGCACGACACTCGCGGCACAAAGACACCACTGACTCAGTTGTCAGGCTTCGAGAGAGACAAACCACTCGGCTGGATGGGCAGATAAATAAACTGATAAGATACCGTCGATACACACGGAGTGATCTGGATTTCAAATCACGTCATAGTTTAGCCTTACAGTCTGCTAGCTTTGTGCGAACTAGCTTGTCCGGAGCGATCCTTAACCTGAAATTTCCAGTGCAGCAACTCATATAGACCGACAATACTCACCGTCATATAGTATTTATCCTCTGTGTAGAATGACTGCAATTGCCGTATACATATGAGCTGAGACAACAAACTAGCTGTACAGTATTTTAAAGGCTTCATAGTTGATCTGAAGCTTGAATAAGAAGTTGGAGAGGCGTGCCCAAGAAAAAAAACGTTTCTGCGTCTGATCTTGTTGAGCGAAGCCTTCCACAAACAAACATTGTGTAAGAGGATTTCCAGGAACGTGAGAGGAACACGGAGTCTTTCTCATGATTTATCCCACCCCCCTGCCCAAACACACACACCAAAGTGATTTATCTTCTCGGGTGAATAGGAGGTGCAACGAAAAGTCCCCCAAAAAAGCAGTCAGCTTGTGTGAATCAACATGAGACGGACACGATATTATTGCCCTTTTCACTGCTCGCACTGTGAATCTCTGTGTGATTTTCCAACACTCACTTCCAAATTCAGCTCGCATTATAAGTAGACAACCACAGTTCAGCTACATGGCCAATATAAAACGGTACAGAAATATATACCTGATACCAAACCGCAATCTATTAATCCTTCCAAGTTAGGTTGGAGTCTTTTTTTTTCTCCTCTGGCTGCTGTAGAGTGGAGTAGTCGAGAAAAAACAAAGACAATGACAGCTATAAGATCATTTCATTTTTTTATATCATGTATGACTCATATACTGTATTTTTCTCACTATAAGGCGCATTCCATTTTCTAATCAGATGCGCCTCAAATATGGATCAATGTTCTGATTTTAGGACGTCGTATTTTCTCTGATGTTCTGTAAAGCGCTTTGTTACAACTGCGGCGCTCGTGAAAGCCCCATATAAATAAACGGTATTGTATTGTATTCCCTTTAGCGTAGCTCCATCTGGTGGATGCCTAGCGCAACCGCAACCACTATAGTAGCTTCTGTTCTATGCACCTTATCATGCGGTGCGCTCTATGTATGAAAACAGTTTAATTGAAGGGTGCGCCTTATGGTCCGAAGCGCCTTATAGTGCGGAAAATATTTTGAAAACGTATTTTTTTGGGATTATAAAAGGGAGCGCCGACAAAAAGACGGAACAACGAGCATGTGGAGCCTCACCAAGCTTTATTACATGTGCACCATTTCTTATACAAACTAGATTACAGTTCCAGAAAAAAAAGAGAACACAGGAAGAATACCCACTAACATCACCATCCAGAAGATTAATAATACGGGACAAAGTTGGACAGAGGAGCGTATGGAAGGGAGCCTTTTTACAAAAGTACAAACGAGGTGATTACGATTTTTAGTGGTCTTATCGCTTGAATTTTTTTTTCCTTCTGTTTTTTTTTCTTTAAATGTTCACTGCAGTAGAGTGTGGAAGGAGAATGACCGAAGCAGGAAAAAAAAAAAAACGTCATTGCTTCAGCAACCCAAGCAAATCTCTTCCTTACATTTTGTACAGTCAGTGTATTCAAATTCAAACGCTGAGCAGTTTTATTTGTTTCAAACAACATCAAAAAAACAGACACCCAACACAGGACAAGAGTTTTTTTTTTTTTGTGTCTTCGAATACACAATTAACCAGCGCAGAAAAGTCAGAGGATGGTTCAAGTGATTCTGATTTCGCAAATACAAAACACTGCTGTCCGAACACTTACGGCTGTCGTCTTTGTATTCGAATCGCTGTCAAGGGGGACGGCACCATTGCAATCGAGTTGAGTGGTTACAACTTGCTCATCCTTAAAAACTGCGCAGTCACACTCCTCTGCCTTGGTGATATATATATATATATATATATATGTATTATATATATATAAATGTACGTATATATACATGTCTGTACATTATTATACACCTTCATGTCACTTTCCCCTCACCTCAGGGCCTCCGGATCAGAATGCTACGACAACGGTTACACAATCAGCTTCAAGGAATACGTTTGCTTCGACCTGGACACGTCGGAACGTTTCTTCAACTCGACCTTGGCGAGGTATCAAGGGGTCAAGAACGACGAGGAATAGACGACGACGGGGGGTGGGGGACGTACGGGTGAGTAAATGCGTTTCACACACACAACACGGAGCTCCAAATGCAGAAATACATCAAACGTGTAGGGTGGGGGGGTGCGGGGGGGATTCTGCAAAGTAGCGGAGTAGTTTACCTTTGGACATGTCGATGTGTGCACTTGCCCCCCAAAAACATATCGATAACGCATTGGACGTTATCTAATAAATTGATATCATGATGTTTGAGTTTTAGGGCCATGCTGAACATTTTACAATAATAAATGTGGATTATTTTGAGAAAAAGTTGCAATCTTTCAAGGGAAAAAAAAAAAGACAGAAAGAGAAAAACTCCAGAATAAATTTCTTGAGAAAAATGACCGACGTGTATAAGATTAAAACGTCCTTATATTGACGCGCGCACCGCAAAATTCCCATGCAAACATGAATGCAAGAGCCACGGTTCTTCTGAGCAAGTTGGTGCGATTACAAAAAACCTCATCCTAAGCATAACGAGCACTTCTCATGACTTCATTCCCTTCAAACGGCCATTTTATTTATTTTTCCTCTCGCAAGAGTCACACTTCAGTGTTGGTCACGTCGCGATTCGCGTATCATTTCATCGTGGCCCAAAATCTACTTCGACGGCCCAAAATGGTCACATGTTACAAACGTTACAAAGTATCACGGAAATATTTATTTGAATGAAAATACCTTTACGAATACGCTCCCACCCTACCTGCTTCCCGCCCCCTGAGTGTTTCTATACATGCGCATTAAAAAAAAAGCAAAATCCCACCAAGCTAATGACAACAGCGCTACACACTGTGTGTCTTTAATTTTATCTGTGTGTGTGTGTTTAGACATGATGTGCATATGAGTGCTGTGATTTTGGCTGCCAGCATATCCTGCTGCTTGATTCAAGTAATTTGGCAACGTACAGAAGACACAGCTTATTGTTTTGCCGGAGGAGAAAAATGGCTTCTGGATGCTCCCACCAAACTTCCCCTCCAATCCCCTCTCCCATCATTTTTTTTTTTTGCAGGTCGAGGGTCAAAAACGGCACAAAATTCTCTAAACTAAACGAAGTAAAAGATTCAACACTGTTTTACATAGCACCTGTAATGCTGTGGAAATGTTCACATCGATAGAACACATAGATTCACTTTTTTTTGTTTCGTTATTTTTTTTCCGCTACATAATATGCTGTGATAACAAATTTTAAAAGTTCGTACTGTACAAATACCCACAAGTGAAATTTTCTTCTTAATATTAGTATTTTTTTAATTTAATATTTTTTTTTGGCGCTGCTTTCAAAAAAAAATAAAAAATCATGGAAATTATTCTGTTCAAGCCATTTGTAGGAAGTGCGTGGCGATAGTGGTGAAGCGCACACACACACGAGGCGCTCTGTTTCACGTAACGGAAAATCCCAACAACAAACATTGAACATTAAAAAAAAAAAAAGAATCACGGAAGGGCAGATAAATACAACATCCCCTGGGGAAAAAAATGCACTGGATCAGTTTTACACGGCTTGTCCGTGAGATTTGAATGGCACACTGCGCATTCATTTGTGATTTGTCCTTGTCGTCCCACCTGATGAGCAGTGTGTCTTTGAGAGCCTTATACACGAGAAAACTTGCATAATTCAAGAGTTTTTGTGATTTATTTACTTTTGTTGTTATTGTTTCGGAGGAGGCTCTTTCCAGGGGGGGTGGATCGCTTAAAAGTCCGACGTATCCCCCCCGACTCCGAGACGAGTGTTCGTCGTGTAAACACA
The DNA here is from genome assembly GCF_054856545.1 of Hippocampus guttulatus. NCBI lineage: Eukaryota > Metazoa > Chordata > Actinopteri > Syngnathiformes > Syngnathidae > Hippocampus > Hippocampus guttulatus. The sequence goes on along the minus strand of NC_141283.1, from coordinate 1,022,204 downwards.
AGGTTGGTGTTCAATGTTGTGCTGATGGCTGGTGTTGGCAAAAAAAGAGGGCGTGTCTCAGACTTGCTCTTGTGATGCGCAGTTCAGACCTATGGAGAGGAGAAGGAATAAAAAAAAAAAGATGATTACGATGGTTGATTTTTGCGAGTTGAAAGGGGGGGGGTCAAACTCATTTGAGTCACAGAGGACCGTTCTGACAGTGAAACCACAAAATTATTAATTGTACACAACAAATGAATAGATGGCTGGTTTTGAAATCAGTCAAGTCTATTATAATAGTTTGTTCAATTATTGTTCAAGTGACTGTAAACATGCCAGCAAAAGTTATTTACTACGCATGACAATTTGACATTTCGGTCCGGATTTTTAGCAAGTTGGCACACGTGATTTGCTTTCGCGGGCCACATAAAATGATCTGGCGGGCCGGATCTGGCCCCCGGGGCTTGAGTTGGACACCTGTGAGTTGAAAGAACTTGTTTTTAACAGTTGCAAGACCGGTATAGCGTCAAGAGACTTTTCAAAAAAAATCTTTCTGTTATGAAGGAGGTTCTAAGAGACGGGGAGGGGGGGGGGGGGGTCCGACTTGCCTCGTGCGTCCTCTTCAGCCGGGTACCCAGCTCTGAGAGGCCTGCTTGGCGCTCGCGAAGTTGCTGACGCCGTTCATGTTGACCAGAGAGTCAAAGTTAAAGTCCAGTCCGTCGGCGTCCATCAGCTCGTTGCGGATGATCGAGTCCATGTCGCACTCCAGGCTGCCGTTAAACATGTCGAGGTCCAGATCTGTGGGGAAGCGATCCTGGCAGACTCCCCCGCCGTTGCTCACCGCCCCGTTCAGGAAGATGGTGGTATCAATCTGCATGGAGGAGGACCCGTTTCCTCCCAGAGGTGAAAGTAGGAGCTGCTGCTTGGCGTTCGTCAAAGCGTTCACCTCGTTGGCTAAATTCAGGCCTCTGTTGATCGACCTCGCAGAGCTCTGATTGTGGTTGTTGCTTTGGGGTATCTCCCCCCGGTTGCCCGGAACCCCTCCGGCCGTTCCGAATGTCATGATGGGATCGTTGCGGAGCATGAAGCCGCGGCGGGAGTTCTGGGACACGATGGCGACGGCGCTGGCTTGCGACATGAGCGGGTCCGACTGGGTCATCATGACGTCGCTGTGGTTGTCGGAGTTCAGCAGGTCCTGCAGAGTCACGCTGCCGAAGCTGGAGAAGGACGTCTGCTTGTTCTCCTGGATGGTTTGCATGGGGGACGGACGCAGTGAGGAGCCCGGCGGGTGGGAGCCAAAGATGGAGTTGCTGTAATTTCCTCCGCTGTTGGGAGAAGAGTTGGATGAGGGCGAAGCGTTGGGGGCGGGTGAGCCCAGCCCGTTGGATTTTGGGACAAAAGCGAACCCCGAGGTCCCGTTGGAGGGCGCTTGTCCCGAAGCGGTTGTCACCAAGTTGACGTTATCCAGGTCGTCCATCAGCTCGTCTGCGAGCCCGTCGTTCAGGTTCATCGTCCCGGCCAGATCCGCCAAACGGGGCAGCTCGGCGGGGGCGGGCTTCCCGTTGACGGCCGCGTTGCCGGGAGACAGAGCTCTGCCGGGACTGGAGTACAGCATGGGCGAGAGGGGGCTTTCGTCATCGGGGACCTCGTCCAGCTCCGGGTTGGCCAGGATCGGCGAAAGACGGCCGCTCAGGGTGCTGGCGTTGGAATTAGTGCGGGAGCGGAAGTCCGTCCAGGCGTCCAGCTCCTCGCTGCTGCGTGATGTCGGGCTCCCCGGCCACTTGGAGAGTCCCGAGGGACTCTCGCCGTTGGCGTCGCCGGCCGCGGCCGCGGCTTGCAGAGCGGCCTTTTTCTTGGCGGCGCGTCCGCGGGCCGACTTGGTGTACTTGTTGCTGTTGTCCATGGAGACGGCGCGGCGGCGAGGGGCTTTGCCGCCCTTGCCGCCATCTGGGTTGATCATCCACCAGGAACTCTTGCCCGTGCCCTCATTCTGGACGCGGATGAAGCGGCTGTGCAGTGAAAGGTTGTGCCGGATGGAGTTCTGCAACACAAAAGGCCAACTCGGCGTTACTCCATCAATGACGTGTTTAGTGGATGAAGATTTTTTTCATGTGTTCCATGAGCATTTACGGTCCCCTCCAAAAGTCTAGGAACGGCAAGGTCCGTTCCTTTGTTTTTGTTCTTTCCCAAAGATATCGGCGTTTCAGATCCGAAAGATGAATACGAGACAAAAGGTCAGAAATCCAGCTTTTATTTCATGGTATTTACATCGAGATGCGTTCAGGGCACAGGGCACCTTTTGTTTGAAGCCCCACCCACTTTTAAAGTGAGCAAAAGTATTGGAACAGACGTGATTAAGTGAACTCATTCACTCCCAAAGACGTTTTTAAACGTCTTTTCAGACTTGGTCTAGAATTGGCTGGTACTGAATGAGTTTTAAAGAGAATAACATTTGATGTTTGGTGCACAACCCGTACTTGCCGTTGACTGTGGAATTCTTCATTTGAAATGATCTTCCAGGTTACTGCAGCCCCTTTCAGTTCTTGTTTGTTTTGGGGTGGGCCGGGGGGGAGGGGGTGTCCCTTCAGTCTCCTCTTAAGGAGGTGAAATGCATGCTCTGTCGTATTCAGGTCTGGTGATTGACTTGGCCAATGTTCCACTCCCCCCCGCCCCCCTGTTGCGTCGGCATTGTGTTTTGGCTCATCGCCTCGTCGCATGATGAAGATTCTACCAATTAGTTTGGATGAAAAAAAAAAACGCAGCGGTTTGAGTTGATGTCTACGTTGTACAGTAGGTACCCGCGGTCGTTGTGTTGAGAGAGACAAGAGGGACAGTGAGCCATCATCGAGCTTCTGCCAAAGAATGAACAAAGGGCTCCTTTGTTGCGCAAGGGGAAGATTCAGTAACGGATCATGTGTGCTCGCGCGTGCCACTGCCGATCGATCAAAGTCCCGGCTTGTTTTCCCATGGACTACCCGGCAGCTTCCTGGGAGATTGGGAGCACATGACCGCCCGTGTTGCCGCGCATGAGCCGTATTGTTTTTGCTTCGTTTGTTCCATCGTAAACACGGCAGCCTGACGGACGCGACTTCAGTTCAATCACGCTTCGCCGGTGGGCGGGCGTGGAGAGACGCGGAGGCTCGGACATGGGCGCCGAGTGCTCATGACTTTCCAAAATTCGACACGATTCGACGAATCTCTTTTGAGACTCGGATCACCGTCACGCAAACAAACAAATTGAAGCCGTTTTCCGATTTTGTACAACGGGCCACAAATGTAGGCCAGAATTTTGAGTCGGATGCATCTCGTGAGGAGAAATTGCAGTTTTTTTTTTTGAATGACGGTGATGGGTGACAATGTCATCAAATCGCACCGGCGCACCTCCTTTTCTTGTGCACGCTGAAATTGAAGCCGGAGAAGAGCCAAAATGCATTCCTTGACACACGATCCTCTGCGGAATGTGACACATGGCTTCTTTCTTGTCTTCCTGTGCCATGAGCTACCGAAGCACTTTGGGGAAATTCATTCTCAACCCCCCCCCCCCCCCATATTTTTTTCTCTCTCCTTTTCCTTCCCACCTCCTCATTCCCTCATAAACTCTTACAGGACCTGTGGGACCGAAGGCAATGTTAATTCCTCCCATTTAAAGCAAGCCTTCCAAATTACGGCGGCGTGTTTTCCTGCGCCGATGGATACGTTTTAACGCCGTGACACTAGTGACCGCGTTCTCGGGTTGAAACGGGCAAAAAGTCAAAATCACAACCGTGTTTTTTGGATTTCCCGTTTTTCCTGGGTTTGGTTTGGATTGGCAGTACGCTCGCAAAGGGAAAAGGAGTGGGCTTAGATTATCCCCGTTTTTAATGTAGGGTGTGAGCAGAGTCCTAACTTTTTTCTATTTGAACATTGCATGCATACGTGCATAGTTGTGCCTTCAAGGCGGTCAAGCGGAAAGTATCGTCCGCTGCGTTTTTGAGACTCTAAGTTTTGACTGGAGTAATGTGCGCTTTTTTTTTCTGACGCAATCCCATCAAAGAATTGCAGTCGATGATGACCGCTGGATGTTAATGTTTATGAGGGTTGAGCGTGTGTGTGTGCGTGTGTGTGTGTGTGTGCGTGTGTTTCCTTGCAACGAGGTAAGGTGAGATTCCAGGGAGACCACTGGTTATCCTCTGGCACCGTCTCTCGAGGCCTGACATAATGTTGTCCGATTATCCAACATTTTAACACGCGCGCACACACACACACACACACACACATACACACACTCAAAACACTTATGCTCTACATACTTCCTTCTTGTAAAGTCGCGCAGGGGAGGAGGGGCAGCGACTTGAGAAATGTAACCCAAAAAAAAAAAATTGTACGTCTCTCATCTGGGCTATTTCCCCAAAGGCCATTAATAAAAAGAGCTCAGTGAGACAGACAGCAGCTCCGATTCATGCCGACAACAGCATCCAATGCTCGATGACACAACTCTATAAACTTGACAGACAACATTTTGGATCCACCCGCCGGGTACAAATCCAAATAAAATAAAGACCGTCTCTGCCGGCTGTAAACAAAGTCAAGATCAAAAGTATGTGGTGGGCCTTCGGGTTTTTAAAAAAAAATAATTTTTTTTTAAAATGCCTTAAGTTACACAATGCATGCGTTTGACCCAGCTAGCATGCGGTACGGCGTGTGTTGACATTCGCCTCAGATTAGTTGCCCGAGTTTACATAACACATGATAAGCGTGCTTTGCGTCAGCTGTTCCAAGTGCAACAAAACAATCGGGTCACCTGCTCGGTCAAAATTGAGATATTGCGGTTTAGTCTAGACACTAAAAGTACCAAATCCTGCATTTAAATAAGGAATTAAAGTAGAAATAAGGAAGAATGCCCATTCAATGCAAATATTAGCGCAACATGGGGGGTGTCCAGGCAGGTCCACCAGTTTTGTAGCCTACGAAAAGAGGTGATCCCGTTGGTCGCCATGGCAATGCAAAAGATGCTCTCCTTATTACAAGGCGATGCCCAAAAGTGTTACTCTCGGGATGAATTATGACCTATTTCCACGTTAACTAATAATACAGTTTGCCATTTTAATCACATTATTAATAAACAGATCCCCCCCCGCCGTCTCCATATGTGTTAAGTGAGCTATGTGCTGTTGCTGGCTGATGAAACACACTGCAACACCTTCTCGGAACCCCTCCCGACGACTCCTCAATCCAATTCCCCTCAGCCAATCCCCTCCGCCGCAGCTCGCACGGCTACATCCACTTAGGAGCAAGTGTGGGAAGCCACCTCAGCCAATGGGAGCGCTCCGCCTCACGCTCGTCATCGCGCATTTACGACATCCGGCGTGGCGGGAGCTGATGTAACCCCGTGTGCTATAAAAAAAAAAAAAAAGCACACCACGAGGAAAAGCGACCCAAATGGGAGTTTGCACCTCTGGGCGTCAGTCAAACGTGATAGTGTTCAAAATGGGGGGGGGGGGGGGGGGTGTTTGGCGATGGTGAGGACATTTTGGCATGACGGCCGTTGGTTGTTCCCACGTGTTGCTGGTGGACAAAAAGGCGTCTGTAGTGCTTCGGCTTTGACAGGGCAGCTGCACAAAGTCACTTTCTCTTATACGTTCACACTTGCTCACACGCACGCACACGCGCGAGCGCTCACTTAGTGTCGCTCTGCCGAGAATTCAGTCAAAGTCATTGCCTTTAAAAAAAATAAATAAATAAATAAATCTGTCATGGCAATAATGCAATATCGGAAAAATAAAAACAAATTACAGAATACGAAAATAACAGTCGGAATATGGAGGAACATGCACATATGTAACACGTATGTTACGCTTGACAAATAAACATGTAACTTCACCTCAGTTACCACTGCGGAGAGAGCGGGATTATTTATACTGTGGTCACACTGACACACGCACACACACACACACACACACACACACACACACACACACACACACACACACACACATACAGTGTCCTGCTTCCAGCTGCCCTGTGCTCTGGACTGCAGACAGAACATTCCATTCCTGACAATCATAAGTGTGTCTCAGCCTGTGTGTGTGTGTGTGTGTGTGTGTGTGTATTTGTGTTCACCTTGTGTTGACGTATACACTAAAGAGGGATTTTGAGCTGGGCGATGGAATCCTGCTATACCTCATTCCCTTTATATTGGTGCCGTACACTCCCTAATCTCCTCCACAGTCGGTCTTAAAATCCAAATACGCTTTGCTTGCTAAAGCAACGGTGATACATTCACTGGTGAGTAAATGCAGTTGAAGTATTATTCATATTGAGGCCGTGCTCCATGATTTGGACTCTTATTTTTGCACAGTTACACAATTCAGAGCGAAAAGTGAAGCTCTTAAAATATAATCGTACGATGAATAAAAGAATGGCACACTTAATAAAATACAAAAATTGGCAGAAGCGGGAATATTACGGGAAAAAGTTGAAATGCTACCCCACAAAAAAATTAAATAAAATCATTAACCTTTGCAGAAAAAAGTATACTTAATATGACAAGATTTGATTTGTATAATAGGGTCACAAAGTCATCATTTTACAGGGATAAAGTAACAATATTATAAATATAACATGATAAGCGAAGAGCAGTCATAATATTACAAAAAAAATCAATTTTCTATCATTTGGGTGGTGTTCTTTTTGAAATTTTCCCCGACCATGCAAATGGCACGACATTCCCTTCTAGCTCTTCAAATTCTTTTCTTCCCCGTTTGATTGACAAAGCGTCTGCAAAGACTCCGCCTCTTCCTCCATGTGCTCATTGTGTAAGACCACATGGTCAGAGAAGTGCGTGTGTGTGCGCGCGCACGCGTGTGTGTGCGTGCGTGTGTGTTTACGGTTAGGTTTCCACCAGTGAGCGAGCCCGAGGTGGGGGAGTTGCCCGACCCAGCCCACCTCCGGCAGCCAATCGGAAGCGTCGCGGTTCGTCACGCGTCTTTAGGTTAGTGTGCTTTTGATGAGAGTTTCTTGGAAAAATGCGACTATATGTGAGATCAGACCCAACACGCACATGCGCGCCGAGAAGTGGAAAGTCAGGCGGAAAATATATAATGATATAACATATGGAAATTGTTCGACTGCGCCAAGCAGCTGTTTGTGTGTTAATGTACAGTATAAGTGTGAGTGTGTGTGTGTGTGTGTGTGTGGAACAGTTTATGATATGGTGTGTTTACTCTGATTTGGGAGGACACGGGATACCACTACAAGACGTTTCAGGACACTCTGTCCTAGAGCATTCAGAGCCTCTGCACTTGCCAAGAACACACACACACACACACCAACTGATAGCAGAAACTCCCCAACAAAGACACTTCCAGACCGAGCGAGCTGGGACATGCCCAACGGGAAGCATGAGGAGGAGTTGCTCTGACACGTTATGACCATTGGTCATAATTATGACGTTAATATGACCGAGGTGTCGAATACGCCGCACAAAGTAGCTTGAGTGACATTCACGGCGTTTGTAGGGTTTATTATGCAAGAAAAATACGTTGGAATATTGTGAGGAGAGTTGTATCGTAGCCACAAATGATTCGGAATATTAAGAGAACAAAAAGACAGGAAAATCGTAAGAAAAAAGTTGGAATATTACAAGACAAGATCAGATCTGAGAAAAAAAAAGTCTAAAAAAATATGACGGATGATTTTACAACAAAACTAAGAATACGACATGAACAAAATTGGACTGTGGTCTATTGACGTGAATATAAAACTATATTACGATTAAAAAGTTACAACAATAACATCTTATTCTTGCGATGACCAGGAGAGCATTTTGCAGATCATCCAAATTATACCGATTAATCGGATTAAAAAAAAAATTGCATCGTTAAAGAAGAATAATAATACGGATTATGAGGAGCAGGTCATATTTTTGTACACTCGCAACCACCATGAATGTGTGTGACTTTAAAAGGCGGGGCTTGGCCTGGTGAGTGACGTGGGTGTCAGCGAAATAGCTAGCTCAGGTTAGCCTGTCTCTGTGTTGATTGCTTGAATCTATCTTGTAGCCATAGCGAAGCCATCACGAATGCCTGAATACGTTTAGATGCGCTTTATAATGCGAAAAATACGGTACGCTAACTAAGTGGTCAAATAAAAATATTTCATCCCAACACAACAACATTAGTCGTTGGGGTTCACCGTGTCATTCTACTAACCTAGTTGGCGCAGATATTGTAAAGACCGGCCAAAGTGGGATTTACTGTTCGGGCGCAAACGTAACTGCGCAGCTTGGCATAAACACACTTTAAATTTTTTATTTTTTTTTAGACGAGGACAGATGGGGGAAAGACGACACCCTCGGCAGGGTGTCTACATGATTAACGACGTCTCTAGCGGCACTGATGTGTAGAAGGATGGAGTGGCGGCGGTCTCATGATTCATAGTTAGCCGGAATGGGAATGCCGCTACTCCTGTGGGGAGTCATGGAGCGAGAGATGAGGAATACGTGCGCTAAATGAGATTGCCATCCGCACCTCCTTACAAATCAACGCAGGAGCAAAGAGGGAAGGATTTCATTACGGATGATGTCAACAGTGAGAGAACGGTAAAAGTGCTGGCGGCGGTGGACATTTTATGACCGGCGTTACAGTGTCCTTGGTTAAGATAAGAAAATCGCTACCATGCAGTCTTCAGCCCATTTGTTATCTTAGTCGAGCAGAACCGACGAGAAGCTGAGAGCCTCGCCCAAGTGAATCATCACATCGCCTTTTAAGTGTAACTAATGTCAGATTAAAAAATAAAAAAAGCTAAAGTTACACGAGAAAGTATTGATTGATATCTTCTTGCTAAATCAGTTCGCATCCTGTTCAACACTTTCAGTCAACAGGCTCGCTATCGTTTTTGATTTTGAGCATTCCTCGATACCAAAATTGAAAACCTCGAGACATTTCATGTGTTCCGCTTCGGAACTTGGTGCCAGTTGGCCGCGACACGATAGTTTAGTCGTACACGCGGAAATTATATATCATTAGCATCTTTTCTTTTAGACCACAAACGTTACGTCAGTACGGAGCCTCGCGACTTTAAGTGGTTTCACAGACAATTGTGCAACACAAAAACCTGAACAAAAGTGACCGCAATTTAACAGGAACAGGATCGTTAGCTGCTTAACTGTCTAGCGATAGCATCTTTGTTTCAAAAACATCTCCAGAGCATTTGGTCCGAGAATGTGTTCGGAGTGTCTGTGTTTGACAGCTTATGAATTGAGTTTTAGTTGCCATGTTGTAAAGCTAAACGAAAGGAGGCACCGACAGGAACGGTGAAGCTATTATGGGATTAATTTATTTTTATTTTTTTGTCAATTAGAACCAATCAGTCACAAAGGAAGTGAAGCCTGGGTTGTTTTAACACATGGAGCCTGCAGAGGGGGTGACTAAGGTTTATGGCCGTAACACTTAACACCATGCAGCACACTGTGGGTGTAGGCTTGTGTATCCATTTAGAACGGGGCTTTGCTTGTTCAGACAACTCTTAGGTTACCTCAGGACAGCGGTTCGTGGAAACCCAGTTCGCCGTGCAAGACAGGGTGCTGTTCTTCAGAAATCACAAATGGATTTTTTAGGATGTTCAGGTCAATTTTTAATTTTTTTTATTAAGATATTAAGAGTTTTTGGACATGGCGTCAAAACTGGTCCTAAGACAAACAAACATTTACCCTGACCTCAACCCCAACAAACACCATTAGGGGAAATCACCACGGAGACTTTGAGACCTGTCTGCCCGTGTCTCCTCTGCGTTTAATTACTCAACGGCAGATTAGGGAAGATTCCGTGGAATATTACAAAAAGATGATTTTGGACTAGGTGGACACAAATTGGACACAAAACTGTTGTGCGAATACATTCGAGTCTACTCATTTGCCATATAGGGCATACATGTTGCATGTATGGCGGCGCTTAGGCGCGCTCCCTTCTTCTGATCCCATGTTTTCACAACAACGGCCCCCTTGCTGGCTTTGTAGCCACATCCCGAGGCACGCACACGCAAGACTGTTTTGGAGTTTGGGGGGGGGGGTTCTCTCAGAGTCACATTCTCGCGGCTGCCATCTTTTCAAGATCTTGCGTCGGTGTTACCGACGATCACAGCGTAACACCGCATTGCTCTGGTCAAACACAGACAAGAGCTGCAAATCTTCTTGCTTGATTGGTTTGGAATTTGGGACGTGCTGTTTCCTGTTTGTATGCGGGTATCTGTGTGTGTGTTTGTGTGTGTGTGCGTGCACATGTGCGATTGGTGCCGCAGAGAAGTTTGCATCTGGTCCAAATTAGCGCCGAGTCCCTGCTGGCATTTAGGGCTTGTTCTAATGATGCTAAAAACAGATACAGCGCACACACACACACACGTATAAAAAGGACAACAACTCTTACCATATGTTCCACGATTCCCATTTCCAAGTTTTTTTCTCTACCGTCATTCAAGCCTGCGCAAGACTCATCCATACGTTCATTGTTAGGTGGAAGCAGGTGGTGAGGTAACCTGATGACCTTCTCCCCAGCAAAGCACTCCAGCTCCTCTTGGGGACCCCCCCCCCCCCCCCCCTCACCCTCCAAAGGCATTCCGAAGCCAGATGGGCTCCACAGTCCCTCCGCTCAACCTTTTGCGGCGTGAGCGGCCTCTTCGCCGATTCTCCAACGGGGAGAATCCAGATATCATAATGGGGGGAGCCTTAAGTCACTATCTGAACCCCCCCTCCCCCTCCTCACCTTATCGTCATTCTTTTGCCCGTTACCACGGCTGATAGGCAAGTGATGGGATCTAAATCAACCGGTCGCTTTATCTTTCTGCCCCCTGATAGCACGTCGACACTTCTGTCTGGCTCGGCCTCGATCTTACTCACTTGTCGACAATGACGGCGAGAAATATAGGCTGGGTCAACAACTTGACCGGATTATTTTCATCTATCCATCCAGCTGTTTAACCCCAACCGACTTGGAGCGAGAGGTGCCTAGGATCTGGACTACATCGAGACAAATATTGAAAAAGTCATGCCCCCCCCCCCACCTCATCCTAAACTTGAAAACCCAGACCCTGTGACAATCACACGCTACACCGAGACAACAACACTCCTCACCCCAACCATCGCATCATCTGCAAATGGCACCGAACCAACCGGTAAAATCCTATAACGCCATCTGACAGGGTGATGACGCATTCGCAATCGTTCAGGTGGGGGGGGGGGGGGCTGATTGTCAGTTAAAAATAGGTGCTGTATGGAGACAACACCTCCAATTATGGGACAACATACAGCTTTTAATAAGCTTTCAAAAAGCCTCTCGAGACCCACGGAGTCAATAAACGGCTTCATATTACGTGGCCGCTTTTTTCTTTCGCTGTATTGTGTGTTTGACCTACTGTAGCTTTCTTGCCCGGTCCAGATTGTTTAAACCTGCCTGACCCGCTTGCCCCCATTTCAAACTGCAGGAAGGTGTGTGTGTGTGTGTGTGTGTGTGTGTGTGTGTGTGTGTGTGTGTGTGTGTGTGTGCGCGCGCGCGTCTGTGCTGATGTCAGCACTTCCAAGTCTGCCAACTCTCTTCCCCCTAGCTAAGCAGCAGAGTGCAAGTCAAGTTTTACCCCCCCCCCCCCCCCGCCCCCATACAACATACTGTACACATTCGTACAGTGGATCAGTGTCTCAAGTGTGTATACTTAAGCACACAACACACACACACACACCAAAAGGACCTGCCTGGTGTCTTTTCTCCCAGCAACAGAGTGGCCCCTGCCTTACTTTCTGCTGGCTCCGCCCACCCGCCTTTCTGAAGGAGGCACATGACTTCCTGCTTGCAGGAAACGAAGGAAGCCTTCTCCCCCCCGCCCAATGTTTTTTCCTCTTCCTAGCGTAGCATAAACGCAGCGGGGCCTCGTTTACAAATAAATGCGGAGGAACGTTCGTACCGTGCGCGCAACTCTCATAAAAAATGTGTCGCCCTTTTAGCCTCGGTGTTGATATCAATGTAGTTGCAATACATTGTGCATGTTTTTTTTTTTGTTTTCGATCCGATCCATACGCATGACCTGAGGAGGTTTCGAAAGCCGTTTGCAGAAATTCGCACAAATTCACGCGTGGTTATTTGCCGCCGTTGTGACTGAGCCTTAAAACGGTGTGACGCAGCCTGCGCTCGCTCGTTGTGAATCAAAGCTTTGTGTTCTTTAATAACCCGTAATTAAATCACTCCCGTTAAAATCCAGTTAAGCCAGTTCACTGTTCCGCGTGGGCACATGAGTGTCCAGTATTGAATAGTGTACATACTACACGCGCCATTGCGTGTGCGTGACTCCATCACGCTGAGACGCAACTCATTATTACCATCCAAAAGCCGACGGTGACACTTTAGACATGCTCGGGTTGGCCATCGCATGCTTAACCCTTTCACGGAAAGGCTGGTGAGGAAATCTTGTCAGGTTTAGGGGGTCACATTTTAACCATAAATTCTTGTCAAGAAAATTGGAGGGTCGACTTTCCCCTTTAATGCATGACAGGGGTTTCGTATTGGCTTGCTTCCCCGATTGGCTGGGCGTTGTAGCCTAATCGTGTCAATTTTGAGTTCAAGTCGCCAAATTTTGCCAAAATATAATCGGAGGTGTCAAATCTCGTGTCCAGAAAAGTAAAAACCAAACCACAGTTTGGCTTTCGCCACAGGTGCTTCTACTCAACCGGCAGGTCAACGGGCTCTCGAGTATTCACTCTTTGAATACGCACCGATACCGCGTCACCGATACTCCAAAAATAATGACCAAAGGATTCACCATGTCGGTTTGTTTCACTCTTGGTATGACCGTGATAATTAATTACGGAATTCACTCGCCCCTTTCGTCTAGAAGCACGAGTTCAGAACACTTCAGAGAACTCCGAACACTATAAAAGGAGATGATTTATTATAGAAGTCCAAACTGGTTAAATATGCACAAGGCGCCTCCTTTGGACCTCGCAGCTTGAAGTGAACTTGAGCGGCATGGCAACGAAAATGGAATTTCATTAAAAAGCCCTCGCAGATGCTAGATTGCGATCAAGTATTTATTTTAGGCCCAAGGACCAACCCAATCGCCAATTTAAGGCACCTCATTTGGACCGGCGTGCATCAATCAGATTTTTACACCGCACCGGCGTGCTAAAACATGTTTTATTAGCCCTTCAGCGAGATTCACTTCGCCGTATTAAAAAAAAAAAAATTGACGTCGCTCCCCGCGCGACTGCACATATTTCAGCGCTCTCGAATATCTTCTGCTGCTTATTTGCTAGCGTTAGCGACGGATACGATATATCACCATCGGGATATTTTGGCCCACTGCTCCTTTCAACCTGTACTTTTCACTCTCTCTCTCTCTTTTTTTCTTTTTTTGGGCTTCATTCAAAGTCACCTAACCGCACAAAAGTTGCGTGGTGACATCAGTTGGCAGCGGGCCAGAACTTTCTGCTCGCGAGCTCTTCGTTTTGTTGTTTTCGTGCCCGGCCCACTCGCCGCGAGCACCAATCGCTCAATTCTAACCACCGAACCACCGCCCCCCCCCCCCCCCTCTTTCTGTTTCGCTTTTCACCCACTTTCTTTCTCCGAGGCACTTCGGAGCTCCACTGGGCACACACACACACACACACGCACACACACACACACACACACACACACACACACACACACACACTCAGTGCAAGGTGACTGTGCAGCTTGACGGGTCCGGTGCCTTTGAAAGGAGAAATTTCTGGTAATCCTTTTGCCGCTTCTGTGCCAAGTCCTTGTAGAGCGGAGGGGAATTGGTGGGGGGGGGGTTACGGGAGTGCAAAGAAAGCAGTTTTCTGCAGGCTATGCCTCTTGCTGATGGTGGAAGCAAGAGGCTTCCAAATATTACCAAATGTACTTTCAAACAAAATAGTTAATTTTATTTAGACGGTGTGGACAGAACAATTTGCCGCATCTCCGGTTGCGCTATGCGCGGCGCACACGTCACTCCACTCCGAGGCATTGTTCAATGTGCTGCGGCGCTGCCTTTTTGGTTAGCATCATCGTCGGCCCTCGTTGCTACAGAAACCGAACCAGTTTTGGAGCGCAATACGGTGTGTAACCCTCCTCGAGCGAGTCAGCCGCAACGACGGCGCGCCGGCGGCACGTGCGGTCGGCGGTCGATGGGCTCACACAGTGTCTGCTGAAAATAACAGAAATAATGCAGACTCAAAAGTGGAAGTGGCGGCTTTACGTTAGCTCCGCTGTCTGGTTACGCGATGAATGAGTTGATGTGTTGCAACTTAAGTTCACAACGGCTCCTGTCTGGACGTTAGTGTGTGTGTGTGTGTGTGTGTGTGTGTGTGTGTGTGTGTGTGTGTGTGTGTGTGTGTTTGTGGGTGTTATGTGCACGATCATAAACCTCATGGTTAGTACACGATACAGTCCGACGCAGTACAGCATGTGTGCAGCCAGTGTTTTACTTAATGTCCACAGTGTGAATGTTCTACTGTCTGCGAGCCACATTTGGCAAACACACTTTACTGCATGCTTGTGTTGAAGTAGAAGTATGGAGAATTATGTAAAAAATAAATAAATAAAGGAAAAAAAAGGTTAAAAAAGGACAAATCAACTCTTTCAGTAAGTGAAAAAAAAATCTTTGGAGGTTGAATAAAAAAAGTAACCAGCCTATGTCAACAGAATGGAGTCAATTTTAGTAAAAAAAAAAAAAAAATCTGTAAGAGTCAGAAAATACACTGTAGCAAAGTACAAATACTTGTACTGCCGAAGTGTGTGGAAATGTGTGTCAGAGTGTGTGTGTGGGTGCATGCATCGTTTGTTGTTGTCTCGTCATTTTTTTTTTCCCCAGAATGCCCCGCAGTAGAAAGTCTGCTGTCCGTCTGGTGCTCTGTTCCTCACTAAGTGGGTCAGTGACTGGCTCAGTTGGTAGGTCGAGTTAGGCTAAAGTCACTCGCTGTTTGTGTGCGTGTGCGCACACATGGGTGGCGAGGGACGAATCGCCATCACGAGTTCAAATCCAGGGCAGAGGGAGAGCAAAAAGAAAGGAAACAAGCCAGACGAGCCTCTGTGTACTTGAGTGCAAGTGGGCAGGGCGACATCATCATCTTGCAGGATTGAAAAAAAAAAAAGGTGAGCAGGCCAGGCAGGGTTGCTGATAAAACTGCTGCGGGCGTACTTTTAATGTGAAGGATGCACACAGACAAGACTGCAGATGGCCCACCAAAGTAAAGTGTATTTACTTGCTCTGTCTGACGATTGTCTGGGTCGCTCTACAGCGGGCGACGCCTAGGGACCACCACTTACAGCGTGGGGGGGGGGGGGGGGGGTTCAGGATTCATGTTTGAGTGTGGCGGGGGGGAGGGGGGGTTGCAAAAGGCAGTGAAAGAATTTAGGTTAGTGTGAATTATTCAGCGACAGCCAGCCTTCGCCTCGATTAAAAAAAGCCGCAAGAGGATACGCGGCCGTCAGCGTGACAGCGTTTTGGAAAGTGGCACATTGGGCCAGAGCGTGTGTGCACGTGTGTGTACGTGCGCGCAGAGTCACAATCCGGCAGATTAAAGATTAAGATAAAGCACCAAACTGCGGCCGCCGCTGTCATTTACGTCGCATTGTCTTTATTGAACTCCTCTCTCATCACTTCTAACAAGTAGCGGGCACGCTGCGTGCTTGGTGTGCCAAAGGCTGGTTTTGAAAATGCGCTAATATCTCAGTATCGAGGCGATACCGGCCTTGTTTCAAGATATCGGGTACTCCTGGAGGCTTCCGATACCAGCCACCGATACTTAAGGCAAAAAAAGAAATAAAAATCTGAAACTGAGTATGTCCCCCTCGGTAATAGTTGCTGCCATACTGCTGAAGTAGTACCCAGAGTGAATACCCGCATTGGTATCTCAAATAGGCAACCAGTCAGGGGTGCATCCTGGGATAGGAAAAGCTCACCCGCGATCTTTCTTTTTCTTTTTTTTTTTTGTTTGTTTCATTTTTTTTCCTTGTTCTGTACATACTGTACTCTTGCACCGCTGAGTGCAACAGGCCTCCCCATGTCAAATCCTCCCCCCAGCCCACATCCCCTCGTCGACTTCACTTCCTCTTTTAACCTCCCCGCTTCACCCCCTCCCCCCTCCTCCGTTTTCTCGCCTCGAGCCTCTCTCTCTCTCTCTCTCTCTCGGGTTTCAAACTTGGAAGGTGGCCAATTAACACAAGAGCGCCGAGATGCTGGAGGAGGGGAGGGGAGACGGGAAGGCAAAAAGGGGGTGGGGGCATCGCTACACACTGACCTACATACACTTCCACCCAGCTGATTGAATCCCGCACCGAAGCCCACGGCCAATCGCGAGGCGAGTCGGAGCGCCGAGCAGCCAATGATGACGGCGGCTGGCTGCGGAGCCGCGGCGCTGTCTCTGTACAGTTTTGGGTAATTATACGGTGGGCCGGCGAGAAGAAGAAGTCGAGATAACCGAGGGGAGTCGCAGCGAATGAGAATGAGAGGGCGAGCGAGCAGCCAAGCGAGGCTCAGACGGACAAATATAGACGCTTGTTCCTCCGGCCTCCTCATCTTATGCTGTAACAAATGTAGACGGATGAACCCTCGTCCTAGAGACGGGATTGGTGGCCCGTATTTGACAGTTCTCCTTTTTTTTTTTTTTTTTTAAGGCGCAGGCCAAACAGGCTTTGCTAACTACACTGGCGCATCATTTGCTAGCCTGTTTATTTACTCAACTGCAGACTGACCAGGTTATGCATTTGGGGATGGACTGTATTGGCCGACATATTTGCTTTGTAATATATCATATATACAGTAAGTGTGTGTGTGTTGGAAACAGTAGTCATATGCTATAGTGCTAAAAGTATTTGCTCCCCTGCTCCCCATTGGGTTAATTATGACGAGACAAATTCATCCCAAAGTTGTTCTCTGGGTTGAGGTCAGGGCTCAGGACTCAAATCAGTCAACTACAGCCAAAGCGGCACTTGAAGGTCTTTCTGGACTTTGCTTTTTGCACTTTGTGCAAGTGGAAAAAAGGCCAGCTCGCGACTGTTCCCACAAAGCATGGAACCGTCAAAAATTCGGAACGTGTGAATACAAGTATTGTTTATGCTTCAGATTACCGTGTCCGAGAATCATTTTGACACCATCTCATGACAAAGCTGCAGTAGTACTCACGAAAAGACATAACGCGCACTTAGACACAGCTTTGGCGCCGGGCCGACATGGAAAGTTCGATCCGCAGCCAACTCGTTCTTGGCACGCCGAGTGAGCTCTTACATAACAACCAAAATGTACACTCGCATCCAAAACAAATGTGTTGACACATAAATTGCATTTGATCCCACTCATGCCTTCGCCTTTGCCACGCTATGTTACCGTTTTGCTGCGGTGGCAAAAGAAATGATGGGGGTGGGGGGGAGGAAGTGCAAAAACAATACAAATGCCAAGAATAAGAGTGGGGGTGGCGCAAACGGGCAGCATGAGGCACACTAACCCATATTTACAGAGATGGAGGCTTTTGCAGAGCCCGCAACTGTACGCAGGCTCGGGGAAATGATGGCTTGCAGGGAGGAAGGCTGAATACTCAAAGTGGTCATGTGGCGCGAAAGAAAGGGAAAAGCCAACAAAAGCATTTCAAGTGTTAAACAACACTCATTGGCAGAAGTGGACTACATTGCCGCAACGTGAGTGTCGCGATGCCAAGTTCCCCTTCCGGGATTATAATTCGCGTAATTAATTGTAATTTTTAAATTATTATTATTATTTTTTGTAGCATGAAGTGGCCCTGAGAGTATTCTTAATAAAACTCGCCTTGTTTTAAAGTAACCGTTGGGATCCAATCGAATATCGTGTGGCCTACGTTGCATGTTCACGCACGCGCCAGGGGTTAGGTGGATCTCGCTCACGCGCGCGCACGCACAAAATACGCGCGCACGCAAATGCAAATGCACTGTACATTAATCAGACTAAAAGCCTTTTCAAACCACACGGTGATGTCATCGCAAAGCGATAACTGAGGACAAGCGCGTCCTCGGGGGATCCGGCGATCCACAAAGGTCTGGCTCACACATCTGTGTCTCATAAACACACACGTATACGTACACGCACGCTCGCACACGCGCTTACGCACACACACGCTTTCGAATGAGCAGCTTAGGCTATGGGAGGTGATGCAGCTTCATGAATAATGAACAGACACGGACTAAAGTGCTCGTATGAAAATGGATTCCTGCACAATATTGACCCTTTCCTTTCCTTTTTTTTTATTTTTATGTGGCCCTTTGCACAGTACTTTGCGACTTTGGTTTGATGTGGATTTTGTACGACGTGAAAAGAGACAAAAGTCCTCGACTAATTGAGACAAGCCTAATAAAGGCGCGGAAAGCACTTTGAAAAATTCTCACGCATCACCTTTGGGTGACCGTGAACTACAGTCATCCATAAACCGGTCTTGTGTGTGTGTGTGTGTGTGTGTGTGTGTGTGTGTGTGTGTGTGTGTCAGAAAGCTGAAAAGAACAAAAACAAAGAAAAGAGAACACACTATTCATTGCATTGCGTGTTTATTGTGTGGTCAGCAGCAGTCAGCAGAACCTTTTCTTTCTACGCAACCGCTTTCTTGCCGGTCTTTCTTATCTACTTTTGCTTGAAGTTATTATTTTTCTTCCAAGAATGTCACAAAGAGCATGTCAGAACTTGACACTTTGCAAACCAACAGGCTCACCGCGATCGACCTTAACGGTAATCAGTAAAGTTTTGAGATGACCTTTGCTCGGAATTTAAATCACAAGTTTCCAAGGAGGCTTTGCATTTTTTTTGGGTTTTTTTTTAGAACGAGCTGCGTTTGCTAAAACGCACCTTTCATGCTGACGCGCATCCAAGCGGAAGGCATACAGCAACCCCCTTTAATTAGAGTCTGCTAAATCCAAACACGGCAGCTTGGCGAAATGTGTGCGTACTTGACCTCGGTGGTCAGATCGCAAAAAAATCTAACATTTTTGAGAGTTTTACCTCTTCCGTCCACTTTCAACACAACTGATTAAAATACCTTTTTGAAGTATTTCTACCAGCCCGTCATCACTTTCTTGTTTCAGTTCCTCAAATAATGCTGCGGTGTGCCCCCTTCAAGCTGTTTATGTATCACTGGCAATGTTGTTTAAACAGCTTAATCGCCTCATTTTGTCGAACAAATGTCTGCTAGCTTGATGCTGCATAGCGCGACGCTACATTGAAGGCACGCGTAAAGGAAGACATTTTTTGACTTTGTGACATTCGATCGTATGCGGCAACTCTGAGCGGGTGGGGGGGGGGGGTGTCAAACTCATTTTTGTCATGGGCCATATTTTAATTACTGTTCCCTTGGAGGGCCGTGATGACTGAAACCATATAAAGAAGTCAAGAATAATGTTTTACTCCACTTTTGTTGAAGTTAATGTCATATGTCATGACGGGTTTGGTTTTCCAAGAAAATGCAGATGAGAATTGGCAATTTTGGTACAGATTTTAGCCAGCTTCACGGAAGTTCACATGTTCGATTTGCTTTTATGGGCCACATAAAATAAGGTGGCGGGCCGGATCTGGCCCCCGGGCCTTGAGTTTGACAACGACAATAACCCAGCCCCACCAAAGAAAACGAAAAAACAAAACAAAACATGAATCGTGATATAGCGCCTGAAAACTGAATACTCATTTATGATTTTTTTTTGGTTTGTTTTGTTAAGTGACCAGCAGAGAAAGTTGAGTGTAGGAGAGGATAGGAAGGAGTGTTAAAGTCAGAAACTGGACAACAACAGGCCAAGGGCTTTCCCCTGCATTAGCCCCGCCACCCCAACACCCCCCCCAACCCCGCCCCCTCCCACCTTCCCGCACACACCACACAAATTCGCCTACGTATTCATAGCAGGCACAAAGCCTCCACTGTAGAAGGGCCCCTTCACACACAAAAGCCTTGAACCACTGACATGAGATGTGTGTTTGAGACTATTTCTCTATGCATGCACACTGGCTGAATACATGTGATGTGTTTATGCACATATTCCCCATTCTGCCCCCCTCCCCTCCCTCCCACCCACCCCGAAGCATTTTGAGATGCTCCGGATCTCGTGGGGTCAATGTCTGCGAGAATGGGTTCCTCTCTTCAGCAACCGAGTGAGTGACGGGCAGATGGCGAGGTGGGTTGCCGTGGGAATGCAGGGATGAGCTTCACGCAGAGAGGCATCACACTTGCCTGCACCTCCAATGCCCTCAAACGCACACACACACACACATGCACATGCTATTAATGTACCCTCCAATCTGTGTGTAGAATAGAGCCGTGTGGATGGCTCAATGTGCCCGGAGGCTTTGGAGGGATTTCATGCTCTCATAAGCAACACATAGTAACACACCGCTGGCCATGCTCCCTGCCCCGGCTAGCCACATTAGGCCAGAAAAGACAAGTTGAGGGATTGAGGGGGCGGGGGGGGGGGGGGGGGCAGAAAGATGAGCAAAGGTGGGGGAGAGATATGCGGATTCACAAATGCGGAGTGCTTTCGAACTACTTACAAAACTCCTTAATGAGCGCCCGCGGAACGCTTATCCAGCAGTTTGACCACGTGGATGTAAAAACTATGCTTAAGAGTCATTCATGCACACGCTACCTTTTTTTTTTTTTTGCGATCATGTAATCCAGTTTTCAGTTTATCGTCTTTAATTCAGATTCCTTCCTATTTACTTTTACTCATCTAGCAAGCATCCGTATTTTCGTCATACCGGAACTACTTCCTGCCTCTGTGTCTAAGAATCATGGGAAATGTAGTTCGACTAGCCGACTGGGCCAGTCAGACTGAACACGAGCTGAGTGTTTCTGGCGCTTCTTTTGTAATGTGTACCATGAGGTACACGAGCTTCCAATAGCTGCTGGGACTGAGCAAAAACAGGTTAGATCATGCATCTAATGCTCCAAAAAAACGTGATACTGAACTTGCTATTTGCACATAACAAGTTTTTGGTCATGTAGTCTTTTTGTAGACTTAGTACAGGTGGTTTTGCCAATCGCCATGTGATACTGGTCGGATTAAGAGGTTTTGACTTTGTGTCAGATTTCTGAAGTAGGCGCTTAGCAACCCACGGGCGAAATGATTGACAGTTTAACTTCTACCCGCAAACAGCACTCGAAAACATCCATCCGGTTTGAGGCGCTGACCCTTCACCTTGCTGATGGTCGACGGCGCAGCGTCTATGTTTTAAACCTTGGCGGCAAATGCAACACTCTCCTGTTGAATTCAACCAGAGGCAACTGATTTTCTCCGGCGTTTCCCTCGGGGAGAGGGTTGGGTGGGGGGGGGTGGGGGTTTAGTGTTCGAGTTTTACCACTCGAAGTAAGACGCGCCCTGGAATCAAATTTCACCCACCCCCGCACTCTCAAAGAGACGGGCCGGGCCGATTGGCAGGAAGATTCGGTCGGCCATCGAACAAAGCGGTCCGATCGTCAAAGGAAAGACCACGTCACGTCACTTATTGCGCCGTCAGCAAACACGCAAGGACACGCTTATTAGATCGACCGCCTTGTATACTGTAGCTCCTCTTATCAACCTTGCCAAGCACCGACACCCACGACCCCTCTGCCACCCCCCCCCCCCCCCCCCCGCCCCCCACAGCCACACACACTCTTCCATAAAAGCCAGGTGTGTAAACAAAGGTCTGCCTCGGAACCATAAACCATAACCGTTAAGATGAGAAATGAAAACGGTGGCCCATCTCCCGCCTCTCCAAATGGCTTACGATACATTTTCTTTGGATGACAAGTGGCGTAAATATTGCGACATAGTGGATTGTTATCTGTGAAGATACATTACACACATCGATACCCCCCCGCACCCCCCCCCCCCGCATCGGATTGATAACGTCGCCGCATTTTGGGGAAATATGGCGCTAATTGTTTCGAGCATGTGCGATCACTTACTTCATTGAGCCACCCTCTTGTTTTTCAATGCGCTTTAGAAGTATCGGGATTTTTGGATTGGATCTGGTCAGCCGCTCTCTGATCATCTGATCACTCTCTGGCGTGGACTAATTCAACCGGATGAAACCGGTGCTGGTCTTTCCGCAGAATGTGTCGCGAATAACGTGCTCCCACTTGAATACTAGCACACTGGCGAGTGTATTACCTCAGGTCATAGCCACAAATGAATCCACGAGCTAGCATGGAAGCGGATGAAACTGTGGGTGGGTCGTGTTTGGTTTAGCTGCGTCAAATACCCGAACCGGGTTTCAACGACATTCGCCGACGACGTTGCCGAGTGAACGCATTCAGTCGTAGTTGTAAAAGTAAGTAGCCTTTGGACTTGACCGTACCGTTGAGTCGCTGAACAAAGACTTACTTCATGCTACAGTGCAGCACGTTGCCCCCCGGCCCCTCCCTGCCTCCCTCCATAACGTATGTGGTCACACTTGTCAAGGCCCGAGCCGTAGTTGCGACTTCAAAAAGGAGTGGGATTAGCGCTTGCTGGGGGCTAGCGTGCGCGTTTGTGTGTACGTGTGTGGGGACTACCAACAAGCTCTGCAGTCGACCAGTGTGGGGAACTAATTATCCTTCTCGGCCCAAAAGATCATTTCCCTGTTTTAATGACGCGTGGAGGATGCGGAACATTTGAGGCCGGCGTGTATACAACAAGAGCTGTTGTCGTTCCTGCGACAGACAGGCAATGCATGATGCGGACATGTTGACCTCTGGACATTTTTCGCTGTGTCCGTGGAGAGGGCTGGACATGCGGTTTTTGCAGGTGCGGTGCGACCAACAAGTAGATGCTAATATTTGGATCATGCAGCTAAAATATGCAGAGTAGGGCTGTATGAAGACATACACACGCATAGGAACAGACACGTAAGCAAACACACACGCAGAGCTGGATTAGCTCAATTTAGCGGGCCACCAAAACAGTTAATCCCGCATTAATTCGCTGCCATCAATCTGGACTAGAAGCATAACTGAGAAGGAATGCACAACTGGATTTAAGTCCCCCGCCCCCTCTTTCGTTTTCGCATCCAGTACTCCCCTCCGCCCATCGAACCCCTCCACCCCTTTGCTGACACAGAAAGCGTGGCCGTCGTCGATTAATTGTTAATCAGGACGAGCAGCTCGGCCCGCCTTTACCGACTCAGGGGTGCCACGTTGTCTTGGCTAAGTAATTGAACGAGACGGGCTCTGGAGAAAAACAAATTAAAGTTTTAAAGCCCCAAAATTGCAGTTTGCGCTTATTTTATACTGGAGTGTGGAGCCACTTTTGCACCGCCCATCTAAAGTGGCGTTTTTCTAACTCGATGGCCTCTGATTAGGTCCTGCAAAAACTCAAATTGAACCAAGATTTTTTTTTTTTTAACCTTTTTGGCTCGGGGGTTGAACATCTTCAATAATTATCCTCACGTGAGAAGCTGTGTAAACGCATACTTTGGTGTGTACTGTCTCACAGCTACACTGGCATCAGGCATCATTTTGCCTTCAAGGCAGTGTAAAAGCGTCTGGGGGGGCGGGTGGGGTGACATCCAGCGTGCGCCTCTGTTATCAGCTCTCGCAAATTGCAAGCGCCCTCCCAACCTGCTTGACAAGCAGTGAGATGCTATGGAGATGAGCAACACCCAACCCATCCTAGCATGTACAAGTACACTGCGTTAATGCGTGCTCACAAACCCCCAAAAATAAATTAAAAAAAATAATTAAAATGTTGGGCAGTTCGACAAAATATTTTAAAATTTTTGCTGTTGTGAAAATTGTGAGAAGAGCCAAGACGTTAGCGGAACTAATTGTCCCTTGTATGGCCCCCAAACTTTAAGGTATTGTTTTGGAGTGTACAATTTGCTTGCTTTGTTGTTCCAACTTAAAAAACTCTTTAGCCAAAAAAACAAACAAAAAAAAAACTAGTTGTGTCATGCGTGTAGTTGCTGCGTTTCTACACGTTTTATTTGTTTTGTACAACGGCACGTAGACAGCATCGGTGTAACGTGAATTTCCAGTCGGGCTGGTATTTGGTAGTCATTTTTCATCCATTCTAATGATCTCGAATTGTGGTAAAAAAAATTAATTAAAAATCAAAGTCTTCAGTTCCAGCCTAAAACCGTCAATTGCGTTTGGCCGTAATGGTGGAGGCCTTGCGCGGTGCAAGAAAATGGGCACAGCTGATGGCTCGAGTTCGAGAAATGTAAACAGATATGAGATCGGTGGCCGCAAAGTAAACATGCATCGCTTATCTCGTTGGATATCTCAGTACTTTCGAGAGCAAAACCTACGAAAAAGTACAGTATGTCAACATCGGGGGGAGGGGGCGGGCTTTTGCAGAGCTCGCCATAAAGGGGCATGCAAATATAAATTCCTTTTCAGGACATGAAATGCAATTATAAGTAGCTGAGACTGTAAGTTTACTCTCAAACTCAACATAAAAAGAAAAACAAAAACAAACAAATTGCTGCCGTAAGAATTACCCGCTATCTTACTAATCTAGAAATGGAGAACGGCATTAACATGCTAACGATTAGCAGCGATTATCGCGGTTTTACTTAAAGCAACGGCTATTTGAACGCTAACAGCATATTACTGAAAATCTGAGACAGTGCGGGTATATTTTTCATCTCTCCGCGCATCTGCGACAAAGTAAATATACAGATCATATTTTCACTGCACTGTCGGTCATGGCATGCTGTCCGTAACCTCGAAACCTCAAATGTCACGCGCATAACCCGCTGTAACGTGAGCTTACTCTGCTACCCGGTCGTAGTTTTCCATCACTCTTACGGTATTGGTTCGGCACGCATGGAACCCGGGCTGCCCAATGATACTCGAAATAGAACCTTGCCAGCGCCGCTTGACAAGAGTCAATAGCAAGTGGAGACATGTTTTGCCACAAACCGTTTGGCTCCAATTGACTTTTTCTCACAAGTTCAGCTATGCGCCTTGCTTCAATTACCGGGCCGAAACGTTACCGACACGCATCGACCGTGGAAAAGACATCAGCGTAATCTGTCGGCGAACCAAACTGCTGAGCCGCTTGTTTCGAGCGGGTGAGGCCTGCTTTGACAGCAAGTTCCGTTCGAAACTCACCGACTCAACAGGGCCCCGAACTACTTTACATACCGCAAGATGCTTTGGCTTTAATTTGCACGTAATGAGCGGCAAATGCAATTAGGAGGAGCGGTTGGTTTAGCTTGTCGGAGTAACCAAATGATTGCACAATCTCAACGTTATTTATCGCACGTGACAATTTGACGTTTCGGTATTTTAGCAAGGATCATGCAAGTTGACACACATGAGTTGCTTATGCGGGGGACATAAAGTGACATGGCGGGCCGGATCTGGCCCCCCGGGGCCTAGTGTTTGACACCCGTGTTGTAGAGGCATGTGACTGAAAGGTGTGGCCTAGTAAATGGCTTGTTGGTGGGTCGCCGTGTGAGTGTAAGCTGTGGCTGAAAACAGCTCCTGCAAGAGTGTGTCCGTTGTGTTTATGTCCTTTACTGTTTTACTGGCGTACACCAAACGACCGAAAAGCGCTTTAGCAAGTGTGGCTCTCCTTTCCCACATGCGAGGACATTACAGTAAAGTATAGTGGACCTGGCCGGTACATGAATTGTAAAAAACCATCAATAATTGATGTCCATTGAAATGCATTGTATTAATTTTTTTAATCCCCCAAATAAACTTTAGAATTTTTAAATAAACGTTCTATATGGGTTCTCTGGAAAAAATGAGGGTGGAGATCGCCCTGATGAGGACCAGAGCTCTAGAAAATGGATGAATGGAAGTAGTAGATACACCCGTGTAAATGGTGGGAACGGTCAAATCTCAGACTCAATCGTTCATGAGCACCCCGAAAGGGTTTTGAAGCGCGGCGGCAAGCTCGGCAGCTTGTTTAGCTTGCCTCCACCCTATTTTATATCCAGACAAACGAGGACGCGAGCAGGAAACTAATGAGGGACAGAGGTTGGAGGGCGGGAAAGTGAAGACAGACGCTGCAAAAAATATATAATAATAACATGCGCCTTTCAGCCACGAACAGCTCTTAAAAATTAATACGGCATTCTAAATTCCTCCTGAGCGTGTTGAATAATTGAGAGGCGCGTTTGAATAGAGAACTGGCCGTGCTTGGAGCTGGGCCGGTCAACGACAGCTGAGCTTCTTTTGTTTTTTTTTTATTATTTGTTTTGCTTTCACCGGGGCCGTTTCGTTCCAATTACATGATCATTTTTCAACATTCCGTGTCTGAACTTTGCCTGGAGGACTTGACAGGATCTTGCGTGGAAAAGGGAAGCTCAAAGGGAATTTGAAATGAAAGGGACTGGTTGGGCAGCCTCCGTCGATGCTAATTCTTGGTTGCATCCGTCCACTCATTTGCTCGCTACCGCTCATCCTCATTAGGTGAAAAGTAGCGAGTCACCCTGGACCAGTACCACCCCCAAAATATACACGGCTTACGAGTAATACCATGATGTGTAACAAACAAAGCGAAATACAACCGAACTGCACTTAGTCAGTACACAACCCATCAGTGCATTTTTTTTGAATTGGCTGCCATGATCATTTCTGTACATCCCAACCAAAACGACAAGTGCATTTCTACTCTGGCCCGTCGCGTCGAGTAATTACCACAGCCCAGAAAACACGGAGGTAAATTCAAGCTAATCGCCCAGAAGTGTGAATGCATGAATTAAGTCCCAACGACAAGGCGAGCTTCTCTTGTTGAAAGAACTGCGCCCATTGATTGGAAATGGAACCAGAACAGAGCCTGGAGGCCGACTGCGCTGGGTGACACTATTCAGACATTTGGGAGGGGTGCCTGGAGCTGGTGGGTTCCCATAACCCTCCACACACACACACACACACACACACACACACACACACACACACACACACACACACACACACACACACACACACACACACACACACACTCTCAAAGCACTCCATTGGGAATCACAGCCAGAGGGCAGTTGTATTACACCATTTTGGGAGCAAAGCTTGTTAATTTCCCTTGACTCGGCGAGCCACTAAACCTCCCCTCTCGTTGTTGCCTTCTTGCGTAGGGTACCGTCGTTTTGGCACCGTGCCCGCCCGATTGTGTTCCGGGCAAGAGGCGGGGAGGAGTGTGAATATTTCGTTCTAGTACTTAAGTCCATTTAGCAGGTTATGAGTACTTGATGTGCGTATTGACTTCTCTGGTAATGTTTTACTTTTGCTCCCTACGTTTTGAAAACACATGAAGTGGTCCCTGGAGATCATATTTCAAATTTTCTTCACTCTCCATCTGGCCCATACACACTCTTTTATGAAAAACTAAATAAAGCACATGGTAACCTTTCAAATGATTTAGCGCCACTGCACAAAATGAATGAATAATTCACAAACACTGATCTCATTGGTCATAATTTTTTTTTTTTTAAATCCCATCCCACTCACACTACATTCATGGGCAGGCTTATCAAAAGAGCTTTGTCCAGCCTCTCACTCTGTTTGGAAAAAAAACCCAAAAACAGAAAATCAACAGCATAGTGAGAAACACTTTCCTGAAATATTGATGCTCAACTAGGCCTGTTTAGTCGCCCACAAAGCTATCGTTTGGTTCTATGAATGACAACTGGGAGATACACACATTAATATTACCTTCTGCCATTTAATGGAAGAGCATTTCACTCTTCTGCTTGTCACTATACATCGCTGGGGTAGACAGATTAATAACTCACAATTTTGAGACCAATTAAGTGAAATTGGATTTTTTTTAAATTATTAAAAAAAAAAAAAAATTTGCGGTTTATTTCCCCACCTCACAGATAACAAGAAGCGATACCGCGAGTATTAACGTCATGTCAGATCATTGTGACGGAAAGGCCTTCTTTTTTTTTTTTTTCTGACGCCCACAAAGACGAATGTGTGGAAGCGCCACAGTGTAGCGCCGACTAGTGGCGAGGAGGACACGCACAACCCGACGTCAGAAGCCGGCGGAGTGGTTGCATAAGGTGATCAGATCTTCCCTCGCCTTATTTGTGCTTGTCTTGACCTGGTTTTGCCGAGGTTAATGGTTCACCAACAAGAGATATGAAGTGACGTAAGTGGGAACCTGAGAGTGAAACCCGGAGGGATTACTTGGATTTGCTCAGCAAATCTCCTCAACAAAAGGGTGCCCTTGGCCGCGTGAAACTGCGAGCGTTCTCCAACCTGACTGTACGCCGTGAAACTTTCCGGCGGGGTTCTCAAACTCCTCCATGTTTTTTTTCGATGTTTCTCTCCTCCAACACATTTACTTCAAATGAGCTCGCTCATGAATTGATTCTTTGAATCGGGTGTGGCGAAGGAGGGAAACATCCAAAACATGCAGGAAAGGGGCCCTGGAGGACCAGAGTTTGAGACCCCTGCTTGAGAGTGAGGGGGGGGGGGGCTTCTGTAAAACACTCACTCAATATTTAGTTCAAAGACATTCTCAATGTGTTTAAGGGCCGTCCTAAACAAAATTCATCGTTGCTCATTATGTGAGGCACACACATAAAACGATCCTCTTCATCCACGGGGGGGGGGGGGGGGGCTCTCACCTTTTATTTAAAAAAAAATGTTTTTAGGTGATAAAAATGACGACGTGTTGATGTTTTGGTAGCGGTGAAGAGTTTCGGGTAAGAGGACTAAAAAAAGACTGTTGAGATTTATGGACCGATCAGGCTTAACACCCCCACCCCCACCCCACTCCGACCCTCACCCTCACAGCCTGGCCCTCATGCCCGAGATTCCAAGAGTAACAGCCCCTGCATGGTGACATTAAACCGGACCTTGGCAGAGACATGCACGTTTTGCCAGATCACATGGCAAAACTTGAGAAGCCTTAATTGGAACGGTCAAAGGTGTGGAGCCACTTCACTTTTGATAAGTCAAGGCCATCTTGAATTTTGGGGCATTCTGGGTCAATGGTTTTTGGGAGTAACCAGTTCTGGGGGGAAATCCAGACTCTCATTTTCAAAGAGGCCGACTTTAGAAGATATTTGTTGCAATGCCCCTCGCTTGTGGGCAAGGAGAGCCAAAGTCACCGATGCACTTTCGGCCATTTTATTGAATGCAACTCGTGCAAAATGAGAACACTGCTTACACGCAGACGAGGCGACAGGTCGATTCCGCGACTCCGCCTCAACTTTTACAGCTTGAAGTCGACTTAAATGTCAAAATCATCCCCCTCTTTTGGAATTTTGACTTCCAGTCGACCAATTTAGAGAGGACTTATTTTTAGGTGGTACTTGAACTTTGAGAACCACTTGGCATTTTAATTTGTTTCCGTGGAGGAAACGATCCTTTACACGGAGGAGTGCGCGGGGTTACGAGCTTTAGCAGAAAAACAAATCCGACTTGCAAGTCAAGGTATGATTATTATTCATTTGTCCAAATTGTCAGTCACTCCTCCCCTGCGCCTCCTTAGCACAGCCCACACGTCTTTAGTAGGAAGGGAGTTAGCCCACCCCCCCCCCCCCTCCCACCCTTGCCCCTGTTGCTTGCCTTTCAAAGCTCTCCCCTCAAAAGGTTCACCGAAGATCCCAGCAGCGCACTCGTTATGTAATCATTCCACTGGCGCTTCCCCTGCCCGAGTTTTACATAACGAAACAAGGCGACACATTTTGGTGCGACAATCAAATGGTGTTGCGGCAATCTGGTTCTAAATCTAAAAACAAAGGACTCCTGCCACTTGTGGAGTCCTTTTCCGCCTGTGTGAAAGGATCTTTTTTTTTTTTTTTTAATTGTTCGTGGATTAACTTGAATAGCTGTCGGGGACAAAACGAGGCAGGCGCGTTTCCAGATAAACCGGTTGCAACGTGGCTGTCTCGCTTGTCTGTCTCTCCGTGCACCCGGAGGACTACTCTCATGCACATGGCTCGCAACGGGAGAAACAAAAAGGACCCCTGCGTTCACGTCACCAACGGCGTCATTTGGGAAAGGAGAGCTGTTCACGTCATGCCACCGAGCGGGAGGTGTCTCGAACGGTTGCGCGGCAAGCGGTCTTGATTCCTACAAGCGCTTGAAACCACGTGACTAGATTTAAGGTGGCATCAATAACCCTCGATACGTTATAGCAGCTCGCTGAGGGTGCGCCGATCGCCAAGTCACTTTAACTCATTCACTCCCAAAGACGTTTTTAAACGTCTTTTCAGACTTGGTCTAGAATTGGCTGGTACTGAATGAGTTAAGAGGCTCGAGCCCAAGAACCCTTTTCTTATTTGGAAAATGATGAATTATACATTAAATGACTGCTATATGTTCACTGAACACCAAAATGTTTTTTTTTCAAAAATTCAATGCTTTAATCCTAATTTACGATTAGGGCCAAATTTGCCCCTTTGGGATTTAAGGGTAGCATTTGAGTAGCAGAAGTTATAGGGGCCAAATTTGACCCCGTGGGTTCTCTAGGGTTAAATAATAGATGCTTGTAGGATAAAAATGGGATGGAATGTCCGTCCTTCATGAACGGCTTATAGACATCCATTCATTAACCCTCTCATGCACCAATAATGACAACCTGATAAACTGTCCACTGTCGTAACCGCCGTCCCTGAAATAAGTCCAGCTGATGCACCCTAGACTGGTCACCGTAAAAACATCTTATATACATATTGTATATAAGTACGTAACAAGTCGTGTGCATTCCGTGGGATTCCGATTCAATATGTTGCGGTCGATTTTCAGATTCGGCTTTATTACTCCCCAAATATACAAACATGCATGAAAATGTTTTTTTTTTTTTAATGCTGAAATGGAACTGTTGAAAACGGTAACAAATAACTAGTGTTCAAAGTGCATTGTCATATCACCGACCACGTTTCGTGAACACTCGGTAACCGATTGCTGAAGTGACAAGCACTCAACAAGTATTCGTGTTGGCTGTGACTCAAGTGGCACATTCCAATAGATGCAAATGGTGCACAAAAACAAGTGATCGACTGAATTTTGACGGAATTAATGGGCATGATGAGAACCAGACCCTCGTAAAAGCGCGCCGTGGTCTCGCGTGCGTGTTGACAAGGCACATGCTTTTTTTGTTTTTGTTTTGATGGAGGAAGGAGGGGGGACTGGGCTGGGCTGAGGGGTGCGTGCGCGCGCGCGCGCGAGAGAGAGAGAGACTCACTCTTACCTTCCATCCAGCCGAGCTGTTGCTGTCTCCTTTGTCCTTAAAGTAGGGGATGGACCTGACCATCCAGTCGTAGATCTGGGACAGGGTCAGCCTCTTGTCCGGAGCGCTCTCGATGGCTTTGGTGATGAGGTCGGCGTAGGACAGGTTCCCCCAGGCGTTGCGACGAGACGAAGCCTTCCTGGGGGTCTGCTGCACGGTCAGGCCGCCCGCGGCCAGCGCTCCCGAGGCGGCGGGGGGAGAGTGCGCCGAGAGCGGCGAGCCGACGCTCTCCTGGCCGGGCGAGGAGAGCGCGCCGTCGGCCAGCGGGCTGCCGCTGCTCTGGTCGTCAGTCCCCGCGCCGGAGACGCCGCCGACGATGGCCGCGTGCTGGTGGTGGGCGCCCTCCTCGTCGTCGTCCTCCTCCTCCGGGATGATGTCGTGGGCGTCCGGCTTGGCGGCGCTCGAGTCCGGCCGGGGCAGGGGCCAGGTGCAGGAGCGCGGCCGCTGCTGGGGCTCGAAGTCCGGGTCGATGGCCACGGCGTCGGAAAGCGCGGCCTCGGCCATCGTGTCGGCCTTTACTTTGCGACTTTACGAGAGACGACTCGGAGAGCTGTCAAAGTCGCGTCCCATCAATGCGCGCTCCCGTTCTTTGTTGCTAATCCACTGAAGGCTCGCGCGCGCGCTTCAAACTGTCTTGGAAAAAAAAATCCAAAAAATGCCCGGGGAGCGACACAAATGAACGACGTATCGTCAGTCGGACGCCCAAAAGCACTCAAGTCCCAAACCCGAGACGAAATGAATTACCGCGAGTTTTTCGAGAAAGCAAGACTTTAAAACATCCCAGAAAGTCGCGCGCACGCCATCGCCTTCTCTTTCCTCCCAAGACTGCCACCTCACTCCGGTTTACTACACTACTGTATCTCGATGTGCTCTCTCCAACACATGCACACGCACATATTACGCAGACAGCCACCAGCGTGCGAGGCAGTCCAGGTCCAGCCCCCCTGGTGGATCCTGTTCCTGCACGGCTGCGCCTTTTAAAGAGACAATGCAAGAGCAGGACACGTCTCAACATGTCAGTGGAGATCGACAGTAACTCTCGAGTCAAAGTTTGCATCCACATCGGGATTAAACGTATTGCAACTACCAGGAACCAGTTGTTGACTGCGCCATTGACAACTATTTTAGTTGAAGTGGTTTGGTTTTTCAATGAAACACTTTCAATCTAATTGAGTACTTGTGAATAAATTGTTCATTTTTTTGGAGGGGGGGGGGGGATATAAAAGTAAGATAAAACCGGTATGAATTTTGTGTGTGCTAGAATAAAGACATTAGCATAACAATTTATTGTAAATCAATAACAAAGACATTAAATATAACAACATGCTAAAGCAACTCATGTTGAGTCGAAAGACAGAGGGGAAAAAAAGTGTTTAAAGGGTGTTTTAACAAAAGACAGTGAGGTAGGGGACAGTTGCTTTTCATTAGCCCTTCCACAGTATGTTTAATTTTACTGTCAAACCAAACATCAAACAAGAGGGAATAATAGCACCTCATGTACTGAAAACAACCGCATGCCTTCGCCTTTCAGTCTGCTAGCTTAATGCTATTTAGCATCTATGCTGATGTGCTCAAACCCTTTCAAAAATGGATTGAACACAAACGGCGCAGCAGCACAAGTGACAGACAAGCACTCACAGTCTTATTCTTTATCCTCTGCAAAGAACAGCTGACATTAGTGCTGCGCTGATGAGCTAAGAGGATTTGCGATGTGTAAATGATCAACACGTCCATCTGGAGGGTGTATGAAATCAATATTCTTTCAAGTAAGTCTACTATTCGCTTAGCACTCCAACAAATAACTTTATTCTATTTAACCCCAAGTGGGTATCTTTAACCACCTGTCCATTACTCTGTGCAGGAGGACTGAGACTCCACCCACTTCCCACCCCTGCCTACCTCCCTTCCAGCTCTGTCTACCTGGCCCAAGGATGACATCATCTCCATGAGTAGCCAGTGTGAGAGAGAGTGAAGGAGAGTTGTCTCTCGTTCTCCTCCTCCTCCTCCTCCTCCTTTTTCTTCCCGCTCTTGACGTGATGAAAACAAGCGGTCCTCTTTGTCTCTCCGCCATGCACAGTGCGTCTCCACCTGTGCCGGAATGCGCGTTCACGAGGGAGAGACCATGATCAGGTGCCTATCTTTACGGCCAAAACAAGATTGCTGAATCTTTATTAGAGTAAATGACTTAAAAATTGTACATTCATGTCAAGAATGTTTTCAAATGATGCCTGATTTGTTGTGATCTACAAGGCAAAACATTAGGAACACCTACACCATAGCGTAAGATCCATTTAAGAGGTGGATCTAAATGCATGCTTTGTCAAAGGCAGTCATTTTGTGCAGTTTGGTTAGAATTTAGGTTGTGGGCAAACTACAGCATTTGAGCTGGGCCGCCATGCAAACATTTTTAAAAAACTTGCTATAAAATGGCCACAAATGCTCAATTCTTGTAATAAACCTGAAAAAATCAGCATATAAAAGGGACGAATCCAAATGCAATGGACCTCAGTCCCTGCACCGTGCTGCTCGCGGCAACTTTGAAGATGACTGGATACTATGGATTATTAATAAGCGCATTTCTAGGCTGCCACATGCTGAATGGAAATTCACAGGCAGTCGGGAGCGAGCTGGATGACAGCAGACACACACATTGTCTGATGCTTTTTTTTTTTTCATCTCACACCAAAGAGAACACCTGATGCAGCACTTTGACTCCTGCAGAGAACTCTAGGCCATGCACTCAAACGTACTGGCCACATCCAGTCCTTGCATATAGTGGATTTACAGTTAAGCTAAAGGTCAAACGAAATCATATGTCATCGATGCATAACTGTATGACATTATCTTTTAGGTTTTGATTGTGCTTTTCCAACCTGTGTATCAAACCTGAGATGACCCTCCCCCCTGAGATGACCCCCCCCCACCCCAGGCCACATTGATGAAGACAAGTAAGCACATAAGCATACCGGCTTGTCATGATCCAACTTGACATCGAGCACAACATGACCCCCTCCACACTAAGGTGAAATGGAAGTGGGTTAATCCATGGCACTCATGTTTATGTCTGACTTGCCACCCAACACATTTTATCACAATGAACTTATTTTTTTTCTGGGGGTGACGCTAGCTCTAATGCATTGGTCAACATCCCTTTGCAGTTGTTTGCATGTTGTGATTGTTTGGCCACTTACCCAGTAGAACGCATCTAAAAGGAGCGGAATTCTCTTTGTTGTGCTTTGGCGAAGGCAGAAGGCTGGTCCAGCCTGGAATGGTGCATGAAGATGACCTCATCTTTGAAGAGGGAGAAACTCATCCCTTGTAGCAAATGCTTGCCTTCTGCTGCCACCTATAGGGGGAAAAGGGGGGAGAAAACGATGCTTTTTTCCCCTCCAGTGACATAGCTACTGTTTATTTGTATGGGTTTTTTTTTCATAGTTTGGCAATCGTAGTTATTTCATTGTCTGGTCTGGCAGTGTAATGCACAGTAAGCGAATGGGGATTTCATTTACGAGACAAACAACTGCTTAAAACGAAACAGTGGATTATTTTCCTATTTTGTCCACGAGAGGGCAGCAGATAACTACTCTGCACATGGCCTCCTTCTTTTCCGCCGAGGAGTTTTCTGACCTTTCTGGTTCTGTAAATTCTGGAATTATTTATTGAAACTAAATGAAAGGTCAAAGCGACCATTCTGTTGTGTGTCCAAGTGGACTTTAGCGATCGCACCTCCTTCAGGCCTAAGTCATCCAAGAGCTGTTGGTCGCGCTCATCATCTCCTCCAGTATGGGTGAAGAGCTGCTCTAATGGAGCTGCAGCCTGTAGCACCACCCTCACCTATCAAACACACACTCGGATTTATTTATTAATTAATCCCCCCCCCCCCTTTCCGCCTGACCGGCAAACATGGAAAATTAAAGCACAAAACTTGGCTGTGCCTAATGTATTGTCCGTCCTTATTTTCTTCTGTGTTCTATTGGCAATTGGCAAAAGAGCTTTATTAGCGCCACCGAGTGGCAATGTCCCTCCACTGCAAGGAAACCAATGTGAACTGATGACCACTGGACGTTGTGAACTTTGCGGACGGCATCAAGACGTGGGGGTCTGAAGCGCGCTCTTTTCTCTAATTTTCGGCTTGTATCTCGAGACAAAAATCGCCCACATGTTTCATTACTTTTCGACATTTCGGGGTGGGGACAAGAGCTGATTTTCATGTCATTCAGCATTTTTTTTGAGCCTCACTTGTCATAGAAGTTGTCGACAAGGGCGGTGAAGCGCCTGACTTGGTCCTTCATGCGCAGCGTGGCGGATGAACACCGTGTCAAAGAGCCTAACCATCTCCAGGTAGTCGCTGGCTCCAAGAGACTGAAAAAAATAAACAACACACATGATGCCTGGTAGGATTTGTGCCCAAGTACAATCGCAAATCTGAAGGACGAACATATAGAATGAATCCAACGTGCTTATCTGATCAAATGTACTACGTTCAATGCAACAACAACAAAAAAAAGCATTTATTGTTGGATCTTTTTAATATGCCTTGCAATACAAGACAACCGCTCAAAAGAAAGGCTGCAAGACATCCATCGAGAGTGAATGACAGACACACAACGCGCACAAAACCCAGCCTAACTATTCACCGGAACATCAATAGAATTGCTTTTTGACATTGAGCAGAAAATTGGCCGGCGACAGGAGGGGCGTGGGGGGGGGGGTGTTAAAAGTCTGGCACAATACCTATGAAAGCACACACGGCATGAAGCAGGTTTGCTCTATCTGAGCAGTTGAGACGAGGAGTGAGAGGATTTTTGTCAATAAGGGGACCTCGGTGCGTTTTGTCTGCCAGTTGAAGAGGAAGATTTGCCCATGTTCCATTTACTTTGTGCTGTCAAGCTATTTCATAGAAGCAAAACTGCATAACCCCCCCGCCCCCCCATTTTATTGTTGCCTCTGTTCAAACGGAAGCAAACTAAACATGGAATCACAAAAGGAGAATCACACTTTGTGGATTTGAAACAGCTCAACATCTCATTCGAATGTGAACGCGAAATAACCTTTGTCGGGGTGCTTGAACACTTTCGGCACTGTCCCGAAAACAAAAGGTGCGGCACCTCAAATAGACTTACAATACCAGTAGACCCCCGCTATTTGCGTTGGATATGGTGTGCGAAAAGTGGAAAATTTGCAAACAACGGACGCCCATTCACCGCTGTTTCCATGAAAAACAACAAAATAGAGCATTTTAAAAGGAGTAATATATAGATTCTTTGTATCTTTGTAATATTAAACCTAAAAGCATCCATGTAAACGATGTACAGTGTATATACATAAATATTTTAGGCAAATAACATCCCTTACTCTGCCACACAGCTCGTGCGACAGAGCCACAGGTCTTCTCCAGCATCACTTCCCTGCCCAGCACGGTGAGCACCTTTGGACCGGTAACTATGGAAACACACCTCACCATGTCAGCTATTTCTTTACTAGTTCATTTCTGATTGCGATATTGAGCTCGTGGTGGCTCCGATGTGTCATCTGAAGCAGACCTTAAATTCTTGGAAATTTTAAAAAAATGACATTGCAATCAACATCTTTCAAAAAAAGTATGAAATTTGAGTTTTTGTGATCCCAGGCCCCACCTGTAGGTATAAAAACGCGGACATCCCATGAACGTGAACATTTTTAAAAATGACGAATAACTTTGAGTTGAAATGTCAACGTCAAAAGCTAAGTAAAATTACAACTTACTGTGTTGCTTTAATTTCTTTTTTAAAAAATGAAATCATAGCATCCTTACAGCTATTTTGGGTAAAAGCCAGCTCGTCAAACATCGCGTCCAACACGTCTGCGCCAGGCTCTCCTGTCCTGCACACACAAACACACACACATACACACACACGGGAAATAAAGAGCTAATGGAATATGAAATTAATAATCCTCAAGTGGCAACATCAAACATAAGCAGCGAGGAGCGCGGTGGAACAGGAGGCTGCTTAGCTTTTTACTCTTGAGTAGAAAAAAAATGGATGTTCGACACTAAACAAGCATTAGCCAGTGAATGCACATCCAAATGAGGTGTGTGCATGTGTGCGCGCGTGTGTGTGTGTGTTCCCATTATTAAACGGTGAGTGATGCACTCTATTTACATATAGTGAAAAGAGGAGAGCGCTTGAGAGCGTGTGTGTTCATAACAGAGAAAATTAGCTTTTAATGCTCAGCCATTTTGTCACATTCTATTGACGCCACTTTGGCTCTCGTGTTGAGAGACTTCATCATCCTCAATTCTTCCTCATTTGTTGTCACTTTCTGCTCGATGCACTGTGCCTATAAAAAGTCTACACCCCCCCTCGTTTGAATGACATTTTCAAACGAGAGTAAGATTAATCATTTCAAAAACGTTTTCCACCTGTAATGTCATGTATAGACTGTTAGTGTTCTTTTTAAAGGGGAACTAAAAACAAACAACAGAGATGACATGGTTGCACAAGTGTGCACACCCTATAACTGTCACATGAAAAAATATATAATGGGAAACAACGCAGACCAGTCACCATTCAGTGTCTCTGATTAACCGCAAATAAAGTTCAGCAGTTCTCGTTGGCTTTTCCTGACACATTAATTAATCAATGCAGTGAAAATATAAAATAATTGGTCAGGGATTCAATTCAAATGTCTAGGCTGCATTCAGAAAAGTTTGGAAATAATTTATCTTGGTCTTTTTTTTTTTTTTTTTTTTAATATCACAAAAAAAAAACCCCACTTGTGGAGGCCAAAAATAGGAATCCATTCATCCATTTTCTGAACCGCTTAATCATCACTAGGGTCGCGGGGGTCGCTGGAGCCTATCCCAGCCGTCTTCGGACATGCATAGAAAAAATAATTATAACAATAAGGGTTGCTTGGGTCTTACAGGAAGTAGTGTTTTCCTGCTCCAGTCTCCTGCAGCCTCCTGTAGTCCACACCAGAGTCGAGGCAGATAGTATGGCAGGACTCCTGCGCGGGGGAACAAAACAAAAAAAAAAAGCACTTTGTATTATGAATTTATAGGATGTGTATGTTTTGGCTGGTGAGTCGCTTGCTTATGAAAATATGTGGCCATGGATGTAAACATAACTGAATAACCAGCTTTCTTATGTGACCATATTGAGCAGAACATTGCAACTTTGCAGCTGAAATGCACAC
Source organism: Hippocampus guttulatus (assembly GCF_054856545.1). Taxonomy (NCBI): domain Eukaryota; kingdom Metazoa; phylum Chordata; class Actinopteri; order Syngnathiformes; family Syngnathidae; genus Hippocampus; species Hippocampus guttulatus. The sequence continues at coordinate 983,916 of NC_141283.1, read as the reverse complement.
ATTGTCCAGACCAGAGTCCAAAATGCATCCCTGTCACTTTTCTTGTATCTCCAGATGATAAATCTCCAACTCTTACCCTTTTCTTTGCTTATTTGTGTCAGGAGTGGAGGATCCCCCCCCCCCATCCCCCCCACGCCTAAAAGTGCGTGTCATCTCCCTCAACACGGCACGATGGACAACAAGCAAAGAAGGAATGGATTCTGCAGCAGCAACAACAACATAGCCGAACGCGTCTGCCGTCTTCTTCCCGCTGCTCTTCAAAGCGCCGAACCTGTAATGCGCAGTTCAAACTTTCCCATGCGCTTGTTACGATGTCAACAGGATTCATGTCAGGGAGGACAGCGCAAACTGTAATCATCATTTCCGCTATTCTTCCCCCTAGAAAAGACAAGAATCACGCATCGGTCCCATCACTGCCATCAGGGCGGACCGGCGGAGCATTCAAAAACGGCATTATGAAATCAGCGGATTTCTGCCACTGGCCTCCTTAAAGCCGCGAGATAATGAGCAATCATCATAAAGCAAGAGGACGGAAATACTCCATTCTTCTCCAGCTGTCAACTTTTTGATCAGCGCATCCGCGTCGGAGCGCATTGGCAGAATTGGCCTTAATAACAACCTGACAGAGTCGCCCTCCCCCCCTGCTCGCACAAAAGGGACGTGTCATTTCATCAACCTGCCGTGACCCCCGCCAGTGGCTAAACAGCGCCTGGAAAATAAGGGGAAAGGTAGGAAGACGTCACAATCACAAGCCACGTTATTAAAATGAGTGCTATTGTCTTCAGGCTCCCTTTATGAACAAGCGACAGAGGCGCACAAATAACAGCGAGGGAAGAACGAGGGACTGGAAACACAATCAGCGGTGATGATTCCATAGGTTATTTATAATCAAATGAGGCCGAGGCCAAGCGGGTCATTACTTGATTAGCCATCTCGAGGGCTTTGTCACATCCTCCAAGATATGTTCAATCCGCCTACACGTCGCCGTCTCCTCGCCGGCATGATCCGACCTTGCTTTTGGAAATCGGCCACACCGCCCGGTTGACCATAAACAACAGCACCGGCTAATTTTAATCAAGTTCTTGGAAGAAGTTAAGTGGAGACCAGATCAAATTCATCCACAAACGTGGCAGGCACGGCATCATTTTTTTTCCTCCCACAGATCACTAATTGGGGCGCCTTTTGGTAGGAAGTCCGACAAAAACAAGGGGAGGATTAATGGGTGGCATAAATTGTCTTCGAAAAATACTAAATTACAAACTCCCGTATTTTCCGTTCTATAAGCTGCTTCAGAGTATAAGGCGCACCTTCAATGAATGGCCTATTTTAAAACTGTTTTCATATACAGGGAGCACCGCATTATAAGGCGCCTAGAATAGAAGCTACAATAGTGGCTGCGCGTGCGTTATGCATCCACTAGATGGAGCTATGCTAAAGTCTATACAATACAATACACTACAGCTTTATTGAAATGGCGCATTCACCACAAAGCACAAAACGTTTAAAATACGACATCCAAGAAATGAGAATATTGATCCATATAGAAGGCGCATTGGATTCAAAGGCACACTGTCAGCTTTTGAGAAAATGGAATGCTTTTAGGTGCGCCGTACAGTGCGGAAAATACGGTAGTTTAGGACACCCCCCCCTGCAAAAAAAAACACACACACACAAAAAAAGTATTTTTCTCCTTGAACAAATTCAACAAAATTGTGTGTTTTGTTGCGCTTCGAGGCATTCTGAAGGCCCAAAGCCAAATTATGGAATCCACACTAGCGCAAATGAATGTCGAAGCATTGAAGGGAACTGACAGACGGGGGACAATCAATCCCGACTGAAAGAAAGTCATCCAAACACATGTAGCTCCTCTCATGTCATTGTCCCAACTGTCCACCGCTCGCTCCGGGCAGGCGTTTACGATGTTTTGTTTTTTTTCTTCTCAGAGTGGCTTTTTATTTTTGGTGACTACATCTCCTCCCCCACACCCCCCTTGTACCCACTCCCTCTATATCCGCCGTATCTTTTCTCCATCTTTTACTCCTCCAAAAGTTGCTTTTGAGTCTTTCAAAGAGCGCCGTGCCATTGAGCGGCAACAAAAGCCAAGGATAGCTGACTATTGGGCCCTGATGAGGTCCACTCCCTCATTACCCAGCAGCAGAAAACATTTGATGCTTCTTTTTTTTTTTTAGCTCAGAGAGAATTGACCAGGCCTCAAAGAAATGTGGGGTGGGAAGGCTGAAAAATAGACGAGGGAGGGAAGGGAGGGCGACTGAGGTGGTGGGGTCTTAGGACGGGAGAAGGGAGGGGGGGCTGTCGCTCATTCAAGCGTGTGTGTCTTACAGCCTTGTGTGCAGGCATGGAAAAGAAAAGAGGGGAGGCAGGGATAGAGGGGTCGAGAGAGAGAAAGCTTAAAACACTGCCTTTATGCTGGCAAGTTCTGGACGACTCTTGTGACATCAAAGTGTTTTCACTAACTACTGCAACGGGTGAGAGTGAGTCGAGGGGCGGGGGTGGTATCTAGTGATTTTATTCATTCTTACGCAGTCGGGGGGTGGGGGGTGATTTGAGCAAGGGGAGGGTGGGGGGGGGCTTCATGACAATGCGAACACCCTAATTACACCTAATGATCTATTCCCTTAAAAAGTGACCACCTTGGGCCAGCCGCGGTTTGTTCCGCGGGGTCGTTCTCACAACCTCCTCCTGCCTCTGGCTGCCCCTCTTGGGGAAACATCTTTTGAGGCCAATAGGCCCCACCTTTTGGGAACAGGGGACCCCCCCCCCCCCACACACACAGGACCCCCCACTCTCAAAGCGCTTTGGCACAGCGGCGAGGCCCAAAAAGCAAACCGCAAAAAAAAAAAAAAGGGAGGGAAAGAAACCAGTCCAAAAGGCTAGACGTAATTCATGCACCTGGCCACTGGGGGGCACACGTGCAAATGCGATTTTCCAAAAGGTTTGCCAAACTCTGCGTATGTTATAGGCCCAATACAAACTTCAGAAAGAAATATGATGAAATCAACACATTCTTTCTTTTTTAATATTTCATATTCAGTCTTTTAACTTTTTGATAACATAATCTAAACACATTGAGAAAAACTAATTTGCTGAACAACAACAACAAAAAAGAATCAAGAGGTGGAAGAATATCTTTCAATTAAATGTTGCCTTCAGAAGACGATCACCTGCTTCCCAAGTGCACGCATGCGTAAACATAAAAGTGTGCCGAGCGCACAAGAGAAAAAAAAAAAGACTCGAACCAAGGTTACTGAATCAGTTATGCTGTCCCTGAGGAGGACGATTGATTCATCTTCATTCCATTATTTGCCACTTATTTCAGACTGCATTCTGGAAGCCCGACAGAAGTACGCCGCGTGCCTCTGCGAACCCGCCGACAATGTCAGTCATCCAAAATATGAACAATTATTTGATTCAAATCCTCTTCACGGGTGGTCCTTCTGTCCAAGGCCTCCGCTGGAGGGCCGTAACCCTCTGCTTTTCTTCCTTCTGTATTATTTCTTCTTCTTTTTTGTTGCAGAATGCACCGCCATCGTTTAACAATGGGGGGAAAAAAAGTTGAAAACAACGGGAAATCCAAATATACTTAAAAGTAGCTTCAGGGTTGTTGTCATGTTGCCCCGCCCCTCCCACCACGACCACGACCCCAAAAACAGACGCACACATACAAAGCATTATGTGCTGGAAAATACAGAGGCCTGACCTTGAGTAACAGCGGCGAGGGAACAGGATAGTGACAGAATAAAGAGCGGGATAAAAGGTTAGCGTGAGGATGGGCAATGAAAAGTAGAGTGGAGAGCGAGGACAGTTTCGGGAGCTTGTCCGCCTTAGTTACATTACTCGCGGTGTCCATTAATAAAAAGCCCTTAAACCCTGGATTTTACACAACTCTGAGCTTTGCCTTGCTGACAAAAGGAAGAGAGGACCAAAACAACTGATTAGATTTAATGCGGCACAAAGGATGAGACAAATATTGGAGGGGGGTGGGGGTGGTGTGTTTACACAATGCCTCAAAAGGCACACAAGCCTCATGAAGTCTGATGTCAGCAAAACTTTTCCCACCATTAAATTTGCCCTCGAACCTTTACAACTCGACAGAAATTTTTGAAAAAGATTTATTGATTTAAAAAAAAAAAAAGGCGATAAAGTGGTTGCACAACTGTGCACACCCTCAGAACGTTTGTTTTGCTTTCTTGCAGAAGCCCGAAGGTGTTCGTGCGACCAGTGACCGCTCGTTGGAAGCGTTGGGAATTTCTTCCGCCTTGACGAAGGTTCCCGGCTTCAGCTGAAGAAAAAGATTGTCAAAGCAGGATGCCGTTGCCGCCAAGCTTCACTGTAGGTATGGCGTTCCGTTGATAAGCAGTGTTGTGTCTGTGCCAAGGTTATTATAGTTCATGAAAAAAAATGCATTTATGGGAATTTGGAAAAATATTGTCGTGAAAGAGAAAAAAAAGATTGCGAAACAGTCCTTTGCTTTCAATCTATACATCATCCATCCTTTTTTTTTTTTTTTAATCTTGCACACCCATGAACCCCCCCCCCCCCCACCCCCACCCCAACAAAACAAAAGCTAAAAAAACAAAGCTTTGTTGAGAAAATTAAAAAAAACAAACACACCTGCTTTAAAATCAATTAAAAGTAATTGAATTTGAAAATCTAAACAATAACGATAGTGCAAAAAATGCCCTCAAACCAAACATACCTTTTGGAATTATAGCCCAAAAAGTTCAACCTTGCTTCTTCGGACCATAACAAAATCATCCAACTAACATTAAACCGTCACTGAAAGTCACCCAGAGACTCAATCAATATTTTATGACGGCTTGTTGGACGACTGAGCTTGGTCCCAATTTACATAATTTCCTCCAGGGTTGTTTTATATGCATACAATTTGGGCAAATTCCACTGTCCACTAAAAAGCGGGAAGAGGCCAGGAATGTTGTGACGCTGCAGAGGAAACAAGTGGTAGAAAAAAAAAGGGGGGGGTCGGGTGGGGGGGTTCCATCTAATCAGGAGTCAATAGTTCAATAAAGACGTCAACCCAAGCGGACAGAAGCGCTGGATTAACCCCCTTTCACTTCAGCCCAGGTGACAGGGTGGAAATGTCACCGGCTAAAAAAAGAACAAAAAAAAACTTTTAACACCATCATTCACCCTCTCGCCGCCTATTGAAACACAATCATGCACGCACATACAAGAGTGAGTTGCATCGAGGAGGAGGGTCCACACCCGCGGTCCCTTCCAGCATTAATTCAATCCATTGAGTGTCAGCTAGTTAGCGGGGTGACCCTGCTCAAAACACGCTTTAACTCTCCGCGGCGGACCGCCACAGAGGAAAGACTCGAACCCGGCGAAAAAGGCCCCGACCCCGAAAACCAGATGGCCTCACAAAGGAAACATGGAAGTCTGAAAGACGGGAGCTAGCGCGACAACAGGCATTCAGGGCCGTGATGAGGGTGGATTAAAGAGGGCAAGGGTGATCCTCGGCGGCCGGAGGGCCAGTATGTGGACTCCTCAAGTTAGTGGAGTGGGAGATGCTTCGAGTTTTTGCCTTACTGAGATCTCAAATCAAATAAAAAATAAAAATAAAAAATCATGCATGTTTTTGGAATGTGGTAGGAAACCGGAGTACCCAGAGAAAACCCACACAGGCACCGAGGAGGACATGGAAACTCCACACAGGGAGGCCGCAGCTGGAATCCAACCCTGCACCTCTGCACTGTGAGGCCGACACGCGAACCAGTCGACCGCCGGGCGTCGTGGGTGAGACAATAATACCCGAATACTGTTTTGGACAAAATGCCAGCAAAAGGTGCGAGAATGCCACCATCAGCTGCCACAAAATGCATCATCACAAATGATTGCGCAGCTAATTTGTGACCGCAATCACTCCAAAACAAATGTATGCTCGTCTGAGGCGCACTGTGGTGATCATGGCGCTGGCGATTTCAGTTGCCAAGCACATCATTCGCCGCGTCTTCCCCTCTAAGCCCGCTTCCCTTTCCTTCCGAAATGCAATCAAATCTCCGTGAGTCACTCAGCTCGTTCGTGTTACCTGTTCTCGCTCTCCCTCCTCTACTACTCTCCCACTTTCCTTGGGCGAATCTTTCAGGCTACTCTGATCAAAGACAGCTTTGTGACACCGTGTGTGAGGCATCCCGGAGAGCAAGACCACATCAAACCGCTAAAGAGCCAACTTGCAAAACACAAGCAGCACATGCGCGCTCGCATGTGTGATGAACAAATGAATATATTAGCCGCACAAGAGCAGGATGTGACTTTGTCTCTACCTTCAGCATGTCGATGAAAGGTAGAAAGGTGTCCCTCTGAAGTCCGTTTTTGTACAGATCTGAAAGAGGAGGGGAGGGCCTGTATTAGAGGTGCTGTTTAGCCTCCTAATAATGTCATTCCCCCGCCACAGATTGGCACATAAAGTGGCTATTGATGAACTGAAGGATGAGGTTGGGGAGGTATGACAAAAGAGACTGGAGCGGGGGAAGGGGAGGAGTGGCGGGGGTGGCGTTGGGAAATGGATTTCTCTACCGGCCGAGCGGCGGCGGCGACATAAAATTCATTACATTCCCAAACAATGGTGGCGAGAGAAAGGACTGTCGCCTTTTCAGGGCGGACAATATCCACAGCGGCTCGCTGAATGAGGGTTTCAATTAGCTCGGCTGAAACAAATTACATCTGAAGTAGCATCCCTGATAGACAGATAAAACAGGTCGGGATTCACACACAAATCCGGGACAAAGGCGGACGGCGTACGTGTGAGCCCTCCAGCTGCGAAGGCAGCGCAACTGGTTGTTGTTGATGTTTGGGCTTTAACTCGCGACAATAGCGCCGGGCTCTCTCGAGTTCCAACTTCTTTCTATATTGTGATGGGCCCGCACCGGCGTCATTAAAAAGTGCCTTTAGGGAGTGGTTGTTTACTTTTCGGACTCTGGTCACGTCGCCGTCGCTAAGTGGAAGCTAATCTAGTCAATTACGGAATCGAACGCAACAAGTTGAGTCGGAGTGGCCGATGATGAAGAATTAAGTACCGCAAGGGCAGGCTAAGATTTGAACCCTTTCGTGCGAACCGATACCGTGATCAGCTGTCCACTGTCGTTACCGCTGTCTCCCGAAAGGCTTCATGATCAACTGGCAATTATTGAAGTTTGTTTCATTATTTATCAACATGTACAGCGGACCCCCTCCTGCCTAACCGTGGATCGTTGGGGGCCAGCCTGCGGTTAGCAAAATCCATTTATTTACATCCCTGATAAAAAAGATTTTTCCAACCCAAAAGAATGGGGGGGGGGGCAGCCTAAAGTGTTTTCCACAAAAAAATAATTAAATAAAAATACAGACGTTGGCTCCCCCCAGCCTCATCTATAAAAAAAAAAACATCTGCAAATAGGCTTAGTCAACGTTCACAATTCACATTTTTGGGCTGAAAAAATTCTCATTTTTGTTTGCTGAAAAAAACTCACTTATTAGCATATGCAGATGCAACAAGATGGCGCCAAAGGCCTAGCCTATAGCAAAGTAGTCATTTGTGTCCAGGAAGTATCGTACATTAACGTTCTTGGCATGTTAGGGAGGAGCAAAATTTCGCCTGGGTTGTTGGTGAAATTAACGGAGACTCTTCAGCATGATGTCCACGTACTTGCATGCGTGAAGTTTCAACCAAAAGCAATTCGAGACCTTTCATGTCAACGACAAACGAGACCCAGCGCGGTGATGGGTTTCCGCAACCAAAGACGCAATTTATACCACCACAGCTTGTTGCTTGCATGAGTCTCCATTAGTATCTATAATAAAACAAAAACAAAAGAGAAATCTTCTTTCCGTTCTCTCACTCTCAGCTATCACCAAAGACACGGAGGGGCCTTTTGATAGCGCCATCTCCACATCAATAAAGACGGCAAATGTAAGCCTTTCATGTTCCGTTTTTTTCTCTGTCTGCCGTCAGGTATTCCATTAACGGCGCAATTAATACCAAGTAGGCGCTCTATTAAGTTTGCACCGTCGGGTCGCTTTGTTCTTAATAGCTTGTAAATATCAGACATGTTTGAATCTGTGTCTGTGACATCTTGTTCCGTCCGAAACATCCTCTTGAAAGTGTTATTATTGAGCGCCTCGATTAGAAGGCTGAACGGTAAACGGAGCTGGTTCGGCGTTTTAAATCTTAGGTTTGTCAAATAAATCTTGTCATCAGTTCACTCTTGCCATGGAGCAATTAGCATTTTTGCATTCTAAAGTGGATCCGTTGATTTTATTTTATTTTTATTTGGTCCCATCCAGGATCCAGATGAAGTGGTTGTCGCAATTGGAGTGTGATTGATTGACGGACAGCGGTCACTACAGTGGACAGCTCATCATGTTATCAGGTGACAAGGTGCGTGAAAGGGTTAAAGTCCGAATGCTGTTGTCTGTGCCCCCTCCCTCTGTCTAATCTTCCTAGAACACAGGTGTCAAAGTCAAGGCCCGGGGGCCAGATCCGGCCCGCCACATCACTTAACTGTGGCCCGCCAAAGCAATTCATGCGTCAACTTTCGTGATCTTTGCTTAAAGGCTGTAGCAAAATGTCAAATTGTAATTGTGGGATGAATAACGTTTTCCAATCATTTTGTTACCCTGTTTACACTCACTTGAACAATCATCGAACAAACAGCTGATTTTAAAACGCGTCACAAGGAAGCCCGGTAAGAATTTTTCTCTTCACCAAAATAGACCATTGTCTGGAAAAAAAGAAACTTTGACACCCTTGTCCTAGAATATTAGAACCCCCCCCCCCCCCCCCCAAAAAAAAGTTGGTTCTCATTTGATTACACTACAGCACAGCGGACTTGTGACTAAATCCCGAGCAAACGTGTTTGATTTTCAGACATTTTGTACCATCGGGGGGTCTGTTGGACGTGGCCACCACCACCACTCCGGTCTTAAACAACGTCTGGAAAAGCTGCCTCAGGATCACTGCATCGGCGATGTCCGTCACCTAATGATATCATCAAAGGTCAAGAAGATCACATATTAATTGACGTCGGTCCGAGCAAGTCATCGACAATCCACGTTGATTAGTGTCATTCAGGTGGGCTTATTGAGGGCTTTTGTCTGTCTGTGTGTGTGTGTGTGTGTGTGTGTGTGTGCGCGTGTGTCCCAGTTTTTCTTCCACGCCGTTTCCACCGTAAGCAAAGGTCGATGACAACGGTGAAACAAGGCCGCTTGCGAGTTGCGGGCTATTATGTGAAGGGCTCCGACCTTTCAATCAACGTTGCAGGGCTTTCACTTTTGTTCTTAATTCCCTTGTCTCTATTTTTCACCTCCGCGGAACCAACACGGAGAGAGAAACCGCTTTATGGCTGTCGCGCACGCTCGCCGCACGGCGTCTATTTAACCCGCCTGATTGAGGAGCTCAGCACGGGAAATAATTCTTACAAGAAAAAAAAAAAAGTACTTTCGATCAAACTTACCGCAAGTTCTTTTTGAAATGATCTTTTGGTTGAGCGTCGCTTTCTTTTTGGTCTAAAGTAGCCATAGAAAGCGCCCACACTAGTTTTAGAAAAGTCTTGTTAAAAAAAATTAAAAATAATTATGACAAAGCAGACCATAACAAATAATTTACAAAATGATCACGGTATTGTAAATGTTAAACTTGTCATTGAATCAGCTGTGCAAAAAAAACCTTCCCACAATTCAATATTTGCTTGAGATTTTTGCAATCAGATTTTAGAGCAGGTTTTTTCGTTTTTCATGTATTGTTTTTTTCAAAGACGCTTTGTTTTAAATTTTGTTTTTATTAGATGTAGTGTTTGTTTTAGTTTTTACACGGATATACTTTATATTCAGTGTTTGTTGAGATTTAAAAAAAAGGTCAAAAAAAGTCACAAAATATTGTGTAACGAACTAAAATAAAAATTTAATTCTCAAATAATTCTTCTGAATGGACATACAGCAATAGTGAAATGTTTAAAAAATAATAAACGCTCAAAGTTCATGTGTGATATTAATTGTCAAAGGCCAAAAACCAAGGACATTTTCTCCCAAATATATAGTTCATTTAAAAAAAGTAAAGCTAGTTTAAATGTTTTAAATGTTATTTTATTGAAGGAAAATATTTTTTTCAAGTGAGTTATTTCATTATCTTCCGTTCAACCTTGGTCTCCAGCCAATCTCAGGGTTGCATGTTGCTAAACAACCCAATCCGTTCATCCGTTCCCTGAACCGCTCCTCCTCAACAAAACCCATCAACACAAATATTCGTTTTGGGAATGCGGGTGATATCGCTTCCTCAAACCCGACCCGTGTTCTGCGCCCCAAAAACATGAGCCGAAGCTTCACTCAGAAGACTGCGATACCTCCTTCAAACGGTTCGCAACCGGCGATCGCACCGATTTCAAGGGACTGCTTCACAGACACAAGTTTGCAGTTTGAAGTCAAGTTTTTTTTTTGGAATCAAACATTCAACTCTGCCGTCTTGAATCAAAGTCCCGCCCCCCTCCACTTTGCTCTCTTTGACAGGCACTTGTCGTGGCCTTACCCAGAGCATATGTCTCCCTCTTTCATAACCTGGAGAGTCTTCTGCTTCTGGTGTATTAGCCCCACTGCCCTTGCCAATACTTGATTAGCATGCGTGTTCAAGCCTTGATTTGGCTAAGGAGAGGTGCCCGGGGGCCATCAAATTAGTGCGTGTGATTGTGTGCTCTCATAATGAGAATCAACAGAAAGCCAAGGCTCGGCGCGTCTCTCTGAAAGACCCCCAGCACCCCCCCCCCACACCCACCGACCCCCCTTACCCACCGTTTCCTCCGAGCGCAGGATTTTATTTTCATTTGAAAAGACCCATTTAAAAATGAGCTTTTTATACAACCTGCATTTGCTTATTCATGCGCCCTCAAACACGGGCATCGGATGAGGGGGCAATATTGATTGCTGAATGACTCGAAAGTGGGAGAGGGGCAGAGAGTGGATACCCTAAAAAATTGAGAAAAGTGGAGGGGCCTGATGTCGCACTTGTGGAAGACAAAAAAAATAAATAATAATCATAATGGCGCAATCGCCGTCAGGACCGATATTCAAATGAACATCCAATTACTCAAGCGGGCCATGCGTTTAAAGCGAGGTACACGGGTGCCACATTAAAACTCTTTTGATGTTACATCTTTTTATGTACACAACCTATGAGCCATTTCTAAAGAGGTGGGGGGGGCTGTACGGTGACAATGACGCACAATCATTTTCTTCACACTCCTCTTCTTCCTTTTCCCATCTCGGATGTCTCAATGGCGAGAATTCATTAGGGGAGCTGTGGAAAGATGTGGGGGGGGGGGGGGCGGTGGGATTCGGGGAGTACAAATTACTGATAATGGCACGGCGCTAATGAAGAGAATGGAGAAATGTCATTAGCATTTAAGAGGATAAGATCCATCTGACCCGCCGCCGCCAGTCGCTTTCTAGCTCCACTCACTTAAAGAAGCAGGAGAGTGCGGCTGATACCCAGTGCCTCATTTGCATGGCTGAGTGGAATCGGATGCTGATTGGTATAAAACCCCCCATAACCCCCCCCCCCCCCTCACACCCCCACCCCTTTACTTCTCTCCATCTACGCCACCTCTAATGCTCCCCAACCTTGAAACCTCTTGTTTATGCATCCCAAAACAACGCGCGCATGTCCATTCAAGTCAAGCTGCATGGCGACAGGCGCAAACAAACAAACGAAAAAAAAAAACAAATCAAGGAGCAACGGACACAAACAGCGGCGAGGTTTGAAAACGTGAAAGGTGGGTGCGCATGAAAGGCAAGGAAGCTCTTGATCGCCACACGTGCGCCCGGGCAGCGATTAGAGAGCGCGACCACACCTACCGTCACCTTTGACCTGCGGTCTTTAGCGCTAATGATATCAGAGAAATAGACGTGCATTGTGCTGCCAACGGCAGGCTTTGGAAACACAGAGGCCCGCTCATCCTGTAAAGGCACAGGTGTCAAACTCGAGGCCCACGAAAGCTTGCCGCAGATTTTTTTTTCTAAACCAGCTGTAGAAATGTCAATAACCAAATGCAGGGGCAATTATGTGCTGTCATATGATGGGACACACATTGGGCCTTTTCCCACACCAAACATATTAGGTAAAAAGTGAAGTAGCAATGTCACTTCCAGCTGGAGCCAAAGCTAGTTTTTAAAGCATAATAATTCCGTTTAGGGCAAAAGGGCAGTTAAGTAACATGATGGGGCAAAAAAAAAAAAGTGTAACTACCCCAAGCTCTAGCGACATGCTCGAGTCAGTAGACTAGGACAGTGCAGCTCTACTTCTGGCCACGATTTTCATATGCAGTTAAAAAAACAAAAAACCTCCTGGACGCCTCGGAATGGAGCCAAAGCAAAATAATGATTTAATATTAATATAGAATAAAATATGATGTATTTATATAATATAAATTATTCTGAGAATATACTGTAAATTATATAAATAAATAGTCATTGAGCTTGACATGATGAAGTGTTTAAACAAGCACTGCTGGAGATGCTGTGAGTGAATGCTTTACTTCACAAGAACCACTAGGTGTCCCCAGTCCTGCTTTTGTTGCCTTTGGGAGCCCAAACAGTTGTAGTTACAGTAACAGAGGGTGAGCACCAACTATTTTCTTCCTTTTTGTCAACATTAAAATCATATCGTTTTTAGTTTGAATGCACAACATTGTCAGTGCGTTACACACCGAGCAGAAATGGAGAAAATGTACGCAGTAGTAGCTGTCAGTCACCGTTCTCTCACCTGAAACTCGTCAAAACACAGGAGGCAGGTTTCACGGGCGATCTCCACGGCAACCGGTGATATGGGGTCATAGGTGAACATGTTGCCCAGCTTTCGTCTGGGCAGGCTACGTTTCCTCCGGTGGATCCCTTTGAAGCAGCGCACAGAAACTCAGGCACGTCTTCAAAACCACACCTGCATGGCCAACCTCGCGCCGAGCGACGCCGCCGCATCACAATGGTGGAGATAAACATGGAGGTAAGTGTCGCATATCAAGCGTTTAAGGGGTGGGGGGACTTTTGTGGTGTTAAGTGAAGTCAATGGAGTGAAGAAGTTAAGCGCTAACTTTGGTGGATGTCCAGCATGAAGCCGTTGAAGTGGACTCTCTTTTTCTGGTTGTTTTGCAGCCCGCCGTATAACATATCCATGAGCATGGTCTTCCCTGTGCCTGATTGGAGGAGACACAAAGACTATTGGCATTGTTTTTTTTTTTTTTCCCCCAGACAATAAGCTGCAGATTGTACAGAAGACACCTCATCAGGTACCTTCGGAAAATAAGTTCATTGCTTCTGCACCGACATGCTTTCTGATTCGCGATTGTTGCAAAGGAGTGAATGTCTGCGACATTCGTAAACCTTTCGGCTATGTCCAGTATGTTAAGAATTGATCGCTCGCATTTGATCACACCGCATATCTACATTACAGTACCTGCATGTGTTCTTACCAACATCTCCATAAATATAGAAGCCTTTAGGCGGGGGAGGAGGAACATCTTCTTCCTATATGTATGGGGAGGCGGGGGGGGAGGGGGGAGTCAAACCAGTCAAAGATTAGATGACAGGATCCTTCACAATGTCGATACCACGAAAGCCATGCATGCATGCACTCATTAATAAAAGCTCAAGGGGAGGGGTGGTGGTGGGGGGGGGGGGGGGATGTCGCTTCCAACCCGCCCGTAAACTTTGTTCTACCCGTCACTGTAAAACCACGACGCGCCGATTCATAAACAAAGTATTGTGAGGTATTAAGCCAAGCACTACAGTTTGCGGTTTCACATTCTCCAGACTAGCCCACTGCAGGGGAGGAAGACAAAGGGGATCTAATCAACAAGACAAGCCGGGGTTCCCACGAAAGAAAAGCATCATCAGAGGAACAATGGGGGGATTTGTCAGACAAAACGGAGAGGACTGAATGAGGCTCCGTACGAGATGGACTGGACTTGTCTGTGTGCAGCCTGTTTAGCGCTGCTAATTGTGATACGGTACTGTTGCATTGAGGTGCCGCTGGAAGTCATTGTGCTGCCTGCCTCCTATCATCAAAAGGTCCCTGCTTCAAAAAAAAAAAAAAAAAAAGGGCGCTTCTATGAGACCAAGCCGCGCATACTGAGTAAAGCCAAATATGTTGGAAGAAAGGCCGCGGTGATTTAAATGCAAGTGTCATCAGTCTACACATGACGTGAATTCATACGGTGTATAAACAAATTGGACACTATAAGCTGTAATAATACCGGCACGATTAAAGTGCCCCCCCCCGCCCCTCCCTGCCAAAGTTGACCAATGAATGTTCAGTTACATCCTGTTCTCATGCAATAACCACTTTTATTTAGAAATGTTGATGTATGGTCAATTAAGATTGCCTCATTGTACGCAGTGAGTGCACGCATGTTACAATGAGAGGTTTCAGTTTTAGGAGTCCCACTTGGTAGCCGGCATGTAGACAGGGGCTTTGGGCTGACATGGGCGCTTTAGAGTGCCTTGTTGTTGTGCCGTGGATATATTCCAGTCCCCCGGATGCTTCAGGCGAACACATTTTCGTGGTTCAAACATTTGTAGGCAAAAGAAAAATGCTAGACAAGGTCACATCCTTTTTTTTTTTTCGCAGGTCAGAGTAAAACTATCTGATTGACAGTTGACAGTAGAACGGGATGTTGTTTTTGTTGCATTCGGAGAGAATGGCTGGCCATTGAGGCCTCATTTTAAAACGCTTTTAAATGTTTTCATGGACATTTATTTTCACTTCGCAGGGGAATTGAAGTCGCTCGGGCACAGATGCGAACGTCGACATTTCATTTAGATACATTCGAGTTGCAATGTATTGTTGACGGTAACCAAGCAACATCACATTGCATTTGGCCTAAGCGAGCCCTGAAGAGGAAGCGTTGTCCTCTCCAATTTTAATTTGGTCACTATTTCATGACGACAGCACTCGGTGTCCACCGCGCAAGGAGCACTTGACTCCGCTAAATGCGGACAATGGGCCCGATTGAAAACGAAATGGAAAAACAAACTTGTTGCTTATCCTCTCCTCATTCACTCAGTCATTCTGTCACTCCAACTGTTTGTGACTTCTCCCTGAATTCCCAAAGCACGCCCGCTGGCGTGGCGGGCTACTCGTGAGTCGTGGCTGGACGCCATTCTATCATGGCAGAGTGGAGCCAGACAAGGCCGTTCCTCAGATGGGCTGTCTAGCGGCGCGCCGTGGCCTCGTCCCACCTCCCCACGGAGGACGGGGGGAGAGCGCCACATGCGGGGGAAAGTTCACACGCGGGACATTGTTGGTTTGGAACTTTGAGAGTCAACTTAAGCGCAGTCTAAAAGTGACGCAGTTAAGCGAACGGCGTCAAACGACACAGATCCGAACGGCGGATGGCTCTCCCGAGACAATAGGCCATTGTTAGTCGACCATCCGCAAAAACACGCCACATTGGGTCAATATGAAGTCAAGTGTACTCTCCTCACAGACTTGGTCAGTTGGTTAGAACAATGGCGGCAGTGGGAGAAAAGACACCGAAACGGACAGTGGTATGACCCGATTCAAACGGGAGTAATTATCCAGTCGGTGCGTGTGAGAGTGAAAGAGGGTGGGGGGGGGGGGGGAAGGTAAGGGAGGTGCGATGGCGGCGGCGGTGCTGTTGTCAGCCTCACACCAGAGTATTTGTCAGAGTCCCCAAATCGAAAGCAAAAAGGACAAGAAAGGCCCAAATAATGGGGATCCCCCTCCTCTCTCATTACCGCGCGGAGTTGGTGAGAGAGTGAAGCGGGGTGCCGGGACGAGCCCAGCGGGGGGTCTGCCCCCGGCTGCCTTCCCAAATCTCCGCACTAACCTCATGCGTCGGTGCCAGCAAAAAATCCCAGCGCACAACACTAGACAGTCATCTCCCCTGACCTAAAAACAACAACAAGCCCCCGACATTGCGCCGCTCAAAAGCGCTTCCCAGACCCCTAACCTCCCTTTGACCTGCGACCCCCCCCCCCTCCCCGCCGCCCCCTACACACCGCAATTGGTGATTTAGCTGGAGTACAGTATGTTAAAATGCAAAGTCCCTCCATATGTTACATCGAAGCGGGTGAGCAGTCCATCACAGGGGATAAAAAAAGTTGTCAAGCAACCACAAATAACTGCTAAAATGTGTGGTTTATTTTTTTTTTTTTTTAGTTTTTGCAGTTGGGACTAAGGCACGAGGCTGGAAAAATAATCTAATTGTCAAGAATTCCCAGACGAGGCCCTCAAGGGAGCGCCCTGCAGCCTGATCAGGGAAAAGCATCCACAGTGGAATGGAAAATACTACAATAGAAAGGGCCCCGATTTTATTGGATATAATGTTTAATGTAACCAATGACTCATTTATTTTAAGAGCTCATCTCATTTACCTTTAGAGCAGATACTCCAGTTGTTATAAGGGAGGACTGTGTTCTTTTCTGAAGTCTGTCACAGTTCATTGTCAGGGGAGGCGAGTTCTAGTAGGGAGCGTTACTGTAGTTTTGCAGCGCCTTTTGCAGGCGAGCCAGCCGCTGAAGAACGCCTCAAAGAGCCACGCTGAACCAAGCGGTCGTACTGGGTTACAGTGTCAGCAGAATCAACGGTGGGAGAGTGTGAGGAGAATGACGTGGATGAACAGAGCTTTCTTGAGTTCCTGTAACCTTGGAAAAGGGCAGAAACACGCAAGATGAACTACAGCTAGGGCAATAATCCATTTACAGGTAATTGAGTAACTATAGTTTCTTTGTCAGGATATTTTTTTTTCATAGATATTTTTTAAGTGGCTTGCATAGCTGAAAGCGCGTAAGCTGCCTTGTTTTGCTTGTACAACTCTTCTTGAGGGTCGTGTGCGTCCGATCGTTAATAATGCCCTTAATTCTGAGGGCGCAGTGCACACCGTTGAACTAAATACCCGTCACTCCGCTTTTGTGACATGCGTCCTGGAGAAAGCAAGGTGCAATCATTTCTTCTTCTTTCAGGGTCCTTATCACGACTAAAATGTGTGATTCATTTGGCTGAGATGTACAGTCAGATGACAGATGCGTGGCGATGAAGCCAAACAGCGGATGTAGCGGTCACGTGAGTATTGCCGAAGCTTCTCTGTGCACGGACAATGCGGCTTCGCTGTTGTTAACCCGACGCATGCGCCGATTCGCAGGACCATTTCCCGACAAGATACCTTGAATTGTGTTGCTGACGACTTGAGAACGGATGATCGTTAAAGTCGCGATATTGCGAAAAGGTACAAAAGTCACGGCGCATCTCTGAGCTGTGGAAAACATGTTGGCTGCCATGGTAGTTCAAAATGGAAAAGCTTTATTGACATATTACAATATTACAAAAAAAATGACTGAAGAATATCTATTGACAATTCCCTCGACAGGTGAAAAATATTTTCTGGATTATTATTTTTATTCATAATTGTTGTCATTCCGTTTTTGATAACTGTACTGCACAATGCCATACTCTAATGTTTTGTGTATTTGAGTTGGTAGTATGACAAGTAATTGTCCGTTTTTAACAAACCAGGCTGCAGGTCGTCGGGCAACAGTCAGGTGACGCTCAGCTGATCAGAAGTCGAAGTAATTTCCAAGATGTCAAAATAAGAGATGAGTCAACGCCGGAAAAGAGGGCAAAAATATCTACGTGTGGTTTTCAAGCTAGACTTTTGGAATATTTAGGCTCTTAAATAAAACGTATTCCTATAAGTTGTTTGTTGCAAAGTTTTGAATTCGACAGACATTGATTTGACGCACACCCACACGTTTACTCTGCGATTTATTGTGAAGGTCTTTACCGGAACGTACATAATAGTTTTCAGTTGTGCTTGACGCTCCAGTTAGCTTCGTGAAAGCGCAGCGCTAGCAATGGCAGACACCATAGCTGATACAAGAAGGCTCTTTACCAAGCCCCAGAACCTAAACGACGCGTATGGACCGCCGAGTAACTTTCTGGAGATCGACGTGAGTAACCCCGAGACCATCGGAGTGGGAAGAGGCAGACACACGACGTACGAAGTCAGACTGAAGGTGAGCTTTCATGATCGGTTGCTAGTACCGTTAGCCTCTGGGCTATTTACCTACCGTTAGCCTAAAAACACAATGTTGGCAAGTGACATTGTGATGAAATAACGCGCATAACGATAATATATGCAGATTTGGCAAAGTATTTCCCACAAAAAAACTGAGTAAATCGGTATGAGTGAAAACAGTTGGCTGACAGGTTAGCAACATCCGTTCAAACAGGCTACCAACGTTTAACTACTTAGCATGTGATGTTGTCTGTGATTGTGTGACGCAAAGTTTTGTGACTTTCTATAAACGGAGTTTTATTAGTAATTGTCTTGCTTTTCTTCGCTTTAATAGTTAATTTGTGTTATCAGGTGAGCACAGCGTTAATCGAGGGCAGCAGCAGCTAAATCGTGGGAATACGTGTTGGAAATTTACAAGAAACGGATCAATTACTTGAAAATATGAAGCCCTAATAACTTTTTCCCCTGAATATAGCCACACCCTGATCTGGAAATGACCATCGAACTCATGACCAGCAGATGGTTGTTTGTACACTCAATCCCCCATGTCCTCTCCACTTTAATCTTATTGATGTGAGCTGTGATTTTTGTACTCTGTTCATTGAATGGACCTTCTCTTTACTACCTATTCTCTTGCAGCCATTTTCTTGCGCAATGGCGTAATATGTGGTCAAGTTGGGGGGGGGGGGGGGTTAACACAGCCCGCTCAAGCAGACAGGATGCACGCTGATCCTCTGGCTCACCACCCCGCAAGGCATTTCCTTCCTCTCCCTGCTGAGGACATTGCAGGGGAGTAGAAGGGCCCCTGTTTGCAGAGACGCTCCCACAATCCTTTGCTAAACAACCTGATGACTGAGTAAAAAAACCCCACCTGCCCTGCCTCATGCTACAATTGTCAGTAAGTGACTTGTATAAGGCCGTAAATTTGACAGACAGCATTGTTTAACTCGATCCAGAGCTGTTCGTCAAACACTTGCACCTGTTGCGAAACGCGGACCCTGCGTCACATTGGGCTTTGGTTTGACATCTGACTTTTACTCATTTTTGAAGATCTAAACATTGCAGACTGCCTCTTCTCACCACCAATGGTACTAATGGAGATGCTGTTGTGAAAGCGCTGTATAAATCAGCATGTATTGTATTGTATTGTAAAAATACGCCCCACCCCCCATAAAGCATGGGTTCATTAGTTTAGTCACATATTATGTGCCCCCATATAAAGCATGGGTTCATTAGTTTAGTCACATACTATGTACCTTACAAAGTAAAATCAGGAGAATGAGAAACTCAAAATGTTAAAAAGGCAACCTACCTAAAAAGTGGGTGAGTCTGAATAGTGTCATCCAAGTTTCTGGGCCTATTTGATAACCTTAATCAGTTATCTCCAAAATGTCCTTTTTGTTGACAACTGCCTGTGGAGTTTGTGCTTTAGATTGTTTAACCGCCCTGGTAGATTTGTCAGGCTAGAGGCGAGGGAAGCGAAGCAGTCTGCACTTTTTTTTTTCTTTTTTTAACGTAAGACTACAGAAGAAGTGGCACATCTTCAGAATGATAAATTATTGCGAAGCCGTTCCTTGATTTTTGGTCACAGTCTTGCTCACAATATCCCCGCTGCTAAAATATATCTAAGGGGTTTTTTTCTTCTTTTTTTGGGGGGGCTCATAGCTCATTTGCTCTGCCTCAAGTTCCCACTGCTGTCCCACGTTCAACCCAAAATCGAGAGAGCCCTTGTGGTCGCTCTGAGAGAGTCTTCTTAATCCCTTCATTGAGAGGCGAAAGAATGAAATAGGGCCAGGCTTGGGGTGGACGGGAGGGGTTGGAGCGTTAACTGCACGGCCATACACCCTCAAAATCCACGGAAGGGTATAAAGCCACCCCCCTTCAGCAGTCTTGATCCTGTTTCCACTTATCCCGTTTTTACTCTCTATGCAGTCACTCTCCTGCTCCGCGTTGGGCTTACACAGTTCTGCCAAGAACTTCCCGGCTTAATGGGCAGATGACTGCATAATGTAAACACCAGATCGAGGACTTATTTGCTCTATGAAATGATAAAACTCCACTCCGAGTGTTAAGTGTATTTCATTCAGACCAGCTGGTCAAGGTTGAGAGATGGTGGTGAATCATAAGTTTGTTTGGGGTTTTTTTTGCCCCCCCCCCCCCCCCCCTTTTACCGGAGGCCAGTTATTTGCACTGGCTCTCTGAGTCAGCTTGCACAGTCACTTGTTGACAGGCTGGTTTTACGTTCGTATTCAAATCAACGGCATCAATCTGCTCTCTTTCACTCCCCAGAGATGAAAGCTACCTCAATGCTGAAAGGAGACGGACCCCCCCCCCCCCCGAGTGGACTTGTAATGTTGAGGGTCTCATTGAAAAAAATTGACTTTTGTTCTCATTCAAATCCATTTGTTTTAGCTGGTAATTGAAATCCGAGATACCCAAGAGACCAACAGAAACCTTAATTTAGGATGACAAAGCATGTTTGGATCTTTTTTTTTTTTTTTGCTGTTGTCTTGTGCCAAAAGTGGGCGTTTTGTGAATATTTTTTTTAAAGATGAAACTAAATTGTGCAGTGATTAATCGATTAGCAATCGATAGAGTATGTTTTGTTTAAAAGGTGGACAGTTTCTGAAAAATTAAGTCGCTTAAAAATTAGCTAACATAAGCTTTGTGTCACCCCCCTCCAACTCTAAAAAAATATTGCTAAGTATTAGCAGTAATACTCCCAAATATGTTGAACCCTTTTTAAACGTTTCAAGTTCTCGCTTTCAACATATGGGAGACTTGCGCATAATATCACTTGGAGGAAACAAAAATGAGACTCTCTTGCATTGTTCTTCACATAAGACCCCTAGAGTGCTTGCTTCAAGCTGTTTGTCACCCCCAAGTTTACTGTGTACCGGACACTGAAATCAAAGGAAGGTTAAGCATTGTATATTAAAACCACCCACTGCAAAAAAAATGAAAAGCTTAGAGTTAATGCTAATAAATAAAAACCCATCAATGGGCTAATGGCAATTAGCATTGATTTTTATTTTTCATTGTTCCTACTTATGTCTTAATGCTAACATAGCAACGAGTGATTTTGCAAGCAGATATGCGGTTTTGTAGCCGTCATATTTGATAATACTCTGACGACATCATTAGGTTGTCTTCTTTTCACCCCCGCTTCCCTTGATTTTAGGAGGTGGTATTCAGAACTCTGAACTTGGGGATCTTACTTTGTTTATAGATAGGAGCACATAAAAGGCTTCTTATACTTCTCGTCCTCTTCCCCTCCTCTTTTGTACTCTTAGCTTTCCCTTCGCTTTCTTTCTGGCTTCAGTTAGGGTGATTGGGTGGGGGGGGGACTTTGGCCATTAATAAAAATAAGTAGAGATTGGGTGGGTGTGAGGCGGAGGGGATGGGTGGGGTGGGCGTGCTTGTCAGGCACAGTCAAGTGTAATCCAAAGTCTACAGCATCCTCTTGGACAACTATTTTAATGGAAATGTGGAACAGATTGTATCAAGGCTACCATGTCCTACTTGAGATGACAGTATCAAAAGTGGGAGTTGATACTATGGTAACAAAGCAGCTTTTTGCCGGCGGAGAGAGCAGAGAGACTGTCAGCGGGCAGGAGCCGGCGAGCGAGTACATGGCAAGGCGAGAGCAAAAAAAAAAACCACCCCCCGTCACCCCAACTCTTTTGTTCCCAGCCTCGTCTTTCACCATTTCGGAGTATGATGCAACGAGATGGTATTATGTTGCCGTTTTTAATGCCATTATTGTGAAAGGAGGTGGGGGGGGGGGGGGGGTTGGATAAGGGGTTGCGGGAGAGGGCGAGCTTTAGGATGCACGCTCTCCAACTTGACTTGATCTATCCTGCTAAAAGCTAATGCGTGGTGGTCTTGAACTCTTCTCTCAGGAGATGAGTGATCTTTGTCCGAGGTTGTTTTTAAAGGCTTCTGCCATTTTCAATGAAGCCAAGATATTGCGTCTCACACATTACGCCTTCCTCTCTTCCTATGGATCCCAGATTGCCCTGGATGCTCATCATGAAAGGTGAAGCTCGGCAGCCCGTTTTTAAGAGGAGGTAGCTTCATGCTGTCGTCTCGCTTCGATTTATGCTTTTATTATGCCCGGCGATTCCCTCGCATTCATATTGATTAGCATCCCGAGTAGGGTGAATCCAAAAGGTTCGCACAATGACTTCCGGAAAAAATGTCTTCTGAAAATAATAGCCTTTTTTCTGTAATGTTTTAGCCTAATATCGCCTATTGAAAATCTGCCCCCCCCCCCCAAAAAAGGCGATTTTAAATAGTGGAAAAGCAGTGTGGGTCAAAGTGTGCCTTTTTGACAATAAATGAAACGCAATCACCTTTCCGGGTGAAAGCTGCTCACGTGTGTCAAAGTCTGCACAAGAGACAGTAAGTCAAAGCCGACGAGAGAGCAGAGGCTGAGGAAACCCGATCTTTGACTCTGAGGGCTCTCACGCATTGCCTTCCTTTTGGGTGAGTGAGACCTCTCACTTTTCACTTTTGTCGTTTGCGTCCTCCCCCTCCCGTCCTGCCCGAGCAATCTCTTAATCACAGGGTTTGAGGGTGCAAAAAAGGATTTCAAGGCCAGGTGACTTTCTTTTCTCCACTTTCTTTCGCTTTCGTAGTCTTCGGACCGTGTGCGCGTCCAAACCGGCCTCGAAGGCGCTACCCGATGGAAAATGTAACCAGACAAACCTTTACGCAGCACCTCACACACAACCGTACTTCACGCCAAGAAGTACGTTCGCAGGTTTGCGCTCAGCTAAGTGCTTTCCGGTGTGACCGTGATGGGATTAAGAGTCGCGGCGGTGGCAGATTACCTGTAACTGTGATCTGTTGTGTTGAGGATTAACTTTGCGGCGCTCCTCGCTGTGAGGTAACATTACGCAGCAGGGACAGACGAGTGGAGTTAATGCCATAGTAGTGGGGCAATAAAGCTAAACTAATCCACTTCTCCTGTGACCTGAGAGAGTGGAGGAGTGAAGAAGGCGGGTGGGGTGGGGGGCTCATTGACAACTTCACCTGGGAAGAACCTGAAGGGAGAACACGTTTTCGCCAAGCGGGTCCGTTTGGCTTGTTTTCTTTTCCCTCTGTGGGGACTTTATAGCACGGTTGCATTCAGAAGAAGATTAGGAGTTCAAATCGCAACTCGAGCCTTGCAGACTAACGTAGGGTTTGCGTTTTCTCACTTGTGCTGCCACGGCCCCTCCGCAGTCCAAATCTGCGCTTGTCGGGTGAATTGAAACATTTCAAGACACATGAGAGATGCCTGTTTATTCTCCACCCTGTTGAAACTCCACAAAGAGTCTCAAAGGCTGAAAATCAGACGCATTATTAAAGAGCGAAAGGAATAAAACCTTGATGACCGAGTACACAGACACACACACTTTTTTTTTTTTTTTTTTTGCGCGGCCATTTACTCAGCCTTGTAGTTAACTCCCATCCCCTTTACAGCACCCCGTTGTCGACGTCTGCCTATTGAGCAGACCGCTGTTCATATCTGAACTTATGCCGCGCCGACTTGCTCGATTGCTTTGCCATTGTGGCGCTTTGGTAAATTCTGACCTTCTGTGAAGCGCGGCCCCGCTCTTGAAAAAAACAACAACAAAAAAAATACAATCCTCATTCAGCCCCTCCTCGTTCGTACATTGTCATTGGGATGGCCATATGCTGTCAGGACGAGTGAATAGGTTTTGGGGATTGTAGTGCAATTTGCTGTTTGAGCCTGTGTTCTCTGTCAATGTCGAAACATCTCCCCTCTTTCAAACCAGAGCGCTGCTTTCAAGTGTCCATCAACGGGGCGGAATATGCGAGGGTCTCCGTCGTGCGAGCAAACATTCAAAAAAGAATAAAAAATTGGCAAAACAGTCTGAATGGGGCAGACCTTGGTGAGTGAAACATAAGTGATTTTTGTCTCCTGGAGGCCAGTTTCAGTTGAAAGTCTTTGTTTTATCTCCCAGCCCTTGAGCCTACGAGGCACACAAAAATAAAATCACTTTTGTTCACTCACTTGGGACAATGTCAACCGGGCTCTGGTTTCTTTGTGGCGCAATACTTGCGTCTGATGGGTTGTTGACCGTCAAAAGGCTTTTCATCGGAACACAAAAATAAACCCTTTTTCTCAACTATATTCTTCCATACTAGCCCCCACGTGAATGTTCCTCAAAGAAAATCTCTTTGACAATGTTCAAAACATATCATTACAGCCCGTGACCGAATCGTTTGAAACTTTTGTTTTGAGGTCTACACTCTCACACATTCTTTCCAAGGTATGAAAGAAAGTAGACTCCAAATAATTCTTCCACGGGTGCATCTCAATAAACTCGAATATCATGGAAAATGTGATCTATTTCTCGAATTAAAAAAAGTCAAATCCATATACTGTAAAGATCCGCTGCACCGAATCTGAACCTCATTATTCAAATGTTGATGACCGTATTTTACGCTGCTCACAAACTGGTTTTGTTTAAATGGCTTCTTGCATTTGGAGAGGTCGCAGCAATCTGGGATCTCGAAGGAGTGACTTCTTTTCACCCCTTTCCATTTTTTCTCCCCCCACCCCCCCTTTCCTGCAGACTAACCTTCCCATCTTTAAGCTGAAGGAGTCGAGTGTACGGCGGCGCTACAGTGACTTTGAGTGGCTCAGGGCAGAGCTGGAGAGGGAGAGCAAGGTGAGCCCCCCCCCCTTTTTTTTTTTAAATATATTTTCACAGCCTCGCAGATGAATACAAATTTGTGTTTAGTTTTCAGCCTTCAAAATTTTTGGAGCACCTCAACCTCCACACAAGCACCCCAAAAATTGATTTCCAGAGTGTACATTGAATGAAACATTTGTTGTCTTTGTGCTCGTTGAAGTGCTGCGACTAATTTTCCCAGGGCGCTCTTTTCTCTAAGGTTGTTGTGCCACCCCTCCCGGGGAAAGCTCTGATCCGCCAGCTGCCCTTCCGGGGGGACGATGGGATATTTGATGACTCTTTCATTGAGGAGAGGAGACAAGGTCTGGAGCAGTTTCTCAACAAGTAAGCCATCGGCTCAGAAGTCACTTGAGACCCTGAAACGTCCACATTTTTAATAATTCAGACTCTTCAGATGATTACGGAAATAGTATTTTAATCAATCATCTCCAAACAGTTATTTCATACATTGTAGTTCTCATACTAAAGTGAAAAAAGTGTATGTAGTGCCATCATTACGTATATTTTTAATGACACTTATACAGTAGAGAGAGTCGACTGCACCCAGCTGAGTTTGCTGTGTACCTTGAGGTAAAACTTTAATTCATTCCTAGGGCGTGCTCGGAACTGAAAAAAAAAAAAAAAAATTAAAAAATTATTTTTTTAAGACGTGTTCAATGGACACTTTAAATGGGCACCGTCACCGTATGCCATACTAACATTATCTCTGCTGAGGATAAATAACAGAGCCCTGTGAGTATCGTAATGTTACCTGTCCACATGTGCTGCGACACCATTTGTTCAAATCTGTTGGTTACCATTCACGAGCACGTTTATGGCGCTTCCCGTTATGCGTTAGCCCCAAGCCGAAAGACTTACTTGCAGTAATGTTGTTTTAAATGTCCAAGCTCTACCTGGGTGAGGCCATAAACAAGTTGAAGACTTTTTAATTTTTTCATAAATGTTCACTATCTGCCAAATTGCCGCTCGTTCTCAAGTATGCAGACTTCATTGCCACAATAGCAGCACCACTCTGGAAGTGGTCATTTTCCAAATTAGGTTTTCCTTTTTACAGGACTTGTGAATGGGAGTTTCTGCCTTCTTGATGTTGTTTTTAAAGCTCCAAAAACATCAAAAGCGCCTTCCACCAAGTTTCTTCCAACTTCTCTTAGTCGTGTTCTTGGCGCTCACAACCCGACATGTGCCGTCTTCTTTGTCATTTCTAATTACCCAACAGAGCACATTATTTTCCACACATTTGATTCGTTTGTGCTGTTTTATGATAATTACATCTCAAATTACAGCGTGCGTTTGCACGTGATCTTCTGCATCCCCCCCCCCCCCCCCCTCCCGTCAGCTGCCGAACAATAAAAATTGCAATGCCATTGTAATCATTTACTTTGCAGACTTGGTCGTTATCTTTGTTTCATGTGCAAATGCTTCTTTGCTTCGGTTTAAATGTCAAGTGTGCTTAGACATTTAAAAACTTTTTTTTTTTTAACAATGTGTTGATAATTAAAATTTTGGTGCATGCATTGCAGGCAATGAAACGCTGCCGTTAATGATATCATTGTTCAGAGACTTCATACCAGCCGGCTGCTTTGTTCAGTGATTTAGAGTTTTTTTGAAGAGGCTATCTTTTGGAATGCCCAGCTTGATTGTCCCGCGAAAACTTGTGCAGAGCAAACGCATTGGTCTCTGCTTCCTTTTCCGCCAAACTTCTTTCGACCCCCCCTGATGTTTTCACGCTTGTAATTTGTCTTAACTATTTTCCATTCGAGGTTAAGATGCGAACATATAATGGCATCATGCCCCCGGGTCTCAGGTGCGCAACATATTTTCTTGCAGGAGCCCATGTGTGCGTCATCCGCAGAGATGCACTGAGTCAAGCCTCATGTCAAAGTGGCTTTCGGAAAGAAATTTTAATGGAAGGGGCACAATGACAAATTGATTTTCCCCAAGTCGTATTCCCACGATCGTTACTCGACATTGCTTTTTCGCATCGAACGGTTCTTGAATCCCTTCCGGAAAGATCTCGCTCACCTTTGCTGACGCACAAAACCGATTATCATTTTCCAACCGCACTCGCGAATAGTGTTTACCAAAAAAAGGGCCTCGTGCAGGGGCCTTTCATCCATCTGCCGTGACTTTGAAAAATAAATGACATTTGAAATAAACTTTTCGTTAAGGGAAATTCCTTTTGGATTCAAATTAACATCGGACTGCATGCGGGCTTCTCCTTTTCCTGCCCTCGTGTTACATGTGCATTGAAGCCTTGTGTGTGTTTTCAGAGTGGCCGGTCACCCTCTGGCCCAGAACGAAAAATGCCTGCACATGTTTCTACAGGACGAGTCTGTGGACAAGCACTACACCCCATCCAAAGTCAGACAAGCTTAAAAAGGAGAGGGAGAAAAAAGACAAGAGAAGATGGCGCAACCAACTCGCCGGCCAACCCTCATCGGACTTGGCCCGTGTTCGGACCACCCTATCCCACTTCACTGCTTCTGATTCTTCTCAGACCAAAAAACACAGATAAAACTACCCCCCCCCCCCCCCACCCCATATGATACGCCGCTCACGGTCCCTTTCAGTTACCTCCTTCCCGTCTTATTTCCCCCTTTTAAAAGCGGAGAATGTTGGCAGCATCACATGGTCTCTCGATGTCTGGAAATGCCACTAACATGAGTGTCGAATTTGTATTTATCACTAGCTATGTCTTGAATATATTCAATTTGTCGTAAGGGGAGACCCATAGCCGACTCCATTGTTGTAAGTCGCTATTGGCAAGTCGCACATGAGTGGGCCTTGAAATTTAAAGAACGTCTTTGACCCACCTAAAAAAAAAAAAAAGTTTGTGTTTGTGCGTGTGTCCAGCAAACCAGCAGTTGCCCCGTTCTCACCATCGCTTTTCTAGCAAGTCCACTTACACAGAGGGAAACGGCAGTATTTCTATTGCCTATATTCGCATTTTGAGATTTATATACTGCTGTGCCCCCCCTGTTTTTGTTTATTTTGAAGATTTTCCAATAAAATAGGTGAAATATCTACTGCATGCGTGCATGCATTTTGTTGTTGTTGTTTGCCTCCTGTCAGATGAAGTGCAACGGCCAAAAAAGAGAATTATTCTATAAATGAGAAGTTGAAAACACGACAGTAAACGGTAAACATTTTTGCTTTGCTTTGTTGTTGTTCATTTTAATTAATTTTATAAACACAAATTGTTTGACTTGGGGGGGGGGTTCCCCCTCAAACAGCGTTCTCATTTCTTAAATGTTTTTTTTCCCCTAATTTTATTTCGTTTTCAGTAACTGATGGCGTTGGTCTGCACACGTGTACACAATCGAAGGTGTTTGGGGTTTTTTTCCTGGTGGGGGGTTGAGCAATGTGGCAGCACACAATTTCTTTTTAAATTAAAAAACATTTATCAATTCAATGTCTTTTTATTCATCTGGTTTCACCTCTAAATAGTTATGTCCCAAATATTTACAACAAAGTCAAATCACCATATCATTCCACAAAACAGATCCCCAAGTGCTGAGTATTATTTTTTTGTCAATCCTTGTTAGTGTCTAACTTTTAAGTTGACCTAAACATTTTAATGTTGTGCTTGGATGCAGACACTGAAGTACACACACAGCATCTTTAGTTGCATGTCCATTGCGAACCCCCCTCCTTTCCCACAGTTGTCATTTCGTCTTCATTGTTGGATTTGTTTGATGTTGATGCTGGATGTGAAGGGAGAGGTGAGTGCACCTTTTTTTTTTCCTCCGATAGGATTGAACACAGCAATAAAATATTAAATTGGTCATCAAGCTCATTGGTCTCACAAGCACACTTGCAGATATTTTCACACACACACACACGTCTTTGTCAAGTCACTTGGCTTCTTTTGTCCACTCCGGTGAGTCTTTATGGGTCACTCTATTATGGCGGTTACACTAATCCTTTAACTAGAGCCCCCGTTGACAGCCAAGTTGATTTACTTGTTTTTTTAACGTGTGTTCTTTCATACAGATGTGCTTTGGCTAACTACGCCCTGCTGGCTGAGTCTTGATAGGCCACCCCCCCCGCCCCCACCTTCCCCCTCCATGTTCAAGTCTTTTCTTTTTCTCCAAGCAGGCGAGTTGACCGGCGAGGTCATATGTCACTGGATTTGTACATGTCAGAGAGGAGCCTGGTGATGGGCACGTTGCCGATGGTCTTTTTGAAGAACACCTCCTCGATGGTGGATGGGCCGACAGAGCGCAGGGACGGCAGGAGCAGAAGCAGCTTGCCGAAACGGCACGGTTGAGTCGGGTACCTGCAACACATCATTGCACAATTGATATTAGCGATATTTGGATCGAGCCGCCACTCATTCGTGTGAATTCGAGTGATCGCAGGAAGTAGGTCTGTTTCAAGCTCATTGTAGTTTTTGTTTGTAGATGACTGAATCTTAAAGCCTCTGCAATCCTGCTTTTTATGCCGACAATACAAATACTGTAGGGTCATTTTTAAAAATTATTCGCATATGTATATTGTGAGAAATAATTTTGTTGTGGAAAAAAATGGGGTGCCGTACATGAACACAAATTCTTAATGCCCAAAACAGCATCAAACTTTGACGTGTGTAACTCTGCGATTCCGCGACATTAGCTAATAGTCTTACCTAGTGTGAATGTAGCTGTTGAGCGTGAGCTGTGCCTCATCCTGTAGTGCGGCAATGGCACTGGCGTTGCGGAAATTTCTCAACTCTGCGCCCCCCTGCGTCGGAACTGTGACCACAAGAGCGGGACTGTTACAATACGAACCTAAAACGGAGCTCAGTTGCGAACTGCGCCCGGGTTCTCTCACCGGCTTTGAACGTCACGATACATTTCAAGCACGCGAACTCTGTAGCGTCCAGCCGAATCTGCCGAAACCTAGTGACCACCTCTTGAAGCGCTTGGATCTCGGACATGATCTTGTTCATCCGCTGGGATTCCGTATTTTCGCTGTTCATCCCTGCTGGCGACATGACATTACGACACGAGAAGGTGGCAAGGCATGCGAAGGCCTTATGCAACAACCGTATCTTCGTTACTGACCAGAAACGGCAAGTAGAGTCGTCGAGTCCACGGGGATAGCCCACTGCGCGATTCCCAAGACAAACAATTCCCTCCATGCGTCCTCCAACATAATCAACTGCAAAGATTACCCTTTGTAAGGCCACTGGGGTTACATATTGTACATGCACAAGTGGACACCTAGAAGTGATTATGGAAGGCAAGACGGGGAGAAAAAAAGGCTCCCGCCCTTCTGGGGAAGACTTCCAACATGATTTTGGAGACCTTTGTGGAGATGGTTTGCTTTGTCTGGTCAGGCAGTCGGTGTTAGCGCAGACGTTAACCCTTTGAGGGACAGCGGTTACTACAATGGGAATCTTATGTTATCATCTTGCAGTGTGCATGACAGGGTTAATTTGGATTTGTTGGTGCTGTGTCCAACTATACTTGTCCAAAAACATCACATTGCCCATTCCGTTGATTTATGTCCACCAGAAGCAATCGTGTTTGACCTCCCGTGGGCCTCCTCTAATCCCAACCCTGCCCCCCCCCTCCCCCCCTGACTCTTATTTGCCTTAATTCCCGTCACGAGCAATTAAACATACCTGGTCAGATAAGGGGAGCGTGGAGAAGGCGGGCACACTTTTGGCCCACTTGATGCTCATGAAGAGCAGGCGGGCTGCCGACTCGCACACGGACTCGGTGGCCACCTCGTATAGGTACATGGGGGTGGCGCTGACTTCGTGGGGGTACTGCAGCAGGGGAGAAACCCGGGATGTGGTCATCACCTCGGAAACAGTCAAGACTCATTGTACGCGCCAAAGGTCAAATTCCAAGCCATGGCACCTGCTTTTTAGCGATTAGTGTTGCTTGCGGTGGATTTGTGCCTCTTATGCGCTAAATCAGGACAAGAATTTCAACTTCTAACCCTGCTGGAAAAAAATAACACTCATCTAAATAATACTCACACAAATTTCGACTCAGCATCAAACTTTAAACAAGTTATGGCGTAAGTGTTCACATACTGAAAATTACATATGCAACCAATAAAACATGAGCAATATAAATCATCTGTAACTGTAGTTATATGTTAAGTACAATAGATGTCAACAATTATGGATCTGCAGGGTCACTATCTGGCAAGTTGCAGGGACCTCCTGCTGTTAAGGCGAAACCACAAGTGAGTTTGCTTTTTGTTTTTTTTAAATCAAGGCTTTATAAAATATGAATTGTCATCAATAAGCTGTTTATACACGTCATACTATTGTAATGTTGTTGAGAAAAAAAAGTTGAAATGTGAGCTCACCATTTAGCAAAAAGGTTCTCACCTTTTCTGCTCTTACCATGGGTTGCAGTTGAAGGGTTCGTAAAGTTTTGTCATAAAGCTCGTAGAAACAGATTTTTGGACACAAAAAGTGCAGCAACACACGTCGACAACAATACTCGGAGGCATCAAATTTTTTTTAATCCTCTGCGAAAAACAACAAATATTGCTCCAGAATAGAGTCAATTCCAGTCGTTGATTGAAACACTTTCGTTTGTCTGATTGACGATTAGACTGCATCCTGGTTGCCAAGTCCTGATGCACAAACTGTTTAATCGTTCGCATAATATATATGACAAACGTTTTTATCAAGACCGACGTTGTAGGGTCCTATTTTCCTTATCGTCGTCATTTTCTGTCTCTCCATCTCTCTTTCACCCACGCCAGATGCAGTGAGACAAGATTCTCTTCAAGGTCTTAGTCGAGTGTTCTTTGTTGGGATAATTAATCGCAGATTAAATCTCAACCGCAATATTGATGTTTAAAAAATAAATAACGCAATTTGATCATTTTTCTAAATCATTCAGCCCTCCTCAAAATACAGCAAGACAGTGGAATCGCTGCTACTTTCAGGAGTTATTGGACCATTTGAATAACGTTTTAAGCATATACAGTAGATGTAAAAAAAAAAAAAAAAAATGTTTTTTTTAAATGGGAAGGATACCTTTGGGGTGGGCTGTGCCAGGCCCACGATGGCCTGCCTCTCTGGTGTGCTGGCCACCGTACTCATATCCAAACTGTGCGGCTCCAGTTGTGTGACGGTGGTGAAGAAGGGGGGGCCTGGTAGAGAGGAGCCCGGGAAATGCGCCGTCGACCCGTTGACCTCTTTGTGACCTCGGAAGTATAAGGCCACTTGTTTTCGGATGGTGGACGTCCGGGGTCCCCGCTCGTGTTGGACAGCTTTAAATCGTATAGCAGAAGTCCAAACAATCAGCAAAATGTTAGACATTGGCGCAATTTTTTTCAAATTATAAAAATCCACATGATTTTCCATATATGTTCCCGACGTGCAAATATTTGAAGCCCATTTGTGTCCAACTTTACTTACATAAAAAAAATTTAAAAAAAAGATGAGTTAATAAAACTTGTGGCTATTGACTCTATTGTGGTCAATTGAAACTCACAAAAACAGTTTTGTTAATGAGGAAAAATAGCACCTTATTAGTTTCATGCTTCATAAAATAATTCAACAGCATTTAAATTACGAATGAGTTGATGCAGAGGGTATTTGTGTCATGCGGTCACAAACGAAAAAGAGTAATATTAGTCTTTTTTCCGCAGACGACAACCAATATATATGTTAAATTGTCTGTCTACATGTGTTGCTGCACCACCTCTGTTATAAAATGAAATCTCAATTGAAAGATGACACCGTGATGCGATTCATTCGCCCGTCCAAGCTGTTTCCTATTAACATTAAACTAGTGGACTAACGTTATGTACGTGGTTGATTTAACGTGGAATTCTACTTGGATCATGTTAAGTTTTACAGTAAATTCCAACTTTGATGGGCATTCAACAGCTTGAAGCCCCACATTTCAGCAAAAAGTCAAAGCAAAACGTAGGTGAACAACAGCTCGCAAGTCGGGCCCAGTGGCGTGCATAAACGGGGGCCGACAGGGCAGCAGCTACGCCCTCCTTATAAGAAAAAAATGTGCTGCGATTATGTATGAACTTCATTCTTTAAACCGTCTTCTAACCTGTGCATTGTGCAAACAAGATTGGGGGGGAAAAAAATCATAAAAGTACTGATGTAAAAATATTTGTTATATATATTTTTGGGGGGCGGTTAAAAATTACTAACTAGCATAATAAAATCTAAGAAGACCCCATGCTTAATAATTTAAAAATATATATTTACCGTCTTTATTCATGTTGACTTCCAGGCACTTTTTCAAGCGGCAAGCTCTGCATTGGTTCCTGTGAGTTTTGTCCACAGGACACCCACCCTACACGGGTACACACACACACACACACACACACACACACACACACACACACACACACACACACACACACACACACACACACACACACACAGAAAAGCGTGTTATCGGATAATAGCTGCAACGCTCCTATTCTTACTATTATCTTCCCAGGAGACCAATTTCCAGGTGCTATCATCATCACGCATTTATCAATGCAGCCTTATTGCAAGAGGGTGGGGGGGAGTAAGTAGTATCCCGCCCCCTACTCCTTGAATCCTCGCTTTCAACACATTAGATTGGATTACACCTGATAAATTACAACGCACCGGCGCGTTGAGCCATTGAAACCCTGCCAGCGTGATGCGTTCAAATACAGCTGGGAATCGGCCCTATTTCGGTGAAAATGTCTCGCAAAGGCGCGTAGAGTGGTGAAAAGGGGACATAAGTGGTGCTGCTAACCTGAGAGCCAGACTTGCATACGTAGGTTCTGTTTCGGCGAATGCTCCTCTTAAAGAAGCCCGAACAGCCGTCGCAGGCGTAGACCCCGTAGTGCTTGCCGGAGCTGCGGTCCCCGCACACTTTGCACGGAATGTCTAAAATGCGACCTGCAGTGGGAATTCGGTCAATAAAAAGTTATGTCGGAAACAGCGAAGTCAAGCAATGTTTTAAAACATTTTTTTAATATTGAAACTATGTATCGGACATGTAAACTTCATTACGCGTCCACAGATATTATTTTTCTCTCTTTTTTCGGACTTTGTGCTGTTTTTTTACCTATCATCTTCTGCTGTCTGAGACGTTCGTTCGTTTAACCATTACTTTCGTGCCTTTTTCAAATTTGTCACAATAAAAATCCTCATAGTCGTATCACTAGTTTTATTTAATGTATTACATTATATTCAACTCTCTTTTTAATGCAACAGTTCGTTATCATTTAAGTTACTCGTATCGAAATCTAAATGCCATTATAATTAATTTTTTGTTGCATGAATACATTTTTGCCATTAAGGAAAAACCCATCCACCAATCAATTTTTTACCCTTAGGGTTTCCTTAATGTTTAAATCAAATCATTATGCATAATTAAGAAAACCCCATTCTATTTTCATGCATGTGTATTTATGTAATCTGTTTCTCTTACATGATAATGTATTTTTATACATTATGTGATATGTCTAGTCAATCGTATCTTGTTTTTCGTTTAACTTTCATCATTTTAGTCACCTTTTCCATGCTTAAAGTTACTTCCTGCATTAGTTTCATTGTAATTGTGAGTAAAAAGTTGGACTTTGCATTGATGGATGGATGGATGCAGTGCAAAAACAGTATAACGTCTGTCTGTCGAGCACTACTTACTAAATGTTCAGCTAAATTCTTACTTATCATTATAATGTACTCTATTGCGTTATAATGTGCTCCAACTTTGGGGGTGGGTGGAAATCAACATTTGAGTCAAGTTTTAGCTTACTCAAATATCATTTAATTTTTCCTCTTCCAATGTTTGATCCTAATCCGCATATTCGTCAAATTTATATAATGGACTTTTTTTTTCTTTTTGCATTTTTTACGCCTTTGGGTGCGTGTGTGGGAGGGGGGGTTACAAATTAATTTTCTCTCCCTGTCTTTCCCCCCCCCCCCCTCTCTCTCTATCCCTTTCTCTCCTCTCAGTGGACAGTGGCCCTTCGACCATGGGAATTCCGCCCCCCCTCCTCCAAAAATAAAGGTGTGCACACGATATAACCGGACCCTGTAAAACCATTCGGGGGGCGGGGGTGTCACAATGGCGACATTAGCGGGGGAGAAAGTGTTAACTTAATGATTTGGTCCCATTGAAGCCGGTCTGACTGGCCGCATCTCGACAAGCTGCCAACTCGGCCTCATAATGGGACTCGACAGCTGCTTTATCCGGCAGGTTTTTTTGGCCTCTGGATTAGGCAGTGACACCGCGCCACCGCAATCAACTCGTTTCGCCAAACTCCAATCAAGTGTAGGCAAACGGACTCCTGCGTTTGATAGGGAATTGGGTGGGGGAAGTGAAGATTTTTTTTTGGGGGGGGGGGGGTGGTATTCAAATCTACAGGGGGAAAAAACAGCGTGTGTAGGGGTGGGGTGGATGGTGGGGGCGCCTCTGTCATGCATGTGACTGACGTTTAGCCACCTGCTCGCTGATTCACCAGTGACCCCTCCAAAAAGGTAGCATGGGAATAAGGAGCTGCAAAATAATCATAATCATAAATACAAGTACGCCTGATGCTCATCAATATTAGAAACCCTTAGTTTGTTATTATTATTTAGTGATTTTATTTTTTGGGGGTTCTTAACCTGTTCGTGACCGACTTGAATGGATGAAAAGTGACGTAAACACCCGTCAACTTTCGGAAAGGGGAAATGAACACTAATCAAATAAAAACGGCACGAGCCAAGTTGATTCTCCTAATTTTGATGTTTTAATTTTTTTAAGACCCATCACGAATTATTGTGTACACGTCCGGGACGGAATACTGTAGTGTTAAATGAATTCGACACTGGGGTGTGACGTAATTGCAACAAGAGACGAAATCGAATTTTACGCACGATGTGTTATTCTAAATTGTACATTTACTTTATATTTTAAAATGTTGGGGATAAGGAGTTTTTTAGATTGCGGGGTGATTGTACATTAATAATACGTATTTGGTTGAGGTAAGTGGATTCAAATGTAATTTTCAACTAGTTTACAGCGATTTAATTCGGATTAATTACAAGGCCGATGAGAGAGGAATTTAATTTAGTCTGTTTTTATGCATTTGATGGAGTTACATTTTTTGGGTGTGTATGCAAAATAAGTCCCGACATTATGACCAAAATACATACCAAAAAAAATAAATAAAAAAAACCCACGACAGTTTGAAAGTGATGAAATCAAGAGAAGACTAGAAAGAAAACACCTTTCATTGTTTAACTTGTTCTTAGAGACAATGTAGAGAAAATTGGCACATTGCATTTTAATGAAAAAAAATGTAATTCAATACATAAAACAGCGTTATGACGCATTCCCGCCCCAAAAACGCTTTTTATTGCGCAGCAAACGAATCTAAATGGATGATGGAGTGTAACTTTCAAGTACATTTTTCCCCATTTTTACATGCTTAATTTCCAGCTTTTTTTTTTTTTTATGTCTAATGGAAAAGCGCCACTTACTTGACTTGACACTGAGAATATCCAAACAGCCACTTGTTGAGCCGGCAGGTTTACTCATCGTAGATGCTCAAATGATGAAAAGTTCAGGCTGGAAAACGTCCCTTCAATATATACATATATATATATATGTAATAGAAATACTTGACTTTATCTTGCTCTTGTTTCTTTCAGTCACCCCCGCCAAACTTCCACAATGAATCCGCGCTCAGCACGCACGGCAGCGCATGGTCCCGATTCCGAGTCCGGTCGACCGGCGAACCGGACCGATTTGCAGCCCTTCCGCAGCCCGGCAAAGGTGACCCGTCGGCGGCTGCGGTGGGTGCGCAACAGGCGTCAAGTTTGGAGGCCGGCTACAGGCAAAAAAACCCCCAAAACAAAACAAAAAAAACCCCGAAATGCTTTTGTTGTTGTTGTTTTGAGGGGGCAGTTGGACCGGCCGGCACCGAATTGAGGATTGGTGAGTGTTGAGTCTTTGGCGGTAGGTGTGACTTTGTGCTGCGACTTGGCCCGAATATATCAAGCCTGCTAATATTTCGCACAAGTGTCAAGGGGGGAGGCTGGAGGGTGGAGGGTGGAGATCTCCACTTCCTTCATCCACTTGGCTTTCCACGCCAAACTCCACCATGACATCACTCTCTCTCTTCTCTCTCTCTCTCTCTCTCTCTCTCTCGCTCTTCCCCCTCTCCCTCAATCCCTCCCTCCCATTCATTGATCCCAAGGCACTGCCCACAAGCCACTCCAGTATTTTTCCCCCTTTTTTGCAACTTAGTAAACGCCACAAAAAAAATCTTCAGAACCACCATCTTTCACTTTTTAAAAGACCTGAGGGAACATGCAACTGTCATCTCTATTACAATACATCTTACGTGTGCTAAGGGGGGTGGGGGGTCGGGAAAACGGTGACGTTTAGCACAAAATTTGCAGAAATTGGCTTCAACGGAGGACCATTTTGCATAAAAATAGACATGGCATCATGCAGATGTTTTAAGACATTTCTCTTCCTATTGGATTATTAAATGGCGTATTTTCAATTCATTTGTAATTCAGAAAACGCTACACTATAAAAGGTGCAAAAAAAGCTCATGGTTAAACTTTAAGAAATGAAAGGCATATGTAGACAAGACTATGCTGAAGAATTTTCTTGTTACACCATAACTTGAATGAGCTTAAACTTTCAGGCGACAAACTTTGCTGACATTTTAAGTCGGGCAGTTGAACTCATTGTTTTTTAAGTTTTGCTGTTGTGAAGATTGCCTTTCCTGCTTGCATTTCACACCAAAAAAGTGCAGAAGGATGTCCCTATGGCACCTCAACTTCAACGTTTGCTCGTTTTGTTCAGGTAACTAACATTGTTGCTATAATGTCAGTCTTTTTTTCCCCCCAAAAGGTTTTTCCAACCTAAATTACGGTAAGGCCAAAATTATTATTTTTTTTAACACTGCATGTTATTTTTTTCATTTCAGTCCTTCACAAAAATCACAAATGTACATGATTTCCAATGCACCAACGAAATCATGTGTTTTCCTCATTGCTTGTTCCAGTCCATTGAAAAGCAGCTTTTCTAGAAAAAAAAATGTCCACAATACATATATTTTTAAAACACAATATTTTTCAACGCAACCATGACATTCTTCTGTTTCTTGAAATTATACTTTATTCATGCGACGTGCACTTCTTGACTTTTTTTTTTAGCTTGCTACTGCATGCATTTAAAGATGAAACGTCATTGTCCCCCCCCCCCCCCCCCCAGTTTTACATCGCTTTGCACAGTTGCAAGAAAGTCATTTCTCTTCCTGCAGGACCCCCCCCCCCCCCCCCCACCACCACCACCGCCACCACCCCCCACGCACGCTCCCCTCCCATCCAAGCCACTGTGGACACCGGGGTCCTCTCCTTTTTTTTTCCTGACACCCTGACCTTGACAGCTTGCTGCGCTTTCCCCGGGTAACTCCAAATCCATATTCCGTTTTTAATTGTCCTTCTTCCCACGGTGCGCCCGGGGCCATATGGCCGCACAAAGTGTCGATTTAAGCGGCCATTGGGCGAGGCGGGGAGGCGTGTTTAATTGCAATTAACCATTGTGTCTTTTGGTGTCTCCCAACCTGCAGCTTTGACGCGCGGATGAATTCAACTCTCAACTCGGAATTCACGTGCCTTTGATTTTTTGGAGGCCTCGGCGGTGACAAAGCGGGCCACGACATCAGGTACACCTGCGCTGACTAATGAGAGCGATCAGTTCAAAAGATTAAAAAAAAAAGTTAGACTCAGTCCAAAGCATGAAACACGGCCAATGATGTGTGACGCAATGCGGCTTATGAGCCAGTTTCAATTTGTCCAGTGAGAAATCAAAACGTCAGATTTGTAGTACCTGTTGGAATCTTTCCTATAAACTGACCAATATTTAAGTTTAAAACAGTATTTTATTTTGGGACCATTTCTTTGGAAAATTAACCCTTTTGGGATCCCTAATTGGACGCCTGACTGCAAGCAGCATAAAAAAATAAATAACGGTGCCTAGGAATAGAGAACTCGTCCACCTATTTTTTTTAAACAGTTCAAAATTTTTAGGTGAATTCGCCAGCCTTCCCAAATATTGAAAATTTTAAAAACAAAATGTTGCCAATTAAAAGGCCATGACGCTTGATTGTTATTCATCGAGCCAATTAGCAGCACACGATATTAACAGTGATGATATGAGATTTTTTTTAAATGGTCGTTTATTTATTTACAATATATTTAATATTACAATGATGACGTGCCGATGTATATGTGAGGTGGCCAGTGTTCCGGTGGGTTGACTTTCGACTGCGCGCTTTGACCCGTTTGGAAGTGCGCGATGATGCGCGGACGTGCCCCGCGTGCGCGCGTGTGCGTGGGTGGCTGCCGGCCGGCGGCTGAATGGCAAATGTTTGACATAATCTCCTTAACGCGTCCTAATCCTCGTCATTCACTGATAGCCTTTACACAAATATAACCAACATCGCGGTTGCCCGGGTAGCCTTCTTTCACTTTGTCTCGCTCGCTCTTCCACGAGTGACAATCTTCTCCTCGGACACTCAATGAAATGTTGCCAGCAACAAAAGACGCAGTCGATGGTGTATCTTTGTTTTTTGTTGTTGTTTTTTTTGTATATCGGGGGAGATCTTGTACTTGATGCAGATGTTTGCCATCCTTCAAGATGGACAAACATGGAGGGGGGGGGGGGGGGTGGGGGTGACTGCAGGACAATGCAAAACCTGATTTTTAAACCTCCCACTTGCAGGAATGAATGTGGATGAGATTATGAGCGTTTTTTTTCTTCTACCCCCCACCCCCAATGAAAATACCGTAGACAGTGATTTCGTATGACATGCACAGGTCCCTATTAGCAACCAGGCGCAAAGAAATTGGTTTAGCAAGAAGTCACTAAGCACCAGGGAGCTAATCATGGAGAGATTTCAAGCCTGGTAAAAGCCATAGTGGAGCTTGGGCCGACTTTAAAAGTGACCCGAAGAGATCAATACTGTTGCCTTAAATCACATTAATTCCTTATTCGGGTGGATTCAGATGCACCCCCATCCCCTGGCTGCACTGTAGCCTAAGTCGGGCTCACAGTGCAGAGGTGCAGGGTTCGATTCCTTCCAAATGGAATTTGCATGTTTTCCCCGCGTCTGCGTGGGTTTTCCCTGGATACTCCGGGTTTCCTCCCATGTTCCAAAAACATGCACGGCAGGCTGATTGAACACTCGAATTGTTCGATCGAACCCAGGTTCAGAACCGCTGCTCTAAATTGTCCTTAGTGGTGAGTGTGAGCACGGATGGTTTATGTCTATGTTTGCCCTGCGATTGGCTGGCAACCAATTGAAGGTATACCCTGCCTGTTGTCAGAAGATGGCTGGGATAGGCTCCAGCATGAACCCAGAACTCTCAACTGTGAGTAAGACCCACTGCACCCCATCCGGCCACCTGCAACATCAAAGCGAGAGACACGGTTCAGCACCACGGCTAGTTCTATGCCAGGGCTGAAGGCTACCTGTCCGCAAGCTTGTTGGGGGCGAATGAAGCTTTAGAGACCGTGTTATGTGAATTCAGACATTTTTATTTCCTCGTTATACACGTTTGAGAAGGAGGACTATGTAGTACTCAGTGATGGAGATACAAAAAAAAAATTGTATTCACTGAAAATGTTTCCTGATTTCTAACCCGAAATCAGGGCCCCAGGCCTTTGCGCCAATACTCAGACCTGGTTCCGATCTAATTTCAGCAGGACCTGAGCTTTAAACCCAAAACCTCAAAAATGTGGCCACCCTCAAAAGTCAAACCCACAAACATCTTCCCTCATCGAAGCCTTTCGGTCTCCTCTGCCGTCTGACATACCGTGTAGTTAGTTTGTGGGCATAAGACAAATCCGCACACAAATTACTCTCCTTAGACCAGAGAGTCCGAGGGTCCGCAAAGCCAAAGCCAGGAAAGCAGTTTGGACGCTCTGACAAATCTATTTGGGGCAAATTGTCAGTGAGAAACTTCCGCTCGAACTGCCGTGGACAAAACTGGCTGTTGGGGAGAGCAAATCCCGCTGCACGAGGGTGGGGGACAATGGGGGGCGAATGTGTTGATGTACGGCCGGTGGCTGGGGAGGGACAATGGACGGATTAGTCAGTCCCCTGGCTGACTGATTTGAGATGGCTCCTCTCAGCCTCTCACCGTGGGGAGTCCCATTGTCCCGCTTCTGATTCCCACTTCTCACAAACTCCAAACAAAAGTCAATCTCTTTCTCAAGGGGTGCTGGTGGTGGTGTGAGGGGGGGGGGGGGGGGGGGCTGAGTATCGACCTGTGTTCCAGCAGGGGAAAGTGACTCAAAAACGTGCCGTCCGCGCCGGCCGCTTTTTTTTCCTCGTCTTCATACGCGGCCTTGCAGCAGGCCGGCGGGGGCGAGATTGCCGCTCGCTCGCCCATCCCTGGCTCAATGGCGGCAGGGGGCACCTGTTGGAGGCTTAAAGGGAGGCTGCTCTGCGCCCAGGGGTCATTAATATTAAAATATACAGAGATGCCATCACTGGCTGCTCTGAAATCGGTCTGATGTCGCCCCTGGGTTCCCCTCTCGGGATGGACCTCTGCTTTCAGTAGATAGTGAAGAGCCGTCTTTTCTTTTTTTTCTTTCCCCTCAACCCGTCTACCCTTTTCTGAGTGAAAAGACTCATTAACAAATTATGACAGCTGAGTAGAGGGGCTTAGTGTGTTGACACTGCAAAGACAAACACGTGAGAGCCAAGACGGCGGCTTTGACTCAGAAACAGGTGCAGTCAGTTGCTCGTCTCGTGATCAAGATGAGAGCTAATTTTGATTTGAAATCCAAAGCAAAAGGTGTATAAAATTTTTTTTAAAAATCAGCCTTTGCAGTCATACAGTAGTACTGTAACACTCGCTCCAAAAATAACTCATTTATGGCACAAAACGGGATGAACCGCCCCTTGGGTCAACTTGCCCAACTTTTTGGGATATTCGTTGATTCCAAAAACGATGAAATTTAGAACCCACAAAACAATCCCAACTTTTGGGGTTATTCAATGAACTGAAAAAGTAAATTTATTTATTGCGTTATAAATCAAAATATTTTCTAAATAATTAAATTATTGGGTAATTCATTTCATTAAATGATGAAAACTAATATGAACGACCTGGCTCATCTGTTGAGGTTTTGCCACCCCTGATGATAATCGATTTTTCAATTATTTGTTTGCACATGAATGCATCACTAAACGTGTATGCAGAATCATGTGAGGGGGAAAAAAAGTGATGATTGACTTTACAAACCATAATTTGGTTTTGTGACATCACGTTGCTAATGGGGAACATTCAAAGGCAACGAGCTGTCAGCGGGAATCACCCAAATTACTTGGAATGGCTCCTAGCAACTCTAAACCAGGACTCGTTCATCTGCTCTGTTTAGCCATCCGTCTCGCTTTCTGACCCACTTTACCTGACGTTTGCCTACTGCCAAGTCAGGTTCAAGGGTCACGCTCTCCTGGCCAGACTACATTAGTTTGCTAGAGTCAGGGGAAGATTAAAAAAAAAACAAAAACGAAAATGAAAAGCATCGAGATCCTTACAAGAAATTAGGGCAAAGTGCCACTTGTTATCTCAATTCTTTTCCAATTCTACAAACCCTTAATTCCCTCAAAATTGGAGATGCTCACAAGTCCACAGTGCCCAGATGCTGTCCTTTGGCCCTGTGGCGCCCCCCCCCCCTCCCCTCCCCGGGCTCCCTTCTGAACCAACAGCTATCATTCATAACCTGGGAGAGGAAAAGAGGTGGGGACAAGGACCAAGGGGTGGCGGCGGGGTTAGGGGAGAGCAACACGGCAGCTTATTTAGAAGACTTCCTTTATTGGAACATGTGCAAGCAGTTCACGCACAAAGGACTTAAATAGGATATTTTCTGTCCCCT
This sequence comes from Hippocampus guttulatus, assembly GCF_054856545.1. Classification (NCBI taxonomy): domain Eukaryota; kingdom Metazoa; phylum Chordata; class Actinopteri; order Syngnathiformes; family Syngnathidae; genus Hippocampus; species Hippocampus guttulatus. The sequence goes on along the minus strand of NC_141283.1, from coordinate 941,307 downwards.
ATAGTTGCTTTCCCCTTTTAAGTGCCGAGGCAAGAAAAAAGTAAGTTTACAACTGCCTCCTCAATGGGAGCTCTTCACTCGCAGGTTGCGGGGACCTGAGTGACCTGGGAAAGTTAATTAGGAGGTGAACAAAGAGCGAGCTGCAGCAGAATGCCTCGCCTCTCCTCCAGCCAAAGATGTCATCCATTAATTAGGAAAATCTTTAAGGTGGCCTCATTGAATTTACAGAAAGCCCCGTGGTTGGCGGGCAACAGTTTTTTGATCAGGCCCGAACTCAAACAATGCCTTTCTGGGGGTTCAGAAAGAAGAAGAAGAAGGGAGCAGGAGGAGGTGGTGAAGAAGAGAGGGGAAACGTATGGGGCCGGCGTACAGTTTAATGGTGGGCCGATTGTGACAGCTTAGATTCACATGGGTGTGGGGGAGTGGGATAGTTTGGGGATGATGTCATGCAAAGGCAACCTGGGGGCTTCGCTAGTAGGAAGGAGGGAGAGAGGAGACCACTCAAAGTTAACATCACTGCCTGCATCTGGGCTAGATCCACCCCCAACACACACAGGCTTTTTCCTGACCACCTCAAATCATGGCCAACGCTAATGGTAACGCACCAAATAACCGTTTACTCCTCATGCAACCTGGCAACTTCAAGCTAAAGATCACGCACCTGATGCCTTTTATTACAGGATATGATTATTATGGTTAATTAAAATAGTCAACTCAGACCAAATGGCTATGACCATTGGAGTTCCCCACGGGTCACTCCTGGCACCCATATGATTCAATCGGTGTATTATTCCACTTGGCCAGCTAATAAGTGTCCTACAGCAGTGACGCCGATGACGCTCTGATCTCTGTGTCACTCATAGCAGGTGAACACGGGCCTGTAGATTCACTTCTAGTGTGTGGATGCTAGACGATTTTCTCCAGCTGAACTCGGACAAAACTGAAATCATTTTCTGTGGCTGTTGTTGCCTATTGAGATTCTCTCTCTAAAACCGTGCGTGTGTGTGAATTATTATGGCTGTTGAAACTGTAAAATGTTATGCCAGTTTGAAGGGCGCCCAAATGATGCCTGTTTGAGCTGCTAGTATGTGCAGGCATGCCGTCATGTCGGTCCCTCCCCTGGGACGTGACCCCCCCCCCCCCCCCCCCCCATCCATCTCCTCCTGGGGGACTAATTTGAGGGGTGGGTTGGCGTGTTTTCTAGCCTGCCAGAAACAATCACCCCCGAGGCCCATTATCTTTACAGCACGTCTTGCTTTCATTGCTGTGTCAACGACAGTTGAAGACGGCAAAGGGGGTCCTACCAGACCAGAAGTAAAAAAGGGGCCATTTCTTCATTTTTTTTCCCATTGCTTTTGGTAAAGAAGGGGTTACTTGTTTGACCGCAGGCTGCATCATAGTGATGGTTGCCTTGTTCTAATTGGAAAAGCACACCAACGTACAGTATAATCACTAGATGTGAATGAGTGCGCTGAAAATCCTGATTCAAATATATTTATATTTTTAATGTCTAGTTTTGAACAGAAGTCAAGGAAAAATTGTGCCATGCTTTTATTTGTCACATAAACAGACAAGGGAAGGCCAGATCTGGGTTTCGGATCTTGAGGCTCTGATTTAAAGACCACTTTGGGGATTTGAATTTACTGAACACACACTAACTCATCCAACAATATATTATTATTGCTGGAGAGATTTTGTGTATTTTTTGTAATGTATTTATTATACCACAGTTTGATAAATTACACGAAAGCCACAAACTGTCCTCTGGCATGACTTTGGACACCACGTGTGACATTAAAGTGAATAACTTTATTGAAAGATCTGTCAACCTTCACCCTCTCATGGGCTCCATTCCGGCCCTCCCGTCCTCCCTTGTTCTGTTTAGGCACTGGTAGTTGTCGCTGGGGGTTTATGTTCAGTTCAGTGGAGCTGAAAGAAGTCACTTTCGCGTCTTGTTATGGAACAAGACGTCCGGGCTTCTCGGGAGCCACGAGAGGTGTTCTGGGGTTGAGTGGGGGACTGCGAGTGGGGGACTGTCCCCTACGGGGCGACTAGCAGTGAAGAAGTCAAGGCAGCTTTTGTGTGTCTGCGGTCAGCTGCGTGTTTGGTGATTATCCCACTGCCCGCCGCCTCCCCTTCTCGCTATACGAGCACCGGGGCGACTCTTGTTAGAGAGGACTGACCCCAAGTGACCCACGGAAGAGTGCATAGCACCTGGTCAACTGTCTGACTGAACTGAATCATGTTGCAGTGATGACGGCGCGCAGACGTTTTCATATCTGCATCGCAAGCGATGCTAGTATATGCTGATATTAGTATGTTGGTACTGCGGCAAAAAGTTGTCGTCTTTTTAGAGAACTGTCAAAGTTGTTTTACTTGTCTGAAGAAATGTCATGAAGTCGTGAAGAAAAGAAAAATTGTCGCGCACTGAGTTGTCTTACGAGTGGGGACAAAGAGCATACTAGTACTGTACATGGACCTTAAGATGGATATCAGTAATACCCAACAAATGCTCAAATATAACCTTCCCTGTGTCCGTTCATTTGAGGGACGCAAAGCGAAGAGCATCCCTTGTGTCCAGCCCGACTCTACTTCATTTCAACTGGAGTGAGCTTTTGAAAGAACAGAATAGGCCCGCCTTGATCTGCGTCAATTGTCATCCCGGGGCCCGGGGCCACTTCGGCAGCCAGTTATAGCAGGGACGAAGTCAGGGCTTAATCCCTAGCAAAGAGGAGACTCACGGGAGAGGAGCAGAGCAACAATAACCAAGTCAAGCGTATAAAATGAAAGCGAAATCTCTATTATCACTCCCCGCGATTCCCAGCAAAGTGGTGAAAATCAGGGTTCGTTTGCAATTCGAGTCAGACGCCGAGGGAAGAATATGGGGGTCCCCGCGGGTTGGGAGACTCACACGACGAAAAAGGGCGATATCGGGGAGAAAGGGCGAAGAAGAAAGCCCCTCTCCCATCGCGACATAACCATTAAATGCAGTCTGACTTTATGTTGTATAGAGAAGGGGGCGCAAGAAAGGAGGCACAGTTCTCTGATGAAAGAATGAGGTTTTGGGCGGATTAGGGACGGCCCGAGGGATGAAGAATAACTTCTGCATAACTTTACAGCTGCTTTTCTCTCCATCCCGCCAAAGAGCCAAGTTTAAGGCCACTGGGAGTTAACCTGTGCCGAGGGGGGGCGGAATTCAAAGGCCAAAGCGTTCACATCATTAAAAAAAAAGAGAAGAAAAATAGGGAAAAAAAATCGACATTGGAAATATAGTAATCAAGTTAAATTTGTGGAGTACAATACACAATACAATACAATACATGCTGATTTATATAGCGCTTTCACAACAGCGACAGCTGTAACAAAGCGCTTCACAAAACAGTTAACATAAAGTAAAATAATAAACATAACATAAAACACGGACAGTCGTGCAGTCCTAACCACTTTTCCGTCACACGCTTTGTTGTTTGAAGCAGTTTGAGATGAAAGAGGAGAGAATCAAAGTGTCCTTTAACCAGTGGATCAGAGACATCTTGCTCAATATGTGCACACGTCGGCTACAAGCTAAGTTTCAAAGTCAACAAGAAGCTGTAGCATCCATTTACGAAAAAAGAGATTGGTTCACTTCTCCTGTCCCATGGAAATCCATTTCAATTCCAAGCGGCGACTCTCAGTTCCAAATACGCATCGGCGCTCTGCGCCAACGCTCCTCTCTCCTCATCCTCAACTTCAGCAGCCATCCATCCAGCCGCACCAACGCCGACTGTCCAACAGCGCCGACATAGCCACTGAACAAAACGGGGTTGTGAAAAATGCTGCCCATTACAGGCGCAAAAAACACAAGCGCCCCAGGTCTGTCCAGCACCGACAGTCAATGGCGCCGACATTCCTCCCAATCAACATCTGTGCTGGTACAGGCGTGCTGCCGAGAAGGCGCCACCACCAAGCACAGATACTTCTCCTTTGACGAATGTCGTGGCCAAAAAGCGCTGAAAACAGTCCATATCAGGTCCACACGATGAAACAACAAACATGTGACAAAACAAAAAGACAAAAATACCAAAAAAGAACAAAAAAGCAAGGCTCTTGAAGAGCACTTGCCAAAGGCTGCCTACTCGGGCGCCATCTTGGAGAAAAAAAAAAAAAAAAAAAAAAAAAAAAAAAAAAAAAAAAAAAAAGCACCTTGTTTCAATGTGGAGAGACACCTGAACAAAAGAAAAAGAATAACAATGTGAAAGTAAAACAACCATATACCTTTCGTACGCTAGCTTAAGGCTAATGCTAACACGGCAATGATTCGCTTCTATGTGGCTGCGTTAATCGGCTTTGAGCAATTGGTATTTGAGCACAAAAAGGTGGAGTAACACAATGTCATACACAGTATTCTTTATCCTCTGCGAATAAGGACTGTAAAATGGGCAAAGAACAGAGCCGATGTGGGACAGGAAAAAAAAAAAAACCTAATCCGAAGCAGTAATATTTGTTTTGTACTCAGTACAGCGCATGACGAAATCTTGCAAAGAGCAGACTCAACAATGAACTTTTTTCACTGCGTTTTTCACTGCGTGCCATTTTTATAGATTGTGTCGCGGCGGCCCTGCCTGTCCGACCTTCTCCAAGTGCATATCCCCACTCGCTCCCTCAGATCCCCGTCCTCCCTCCGCCTGTCAGTGCCCCCTGCCCGCCTGAGCACCATGGGAGCCAGAGCCTTCAGTCGCGCTGCTCCAAAGCTTTGGAACAACCTACCTCCGGACCTCCAAAACTGCACACCTCTTTCCACTTTCAAGTCCCGTCTAAAAACACACCTGTTCAGGATTACCTACAACACATAGCTCTTCCATTTCCTATGTTTTTATGATTTTATGTCCTGTTTTTATATAATATCTCGCTTACCAATTTTTACATTGTATTTTCTTATTGTCTGTACAATGTCCTTGGGTGGCATGAAAGGCGCTTTTAAATAAAATGATTATTATTATTGGTATTATTTTTGTAGAGTTTGTTTGGATGAGGTTTTACGCAGAAGAATGTAATACAGTGCTTAACTTTTGTGTGGTTTCCTCCTAAATTCCCTTAAGAACGTGTTGATCGGCTTTTGTGGGCATGAGTAAGAGCTACCCATTCTTGGGGCTGATTTTCTGTACAATAGCAGACATTACAGAATACAGCCTACATTTTCTATAGAATACCTTGGATTATAAAGTCTGGCCAGTTTGAGTGTAATTTGCTGCACTTTTTATTTTAAAATGAAGAGAAAGTTCAACAGTTTGATCCTGGCTATGTATAGCTCCTCAAGAGGTTTCATCATCCTCATGTATTTGATCAGTCTAATTGATGATTTTTGTCCTCTCGGTTCCTCTGTCTAGCACATACTAATGAATGCTGGCATCCGACAATAACGGTCATCTCCTGTAATGATATGCCGTTTTTTTTTTTTTTAAACACTTGGCGTGCTCCTGATTAGAGCACCAGAGGAAGAGAGGCAAATAACACTGTAATCAGGATGAGCCCCACCGCTGCCTTATCTGTCATACGAATGTCCACGTTACTACTTTAGTCCTAATGATAGTGTGCGGTATATGATAATGCATATGACCATGATGGTTGCGTGTAGCACACGCTTCCAAATGGACTTTGCATGTTTCTCCGACTGAGAGGTAGGCCTCACTTTGGGCAAAGATAAATGAACAAGGCCACGTCTGAGCAATTAGTCGGCTGATAGAAGAGTTAATGAGCTGCTCTCGCCGTAGTGTGCAGCATTTCAGGGGGATAGACCCCTATATTTACCACTCGAGTGGCGCATGGCCATTGGAATAGGCGAAGGATGGCGCGTGGGTCCTCTTCCCCCTTATTTTCATTAGGCCCAGATGACAGCAGAATTGATGCGGCCTGAGACTTATCAAAAGCTACTAATTTCACATTAGCGACCATTGACTGCAGCAGCTTGATTTGAGGGCTTTGCTACAATTATACCAATCAGTGTGGGAGTTTAAAATGACTTGATTATTTGATGCAATGGTGTTTAAGCGAAGGGGATAGATGGATGGATGGATAAAGTAGGTTGGTTAGTCCTATAGGTGCATAATAAATCGTTCAATAGACTCATCGAAGCGATTGATTGATGCCAACTTGTGAAAATTATCATATATCGAGATAAGTAGCATCTGAAAATCATAATCAGAATAATAAAAAAATAATTCTGCTTTAATGGTCATTATACAGTATTATATACAAAATAGCTTGAAAGAAATTTTCGTTTAGATTGTTTAAAACAAGACTATTAATCTTGATATACAAATATATTATTTGTATAATATATTGTATAATATATTTTGTGTGTATAGTGTTTTAATGCGGCTATTTTGGATTGAGCGTGAAATCTCGCGCGAACTCCATCAGTCACGTGATCCCCAAACCCGGAAGTTATGGGTTCTCTGAGGCATACGAGCGAACACAGGCGCATTTAGAGCATCAAATATGCCTCTTTATCACCACAACGTGTTTTTAACCGTGTGGGTGCTGTGTGTTTGCGCCATCGTGTCAAGCAAAAGCGCTAACGTCAACCTTTCTCTTTCGGTCGAGTCGCCTGTTTTCAAGCCGGCGGCGGTGGAGGAGGACTCTTCCGCATCCTTCCTCCTGCTATCCGCCTTCCCGGACGACTTGGAGGTGAGCGACTACTGCAGCGATCTACTGCGCATCTTTGGCCAGCGCTATGTGGCTTATGTCAATTGCCTGGTGCCGTCTGCGCGGCCGGTTAAAGTTTGCCAGAACTGCTTCGGTGCCTACGGCAACCTGGTGACCACCTACATGAACATCTCTTCCGAACAGGTACCCCAGTCACGTGGCGTTTGGAGTTGTCTGTTTCGCCTTTGTGATGTTTTCTTATTTAAGTAGGGAACGCTAAACTTCTGCTTGGTTTGTTGTTTTTGATTGCTAAATGTATTCCAGTTGGGACCTGGCAATGAGAGCTGCAGGGACAGCCTTCTGCGCAGTGACCGTCTCATGCTGGTTTATTTGCTCTTTAACAACCTGAAGGAGCTGTGGACCAAATCCGCCTGTGACAGTATGTGCACCAAAACTCTGAATTGGATAGAGACCGTACTTGCAGTAGGAGTCACTTGTCCTCTGATGATGAATCATGTGACTTTTAGGGACGAGGCATGTGACTTTCATCAGTTGTGCTCGACAGTCATCATTGTTCTTCAGTCAGACATCAGTGTGTCTGTAGTGCTACTGCACAACAACAACAAACCCGGTGCCTTTTTTCCCCGCCCTCCTTTTTAGAATGCATCAACGACAGATTCCAGAGCCTCACCAACGACACGCTGTACTTCATGTCCACTCTCAACCAAACTCTCACCTGCTTTGATCGATACCAACAGGTACTTGCTTCCATACATTCACAGATTCACGCTCAGAAATGGAACGTCTGCCCCTTTTTGCCATGTCTCCACAGGGCAATCACACAGAGCTGTGCAAAAACTGTAAGAGTGCCTATAAAGGGCTCAATGAGCTATACAGCAGCATGGAGAAGAATGACTCGATGTGTATTGACATTGAGGATGGGGTATGTAGACTTTTTTTTACTTTTTATAGAACTCAGAGTATGTATTGCGTCAGTTGTGGAGTACTGTTTCATTCGTCTTTTCAGTGGCAATTTGGACTTGTTTGCCCCTGACTCTCCCGATACATAAGAAGTACACTGTGGTCTATAAAACAAAAAGAAATTTGATTCGCTGTTGCGACCCCTGAAGGGAAAAGCCTGAAAGGAAAAGAAGACATAAAGCAGTTTAATAACAGCTTGGTCAGAAGCTAAAAGGACGAAAGACGCTGACCTTTCACACTTCCTCAAAATGGAGTTCTCCATTCCCCAAATTCTGAATGGACTGTTACTCCGAGAAATATTTGCTGACATTTTGACTTTGCTTGAAAACCCCTCTGCCTGATTTCTAATCTCATACAGTGCATTAATCATACATGATTTTGATTCAAAACCTCCCAACCAATGAACAGCATCCCCTGAATCAACCCCTGATCCTCGTTGCGGTTGAGTAAATAAACCCGCAGCCAGTCTCTGTGAACGCCGATGTTAGCACATGTAGCACTCGTAATGTGTCATGTAATATGAAGAATCACGTCATCATTGACGTGGAAATGAAGCGCAGTCAGCCGCCGTTGTTATTTTAGCATCGGTGCTAATGTTTAGCACATGCGTCCATTCACTTCACAAATGTCTCTCGTATTTGACGCAGCGCAACATGTATGCCTCCCGACTACTGGTACTTTAAACGAGCATACCTGCATCGTTGTACGAAATAACATCCCGCAGGCCAAAACGATCAAACTGCACAGAGGAGGGTTTTTTTTTTTTTTTTGGGGCCTTGGGATTTGGATGTGATTAACATTTCCCAAAGTCTTAGCTCTTTTTTTGCTGTTTGTTGCACATTCGGGCGGCGTGGAAGCTGACGGCAGCATTATTGTCTTCACTTTTAAGTCCAAAGTGATGCCGCATGTCGTTTGCGTACTCTCGATATTGTTTCCAAAATGGGTACCGAGCGCCAAGATGCTTCGACTTATTAGCCAGTGTGCACTTTGCCTCGTTTTCAGATGAACATGACCCGCCGGCTGTGGAGTAAAAACTTCAAATGTTCCTTCCCCCGGGAGGAGACGGTGCCTGTCATCGCCGTGTCCGGCTTCATGCTCTTTCTGCCCATCATCTTCTACTTGAGCAGCTTCCTTCACTCGGAACAAAAGAAACGCAAGCTCATACACCGTGAGTAACCTGCTTAATTCCCCCATTGTTGCACGCACATGTTTTGAGGGTCTCTTTGTGCGCCGCTAAAGGAAAGTGGGCGGGGCTCTGTGCTCCGACTGTGATAGTGGAGTTTTGGACCCTGGGACGGATGGGAGGGTAGAGGTGAAGACTCACCCTGACAAAACCATAAATGTGGAGATGATTTCAAGATATGTTTGTTGATTCATCTTTCTGAACGATTCATCAGATTCCAATCAAAATCCGCATATGTGTCATTTGTATATTTTGATTTTTGCGTACTTCTACCAATTTTTTGGGGGGGGGTGGTTATGGGTCAGCCGATGAACGGACAGCTAACTCTTCACCGTCATTCGCCGCCGCCCACCGCATTCACCAGGCCAGGCCCCACCTTTCAAACCGTCTAAACTCAGTCACAGATACTACAATGGAATGTGAGGATGGCGGTCCCAAGTGGACAAAAATTAGACCTCCAGCTCACATAATTGTGTTCCTCCTCCGTTACACAAAGCTATAACATTTTTTTTCCCTTTATTGCAGCCAAGAGAGCAAAGTCGTACGCCTCAAGTCTGATTAACATTCAGGACAAGCAGAGCTGATGGCTGACATCACTGAGGCGGACTTTCCAGGTTTGCACATTTTGGAGGTTCGTGGTCACAGCGGCCGTTCTTCTCAGAAGACTGATGTCTGTATTTACAAGTCCCACATTCATTTCGTGTCAACCCCCCTTGGAGGTTTCAATGTATACAGTTATTTGAATCTGGTTCGGCAACAGATCATCCCTTCGTCCTTGACTTTCATTTGACTTTTTAAATGCCATTCCAACCGTGTATTATTAAATTAAGATATTTTCACTTCAACAGTGTCAATGAACTGTGTTTTAACATTTATGTTTTGGGTGGGCCTCAACATTGTCTCCAGAAACAAAATAGAGATGCTTTAATTTCTTGACATAGTCAATGTATGATTCCTGATGAAATGTGATAGAAATGAGTTAACCGAGTGATATTTTGATTACCTTCTCAGTGAGTGTAAAAAAAAACCAAATCATCCAGACAAAATTCAGGCACGTGCAGGAGCTCATCTTTGCTCTCCTGAATGGTGTAATTGAAAATCAAAACAAAAAGGGGATGGGGGGGATCCATGGTTCTGACTACTGATATTAATGACATAGTTGCACATGCTGCTGCACAAACATCCTTGTTGTTGTGTGAATTTGCATGTGCGTGCCTTCTCACATGTGAGTCCGCGCTCCAGTTACGCATCGAGAAATGGCTTTTTATGTCTTTAATGCAAGCCTGGGAGAGAGCCAAATACAAAAAAATAAGTACTCCATGTCCATTAGCGGTGACGTATACTGTATCTGCCACATGAAGAGGGTGCACATCACCGGCCATGTTGGCTAAATACAAACACACATGGCGCCTGCCATGAGAGCACTCTGAATCTTGCTCCCAAAATCAGCCTTTTGTTGATGCATCAACCTTTTAATGTTCGTTCTTTTTTTTTTTTTGGGTGGGGGAGGTGCTTCGTTTGTTTTTCATTTCCTGGTATTTCTTTACAGCTCCTACTAAGTGCGTAATTGATGAACATATATTAGGTTTTGCTTTAGTGGACGGGGACGAGGCACATGAATCAAAATGGCGGTAAATAAGACGGTTGGCGGACAGACGCTATTAACTCATTTAGTACCAGCCAATTCTGGACCAGGTCTGAAAAGACGTTTAAAAACGTCTTTGGGAGTGAATGAGTTAATGGGTTTTTTTTTTTTTACATTTTTAATTTTTTAAAAAATTTGTTAACAATAACGAATGTTCACATGCGCTTCGAAACTGCACCGGCTTGGTTTACCGAAGCTTTACTCCTGCGACAAACTGCCACGGCCGACACTGTGTTTCAATAGCGCGGTCACAAGGACTCGAGCCAAATCGCCGATGACAAGTGCAGCGCGCTGAAAATTGGTGACATCGAGTTATCGTTGATTACGGAGTGTTAGTTTTCTCATTTTACACCTGAAATATGTCAAGGAAAGTGTCCTTTCCCTCAGCGTCCACTGAAGGAGCGCGGCGCTTCAGCCCTAATGAGTCCGAGGTGCGGGATTCCTAAAGCCGCTCGCCTTGCACACAGCGCCGGCCCTTGTTCCAATTTCTCGCATTGGGGGTGGGCTTTTCCCCCTCCATCATTAGCGGCTAATCTAACAGCAGGATAAAGATACTCGACCCAATAATCGCCGCCGCACTCATACCTGTTGAAACACTTTGCTTGGCTTCTTGGTCTTAGGGGAGCGCAAGCCACCGGGGCCCCATCAGCTCGCCGCTAAGAGCATTACGCGCAACGTTGAGTCTTACGGGCCCTTTCGCGGTCACCCTGCGGTGCGAAAATGCCGTGTGCTGAGGCGGGGCTGGGGGGGGGGGGGGGCTGTGCGGCTCAACGGTGACAGCTTAAGTAAATTCTGCTGTTTTACCTCCGAGGCCAAAAGTCATGGGAGAAGGCGGGCGCACGCAAATTCACACAAGGATGTTTTTGCAGCAACATGTGCAACTATGTCATTAATATCAGTAGTCGGAACCATGGATCTTTTTTGTCTGGATGTTTTTATTTTTTTTAAACTCAGGAAAAAAAAGGGTAGCTTTAAAAAAAAAAAATTAAAGATGGGTTAGGTTAACTCATAAAATATTCATGAAATAAAGAATTGAGGCAAGCATATGATTTCATATCAAACCGTAGAATCATTTGAACCAATTCAACCTTTCATGCACAAATAATAACCTCCATGATTTTTTTTCCCCTCAAGTGTTTTTTTTAGTCTTTAGACATGAAAGAAAAAAAAATCATCGCAGTGGATTGTCACACATGTAATAAGGGTCCATTGCAGTGGTTGATGCACAACTGTGACAAAAGAGAACATGTGAATAGCTGTCCACTCTTGTAACCGCTGCCCCCAAAAGGGTTCAATGCCCAAAATAATGAAATGGAAAAGCAGAATGAATGAAATCTTTTTTTTTTCTAGAAACAATTATGCTCTCTGGTAATGAAATTAATCAACATTGTGACACATTCAAAAACTTAAGTGTCGATAATCCAAAACATATTTGAAATGACATCGTAATGAAGACTGCAGTAAATCGAGGCGGCTGATTGACTTTCGCCAGAGTTATTACCATTTTGCAATTTAAAAAAAAACAAATCCAGAGGTAATCGCCTAATTCCTCACATCATAATTTGACCACCTAAATCCACTCACAAACAGATTAGATTTCTTTAAAAAAATTGGGGCTATTGAGTATGATATTGCAATGTGACTCTCAACGACCGCTCACATCGCGCTTATTCTGCTTCTGTCGCTCACTTCCAAGAAAATGTGCTCAAGTTCGCATTCAGGCAAACAATGAATAATACCTTGGGAAATACTGTATATATATTTTTAATCTTATTTGGAGCATTGAAATGGCTACTTACATTCGCTCCTATTGTGAATTCCATTTGTGTATTTGTCCTTGTCTCTTATGAAATGGGATTTTTGTCAATTGCTGTACATTGGACAAGGTCAGGGCCTTCCGCCGTTGCTTTAGAACGTTCCGCAGGAGGGAGCCTCTTCTCGCAATGACGTCGTAGAAAACAGACATATTTTGGGGGCGACTTGAAACGCATCCTTGATGCAATACGCAGAATATAAGAAGTTTACATCCCCCTGTTTAAATGCTAGGGGTTGTGACTGCGCCCCGGCGCTCCCGCCAGCAGAAATCCAAGCTGTCAGTTAACTGGCTTTAGGTGACCTTTAGGCCGCGTACCTCTCAACGCCTCAGCGATGAATATGACTCTTTGTTGACTAAGACGTAAACGTATGCCCCATGATCTTGGATTTGGCACGCACGCATGCACACAAACACACGTGCGCATTACGCATGCACCTCGCCCGGCACATATACACCCCCAGAGAGAATGAGGTGTATTATACACCTGCAAACGGGGGGTCAAAGTCTGTCAATCCCAAGATTATCGTATTACGATAGATTATAGAATCATTCTTCTAATGGCAGTCATTGAGTTTGTAATCTCTGCAGCAGCTCCATGCAAAAAAAAAAAAATACAAAAAAAGAGGACCAAGCGTTCCAGCCGGTAAGAAAATAAGCAGTTATGCTCCTCCATCGTCCCTCCCTTAACACAGAGGTCTTTGGACAAGTCAGCTGTTGCCGACATCGCAGATGTTGGATCGTATGTCAGAAACCTTTGCTACCTGGGGGTGGGCCACTTGAGGTGAAAGCAGCGGCTGACGAGGGGGGTTCTTAGCGCAAGTCCGCTCTTAGGGCAGGAGCATCTGACCCCTTTATGAGGTTTGTGTGCCATCATCTTAACAAGACAGTGAGCTTCTGTTTTTGATCAGGGGGCAGCACTGCTATGTGGGGGGTTTTTTCATGGCTTTCAGCGCCATCTGCAGACAACTGTAGTCATTACAGATCTGGCTCCAAAGGAAAGGCTTGGGGAGTAGCTCCATTTACAAACGGTGAAGAGGAATTGTCCAGTAGTTGGGCTTGTGTTATGTGCATGTACTGCACCTGTGTTAGTCAATAAAAAAAACAAAGACAAACATGATTTGTAGCATTTTGTATTATTTGTATTTTAAACCTCATCCTGGGGGCTTCAAATACAAATATCCATACAACATCCATCCATTATTTGAACCGGTTACCCTCACAATGATTACCAAATTAATTCATAATTAAGTTTCATACGAGTTCAAAATGTATCTTTTCTGTACAGTTCGAAGTTCCAGTGTTATCAAATGGCAGGACAGTATTTGGTGTTAAATTCAGTTTGAACGACGGTGAAATATTAGTACAGTTAAGTTTTTATACTAAATTGTATGTTTCATCAAATGCGGGAATCTTTGATGCTGCTTTTGCTTGAACATGTACTAATTGTTACCATATCGTTGTTATATTATGCTATTCTTTAAATGTATATTACATTTTGTGTTATGAGCTTTAACCTGTAACTATTTCTGTATTTATATTTTGTCATTAGTCAATCCCTTTAATTCTGTCTATTTTTTTGTATGTAATTCATTATGCATGTATAATTTGTAAAAGAAAAAAACAAAAAACAACGCACTTAACCTGCAGTCTCTTCCAATTTGTCATCGGTTAGTTGTTTTTCCGAGTGTCCCTAAATGCAGCAGTCGGTCGCCGTAGCAACGAGTCGCAAAACGCAGCACCGCAACACTCTGCTGGAATCTTCGCGCCTTCACTCTTCGTCACACGACGCAAAATTTACAATTAATTTAACGTCATTATGGAAACGGTGAAGGCCGCCGAGAAGACGTGTGGAAAGTTGACTTTTCCCGGAATTGACGACGCCGGAAACGGGTAAATGAGTGTTGGTCGTTATCTTTATCATTATTCTCTGTGTATTTATTTGTGAATTGGAATTTGTTTTTGCAAAGCCAAGTGTGTAGTTATCTGCTAACAAGTAAACGTAGAATGAAATTGCCTTGTGTCACTGTGCACATGGAGAGTGTCCACCCAGGAGAGGCCGCCGCAAGCGGAAAAGGAACTGGAAAAGGTGTGTGACGCCGCACCCTCAAGAAAGAAAAAAAAAAAGGCCACATTTATCGATTTGCTATTTTGTATGCAAACAATGAGTAAATTTGCAGGACCCCCCCCCCCCCCCCCCCCCGCGTCCCCACATCAGTAGTACTGGAGTTTTTTTCCTCCCATAGTTAAGTTTGGAATTTTTATTCTGAGCATTATTATGGATGGCTGAATAATATAGTTGATTATTATTATTATTAGAAATAGTAGTAGTAGTAGTACTCATTGCAGTACGCATTCTATAAATTGCACAGCAAATTTAAAGAAGATCGAATTTTAAATTATCGCCAGTAAGATTTTCATGAACTGGAAGTAGAGAATGGCATTTATTCAGCGCAGCTTATTTTCAGTCCTGCTGCCCTGCTCGAATTTCCAAGCTGGAGAGAGATTTATTGGCACTGGTGATTGACATCCAAGCAGCTGCCGACGCCAAAGAATCCCTGCGAAGGGAAGAGTTGGAGGTCGCTCGCAAGCTACGGTAAGTTTTCATCTTCCCATTGAGTACCGTTAATACGCATTGCGACCTTCCTCGGTGCGTCTTTCTTGACTCAGCTTTGAGCGCCTGGAGAAAGAAGTCAAATCCAGCCAGGAGAAGTTTGAGGAGATCACCGCCAGATGGTCGTTGGCCGAACAGTCAGTCATCCCTTACGAGCTGCAGGAAACGCTCAAGTGGCAGCAGCTCTTGTGTGCGGAACTTATCGAAGACAAGAGGAAAGTCATCAAAGACCTCCAGCAGGTAACAAAAAGCACTCGTGTCCCCATGCCAGACGTCCATCGGTGACAGAGATGTCATTGTGGGGTTTTTTTTCCCCCCCAAGCAGGAGTTGAAGAGTGGAGACGATTGCTTTGTGAAGGACTTGAGGAGGCAGGCCAACGAGATTGATCAGATGATGCAACGTTCTGAAGATCTCGTCAGTCTTCTGACACAGGCCTACAGGGAGGAGCTGGACCAGATTGAGGTACGGTCACGTTAACGTCCACGCAGGAGAAGTATTCGGGACAGTTGCGAGATCTTTGACAGGCACGGAGCCCGCGCACACTTCTGAGCCACACTTGGCACTGTCTTCAGCCTCAGTTTTCCACGGGGCTTCCACTGATTCATCGTTTATTTTTGTTACATGTCATTGATAAAGATTGACTGGATTATTTTAGCAGGACCCTTTATGATGAAATATTTGAAGTGTATTTATTTCAGAGCATTTTGGAAAAAAATATATCAACCAACAACGAACCAACCTGCTCTAAATATAAGTTAAAAAAAACGAAACAAAGATAAACTAAGTCAAAATGAACTCACTAACTGTCATGATAATCCCCCAAACTATTCAAGCGAGGTTGGCGCACGACACATCAATGTGAAAGCTAAAAGCATTCCCGCCTTGGGTTCACTTCTCACAGGCTGCTATATGTGTCACTAATGGTCCCCCTTTTTTTCCAGAGCGTGTACCAGCAGGAGTATGACGTCCTGCTCACCAAAGACCAGACGGAATGGGAGCAGTGCGTTCAGGAGCTCTGGGACCAGCAGGTTAGGAGACAACCCCCCCCCCCCCCACTCCACCCCCCATCAATTTGTAATGCATCAGCCACACGTGTATGTGACCGACCGGTGTGCTTGCAGCAAGAGCGGCTGGCAGAAAGGAAAAGGACCGTGGAGAAGTACGAAGCCAAAATTTACAACCTGACGATGGATCCGGAATATAAGTATGATGCGGCCAGGGCTGAGCACTTCGCTCAGCTTCAGGTGTGACGAGAACTTGGTCGAGGTTGATAAATTCCGTGTTTAACCCTTTCATGCACCTTGTAACCTGAAAACATGGTAAACTGTCCACCGTTGTGACCGCTGTCCCTGAAAGGGTGAAGAAGTACAGTCCACATGTTTCCATATCACGTTCCGTGAACTATGAAGTGGTAAAGACCACAGATTGCTTGGCATCATTTATGACAGATTCACAGTGTATGTACCGTCTCTGACATTTTACTGACATCTGATCGTTCTGTTGCAGCTACGCTCAAGGAAATGCCAAAATTATTCTGTAGGGGGGCTATACAATTTATTTTGTGATTTCCTCGCTTGATTTTCTGTTATGCTGCATTTTCAATTTTCATTGAAGTAATCATTAATTTACGTTTTTCGGAGGCGGTCATGAACGCCTCTCGAGTCGGACGGAAGGAGCATAGCTCCAACTGGTGGATGCATTGTAGATTGCGATTTATAATCCATTGCGTCTTTTACGGTAATAATAATAATAATAATAGATTTTATTTATAAGCGCCTTTCAAGACACCCAAGGACACTTTACAATAACAAATAACACAAAACAATACGGGTTGAGCAGCGGCAGCCAAAACGCGCCAGCGTTCACTCAACCCGAAAGTCAGAAAGAAACAAGGGAGGGAGAGGGGGAGAAAGTTTACTATATATTCGTAGTTACTACCTACCTACATGTTAACGCCACAAGTGTGCTGCGTCATTTTGTTGTCGTGGTGATGACACCATTGATTGCTTGTTTCTCTAAATGAATTAGAATAGGGCCTCTGCTTAAATTGCTAAATTAAATAAATAAAAATTGCCACTGGATTATTTTCTGAAATTGTTCAACCTTATTGCAAGGTTAGCGTTTCATCTCAAGAATTAGTCAAGTGTTGAACGAGTGCGTTTTTTTAGGCCCTGGAGAGGGAACATCAGCAGGCAATGGCCGACGGTGTGATCGGTAATATCAACTACATCAAAGACAAGGATGACAGAGAGATGTACAACTTAGGCCACATGAAGAGCAGAATACTCAGGTGAATCGAAAAGCGCACGTCTCGACTTGTGGCGTCGGGGGAATATTCTGACACGGGATGATTGTACGTTTTGCGTTCCAGTCTGCAGACCGAGCTGAAGAACTTGCGGCGCACCTACTCGAGTGGCAAGAAACAATCAGAGGAGCAGAGCAGCCGTTTGTCCGGCGACTACAAACGCGGCATCGAGCAATACCAGTGCATGCAGCAGAGAATCAAGTGAGATGTTGGAGATGAGAGCTCAGTGATTTTGAAAAAGAATATAGTTGTATCCCCCCCCGACCCCCCTTCTCCCCCCTAACTGTTGCATTAGCGATGTAATCGGCAATTGTTTTTTTTTACTTCCACCAGGCACTTTGCTGTCTCTGATGCCAAGCAATTTGAGGAAACATGGCGGATGCTTGACAAGGAGGTGAGGCAACAAGCCGAGAAGGCTTTACTCATCGACCGCATGATTTACAAGCAGCACCTCAATCTGCCCTGGGCGAGACCTCGAGCGGCTTCGTCCTTGGGACTATCCGATCCAGACCACCTTTGGAAACAAGCCAGCACGGAACAGTCCGCGTTGCTGCCGGAAAGCTCTGCTGGGATGGATGGAGCTGCTGCGGCACCGGCAGAGGAGGCGCTGCCCTTGGATAGCATCAAGGAACTCATGGAGTTGCTATGTGATGAGTTGGTGAGGCCCAGACTAAAGTTGATCACGATCCAATCCTGTCAATATCGACCTCGATTGTTGAAACGGTTTTATCCTGCTTTCAGGTAGAAATTCGTAACATTTTCCCGATGGCTTTCCTCTGTTGTTCAGTCAGGTTGACTAAAAAGCTAATTTTAACGATTGTAATTTCCAGACTATAAACTGCGACTTTTGTCACACGCTTTCAACTCTGCGGCTCATTTAATGAAGAGGCCTATATAAAGATTTTTTTAACAGTCGCCTTTGTACCGTCTTTATTTGTAAATATGTTGGATCTTTTTTTTCTCTCAGGGTTTCCTGACGGAGGACCAACTCCAACTGTTGGCAACCTTGGACAAGAAGGAACAGAATGTCGTAAAGCTCGAGACTCTTCTCCAAGTGTGTTGAAGGTTTTTTTTCCCTTTGACATTGACTGCACAGTCACCAGACTGTGCCGCGTTTGTTGGCTTCTGCAGTTGTCAAACTGCTTCTGGAGTGTATTTTCGTGCCTCCACTAGATTTTGGGGATTGAAGAGGAGGATTTACCCAGGTTGGCTGACTTTATGCTCAAGTACCAGCAGAGGGAGCAAGCTGAGGTGAGGAGCGACTCTGAACATTCACTGGAATACACCTTTTTCAATCAAAGTTTCTCCTCTATCAGGGTGGTTCTCCTGGTTCAGATGAATCCGGCGACAAAACACAGGAAGGTGCCACCAGCTCGCCGTGTCATCCCAACCACATCCTGCCTGCTTTGAAGGAGTTCTTGAAGCATCACACTCGCTTCAGGTTGGCAAGAATAACCTCAAAAAGTACCGGTCGTTGGGAGTTTTCTGAGTTACAGTTGAGATTTTGCTTCTCTCGAAAGGAGGAGCCATGCCACTGGGCAGCCTTGCTACTGGAGCGCAGACATGTGGGATTCCTCGGCAGACGAAGCCTATTGGGAGAGTTTGGCCAACGTCATCCCTGAGGATCAACTCAAAGTGTGGGAATCGGCGGAGCTCGTCCTGAAGAAGCACATGTACGCAAGTGGGAAGCTAACACGCATGCGCAAGACACATCAAGTCGACTCCTTCCCTTTGTCCTCCAGGGCAGTTCTCACCAAGATATTGGATCGCATCCCTAAAATTGAGCGCCTGGAACAGCAGAACGCAGAACTTCACAGGCTCCTGCAACAATCTGTTGACTCATGAGTTTTGGACGTTTGTTTTTACGATCGTCTGCCTTTTTATCCTGAATTCCGAAATCGCGTTGAAATTTTTAGGCCAAAAAAAAAGACCATGATTAGTAAGGCGTTTTTTGACCAAAAAAAGACCACGTATAGTAAGGCGTTTGTAGCCTCCAAAAATCGACATAGTATAGTAAGGCGTTTTTAGGCCGAAAAAAACGACAGTATAGTAAGGCGTTTTTAGCCCGAAAAAAACGACATAGTATAGTAAGGCGTTTTTAGGCCGAAAAAAAACGACATAGTATAGTAAGGCGTTTTTAGGCCGAAAAAAACGACATAGTATAGTAAGGCGTTTTTAGGCCGAAAAAAAACGACATAGTATAGTAAGGCGTTTTTAGCCCGAAAAAAACGACATAGTATAGTAAGGCGTTTTTAGGCCGAAAAAAACGACATAGTATAGTAAGGCGTTTTTAGCCCGAAAAAAACGACATAGTATAGTAAGGCGTTTTTAGCCTGAAAAAAACGACATCGTATAGTAAGGCGTTTTTAGCCCGAAAAAAACGACACAGTATAGTAAGAGGTTTTTAGCTGAAAAAAACGACCATGTATAGTAAGGCGTTTTTAGCCCGAAAAAAACGACATAGTATAGTAAGGCGCTTTTAGGCCGAAAAAAACGACAGTATAGTAAGAGGTTTTTAGCCGAAAAAAACGACATAGTATAGTAAGGCGTTTTTAGCCGAAAAAAATGACATAGTATTGTAAGGCGTTTTTAGCCTGAAAAAAACGACATAGTATTGTAAGGCGTTTTTAGCCCGAAAAAAACGACATAGTATATATAGTAAGGCGTTTTTAGCCCGAAAAAAACGACATAGTATAGTAAGGCGTTTTTAGCAGAAAAAAACAACATGGTATAGTAAGGCGTTTTTAGCCCGAAAAAAACGACATAGTATATATAGTAAGGCGTTTTTAGCCGAAAAAAACGACATAGTATAGTAAGGCGTTTTTAGGCCGAAAAAACGACATAGTATATATAGTAAGACGTTTTTAGCCGAAAAAAACAACATAGTATAGTAAGGCGTTTTTAGGCCGAAAAAACGACATAGTATAGTAAGGCGTTTTTAGCCGAAAAAAACGACATAGTATAGTAAGGCGTTTTTAGGCCGAAAAAAACGACATAGTATAGTAAGGCGTTTTTAGGCCGAAAAAACGACATAGTATATATAGTAAGACGTTTTTAGCCGAAAAAAACAACATAGTATAGTAAGGCGTTTTTAGGCCGAAAAAACGACATAGTATAGTAAGGCGTTTTTAGCCGAAAAAAACGACATAGTATAGTAAGGCGTTTTTAGGCCGAAAAAAACGACATAGTATAGTAAGGCGTTTTTAGGCCGAAAAAAACGACATAGTATAGTAAGGTTTTTAGCCGAAAAAAAACGACATAGTATAGTAAGGCGTTTTTAGCCGAAAAAAACGACATAGTATAGTAAGGCGTTTTTAGCCGAAAAAAAACGACATAGTATTGTAAGGTGTTTTTAGCCTGAAAAAAACGACATAGTATACTAAGGCGTTTTTGGCCCAAAATAAACGACATAGTATAGTAAGGCATTTTTGGCCCGAAAAAAAACGACATAGTATAGTAAGGCATTTTTAGCCGAAAAAACGACATAGTATAGTAAGGCGTTTTTAGCCCGAAAAAAACGACAGAGTATAGTAAGGCGTTTTTAGCCCCGAAAAAACGACATAGTATAGTAAGGCGTTTTTGGCCCGAAAAAAAACGACATAGTATAGTAAGGTGTTTTTAGCCCCGAAAAAACGACAGTATAGTAAGGCGTTTTTGGCCCGAAAAAAACGACATAGTATAGTAAGGCGTTTTTAGCCCGAAAAAAACGACATAGTATAGTAAGGCGTTTTAGCCCGAAAAAAACCGACCATGTATAGTAAGGCGTTTTTAGCCCCGAAAAAATGACATAGTATAGTAAGGCGTTTTTGGCCCATAAAAAACGACATAGTATAGTAAGGCATTTTTGGCCCGAAAAAAACGGCATAGTATAGTAAGGCATTTTTAGCCCGAAAAAAACCCGACAGTATAGTAAGGCATTTTTAGCCGAAAAAACGACATAGTATATATAGTAAGGCGTTTTTAGCAGAAAAAAACAACATAGTATAGTAAGGCGTTTTTAGCCCGAAAAAAACGACATAGTATTGTAAGGCGTTTTTAGCCTGAAAAAAACGACATAGTATAGTAAGGCGTTTTTAGCAGAAAAAAATAACATAGTATAGTAAGGCGTTTTTAGCCTGAAAAAAACGACATAGTATATATAGTAAGGCGTTTTTAGCCGAAAAAAACGACATAGTATAGTAAGGCGTTTTTAGGCCGAAAAAACGACAGTATAGTAAGGCGTTTTTAGCCCGAAAAAAACGACATAGTATAGTAAGGCGTTTTTAGCCGAAAAAAACGACATAGTATAGTAAGGCGTTTTAGCCCGAAAAAAAACCGACCATGTATAGTAAGGCGTTTTTAGCCCCGAAAAAATGACATAGTATAGTAAGGCGTTTTTGGCCCGAAAAAAAACGGCATAGTATAGTAAGGCGTTTTTAGCCCGAAAAAAACCGACAGTATAGTAAGGCATTTTTAGCCGAAAAAAACAACATAGTATAGTAAGGCGTTTTTAGCCCGAAAAAAACATAGTATAGTAAGGCGTTTTTAGCCCGAAAAAAACGACAGTATAGTAAGGCATTTTTAGCCGAACAAACGACATAGTATAGTAAGGCGTTTTTAGCAGAAAAAAACAACATAGTATAGTAAGGCGTTTTTAGCCCGAAAAAAACGACATAGTATTGTAAGGCGTTTTTAGCCTGAAAAAAACGAACATGTATAGTAAGGCGTTTTTAGCCCGAAAAAAACGACAGTATAGTAAGAGGTTTTTAGCCGAAAAAAACGACATAGTATAGTAAGGCGTTTTTAGCCCGAAAAAAACGACATAGTATAGTAAGGCGTTTTTAGCCTGAAAAAAACTACATAGTATTGTAAGGCGTTTTTAGCCCGAAAAAAAACGACAATATGTCGCAGTGTAGAGGCACACGCGCCGGCTTTCGGTCCAGGCTCCCTGGGTTCAAACTCCGCTCAGTCACATGTGAAAATAAAATACACCAAACACTTTGCTTTTTTTTTTGTAACTGTAAACTCTCCCTAGTGAATGCCAAATACTTCAATAGTGCAGGGCAAGTCACAGTCACTGGTGGTGTAGGGGTACACATGCAGGTGTTTGGTCCAGACATCCCCGGTTCGAACCCCGCTTGGTGATGTGTGAAAATACAACACCAAACACTTTTTTTTTTAACTGGCAACCCTCCATAGTGGATGCCAAATACACCTATCGTTCAGGTCAAGTCACAGTCACTGGCAGTGTAGGGGTACACATGCAGGTGTTCGGTCCAGACATCCCCGGTTCGAACCCCGCTTAGTGATGTGTGAAAATACAACACCAAACACTTTTTTTTTTAACTGGCAACCCTCCATAGTGGATGCCAAATACACCTATCGTTCAGGTCAAGTCACAGTCACTGGCAGTGTAGGGGTACACATGCAGGTGTTCGGTCCAGGCAACCCCGGTTCAACTGACCGTGTTTTTCGGCCTAAAAACGCCTTACAATACTGTCGTTTTTTTCGGCTAAAAACCTCTTACTATACTATGTCGTTTTTTTCGGGCTAAAAAGGCCTTACAACACTGTCGTTTTTTTCTGCTAAAAACGCCTTACTATACTATGTCGTTTTTTTTCGGGCTAAAAACCTCTTACTTTACTATGTCGTTTTTTTCTGCTAAAAATGCCTTACTATACTATGTCGTTTTTTTCGGCCTAAAAACGCCTTACTATACTATGTGGTTTTTTTCGTGCTAAAAAGGCCTTACAACACTGTCGTTTTTTTCTGCTAAAAACGCCTTACTATACTATGTCGTTTTTTTCTGCTAAAAACGCCTTACTATACTATGTCGTTTTTTTCGGGCTAAAAACGCCTTACTATACTATGTCGTTTTTTCCGGGCTAAAAACGCCTTACTATACTATGTCGTTTTTTTCGGCTAAAAACGCCTTACTATACTATGTGTTTTTTTTCGTGCTAAAAAGGCCTTACAACACTGTCGTTTTTTTTCTGCTAAAAACGCCTTACTATACTATGTCGTTTTTTTCTGCTAAAAACGCCTTACTATACTATGTCGTTTTTTTCTGCTAAAAACGCCTTACTTTACTATGTCGTTTTTTTCTGCTAAAAACGCCTTACTATACTATGTCATTTTTCGGGCTAAAAACGCCTTACTATACTATGTCGTTTTTTTCGGGCTAAAAACGCCTTACTATACTATGTCGTTTTTTTCGGGCTAAAAACGCCTTACTATACTATGTCGTTTTTTTCGGCCTAAAAACGCCTTACTATACTATGTTGTTTTTTTCTGCTAAAAACGCCTTACTATATATACTATGTCGTTTTTTTCGGGCTAAAAACGCCTTACTATACTATGTCGTTTTTTTCGGCTAAAAACGCCTTACTATACTATGTGTTTTTTTTCGTGCTAAAAAGGCCTTACAACACTGTCGTTTTTTTTCTGCTAAAAACGCCTTACTATACTATGTCGTTTTTTTCTGCTAAAAACGCCTTACTATACTATGTCGTTTTTTTCTGCTAAAAACGCCTTACTTTACTATGTCGTTTTTTTCTGCTAAAAACGCCTTACTATACTATGTCATTTTTCGGGCTAAAAACGCCTTACTATACTATGTCGTTTTTTTCGGGCTAAAAACGCCTTACTATACTATGTCGTTTTTTTCGGGCTAAAAACATCTTTCTATTCTATGTCGTTTTTTTCGGGCTAAAAACGCCTTACTATACTATGTGGTTTTTTTCGTGCTAAAAAGGCCTTACAACACTCGTTTTTTTCTGCTAAAAACGCCTTACTATACTATGTCGTTTTTTTCGGGCTAAAAACGCCTTACTATACTATGTCGTTTTTTTCGGCTAAAAACGGCTTACTATACTGTGTCGTTTTTTTCAGGCTAAAAACGGCATACTATACTATGTCGTTTTTTTCGGGCTAAAAACGCCTTACTATACTGTCGTATTTTCGGGCTAAAAACGCCTTACTATACTATGTTGTTTTTTTTCTGCTAAAACGCCTTACTATACTGTCATTTTCTTCGGGCTAAAAACGCCTTACTATACTATGTCGTTTTTTTCGGCTAAAAACGCCTTACTATACTGTGTCGTTTTTTTCAGGCTAAAAACGCCTTACTATACTATGTCGTTTTTTTCGGGCTAAAAACGCCTTACTATACTATGTCGTTTTTTTCGGCTAAAAACGCCTTACTATACTGTGTCGTTTTTTCAGGCTAAAAACGCCTTACTATACTATGTCGTTTTTTTCGGGCTAAAAACGCCTTACTATACTGTCGGTTTTTTTCGGCCAAAAACGCCTTACTATACTATGTTGTTTTTTTCGGGCTAAAAACGCCTTACTATACTATGTCGTTTTTTTCGGCCCAAAAACGCCTTACTATACTATGTCGGTTTTTTTCGGCCTAAAAACGCCTTACTATACTATGTCGTTTTTTTCGGCTAAAAACGCCTTACTATACTGTCGTTTTTTCGGGCTAAAAACGCCTTACTATACTATGTTGTTTTTTTTCTGCTAAAACGCCTTACTATACTGTCATTTTCTTCGGGCTAAAAACGCCTTACTATACTATGTCGTTTTTTTCGGGCTAAAAACGCCTTACTATACTGTGTCGTTTTTTTCAGGCTAAAAACGCCTTACTATACTATGTCGTTTTTTTCGGGCTAAAAACGCCTTACTATACTATGTCGTTTTTTTCGGCTAAAAACGCCTTACTATACTGTGTCGTTTTTTCAGGCTAAAAACGCCTTACTATACTATGTCGTTTTTTTCGGGCTAAAAACGCCTTACTATACTGTCGGTTTTTTTCGGCCAAAAACGCCTTACTATACTATGTTGTTTTTTTCGGGCTAAAAACGCCTTACTATACTATGTCGTTTTTTTCGGCCCAAAAACGCCTTACTATACTATGTCGGTTTTTTTCGGCCTAAAAACGCCTTACTATACTATGTCGTTTTTTTCGGCTAAAAACGCCTTACTATACTATGTCGTTTTTTTCGGCTAAAAACGCCTTACTATAATATGTCGTTTTTTTCGGCTAAAAACGCCTTACTATACTATGTCGTTTTTTTCGGGCTAAAAACGCCTTACTATACTATGTCGTTTTTTTCGGGCTAAAAACGCCTTACTATACTATGTCGTTTTTTTCGGCTAAAAACGCCTTACTAAACTATGTCGTTTTTTTCAGGCTAAAAACACCTTTCTATTCTGTTGTTTTTTTCGGGCTAAAAACGCCTTACTATACTATGTCGTTTTTTTCGGCTAACAACGCCTTACTAAACTATGTCGTTTTTTTCGGGCTAAAACGGCTTACAATACTATGTCGGTTTTTTCAGGCTAAAAACGGCTTACAATACTATGTCGTTTTTTTCGGGCTAAAAACGCCTTACTATTCTGTCGTTTTTTTCAGGCTAAAAACGCCTTACTATAATATGTCGTTTTTTTCGTCTAAAAACGCCTTACTATACTGTCGTTTTTTTCGGGCTAAAAACGCCATACTATACTATGTCGTTTTTTTCGGGCTAAAAACGCTTTACTATATACTATGTCGTTTTTTTCGGGCTAAAAACGCCTTACTATACTATGTCGTTTTTTTCGGCAAAAAAAAGGCCTTACTATACTGTTGTTTTTTTTCGGCTAAAAATGCCTTACTATACTATGTCGTTTTTTTCGGCTAACAACGCCTTACTAAAATATGTCGTTTTTTTCAGGCTAAAAACACCTTTCTATTCTATGTCTTTTTTTTCGGCTAAAAACCTTACTATACTATGTCGTTTTTTTCGGGCTAAAAACGCCTTACTATACTATGTCGTTTTTTTCGGCCTAAAAACGCCTTACTATACTATGTCGTTTTTTTCGGCCTAAAAACGCCTTACTATACTATGTTGTTTTTTTCTGCTAAAAACGCCTTACTATATATACTATGTCGTTTTTTTCGGGCTAAAAACGCCTTACTATACTACGTGGGTTTTTTTCGGCCTAAAAACTCCTTACTATACTATGTCGTTTTTTTCGGGCTAAAAACGCCTTATATACTATGTCGTTTTTTTCAGGCTAAAAACGCCTTACTATACTATGTCGTTTTTTCGGCAAAAAACGCTTTACTAAACTATGTCGTTTTTTTCGGCTAAAAACGCCTTACTATATATACTATGTCGTTTTTTTCGGGCTAAAAACGCCTTACAATACTATGTCTTTTTTTCGGCCAAAAACGCCTTACTATACATGGTCGTTTTTTTCGGGCTAAAAACGCCTTACAATACTATGTCTTTTTTTCGGCCAAAAACGCCTTACTATACATGGTCGTTTTTTTCAGGCTAAAACGCCTTACAATACTATGTCGTTTATTTTTCTGCCAAAAACGCCTTACTATACTATGTCGTATTTTTATGGGCCAAAAACGCCTTACTATACTATGTCATTTTTTCGGGGCTAAAAACGCCTTACTATACATGGTCGTTTTTTTTCGGGCTAAAACGCCTTACTACTATGTCGTTTTTTTCGGGCCAAAAACGCCTTACTATACTGTCGTTTTTTTGGGCTAAAAACGCCTTACTATACTATGCCGTTTTTTTTCGGGCCAAAAATGCCTTACTATAGTATGTCGTTTTTTCGGGCCAAAAATGCCTTACTATACTATATCATTTTTTTCGGGCCAAAAACGCCTTACTATACTGTCTTTTTTTTCGGGTCAAAAACGCTTTACTATACTATGTCGTTTTTTTCGGGCTAAAAACGCCTTACTATACTATGTCTTTTTTGTTGGGCTAAAAACGCCTTACTATACTATGTGGTTTTTTTCAGCCCAAAAACACCTTACTATACATGGTCGTTTTTTTGGGCCAAAAAAGCCTTACTATACTATGTCGTTTTTTTCGGGCCAGAAACGCCTTACTATATATACTCTTGTCATTTTTTTCGGGCCAAAAACGCCTTAGTATATATACTCTATTGTTTTTTTTGGGCTAAAAACGCCTTACTACACTACGTCGTTTTTTTCGGGCCAAAAACGCCCTACTATACTATGTCTTTTTTTCGGGCCAAAAACACCTTACTATACTACTGTATGTGTTTTTTCCTGGGCCAAAAATGCCTTACAGTCTCCCTGTTGCAACACACCTGATTCAAATGAACAGGTTCAATGTCAGGCTTCCACAGAGCTTGCTGATGATCTGATCATTTCAATCAAGTGTGTTGTAACCTTTTCACAAGCTTTAGTATCTCTAATTTTCAGTCAGTGGACACTTCATCATCATATCATCATAATAAAAAAGCACCCGTCGGCTGAGCTCGACTCGTGCTTTTTTATTCATTTCTCCATCCCATCCACGATCTGTGAATGTATGACCACCGTGCCGCCCCACAACTCTTGCCAAATGCCGTGGCGATCTGTGCAGTAAAGTGGTGATATGCATCAAGGAGACATAATCCGCCAAAAACCATGAAAAAGACAATAAGCCACACATTGTTTTTCGGCGACTACCATCTGTGTTTTTTTTTGTCAATTTTAAGTTCTCTCTCTCTCTCTCTCGCGCTCTCTTGACTCGGAGAGCGAGAGAGAGGGAGAGACCAATGAACACGAATGCAATTTGCTCACAGAGAGAGAGACCAATTAACATGAATGCAATTTGCTCCCTTCCTGTGGTCGAGGCTGACGGAAAGAGCGGTGTAAATCCCGAGCCGCTGCCTTCACTCAGCCTTCCGCAACCCCGCGCTGCCCGCGCCGATCCCGCTCAGGCGCCGAGCAGCTTCTTGACGAGGTAGCCCGGCATACTGTACAGGAAAAGTCCCAGCATGACGAGCAGGAGCAAGGCCAGGATGATCTTGATGATGAGCCACTTGTAGCGGTTGCACACCAGATAGCGGATGGCTTTCAGCGGGCTCAGGAACCACAGGAAGGTTGTGTCTGGCCGACTTGAATGGGGAGACAGAAGAAAGTGGGCCAATTAGCGGCGCTGGGTCGTAACCAAGTCAAAAAAAAAATCTTGACTCATCCAAGCTCTAAATTGTCCTGAATGTTAAGTGTGTTAAATGTTATTTTTCTACAGCACGAGTCCTGGAGATCCCTAACCCCAACCTGTTTTCGATGTCTCCCTCCTCCAACACACCTTATTCAAACGATCAAGCTTGTTAACAGGCTTCTGTCGAGCTTGCTGATGATTTGAATGAGGTGCGTGGAGGAATCTAAAACAGGCCTACCTGAGGGCTATCGAGGACCAGACTGCTGGTCCAAAGTATCTCGCAAGTATAAAACCCCTGATGTTCCCGCCATGATTGTAATCTGACCGATGTTTTCAATCCTACCGTGTTCATTTGATGTCCCGAATATCACAAAGCGGTGCTGTGCTTTCATGCAACGACCAGATACATCAAAGATGCGGCGGAAATAGACACACGAGGATGTGCAAAAGACTTGAAAAGGACAACTGAAAGACGCGAGGAACAAAAGATAAGGACAGAAGGGGGACCGAGCAAAGCACAGAACACAAGGAGGAGGAAGAGGTGTTTCGTGACGGGGGGTTGTAGGACGAAGACTACCGGCTCAGACACCCAGCATCTTCTTGACCAGGTAGCCGGGGATGGAGTAGAGGAAGAGGCCCAGCATGAGGAGCAGGAGGATGAGGCCCAGTGCCTTGAGGATCAGCCAGCGGTAGTTGTGCCACAGGAAGTAGCGAATGGACTTGAGAGGACCCAGGAACCACATGAAGCTTGTATCCGGGCGACTTTTTTTGGGGGGGGGGGGTGGAAAATGGGGAGGGGTGGTAGCGAGTACGCAAACACAGGAGGTGATGCCAAAGTAGAAGAAGAACGAAAGAGAAAGCATCAGTGAGGAAAGCGGTCCGACTCCCGCGTGTTGCACTGCTTTCCTCACTGAGAGAAGAACTCCTGAGCCAGCAAACTTTCAAGAGTTTAATCAGACATGCAAGCGCGCGCGTCCCGCAATTGGTTCTCGTCTTACTTTGGTTTCTCCAGCGGATCGGGCTCGTTGCGGCCGAGCCCCACTGGGATTTTCTCTGCCTCTTCTGCCGTCACCAGATGGAGTTCAGCCTCCACTTTGCCCTGTCGGGTGACAGCATCGTTGGCATTCTCACTCTCATTCACAACAGAAGATGCGACAAGAACTCGAAACTTCCATTTGTTCGGTCGTACCATATTTGGCATTCAAAGTATATTTCGCCATCTGACTCACCGTCAGCTCCATCTCGTCATTCTCATCTCGGGCCACAAATGGCCACCAACCCTTGACCCTCTTTTGCTTGAAGATGGAAACGGAGGGAAGATCCTGCTCGTTTCGGATCAAGTCGATGGAGCACTGCTTGGAGGTCTTGGCCCCGCGAGGGAAGCGATTCAGGTCCAGCTCAATGGCACCTGGAAAAGCGGTAAACGCCTCGTGCGGATGGATTCAAACTCGCAAATTCGTTCCAATTCATTTACCTACCCAGGAAGTCGTCGGCAGAGAAGTGGTCGGCGTCCCACACCTGCAGCGTGAGGCGAGCCGGAATCTTGTACTCCGTCTCGTCCCAGGAGAACATGGATTCTTTCTTGGAGATGACAATCTTCTCCTCGGCCATGAGGTAGTCGAAGGGGAAGACGAAGCGCCAGTTGAAGTTTCCCTCGCCGGTCAGGGAGTGGTAGTGGACGTCTGTGTCCTGCCTGTCTTCCTGCTGCCCCTTCAGCCACCTGTGTCGGTCGGCGAAGACGGGGGGGGGGGAAGACCGCAAGTCAGCTCCAGTTGACTGTGCTTTCGGCAAACATGCACCTCAAAAAAACGGTGACCTCGAGGACACGACAGACATTCGTTTATCAGGGACACACACACGGCTTGGCACAGATGCTCCAGTTGCTCACACCGAGGCTTGCCCACCAAATTTTTTATTTTCTACCAGGGATTGAAAAAGAGGAACTGAAGAGAATGAGGCGTATAAGAAAAACATCATCGGGTCATAATGATGTCTTTCTCGCCATCAAAAGCACAAAAGTATCGACTTTGTAGGAAGTTACAGACGAGGAGGCCGCACTCGCCAACGTTGCGCTCGGCAATGGAGCCGCTTCTCATTCGTCCAAGCATGCGACGGTCGGTTCCTCTGCATGCGCGCATGCAACAAGGCAGGACGTGGAAGTTGAAGCCCTTTTCGGATCAGACACTGCAGTGAAGGACCAAACCACAAGACTCAACGGTCTCACTATGTCGGGCGGTGTCCAAATTACGGCCCGGGGGCCACTTGCAGCTCGCAGCTTATGCTAAAATTTACATTTGACATGGCTCGCAAGGCCGAAGAAAAAAAATTCGAATGTGGTAGAGATTTGAGATATGCAAAGATATAAATACAAAAGCAAAAAATATTTCTTACTATGTTAACAGTAGCAAAATGGTTTGGTCCTGAATGTTTTTATGATTCCTTGCGTGTTGCCGATTTGAGAGGGTAAAGACAAGGAAGGCCCGTGCCAGATGGGAAAATAAAACAGGAAGTAGGATAGTCTGGAAAAGGGATGAAGTCATACAAGCCATGCGATGGTATCTTGTGTTTTGTTCTGTTTTTTTACCCCCTGACATAGATGTCAGACATCTTCTCCCCTGTCAGGAAAGCATCGTCCTCTAGAATTACGTCATCAGTGTTCCAAATAACAACACGGAGCTCAAAGCTGCACACAAGCAGAGACACGCCACAAACACCAAAGACGGACACACACGCGACAAATGGAAACAAAACAAAAAGTAGTTAACTGCAAACAAAACAGTCCACGCCACACACAGCTCGGGATGCGGCCAGGCGGGCGCCACTTGCTCAAGCTGCATCCCACTCTACGTACCCCCTGACAAATATGTCACTGGACTTTTCCCCAGTGAAGTAATCATCGTCCTCCAGTATTACTTCATCTGTATTCCAAATAATCACCCTGAGCTCATATCTGGTAAAGGGAGGAGGAAGCAACATATACACACATGTACAATATATAAACTGCCAATGTATTTCCTAATTAATTGCAGAAAAAATACCGTATTTTCCACACTAAAAGGCGCACTGGATTATGAGGCGCACCTTCAATGAATGGCCTATTTTGTAATTTTTTTTTCCAGGTATTGGATGCACTCTACAATGCATCCACTAGATGGAGCTATGCTCCTTCCGTTCGACTCGAGAGGTGTGACCACCTCCAAAAAACGTAAATTAATGATTACTTCAATGAAACGACAAAAATTGAAAATGATGCATCAAAACAGAAAATCGAGGAAATCACAAAATAAATTCTAAAGCCCCCCTACAGAATTTATTTTGGCATTTCCTTGAGCGTAGCTGCAACAGAACGATCAGATGTCAGTAAAATGTCGGAGACTGGACTGTCTCGGAAGTGTTTATTCACAAATGAGGAAATCACAAATCACTTTTAAGAAAATGGAAGACTTTTCAGTGCGCCTTTTAGTGTGGAAAATCCGGTACATTTTCAGCTGGGAAAAAAATAGAAGAAATTAACCTTTGTAACGTGAGTCCCTATGTTAAAAAAAAACAATGAAACACCCCCGCCTAAAAAATATATAATGATTTTAATATTCTGAATTTTGTCTCCAAGAATTAATTTGACCAACACTTAGAGTGGAATTGGTTTCAACGTATTTTAAATTAGATTTTGTGGATGTACTTATTTAATCCATTCCATCTATCAACCATCGCTTATCCACGGGGACAGTAACTTCGGCAGGGAAGCCTGGACGACCCCCCCCCACCCCCCGCCACTTCTTCCAACTCTTCTGGATGGGTCTTAAGGGGTTCTCAAAGGGTTTAATTCAGGCATCACATGTGCGATATTCCAAAACACAGCAGGCTTACCTTTTAGGCTTCCGTGGCGCTATCTCAATTGCGGGTCCGGGAGCCGGTGTGTCCATCGGAAACATGTCCACCCACATCTCGATACGACCCTTGATCACATGGTGGCGTCGGTCAAATTGAGCGTGCGCTTTTATAGATTCGATTTCCTACCTGTTCGATGCCCGGTTTATCAGGGTTCAGCAGGGGTCTGGTCTCAACGTGTTCCGGAACGAGTCGGCAACCCACTCGCGGGATCTCCTCCCAGTGGTTCAGCACCATCAGTGCTAAATGCTCCTCCGTCTGCTTCTTCAGACCTTTCAGGTGGAACGCAGCCAACATGTTAGAAATCCTTGGCACGATGGTTCGTTATGCCATCATGTCGGACCATTTTCATCCTCGATCTCGGTTGGTCCCACGAAGGTGCGGTTGGCCACCTTGACTTTCCCTCCCGGGCCATACTGAGGGGCGTCGATCTTGCCTTCCTTACACAGCCTTGCGAGGATCTGGCTCGGCTTCAAAGGATCCCGCCAAATATTGTACCCATGGCTATTGTAGGCCAAAACACGTAAACAGTTGTATCAGTTCCACTTAGCGTATTTTCCACACGAAAAGGCGCACTGGATTATGAGGCGCACTTTCAATGAATGGTCTATTTTGTAATTTTCTTCATATATTGGACGCACTGGATTATAAAACGCAATCTACAATGCATCCACGAGATGGAGCTATGCTCCTGACGTTAGGCGTTCCTGACCGCCTCCGAAAAACGTGAATTAACGATTACTTCAATGAAACTACGAACATTGAAAATAATGCATCAAAAGAGAAAATCAAGTGAGGAAATCATAAATTCTATAGCCCCCTGCCCCACAGAATTTATTTTGTGATTTCCTCATTTGTGAATACAGTACACAACAAAGGAATAAATAACACTTCTGAGATTGTTCTGTTGGAGCTGCGGTTAAGGAAATACCAACAGAACGATCACATGTCAGTAAAATGTAGGAGACTGGACTGTCTCATAAGTGTTTATTTTTTCCTTTGTTGTGTATTCACAAATGAGGAAATCACAATAAATTCTGTAGGGGGGGCTACAGAATGCATTTTGTGATTTCCTCAATTGATTTTCTCTTTTGATGCATTATTTTAAATTTTCGGAGTTTCATCGAAGGAATCTTTAATTTCCGTTTTTTGGAGGCGGTCATGAACGCATCTCAAGTGGAACGGAGAAAGAGAAGGCAAGTGTGTTTATTGAAAAAAATTCTGGCAAAGATACACTACCCACCACTGTTTTAACTCGCATTTCTCAATCGAGCGCTTACAGAGAGTAGGCAGACGAGATGCCACAGGTGGCTCTGTATTTGCTGTAGAAGCGATTCTCCAAGTCGATCTTGGTCTCTCCGATCAGATCGTCAGTGCCGACAAGATCCCAGTCATATATGGACACCGTAAGCATGGACTCTATCGGGAATGTGGCTTCGATATCGAAGGACCTGTGAGGTGAAGGTGGGAAAATGACACATTGATTGAATATGGGGCAGGGCAGACATGTGGAAAAGTGTCTGACAGTTAGGAATCCAAATCTGGAGTGACTCACTTGCCAAACACAGGATTGAGCTGCTTGGAGATGTAGTTCTCTTTGTCCTTGACCTCAGATTTTCCCAGCTTGATGACGACGTACGGGTCTGCCTTCCCGTTGATGTCCGCGGGATGAAGATCCGTGGCCTGAAGACGAAGACAGTTCAGATCAGATGACTCAAATTGACCTCCATTTCAATTCTAAGTAGCACGCAAACGTACCCTGACCACATATACCCGGACGAGCACGTTGATGGGGTCGTTATGAGGAATGCTCTGGAACATGCCCATGTTTGGATCGAATCCCACGTCTCTCGTGATCTCCTCAGACAATGGCAGCTTGTACATGCACAAGGAACCCTGAATAGGGAACGGAAACATCGGTGTTATAAAATGGACTGGCTTTGATTCTGAACTTCAAAACACCTTAAACCGTCCCACGATGCGGTCATCATCCAGAGCGTGTTCATCATCATCCCCGGCTTTCCCTCTATACAGGTTGAAAGTATGCAGCCAGTCTTCAAAGTCGCCGTATTCGGTCTCGAGTTCCTTGTTGTACACCTGTACGCGTCCAACAAGACAATGTATGTCTCGCTTGTATTAGTTTTGATGATAAACTGTTTGCTGTTTATCTGTAAAATTTCCTAAATGAATGTTAATAAATGCTGAATAAATAAAGGGAGTTCCGCAAGGCTCCGTTTTATGATCCATGTCGAAACACCACTGTAACATACCATCAACTCATCCACTTTGGATTTAACCGTTCGTTTCTCAGCTGCGTCCACAGCGTGACACCTTTTCTTGTCCTTGGCACTCCTCTTCTCCTTGTTCCTCTCCCTCATCCTGGAGCCTTTCCGAACAAGGTCATCACATTTGATATCTGAGCGGAGGGTTGAGTGGAGGTGGAAGTGTACATGGTGTTTCCATGAGGTGACTCTTTGAAAGTCAATTGCATGACAAATGATGAAATTCCAAGCGGTATACAAGATTGCTACTGTCATACTTATGAGTATGGCACGGAATGAAATGACACGGAAGACTGTTTATGCTTTAACACAATCCGTTTTGGTCAAGGTTGAATTTGCTCCGCATGGTTGGTTCAATTGGCACAATTCCATTTTCCATCACCAAAACTCAGATCCATACCTGCTGCTTCAGCTGCAATTTCCAGGTCTTCTCGCTCCTCTACTTCGGCCTGAGCTGCTTCCTGAGCTCTGAGAGTCTAAAGGGACGTTTTTTTTAAAAAAATCCTTATTTATGCATGTGTCAGGACAAAATTGGATCACGCAATCTTGCACAAACCTCTTTCAGTGTCTCAATGGACGCAAAATATTTGGACCACCAATCCAGCACGCTCTCGTCCGTCTCGTCCTCTTCATCCGCTGCGCCCTTCTTTTTCTTTTTCTTCTTCTTTCTCTCTTTGTCACTTTCTTCTTCAAGCTGCACACCCCAATTAAAAATGTCAGTCACTCATCTTTTTTTACGCCATATAACCACAGCAAGAATGTATTTCATAGCTCGCGAGCACTTACCATGTCAACTTTTACGACAGCATCAGATGTCTACCAATGGGAAACCCCACAGGGATTATTAATAATGCGTGCAAGGGAATGACCAGCATATATGGTGGTACCATGATTTACAGGATCGAATTCAAATTATTTTAAACCGACGTTAAGAGTGCGTGGTTAGAAAAAAAAGAAATGCATCAAAATACATGCAGTGAGAAGAGAAAATGCAAGCATCAAACACAAATGCACCCGTACGCCACTTTCACGGCAATTTACCACGTGAACCACTCTTAAAGTCACATTGGCTCGCAACACAAAGCAAAAACAAAGAAAAAAAAACGCAGCTTCTGCTTGGCACTGTAAAAATGTGTATTTTGGAGCATTTGTAAAGTCATGGCACCACTTACAATGCAGAGCTTGGTCTTACAGCATCTAACTTGACAAGCGTGTCCATTTTCCGGACGGCGGGTTCCACGGAGTCCACGTGGACGATGATTTCGCCTGCGGAGCGGGAGAGAGCGCGCGAGGAAGCACTGGGTGAAAAGCCATGCCGGGAGCCGCCATTGGTCAGGACCATGTAGCCATTCATTAATTTAGCTGTTCCGATGGAGCCAGGCCACCCCCCACCGACCCCCCACAAAAAAGTGGATAAAGACACCGCATGGGTGGCAGGAGGACAGAAGAGGACAGTTGATGATCCGTGACAGAGGGGGGAAAAAAAAGGAGAAAAGACAAGCAAAGGTCAAATAATGAAACATTGAGAAGCCCCAACAGCCCATAGCAAGGAATGAAATAAAAGTTCGTGAAGGATGGTTTTATTTTTGTATTTTTTACAATGTCAGAAGAAGACCAAGAGTGTTCCCCAGGGATCTGTTTTAGCTTCCATAATATTTTTCTTCCAAATGTACAGTATCTATAATTTGCATCGTGCATGTGATCTTTAGTACCTGCGCTGCCCCAGTGACTGGACGTCTTGTCGGGAGCGCAGTAGAGAAAACGCCGGAGACACGTGACCGCGTGCGAACCAACGAGAGCATAGCGACCGAACGCTCTGCAGTCCACCACCCTGATGTTGAGCGGAGGGTGCAGGAGCTCATTTTCAGGGAGGTCCTAAAGTAAACAAAGATGAATCAATGCCAATTTATATTTCAATCTTTGGAGAACCGATACTCACCACCTCAAACCATTTGACCAACGTGCTGAAATTTGGGTTCTTCTTGTAGTTTGGAATGAGGACGGACTGAACGCCTCTCCCAGCGCACTCGATGTCCACGCGAGGTCGATCCACCTGGGCCAGGTTGACCCTCTTTAGGTCCCTTAAGCCCCAAAACAAGACCTGGAGCGGATGAAAGCAATCTTCTTGAAATGTTGTTATAAAATCCAAGATGTTCGATAAATCTCACCTCGATGCGGTAGCGACTCAGGACTGGTCGGATCCCCAATGGAACTGGGGTAATTGGGCCTCGCTCGAAGTCGGTCGGTCCTTCCAGCGGCGGAAGATCGGTCGCCCCTCCTTGACCAATCTAACGGGCGTTCATTTAAAGTGGTTCAATACTTTTTGATTCCCGCGTGTGTGACATCGCAGATTTTTTGACCCTCAAGAATTTTGGTGGTCGCGTAGGTTTTGAGTGATGCAGTGCAGAAGTGCAGAAGCTAGTCATAGCCAAGCACCTGCATTGAGTTTAGTTTTTTTTTTTTTAACATTCGCAGATTAATATTAGCTAATCAAATTGTCTTCTAATAAGTAGCATCGTGTTCTTGACCTTCTGCGAGGTGAATCTCTTAAGTGTCTGGCTGACAGTAACCAAAGTGCGGCGAAAGGGATGAAATGAGAAGAGCACCTTGATCTGAGGAACAGCAAAGTTATGGACAGTGATCAGAGCTCGTCTAAGCTCCTCGCCGTCAAATG
Organism: Hippocampus guttulatus; assembly: GCF_054856545.1. NCBI lineage: Eukaryota > Metazoa > Chordata > Actinopteri > Syngnathiformes > Syngnathidae > Hippocampus > Hippocampus guttulatus. The sequence goes on along the minus strand of NC_141283.1, from coordinate 904,348 downwards.
GGATCTGGAGGAAGAACGGGTGATTCACAAGAGCGGGGGGGGGGAGGGGTAAAGGGCGACGGGACACCCAGCAGTTCATTTTAAATGGAAAAAGTGAGCTTTGAAAACAACATCGGGCGAGTCCGATTCGGAAATTAGTAAGGGGGAGAAATGGAAGATAGAAAATGGAAACCCATCCGTGGAGGTTCCGGTGCCCCAAAACTGATCTCAGGTTGCGATTTACCTGGAGGAGCTCAAAGGCAGCCAGCAGTTCTCCAGCAGTGCAGTTGCCTCTGTAAATCTGAAAGTACTCCAGCTGCGGGGGAAACCTCGGGGGGGCGTAGTGCTCCTCGCACATCTTGATGGCGGGCTTGGCGAAGGTGCGACCGATGAACTCCGCCTTGCCCTGCTCGTGGCGATGGGCAGTGGGAGACAGTCACAAGGGATAAGCCAAGGGAGTTAGGATGAGGAGGATGCGGGAGGGTGCAGTTTCCACTGAGACCCCCCTTTGATGACAGTGTTGGGTTAGAGTGTCAGACTTTGAATATTCCCAAAATTGCCAATATTGCCAAACTACTGGCATAGATCAATGAGAAATATTAATGTACTGAATACTAAAACAGTTTTTTTGTTTTTTTTTTGCTGCAAGGAGAGGTGCTACTGCAGCAGTTCACGCTACATCAGACCCTGATTCAAATTAGGGTGATGATTTCACACTCTTATTTGAGCACGGACAGGAGGGGGAAGTGAGGTCAGAACGGAGAGGCAAAAGACTTTCATGAGCACAAAGAGTCAAATGTTGCTTCCTCTCTGATGTAACCGAGCGCCAGTCCTACCACTGTGTCTTGGTCGTAAATTTCCACCACAATGATCGGCGGGTCGTCTCTGAGCTCGCCGGCTTCCCCAAAGAGTTCCACGTTGTCGAAAACCAGCAGCTGGTCCCAAGTGGGACACAGGGTCTCGCTCAGAACCTGCAGGACATGCTGTTGAGATTCCCCCGTGACACAGAAGTTCACAATTTACGAGACCCGCAAAGGTTTTACCTCGGTGACCTGACTATGTGTGGAGAAAAAGACTCTGGCGAAAGGGTCGGAGAGGCCGCTGCTGTCGGCGGCGAACAGGCTTCGCGCTTGGTACATGTGCGCTCTCAGCTGGAAGACCTGTTTCACTGTTGGACGCAACAAAGGCGTCAGCTCAAAAAGCAGCCGATTGGAAATCCGAGTGCGCACTTACTGTTATACACGAGGCTGACAGGGGGCGCAGAGTGAAGAGAAGGAGCCGTTTTAGCAGCTTTGACTTCCTCAAAACCGTTGGGCAGACCACTCGTGAATTCTTTCCTTTGCTTATTGAGACCGAGCCACAGGTACAACTCCAGCTTAGCCTGAACGGTCCAACCGGCTGGGCCGAAACCCTTTTTACCAGGCAGCTGTGGTGAAAACAGAGTCCCCCCCCCACCACCGGTAAAAAGCAAATGAACGATTAGTCTTCTTGCAGGCTCACTCACAAAGCATGTGTGTGCCGGCGACGACATACCTTCAGAAAGACAGCTTTGACTTTCCCGCAGTCTTTTCCCGTCTCCTCATCCACCAACGAGTAAAGGATGTCTTTGGATGGGAGGCGGGCGTACGCGATACGTTTATGGTTGCTCATCATCCACACGAAAACATCCGGGATGCTGTGTTGTGGCTGGACAAGAAGCATATCATGACTTTTTCGTGGGCTTGGAGGATTTCCCAGGTGACTTTTGCATAAGAGGCTGAGTACACTCTGGACTTGTTACAAATAATGTGCAGGAAAGTGTTTACTTTGTTATTTCCCATTGCCAAAGCTGAATTTTCACCAAATGTATTCGTTTGACAGCTGCCCCTGGCGAGTACACTTTGTAGATTCGCGGCAAATGAGCTCAACTGGTTTCTGTTCCGCCTTCAAATGTGTACCTCATCGGCGAGGAAGCGAAGCCTCAGCAGGAAGTTTTGCACCAGCTTTAATTTGTCTTTGACTGTGTTTTTCTTCACTTGCGTCCTCATCTGTTTGGCCTGCTGGCTCATGTTGTCCTGCGGAGCAAAGTGAGCAAAAAACACAGCTTAATGGAGACCGTTGTCCGGTGTTCCATCGAAGCATCCCATTTTTTCCCATGCATGCTCAGACGCATGCAAAATCAAAGGGAACACCGCAACAACTTTGCAACATCGTTACCATTTCTCTCATGCAGGACTTGAGTCTTTCCCGATCCAGTTTGGTTCTACCCTCCTGGTTTAAGTCCTTGTTCGCCAAAGTCACAAAGCGACTGGTGAAAAAAAAGCACAACATGTACAATAATTGTTTAAGACCATGACTCGGCGTTTCTCAGCAGATCATCTCCAAGAGGCGCCAAAAGTACTCTCAACACCCTCACAAAAGATTAAACTTCACACCGATGTAAATTTCTTGTGCTATACAATACTTGTACTTTTGCATGATGGCAAAAAAAATGTTTCATGGTGCCCCGGCGCTGACCTGCAGCCGACGCTCAGTTCCTCAAGAACTCCCCTGAGTCGGCGCTCCGGAAAGGCCTTCTCTGTCTTAATGATCTCCTGAACATCATTGAGGCCCTCCTCCTGCGCACCCCAAACACAAAACAGAGAGCGGACTATGCGACACAAATTCTTCTTCTCTTCGGCGGCTAGTTAATGATCATGCACGGGGGGTTCAAAAGTGATGCTATTGGAAACACAATTAGGGGAAAAAGTGAGATGGCAAAACGGAGCGCTGACCAGCTTGTCGGCAATCTTGTCCATCATGTTGGAGTTGTACAGTCGTCGTCTCTGGTCCTGCCACCAGCTCTTGATGTACACGCAGGGTTTCTTCTCAAAGTAGGGAAGGTGAAAGTAATTCCTGTCAGGTTCCGAAAGGCAAAAAATGCCTCTTGTTGGTTAGTTAGTAGGGGGGAAAAAAAAAATCCTTATGTCACTCGCACATTTTTCTATGTTTGTCTTCGGGATTAATTGATCGTCTATTCAACTGGATCGCAATGGAATGAATCCCACATCCGAGAATCCCAAAATTTGTCATTTTACGATATTTCCCACAAAACAGGAAGTGGTTCGATAGCTAGCAAATAGCCAAATTTCAATCACTTTTGTAAGTCGATTTTTTTTTAAACTAAATCTCTTTCCATTATCGTCAAGATAGAAATACTCAGCCAGCCCGACGAAGCTGCAATAAATGAGTCCCGTCCGTCTTTTTTGGTTCCAAATGCAGAGCCAATTCACCCCAAATAAGAGAACTTACTTTTTTTTAAGGGAGTCTCTTTCACCTTCTAGTATATGGGAAGAGAGATATCTTGAGAGACATCTTGATCTGACCTATCTGTGATGACGGGCCTCATGAGGGGCGTGCAGGAGACCGACTCCAGGCCGCCTTCCTCATCCGCCTCGTCTTCGCTGGAGTTTTGGATGAGCTCGCTGTCTTCGTCGTCGTCCTCGCCGTCCTTCTTCTTCCTCGACCAGGACGGCTTGCTCGTGCCGTCTATCTGGTTGCCATAGTTACCTTTGTTGGGAGTAGATCATCGCATCGCTTCCAAGGTTCAATCTTCCTACTTCTTGAGCTTCAACAAGATGAAAGAAGGACTACTTTACCGATCGTGATCTCGAAAGTAATCGGCTTGTCACCAATCTTTCGGTCAATCATGGTGGCCTCCAGGAAGGCTCCGAAGAGGAAGAACTCTTCCGTCTTGCCCGTGGCATTCTGGCAGGAAGAAGGAAACATCCTATTTTTATCCTTCAATTCAATAATAGAATTTTATTGCAGTGTTATGGCGCCACTGGAGGGGTGTGGGGGTGTTCCAGAAGGGTCCCGTGAGCTTTCAACTGTTCATGAAGTCGCTTTACCCTCACCTCCGAGATGTTGGCGATGGAATCCATCTGCACCTCGGTGGAGCTGAGGATCTCCGGGGAGGTCGTGTCCAGGATCTCCACGGCGACAGACAGCAGCAGACGGGCTCGGAAGGAGACGCCCTCGCCCAATCCATCGTTCAGGTCCTGGTGCTCGTCCATCAGGGTGTACTGGCGTGTTGAGCCGTACATATTGGCCCAGGCCGGACCCAAGGTAGGCAAGAACCCTTGATTACATACAGGAGCAAGGAATTACATACATGAGGTCAGGAATTAGGATGCAAACCAGCACAACGACTACATGTACACCGACAGCTAAGCAACACCGATGAGCAAATAACGCTCTCCGTCGGACGTACCTTTGTCGCCGTCATTGGATATTTTGCGCAGGTCAATGAAGTGGGTTCCGATGGCGACGTCGTTCACCTTATCCGAGTCACGGATTTGGACCTTCATCCGTTTGCAGAGCGGAGGGAAGAGCTCGGTGAAGACGATTTGCTCATTCCAGACGGGTTCGTAGCTGCTTTTCTGCACTGAGGTCTTCCCCTGTGGACAGTGCACGCTTTGAAATCCGAGGTGGATTTTCCATCAAAATCAGGACTGTTGAGGCAGGCAGTAATATTCGGACAAAGGCAGTGGGACACTGAGCTTTTTCCACTCATAGAAATTGATTAAAACATTTTTGTGAGTCCAAATTTCTCAGTAAAGTGAAGACTTAAGATTCAGAGGGTCCAACCGAATCCTTGAATGACAAAAAAATGATCAAGGGGTCTGTCCCATTACTTTTGTCAAGCAGGTAGTGAGCCCAACCATTGAAGAAATTTACTTTCTGCCCAGAAAAGTGCACTTGAACGTAAGGATCCACCAGGTCCCGATTTTCTCCAATGAGGGCCTTCTTCACGTTCGCCATGATGTTGGTGTTCATCTTGGGCAGGCCTTCGGCGCGGTAGACTTTCACGTAGAATCTCGCCCACTGACGCTCCGCCGGAATCCCTTCGGGGAGAAGCAGGTTCCTGAAAGATCGAGAATAAAGTTTCACTCCCGCTCATCGGTGGTGGCGACAACTATCCCGCCTACCCCTCGATGTCATCCTCATCGGTCTCGTTGGCCTTGTGCGGAGTCTTGATGTTGTCGCCTTTGCCCACCACGGCGATGTCGCATTTCAGGTAGCCTTTGCATCCCGCCGTGATGTCAACGGGGTCGGACAGGATGGCCCACTTGTGGTAGAATTGGTGCTCTGGGATTTTAAACCAAGGGACGTTTTCATCGCATCTCCACACTTTTGTGACGTTTAAATCAGGCCGGGCATTCCGCGACACTTTTTGTCTGAGAAAAATATCTTTAGTTCCTCGCCTACCGGGCTGACAGTAAACAGTCCCAACGTCCATCTTGAAGGTTCCGACCAGCGTCCCGCTCCGAAGAAGGTTTTTAGAGTGGATAACCTGACGCGACGGCGAATGAAGTAAGAACACAAGAGAGCAAAATCCAGAAGAAATGATCAGTCGGAGAAAATGAATGATTTTACAGTTACAAAGCTTGAGACGTGGTCCTTACCGAGAGCTTAATGATCTTGTCAAACATGACATCGGGGGGGACGTGGAAGTCGAAGACAAAGTACTGCAGAGAGAGGAGAAAATATGAGGTTGACGAGGGGAGATCATGTCATACCATGTGAGCGCTCCGTAGACATCAATGCAGCGTTCAAAGGCAGAATTGAGCCGATAGTAGGAGCTGTGATCGTGATCTTTCCATAATGGTGTCAGCACTGAGTGTGGGGGGTCAGTCTGGGAATAACATTCATCAAAGAAGCCAGCCAAGTGAGCCAGTTTGCTCTCATAAGTAGTCGGTGTCGTCTCCTTTCATAGCGCCATAGATATCCAGGAATGACAGAAAGCTCAATCGAATGCTGAAAAAAAAATAGTCTTGGAGAGCTGCCAGAGCCGTTATCCTAATAGGTTTAGTTTTCCGATTTGTGTGTCCGCAGGGGTTTTTTGTCACAGACAAAAGAATCGATCGCAAGACAAACTGTCACTTCTTCTCTTTTTTGCTGCCTGTTGAAATTTTCACCCGTCCAGCGTCAGCCAACAAAGCCCGCATTTTCTTGTCGCGAAATGGAAAGTTTCGCTATTTACATTTTGGTATTTATTTAAACCCTGGTGGAGATTGCTAAAAAAATTTTTTATAAAAATGTATCGAATGCTTTTTGTATCCACTCAAAGGACATTTGCATTTCCCTGCCTCTTAACTCATTCACTCCCAAAGACGTTTTTAAACGTCCTTTCAGACTTGGTCTAGAAGTGGCTGGTACTGAATTGAGTTAAGTTGGTTGTGCCTGTGAGGACGCAATTAATTCACTGACAAAAACAATCAGTGATTCGTGTTTTATGGGAACTCATCACGCTGTCCGTTTATGGCGCGCGGAGACGGTCTGTGTCACGCTACAAAAGTTTCGCCAGGCTCCACGCCCGCGTCGCAGTCCGAAAGGCGTTGAAATCTCACCTCGTTGTAGTAGGGGCAGTTGGTGGACTCCTTCATGGACGTGTACTTCTTGTCATCGCCGATCTCCACGCATACCACCGGGTCCATGTTGAGGCCAATGAGCTGGCGGGCCTCGATGATCGTGATGCTTATCTGATGGCGAGACGAGAATTCGTCAGGGCTGACCAGCTGGAACATGAGCGTTTTCAATAAAGCGCACGAGTCATTACCTTCGACGTAATCGAATGGTACCCCCCACCCCACCCCCTCATTCTTTGCTTTTCACAGACTTCCATTTTAACCGTGACATCTCCCGAGGCTAATACAACATTTGAAAGGCAAAGCTCGTCTAGCTGCAGGTATCTCTTTGGTATAATTAACCTTTAGATAAGAAGAGAGGTAGACATAAAGGCTGGATGGGGAAAGCATTGACAATAACAAGGTAAAGGTTTGTTGCTGTGAATCATCTCACTGCTCTCATGTGACGCATATTTGAAGATACGACCGCTGCTTTCGCAAAAAAAAACAAAACAATCGGGGCTCTCCTGAAAGTTGCAAAGGTGTGATTTACTTTGAAGCCGTCGTGGACAATGTGTCGCTGTAAAGCTCGGTTTTCGAAAAAAGGCAGCATCTGGCGTTCTTTCAACACTTTCAAGAGTTAATGTGTACAAGTAGCAGACGTCATGGGCTCCCACCAAATAGCATCCATTTTGGTGGAAAAACAAAAGTGACAATGACCATATTTGGATATAGTTTTGTGACAAAAAGAAGCGAAAATAAAACTATTATTATTTTGAAGTAAACATTTGTACAATGAGTGTATTGTTTGTCCGCACAGCTCTGAAAAGTACAGTAGCACAACAACTGTCCTAGCTAGTCTACAATATTAAATAGTGAGACAATAGTGCCACAATTCCTCCCCAATTCTGTCTTATTCAAGAGTTTAAGGCTAAATCAATACATTGTGTCACATTGCTAAAAAACAGATGAGCTAGCATGTTCGCCAAAAAGGCAAACCTGGTAATCCACCGGTCGTCCAGAACTCGGTTCCATCTTGATGTCTGGTTTGGATCTGCAAAAACGAGCACAAACATCCCCCCCCCCCCCCCCCGATTCATTAGTTCATTTGTATTTCACTTGATGTTGATATCTGCGTTTATGCACAATGTTTTTGGCGATGTAGAAAAAGTCGAGACCTCTTATTGGATATGTTGGTGGTGACAGCAGTGACAGAGGCCAGAGAAACGGCATCCGGTTCCAACATTCCGGCGAGACGCATCGCCTTCTTGTCCAGGTCGTCCATGTTGAGCACTGCTGGCTCATCTGAGTTATTACAGAGAAAAAAAAAATATTTTTGTATGTGAAGAATTCTTTTGAAATCGTCACAGAATGGGTTGTGCTTCAACGTTGGTAGCGTCGTCTATATTTCAGTGGAGCCTTGACATCTAAATGTTGCTGGGACATGTGCCTGAATTAAAAAAAAAAAAAAAAAAAAAGCTGAATTGGTCTCAAGACTTGTTCTTTTACCTTTCTTGTAATCGTCTTTGGAGCTCCTGATCTTGCCAAGCTTCATGGCCGCAAACACTCCTTTCCCTGATCTGACAATGGCACAAGAGGTTAGTGATATCACGAACAGGCGCTCGATTCTCCAAACAAGCGCCCTTCGAGGTCACTTTCAATCACTGGGCCCAACGCCACCGGAGTGACTAACACTGATGGGGAGGCAACCAAACACCGGCAAGTCAATCATAGCGACGTGGAAGTCCAGCCAGGCCAACGCTCGAGTTCGTCACACCGGCCCACGATCGATCAAAGCCCCGCGGACAAAAAAAAAAGGTGTCCAGTTACCCAACTTTTGTTGTATCTGGATCACATTTCTCGGCGACGACAAAGACTTGTGATGTCACCGGCGACAGCCCACAAATGAGCAGCCTGAATAATTAAGAATGGGTGTGATCATCCCATCCAATTTTCGGGGGCTGGGCTATGGATGCACGTCAGCAAATTTAATGAATGCGCTTTTGCCTTTGTAGCATCAAGCGTTCACAATCGGTAGACTTGATCTGGATCCTGTTTCTGCTGTCATCCTCGTCGCCAGTGTGGAAAAAAACAGGCGGAAAGTTGCGCTGGCGTTCAAAAGCACACTTTTTGAGAATACCGATGCGTCCCAATAAATAAGAATATCGGTGCAACTTTTCAGTGGCCTTTCAACCCCCAAAAAGTGAAACTCAATTGGCAGAGTCAAATGGGGGGTTTTTTGGAATGATTTCATCTTAGAACTAAAGAAAATGGCCAACTCGACACACTACTCATCTAAATAACTTCACGTCTTGAAATCAAACATTATCAGTGTCCCGGCTTGTTCGACAGTATCATTCATCGCTCACCGCGGCAACAATGAAGGCGTTGATCTCCTCAACGTGTATATATATATATATATATATATATATATATATATATATATATATATATATATTGCATCGGTTAGAAAAACAGACAACAAAACAACCAAAAGAGCATCGTATGAAAAGACAGTGCGTTGGTTCACATACATACCGACGACACGAAACACTTCCGTCTACTCAATGAAGGTCCAGTCCTTGTGAACTTATTTGAGTGTGATATTTGTCATCAGCCGAGCGCTGCGGGTCTTAAAAGAAGCGAGCCGGTGAGACCGATGGGCGGGTGACGCACGGATGGAAGGAAGGAGGGGGCACATGGAGGGAGGGCGCGAGGGATGTGGCGGCATATTATTGGGGATAGTGTTCCCGTCCAAGTCATTAAAAGTAGACTAAAATGCATCTCTCATATCATCGGACAAAAAAAAAAGGACATCAAAGTGCCCACCCAGAAAACAGGCGAGCTGTTCGGCCATGTGGGCACTTTCCAGCGGCATTCTTTGGTAAACAATTCGTACAAGTGAGAGCTCGCTGATGCATCGTCACCGTCATGGCGGAGTTGTAAACCAGAGGAGGTAAATGTTTTGGCGACTCCAACTGTCTTAACTCATTCAGTACCAGTCCATTCTAGACCAAGTCTGAAAAGACGTTTAAAAACGTCTTTGGGAGTGAATGAGTTCATTCTTTCTGGCGACGTTCCAATTTGGGAGCCGCCATCACGTGCGCTCGCTCGTGCACGTTGGGACTCACTTTCTGAACGTCGGTATGGATCCCTGCAACGATCGTTTTGCAGACGCCCCGGAGCCGCGGCTGTGCCCAGACAGCAGGCTGTCCGTCTCGAACGTAAACATGCCGTCGCGGTCCTCTGGAACATCCAGATGCTCGCCGTGGCTCCACAGGGCCGCCGTGCCATCCATCGGCTGGTATCTGATCTCGATGGTAACGCTGGTCTGGAACCCAGAGAAGGGGGACGTGGTGAACTTGCATTTATGAAGGAAGACTCACCCTTTCACGCACCCTGTAGCCCAAAGGTGTCAAACTCAGACCGTGGAGGGCCGCTGGCCTGCATGTTTTCCGAGTCTGCCTGTTGCGACACACCTGATTGAAGTGATCAGATCATCAGCAAGCTCTGCGGAAGCCTGACTTTGTAGCTGTTCTTTTGAATCAGGTGTGTTGCAACGGGGAGACTTGGAAAACATGCAGGACAGCTGCCATCCAGGACCGGAGTTTGACACCTATGCAAGTGGAACCTGAGAACATGATAAGCTGTCCCTGAAAGGGTTCATCGACTTCAAATCATGGATTTATTGTCGCCGAGACTAGCTTTTAAAATCAACAAAAATCTGTACTTTTTTTGGGGGGATTTATTTCTTTCCACATTAAAAGTCAAAGATAATAACAATAAAATTAATATCCGATTTTGGCAGATTTTTCTCCTGTTGTGAAGCAAAGCAAATAAAGGATGATGTTTTGTTCTGTCTGTAAGTTGTAGTAAACATTGAGGAAAAAAAAAAGTTATGTTATTCATTCTGCATTTTTTTTCCTCCAACTAATCGGCCGATGAAGCCGTTTCTGAATTTGATCCTGCCAAACGGAATCATTCTAACAAAAATCAGTCAGGCCTGAGAAATGATTCTAAACTGCTGCATTTTCCAAGTTAAACATGATTGACTCCGTGTTTTTTGCACCACTCCCGCTGATATATTTCTGCCTTTCATTTCAAGCTGTAAAAAAATGTGCTTTGTTTTTTCCAAATGTATCTGCTGCGCGATTCTTCCCGACCCCGTCGCAGTTGCACATCATTTAAAGCAGCTTAAGGCGAACTCCCGTCTGAATATCTGATTGAATGCATTTAATGACGTGTGAAAAAAAACATCTTTCGTCGGAGGACACGGGCCCCGCTGGATGCTGTAAATCATCTCTTCGATGCCTGCTCGCTGAAATTTGGTTCAGTCTCGTTTCAATTTCTTCTTCAGAATAAATGGTGTAGACATCATTTTTCTTCTGTACCCCTTTGGGGCATTTTTTGAGGGTGGTGGTGGGGGTGTCAATATTCTTCTGTTAATTTTTGATGAAAGCCAATTTATTGCAAGCAGAAAGACGGATGAGAGCAGCGCCGGAATGCATTCTTTAGCGCTTCCCGGGCTTCTTCCTCATATTCTCACAGGGTCATCAGTCTGGTTTTTATTTTGTGTTGCTACAGCAACCACGCCAGGGTGCAAAGCGGCAAAAACAAAAGCATTCAACCTTGAGTCTGCTTTCCGCGCAGCCTTCGAGTTCTTAATTGTCTGGATGCGCGCATGGAGCCACTTTATGCGTTCATGTTAAGTCTTAGAAGAAAAGAAATAAAAAAGCGCTCCCGCGGCGTGCGTTCTCGTCTGAAAAACATCACATCAGCACGCCCGCATCCTCCATCACAACTCCGCACCGCCGCAAGGCCTTCAACACCCCCTTCCCCCCCACCCCCCAATTCACAGCCGCCATCTCACGCTAATCTTTGGTCCTTTGCAGCGCTAAAATAAATAAAGAAATAAAGTTTCCCTCAAGAGCTATAATTACCGGTTAGTGGAAAGATACAATTCAGCCGTATGTCGCCTAGAGACCAATCCATTTTTACTCGGTTCAAACGTAATGAAAGTGCTCCTCTTGCGCTAACGCCTGATCTTTCTTGTGTGCGACCTCAAGAGCAAAACTATTCCCGAATCCGGACTCACGTTTAGGGACGTGTTGTTATCGTCTATGAGTGTGTCGGTCAGCTCAAGCTGCCCTTCCTCCGCCACCTTCTGGAGCACCATGCAGAAAGTCCCCACCAATCTGCAGAGGGGGTTGAAAACATAACAAATCCATATGCGCCGTTCCGTATTGACGTCCTCCATCACGAGTGGCAAGGACGTCGAATCATTCTTACCGGGGGGGCATTTTTCATGCTTGTGCGTTCAAACCTTATGTGGGGTGAAAGCGAAGAGTGTGGCAGTTTGTCGAGACTGTTAAAAGCATAAATAAAGTGTACGTTTTAAAAAAAATAACACTACAGCTCTCCCTTTTTGGAGCTGCAACATGTATCTTTATCTATTTGAGCTATATTAGCCTACTATCAAAATCTTTTTCCATTTTCAAACATTTTTTTTATAAAGCTCCAAGGAGCTACTAGATGTCGCTAAAGAGCCGCATGCGGCTCTGGAGCCGCGTGTTGCCGACCCCCGGGCTGGAGGCTTTGCTGCACATTTTGATCCAGCGTCGAGAAATGTTTTGCCCGTTTGACAAATCCTCGCCGAGGCTTGCCATGCACCACAGCCAAAGCAGACGGCGTTGTCAATGCCTGCTGAAACTCGGCTTCTTATTGCCCGCGTCAAGCAGTCCTCATTGTGACACACGCTGATCCCGCTGCGAATCATTCCTTTTTCGGCTGCGTGGTTGACTGCGTCCTGAGCCCATCGCGACTTTTCTTGCTTAACGGGGGTTGGAAATGTCAACGTACACAGATGCGTTTGAAAACAAAGAGGATCACAAAATTCACGAGAAAAGAACCTACTCAATATAATTAGAAGACTGATTTGTAGAGGTTATTTAATTCGGGTTCGAGAAGCATAATTGAGCCTTTGTTTAGAAGACGACTACTTTTCTATTTCAAGCACGGAAATGGCAAAGACAGTTAATTCCCCAAAGCCTTCAACATGTTATGTGCACACACGGATGAGCTTTACTTGCTGATGACTTGTGATAGATTAAGACACCTCGATTTGGGTTCATAATTAAAATGAATAAAAACCTTCTTGTCCTGCCTCACCCCCCCCCCCCCCCAAAAAAAACATGGCTTCATTGCTCCCAAGCGGATAATTAGTAATAAACGTACAGTACCATAAGAATGGCTATATTGCTTACATACACTTCACATAACATCAAGTCACCACCGAATTGGCTAATTAAAGCTGTTGAATAATTGAAAGCACCCCCCCCCCCCCCCCCCAAAGTGATTTCAGCCCACAAACCGACTAGCAGATGTGGAACACACAATGTGGTCGCGGGCTTGCCTGCACTCCAACTGAAACGTGACATCCCATATCGGGGTTGCGTGCACGCTAATGATCATAAATACACATAAATCACGGCGGCAAATATCAATGGCTGTGATGTTTCTCATTAGTCCGTATGCCAAGGCGGCGTGAAATCAAACGCACTTTGTGATGAAAGCACCGTCCATCATGGGACACTCCCCCACCCCCACCCCAGTGTCCGTCATCTGATTTGTCAGGAGATCACCGAGTGAGAAATGGGGCCCACGAGTGCCCATCAAACACATTTTCCTTCATGACAAAGACTATAGTTAAACACTGCGGTTGTGGTTTGCACTCCATTACATAAACGTGTGAGTCAATTTTGTACAAGCACTTGGAGGTTCCCAACTTTGGCGGGGAAACGTGGTGCGCCATTTAGGAGTGAAAAGTGAAATCGCCCGATGCGGCTTTTACCTGTTACTGAAGACTTTGCTGTAATTGTACACTTGGATCTCCAGCATCTCGGTGCCATCCAGCCTGCTCGCAAGTGGCCATCGGAACATCTAAAGAGGGGACACACACACACACACACACACACACACACACACACACACACACACACACACACACACACACACACACACACACACACACACACACACACACACACACACTTTCTTGTACTTGTGGCACAGTGAGGACCAAGTTAAAAAAAGCCTACAAAGCGAGGACCACACGACCACACACACACACACACACATGGGCATTGAACGACACAACCGCTCTTTTCTGCAGCAGTAAGATAACAAGCATGCCAAAAAGACACACTGATGACGTTTTGATGAAATAATGCTGCAAAAATTCTTTGGCTGGTTGACTGTTAGATCTTTCTGTTCAGAGCCGCTCATTACCATTCCAAGAGTTCCCCCGCCCCCCTCCCATGCCATATTGGACAGCCTAATTGGTGGCATCGGGCCGCTCATTAAAAGTGACACAGGTACAGCCTCAATAAGCAGAAGTCTGCAGGCCAGTGCGGTCTATCACAGGCGCTAAATGCGCAAGAGGAGAGGAAGAAGAGTGGCTTTCACTTCTCTGATCCCACACTGTAAGGCTGTGACGACCGTGTGAGTCTTTAATATTGGTTGCCGTGGATACGGCACATGAAAACACCTTGATGACTTATTACGGAGCGTAAGCTTGAGTGACGAGCCTTTGAAACATATGATTTGATATTTACAAGGACCATTTCTTCTGCCCGCATCTTCTTTTAAGGGCTTTGCTTTTAGGTGCGCCTTATAGTGCGGGAGATACGGTAACTTTGCCTCCGTGTCAGCCAGGGCTCACGAGTCCATCCAAGAACCTTCTCCAGCCACATACTTACGATGAAGCGACAACCCCTTTTTTTTTTTTAATGATGCGGTGAAAGCCGTGGCCTCAGAAGTAGTACAAGCCACATTCTTCACATTGTTATGAGGTAGTTGAATCCATTTTGTCATCAAGCGATGCAGAGCGTGCTCTCGTGAGGAATGAGAAACCACGTTCGCATTGAGCGATAGTAGCCACATCCTTATCTATATTGAAAGCTCCATTCTCATTACTCATCAGGATGTGTCCTTTGGGGCAAGAATTTCCCTTTTTTTTGGTTCCATAACCCTTGATAATATTTCATACATGACAGATAACATCAAGTCAACAATTCAACTGCCATTTAATTGCCAAGTGTTTTTTATTTTAATTCCTTGAAAGGGGGTGGGGGGGGGGGGATCACTGTGGTGCCCAGAGATACTTTTATTCAAAAAAGAAAAAAATGAAATAATAATAATAAATAAATCTGCTGGGACAGAATTCCTCTCCTCACTGGAATAATTTTATGCCCGCCACACTCGTAACAATGTTTGTTTGGTGCCTTGTTACAGCTGAGTGGGGCCTCATTAAAGCAGAGGAAGTCCAAGCGAATGCAAATTGGTGCAAACTGAAGCACTCTAACAGAATCAGCAAAAGTTTCTGTTTTTATTTATTTTTTTGGGGGGTGGGAGGGTTTAGATCTGAAACATTCAGCAGACTATGTGCTTGTTTTGACTGCATTCCTATTTGCAGTCTCGTCCCTTTCTGACTTCTGACTGTCCGCAAAGATATTTTTCTGGGATCATCATTAATTGAGGATACTTGGAGAGAGGAAAGCATCCCAGCAGAGCAGACCTCAATCTTTAAACTAGTGCGGGTCATAAATGATTGCTAAAACGCCGAGAGGATTCTCATTGCATTTATGCTGTTTGAGTGGTCAGGAGAGTGAAATGTAGCTTCAAAGCGATCGGTAGGTTTATTTATTATTTTTTGAGGGAGTGTGTGGGGGGCTTCCTTTGCATGCTGTTGTTTTGTTCACTCCTTGTGAGCCAGCCACAAGAGAAATGACAGTGGTTACATCATCTTCCCAAACTCTTTTTCAAAGGTCTGACAGCCATGACTGATGCAATTCTTAAAAAAAAACAAAACCAACAACAATGACAAAAGCGGTGTCATTGCTCGATAATTAGCTGCATGTAATCTTTCCTATGTGACTGACGCGCTTCCATCCGCAATGAGGGACTACTATTTTTTTTTTAACCCCCAACGAATCTCACCTAACTACCTTCACTCAACAGTGTCTTAAAAAAAACCATTCCGACTTTCAATCTTGAGGCCACATAATGCTGCAAGGCTTCTGCAGAACGAGGACGCGGGGGCGCTACCCCAACACTTCCCAAGACAGCTGACGTGCCCAAGAGACCTCGGGGGGGGGGGGGAATTTGGGATGGAGCGATTGTGAAATTAGAGGGACGCGCACATTTGAAAAGCAGTCCAACTGGAGTCTTGCTTACGTAACTCCCCGATTCCTATTTAAAAGTTAAACCGCGGCAGCTGTCCGCTCACTCACGGAGAAAGAACATATATTTGCATCATTATTTTTGCATCGTCTCTTGTCGTCTTTTACCATCTATGACTTGGTTTGTCTCTCTCTCACACACACTGGAGTGCAGCCAAACCCTCCCCCCCCCCCCAAACTTC
The DNA here is from genome assembly GCF_054856545.1 of Hippocampus guttulatus. NCBI lineage: Eukaryota > Metazoa > Chordata > Actinopteri > Syngnathiformes > Syngnathidae > Hippocampus > Hippocampus guttulatus. The sequence goes on along the minus strand of NC_141283.1, from coordinate 888,580 downwards.
CGACAACTTGCAGGCTTTGCTGTTCTCTGCTCTAGTTCTGTCTAACCAGTTGAGGGGGAGGTACTGGTGCGTCGTAGCTAAAAGCTAAATCCCACCATGGGGATGAATAATGAATGCACACTCCCCCATCCAGGCAACTGGCGTACTAGTTCAAAGGCGCGCTTGCTAGACCAGGCAGAAAGCAACACGACTCACGGCTCGATGCTAATGGCGCCGCAACACAGGGGCAAGATTCAGCTTACTGAGCTGTCCAAGTGTTGCGTCACTCCAGATGAAGGCAGCGTTCCAGTATTTCCCCAGCACGAAGATATGCCAGGGGGGGGACAATGCCTCTATTTCTATATAGATGCGCTGTGACACCAGCATCATCCAGTACAACCCCCCCCCCCCCCCCCCCCCCCCACGCAACGGTGCGGAGGCCACTTGAAGTTGCTCCTCCTGCGGTCGTAATGCTGAGCAATGCTAATGGCCTCCCTGGCACACGGAGCAACAAATGAGGCTGTCAAAAGAAATCAGTCAGAGGTGCTTGGATCAAGCAAGTAACAATGCCATCATAGAAATTGCCGGCACATTTCGAGACTTTTGTCGAGGATGCGCATGTTGCTATAAAAATGAGGGGGGGGGGGTGCTTTTCTCTGTCTCCCTCTTTGTACTTCTTTCTGCTCTATTAGCCACTTTGCATTTGAATACGCTTTTGGTGACAAAAGCCTGCAGGAATCCATATTTCCACCGCACAGCAACACTTAAGAGAGAAAAAAAAAAACAGCCACCCGTGGCCGACAACAGGCCTCAGGTGAAATCCTTCTTTGCGCTCGGCTCATTTTAGCATGACTCAGAGCAACAATGTGAATGAGGCATTACAGTTTCCACATCCATCCATGCAAAGCCAGATAAAGGTGATTTGGAATTTTAATATGCTTTAATATGTTTATCACCTTGTTTGTCTTGCTATCATCTAATACGGCCCCACGCACTTCTTTACGAGATTCAGCGGTAATGTCATTAGCGACAATTGTCCCATTGGCAAACCCTATTAAACAGTGTCATTCATTTGAGTGCACAACCGGATTTAATTAGCGCTATTTCGAAACAAACCGACTCCGTACGTGAAATCAAGTCTGTGTGGTCTATGAATCCAAGCGACAATTGCCCAGCGCTCACGACGGAAGGAAATCAAACGGAACCCACCTCATTGAAGTGTGCCGCCTCCTCCCAGTTGGCCACCACGCGGCTGTAGAAGGACGACCCTGAAAAAAGACGAATGGAGACATCAGGCGGGGTCGAGTGGTTTCAAGCGCCCGATTGCAATAAATGTCAATGCTCTTTAGGTCGAGCGCCCATGTCGCCGATGAGTACGATTGATAGCTGCGTTTTAAGTTTAATCTGCGCTGTAATAAAGGTTTAACATTTAGGGGAATACAGGACGGCCGTTAGGTAGGATACTTAAAGAGTAATGCCAAGTTCCGTGAAGGAAAACATACGCTTGTTATTTATGGTAAGGCTGAATGAGCGACGCGCGTCTTCTTTTGGATCGCGATGGTTAACGTCCCACCGGACAATATGAAGAGTCAGGAGAGTAGTTTTGCGAAATCAGAGGGCAGCTCATTGGTGACTGTCATGTGATTTGGTGGCGCATGCTGCACCTGGATGTTTTGTGTCGTTCGGTGAATGGCGGCGGCGCAAGTGTCCTTTTGTGCCGTGGTTTGCTTTGTGCAGCTGTTATGTGTTTTGGCGCGTGTTTGCACTGCCAAACGTTTCAGCAATAAAGACCCAAGGCGCTTGTGAAATTCTATCGACCGCCAGTTTGATCGCCGGACCAGGTGTTATTTCTTTTGATGTATATCATCCAGCTCATTACTAGGCCGTAATCTTCTGCACATATTTCCTCGACATTTTTTTTTTTTTGCGACGGTTGCATAATGAGTGAAAATGGCAGGCCGGTGTTTGTCATGGTGGGGAAGCAAGAGAGCATTTTCATTAGATAGTTTTTTTTTTTAAACAGTATTTAGTGTGTAACGGGCAACCCCATTTGAATTGGAAAATTGCTTTTTATTAGAAAATATGAGTGCAACGAAACGAATTGTTCCACTTCAAAAAGTGCCGTCCTTGAATTGTATCGGACCTCGGGTATCGGGTCAGGTATCGAATCATCTTTTGATCGAGATGCATACATGCTTATATAAAACTTTGAGGTGGTTGGCAACTAGTTTAAATCCAATGCTGTGCTAAATAAAACCCTCTTTCTTCCGAGCTCACATCCCCACAAAAACCCATATCTTTTCACATTTTTTTTCATTTTGAAATAAACAGCACTTAAATGCCAGAGAGGATGAAACTATCCCTCCTACATTATTCAAAACAGAAGCTCTGCTGCTGCCTTCTCTTCCTTTTTTTTTTCAATCCTATCGAGACGTGGGTTTGTAAAAGTAGATGGTTTGAGGCTTACATAAGGCGCGCTGCAACAAAACTAAAAGCCTGCTGCTAATCAGGTTGCATTAGGAAAAAAACAAAGCGCTTGTTAAAGTTTTGATTTGTGCGGACGAACATGAAAGGATGTTTTTTGTTTGACGCCAAATTCTTTGAAATTGGGGCTGTTACATTCATTTAAGGTCAAAAGGTTCTTTTGAAACTAGTTCTAGCGAAACATTTTGTTCGATGCCAAGGCCCGCTCTTTTTTCACATGTTGAAAGATAGCTGACGAAGTCTCATCTGGGGCTGCGATGTAATTAACTTTTGAACGACATCCACTTGACTCGTGTTTGGCAAGGCTGCAGAGCAACTGCTGAGCCTGAGCATGAACAATTGAAGCTGCGGGAAAAGATGGTGCGCTCATCAAAGTCTCGGGCTCGGAAATCAATTAAGTAGCAGCGCCTGCTTTGCTCAAGGCTTATCTCTTATCAAATCAGATCTGACGGTTTGTTTCTCGCTGACAAAGTTGGCCAAAAAAAGAGGGGAAGATGTCAAGCCACACAGGAAAAGCGACTGACAGCCTTCCGGGATCTCCATTAACTCATTCACTCCCAAAGACGTTTTTACACGTCTTTTCAGACTTGGTCTAGAATTGGCTGGTACTGAATGAGCTAAAGTTGGGGGCTTGTGCTAGTAAGGTTTGCAAGCAGTGATGCTCACATGAAGGCACATTTGAAAAAAATAAAATATATAAAAATCTGACCAATTTAATCAAATCGTACCGTTTCATGGAGTCGCTGTATTGCAGCTCGCTGGCCGCGTCCAAACCGAGAATGATTTTGACAGCCTCGGATGCGTTAGAGCAAAACGACAAAGCTGTTCTTTTTAATGGGAAGCGACTGAACCGAAGACAACAGCTCGTTTGATCACATCGGCGGCGCGAGTCCAATTCCTGTCTTGGCTGACACGCCGCATGTACGACTTAAGAGGCTGGCGAGTTTGCTGCAGCGCAGGGCACACACACACACACACATACATACACAAACACACAGGCAGGAAAAAGGAAGTGGGAAGGCGGTAATGTGACATCCTAAACAATACCGATGCCAACTGTAATCAGCGAGTCGGATACGAGCTAGCCTGTCTGAGCGCAAGACTCACTGCTTGTCTCAAGTTCTCCAACACACGCATGCACGCACGCACGCTGTCGATTGGCTGTAATTCCTGCGAGAAGCGGCGGACAAGGCCACGATAAAAGGGCTTTGAACGGGAGACTGTTTTGCCTTGATAAGAATGATTTGGGTTTGGTAGGCTAGAAAAACAAACCAAAGCGAAATGCGACTTGAGGATCAAAACCCGTGATCAATCGTCACCAAACTTAGCCAAACTCCGAGCCGCTCCAACCTCTGACGATAAGAGAACGATTGCGGCATTATTTATGGACGCTCTGCCTTTTCCTTGCCGCAGTCACCCACGACAGACGCGCAACAAGGAAAATGCTTCATCGCCATCAAATTCAAAACATTGGGGCGATCGTTCCACAAATTTGCAGATGAAGTGGGCACACGTACAAACGTCCTTCTACATTTTTGCGATGAGTGATCACAATTTTCTAACGCTGAGCTTTATTTTTCAACTCCGACATGAAATGTTTTAGAAGGCACGACCGCGCGTTTTGAGCAGTTTTATTCGAACGCCAGTCAACAGGAGAAACTTCAATCAACAACTCCAGCCGCTCATTTCAATTTCAAATTGCCACGCACGGTTAAATGAAAGCCTATCAAAAGCCAGACTGACGGCAAACAGAAAACAGGAATAAAATGTTGGCCCTTTGATTAGTTGTCTCATGATGCGATTAAAATTTTATTTTCCTTGACTTTTCTTCACAACAGAGAGTAGCCAACAAACTGGAAAAGTTCGGCCCTACCTCGAAATGTGACTTTGGCAACGCGGTCACCTTTCCCCCGGAGGTTGGCGACCGACTTGAGGTGAAGCGTGAGGGCCATCATGAGTCCGGTGGGGCCCAGTGGAGTCGGACCTCACTCCTCCACACGGGCAAACTTCAACCTTCTGTCTTTGGCTCTTTGGTCTTAAACTGAAGCTGAGCCTCTCCTCCCGAGTGGATCCTACGCGATCCTAAATCCTTTTCCATGTGCGTGGCATTAAGATCCGATTGTGGGCCCCCCTACTTTAGTTTTGTGATTTTCTATATGTGCACCGCAAAAGATGCGAGCTGACTGCTCAGGCTGCAGCATTTGTCGAGAATCTCCTCACTTGCTTGGGTGCGGGCAATGGGTAGGTGGAGGAGGGAGTGTGTGTGTGTGTGAGGCACGTGTGTGTGTGTGTGTGTGTGTGTGTGCGCTTGTGCTACAGCTTCCCAGTCATGAAGCAATTCAACGCTCTGTGTCACTTTCGCACAATCTCACTTCGCAATTGAATGAAAATACAAAACAGGTTGCATCATCTGCCTTTCACAAATATTATAATTTGGGATGTGCAGCTCTGCAATGTAAGACAAATGCAAGCATATCTGGCTATACGGGGTGTGACACGATTCGAGGATGGTTCATTTTAAAGGGGAGTCATTTGGTTCGATTACAATTCCATTCCAGAGGGTGCGAGTTTTGTGTTGTCATTTTACGACATGAATGAAGTCGTCAATATATACATTAGAAGCGTGACAACGATTGAATTGAATCAGAAAATTGGTGCGAGTGAATCGAGCTGAATCGTTCCATTCTAAAACAGAGAGATGCGTGTATCAAGTCTTTCATTTTTAATAAAACATATCGTTGAAGGAAATTGCGCAATTACAGTACAACATCTATCTATGCAGGTGACATATCATATTGTTTCCGTCGTGCCCATTCAGAAAGTGGAGTTGATGCGATGAGGTTACTCAATAAAGACTCAGCTCCTCTTGTATTTAATGAATGAGCGGAGTGGCTCAAACAGTCGGATCAAACGGTTAAGGACAGATGCCGACCAGTTGCTAGGCAACCAATTTCCCCACTTTGTCCATCCAGCAGAGTTCTGGTCACGCTGGAGTCGGATCAGGTAAAGCTTGTCAAAAGGACTCAGGGCACTTACATTATTTGTATTTTTGAATTTTTAATAAATTTTGAGAAAAAAAAAAGCAATGCAAATAGGAATGACCTGAACCGTTTAAAGTTGGAACAGTTTGAATGGGTCCAAAAATGTGGTTAACAAAAGTGAATTTTTGTCCTTTATTTTGGGGGGGGGGGCAATTAATAATTACGATTTTAATAAAATACAATAGAAGACAAATAGACTACTGTTGTGGCGGGCCAATTCAAATTCTCAACTCGACTCACCTCAACTGTATTTATAGAGCACTTTAAAGCAAATGTAATGTGAGGAACCCAATGTATTAAAATCATAAATCACGACGACTTCGTGTCTCAAACAAAGAAAAGAAGTTTCAGTGGCAGATACGGAGTCATACCAACAGAGAGCAGTGTTGGCCTGAAGTTGAAACACAGCTTGACAAACTTGGAACAAAGTGCTCTTGAGTACTCTCCCTATGGAGTTTTTGTCATTTATAAGCTGTAAAATGTGAGGTATAACAGATAAATCAACATTTCATCTTATAATATTCGCTATACGAGCGTTGCGGAAGCCAAGCACCGTATACAGTCAAACCACTGGATGTGGTTGAATTTCTAAATGTAGCTTAGCACGCCCTCTAGTGGCCCTAAAACGCAATTCCTTCATATTCGGCTCCCAATCAAGTTTTATGCCACCGGAGGTGCCAGTGTGGCATCCACAAAATGGAGCATATCGCCATCAAGTGGCACCAGACAGCTCTAAAGTGTCTCCTCTAACAAGCGCGTGATTTATTTTGATTTCTTCTTTCCTCCCTGGTGTCAGGACTGATGACTATAGCGAGGAGGGAGAAGGAGGGAGAAGGAGACTCCCAGTGGTAGGGTGGGGGGGAGGGGGGCGGGTCATTGAATCCCAGCCCCTTCCACGCTTGGCTGCTGCTGCGTCTCTGCTGCAGCTTTTGCACCACACGCACCATGGCTCTGTGCGCAAGTAGCACACTTCTGGCCTTCTTTGTCGCTTTCTGCACACCTGGATGCGGCTGGACAGGTAATGCGTCTCTGCGGCACAAACTACACAAAAGCGTTGGCTTTAAAGTGACCCCTTTTGCTTCAGGGCAATGAATGCATGCAGGACAGGGGGGCAGAAGAGGTGGGGGGGTGGATGTGGTGTGATGCGGAGAGGTTTACTCTTAAATATGCTTTTGGAATTTGGCACGGAGGGGTGAAAAAAAGTCCAGCGGAATTTAGAACGTCGATGCTTGCTATTGGTGTTTAATCCTATGGTTGGAGTTGCCCGAATTTTGCCCTGCGGCTAATGTTGACACACCCACTGTTTCTTTGTGTTTGTGATACCTTATTGACTTTTTTTGATTGAAGCATTAAAATTAATTGATAGCATTTTATATTGTATTTTCTATGCAATAAAGCATTTTTCCAGCAGTTTTTTTTTTACTACATAGTGGACATACAGTATGTCAACATATTGGGAGTTGGAAGATTAGTTTGCAGAACATGAAATTAGAGCTGCAATTTTTGGCTTGTAGAGTGAAACAGATGTTTCTTTCCTGCTCAAGTTGTGAATTGAAATGTCCAGTAAAATTTAAAAAGGAGTTTCCCAAAAATATAAAGTTGGACAATTTACGTTAATTTCTGTCACAAACATGATCAAAACATTGTTTTTCTTGCTATAAGCAGATAGGTATGGAAAAAATGTATTTTAAATATATTATCTATTTTTATTTACTTTGTTGTATTATACACATCAATATGGAAGATTATGTTTTTTTTGGCGGGGACGGGGACGGGGGGGCAGGGGGGGGGGCAATTCCGAATAGCATTTATTCCCCCTATGGTCAAATCAGAGTTGTTGCCAATTGATGATTTATTCCACTAAATTCCTGTAACAGGAATCAAAAGTATCCAACTTCCACTTTGCTGGAATTTGACTGTACTGGACGCTTTGGTGTCTACAGTCTGCTGTGATTCATTGCAAAAATATCCTTGAAATTACCATTGCAACAGCAGCCATGAGAAAAGAAATCTCAAGCGCAGCAGATTTAGAGAAGTGACCCAGGGAACTTTTTTTTTTACCCCCCCAAATTTACATTCCTTTTCACGCCTCTGCAGCTTGGTGTTGGACTTCATTTCATGTTTTCTTTTCTTTTCTTTTTTTTGCCCCATTCTGAAGCTTACTTATTGTTGAGTCACCTGAGGGAGCTCCTTAATGTAATCCACAGGTGAGTAGCTGCTGGCTGCTAAGTGCCGTGCGCAAGTTGCTGTACAAGACTCCCCCCTTGGGCGTTTTTTACACTAAGTGTTAAAGGGCGATGTGACTGTTGCTCGTTGACTTTTTCTATTCACATGTCATCGGCTTGTCAGCTTCATATTTATGAAAGTGGGCTGTTAGGTGGATCTGGACACCTTGGCAGCAGGAGAACAGAGGCGCAGTGTATTTGGATAATGTCAGATCACCTTATTCTGGAAAGTGGGAAAGTAAGTGAGACGGAGAAGAGTGGGGATGGATGGGGGGGGGGGGGGGAGATCATGTCCTTGCAAGCCAGTGGAATTTAATTTCCCTGCCCCACTTAACATGCTGGAATTTTGCAGGAGCTTTCTCGGGAGACTTCCCGGAATGAGGAAATTTAGTGGCTTTATTGTGTTTTGACTGCGGAAATGTATTTGTCATAAGGGGGGCTGGGGGGGGGGGCAATGTGGAAAGAATGGCTTTCCAACACGATAGGAGGGTCTGTTTAATGACCTCCGAGAACCTGCGAGTTGACTGGTTGCCCCGAATGCCAGCAGTGACATGCCTTGAGTCATGATGTCACGTCAAGGCAGCGGTCCAATGCTTTCAACAAATACCGCCGGCAGTACAAACGCGCACACCTGTCATGACAACATGATGTCATCGATATCAAATTTGGCTTCCTTCTTGACTTCAATGTCATGAGGATTTTATTTAGTTTTTGTTTTTTTGTAATTCCGACTTTACGTATCGTTATGAAATTCTGAACTTACTGACAGAACATTTTGGGTTCTATTTTTCAAGACCGGTGTAAAACTTGCGCAGTGCGTGCCATACCTCTGTGCAGAGCTGCGTTAGAACCGGTGTCAGTCATTTCCCAGACAAGTGCAGGCCGGCATGGCGGGCAGTGCCGCTGTGGGTGTGGTTACATCCTACTTGAATCATGGTCAATCAAAGTGGCTCCTTTCATTTCCTTCAAATGTGACGGGCTTGCCGTGCCCTACAGCGTCAATGTGGCTGGAAGCACATCCAGTGAAGTGTGCCCCCCGCAGCTCTGAAAAAGGAGCACCATAGTCATGCATTAATACTTTACGAACATTTTTAATACATTCTGTGCCGGTGTTCATACGGAAACCTGGAGGGGCAGCCATTTATCTTCGTCATCAAGCGCTTGGAGATGGAGGCTAGCGCCAAAGCAGAGAGCGTTCATTCGGGGTCAGGTGTGAGGGAGGACTGACAGGTGCGGCGAGGAATTCTGGAGCCTATGGCGTGTTACGGCACAGATGAAGCTAAATGGAAGAAAAAAAAATAGCATTGGAATGGTGACGGCATCTGCATATTATGGGGGAGTTTTCTGTATTCTTGCCAAATATCCACATAAGGGAGCAGACAATTTACAGAATCAGAATCATCTTTATTGGCCAAGTATGTAGAACACACAAGGAATTTGTCTCCGGTATAACACGCTGCATTAGTATCATCGTAAACAACAAATCATTGAACCATTTTAGAGTAACCAGTAGCAGTATTTGTAGTACAAGAAGAGTGACTACGTCAGTGACTGTTTAAGGAGTTAATGGCTAGAGGGAAGAAGCTGTTTAAGTGTCTACTGGATTTGGTGCGCATGGATCTGTAGCGTCTGCCTGAGGGGAGTAGCTGGAAAAGGTGGTGGGCAGGGTGCGGGGGATCCAGGAGGATTTTCCGTGCCCTTGTCTTGATTCTTGCAGTGTGCAAGTCCTCAAGAGTGGGTAGGGCGGTGCCAACGATTTTTTCCGCCGTCCTAACCGTCCGTTGAAGTCGGATTTTGTCCTTTTTTGTGGCGGCCCCAAACCAAACCGTGATGGAAGAACACAGGATTGATTCGATGACTGCCGTGTAGAACTGTCGTAGCACCTCCTGTGGCAGGCCATGCTTCCTCAGCAGCCTCAGGAAGTACATCCTCTGCCGGGCCCTTTTCAGGATGGAGATGGTGTTGACTTCCCACTTCATGTCCTGGGAGACTGTGATTCCCAGGAACTTGAAGGTCTCGACGGTTGACACAGGGCAGTTGGATAGTGTGAGGGGCAACTGTGGAGAAGAATGTTTCCTGAAGTCCACGATCATCTCTACAGTCTTGAGTGTGTTCAGCCCGAGGTTGTGTCGGCTGCACCAGGCGGACGGACTGTAACCTTTTGTGGCTCACGGGTGGGCCTCGGTCGCAATGGGAATTTAAGATCGGTTATGGCCATCGGGGGGTGCAGTTAATGGGTCAGCGTTTGGGATTTTCGTAGCAAGACGAGAGGGGCTTCTTATAAAAGCATCACCACGGTGTTTTCAAAGCCTTTGACATGACTGCTTTGACCTCAGGGGGTGGGGTCTTTCTTGTACAAATGCGTACTCAACTCAACTACTGGGTGCGCGTCTGAGACATCTGCCTACACGATGAACAGGGGTTAACTAAGTGTTTACATTAAAAACGGCCGCACGCGTGATTTGCATTGCAGCGGAAAAGCCCTTGCGGACACATCATGGGAAAGCAACTTCAATGGTGAAGAGCCTGAGGGAGAGCTGGGAGCCTTCAATCCATCTGGACGGAAGACCAGTGGAGCGTTTTGGGGCCGGCAGCAACAGGCCATTGAGGACTCATCGCTACACCAGAGTGGGCAAGGAAAGTCGCTCTCCTTTAGTGGAGGATGTAGGTAAGACCTTCGAAATGACAAATATGATGAGTTGACAGTGTGGCTTGCTTTTGTCATTTTTCCGTTTTCTTGCATTTTTGATGCAAGGGCCAGCCATTGTCTTGCTAGTTGAGATCAATTGCATGAAAAAAAAGGAATGCGATAAAAAGAAAAAAAAAGGGGTAAACTTGTGACATTAATGGGATAATGTAGTGATATGTGGTGGGGGGGGAAAAAAAACTTCCACCCAAAAACGTCCTTGCAGACTGTGCGGTATTTCCTCAGCGGCGTCGTAAATTACACACACCGCTCGCCTTTTGCTTCATAAAATGTGTCTAGCCAGCTACTGTTGGAAGAATCAAAGGCAGACTTGCTTTGACTTATCTGGAGCAAGTCAGCAGGAGCAGAAGTGGGGGGGGGGGGGGGGGATAATTTAAAAAGTAAAAAAGGGAAAGTTGTGTTGAGTTCTTGGAAGAAGCTGCTTGTTCACTAAAAAGTTAACTGACGCCATTCCAGAAGATGATAGGTTGTACAGAAAAAAAAAACGGTTGGTCTGTGAATAGCAAAGCATTAATAATAGTTCACTGGACATAATTTTCCAAATATATACTGTACATATATTTTTTTTATTTTTAGATGAATGGGTAAAGCTTGATGGCTTTGCTGTGCTGAGCAGCGCACCTGTCAGCAACACGTCAACAGGTAACACCTGCCTGCCAAGCAGCCTTAATATGTCAAAGTATTTTTTTAAGTAGTCGGAGGGGGCGGGGGGAGAATATAACCTGTCTTCAATCATGGTGGCGGCACTAAAAAAATATCACAGACACTCATCACTGGACAATTAGTGTCTGAAGGGGTGGGGCGTCAAGTCACTTCCCCTACAGTGTTCCCCGGCACGTCGCCATCGACCTGCATGACTTTCCACATCCGCTCATTCCTTGACCCACCCCAGCTTTCACCCTTCCCCGCCCTCCTTCACCTTCAGAGAGCTCATTCATCTGCTTCTCTGTCTCCTTCACCACTGGAACCGCTTCCGTTTCAGGCACCCGCCGAATAATAATAACCACTGTCTTCTTTGATCCGCTTCTCAAGCTCCACTCGAAAGCTTTCTGGAAACGACAGACAGAGCATTGTGGAATCGTTGGTTTTGTGGTGGGCAACCTGTGCCAAACTATGCACTCGGACTGTTTCGCAAGAAGGCTTGGGTGGGCGGGTTGCTTTGTACAAATGTACAAAAGGCTGAGTTTGTCTGATCAAGACCAAATGGGGTTATTTATGCTTCAATTTAAGAAGGAATTTGAGCAGCGCCTGAGGTTTGGATGCTCAAGTACATGATCCAGCTCAGTTACAACCAGAGGAACATGCATGGTAAAGGGCAGTCGTTTCACTTGAGAAAAGGCATCAAAAAAGGTATTCAAATAATTGATTTGGCAAGTTTTCATCTGTGGTACGGAATGTTAAGGATGGAGCCCAACGCACAGAACTCGGTAGTTCACCTGTCCACAGACAATCAAGTGAGGGCCTTGTGACCGTATTTCGTGGCCTCAAAGTTTCAGACGTCATTACAAGTCGACATGCTGATGGCTTTGCTCAACACAAGGGAGATAAGCGAGAGGCCAAGGTGGTCGCAGATTTCAACCGACAGAGCCATTTCTCAAATCGTTGCTGACACCTCCCTTGAAATGCAAGATGGCCCTCCGGTGCTTAAAACAGGCCTCATTGACTTAGTACATTTCTGAACTCAAAGCCAAGCTCAGGCAGGTCAACAGAAAGCAGACAAGCTTGGACAGTTTTTGAGAGACCCCCCCCCCCCCCGCCCTCTCTCTCTTGAACCTTCCAAGCATCTACAAGTGGGCCATGTTCCCTTTTCTGCACCGTGACCTTTAAGTAGTTAAAGTACATGATGTTGACACTTACAGATAACCATCTTCAATGTCACTTTTTTTTTTTGGTCTGTCACAGGCCCAGTCAGGTCAACATATCCTGCAGCCAGAAATCAGACCGCTGTGAAGCGTGCCGCTCGGGTGAACAGAACAACTCACCGCCCAAGTGCTTCTAGACTCAGGACGGACACGAGGAGGGCCCCTCAGTCATCCACTGGTCCCCGGTCGCCTCAGAGGGGCTTCTTCACGAGAACCACTTCACCAGCGCGAAGACACCGACACAACGCCAAGCCGCAGTCTGATCAGAGGAACCGTAACTCGCACAAATTAAGTAAGACCGCCCAGCCGTCACATAGCAGACAAATTATTAGGCTAGGCTTAACTGAGGGATTCAGCTAGATGTAGAATGCAGTGACAGGAGTAGCATGAGTGCATTTTGTTTGCTCAATTTTTAGTGTCATTAGTGTAAACCCTGGTCGTGCCTGGTATCCCTCTCTATTCATAGCATCTGAGTCCGTTCATGTGGTGTCACTGCAGGCACAGAAAGCCCAGGGCCAGAGCGCTCCTGCCAACCACGCGGCAACCAAAACGACTACCCCAGGTATGCTGCGATTGTTTTGAAAACGCCCACGCTATTGATCATTTGAATCCATCTGTTGTAATGTCATAACCAGAGCCACCCGAGTATGAGGCTAAGGACATCAGTGTCAGGGTCATGTCTCCGAAATCAGTCCTCATCTCCTGGGTGGATCCCGCTGTGGAAATGGGGAAGATTGAGTCAAGTGAATTTAGGTAAAAATATATACATACATATACATATACTGTATACGGTATATATATCTCACAAATAAGTAAACATTTTTCAAATGTCCACAGACAGGAAATGAACCCATTTGAACTCAAAGGTCCCCGTTTGTGTCGTTACAGATCCTACACGGTAAGGTACAGGGAGAAGGGTGAGTCGGCACGCTGGGAGTTCAAAGACAGCACCCAGAGGAGAGTGATGGTCGACACCCTGTCTGCTGATAGCATGTATGAATTTGCCGTGAGAATCTCTCAAGGAGAAGACGACGGCAAGTGGAGTGTATCGGTATTTCAGAGGACCCCTGAGTCAGGTAGGATGATGCATGAAAGCTGCTCTTTAAAGCTCGAATTTTTGGACAAAGAAATTTGATTAAAGAGATTTACTTCCGTAAACACCGCACCATAAAAAGATCGGATTGATTGACTACAACGACGGCATATACTTCCTGACTTTCAGCTGAGTTTTCTGTCAAGCTTCATGTGTGATGTAAACGAATGCACAAAACGTATGGCAGCAATATTTGTCTTAGTTTAAGCATCCTAGTCCATTTCTGGTGTCTGGTTTGAAGTGCTTCAAGCAATATTTTCCCACGTCCGTCACCCTGAGACTTTGTATTAACTGATTTGTTCTCTCCTGACTTGCAAGCCCCATCTGGGCCACCGGAGAACTTTGAAGTCAAACCACTACGGGGAAAAGGAACTGCCGTGACAGCCACTTGGGATCCTCCTGAAGAAACCAATGGGAGGATACGAGGTATGAGCAGAATTAGTCATTAACGGAACACCGCTTTCGCAAACTGAATACTTTTAAAATTCCAAGAAGTCAAGTATTTGGCAAACGCTGATGCCCTGCCTGGGAATTCACCCAGGGTCTCAAAAGTGGGAATCTTGTATGAAAACAACTCCTGCAGTGCCAAAGATCTTTGGCTGCTGAGTTCCGGTACCTATCTTCACAAGAGTTGTTTATATTCCACCTCCAGAATACATCCTTTCTTATGCTCCTGCACTGAAACCATTTGGAATGAAGAGCATGACATACCGAGGGAGCACAACCTCGGCAACTATAGACGGTCTAACACCTGGAGATCGGTACATCTTCAAGATCAAAGCCACCAACAGAAGGGGACAGGGACCGCTAAGCAAGGCCTTCAGTGTTGTGATGCCAGGATGTAAGAATAACAGTGTGTACAGTATGTGTGAAAACTGTTAAGGCAGTGAATTTAAGATCATTTGTTTTTTTTTCTACTACCAGCCAGTAGTGCCGTTTCATCGTTCTCAAGAACCAAAGACAGCCAGAGGACTAACTACAAGCCTTCCAAATACGATATTACCAATGACAAATCAGTGCTCCAATCAACGGAGGCACCGGAAGAACCGACCAAACCCACACAGCCACGCAACTCTGCGCCTGTCAGTAAACGGGTGCGCCCACTTTCTCAGACACGGTCTTATCACAGCATCTTGTCTTCAGTAAGAGGTTCAGTAAGGAATGGAGTAAATAGAGGCAGAACCTCAGGGAGAGAGGATGAGGAAGACGAAAGAACACCAACAACCTCCCCTCCAGAAGAAGCTGCAACAACCACGGAGTCTGAACTTGAGACAAAAGAACCACACAATGATGTTTCTCCTGAATCTGAGGATGATATTTACAGTGAAGTGGATGAGCCCCCAACAGAGATGCCCAGCCTCAAAGTTTTTACACTATCCCCAACTAAATCCACATCAGTTTATCCACAGCAAAGAAAACCAATAAAGCTCAGGGTCCATCAAAAAGGTGGAAGGCAGACTTCCTCCTCTTCATCATTATCGTTTCCTCCAAAATCGTCTTCACCTTCTACCACGTCGCTGCGTAATACAGAATCCGAGGACAAAAGAAAAGAGACAGTCTCTACACCCCTGCAGAGCAAAGACATTTCCAAAGAACCGACTATCGTAAATAACAAGCCTACCATTCCAGTTCTAAAAGATAAGACACAGCCTCAGACAGAGCGCACAGCTGCTGGCAAGGAATCTGCATCATTCGGCCGGACCAATGGATCTGGCTTTGGTACAAGAAATGGTTATGGCCGAAGGAACCTGGGAATTCCTTTTCGAGGAAATTCAACCAGAATGATCAACGGGAATAGATTGGGTCTAAGTGCACAGTCACGTTTGCCAAGCAGAACTCAGAATCAGGCCACATCGCAGTCCACCTTACCAGACCAATCTATCAAACAGCAAATATCAAATAGCTTCAACGAAGCGACAGTTGGGTCCACTTCAGATGGAAGGATCGATGGCAAAGCGACATCGGAAACATCGACTTCTGAGAAAACGCAAATCACATCATCCTCCCCATCAAATAGCCCTGTAGCTTCAGATACAAACACCGGAAAGACCAACCCTTACGTGTCAAATGCGGGGTCGCAAAGCTCACATAAGACAGAAACGCCAAAGACATCACCGGAACGTGCCACAACAAATGGGGAATTGCTTCACCAAAGCAATTTTAAAAACACAGAGGCAACCAAAATTGAAGAACCTACTTCAAGCTACAAAGAAGATCCCACAGAAGAGAAAAAGGAAAAGGAGGCAAGTCTCTCTGATAAAACAACTCGTACCAAAATGAGTCCTTCCCTTCTTGAAAGATCTAAGTTCCTGAGCAGGTTGGGTTCAGGAACACGACTGTCATTCTCCAGACAGGGTGGCCGGACTCCTTGGAGCAGAGGCTCATCTTCAACAGGGGCAGGCAGACCCATTCTGCAGGGGATACCCAATAAGGACACCATAGCCACAAGTTCTGTTTCTGTATCGTCAATACAGGAAACTAGTGAAAGTCCAACTGCTACTTCCTCTCATGACTCATCAAAAAATAATGAGATGGGTGTGATTTCTTTCAAACCCTCATTGACTGACAGAAATTCAGAGGATACTAACTCAAGACATCCACCTCCACCTTCATCCTCTTCAAACTCTGACTCTCATCATGCCACAAATGTGAAATCGAGTGACAATGACAATAACCATGATGAGAAGGACGATCCAGAAAACAGTGGGATTAATAAAAATGTTGCAGAAACTACAGTGGACCGAAAGAATCCTGCCATCACATTGACTGAGCCGCACAGAAACGCAGAGGACAATGACAGTGCAGCTACAAGAGACACCCCATCAAGGACTAACTCATCATCCGGGGTCCCGCCAATTTACCGCCGTCTTAATATTGGTATGAATGGAAGGATACGCTCTCCTCATCTGGCAACCAGACAGTTTGGTGGATCCAGGCTTCCCACCAGATCACAATCGGGACACAATTCTAGACTGGGTTCTTCAACAACATCTGATTCATCCTCATCATCTGCCCACTCCTCTTCATCAAATCTACTCAGACCAATATTAACATCAGATCGCAACGCGAGCAGAATCTCTTCAACAAGGACCGGGGGACTCACAGATGGTAGAATCCACTCTATATCAGTGTCGCCATCTTCATCCAGAGAAAGCTCGAGAGGCCAGGGGGGCAGAAGTCGCTTTCCTATCCTGAGAGGCAAAACACCCAACGGAGGAGCTCGTATAGCCGGCAATGGAAATGGTAA
This sequence comes from Hippocampus guttulatus, assembly GCF_054856545.1. Classification (NCBI taxonomy): domain Eukaryota; kingdom Metazoa; phylum Chordata; class Actinopteri; order Syngnathiformes; family Syngnathidae; genus Hippocampus; species Hippocampus guttulatus. The sequence continues at coordinate 871,942 of NC_141283.1, read as the reverse complement.
AGTCAAATGGTAAAATGCATGAAACGGTATGATACGTCGCACTGCAAGATTTTGAATCCGACAATGACAAATCTTGTATTGTTTAGGTCAAAATGGACAGCCAAATCTGACAGCAAGAAATAAAGAGTCCTCAGACACTCATGGAATGAGCAAGGCGGTTGGTCAAAGGCTTATTACCGGACCTGACGGAAACAAATGGGTAAAATTCTCTGAAATGAGAAGATCTGAATGAGTACGGTGATGAAAGACTAACATGTGTTGGTCGAGTCAATCATTTACATTTCGGTTATTAAGTTGGTAGATTTGGAGTTGGGGATTCTTATGAACCAGGATGGAAAAGTCCTCCAGGATTCCCAGGGCCAACCAAAGAGAGTAGTGCTTGGCCAGGACGGACGCACTATTTTTGGTAACTTATTCTCAGTTGAAAAATTTGTTCCAGTCGTGGTTTTAGAACGCAATTGTAAGTTCCGTTGAGAATAACTCGCTTACTTGCATTGTGATCACCAGACCATCTGGGAAGCCCCCTGCTGAACCAGGATGGAATGGCTTTGTTTGGTCATGGCCGAGATAGTCGCCCAGTGGTCAACCCCAAAGAGAAGATCCTTATGGTTGGAGGAAAACCGCTGCTTGGCTTGGATCTGTCTCACCTCAGGACAACCACCACCACCACCACCACCACCACAACCAGAGCTCCGACCACTACCCCAGAACCAACCACTGCAGAATGGACTACGGAGGAGTCCACCACTGAACAACCATACCCGACTTGTCCACCAGGAACCTTCTCCAAAATAGATGATTATGGAGATCCGGTGCTTGACTCAGATGGAATACTCGACTGTTTCTCAGAAGGTGAGTATGGTAAACACCTACCTACCAATTAGATCCAAGCCTAACAAGATTATGCTAATGATCTCATTGTTGCATTCTTGCCGGTTATCTTACATTTCCTGTCTCTTTGCTCTTATATTGCTTCTCTTTTCTTGCATTTGATTAAGTTGGTTTTGGGTTAGGTTTTGGGGATTTGTGTGGATGAACTGAGCCATACACAAGTTGTTTTGGCCTCTGTGAACTTTGCTGTGTCACACTTTGACGGCAGGTGTTTGGCCATCTTAAGGGCTATGTTGCACATGGGCGGCATTTTTTGGTTTGACTGATAACAGTGTGGGCTACAGGGACACTGCGCAATTTGACAACTGCTGCGCTTGTATTGACAGTGACGCAATGCCAAAATTTCCTGGTACTGCATGACCAGAAGGAATGGAGGAGGAAAGAGCTAATTCAAACCTGTTGAAGCACTCACCCTCCTCCCTTCACACCCACACAAACATTTTTCATCCTAAAATTTTTGTTGTTTAGTCCCTCATTCTCTCTCTCTCTCTCACACACACACACACACACACACACACACACACACACACACACACACACACACACACACACACACACACACACACACACACACACACGCACGCACGCACACGCACACACGCAGAAAATGTGGGCAGAGAAACCATTCCGCATGAATAATGCTTGTTTTGGTTAAAGAAAATGGTGTCTGTTGAAAATAATCTCATACAGCTGCCTGCTAATGACTCCACTGTGTTTGATATACTTCACGGTGGACGTTACATAGGATTCATGATCCAGCGGGGTGTTGGGTTTAGTACAATTCTTTCCCAGTTTGACAAATGCTGATCAACACCGTTGTTGCTAGATGAGCTTTTGCTCCAGACGACCCTGCCTCCGGCTACCACGACAACACCGCCAACAACCACCATGACCACCACCACTACCACCACCACAACAGAGATGCCCACTCCAAACACCAGATCATCCGGCCGAGGTCCTTTATCAGAATTTGACGATAGTGGGAAGAGGCGATTTACAGGTAAATGTCTCCTATCCAAACGCTGAAGTTGATGTTGTCCCTGCTAAATAAGACTAGCGTGGATGATTCTCACTGCTAAAAGGTACTATTTGCACAATGTGGTCAACTCGGTTTTCAAGAGTGGAGAGACAATACAATACGCTTTGGTAAACTAAGTGCTAGTTGGTTGAGAAGACTAAAAAGCATTGCGGTGTCATTCTTGCTTTTGAGAAAACACTAAAAATGGGGTAATTCAACACACATGCTAATGATAGCTCAACGTGTTGCTGTACTATAGTTCTGGACACTGCAGCAGAATATACCAAAGTCTCCCGCTTGAGTCTGTTCTCGGATAAAAGCCATTGCCCTATTTCCTAGTACAAACCCAAAAGTTCTCAATGATTGATTTGTGAATGATCAGTAACACTCGGCTTCTCATGAGCAAAGAGAGCGAGCCCCGTTGCAAACCGAAAAAAAAAATAAAATAGTTGACACCTCACGAAATGTTTAGAATTGTTCGTGTTAATCCTTTTTTTGACTCCTCTTACATGTTTGCCTGCTCACTTAAATAAGTTTTCCCAACTTATTGAAAAATCACACAGAAAACTATTTTGGTACACATGAAAACAACACTAACTGGACTCCACTTAACTGGAAACCACATCAAGCTCCATGTCTCTTTTTAAAGTTTAAGTTAAGGTGATTTTTATCGACATGAAGCCGTAAAACCCCTCATGAATTATTTCTCATTGAGCAGCAATATTGCCTCAGCAGTAAACGTGGTTAGAAATGCAAAGAGAGTATATGTCGCAGTCTATGAGTGGCAAAGGAAACCGAAACCCTTTCATGATCCGGACCAAAACACGGATTAACGATTCATGCAAACACAATAAAATCCAGCCAGTTGAATGTTGATCCAAATAACATAAGCCGCCTTTATGCCTGTTGGAGCAATCAAAACATGAAAACTGTGTTGGCATAAGCGTTCTTAATCTGCCGAGACAAGAGACCTTAATCGCAACGACACTGATCTGAACTAATAAACCTTTTTGTTATTTCCTGTTGTGTTCTCCCTTTGTGTTCCCCTAACTTATTTTTAAGAAGCTTTTAAGAAAATGGAAGACTTTTCGGTGCGGAAAATACGGTATATTTGGAGACTGCGAGCGACTTCTGGAAAAGCGACTCATATGTGGCGCTACTTATTTGGAATCCCGCTTCCCAAATAGCTTAGATCAAATGACCTCCTATCTTGCTCTTCTTAACAGTGCTATTTATCGATGAGCGAAGACTGATCAGGTCAAAATATTTCTAGATGATTTAAGTGGAGGAAATGTCCGTCCATTACCCGAAGTAGTTTTCAGTAAGTGGTTTCCAGTTACGAGTTGGATGGGGTTTCACCTCAACGGGAGGCAAACTGTCAGTCCAAATAAAGCGAAGCGCAGATTAAGTCTTGTTCCAATCTTGAATTTGGAAGTACTAAATGGAGGACGCCGAATAAATGTAAGAATTAAAAAGCGTTGCAGTGGGCGCCAAGAAAATCTGACTTTGAGGTCCTTTGAGGGGCGGGACCTCAAAAAATAACAATGGACTCTTCACTAGATTGATCAGAAGGTTGTTGGAGTGACTGGCGATGGAAATGTGAGCAACACGAGCGACGATCTACTATGTTTCATGCAACGATTCGATTTGCTTTTATCAGCCCGATCCCCAGCGGGACTCACGACTGGGCTCTCATTTGCGCCAAAATCAACATTTGTTCATTTGGACAGTTTATTTTAGTCAGCAATGTCCCTTCACATGGCGCCATCTGAAAGTCGTTATTTTCCCTTAAGTGCGGCGATAAAAAACAAAAAACAAAACAACGGGCAATGAACCGAGGAAAACTGTACAACTAATAAAACAAGTCACATTTGTTTTCTTAAGCTGACTTGATCTTGAGTTGCTCTTTCTGTCTCGACATGCTTTAAGTGAATCTATGAGCAAGCAAACATGAATCAAAAAGTCTTCAGTGAACCAAAAAAAAAACTTGACAATAACTTCCACGTAGACAGAGTGAATTGTGTTGGATGAGCCTGATAGCAGCCTGACTAGACATCTTTTATGTGAATTCTGCCTCAAGTTTCCCAGCAAATATTTCATCCGCGTTGGAAACTCACTTGCCAGATATGTCTTGATGATTGAATTACAAGTGGAGGACGCGGAGTCTCGAAAGGGAGGGTCTTTCATGATACGGAGCAAACAATTTTGGCAAGAATTTTGCAAGTTTTCATACAAAAAAAAAAAGATTGAAATTAGTATTATTGTAATCAGAAAACTCCGGCTATTTCACTCATTTGAGTCACCTTCCGATTTCTAAAAACGCCTTTTGAACAATACACAGCACTTGTTTGGGCCCGCTTTTGTTCTCCAAGGCACAACACTTGGTGACGTGCCCTCCAAGATTCACAATGAAAACCCTCGGTATGAGGAAAGACTGTTTATGGTTCGAAAAGGCACACGAATGGGAAGATTGGACCCCAAAAGGTGCACCTTTTGTTTTTTTTCTGTGCAGTGTACAACACATCGTCCCGCGTTTAAATGCGATATATCGCATGTCAATAATCACAGATGACGTAGGACAATGTTTGGACATGCAATCCGGGAGTCGTTTGATCCTCCATGCACAGACAGTGGGAGCTGACGGACTGTGGAATGTCAAGACTGACACGTGGAAGACTCTCGGCCTGTAGCGAGGCCCAATCATCTGCAGAGTTGGGAGCCAGTCCAGGCTCCTGTGGTTCCCTCCAAATCCCAGTTCAACTCGGAATTCACAGCTGTAGGTCCAGCTGGCCTTCCCCGAAACTCCGAAAACAAAAGAGGCAAAGGAGGAGAGAACGGAAGGACTTGTTTCGGATCACATAAGTCAAAAATCAAGAGTCAAGAATGTAATTTCAATAGGAATGAATAGGAGCTTTTTCCAAGGTCGTATGAAAAGGAAAAGCCATTCCATTTGTTTTGAAAGGTGAACATCAGTCGAGGCCATTTTCCCGCCAGAAGCCGTTGAGGATTTTGCATGAATGGCCAGACTGAATTTCATTCTTGTCTTCTTCTTGCCACCAGCACCATATGTGAACTACATCCAAAAAGACCCGGGAGCTCCATGCTCCCTGACGGAGGCGCTGGAGTACCTTCAAGTTGACATCCTGGAAGATCTGATCAAGAACGACACTCGCGCCTCCAATCAGAAGCAGCCTCCCAAAAATAAACCCCATAATCTCACCGTGGTTGCCATGGAGGGATGCCATTCGTTTATCATCCTGGACTGGGGCCGGCCACTGAAGGACGATATGGTTTCAGGTAAAAAAAAGACAATATTTCTCCAGGCAGCACCACTGAGTGGTCGCTACGATCGCATAAATGTAATCATCTCGTCCATTTCTTTGGTTTCTCAGGGGAACCCAAAAGTCTGACGTACGAAGGCTAAAAATAAAGATTGAAGATCAGGACCTTTTGGGTGCAAAATGTTGGCCGATCTGAGGCGGCTTTTAAAGGGATGCAGAGTGTTTTATTTGGCAGACACACACAAGCCCCTTTCTTGTGTTGTGGGATGGGCCGTCTTCTGATGTGTAAAACAGATAGGGGGTCTCCAGTGCGACGTTTTGGTGGTGGGGGTTGCATTTTGTATTTTCTTTTCAGCCGCCAACTGTTTCCTTCCTGCTGGTGTGAACGATTTACTTTAAAACCACACTTGGTTGGCCAACAAATGAACGTTGTTATCTTGGCCCTAAAGACCAAAGGTCAAATGCTGATCTTGATTTCTATGGGGGGGATGGGGGGGGGGGGGGGGGGAGAGAAATCCTTAAGCCCCAACCTGGTACAGGATTTAGGTGGGTGTGGGAGGAATGAATTTCATTTGGAATGTTCCATTCATAGCTGAAGTAGGGGATGCCATACGGCGTTTGAATATAGCTAAAGAGGGAATTTCTCCAGGGCGGACGACCTAACGGGTCACGTACCGGATTTGAGTGTCGACTGCATGACTGCATGAGCGACAAGAATGAGAAAACAGACATTGGCTGGAGAAGAGCAAACACCTCCCCGCTCCACAAAAAAATAATAAAATTGCAATCGTAGACGACCAAAATGCATCATGGTTTAAAAATAATCGCCAATTTAAAAAATATTATAGGTGGATAATACACAGTGGGTTTTTTTTTTGGTGTGTTTTCCAGGATACATGGTGTACAGCGCTTCATACGATGACGTGCTCAACAACAGATGGTCCTCGAGGGTATCGAGTGGGACTCATCTGGCTGTGGAGAATCTTAAACCCAACTCCAGGTAACATTTAATACAAATCGAAAAACTCAACGGAAATGAAATTAGACATGGGCAGAATTCTTACATTTGCGTCAAATGTCCTTTTTATTAGATTTTTAATGCACTTTTCATCTATTAACGCCACCACACTTGGGAATATACATTTGTTAGAATAATGGAAAGATGGATGGATGATACTACCAGTAAATCGGTTTTGAGGAGAGTCTTCGCCTTGTGTGATAAAAAATGAATGACGTCTTGTTTTGAAACCAAGACAATAGCTTGTCTGGATTGATTTATTCTTTGCATCTCTGCAAAAATTCATGACTCGTGTGCTATGGTATGAGGTGGCTGAAGCCTCTGGTTCTGGTTCAAAACTGCGCCAGTGTTTATTTCTGTTTGTGGGAATGTTCGACCACGATCCTGCCATTACAAAACCCGCAAAATATGACCGGATCTGTTTGCGTTTTCATTTATGGGATGCTTTTTTTGTTGGCCAGCTGTTACATCCAACCAGATTGATGAGTACGCCAAGCACACTGAGTCAGATGCTTGGACGATCACAAAGCTTGTCAATTTTGGACAGCAAGTGGAGAAAAATGCTTTCGATATTCGCCACCAACATGTCATCTGCTGATTAAATCAATTTCCGCAACGGTAAAAAGGGTAAATGAGCACGTTTTTTTTTTTTGAAACACCCCACCACCTCCGAAAAAACACCTGCCGCACAACAGCAACAATGGAGCTGTGTGTTTCAGCCTCAAGTTTTCCAAGAGTTTGGAGAGCTCCTCCCTAGCAACTCGTGTGTGTCCAAACTGGCACGTCTGTCTTGGTTACTGTTATTCATGGGACCACTGGTGCGGTACACTGTTGGCATTTCCTTACGCTCGAGGCTCTTTCTGCTTGCCAGATACACACACGCCGTATGTGGACATATTTCCAGCAGGTATTGTGGTAAAATACTTTGCAAATAATTGCGTCCCCGAAAGAAATTGCATGCGCATTCTGGAATAGCAACCGTTTGGTCAGAACTGGGTCATTTAAAGAAGAATATTGGAACTGAAGGCTTTTCATTAACTCAATGTAAGTACTTGTTACAGTTCACACCACTGGTCCGAATGGATTCAAATGAGGTGAAACAGAAATCGGTTGAATCCCCATGACGTGTGCGCACTCACAGCGTACAATGGGGCGCTCTAGTGCGGAAAATACGGTATTCCCTTTGTTTTATTTATTCCGCTTCAATTTCTTCACTCCCCCCCCCCCCCCCCCCGCACCCGCTTCAATTTTAGTTTTTCATGACATCACCACTTTCTGCATCTGATTTTCTTTCCTCTCCCGACTCACTCGCTCCGGTGCTCCGCACTGTGCTGTATATTTCGGTCACTGTTGTTATGTGGCTCTGGTGATTGGATCCAGGCCTGGCGGTGCAGGCTTTTGGCTGCAAAAAAAAAAAATGAGAGGGCCGCTAACTTTGCACACCATGACCTCGCGTGTATGGACTCCTGCGCAAAAAAAGTTGAGACTTCCAGTAAGTTTTTCAACACGCCGGGGGCAAAGTGAGCTAACCCCACATCTCTGTTTTGACAAGCGCGCAGTGAAGCAAGTCCTGTTTTGAGGTCGAGTTGCCTTCACTATTCACCATCCCCGCGCTTCACATTTTCCACATGCTTGTCTCTTTCGTTCTTATCCTCCGCTGCTATCGCCTAATCGCCACTTTGTCCCTTCAGCACATTTCCTTCACCCTCCCTTCAAAGCGAGCCAAATATCCGCTCCGCTGTGGATCCCGAGGAATAGGAAACAGACCTCGGGTCCTGAATCGGGCTGACCAAAGTCATCTGCTACAGTCGTTAGCGTTTTCCTCACTTTTGCAGAGCCACAGCAGAATGACGCGAAAGCCCTCATGAGTCGGCTCTATTTTCTTTCAGGTACTACTTCAAAGTCCAGGCCAAGAATGTGTTTGGGTTGGGACCGGTCAGCGAGACGCTCACCTATGTCACAGAATCAGGTGAACAGTGAAAACTGCTTGGACGTGAAGTAGTTTCGTTTTTCCAAGCATGAAAATGTCATGATGGGTTATTTAGTTTGCCACATAAAAATCAGCTTTCGTCAATGAGGCGGTCGCAGGCTACCTACCACGTGTTTATCTCTCAGGTGAGAGCATTAACATTGTCCTCCGTGTTGTTTCTTTTAGATGACCCTCTTCTCATCGACAGACCGCCTGGTAAGTCGATACAGTGCTTTGACTCGTATGTGTTCTATTCAATCTCTTTGATCTCCTATTCTCGTGTCTCAGGGGGAGAGCCAATTTGGATCCCCTTCAGCTTCCGCTACAACTCGGCCCACAGCTCGTGTAAAGGCAGCCAGTATGTCAAGCGCACGTGGTACAGGAAGTTTGTGGGCGTGGTTTTGTGCAACTCTCTGCGATACAAGATCTTCATGGGAGACGGTCTGAGAGGTAGGACGGAACCCACAACAAAGACTCTAATCCAGGGGTGTCAAACTCATTTCACATCGTGGGCCACATACGGCCTCGGTAGATGTCAAGTGGGCCGGACCATTAAAATTATACCATACTTTGCTATAAATAACCAAAATAATATGTCTTTCCTTTGTTTTGGTCTAAAGAAGCACAAGAACATTAGGAAAATGTTGAAATTTAATGAACATATCTTTTACAAAACATTTCATGAAGCACCTTACATTTCCTTCGACAAATGTGCAATTTACTTCCATCATTCACATATATGCATTGCAAGTGATCCCACTGATTGGACAAACTTTAACAAGTAATTGGTATTGAAAAATAGAGTAATGCACTCTAAGATTAAACGAGATTTATGAAGAAAGGAAGTTTTAAACCATTTACACGTGCATATAAAATCTAAATGTAATCCCTGCCTACACCTTACAAACTAAGGAGAGTGCTATTAAATGTGCAAATGTGAGAGTGCTATTGATAGCGTCTGCTGTGTCTGGTTTGTCTCAGTGACGGACTCAGGCTGCTGTTGTCTTCTAATCTGATCAAAACAGTGTGTCCCCTAGCGGATACTCCATGAATTGCACCTTATTAAAAATATTAATTCCGTGTCTTTTATGCATTTTTTTTCACTTTTAAGTTATCCTGCGGGCCTGATTGAACCTCCTTGCGGGCCAGTTCCGGCCCGCGGGCCATATGTTTGACACCACTGCTAATCTATCCAAGCGACCTACCAGCTAGGTTACTTTTGCGGAATGTAAATGCTCTATTTACAAGTGGGTCGAGTTGCCCATGACGCATTTCAGATGTTATTGGTCGTGTTAAGAACCAAGCCCCAAGCACCGTGCAAATTATCTGTCAAAACAATAAAACAATAGACACTAAAAGTAAGATCGTTTCGCCTCATCCAATTTTGAGAGGAAGTTTGGTTTCTCATCTGTAGCGCAGGGAAATGATGGACAGAAAGGGAACAACAGACTCACCAGATGCTCAAATCATAACCAGACTTGGTCAATAACTAAACAAGGAAGACATCACAAGCAAGAGACGGTTCAGGGAAACAACATAACTTGAAGCGAGCGGAAATCCAATGAACCCTTTTGTGCACCAACCGCTGTCCCTCAAAACGTGACCACTATGCCGTTTGCTCTCCTGCAGAGCCCTTCTACAGTATAGGAGACACGGTGGGACAAGGAGAGGATCATTGTCAGTTTGTGGACTCCCACAGGGACGGCAGGACTGGGCCCGCCTATCTCTCGCTTACTCTGCCTTCGGCTCAAGGTAAACATGACACCCCGGCTTGATCGGAACGATCAAACTTGATCAAAGACGCGTCCCTGATTCCATCTTTCCTTTCCAGGATATTATCGCGCCTACAGACAGGAGCCTGTCACGTTCGGAGTGATTGGGAGACGAACATCCCATCCTTTCGTGGGCTGGTATGAATGCGGGGTGCCCATCCCTGGAAAGTGGTAACACGAGGGAGGATGGAGGGCACTGTGACCGAGGGCAACTTTCCAGTCGCCCCGTCTATCACACAATTTTTTTTTTTAAAACAAGAGACTTTTGCTTGCCGCAACTAAAAGACACCACTTTGATTACACGAAATGAACCGAATGCTTTTATGCAAGACAATGTATTGATGCTATGTACTTTTTTTTTTTTTTTTTGGTTACATAAAGCAGTCTGTATATGAGGGAAGAAAAGGCATGCGTGTTCCTACTTTGTAAAATTCTTGGCAACCAAGCAGCAGGTCCATTTACAATGTTATTTATCTCATCCGAGCAACATTCAATAAGAGGGAACCAACTTGTGTATGGCTGTTGATTTTGTCGGCTGAAAATCCACACGCGGTTTCTTGGCTTCCGACAGCCACTCTTTTTCTTTATATTTTACCCCTGTAGGCATTCTTGAAAACATTACCGCCTATGGGGTTTTTTTTTTTCCAAATGGAGGCAGATGAAGTAGAGCGCAGAACAACCGCTGGGAGGCTGAATTGAAGGTGACTTTGGAAACCGAATGATCTCATCATCTGCGACACATTTTAATACTCAATCAGAGCTTGATCACGTTTTTTTGGGGGGGGGGGATAATAGTAGACATGGGAATAGACAGCGCCACATGTTTTGGTTTCTTTGAAAACAATGGACGGTTTATTGATGAGGCGACCCACCAAGGGCAGCTCGCTGAATTATTAGAATTGGCTCGAAAATTAACTCTCAACTTTGAGCGTGACTGACTTTGGAAAAGAGGGCGGCCTCAAACAAAAGCTTCTTCATCCCAAGTTGTGTCACACATCGAAGATGCAAAGAGCATGGAAGAAAAACTGGAAGTCTTCCTCTTTCGATGTGCAACCCAAATGTCTTTAGTATAGCCAAAAAAAAAAAAAAAAACAAAGACCCAGAAATGTAACCGCCAGTGTTAAACATTTAATCATCTAGAACAACAATCATTTGACTGTTGCGTTCATATTTTCCCCAACTTTTGTGTGGCCCCGAGCGGTATTAGGTTCGTCCCCCCCGTTTCGAATTTGAAGCTTTATTATGGATTATTTGGGCGCAACTGTCTCGCCGTTTTCGTTCTGATTAGGATCAGGATTTCACATCCAAGCGCGAATGTGCTGCTTTTATGACTTGGGAGTGTTTGAAAACAACAAATGAAAGGAAATACTTACATCGTGATGCGCCGCAGACACAGTCGACCAGGTGGAAAATGAGTGGAAAAGGCCTGCTCTGTATTTGCCGCCGATTCAAACCGTAACGTCATGAGAGATTCATTAGGGGCGCGCTGGGGCCCGTCGCTCGTTCCAACTCGCAGCTGTTGGTTTCGGCTAAGTGGCGGTAGCAACCGGGCACGTTGACCTTCAGCCTTCGCTATCCTCGTCAGCAGAGAACGCCAAAGAGTTCTGTCATCTCCCTCACTAAGGTACTTAGCACATCTCATCGGGTTTGAGCAGCGACCAAAACGCTGATGTCACTCCTCCCGCTGGGCAATTAAGGGAAAATTAATGATTGTTTCTGTAGTCATGCTGGGTCAAAAATTTGTCAAAACCTCAGGCAGGATGTCATATTGTGACTATGAAAAGCCTTTGGTGTTCTCGTCAGTGACCAAGCCACGCCCTCTGCATCCAAGTTGGTGGTTCAGGCAGATTCATTTGCCACGACGCACACCATCGGCTAAATGCTTTTGGATTATTTTCGGTTTCAAAATTTGTCATTATACATCAAGGTACTTATTTTGACACTGGCTCGACAGTTAAAAATGTGTTTCGTGGAAATAAAAGTCTGACTTATGGTGGTGGCTTGAGACAAGCCATCGAACTATGTCGTTTTTTGGGGTGGCGGGGGGTCTGAGTTGAGCTGATTTTATGCTTTAACAGGGCAAAATATTTGAGATACGAGTGCCGCGGGGTGCCGGTAAACTCACCTCAACTCACTTCGCAACAAGCAGTAGTTGGAAAACGGGACTTCCACTCTTCATTGAGGCTTCCTGTCAAAGTAAACATCAAACAAAGAGAATCACATGTTATGCAGGCTAATACTGTGCTAGCCTAACGCTAACAGTCGCATGAGCATCACCATTGCTGCTGACCACATTGGCGTCTGATTAGCTGCAGCTCAGCAAAGACCTGATATTTTTTAAAGCGGCCTTATCCGGCAAACACAGCGCATCTACCCCTCCCAGATCCCCTCAAAAAGCAGCCTAGCTGATACTGGGTTTGCGCCAGATCATCAGCTGTCAGCTATTTTCCCAGAATGTGTCGGAGCATGTGTAATAGTTTTCATGCGGCACGGCGAGAGTCAAGGTCTGCGCACGCGGCAAAACACACATCTTTTACAGCGGAAAGGCCAAGAGGCCGCGGCGGCTTGATTAAGTCCAGGCCCCTTTCCACACGTGGCTCGAACATTAGCAACTCAGCTATGCATCTTTTTTTTCTAAACTTTTTCTTGGCACCATCGTGGAGCATTTAAGAGCACCTTTCCACTCCACCATTTCTTTATTCTAGATGATTAAAGAATATGTGCTTGTGTGAACATATGCTATTTTTTTTATATATATGTATAAGTGGGTCACTGTTTGGCCTGGAAAAAAGTTAAGACCTCATTGTAGAAAGCTTAAATCATCACAGGGAAGCTTTTGACAGCGAAAGAAAAATACCGTCAGGAAATATATTTAAACCCTCCGAGTTGACAACAGATGTTTTACTTAGAGCTCAGGTTCCTCATTTGACCAACGTTGCCTGTTGAATGTTAGCGCAAATATTTAATAGGACATATTTCCATTGGAATTGCTCAAGAATCTGCAAATAGGGAGAAAGCCATTTTATTTTACGCATATAAACCGTTCCTTTCTTATATTTCGTTCATATTTTTAACTGCATGTTAACTATCCATATACTGTAGATTGTATTTGTCATTTATGTATTTAAAGACTTGTTAATTTGACCTATTTACAAATCCCGACAAAAAAAAGGTCTATTGAAATATCAAGCTTAAATTCTTCCGTTTCGCTTTTCTTGTACAGTACTTTAATTCCACCATAATCAGCCTGTGTTGATATTATTTTTGAAATTTTATGTTTTACCTCTACCGGGAAATGTTTGTAAACAGAACAAAAAGGCTCCCTCTTATTGGCTAAATAATGACGGTTTCCGACCTCCTTGCATCCCGACCTGGATCGTTATACTCTCCTTTCCATACACATTCCCTTAAACCTCAATAAACTGTCTCCAATTCACTTTTGGATCCACTGCTATCTTTAACTTTTATAGCCATAACAGCATGAATTGAAAAAGCCATCTGGACTCATTTAGTTTCAGTTTTAGCCTTGACCTGAAACATAGGTCTAAAATGCAATGAAACAAAACCTCGCAGACCAATCAAAAACACAAATCTGGAAATGATTAATTGCCCAAACGTTTAACAAATGCCACTCTGATCTCATGCTTGTAAAAAAAAAGTGTATAAACATATTTATGCGCCTTGCTTGTAAATCATCCTTTGGACTGACATAGAAGCACAAGAATGCTTCACAAGCGGAATTCTTTTTTATTTTTATTATTATTTTTTTAAGGTGATTCACAGTTTTGCAATAATTATTTACCACTTGGAATGAAAAAATGAGTCAAAGTCTAAAATATGCATTTTACAGAATAACTCCTGGCTGGCTCACTGCGAGGTTAGTTTTTACTGGAAACATATTTTATGAGGTTTTTAAATCGAAAGAGAAAAAAATAAAAAAATCCAGCTCTGCTAAGGGTGGATTTTTGCACCGGTTTGCATATTGCCAAGCTTGTAGCGAAGGAGACGCCTTCGTGAAAAGAAAATGGTCACATTTGATCTATCGTCCGATTAGTTTTTACGATGTTCAATTAAAAGCTTTGCGTTATTACAATGGAAGGAAAAGTTTGAACAGCGTACATAAAAGCATCGCTCGTTCATTCATTAGCTGGCAAACTAACTATCTCGCTAGCTAGATCGACAGACGGCCATCCCAATTTATCTTTTTCAAGCCATCTAAGTCGCCCTGCGATTGGCTGGCAACCAGTTCATATGGCCCCCGTCTACTGCCCGAAGACAGCTGGGAGAGGCTCCAGCACCCCCCCGCAACCCTAGTGAGGATAAAGCGGTTCGGAAAATGAATGAATGAAAGCCATCTCAGTCATGAATAAAATGGGTTGATTTGAGCATAAAGGCAATGTGACAAACGGCCTTTTTGTTTCATAACGAAAGCATTTAACTTGCTGTTTGCTTGGCTGTCAGGATTCTGTCGACAAGGGTTAGTTAATACAATCTTGTCATCGCTGTCGGGCCCATTTTTCTCAACTTACGACAGGTCCGATTTGACTCCAAAAGTATTCACTGGAGTCAAATACCGCCTATTAATAATCCGCTTCAACGGTGACGTGCCAGCTGTTTCCAAAACGTTCGATAACAATGAAGTCATCAGGTTAGTCGCTGGAAAAGTCCATGTAACTGGGAAGCACCTTCATCGGCTAATCCAAACAAAAGCTTGGCGGGTGGGTCAGCCTTTGTCAAATATTGTTTTTTCATCAAGTGCTGACTTCCCAAATGTGATTTTATCATGGTCCCCCTCATTAGACCGTTTCAGCACAATTGAGCCAACATCAATAACTTTTTGCCCAAGACTGGGCACGACCTCCAACTTGTTCTCATCAGAGCTGAGCAGAATACAATCATACAAAATGGCATGTACCATTTACAAGTTTGAATTTAAGTTAAATGACCAAAAATGAGGCAAAAGAAATGAGAACGAAAGGATGACAACATTTGAAGCTGTGCGAAAAGCTATTGACTACCTTAAAAATAATGGTATTTATTACTGTCTCTAATTTGTTGCGAGCTTAACATCATTTGACCAGAATGTCATTGATTATCAGGTTCTTTTGATGGCACGCTCCTGATTGAGAGAGAAATCCTTGTCATCTCCGGACTTCTGACGCACCTACCGTGCAGAACCCGGAAATATGAAATGTTGCGCAACAATGACATGTTTCCAGGGACAATAATCTCACACATCTGGACAGTAGCATGAACAAAAACAGTGTGTTCCCATCCTGTCAGTACTGAGACGTAATGCTAAGCTTACATCCAAATTTGATTTTGCATTTTTTTCCCAAGTGATTCGTCCCGAGAGATAGAAATGGTCCAGTTCAATTTAGACAAGTTAATTTGTAGTGCTTGTTATAAATTATATGTATTTTATTCTATTTATTTGAATTTCTATCTATATGTCAACGTAATTAATAACGAAAGGGAGGGGGTGGGGGTCTCACACAGGGCAACGGAACATTACCGAGAAACTTGACACGTAAAGCACAATTTAAATCAAAAACGGAAAATGATTTGTCATCCTTAAAGGCTTCAGTCGCGAAATGTCTTTTTGGGGCAGCAGACTCGTGCAGAAAAGCCAAACAAAACAAAGTGTCGTTCTGGATTTCCAGGGAGTGACTTTGGGGCAAAGACCGTAATAAGCCTTTCCGCTTGTGGTCTGCGATGGCATTTTCTTTTTCATTTAAATAGCGCTGGAAAATAAGATCTACTTACACACAGCGACAGTGACAGATGGGGATAGACAGAAACGAGAGCATTTCCTTCTGGGGCCGCAAAGCGTCCATCGTATGTCTGCAAATAGAGAACGCTCAGACTATATCCAGCACTTGCGTGCGAGGCACAATGGCAATGGTATTCAAACTCGGGTGCATTGACGTACGGTTTCAATGAAGTTTTTACATTTCTGTCACTTTCGGTACGAATCGTAAGAGGACACTCGTTCTAATCTCGTCACCAAACAAATGAGACTCATCAACACGCGTTCTTCGTTCACGTTTAGTGTGAAACACAATCGAGTGCTGCCACCTTGTGGTTAACCACGAAATTAAATCTTCAAATGAAGAACGAGATTCGTACTTCCGGAATCCGTACCCGAACTGTGTTGAAAATTATGCTTCAGCGCGGAGAAAAAAATTGCTGCGTGCTTTTCTTAATGCGGACGGCCCGAAGTAGCACTCGTGTTAATTCACTCGCGCCGAATGTTTGGGGACGTGCTGCTTTGCATTGTGTTTGTGCTTTGCGTGACCTCGGCAGAGCAGCTGGTGAGGATGAGGTCACTCACGTGGAAGTCGAATCACGTCAGAGGATTTTAATTTTTTTTTTTTTTTTGTGAGAAGTGAAATTAGATCATATTCATAACGCGACTATTTTCCGGCAACCTGCACCTACTGTTTAAGATCAGGGCTTGGGCAACAACGCACAATTCTTGACAGGCTGTTTTAATCAATAACAGTAAACAAATAACGCATATTTAAGCCAAGCATTTAAAATACAATAAAATCGATGAAAACTATAAAGAAATGAACGAAAACCAATGAAATAACCCAAAAGACTTTTCAGGAAGCTCAATATAGCTTCACTGTCCTCATAAAAGAAATGCCTTCATTTATTTATTTTAAACTAAAATTGGACAAAGCTCACCAGCAATCTCCAAGAAAATCCAATTGAATGCTGACGGCTTATTATGGTTGTTACGAAACATCGCAGCAGTCCGGAGCTACCATGTAAGGGCTGCTCTTTGATTGACAGCTGCAGATGACAATCCAGACTTCTTTCAAAATCAGACTAGTAGCCGGCAGGTCATCGTCACTATTTTTCAGGCCATATAACTTGCAGACAAAACAATACCGCCACCCAAATAGACTCCCCAAAGAGGTCACTGAGAGAATGGAAAGAGAAAGAAACCCACATGGATGATCTGAACCGATTCGGAGGACAGAATGTCGCTGAGAGCGTGTGGAAATTAGTCAAGACAGCATGGAGGCCTCCTTTGATGCCTTTGCTTTGAGGCCTTTTAGTCGATATCCTTTGCCAATATGACATCTGTTTTACAGCATGGAGAAAAAAAAACCCTGGCAGAGCGTGTATCGATCCCTTAAACACATGCCACATCCACACTTGCTGTGACTTTTGTTTTTCGTGGAAGACGCCACGACGGACACTTGAATGAATTAACCTTCAATCTAACTCCGTATCTCCCCCCTGTTGTTGTGACCCGCTCATCTTTTCCGTGCCAAATACGGCTCCTGCTTTTCCATGCGGACACATGTTCAGACAGACAATGAAACGCAGCAGACGGCAATCGTGAGACGTTTTTGAAAGATTCTTGCGCCTCTTGGCGCATGATCTCACTTGGTCTGTCAAGTGGAAGCCAGCAGAGAGCGAACTGTTCACGTTTTGGAAACCACCTTCCTTCGATCAGTGATGACGACCGCGAGCTGTTGACTCGTTTGGCTTCGCGAGTCAAAACTGGAGTGTCTAAGATGATGTCTGGTCATCAACTTGCCACTTTGGAAGCACAAAAAAAAAAAAAAAATGCTATTCCCCAAGAGTGATGTGGAGTCACTGAAAACGGAGTGACGAGATCCATATTGTTGTCGTTGAAGTCCAAACAACATGTCTGGGCCATATTATCCTTCAAAGATGCTTTCTGATTAGCGTTTGTGTCGTCGTTTCGAACCTTTGACAGCTCATGCATCTTCCGTCCCTCCGATGCGTCACTGTTGGCTTAAGTGCAGATGAAGATTCTTTGACCGTGAGTGAATTTCTTGGAAGGGCCAAAACGAAGGCGAGGAGTCACAAGGAAGCAAACTCCAGGATGGAGGGAAAGTAGCGTTTGTCGAAAGTCCCGTCCTCAACAACGTATGGAAATTTGGTGTACTTCCTCCAAAGTCTTGGTGAGAACTCGTTTCTCAGAGTTTGCAGTACCAAGTACACAGGTGAAATTGTGAGGGGAAACAGTAACCTTTCGAAGTTTTGGCCCATTCCCAAGAAACTACAATCGCTATATTCAATTAAAGTCAGTGCAATGAATCCAACGGGTCGCAAAATGAGCAGAATTTGTCAGGTGAAAACCCATTCCAAAATAAAAAAAACCTCAATGACCCTGAAGTCAGCAATGTTTTATTACACTGCTGTCTGGAGGACATCCTTAAACGTTGCATAACTGCAAAGACCTAACCACCCGTGGTTACACCCTTCCTTTAAAAACTGCCTCCCTTCTCTTTCTCAAACTATTAAGTATGTGACCCCCCCCCCCCTCTCCCTGTTTTTATCATTTTTATTAAAACAGTCATGATGACATAAGAGTACTGCATGATCTGGTATATGATCTGGTAAAAAAAAAAAAAGTATTTATGGCTGTATTTTGTGCCTCTGATTTCACATACAGCAAACACCTTTTTTCGTGCCTCCTGTTTATTTGCAGTGTAATTCCATCGGCGACTACTAGAGGGTATCCCACTATTTTTCTCCCAGTGCTTTTGTAGTTGTTGCGCAATGTTAGGACAACTGGTCCTCTCGGACCACGCTGGGTGGTCACCTGGTCTTCCGGTACGTTGTAAGTGAAACTAACTCAACATCTAGACCTGCTCGGTGTAACTATTGTGTGATAAATACATCTGTGATTTGTTCAGAAAAAAAAGAAGAAATTGATGCATTTTCTGTGATTTGTAATAAAGTGTGAAACATTTAGCTACTGTTTGTAAACAAATATGGATTTGTTAACAATTAATGGTCTTTGTTTTTTGTTTAAAAAATGTAATTGTTACATTTGATAAAATTACTACAAGGAGCAATCATGAACTTTGGGGACCAAGGGTCAAGTTATTTTATTTAAAAAATATATATTTTTTGCCTCCCAGAATTCAAATCCTTGATTTCTAGTGATTTATTATTTGTTTTTGTTGAGGAAAAAAGTCGCACAATTACCCCCCCCCCCCCCCCAACAAAGAGGACATGATCTCATTCATCTTTGATAGAAATGTAAAAGGTGCGTTACTGCCATCTACTGGTCAAATTTAGCTTCTCGGTATTATGTTGCCCTTTTAGGTTAACATTCCAAAGATACACACGAACACACACACTCACGCACAGAGGTACGGACGTACAGACCTATAGATGGATAGATGGATAGAATCCATCTATCTATTAGATCAGGGGTGGGCAAACTTTTTGGCTCGGGGGCCGCATTGACTTTTAAAATTTGACAGAAGGGCCAGGTCAGCACGAGCTATGGTACATTAATTAAAAACAAACAAACTGCATTTGTTGACAGTCCATATCAAACATCAACAGAACAAAAGCATGAAAGTACTGTATTAATATACATTTTTAAATGACAACAGTGTTGTTGATGACCTATTTTAGCCTGTGCATTGCTGCAGATGGGTTGTGATCAGACCAGTAGAAGTAGAGCGATACAGAAGTCCTAGGTGGTCGAAAAGATCCCCCCCCCCCTCCCCGTGTTCTGCAACTTCAAGTCAATGCGCCACCTGGCGGTGAAATGACGGTCATTACAAGTCCAATTGAAATGAATGCAATCATTCACATCGAACCTTAATTGTGGACCAACCATCGGCGGGCCGGATTAAAAAGACCAACGGGCCGGATTCGGCCCACGGGCCGTAGTTTGCCCACCATTGTATTAGATAGATAGATAGTCATTTGCTTTGAAGGTGGCTGCTATTGCACAAAAAATATACAGTGTGTGTGTGTGTGTGTGTATGTTGTACACATAACTCAAGCAAAAGTTGAAACGTGCGTCACACCCCCACCACTTGATGGCAAGAGGAGACTTTACAACATCCAGCCGCCACCGAATGACGTCACTCCACCTGCCCCCAGCGGCAGACAGTTAGTTAGAGGAAGTTGCATGCAAAGGCAAGAAGTACGGCTGACTGACTCTGGCGAGGATCTGGACACTTGAGCACACATTCACGATGCTGGAGTGCTTTGTCATGAGGTTGCTCATCTTTCCTCTCGTCATTACAGGTAAGAAGTATTTATTTTAAAAATGTACAGTATATACTGAACTGAAAGGGGCTGCAGAAAAGGCCTGGAAAACAATTTCATGTGTTTTTTTCTTGTAATAAATAAATAAACATAGATATATTTTTATTTTGAGAAAAAAACATTTCTTAAAAAATTGATTGATGGAATTTGCCACCAAATATCTTCAAATGACCTGGCTCTTGACCCCATTTGCATGCAACTTTCTCTTACAGGCATCAATGTCGACGGTGACAGGGTCAGCTTGGAGCTTACGTTTCCATGCACCAACTCAGTGTGCTATCACATTTGGAGATTTACCCAGAAAACGGAGAGAATCGACGTTGTCCTCACAAGTAATGGGGAGATGATGCAATCCGCAGGGGTTGAATCTCAGGACGGAACATGCACGAGGAAGCTTCAACGTCTGACGGAAGACAACATTGGACTTCATTACTGCAAGATCACAGATGATGCATTCACACCTCAAAGCGGTCAGTAAC
This sequence comes from Hippocampus guttulatus, assembly GCF_054856545.1. Lineage (NCBI taxonomy): Eukaryota > Metazoa > Chordata > Actinopteri > Syngnathiformes > Syngnathidae > Hippocampus > Hippocampus guttulatus. The sequence goes on along the minus strand of NC_141283.1, from coordinate 851,449 downwards.
GGCGCATGCTATGACTTTCTTTTTTTCCCTTCAGTTTGGAATAATACATTTTATGAAGCTAAAGGCACATTATATTTTTCTGGGAGAACGATTCTTACATTTATGGGTAAAACATCATCAAGTTATGACAATAAAGAAAGAAAATGTCAGTTGAAAAAAATCACACAAAAAGGTCAAAATTTGACAATATTGTGAAGCTGTTTTATTTAGATATTTTCAAAAAATACTTTAGAACAAAGTGGTATACTTTTTCGGGGCCAATAATTTTTTATGAGCATAAAATTTGAGATTTTAAGAACCATTGAATATTGTCTGAGTCATTTGGACACCTGAATGGCAAAGTTTGCCAGACTAAGAAAATCTGAATTTTACAAAAATAAAGTTATTCAATGATGTAATAAAAAGTCCCAGATCAGAAGAAAAGTCCTCATTTTGGAAAATTGGGTGGCCACGGAATGGTCTTCTTTTGTGTTTTTTCCAGAAGCTCCAGTGTTCAAAGTGGCGCCGGGCTTTGACGTATCTTTCCATTGCACTCTGCTGTCCTTCTTGACGCTGGCCCGTTGTTCCACAACACGAAGGTTTGATGTCCGTTTGAGGTGGGTGGACCGAACCGGCCAAGAGATCAGTGACAATATGCGCTATCGCATATCGCGAAAGTCACGGTGCGACGTCACCTTGACCGTCACCTTGCAAACTCCGGGGAGTGAGGAGTTCAGGTGCCAGGCGATCGTGGGAGAAAAATCCTGGACTTCGGCAGAGATGCGAGTCCAAGTACCAGGTGTGGACTGACTACTAACAGACCTATAATTTTTTTTCAAGCTAAAAATAATTTAAAAAAAATTCTGTTTAGTTCCCAAAGGGAAGGGAAAAGGAAGAGGAGACTTCAACTTCAAAGAAGTAAATCCTCAGGGTACGGAATTAAGTCCACTCAGCTTTAAAAATGCCTAATATGCCACAGAAGTAATTTGTATCCATATACCCAGTAGACAGCCACTACAAAGTCGGCGTGGTGGTGGCGGTGTTGGCGTGCGCCACGTTGACCGCCTTGGCTGCCATGTTTGTTGTATTCAGGCGACGAAAGGCAGCAAGTAAGTTGTGAGCAAGTCTGCTCTTTTAAAAAAAATTTTTTTTTAATGCTTTGTATGACACAAATATACAGTATATTTTCCATAACATTATCAAAATGCTCATTTCAGACCTGCCCGAAGCCTCCTGTCCCGCGGGCATTCACGACCACGTAAGACAACCCTAAATAGAAACACTTTCATGTGGTTTGAAGTGGGAGCAAATGATAAACGTTTTGTCTCTACGCAGGTGGCGGATGACGTCATTTACGCGGATGTCGTCCTCCCTGTTGGTCCGGATAGAGTGTCTTTCTCCCAAGGCCAAGATACGGAATATGCGTGCATTCGCTACCAGTAGGCCTTAATGTGTGTGCATGTCGGCAGAGTATTGTTATTTTTTTAATGAATCGTGTTTTTTTGTATGTGTTGGAATGTACATATGTGTCAGCTAAGCTTAAATATTTGTATGTTATGCATTTGAATAGTCTACCTCAAGAAATACCACTTCCCTTTTTTTTTTGTCATGTGCCCAGAAAAGAATGAGTTTCTGATTTCCTGAGTTTTGTGCACATTCTGTTCTTAGTTTTCTTTTTCCTTTTTTTTTTGTTTTAATGGATTTTTTTTCTCTCTGAAATGTTACATTTTCGTCTTGTAAAATTAAAATTGAGACGTCAACAAAACTGTCATGAAGTCATGACTTTTTTTTTAAATTGTAAAAAAAAAGCTTCTAAAATTATTACCGTATCTTTTGTTTTTTTTTTTTTAACCTTTTTTCACTTTTAACTTGAGCTTGCCTTTGCGTACACACACGAACACGAGGTCACACCTGCGCAGCCATACGCGCATACACTGTAACACACAGCCTCAGCAGGCGAGAGACTGCCGGAGCCGCTCCCAGCGTTGCTCTATTTGCATTTTAAATGCTTTTTAGTCAGCCCACTCCTGTGCTGTTCACAGTGCATCGCAACACCTAAGAGAAATGTGTGTGTGTGTGTGTGCGTGTGACAGAGGGACAGAGGTGAGTGAATGAGTTGAACAGATAAGTGAAGACAGAAATGTTTGTGAAAGGATAAAACTTTAAAGATGGGAAAAAAGATTGGACTCACCCCACAACAACGAGCACATTGACAAATTCTTCCAAAAAAAACGAAGCTCCAAGCTGTTCGTTCCACTCCAAGTTGAAGTTTTGCTGTCAAGTGAAACACAAAGCAAATAGATTTACACCTTCTGTACTCAAAACAAGAACACATCTTTGCTTTGCATTAGCTTAATGCTAATAAACAACACAAAATACCACACATGGGCTAACGTATAGCATTTAAGAAGTGACGTTATCACCCTTTTAGCAATAGCTACCTGAACATGAAATGGTGGCGCAACACATGTAGACAGAGTGTGACGAGACTCAGGCAAAAAGTGTTTAAATTCATTGACGAACGAGTAATATTCCTCTGTGACTGAGCTTTTAGTGATTTTAGTAAGCTACTTTATATTTATTTTAACCTTTGTGTTCTCATTTCTTTGAATGTTTTTTTTATTTTACTTATTAATATTTGCTTTTAAATGTTAATTATTTTGCTTGGAAATACTTTTAAATGTTTTTGCAAAGCACACTGAGTTACCTTATGATCTTTTTTAAAAAACTGTTTGTACAATATTTTTGTTTTATCTGATGGTCTCTCTTACTCACACTAGATGTGTTGACATTGTTGTAAATTGTGTTTAAAGACCTTTAAAACAGTTTTGAGTCCCGTAAATGCTATAAAAATGCCTTGGGTGTATTTAAATGTAATTATTGTGTGAAAAAACTTTCCTTGGCCGAGTTCATAAAGAACTGCTAAAATGGAACCCCAGTGACTCTTTCAAAACCTCCAATCGGTGCACTTCTTGTGTGTCCTTGCCTTACACAAGCATTTCTTCATCGTCGTTTCAAAACCTTGACCGAGTGCCGCGTAGAAAATGCGCCGCTGCTTTCAACACGCTCTGCAGCCATTCAGCCATGGAAATTCTTGCATGTATTTACTCACCCGCGCACTGTGCGCGTGAGGTGTGTCACACGATCAGCTGATAAGGTCAAAGCCGCGAAGCCCGTCCGAGTCAGGCACCAGCTTGTCTGACGGGTAAGCGGGGGCCAAATGCTGCTGTCCCCTGCTGTGTGCGTGCGCGTGTGAGTGAGTTTGGGGGGGGGGGGGGGTGGAACAAAAGGGCCTTGATGACTGAAATCCTGCAAAAGACAGAAGAGAGGGAGAGAGAGCCGGGAGGTGTTAGAAAACGTGGAGGCCGAGCTCCACGCCCAGTCTGAACACTTTCTCCAATCCACAAACGGGACTCGCACTCGACTGCGTGCACACACTAGAAAGCTGAATTAAGTTTATTTGGATAAGCACAAAATAACTTCACTGATACGCAGCTCCTTTTGTATACGATTCTCAAGTGATCTTACTGACCCATGAAACTTTATGGACGCGGCTTTCATAATTTCTCGCCGATGTGACTTTCAAAGATAAACTCAGGGCATACTGATGACTTGTGTTACAATTTAAATATCGATAAAGAGGTAAAAGGTTGCTTTGACTAGTTTACATGGTTGTCATACTGCCCCGCAGTGGCCAAGGCACGCAACTGTAGCATAAACTCTTTGATGATCAGTTACAATTCATTTATCGATGTGATTATACATATACATTTTAATTATGTAAAATTAATGTGGTGTTTTCCCTGTTAACTGCAAAACATTTTTGTTTTCGGGAGAGGGATCTTGTGATTTTTGCAGATTTTTTTTCCCCCGCTGTGAAGTTAAATGAATACAACGTATCGTAAAAATGTCAAATGTTCTGCTTGTAAGCATTAACAAAAACAAATTCATTCATTCTGCAGTTTTTATATTCATCGGGCGATTAATCGATGAGTGGAATTCTACGGAAGGGGGGCTGTATTCAGCTGACTATGGTCAGCTCAATAAAATAAACTAAAACAAATAACACAACGAATTAAACTAGCAAGAAATTCACCTAAAATAACATGCTGGACCATAAAAATAAAAGGGGTATGCCATCATGAATGAATCAAGACTATCAATCGGGGGTGCGGTATAATTCGAAGCGAAACATTTTATTTCTATATATTTAATGACAGCCAAATTTAAACAACAACGCCGCATTTTCAGAGCCAAAACCCCCCTCACATTCAAATTTGTAGTGACTGCGAGGAACAATCTGTAACTTAATTCCGGGCACAGGTGACAAATAACCTTGAACTGTTGACAAAATAACACGTTCCTCAAACTCAAAGTCCCCCCACTGGGGCTGCCCTTTTGTTAACACTTCACGTTGAAGTTGACCCTGACTGCACCACCGCGGCGGCGGCGGCAGCGGAGGAGGGAGGAAAGAGGAAAGAGGAAGGAGGAGCGCTTTCTTTCCCGATGGACAATTTCCTGAGAATCTTTCGTGGCTGCGCGTCATTGTCACCTTTGACGCAAGCGATGGAGTGAGGACGAGGTAGCGGGAGCAGACTTGGTGGAAGGACCTCCGGGAAGAAGCCGAGCAACTCTGAGCCAGCGAGAGGGATTTTTTTTTTTTTTTGCGTTTCCATTCCTCCGCGACGTGAACTAATCACCGCATTACCGCAGGTTAGTTGATGCGCTCAAAGTTTTTCTCTTTTTTTTTTCAGACGCTTTCGTTTGTTTTTGAACTTCGTCAGTTTGCGAAACGAGCGAAGAATTTGCAATGGTGCATTTGAAATCATCCGGAGATAAAAACATGATCATTATTCGTGCGCGTTTTGTGCATCACATTTTTAATTGCGTTGAACTAATATAAGCAATTCCTGATTCTACTGCCCGATAAGAGGCGCGTAGCACCCATTTCGAATGTGGGATAACTTGATAAGTAATTATAGTCCCCTAAAAAACTTTATTTTTGGGGTTTTTTTCCTCAGTTTTTGTGAGACAAGTCACAAGAGTCTTGTGTTTCATATGATGGTGTGCGGTTTCCATTTTGAATAGTTACTTCAAAATCTGGGTCCCATCTTGATGAAACAAACATTGCTCTTCCTTATCTTCGTAGAGTAATTCAATTATGATGCATGCTTTGATAAAGTACAGTACTGTCGAGAGCTATTTTTCAAAAAATGTTGCTGGAACATCATCACATTCCAATAAATTGCTGAAGGGAAAAAGAAAAAGAAAAGAGCCATAGCAGGGATGCAAACGATGAATGCCAATCTACCCGCTTGTACATTTCCTTGCTTTTTGTGATGTCCGCCAGTCATGATTCAGAGGAACGAAGCGGTGCTGTCCATCCTGAGGGAGTTCCAGGAGGCCACGGAGAGCTCGGGGCTGGACGCGCTCATCCTGAAGGCCCTGGAGGTGGACCGGCTCCTGGCTCCCTTCCCGCTGCCCCGCTTGCCCTGTCAGAACTTCCCCGAGTGGGTCGGCGTGGACAACGTCGCCCAAGGCCTGTACCCGCGGGACGCCCCTGCGGACCTCCTGCCGCTACGCTGCAAAGGAAAGGGCAACCTGCTATTTGACGCGGCCAGCATGCTGCTGGTGGGCAATAGTGGTCTGAGCTTGGAGCTACAGGTGGGGGCTCACTGCAAATTTTTTTCCACGGGGTTTGATGTACACTGGACCGCTTTTCTGTGAAAAGTTTGAAGGGGATGGAGCCGAAATGTTTCAGAAGGGTTCAGGAGGGGTCAAGGGTCATGTTTCATTTTCAACACATGCTCCTTCATCGAATAATTCAAATGGTATGTTTGTTTTTTTTAAACACCACCAGGTAAGGACAGTTGTAGAAATGGTCCTGTGGAAGAGGTACTACCTGTCCGGGATGATCGATTCCAAGATGATGCTCCAGGCGGTCCGCTTCAGCCTCTGCGCCGAGGAGTCGGAGGCCATGCTCAACCTGTCCGCGAGCATCCTGGAGGCCATCTTCGACGCTGACGTCAAGGCCTCGTGCTTTCCAGACTCGTACGCCAACATGTGGCACGTGTACGCGCTGGCGTCTGTGCTTCAGGTGAACATCTACTCCGTCTACCCCATGTTCAACCACAAGATCCGATCCTACTTCAACAGAGTCATCCGGCCCAGGACTTGGCCCAAAGAGTGCGAGCCTCAAACCTTCCACATCATGTGGTCCGGCGAGTTACAATCCGAGACTTTGTTCCGACCCGATCACTTTGTGGCGCTGGTCCACGTGAGCGATTTTGCTTCGAGTAGTCCCAAAAGCGAGGAGCTCCTGATCCAAGACTCAAACTTCTCGTACCGGACTCTGAAGGACAAGTACAACATCACGAAGAGGACCTTCTACCGCTGGAAGAGGCAGTCTCAGGAGCACTGTAAGAAGTCCACGGCTCGCTATGAGGCCAAGAACTTCCTGCAGGCGTCTTACCTGGAAGGGAAGCTCATCCCGCTGCACCAGTTCAAGGAGTTCTTCCCGGAAATCTCCAGGTCGTCTTACTACAACTGGAAGCAGGAGCTCCTCAAGTCAGGCGGAACCTTCTCTACCTCCTCGTCCACGGGGGAGATCAGTCCCGGCGAGAGCACGGAGCAGGAAGCGTGGTCCTCTCCCGAGCTCAGGCAAGACGAGTCGGACCATCAAGAAAGCGTGGCCGGCATGTTCGGCCTCAGCATGGGGGCCCTGGATCTGGAACGGGCTCAGAGTGCGGCCCACATGCAGCAAGCCAAACGCTGCTTGCAGAACTGCATAGCCACCAACGCTTCGTTTCCCTTCAAGCTCTTCAAGCACAACTTCCCCGGCATCTCCAGGTCCACCTACTACAACTGGAGGAGGGAGGCCATGTTGTTCATCGGAGGCTACAAAGCCAGCAGCTCGGATAGCTCGGACGCGGACAAGAGCCAAAGTCCTAAAAGCATCTCCCCGGTACGGCAACTGCAAAACATGAGCGAGTCGGCTCCACGGTCGAAGATCTGCAGGCGTAAGCACAGAAGTTTCAGGCTGGCGTACGTGAGTAAGAAACAACTTCGAGATGTGGCCAAGATGCTGGTCCAAAAGTCCAAATTGTCCCTCAGTAAATTCAAGCTCAGGTTTCCGACCTTGTCCCTCTGCTTCTTTTGGCTGTGGGCAAGCGGCAACACAAAGAGGATGGTGACCGAGATCGATGCTGCCAAAGTCGGGGAAACGCCGGTGGCCGTCTTCAACATCGCAAATAACCACAAGGCGCTCCCGTTGGCGGATATCACCCCCTACGTCGGCGCTCCCCTGGAGGCCTCGCATCCCAAGCACGACCCGGGTCGCTCCCTGCCGGACAAGCAGAGGCTGGCCGTGGACGTCGTGGCTCTGGCCAACTTTAAAGCCAAGGCCAAGTTGTTTTTGCAGACGCGCTTCGAGGAAAGGTCTTTCCCCACGTTCAAGGAGTTCCGCTCCCACTTCCCCTTCACCCCCCGCTCCACCTACTACATGTGGAAGCGGGCTCTACACCACGGGGTGTCGCTGGTTCACGGCTAAAGCCTCGCGCGGTCCCCGCATTTGGAAAATTTGTACGTGTGTGACACTGTGATTGAGAGGCAGGCGTGTTGAAGCCCTGCAAGGGCAAAAGGCAGTTCATAGATTGGACTCTCCGCCAAGCATCGTACCGGGCACCCTTTACCTTTTATTATTGTATGCTTTTTGAAAATCACCTTGACTGTTTGAGCCAGGGTTCTTCTTATGACCTTTAGTTAGTTTTTTTAATTCACTTCATGTGCATACCTTTTTGTTTTTGCCTCATATTCAACACTATCGTGACTTGCACCAAAGAACAAACACACTGTGAATCAAACGCACCTTTGTGGTTATTCTGAAGACGCTTGAATGTAACTCAGTTCATTTTTTTCTGCTGCTCATTTCAAGACTACTTTGCCTTTCATGACATCCTTTTTTTTGTAAGTCCAGTGTTACATTTGTACTCAACTAGTGTAAAAAAATAAAAAGTGCCGCAGAGTTGTTGTATGTATTTCCCCCAAAGCAAACTCTGCTGTAAAATAAATAACTGCACCAGCATTCGCAATCTGATTTCATTTCGGGTGGGAAGTGGACGACTTTTTTTCCACGCCAAAACCGGACCTGACGGTATCAATGTCTTTTAGAAACCACTCCGCCTGCAAACGATCATCTTTTAACAAAAGCCGGTCAGGGGTTTGGTGTGTTGTTCCTCTTCTGTGCAGCTTATTGTGCTCATGCTAATGAAGGTAATGGTCAAGGGTGGGGACGAGGAGGGTCTTAATTGTATGCGAGGGGGATGAAGGTGGCCGAGATAAGACTCGAGAGGTTGTGTTTTTGTGAAGGGGGTTCGAGAAGTTTGGAGAGCGGGTGGGGGGTTGTTCTCAGACACTTTGATCAAGTGATACCGCCACTCACTTGTAAAGTGTCAAAGTGAAGCGCTTTATAGGTGCAAGTTAAAACTAACATCCTCTTATCTGACCACATTTATTTCAGGGTCAAATTGTAAGAGACCACCAATACATTAAACATACTGTTAATAATATCGTGCATACAACACATGTTTATTTTATTATTATTATTATTATATGTTTTACAACTGTGCAGTCACCCAGTTGTTCATGCATGTTGAGGACAAAATCAGATGATTGGAATGAAGTTCACACTGTTTTTTTTTTTTTTTGATTTTAAAAGTCAGGACAAATTTCCAACCAATTGCCATTAAATTCACATCAATTCATATGTTCACCCTGCACGCTCTTTCTCCTACACGAGCACAGAATATCGACGCATTTTGTCTCCCGACCGACAAGTTTTAGTCGAGAAAAGCGACCTTGGCGAGAAGATTTTTTTACGTGTGTTTGTGAGCAGCAGGCTACATGATGCGGGAATAATGAGGCGTGTAAGGTTTGGGGAGGATTTAGAGGGGGGTCGGGGTGGAGGGGGGGTGTTTACAAGAGAACCGAAACCAGCATTAATAAAACGCGGAGAGCCTCGACAGTGCTCCTAATTAAAGTCTTGATTAGAGAAAGTGGTGCAAACGCGTGACAACAAAAGAACAACTTTTGGGTTCGGTGGTCTTCCTGAGTAGTTAATCATCTTTCAATCGGTGCCGTGTTGACGGTACTTACATTTAATGACGTGAGCACGCAAGTGTAGTTTCACTTTTTGCCCGCTAGATATCAGGAGTGTGCCGTTCATAAAATGGCGTTAGCCGGAAAAGGCTGGAGATGTCTTCAAATATTTTGGCACCGAATGAATTAAACAAGACCATAAAAGTGTTTATTGACCATTTCCTGTGGTTTTCTAACAGTGTAATGCTAATGAAGCAAAAGAGTTGTATTTTGGACATAATTGGGGTTGAAGGTTTATTAAAATACAAGTTTGGGCCAATAATTAACAGGGGAATGGATAGGGCGATGCAGACTATCTTTATTTAAATAAAAGCTGACACATAGTTGCTAAAATGAAAACAACAAGCCAGTTTTCTGTGTTGTTTCCTATTGCACTTTTGACACACTCATCTGTCGAGTCTTAAAATGAAAGCAATGTTGTGTTCACATGAACTTTGACGCCAGGTTAGCATTGCAGCATTAGCCGTCGCGCGGCACGGCGGGAGGGATAAGCGATAATTGCTCCATTCGGTTCCTGTGCAGAGCTGCTAACTCAGCGGGAGTTAATAACTGCCTGTCTTGGTGTGACAGCACTTTAGCCACTAAAAGCTGCTCAGATAAGGAGTAGTTGCTGTTGCACTTATCTGTCATTTCTGTTCAAAAATCTCCAAACGAGATTATGTGTTTGCATGTCTATGTTAGCGCTCTGCTGGGGTGAATTTGCGTTTTGTCGTGGTCACTTTAATATCTGTTGCTTTTTCCGCGGAACCAACTATTTGGTTGCATTTGTGCTGTCTGTTTCTAAACTGATGATAAACTGTGACCAAATGTTGTCACTCACTAACCACTGCTTGTTGGTTTATTTTTAGTTTAGCTGGCTAATGGATTAGCAGATTATGCCAACGTGCGCTTATTTCCTTTGAAAGTAGTGCTTTGGCGTCATCTTGTGGAATTCATAGGTAATTTCAAACCATCAATTGTATCGCGATGTGCTTTTGTCAGTACAAAAAAAACAATTGTTACCTTGTTTAAAAAGGCATCAGTGCAACAATTGGGGTGGGGGTGCGGGGGTTGTTTTGTGAGCATCTGTATGCAAAACAAACCACGATGCTTGTGACCACAAGCCATCCAGTTTCTCGGTTTCCTTTGTGGCGATGCGTTCACTGTGGTGGTGGCTTGTGAGAACATAACAGCTATTTCTTCGGGGATTAGAGGAAGCGATTAGGTCAACCTAAAAATGGCCACTAAAGTGTGCGCGCGTGTTGCAATCGGGAGTGAGTCATCAACAAAGCCATTTTTATGCTTTGCGGTAAGAAAGGCAGAGCATTGAGTTAAAGCCGGTTTGTGTATTGATCATGGATAAAAATAAAATAAAAACAGTGTGTACACAATGTACCCCAGAGGACTGAATCATAGCACTGTCACTTGCAATCAAGTGGGTAATGTTTCACCAAAAGCCAAAGGGAGTTTGAAACTGTTGCGTCGGGTCTCATTTGCTCATCTGCCTTCTTTAGAGGGTCCAGTTTGGGGATTTGGACTGTCACATTGCTCTTTTCTCGGAACAAGTTGAAACCGAGAGGAAAAACGCGTCTTCACACGTGTACTTGCAGATTAATGTTATAGTTGTAATATATGGCCGCCCGCTTGGATTGAATGTGCCAGCTCAGATTTCCAGCTGCGTTCTCACAAATCACAGGCGGAACGATACACCCACAGGCCACCCTCGTCGAAGCCGAAGCTATCATACGGCGGCTGAAGCTCTCCATAGAAGCCTTTAGCAAATTGAATCAGTGCTTTGAGCCAAGGCACATATTTTACCCCATTAAAAAAACTTAAAAATCTATGAACGAATCAAACGTGGCTCCTCAGCGTAAAAGATTTGCCGCCACCCTAGGTTCGACTTCATGTTCTACTCCCCCCCCCCCCCCCGCCCTGGATTCTCCCCCTTTTCGCCTTACGTGGAGCCGACTTGATTAAAAAGCTATAAAGACCGAAGCAGAAGAGACAGGGGTAGGGTGGGGGGGGGGGGGGGAACAGCATGAGATGTATGATTGTGTCGGGATGCTCCAGCATCAATGTTTTTCACTGATCAGGGCTTTGTCCGGCGTGGCACCGGCAAGCAGAGAACACGTACTCTCGGCCGATCATGATTAATGCGTTCGATACTCTCCTGACGGATAAAGCTTGTTTCCGATCGGACGTGCGGGCCGACCGGCAAGATTCGGGCGCTCATCTGTTGCGCGGCCCCTGCACTTTGTCTCTGGAGCTAATAAATCAAACTGGAGTGAAGTTGCGGCCCGCCGGGGGGGGGGGGGGGGGGGGGTCCATTTAATTTACACTGAATGAAAAACAAAGCGGACTGTTGTCCTCTGTCCTCCAAGACCTGCGCGCATCATTCATCCACACTATTTATATATATATATACATATATATATATAGACAGACAGAGAGAGAGAGAGAAATACCTCGACGCACATTATTTTCCCTTTCTTTCCCCGCCGTTTTCCTGGTGGTTGGCTATGAAACGGCAAAAGTTTCAACTCATTTCGTTTATTTCCCTGTTTCATTCGACCGTATTCTAATGTAGTGTTGTCTTTGTGTACACGAGGAATGTGGGATCTCTTTGTGCCGAGTATGCCTCAAGGCATCGCTCTTTTTCAAACAACATCGCAGAGGGAGGAGGGGTGGGGGGTGGTATCAGGAGACATCTACATTCCAGGCATAAACTTTGCATGTAAAATTAGTCATTTCTCAAAGTTTAGTGCCATCAAAGACTCCATCCATCCATCCATTTTCTGATCCGCTTTATCCTCACAAGAGTTGTGGGACGTGCTGAAACTATCCCAGCCGTTCAATCATCCTGCCGTGCATGTTTTTGGAATGTGGGAGGAAACCGGAGTACCCAGAGAAAAGCCACGCAGGCATTGGGAGAACATGCTAACTCCACACAGGAAGGCCGGAGCTGGAATTGAACCCGGTACCTTTGCACTGTGAGGTTGATGCGCTAACCACTGGACAACCGGGCCCCATCATAAACTTGAGGGTATCAAAAAAATGACTCAAGAATTTTTTCAAAAATGATAATCTTTCGAATGGTGGAAGACGTTTCGCTGGATACTTCAAGCCCAAATCCCCCCACCTCGTCGAAATGCAATGGATGAATTGATGAATCTCCTCAACAGCTGCGGCGCACGCAGTCTGGAAAGTGTAAGGCCCCCCCTCGAGGCCCCGGCGCATCTCACTAATTGCACATTTCATATTCAAGCAACGCTAAATGCAGAGGCACGCTCCGGCTAAAGAGAAGCGTTCTGTAAGACGCAGTTCATAAAAGATCAAGAAAGCCACTTGAATATTTCATGTGCATCTTCTTCACTTCAACCGGTGGAAAGTGACTCAGCACAGCCAGCTCGCCTTTATTTTCAACGCGGGGCTGCAACCCAGCGCACGTCGCTTTCATTCTGAGAGCGACTTTACGAGAGAGCGTGAGAGAGAGAGAGAGAGAGAGACTCATATCTTGATGATTCGAAGAGAATTTGAAGTGCGTAGCTCCCTTGCAAGTCGATACATTGATCCCAGATTTGATGCCGTGCTCGGATTCACTGGCGGGGGGTGTGGGGGGGGGGGTGTCGCCGATTTACATTCAAAAAGTAGCTTTATGTGAGAAAACAATTTGAGAGAAGGGTTCATTTCTATGTTCGACACCACCTGGCGGAACCCCCAGGGGGCGCCAATACTTGTTCCCTAAACCTGAACCGACAACACTTCAGGATGCTCTAATTGGCAATCAATGCGCGTGCATGGAAAAGTGTTTTCTTTCTTCATATCTGCAAGCGGGGCGCAACGACAAATGAGGATATGACTCAAGTGTCTGAAGGCAAAAAATAAAATAAAATAATTACCGCCACGCTGTTTTGACACAAACAAGCCCCACTCTTCGGATGGAGCCGTGCCGTTTAGCCCCAAAGTGGGTGGTTTGGATTCACCCCCCGCTCAACGTGTGGCGTTTCATCTGATGTAAATACGGAACTAAACGCATGGGGTTGTCGAAAAAGGCGCCCCGGCGAGTTCAACTGTCTCCATTTCATTTCGAGCGCGATAAAAATGAATCATTTCTCAAAGCTCATCGTAAAGGCACAAACGAGCAGAACCCGAATTGGCGTTGCGTGGCACTGTACCACATCAAACAGTACCTACACAAGACAAACTGTGCCCTAATTACAATCACTCTCATAGCGTAAGTGGGGGTGTGATTCCACTTTTGACCACGAGAGGGCGGTACATAAAATGCTTTGAGACTGTGTAGTAAGGGAAAGAAGAGCAGGAAGTTGTCAATAAAGCCTAGTTTTTTTGGTAGGTTTTTTTTTTGGGCGGGGGTGTGTGTGAAAATGATTGAATTTCATCTGATGGGGGGGGGGAGAATGTAATTGTTAATACAAAAGGATTGTGTGTACGATCTTCGGAATGGTGAACTGCAAATAGGTGAAGATTCACCGTACGATACCAAGTGATTCTGTGTCATACCTCTCATAGTGTGACTGCGGTCATCCGACGTGGTCCTGCCTGCCTGCGGCTCGAGCATGGTCAGGTTGAGAGTGCAGTCGGCTCACCACTTTGCAAAAAACAAACAAACAAAAGATGAGTTGGGGGACCTCAAAATAATATTTTAAGTTAGTCAACTCAACTATTTCAAGCCGGCAACCGTACAAGCTAGCACAAGCAGACTTAACATGATGCAAGATAAATAAATTGTGTCTCTGAGATGAAGTGGCGCTATTTATCTATTAAGTGGCTCTTTTGGAGTCCGCGGCGTGACATTTGGCGTTCCATTTGATGCAAATGTGAAAACGAAATGCGGGGGTTATCCAAAAGGCACGCCGGCGAGTTTAATTGTCTATTTCTAACGAGACACTTTCAGGAATCACACTGTAAATTGGGAGATAAACAATTCCGATCTGACTGAAAAGCAGTGTGCAAACGAGGACGCTAAAGCCTTGATATGAGCCCTCGCGGCGGATATCGGCGGGTTTAACGATGTCGGGCATCTGGAGTGGAGCGTCGGGGGGTCCCGGCTGCACGCCTCAAAAGCCAGGAGAGTAGATGACTGACGCTCACGGCAGCGAGTTGGCCCCGCAGGTATAATCTCCTCGTAAACCCTCGGTACCCACAGGCTGTTTGCCGAGGCCATTTTTGCATGAGTTATTCCTCGGCAAATCACTGCAAAATTGAGGAATTGATGAACTCCAATTGCTGCGGATGCAACGACCGCAGAGGCCGGAAAGCCCCTTTGCCCTAAATTTGCATTTCCTGGCCTAGTTAAAATTCAGGCGGCCCTTTCTGGTCAATTTTAGCATCGTTTAAATTAAGTTCACCTACAATTTAGTTTCATCCAGGAATTCCATTTCTTTTTAGGTAAACTGAAACAAGAGGCTTGTTTTGTGTTGTGTTGTTTAGCACGACAAAAGGAAAGCGTGACAAAACATGACTTGATTGGGTCCCGTAAGACCACCGCAAGTGCACACCACGTTGCCCGTGTTTTGAAAACAGAAAGCGAGTCTGACATGATTTAAGGTCTGAGCCGGTCCCCGGCGATAGAATGCTAATTGCGGGCGTAGACCGCAAGTGGAAAACACAAACAGCAGATGGCTCACGCTGGGAGATTATTTATAACGCTGTTGTTTACAAAAGGGGATGACATGGCATCTGCGTGCGCAACAACGTTCCACTTCAAAACTTCAAACGCTCCACTTTTGAAACCGATCAGCTTCGATCGCATATTCTGATGTGGCAGCAAATGTTTTTCCCTGCAATCAAAGTTTTCGGCGCATCATGTCTAAAAGCGTTCATCGTGGGGTGGGGGTGGGGGGCTTCGAACATCACCACGACGATGACTGAGATATTTCTGACGGAAAATGTCATGATGTCATGTAATGCGGAAAGTGCGTAACGTAGCTCGGAAAGCTCACAGCAGATCCGAATGATCAACATTTTATTTTGTTTTTTTTAAATAACAGTTTTCATGTACAGTAACATTGTTATTTCCTTCTCATAAAATTGTGGTTTCATTCTCTTGATATTTTGATGTTATTTTTACGCATAAAATATTTTTTTCTGCAAAAATGAAGGCGTAATTTTCCCTAATATTTTGATGTCATTTTTGAAATATGAATTGATTGGATTTTTTTTTAAATGTAACATTCCAGCTTTATAAGCTATTTTAAAATAACCGTATTCCCCTAATTTTTGGATGATATTATCCAGAAATGAACAATTTTGTTGCCGAAACATTTTTCACATAACTGTGACGACATTATGTCATTCTCATACATTTTTAAAAGTGATATTGGCAAGCTTCGCTTTTAAAATGACGTGATTTATCCCCATGTAACATTCTGACAGCTCTCCGAATAGTTCAACGTTATTCTTGGAACATTACAAGTTGATTTCAGTCAAACTACAAATCCATTTCAACAATGAGGTTATTATGATTCAACGTTTTTCTCGTAAAAAACAGACGAAATTCTCCTAATGTGGCCTTTGAGCTGATTTCCAGACTCTGTATTTAAGGATTTAGAAGGGAACCGCTCCACCGGAACGTCCCCGGGCGTGATTAGATGAAATGCCGACATGGTATCAAAGCAATGGTTTGAGGAATGGGGGGTGGGGGGAGGGGGGGGGTTATTGTGGGAGTTCAATGTAATCTGGACTATTTTGCATTGAAATGAGATCCTGCGGAGCATCTTCAATCACTCAAACAAAATCGATTACCGATGTACGTACGGTACGGCCGTCGGAATCAAGAAACACGCCAAATCATTTCTCTCTGCCGCTTCTTCGACCTCTTCCTATGAGGAGAACATGACAGGGAAGCAAATCCGCCCCCGCCAACACCACCATTCCCCAGATTAATTAGTTCCGAGTTACCCGTGAAAGTAATCCACCAATAAGGGCCCCAAACATACGCTCGGGCCAATTAACTGACGCCTTTGCCTGCAAACTCACCAGCAGCACAAAGCGCGTGCAGGTTGCGTCGGATTCTACAATTGCGTGTTTTGGCTGGACGGACCCGAATGGAGACGTCGGCGTGGATGATGATGAAGGTACGATAGCCGGATCGAGTGCCGCCTGACGTTCTTTGTTTATTAACTCATTCACTCCCAAAGACGTTTTTAAACGTCTTTTCAGACTTGGTCCAGAATTGAGATGAATTTAGCAGATTAATTTAGCATTAGAATTGAGTTAATTTAGCTAGCTTGTGGGCTTACTTTTTTTTCTTTTTTTCTTTTTTACCACCGTATCACGTGTGACGAACTGATTGACGTTTGTCAACGAAAGGCCGACAGACCGGCGGATGAGGTCCAAGTCTATCTGGTGTGTGTTAAGTGGCGCCTTGTGCAGCGGCGTTGCGTATTCGCTGCTGCAAAGGGCTCGATACATTGATCGTGCCGCCGCCACATGCTTGGCGGACGCTCTCTGACCCCGCGGGCAAGAGTTTCTCTCCGGGAGCCAAAACAGCTTCAGGCCTCCCCCGCTCTCAAGCGCGGAAAAAACTCGGGATGGATTCCCGACAGAGCGCCCGAGTCAATTCTTGCCCATTTCAAACTGTGCTTTTTTTCATCCATTTGAGCTCAAAAGCAGCACGAGCAAATCCTTCCGCTTCGCCGCTATTGTTCATTCGGCTAAATTGAAATTGTCGAGCACCCGGTAATCGACCTCTTTTGCGTGTTTCCACCGGAGACTTGTGGTTTGACTGTTTATAGAAAGGTTTTTTTTCCATAGTCTCCCAATGTTGCGGCTGAGTCTAGAACATGCCACGGTAGTACGTTCAAACATGGCTTGCTGTTGTGCGACAATCAAAGCTAAAACTGCAATGACTCATACAATTGTTGTGATCTACCCACGGCGCATTTATGTTTCGCGTCACGCGCAGACAGGCGCCGCCGCCGCGAGGATGAAAGCGGCAACATTTCCCCATCTACATTTTGATGGAAAAGAAAAAGCCGAGCCGATGTGTTTGGAGCTGCTTCTGCGATGCTAGCGGTAGCTAGCGGTGGCGCTATTTACGCTATTTTTTAAAATCGCTGTAGAGGTTGTCTCTGTAGTCGGGGAGCTGCGGGATCGGGAGCAAAATTAACATAAATACAAAAAAAACAAAAAAGCAAACAAAAGCAAATGTGGAAATAGCAGCATCCTCGACATAACACTCGAATAATTTCTTTCTTGACAGACAGCATGCATTTTTTTCAGGGGAGTGCCATCTGTATTTATTTCCGAGAAGGAACAGCTTCAAAGTCATTTGGCTTCACTTTTATTGTACTTTTTTTTCCCAGTCCGAGATGTATTGTCAGAAAATATTGGCGTGATCAGCCCCCCCCCCCACCCCCCGTGCCCCACCTTCTTTACGGTGCTTCACCGACAACCACCTCGATTAGTGCCACGTTGCATTATGAATAAATGAGGTGCTAGCAACTTGTGTAATGAAGCGCGAAGGTGTTATTTCAGTCTTGAGTCGAGCACATTAAAAAAAAAAAATCTGCACTTTGTATCCTAATTTGTTTCCTAATCGCACCCTCGCGATCACCTCAACTTGCCGTCCGTTGACATCCCGACCTTTTCCCATTCACCGGCGCTCCCTTTCCACTCCCCGTTTTTAGCCACATTCTGTTTGCTCTTCCTTTGGCGCCAGCGCTCATTGACGGCGCTGCTTTTTGCGTGTAACCATGGCGACTGGCCATCCGCACAGGAAGCAGTCTTGCTCCCTCCCCTTAAGGAGCTTATGTTTTCACCGTGGCTGAGGAAAATTGTAAATTCCAGGACAGATGTTTTCTTCAAAGTGAAATGGAAGAAGATTGATGTTTGATTTGCTGGATTTGTTTGATTTATGCGCAGAGTCTGTGAAAGCAAATTATGAATAAGCGGAGTATCTTGCTTTACATGTTTTGCTCCCCCCCCGGTTGTCTGAATAAAATATCTATGCCGTAAATTTGCCAAAGTATCTCATGGATCAAGAACTCCAGTCGCAATCCTATTTTTTAGCCGCTTTTAAGGGATTTTCCTTTTTCTTTTGTGTTTGGGGAATGTAACCGATAACCTGCTCATCATCACCGAAGGAGTTGTGCGAATGGACATAAATTTCCCCTTAAGGGACGCAAATGGCTTCGAACCGCACTCCTGTCGCTGACACTGTTAACGCAAGACGCGGAAAGGCACCTCCAACAAAGGTGTTCACTCCACCGTAACGTCTCCCAAACCCAATTAATTCCTTGCCGCTGAACTTTCCTTCGCCGTCCTTTCATTCGTCGCACGGAATGGCTTTAAAAGCGCTCCTGGTTTAATTGTTTCTGTTTGACGGCAACCAAAGCGCGGACAGTAATTAAAAGAGAAACCCACAGAGGGAAGATAAACTGGTTGGGAGTGGAGGTAGAAGGCACAAGAAGGGGGGGGGGAGCAAAGGGGGTGACTTTGCATGGCTCAAAATTTATTATTTATGGATATGAATTTCATCAACGCAGCAAAGGGATGCCTCAAAATATGCGGGAAAATTATTGTCCATCCACCAAGGCAATACAATGATGCACTATTTATTTATTTATTTTTTAATTAGAGTTCCGGCTTTCTTGGTATACAAAGTAGTAAAAAAATCGGGACTGCATTACAGTGGCATCCTTGGTGTCCATCAAGCAATAAAAGCCTTCCACTTTCCCAACCCGAATATGATGATAACTAATTAAAAGATAATGCCGCACGTCCCGAAGGTCATCCCTAATCTTGAATGCGGTTGGCTTCGGCTGTGAATAGCGGAGGCTCTTTTTCATAACCACCCGTGAATAATAATCCTTTCTCCTCACCCTGACACACGTGGGAATGTAACCACAATAGTTATTTGTCCGGAATCCTTGGGTCTACCTTTGTCCATTGTGCAAAGTTCATCAAAACATGTCTATCGGCGGTTAAAAAAAAAAAAAAAAAAATTCATTTGCACTCCTTACTTTTGGCTTTACAAATGAGCACATTCCAAGGTCTGTACTCGTTCACTTTTCACCGCTTTTTTTTTTTTTTCCAAGAATCTCGACTTTTACTGTCCGCTCCCGATTTCACCAAAGCACCGACGATTTGCACGACAGCAAGAAAAAAAAAAATCTCCAGATGTCTTTGAAGCGTGTTATCTCCAAGTTCTTCTGCCGTAACCGGAACACTGTTTCAGATGCGCCCTCGCTATTACCCGACGGTCCACCTCAGGCCAAAGCCCCCCCCAACCCTCCACCCGCCACTCCCAGCGCTTTAGATAGCAGCATTCAAACAGCGACAAAACCCCGTTCCGCACCTCTGGACCATCCCCCCCACCATCAAAAGCAGCATTATCTCCTCGCTGACCTCACAGGCTGACCCGCTCCCTTTGC
Source organism: Hippocampus guttulatus (assembly GCF_054856545.1). Classification (NCBI taxonomy): domain Eukaryota; kingdom Metazoa; phylum Chordata; class Actinopteri; order Syngnathiformes; family Syngnathidae; genus Hippocampus; species Hippocampus guttulatus. The sequence goes on along the minus strand of NC_141283.1, from coordinate 831,938 downwards.
GGCTCTCTGCCGCAAAACGCTAACGCCACACGTTTATTCCTAATGGGATTTCCTTATCTCCGGTTTGTAGTTTGTCGTATTCCGTCATGATAGATGGCGCCGTTTTGCCTCCCTAATTCATTTGGTGGGGGCTTTCTCTTCCGCTCGACGGTAGGTGAGATAAAACTGTGGCTACGACGTTTAGCATTAGTATTACGGAGAAAAAAGAGCCTTTTATTAGTTGCTGCTGATGCTGGAGTGAGTTGCGGTTGTGGTATCGCTCGTGTCGTACTCATTCAGGGCTAGTGTGCGGGCCAGAGGGTTTCGAGTAGAAACGCTCGATGCAGAAGTTAACCTGAAGGACACTCCTCGTCTCCGAGTCATTTATCGTGATGTTGGGCGGAAGAAGACGATGAAGAAGAAGAAAGTAGAAGGAGGAGGAGAAGGAGGAGGCAGAGCCGGTCATGGATGAAGGCAGAGCGCGCTCATCCCCTCGCGCTCGCCTCACAGTTCGTCACGCTGACACGCCGCCAACGAAGCAGCCCCGACAACATCCCTCTTTTGCTTAAGTTTCCCGTCAAGGTCATTATTGCGTCGTGAGCACCTTCTCCCGGTGCATTCTTCAACTTTAACAATGCGTGCACTCGCCGGTGAAGCAAAGGGGAAAATTGTCTGCTCTCATTTGGGAGAGTGACCTCCAATACGTGCCCGCAACCACCCCCCGCCACCTTGCTAATCCATTACCGGCCGACCATGTTGACAGCGAGCAATGGCGTCTCTCTCCTCCTTGACATTGATTCCGGTGATTTAAGTCCTCCAAGTCGTGACACAAATGACTGGTAATTTACCGCGACTCCTCCATTTTCGTCATAATACGCTAGGTGGGGTATTCAAATGGTCCTCCGTCTCCTCCTCCTTGTTCTCACGTGGTGACACCTTCGCGCCGAGGCCGGTTTCCGCGAGCGTGGAAGACAGCCAGTGAGGCAAAAGTACAAAGTCACGTCCAGGCCTCTTCCCAATGGTCGCCGGGAGGACAGAAATGAAACGTCAGCTAAAATAGACAAAAGACCGGATTGGTCCATACTCAGCAAAAGATTTGCTCTTTTTCCTTTTGGAGAATTGCACGCGTAAGATATAAAAAGGCCTTCTCATTATATCACAATAAAAAGCAGACTTTCTTCTTCTCGAAAATAGGGTACCTGTAGTTCTTCAGGATTATGCTCTACAATCGTCGAATTTATCCCAGCTGACTTTGGACAAGAAGGGGGTGAGGTCTACTCTGGATTGATCACCAGCCAATTGCAGGGCACGTATCGATAAACAAGCATTCACACTCACCTTTCACGGCCAAGGACAATTTTCAACACGCGTTATTTTGGGGCGCGAGACGAGAAAACTCACACAAGCACAACACGCCAGAATTGAAGACCACAACTCAGAACTTTGTGGCAGATAATGCTGCCTGCTATGATGAGAAGTTGTCTATACTACTGCAGTTCCTGAGAGACCAACACAACAAAGGTGGGGGTGGGGGGCGGGGGTGGGGGCGAATGCGCAAAACCGCCACTCAAACAATCAAATGCATTTTGTCTGCGATTCATTTCATTTGTCACCTTTCGGGTGGGTCCTCCCTCACACTCGAGCGCCCTCGGAGAGAAAGTAAGGAGGGGGGGGGGGGGGAATAAAGCAGAGGGGTGGAAAATGTCTTTTCGTCACTTTAGTGTCTCGCTGCAGGTATGGAGGCCTTGCAGATGCGCCACTCCAGTAACCTCTGAAATGGAATTACAGAGCTTTTCACAGCTCGGTGGCATTTCAAGACTTTTAGTAGTAGATGGCACTTAAAAAAAAAAAAAAAACGTGGAGGGGGGGGGGGGGGCTTAAACGCTGCCTTCCACCCTCTCGCAAACCGGCGATGGAAATCACACCATCGGGATAGCAATTCATCTGGATTGTGGCAAAAATGCAACTCTCTCATCAAAGCACAACATTTGGGGTTCTCGGAAACGCCTTCCGTCCGTTCCCGGCGGCGGATGACAACAAGCTCGGTTTAAGGTACAGTCGCATCGAGGAGAAAGATAAAGTCAAAGTCAGCATTCATTGCGCGCCGAGCAATCTCATGTCAATGAAAATGAAATTGGGCAAATGCGAAAAAAGTCCACAGGAAAAACAGTCGCAGTCCGCTCGGCGATTCCGACAAAAGCACTTGACATTTCTATTTTCCTTTCACGTGGCGCTGAGACGGCAACGTCAAGAAGATACCCAAACAACGGCCACATCTGCGAGTGGGAACCCGACGGCTTGCCTACTTGTTGATTAATATTCCGCCACCGCGCAGGCCGATCGTTAATGCCGCTTTTTTTTCTTTGCTCCTTGCGCCGCTTACTCGGAATTTTAATCTCGGCCTAACACGACGCAATATTGTTCTACTTTACAAGCGGAAATCAATCTGAGTTGGAGCGGTTTTATAAGAGATTAAAAGGACAAGCCGGCAAGTTTTAGTATTGCACAGTCATAATATCTGTGTTGTTGTTTTTTTTTTCTTTTTCACCCTTCCGGCGCGGTTTAGTGAGCCGTCATATTTTGTGTCGTGAAAATGTGGACAGATTTGACCTTGTACATTGAGAAACAAAATCTGGGAGGGTTTTTGTTGAATTCCAAGTAGGTTAAAGACAGTCGAGACGGGCAGGTTACACAAGATGCGTCTTTCATGAAAATGAGGGAAAAGGTGACATTGTAGCCGTTTTCGTGGACATAGAAACTACTGAAAAGGCAAAAAACGTTTCAAAGACAGAAAATAACCGTTTCTTGGTTTTAACTCATTCACTCCCAAAGACGGTTTTAAACGTCTTTTCAGACTCGGTCCAGAATTGGGTGGTACTGAATGAGTTTTAATAGAGTGTCTGTTTCAATTCATGAGTGGGCCGACAGCTTTCCAAGTGATGAGCGCTCCAAGCCAGAAATTGAGGTTACAGCTTCGGAGCGTCGGAGGCTGTCTGTCTGAAAGAGCATCATGGAAATGTGTGAAAAAAATTTATAAATGCAAAATCATCAAGACTTCACTCCGGAGAGCCGCGCAATGACCCCTGGGGTGGACATAATGAGCGGCGGCAGGGTGAGCGCAGGTGCAAGGAGGTTTGGCGGTTCAGCACATTTCTGACGCCCCCCCCCCCCCACTCATGTAAATGTGATTGCGTTCATCAACTGAGCCTGTTGCCTAGCGATGATCTAAACGTTGCGGTCAGACTCAAGCGCTGCAACATTTGTTGCACGTCACCGCTCATCTGTAGCTCACTGGGCCCAAAACATTCCCACATAATAAGAGGAACCGGCACGGCAGGTTTAATCGCCGTGGTGGTCCGAGAGCATTCAAACAATCTGGAACACGATACCATAAACGTCATGCTAAAAAAAAAAAAATAGACAACGGGCTACGATTAGTGTTGTTTCAAATGTCATTGCTAACTCTTTCTGACATAATGACCTTGAAGTTAAGCAAATAGTTAAGGAGAGGTACACCATAGCTTCTCGCCGATGCACTTTCACGCAAAAGTAGGATTGCCAGACGACAGAATTCCATTCTGGATATGATGCTGGCTCATGAATGCAAGTTGTGGCGGGGGGGGGGGGGGGGGGGATATTGCCAGACTTCAATTTCCTCCACCGAAATGGGACATATCATCTCCAGACGACGGGAGGAGGGAGGAGACGCAGAAGCCAACGGGGAAAATAGAAAGTACCTTAAGGTCAGATGACATTCCAGCCGAGCGCCGCCAACAGCAAATTTACAATCCTCCTGATAACGCGCCATGCAAAAATCGATTTCCGGAACAGTCGCAACCAAACCCGCACAGACCGAACCTGCAACCTTTTAAATTCTGAGTTCCTTTTGATCAAATCTTTGCTTCCGCTTCAGTTCAACATCAAACTTCAAGTTCCGTCGGGTGTGCACACCGATGCTTGATGAAGACACGTGTCAACCCACAAGGTTATTTCTGCCAGTATAAGAAACACAAACACAATATGAAGCTTTTGTCTGAACGCTTTGTCCACAATGCAATTATCTCTGCGTAATTACCTCCAACGCAATATGATGGATTTCACAGCGGGGCGGCCCTAACGCTGGACGACAGCAGCAATTTCTCTTCATTAAAGCGATATGGCGTGGAGACTAAACAGCAAGGCTCTGCTTGAACTTCCCTCTTCATTTAACGCCAAGCGAGAGATTCCGGGTTGGGGGGGTGGGGAAGTGGGGGGGTGAGACAAGGATTTTCATCGCGAGAACAGATGCCGGCTGGCAGTTACTCGATGAGGCAAATTGGCTTAAACGCTTGCCATAAAAGGCCCGCATTGTCCACGGCGGCAACACTCTCTTGCTTTTATGAACAATTGATGAGTGGAGCTGCCCTCCCAGAGATAAACGGCCTTCTCTTTGGAATGTGCGGGAAAAAAGCAGGCTGCGGTTGTGAAATGAAAGAGAAATGGAGAGCGGGGAAAAAGAAGCCAGGATATCATGTCCAAGTAGAGCCCCCGCTGATAGAAGTGGAGCACGTTGGGCTTTTTTGCTTGAGCAAGACGTGAAAGTGAACATTGTGATGGAGCTCCAGTAGACCAAAAATAAATAAATAAATAAATAAATCCCACAAAAGGGGAAGTGAATGAGGCACAAGAGCAATTTCTGCTATTGAATTCTGACATTTTGGCATCTGGCCCCTATACTCCCTCTTCTGAGACTTGTGATGCGAGGAGACCGTCACATGACCCCCCGCCGGCCCCCTTCTTAGCAGTCAAGAGCAGTGTAGACAAAAAAAAAAGTGTCAAACCAAACAGTGATTGTTTTGCGATATTTCTTTAAATCTAATTACTGACTGAGTACCTTCTGCCGAATGAGATTTTTTATTTTTTTTGACACTTCACTGTTTTGTTTTGTTTTTCCTTCTCGGCTGCCATGCCCATTTCTATCTGTCTTGTTTGGATGCTGGGAAGCAGAAACAGCCGAAGATGCTGAGAGGTAGTAAGAAAAAACTTATCCGATGTGGCGGGCTCAGTACAAGTCAAGAGCGGCCAAGTGGATTGAAATAATGGTCATGTGCTGATGTATCGACGGGGTTGTTTAATTAATAAGTAAAATTAGCACTCTACCATTTTTCATGAAAACAACAGTATCTAAATTTGCTTGTGAGTACTGTGATAACGGCTGTCTACACGTGTTGCTCCACCGATTGTGTTCACATTCAAAGGTGACAGCAACGTGACGGCAATGCTATTCAGTAGCCCGTCTATGGCATTTGAAATCCCAAACTATCATGACTGTAGACGCTCAACTTCCTCCTCCTTCTCGGGCAGGAAAGGGGGAGAAGGGCGGCAAGAACGTTGAAACTTTGCGTCCCTAAGGAGGCAGACGAAGAGATCATCGCAACAGTCACAACAAAAAAGTGGCAATTTGTTTGTACCAGGAGCTGGAAGGTGTGACTGCACGTCTCCCCCTCGTGGGATGCGAGGCGAGGCAACAAACAAGGCCCACGCCGCGTAATAAATGGCGTGCTTGATTGGGGTCTCGATTCCACAACTGTATTTGGACATCGTGATGAATTGAGGACTGCGAGCAGTTCTTACATTTTTTTTTCCATTTTGCCAGAACACAAGTGATAAGTCATACCGGCAAGCTAGGCGCTTATGTTACACAAACGCTCCCCTCCGACTTGAACCGAAATCAGCATAAACGCAACCATTAAATGAGGAGAACATAAAAGCAGCCGGGATAAAAGACTGCCTGTTAAATTTGGGAAGACGGGGGACATTTATCTGAAAGTGAGCAAATTCAATTTCACTAGTTTGTGCAGTCTGGCTGACTACATTTATTTGTTCAAGGGAAAAAAAAAGAGGCAGAACACTGATGAAGTGTAACTAAAAAAAAAAAAAAAAAGCAATGATAGTAGACAAAATCAAAGCCTTTAAGCGAACCAAAGTCTCTTTCTCTCCAGTTTTCAGCCTTTGCACAAATCCGCTGGGAGACGCGATAAAACACGTCACCTTGCACGCATCAGAATGTGACCCGCGAACAAATAAAGTAGACAACTCGCTTATTTACTTCCTCCGCAAGATTCTTTAGTTTATTAGCATTAGCGCGTGTGCAAGATAGAACTGGCTTTTATGGAAATACAGAAGCGTGGCAGCAGGTAAACTACTGGACACAGAAACTTAGCTGAGTCCTGGCAAGTCCAGTTGGCTTGTTCAATCTGCTTGTGAGCGTGAGTTGTGGCCTACAGCAGCTCCCGGCTGACTTTCTAATTGTGCGTTTGGCCGTTTGTCCCGTTCAATAAAGAACTCGAAGTGCATCAGTGATTGTGGCTCTCTTTGCCCGGTTCTTTAATTGCTCCATTTATTTTCAATTCGCTTGAGCGGAGGTGGATGGGAAGCCAACTCCAAAATTGGCGTGTTACCCCAAAGCTAAAATTCGGGGCACTTTGCTGATCGCCGAATAGCTCTTTGTAAAGTACGGCGCCATCGAAGACGCTAAAGAAACTCCTCATCATCATTCGTGAGATTGTGTGCAACATCGGGTATAATATTCGACACCGTCTTCCCGGTTCATTTGCCAGTCTGTTTCATTTGAGTCTTAAGCCGCATCCTCTGCGGCTTTGCCTTTGCACAGCCGCCAGCACTTTTGCCTTTACAGTAAGACGCAGTCCCAGTATGCTCTGCTCATGTACTGCCGGATTCTCTCTCTCTCTCTCTCTTTTTTTTCCTTCTCCCACAAATTCACGAGGCGGTCTAAGCCCCTCGCTCCGAGGCTCATATGTGACAAGAGTCCAGATCGCTCACCCGAAAGCACATTTTCCCAAGTACGCCTCCGCAAGTCGCGGCAAAGTGACTTTTTGTAAAGGAAAGACCGAATCCAAATTCAATGCTTACCGCTCATGTTCACGCAAAGCAGCTCCTAATTGGGGAAGCTTTTAATGTGCCGCGGCGTTGCATAAGAGATGCGCGGCCGCTGTCAAACATGCACGTGTGCATGTATTACCCCAAAAAAAAGAAAAAAAAATTACAGCTCCATCCATTCATCAGGCTCGCTGCCCAGAAAAAGGCTTGCGAGACTGAGATTGGGCCAAAAGACTACCTGCTTACAAGCATTAACAATGACAACATGTGGTGGTGGTGGTGGTGGGGGGGCATGAATAATTCACGTCACAAGTGGAAAGGAAAGCCGTTTTGGTGCGATGCCAACCTCGGCCTAATAGCCCAAAGATAAATAAAGAAAGCAGATGGTAGACAGGCTGAGTCAAGAATATCAATCAATCAATCAATCAGTCAATCAACTAACTCCACACGTTGCCATAGAAACGAGGAGCCGTTCGCTCAAATCGTCCCGCGAGAGGATGGGCAGGGGGGGGGAGGTCACAGAGAAAAAGCGTCGCGGTGTCTCAGTACTAAGACGATAATCTGATCCCGGCAAAAAGATCAATAATCAAGATAACCTCGGCGAGACGGAAGAATGAGACGCTAAATTAGTCCCGCAGGAAGCAATCGGGGGGGAAAAGTCAGACGAGTCGACGAGCTCGTGGTCGAAAAACTTGCAGAAAATACATCGGATGTCGGTCAAGTGATCTGAAATGAAATTGTGCTCATTTTATTTTTGAAGAGTCGATTGTCTTCCTTCCGTCACATTTTGGCTGCGTTGCTTCCAAGAGGATGTTGCTTTTTTTTTTTTTTTTTTTGCTCCAATCAGATTTCAGCCACTTTTGAGTTGCCATGTCAAACAAATCTCACTGCTGGTCATGCTAGTTGGTGTAGTTTAACTAAATTAGCGACGGGATTGTTTCTTTCACCTTTCACATGTCAAGTCCTGACACCCATCATGACATCAGCAAATTTCAGTCCTCTGATTGGTTGGCCTGAGCAAAACCCCAACTGAACACATCACACACACACACACACACCACAGCAGGGACGGGCAACGGCTCATGTATCACGCTGATGAGGGTAAGCAATTAAAAAAAAAAATTGTAAATACGGGTGCTAGCTTCTTCTTAAATGGAGGGCGAGTTGATGGGAAAATAAAAGCTCTTAAGGAGGCGCTACGAGGCAGGACGGCGCTTTCAGGAGCGTTTGAGGGTCAAGACACATCAAGCGCACGCCACCGAGAGGCTCGCTTGTCTTGCTGCTACCCACGCGCGGCAACCGGCTCCAATTAGGAACGAATCAAAGGCATCTTGCGTTGCCCGGGGAAACCAAAAAAAAACAACATCATCATGTTATCTTTCCTGGCGGGAATACTCGGTTATTTATGGAGGCTGACATGATGGGCGCGTCATCCGCGCGATGATGTTTATTTAGCGATGACACGGTTTGTGATCATCGGGATGTCACTCGACGCGTTGTGGCCTGTGAGTCTGCGTCACACGCCAATCCAGCCCGCGTTTCATTCTCCCTTTTTTGACCGTGTCATTAGTCTCCACTCATGTGCACTTTTCATCTTATTCAACGCTACGAGGCATGATGATTGTACTACTTTTTTTTTTTTAAACCAAATGGTGCAAGAGCACAAAAGTGGTAATCAGCTAATTAGAGACTGTGAGAGCTGCGCAGTATGATAAGATTCCAAATGAGAGTTGTGTCGCAGATGCTGCCTCACTTCGAACGAGGACAGCCAAAGATGCAATGTAGATTTCCCATTTGCTCAGACATGTTTTTCCTCCAAAACTTGTGCTATCGAGTCGCTTTCCAACTTTTTTTTCCCCAATAAACTTAATTCTGTGAGCTATTTCTTGCTGCTCTTCATCCTGTCCAACTGTGGAATGTCCAACATTTGGCATCAGTGCACTCACGTGCGTGCCGCCGTGCAAGCTAATGCCTACCTGCCGCGATTTGTCCAAGCTGGCGTCCGCTCGCCCGCCCCTGGCCGTCGCCTGCTCACGCACCGGCGGGCACCAGTTGGAACGAGCGAAAATGGACGGCGAGCTCAACCCGTAAGCGCCAACCAACCGTGAAAGCTGCAAACACGCCAGAGCGAAGGAGTAGTGCACACACACACATGCGCGCACACACACCCAGTAGTTTTCTTTGTCTGAGAAGCTCACCGGAGCAAAATGTGCAAAGTGATCGTTACATATTTCATCCAATACGTTTATAAAATAAAGCCAATCCACTTTGAGCGGTGATAGGGAGGCTCTTCGTAGCTGCCAGCCGGTGGCTTCCATGAGATGTGCCGTCTGCGTCTTGATAAGAAGCGTTCAGATCATTCTGCAAATTCTGTCATTTAGACGTGGCGGCGAACCAAAGCAGCGACCCTCGTGAGGATGAGCGGATTTGAAAATGGATGGATGGACTCAAGGATAGGTCTGCTATAAATATTAATTTTTAAAAAAATATTTAAATCATGCCTTTCACTGGCCTGATGAATGGGAGTTGTGTCAGCGTCGACTGGGGTTAAAGCGGGTATCTGACGGGCGAACAAAAGAGTCACGACGCTTACTTTTCATGCCGGGCGGATTTGCTTTGACAGAGAACACGAGCAGATACACAAACCGTTACCTCCTCCCACTTATTTCCTCTGCATTTAATGAACACTAACACGCTACGGCTCGCCCCCCCCCCCCCCCCCAAACAATTCATCATGAGCGGCTTCGCGCAGCCTGCCGGCCGCTTACTGTAGTGGAAAATTAATATTAGGGATATGACAGTTTGGATGCCGTCTGCATACCAAATGCAAAAATCGAGTGTGGAACGATTAATTTGGAGGGTTGAGAAAGAAAGGGTGATGTGTTTTTGTGGCATCCCACCCCACAAAAAAACCCAAAACATATGTGGATTAGTGTGCTAGCAGAATTGTTTGACGCAATTCAATTAAATTCAACAAGTGGACATCGGTGAGATGCGTTTGCTTCCGCTTTACGGGACAGAAATGAAGGGTCGATTGTGGCAGATGATACAGACAACAGCAAAAAAAAAAAGTCACCAAAAACTTTCATGGAATCCGGTGAGCATGTCAAAGAATTGATGTTTTAAGAACCACAACATTGGCGGGGCTTTTTTAAATGAATTTTGAGCCGGCGCGGAAAAAGCTGACAACAAGCGAGGCGAGTACAAAGCGAGAAAGAAGAAAAACATGTCACCCCGCTTCAAAAGAGAAAAACCTTCATGATTGTTAAGTCAAAGCTGACAGAATAGTTCTTTTTTTCACCCCCCTTTTTTCTTCCTTTGAGCATTTCATTTCCTCTGCATGTGCCCCAAAAATGGAGCTGCTGCACAATGTCTTTCCGCCCGGAAGCCTTCCATTTGCTTAAGTTCCATTGTGAAACGTCTTCTTTTTTTTTTTTTGGATGAACAGAGTGAAGCCCCCGTGGGGTGGGGTGGGGGGCACGGTGTTCAGATTCGGTCTTTGAAGGCGCCGCAATACTTTCTCCACAGAAGCTGTCAATTTGAAAGGCTTCCGTGTCAAAAAAAAAAAAAAAGAAGAGTGGACTTTCTCTCCATTGGCGGCTTATCGCTAAAAGAGCAGACAGTTAGAACTTCATAAAAGACTAATAGAACGCTGACAAATAGGAGAGGAGGGGCAGAAGCTATTTCAAATTGAAATAGGAGCTCCGGCACAAGGCTGGAAGCGGACACGAGCCCATCAAACAGATTACAGTCACAACTTCTGCAACATCATTCATGGAAGCAGAAATAGTCCTTCTATGACTAACCACTCCCGTTTTATAGAACGTCGTTTGGTGACAAATGATTATAAGGTGTGATTCCACTCGTGACCACGAGATGACAGAACACTTCAGTTTGACGCTGTGTAAATGTGACTAATAAAGAAAAATGAAAACAAAGTATTTCAGCTTCGTTTTTGCGAAAGAATTGTTAGAATATTGGATGCGGCAATCCTTCCGATCCTGCTTTTTACGCCTACATGTATGTATGTTCATTTTATGACGTTTGGGTATGATTGTTGATCTTGTGATAAGCTCGGCTGTTTGTTTTATGATAGATGTTGGATAAATGCTTCATCCCCGTTTACGTTTTATATTCTAGTGTTTTGTTTTTGCAGTTTCACGCGCAGTCACGTGCTCATGACATTTCAAAAAGTCATTCATTCAAGTATTACAAGACTACAACTGTTTTTTAGTTAGCAGGATTACACCCAAAAAATAGTTTCTGATACAATCAGAAAATTGTACCCCCCCCCTCCCCCGCCAGGTCAATGTGACCCTGGGACATTATTGCTGTTTGTTTCTGTCAAACATAGGAGGAGCATTAAAAGTACAGTAATCAAAATAAGAACTGCTGTTTGTCTTTCAGTGGACTAGCTATGCACCGATGCTGCGTGAAAATAGATCTACTTTTGAATAATACAAATAATGTCTGGAGAAATGCTCGACGAGGCAAACAAAGCGGCGGACAAATGTCAATCTTTTTACCGTAGCATTCAGACAAAAAAAAAACAACATTCAAATTAGCATCATCACCTGCTCCATTGTGTCTTTCCGTCATGCGCTATTCCATTATTCAATTCCATTATTCAATTCCATTATTCTTGACACAGAAGGTACGTGAGTGGAGGAAATGGAGGTTTGTGGATGAGAAAAAACACAACCCCCCCCCCAAAAAATGTTTCTTTGTGTTGCACGGGACTGGTTATGATGATATGTGTGGCAACGCTTGACAAAGCCCATTTTCACCAAACAGAAACCCGAAGAAAGTTTCAAAGAAACATGATTCAAGTAACATCAAGAAAAATAAAAAAAATCCCGGACAGCCAGCATGTGGACAAAGGCTTCACGTTGCTTTGCCCCAATTTAGAGTGCCTCGTTGTGCCCCATGAATATGCGTACGTCGCAGGGAGAAGGCAGAAGTGAGAGCTTTTTTTTTTTTTGCGGCGCTGTCGCTCCGATATGAAGTGGCGACCGTTTTCCGAGCACGTCACAGTTATATTTGATTGACAGGTGACAGTTGAATGGGGTATGGTTCTAGCAAGCTCAGCAGCTATGCCCCCATTGCATAGAAGAGTGAGAGAATGTCTTAATTGATCACTTTTATGGAAGCCTCACTTTATATGCAGTACTTATGAGAATCACTACACCATAACCGCCCCTAAATGAACTATCATCATAACAATGTGGATAATGATCATCATTATCATTAGCATCCGAGCAGTTTTACAGGTGCACAGCAAATGGCATGCTTTCGATTCTGTTTGTTTGCGCCTTTAGAATGACATCTGAGTCCTACAGCTTGCAACGTAATCTGTTGCTAGGCCACACGCCAAGCACAAGATTATTCCCCCCCTGCATACTAATGTCAGCGTGCAGCTGAGACTTTTGGATGGATTTTGAAATGCATAATAGGAACCTGGAGAAGGGTGTAATAGCCAGCAAGTGCTGGAGAGCCGCATCGCTAGCAACATTATCACAAGTCGCAGCCCTTCAGGAAGGCGCCGGTGGTCTTTCATGCTCGCGCTCGCTGTAGATTCAAAAGGGAACAATCACCGCGCTTCAGACGAGCTTTTTCGTCCTCTGCGGCTGACTTCAGTCGACGTTTTAAAGCCTCACTTGCGCAGCGCTGCTGCCGCATAGGGGGACAGAGGAGGGGGGGGGGGGACAGAGGAGGGGGAAGCCCCCCCCACCTACAAAAAAGTTCCTGTGATGTGTCTTTCAGCTTCATTCCCCAACAGTGTGAAGAGGACGAGCAGAATGTTTCGACACGGGTGCAACTGTCACAACGGGTGTCTTTGCTTTTTCTGTCAAATATCACCAATAGTGGTTGGATTTTGTCCTCCAACCGAAAACTGGTGTTGGATAGGATTGAAAATCAGTAGTTTACTTATCCTGACGGGGAGACGAAAAGAAAAAAAAACTTTCAGAATGCTGGTGACCAAAAGTAGAGCAATTGCGAGGAGAATTAAATTGACCCCAGTGTGGCTATGTGGCATTAGATATCGTTCAAAATCAATAAAGTTCTTGTCCTGACCTGTCAAAGCAAGACGGGTCGATAAATGCTGCTGTGGTGAACTCAATCCTATTCTGTGACTGCTTCGCCAAGGACACAAATGTGACGAGCTGACCAACCGAAACCAAAAAAAATAAAAAATCAATGTCCTGATCATTGTGGCTGCTTGAGCTTCTGAAGACAAAACCCATAAATGTGATAAGCTCCATCCAACATTGCGCCACTTCACCGACGACCACAAGTCCACCACATTTTGTAACGTAACATTAATTTCCACATGAAATGGGCATTTAATAACCCAAATATACTCCACACCTGTCTACCCTGTGATACTTCTCGGCTATTTTATGCGGGAGAGCGTGTGGGTCCAAACAGCGCTGGGCATCCACACTTCACATTTCAGCTCTGGTGACCTGCCTCAGGAGGGCTATAAAAAGACTTCAAATGGAGCAACGCTAACACGGCGATACAAACGCTAGCCGAACAAGTAAACAAACTCGAACTAAAATACCCAGAGTCACCCCTGATAATTTTGGGCGATTTTAATAGAGCACATCTTAACCGTGAACTTCCCAGATATAAGCAGCACATCGACTGTTTCACCAGAGAAGGCAACATTCTAGACCACTGCTATACAACAATCAAAAATTCATACCGATCGGTCGCCCATGCAGCATTGGGTCTTTCTGACCACAATTTAATCCACTTAATACCTACATACAGACAGAAACTCAAATGTGCTAAACCAGTTGTTATGACTGTGAAAAAATGGACAGATGAAGCAAAGCTAGCTCTACAAGAATGCTTAGACTGCACTGATTGGGGCGTCTTTGAAACTTCAACGGGCACACTGGATGAATACACAGACACTGTAACACCATACATCAGTTTCTGTGAGGACATGTGTGTACCAACAAAGTCCTTCCGCTCCTTCAACAATAACAAGCCATGGTTTACTCCCAAACTCAGGCAACTCAGGAAAGAGAAAGAGGCCGCATTTAGAAGTGGAGATCGGGCACTGTACAAACACGCCCGAAACCAATTGACAAAGGAAATTAACATCGCTAAGAGGAGCTATGCAGAGAGGCTGAAAAACCAGTTCTCTGCTAACGACTCTGCATCTGTATGGAATGGCCTGAAAGCAATCACTAACTATAGAATGCCACCCCCCCCCCCCCAAAGAGTGAACAATAAGGGTCTTGCTAATGAACTAAACATGTTTTTCTGCCGATTTGAAAAGGTCACCCCCATTTCCCCCACACACACCACCTCTACCAGAAACCACTCTACCTACCCCCACCCTCTTTTTCTCCACTACAGATCCACGAACAGGATGTGAGACGGCTCTTCAAGCAGCAGAAGATCAAGAAAGCTGCGGGGCCCGACAAAGTGTCCCCCTCCTGCCTGAAAGTCTGCGCTGACCAGCTGGCTCCGGTCTTCACACAAATCTTCAACAGATCTCTGGAGCTGTGTGAGGTCCCATCCTGCTTCAAACAGTCTACCATCATCCCAGTTCCCAAGAAATCGGCAACATCGGAACTGAACGACTATAGGCCTGTCGCCCTGACGTCTGTGGTCATGAAGTCCTTTGAACGCCTTGTGCTGAACCACCTAAAGAACGTCACCGGACCCCTGCTGGACCCTCTCCAGTTTGCCTACTGGGCAAACAGGTCTGTGGAAGACGCAGTCAACATAGGTCTGCACTACATCCTCGAGCACCTCGACAGCACAGGGACCTATGCAAGGATTCTGTTTGTGGATTTCAGCTCTGCGTTCAACACCACCATCCCGGAACTCCTCACCCCCAAACTTCTACACCTCTGTGTGTCCCCTGCGATCTGCCAGTGGATCCTCAGCTTCCTGACGGGACGGACACAACAGGTGAGACTGGGAGCAACAACATCATCAACACGCACCACCAGCACTGGAGCCCCACAGGGATGTGTCCTCTCTCCACTGCTCTTCTCTCTCTACACAAACGATTGCACCTCAACAGATCCAGCTGTCAAATTCATAAAGTCTCATCAAAGACGGCGACGAGTCTGCGTACCGCCAACAAGTGGAGCAGCTGGAGCTCTGGTGCAGCCGACAACCTCGGGCTGAACACGCTCAAGACTGTAGAGATGATCGTGGACTTCAGGAAACATTCTTCTCCACAGTTGCCCCTCACACTATCCAACTGCCCTGTGTCAACCGTCGAGACCTTCAAGCTCCTGGGAATCACAGTCTCCCAGGACATGAAGTGGGAAGTCAACACCATCTCCATCCTGAAAAGGGCCCGGCAGAGCATGTACTTCCTGAGGCTGCTGAGGAAGCATGGCCTGCCACAGGAGGTGCTACGACAGTTCTACACGGCAGTCATCGAATCAATCCTGTGTTCTTCCATCACGGTTTGGTTTGGGGCCGCCACAAAAAAGGACAAAATCCGACTTCAACGGACAGTTAGGACGGCGGAAAAAATCGTTGGCACCGCCCTACCCACTCTTGAGGACTTGCACACTGCAAGAATCAAGACAAGGGCACGGAAAATCCTCCTGGATCCCCCGCACCCTGCCCACCACCTTTTCCAGCTACTCCCCTCAGGCAGACGCTACAGATCCATGCGCACCAAATCCAGTAGACACTTAAACAGCTTCTTCCCTCTAGCCATTAACTCCTTAAACAGTCACTGACGTAGTCACTCTTCTTGTACTACAAATACTGCTACTGGTTACTCTAAAATGGTTCAATGATTTGTTGTTTACGATGATACTAATGCAGCGTGTTATACCGGAGACAAATTCCTTGTGTGTTCTACATACTTGGCCAATAAAGATGATTCTGATTCTGATTCTGATGGAGCAACACGAGTCGAGACGATGACGATGGCGACGGGAAGGTGTGTGTGTGTGTGGGGGGGGGGGTGCTTGGGGTTAACCTGGGTGCCCTGAATCTACTGCTGGGGTCAGGCAGAATCCATTGAGTCCATTAGCACATTAGGCAGTGCTCTGGGCCAGAAGAAGAAAAATAAGAGGGGGGTGGGGGGATTGAACATTCTCATTCCATTCTCCTGCAAGGTCCCAAATGGAGCTGCAATAGCGGATGTGACCAGAGCTGGAGCGAGGCGGGCTGACTTTAAGGAAGAGATATGAGGGAGCAAATGAAATGGGAGCCACTGATGCTCATTTCTCTTGATGGGGAGGGGGGGCTTGGCAAAGCGTTATTAGAGACTCGGAAGGAAGTGCAATATGCCTCCGCAAAGCAGGGTCATGGAAAACAAAAGCCGGGCGCCGAGTAGGCCTCTGCCAAGGTTGAACTGTTAACAAAACAAAACAAAAAAAATTTACAACTAGCTGCGTTTTGACAAAAAAAAGGCAGCAGTGTCAACTCTTCCCCAACATGATATCCGTCCTCCAACATGGGACACAAAAGGACAAAAAGTCACATCATCTCCCAGATTTGAATCAATATGTAATCCGTTCCGCTTCGACACAAAGTTGAGCAGATATGGGGGCATTTTTGCTCTAGCCTGCTATCAAACCAGACTGCTTTTCCTTGACGGTTTTGTGCTTTGTTGGTTGTCTCGTCCCCTCACGCGTGACGCCAATGCTAATAAGCATGAAGGGGAACAACCACGGCGTGGTCCCACGGGCTTTGACGCATCCTGGTGAACTTTCAGTTCCGCTCTGGAGGGGTTTCTGGGACGCTGTAGACTGTGTGTAATATTTTTTTTCCATATATGATGGATTGCCCTGCTACTACAAAGACAGAATTACAAAAAAAATAAAAAATTAAATAAACTATGTCCGCAGGGGGTGCTTTTTTTAAAAATGCACGCCCATCAGAGTCTTTTTCTCCTCACATCCTATCTGGTGCACACTTCATTTCCAATCATTTCGGATAGCAGCCGCTCGCTTAATATTATCGCTGTGCCATTTGCCTCATGGCAGCGAAACAGCATCCGAAAATTATAGTCTGCACCGACATGGAGGCTAATAAGCGCTCAATAAACCGCCAACAAAAGGCGATTTAACTGTGTCATAAACACTCGAGTGCCGGCTGTAGAATCTAATGAATGGTCATTAGAAATGGATCGGACACTGCTGTTAAATCATCGAAGTAAAGACGCAGCTTAAGGTTACTGTACGCGACAACGGTAAACAATTATTAAAGGGACGCTCAGTGTTTTTTGCTGAGGATAAAGAATATATATATGCCTGTGGGTATTGTTTTATTGACTGTCTCCATCTCGACAAGTTGTTTTACTCACATCTCACTGTACACTTTTTTTTTCCAAACTATACACACCACACACACACACACACACACACACACACGCTAGCTCTAGTGCTATTGCTAACAATGAGGTACCATGGCCGGTCCACCCAAACCACAAAAGTGCAAAAGTGCATCATCACAAAATTAGCACTTAAAGGTGTCCAGGCTGGTCCAACCAATATTACAGACAACTCAAATATAATTTGGGGTTGCCATGGCACCTACAGAGCCTGGGGTGTCCTGGCCAGTCCACCAGGGCCATTAAAGTACCAAATGAGGAAGTGACTTTCCGAATTACAAGCAATTCAAACAGCTCTGACAAGTAACATTATTGCTAGCAAACATTGTCGCTTAGGCTGTGTCCAGGCTGGTTCAGACAATTTCATTTCACTTCTTTATTTATTTCCTTACAGACCAATAAACTGTCATCTGGGGACAGACACGGATGCTCTTTTTTTTTTTTTTATTATTAATGACTTCATTCTCGGCATAATAAATAGACCTTCAAATAAGAGCACCACAAGGGAAATCTGCACTATCCACAAACTACTTAAAGGCAAAGCAGGCATGCGGAATCACTCGTAATAGTACAACGTATTGGAATTATTTAAATAGCGTCTGTACATGTCTGATGAGACGAAATAGAGGTCGCGGTATCATTTGTGGCTTTAACTCAAAAGTCCCCATGCATCCAATACCTTTCCAAACTATTGGGGAGTGGGTGGGGCGTTGTGGTTAGGCGATTAAAAACAATCTCTGGTCATTTAATTAGGTCCACGTGCGCACTCCATCCAGTGACTGCATGAAAGTCAAATCAATGCCGAAAAAGAAAGGCGGAAACTGAAGTGTGCTTTGAATCCATCCCCTCATCGTAACCAGACAAGACATCTCTGGAGAGCTGAAACATAATAAAAGGGACGAAAGGAGACAGGTTTTTGACAGTTCTCCACAAGTGCGGGCCAAACATCGGTGATCTGTCCCGGCAGACCGGCAACAAGCCCGGGGGGACGTGAGATAGAACAGAACCACTGCTGGACTAACATAGAGCGGAAAACTCTAATCACTTTAGATTCAATATTTACTGATCCACTGCATGCCTCGGATCTGTGACGTCTGTTGTTGAGAGTTGTAGTAGATAATCTTCATTGACCATCCGCCTTTTCTAAAAGCCTTGTGATGGAGCTCGCTATTTTTGTGTCGTGGAAAAAAATGTTTGTACAACACCCCCTAAACCCTCACGAATTCCACCTCATGGCTACGTTCTCTCCATTCCCTCCATTCAGATGATCACAGCACAGCAGCGCAGGTATGGAAGTGGCTTCTAGCATCCAACATGTTGCTACGGTGACAGCCTTGCCTGATTTGCACCCAACAACACTAATGCTTGCATTCGGTCGCCATGACAATCGCCGTGAAAGGCTCACGTGTCAGTGGAGGTATGAGATGCTCACCAAAATATGGAAGGCAGATTACGTGATTGGCGACTACCATGCTAAATGTTATCAGAAATCCACATTTCTTCCTAGAGTTGATTTAAAAAATATATCACCTGTTTCAGAGTGCTTTTCAATGTACTTTTTCTCGACTTGCGTCATCAGCTGCCGGAGAGCCGACAAGTTGACATTTGCTCCGAGGGTTGCGCAACACTTGGGGGCCCATTCGTCATCGCACACATGCGTCAGCGTCCATTATAAAGCCCCCTATGACTCGGCCCAAATGCCAAAAGTGTAGCAAAAAAAAAAAGTATTGTTGGAAAAGGCTTTCATCAGAGTG
This sequence comes from Hippocampus guttulatus, assembly GCF_054856545.1. Lineage (NCBI taxonomy): Eukaryota > Metazoa > Chordata > Actinopteri > Syngnathiformes > Syngnathidae > Hippocampus > Hippocampus guttulatus. The sequence continues at coordinate 812,996 of NC_141283.1, read as the reverse complement.
CACTCAGGTGAGGAAAATGAGAAAAAGGAAAAGCCTCCCTCGGTTCCTTTGAATCCGTCACATGTGGACAGGATGCCATCTGAAATGTGACATTTTATATGCTGTTTCATGTATTTTAATATATAATATCACATGACATTAACTATTGTTTCTGTTGTACTGTGATCGCTTATATTTAATATGTTAATCGCTCTTCCATTTCAGCTCATCTCGCTTTGAGATGAGATGACAAAATCCAAAGCAACCAAAAGGCGAGGGGGAACCGCCTGGGAAGGGAAAGTCAAGACAAATTTCACCAAGAAAACTGAGGCCGTGAATTGAATTTAAAAAGTGCAGAAACGGACAGGACGACGATGAAACGAAAGATCGCCGGACTAAGTGGTTGTGTTTGTATTGCCGCTTCCATTAGAGCCCCAAAAAAAAAACAAGGTCACCCAGGCGGTGCCAAAAGTCCCATTATCTATGATTAACATGCGCACGGGCAAAAAAAAAAATAAATAAAACCTGCTGGTAGAAAGTATTACTGTGTACTACTTTAAATGTCACTGAGCAACATTTGGAAAAAACAAAACACCCGTTTCACACCAGTCAACGGACTCAGGTGAAGAAGTCGATCGTAACAGACGAAAAGGCGCAAAGAGCTACGAACTGGTTGTATTCATAGAATGATGAACGCATGCAACAATAAATAGGGTGTCTATTTATTGTTTGGCCCTTTTCATCTCTTCACAGTTTGCTGAAAAACTCACCTATTTGCTGTTTTCGCCTCCATAATGGCAATGGAGGGGGTGGGGGGGAGTGTGTTGATAACCAAAGAACCGGAAAGGAAATGTATTGCAATGTAAGAAAGCAGAGTGCAAGACAATGAATGAAATATCAATGTCGTGCATAACTAAATATTAGCGAGCAAATGCTAATGGGCCTAGCATGTAGCTGAAGGCGTCATGGCTAATCACGGCGCAGGTCCATTGTGTTCAAAACATTAACCTGACGTGGTTTTACGATTGCTGACAGTTTTTAGACATTATTTCCAAAAGGAAATGTAATCAACTTGGAAGTCAACCAGGTAGCGAACTTTTAGCGAAACAGGTCGATTTAATCTTTGCCATTCAGCTGCATGAAAAATACAAAAAAAAATTTTAAAAATCCCGCAGAGTCCTTCTCATTACCAGCCTTAGGGTCTCCCGTGGAGCCCCCGGGTTCTGCTTCTTTGATACGACCACCTGCCTGTGCTTGTTGCGGTGTGCGTGGCTTTAACTCTCACGGCAACAAAGCGCTGTCAGAACACAAGACGCAACCTCAGATGTTTGTTGTCGCCCACCGGCGAGGACGAGAAGTCCGACTACAGCGCCGAAGGGTCAGAGAATGATATCATTGGCTTGCTACCGTGCCCACTTGTTTCCATATCCCTAGGCCTTTCCATCACCAATGTTATCAATCAATCGAAAGGAAATGTGAAGTTCTTATCGCAGTCGTCTAAGCCACCGTCACACAGAAGTCGCTTCTCGAGGGAAATAATTAATCCCTTGAAAAAAAACAAACCCCAACACTGACTGCGACCACCAACTTTGACTTGTGCAACGCTGCTCATTTGCATTCCCTTCCGCCATTCCCGCCCCGGCGCGACGATTCTCGTCAAGTGGCTGTTGGAACGCCGAGCACAAAAGCGTCGGTGGCCCTCCGCTGCCACTGAAACTCATTTAGGAGCCGGGCTCCAAAGGGGGATTCATGTGGGAGGGATTGGAAAGTCAAAAGATGGCATGGGGGGGGGGGGGGGGGGGGGGAAGGAGACTTGTATCGGGAAAAAAAAAAAAAGCTAAGTCTATTCCTCTTTTTGCATCATTATCCCCAGAGTGGCTGTCTGCGGGCGGCTGTTGCGATCAGGTGGTGGCCCTAATGACGCGTAGCAAGGGAATCATCTCGACACAACCATGTCGGCAGCTTTAGAATTTGCAAAAGGCCTGCCTGCAGGTACAGCCCAAAGATTACCTGTGCGGTCAATGGGGACGAGGATAATGGGGGATGATTTGGAAGGGGATTGGGTAGCAGATTGTCATAAAATAGTTATCGGGGGATACAAATTGCCAAGTCGCTGTTTGAGCTTTTTGTCAAATTAAGGGCTGTTTATTTTCATTTCATTTTTAAAACGGTTTGAGGATCAGCCAGGTTTTTTTTCCGGGCGCGCTCCTGTCTTGCATCCTAATATCGCCCCAACGAATATGACTGCAAAACTTTCAGACTTCATGCGAACATGACCTTAGTTCTCATCTCTAGCTTCCAGCTTATCCAATTGGCCTCGATTTGACCCTTTTATCACGTCCTGTGTCGGCTTTTTTTTTTTTTTTTTTCCTGGCAGCCTTCAAACTTGCCGACTCCTCTTCAAACAATCGCAATGACAACATTGTGCCTCTTTACTCGATGTGCCATTTGCGGGAGATGTCGAAGTCAGATCATGGAGCGGGATTTCAGTCCTTTCACCGATGCGTTCAAAACTCCCAGGCCTGGCACCTCTTATCTAAAAATTGAAAAATTCAAGATTATGCCGCCACGAGCAAGGAAAAGTGCCGGGAAAGTTCCTCATGTCTGCACCCCGGCACGAATTGATCATTTAGCACCCGCTGTACAACCGGGCGCGTACGGCCGAGTTGAGATATGGTGATTATCTCACTTTTTTTTGTTTCTGTGGCATTACAAACAAACAAATTTATTACAATGACAAATCAGCTCTCAACGCTTTAAGTAGTTTTCCTGCATTTTAATGGAGACAATCAGCGCGTGATTTATGACTCGCGCAAACATAAACAATTGCTCCGTGAGAGATATTTGCAATCCAAACAAGCGAGCGGGCGACATAATTGCGCTGCTTTCTCACAGCGTGTTAAACCTGCAGATTTGGGGATAAAAATATTATTCTCTGGAACGTTTTATGGAACGTTGGCGTCCTGTTATATTACGGTTCACCCCTCGCGACCCGCTACGTTGCTCTTTTTATTTTTTATTAAATGGGTCTGAAGAGTATCGTATTTGTGTGATGCCCTCAGTGGTGGGAAAGGAGAGCCACGGTTGCCGATGCACTTTTTTTTTTTTTAAAAAGCCATTTATTAATTGCCCGGAGAATCTAACACAGTGAGCACACTTGCAACAAGTGTCCGCCACAACTCTCAACCGGACTCAAAAAGAAGCATGGCCAGGCAAAAACTATTTATTTGCATCCCGGCAGGACTATTAAATTCCAAAATGTGATTTTTCTTTCAAAGTGGCTCCAGCCAACTTAAATAGCTTTTCTGCGGTTTAGCGACTTATCATTGTAGCTCAGCTAACAACATATATACATACATATATTTCTTTTTTGTGCTGCAGGTAAACGCAATGTTTACCTGCAATAAAAAAATCGGATTCCTGCCCATGTTTTGACCAAGAGGTCTTTTGCCATGCCGCAAGAGGAGAGGAGGAGCGGCTGCCCACTCCCCACACGCCCCGCACATGGTTAACCTCGTCCACACATCCAAATAGTGAGCGAGAGTAAAGGCGCGCACAAGAGAGGGCGGACGCCGCCTGCTTCAGCTCCGCAACCGCTGATCACCGAAAGGGGCTAGGGGGGTGGGGGGGACAAGAGAGGGAACTCTTCTTCTATCTGCTGCGCCGAGATGTTGTAACAGATTTTCAAGGAGGCGCTAAAACAAGTGTTTGATGGGGGAAAGGAGAGCTTTGTTAGCGCACGGGAGGGAGATTTACGCGGGGGAGGCGAGCGCAACCGTCGTTCCGCCGCCGAGGTGCGCGCACACCAACTCGGCGGGACACGTCGCACGTTCCTCCGGATGGGAAAGTCTCCGATGAAGCGTCGCTCTCCAGGCTACAGTGTGATGCACGAGCCGGGGGTTGCATCTGGATTGTCAAGAACTTACAGGTAATTGCTTTTTTGGTTGACATTTAATAAAAAAAAAAAAAAAAATTGTCACTAAGCAGTGAAATGGTTTTAACGCTCTGGGGGTTGATTGTACAAATGCATGCAAGGTGTCCATCATCATGATGGGGGAAGAGGTACTGGTTGCTAGTCACAACTTCCACCCGCACGTCGCTTCCACGCTCCTTTTGTTTATGTGTGCAAGCATGTGGGGGCAGGAGAGAGAAAGAAAGAGATGGAGACGTTGAATCGGGCGACGAGGAGATGACAACGTGTCCGTTTCGAGTATTTTTATGGCAACAGCAAAAATTGAACCAAGGCACATCATCTTGATTACCTCCGCCAAGCACGAAAATTGTTGTTCGCTTGCACCGGGTTATTGTTTTGGTAACAGTCGGGAGAAGGTATTTATTTTTGCCATTTGCCGGACTGACAAGAAGGAACTCGTACGCAGACACTTCAGCGCCAAGCCCGAGTCAACGCGCTGGGTGTCACAATGGACTTTAAAAAACTCATTTATAAAATAAAATAAAAGAATCCCCCCCCCCCCTTCTTGCTCTTCCACATTTCTGTCTGTGACGTGCACTCATGGCCAATGACGAGGCACTCCAAAGCGACCACATCGGCGGGCTATCCGAAGGTGTAGGCATAACGAGCTGATGGCTCTGCTGCATGCACCGCGAGAACAGATCTGAAAAACTGTCATTAGGTGGCTTGGTCATCAAGTGCTGCCTCAATGAGTGTCATCAAAATCAATGCTTTTATTTTCTTAATGAGTCCACTTTCTTTCCTTCAGACTCTTGGCTAATTAAAGCCTTTTGCCTCAAGTGCAAACAACCTAGCTCCACCCACCCCAAAAGCCCTGGTTCGAAGCAGGGGTGGGGGGTGAGCAACGGGGCACCTCGGAACTGTGTTGATGATGGATGGATGGATGGATGTAGCAAGCTTGACAGTAGACGCACCGTACTACAAAGCCCCCAAAACAAATGATCATGGACAAAATACACTGGACCATTATTGTGTTCCCTCAATCAATTGGCCGCGAAGACAGGTCAGCCTCGGTGCTGGCTGGCAGCAGCCTGTTATATTGACGGCAAGCTGAATTTGCTGAATTATGCAACATTTCCATTCCCACAAGAGGATTTACACATCAAGGAACACTTAAAATCATACAGTGAGGAGGGTGTTTGCGTGGGGGAGGGCTGCAGAAGGGTGTTTTTATTTTATCAAGGTGCAGGGAGAGCGGGAGCCACGTGATGACACGGGAGTGGCTTAATTCCCAAAAATGGATGATGACGATTGACAGAGGTTGTAATATAATAAAACTCCGCTATTTACGGTGGATAAGGGATGAGCATTTGAGTAATTGTTTTCCCCCTTCCGCCCCTTCCCTAAAAATTTCACTGATTATTACGATGGTACTTTGGACGTCATTTTGTCCCAATTCCTTTCCTTCCTGATTTTCTTAACCCTAACAGATTAATTTATTGCTGGTCTTTGCTGAAAAATAGCTGGGAAGAGGACTTTGAATGAAATAACCGAGTCAAGGTATCACTGTCGCGGAGACCATAAATCTACCCTAATCTATGATGCCAATAAACTTGTATAGCATTTCAAAAACTCATTTTACAACATTACCCGTAAAAAATGGCTTACGAGACTTTCCATAACTTCCATTAACAACCCAGGCTAAACTTAGCGCCACCCTAACATGGAAAAAATAGATCTCCGTCCAGATGTACTGCATCAACATACTTTGCTTGGCACCAATTACTACTTTCCGATTCGCCAGGACTTTGGCACCATCTTAGACGATTATGGTGCCAAAGGTCAAACAATTTGTAGATCGCGAACTGTGAACTGACAGTTCAGGGTGGGGGGGGGGGGGGGGGGCACCATTGGAGACATTGCTGCTGCTGACTGATCGCAGTGCTCAAATGACAAATGCGCCTGGAATTTGCATCCTCCACTCCGAGCCCCGGCACACGCCCATCAATAACGAGCAGACGTCGCCGTTCATTATGTGCCACGCAGGCCGTCGCCGCGTTCCAAATTAAATCACAGAGAGAGATGAATTTGCCGGCGTCGAGAGGGATGGAGTAGCTCGATAAACATGGAGGACAGATAAGGCGCATTGGTATTCAGGTGCGCCTCGACGCTGGTCTCAGGGGGGCCCATCGGTTAAGAATCAGTTTGGAAAGGGGGTGGGGGGGGGCATTGGGTCAAAGGGCGGGAGGGTGATTGGCAGTGGGCTGACGAAGGCAGCCAGCATTGAGCTGATTGACAGTCTGATGGGACTGAAGTGCATTGGGAGATCGCGTAACCATGGCCCGGATGCTAACAGGATGCCTGCTAATCTGCTAGACTCGTGTCTGACACCTCTGGACTTCTGTTTTCATCTGTTTTTTTTCCCCTCCCCTGACACGTTTGATTCTGTATGTCTAGAATAAATAGATTTTACAACATGGGTAGTTTGCAGCCTTATGTACTGCAGTGTCGCCACTCGGACTTGTAAATCAATGAATTCTGACAGCAGAGGGCGCAATCTTTTTTCGTCCATGTAGTTTATGGCCTAGATGGGTGTTACTGTAGAAATGTGTGTTTTTTTAAAAAAAAAAACAGCTCATTGTGTGCATTAAAATCGGTACAAAGAGAGTAGAAATCAATATTTTGAAAACTGCAAAGTTTGGTGCACGAATTTTACGATTGATAGAAATGTTATTCTTACAGGTATTAAAATGATGTTTATGTTAAAGTCGCTACTGTTCTGGAAGACTGTTTTCTTGATATACGTTTGTTTATGTTTACTCTTCGGGATTATTATTTTCAGAAAATCAGTTTTTTTTTCTTTTAGGTCTCTAGTAGTAAGTAATTAATGCAAGAAGCAAAAAGGGTGCAAGAATAAAAACGAACTGACAAGGAAGATGCCAGAAAAAAAGCTTTGTACAGCCCACCCCGTGGATATTAAGAGGATAAGAGAGGCAATAATGCCAAATATTCTACATGTCGGTTGATAATCCGATTATCAGTTTCACGTTAATTCATGCATTTTCTTAATCTAAAAAGATGCACACATTGATTAAAAAAAAAAAAGTCCAATTGCATCGCGATGATAAAACCACAGATCAAAGCACATGGCAACAATCTTGTCTTTCTAATTCGGGTATGGCTAATTAATGCGTCCTTCCAGGATCATGAATGATTGAGTAGATTTTCGTCAATATAACGACGGGTTGCGGGGTTATGTGGAGTCGTCATTACGACTTGAATGGACTGAGTCCAACATAGTTCTCAGCCTTTGCAAGTTTTCAGCAATGATCTTCCAAAATGTATTTAGAAAAAAAAAAAGACCTCTGTAATTCACTTGAAGCCCCCCCCCCTCCCCATCTCACATTCGTTTCTTCCTTTTTGATTGCACAGCAGTTCAGTCCCGTGTCAGCTCTTTAGCATTCACGCAGCTTTTCTACAGAAGTGTCTCATGCAAATGTGACCTCTCGCTTGCTTGTTTTCTGAGAATGTCGAAGAAAAGTATACAGTAAGTGATTGCGGCTAATAAGGCTTATTTGCTGTCAGACATTACTCACTTGTTGTCTCATTAAGCACATCGAAAAAGCGCCGCGTGATTTAGGTCGGGACCCCCCCTGAATTCATCTGCATTTGGCATTTCTATTTCCAACACAGATTGAATGTCGAGGGTGTGACGTTTCAAAAATGGAGGCTCGAGGGTTGACGCGGTCGTTTGGGGTGGGGTGGTGGGGGTGGAAACAATTTGATTGTGTTTTGATGCTTGGAGCGCTTAAGCGTGTTTTTGACGCCTCGTTTGTCATCCGATTGAGACTTGTTAACCCGCTGGCAGGAACTTGACCACCGTGGCGACGACCCTGCAGAATGAAAATTAAACGGCTGCTACCAGGCTCGCATTTAATGACATAAACAGCTTTTGGCGAATTCATTACACCAACCGACATAAAAAAAGGCACCAGGTAGCATGAACGTCCGTGCTCAAGCGCGAACATTCAAACCACTCAAAAATGTTTTTCCCTCTTCAGGAGAGATTGGAAAATACTATCATTTGACATTTCAATGATCATCATCATCATCTAAATGCCTTGGAATTGGCCTCAAATAAAAGCCTCAAAACCAAAATGTCTGTCTTTTTGGTCAATTATGTGCATAGGTGCTTGAGACTTGAGATAATCTCGCAATGTGTGACAGCATAGTGGTTGGGAACCGCTTCCGTATTCTTATCTAAAAGGAACCCATGGACTGAAGTGAAAACAATCAGCCCGGGGGGCACACAACAAACATAATATCCCGACAAAATGCATTAGGATCAATCGCTATTGCTTTTCTGGGTAGCGTATCAACGAGTGTTTAAAACGGGGAGGCAAATTGAACCGAAATGAGTCCTCTTGCGAGATGCAGCTCTCCCAACCAGGAATTAGACCTCAACTCTCCAAAAAGTCTGCTTGATACAAACGCTAAAAACGTCCCCTTCTTCTGCATTACTCTTTCCTCTGCAGGTCTCCGAGTGCTGAATGCCGCTAGGGTCTCAAGCGCCGGTCAAGGAATTGCCGATCATTAAAAAGACTTTTGCCCTTTTGTTGCTATGGAGAACCTTAGCGAGCTCCAGAATCCTTTGTTGGACAAAAATAGCAAGCATATGGTCAACGGTTATGGAGGAGACTTCCCAAACAACCAGTTCCAGGAGAACATTATCAACTACTTTGGTGGTGAGAGCGACGGCGGCAGAGGGAAGCCGGTCAATGTAGTAAGCGGCGGGGGCGGCTACAATAGCAACGGCAAGATGAAGTCGCAGCAGCTCTTGGATGCTACCTCGCTGCATTTAGCCGTGGAGGCCTTCTACAGGCCCAACTTCATCTTGTACAAAGAGGACAATGGCAGCATCAAGGCCAAGGAATATAAAAGTGAGTGCTGTGAGACCACCTTCACAGAGAAGAAGGCCAAGGAGACATCCAACTCCACCGGAGGGTCCGCGGCCGGCTCGGAGGAACCGCAAGCAAAGGTGTCGGAGGACGGCGAACATGTCAAAATCCAGACCGTTTCATACGAGGTGGAGGAGGAAGAGTACGTAGAGTACGAGGTAAGGCTTTGATATACTATTCTGAAAAAAAAAACCATACTCTTAAATACCATAATGGTGGCCCTCTGTTAAAGAAAACAATACCTTGAAAGATTTGACATTTCATTGTACAGGACACAGATTCAAGACACCCTGTGCCGGATGTAGCAAAGCAGCCCCAGAAAATAACAGACCAAGCCTTCTGACTCTGGATGGCACATTGAGCTGCAGAATGCCTTGATCATTTTTAGACTTCACTGAACCCAGCACAGATTCAAGACATCCCGTGCTGGATGGAGCAAAGTAGCCCCAGAATGTAACTGACACTAAATATTCTGACATTGGACGGCACGTATGCGTTTTGCCTCCAAGAATGTCTTGATATAATCCTCCCAATAATGGTTCAAGATTCAGACTTTTTAGATTTTGGTCAGACATTTGGATCACCTGCAAACAGCGTATTGGGTGCTAATTCACTCTGTGCGAGCAAACAGACACCAGGTTAGAATTTCCGCAGCGATCTCTGAACACTATTAAAAAAAAATAACTCCAAAACGGTTGCACATCTTCCCAACCACAAATCCCGCCAGATATGCTGACCTTGTCATCCATTTCACACAGCCGTAAATTCACATCACCATAAGTCTTCAGTGCTGGCTCTACCCCTGGGATATTAAGTGAAAATGCTGCATTAGCTGAACTGTTTTGGCAGAGCCAATAGTGCAAAAACACTCCAAAGGATTTAGGGGATTGCGATGTGGGGATTGGGTGTCCAGTTGGACCGGGTGTCCTGCGAGGCTACCACATGGCCGGTGAAATAAAATAACCAAGATGACACGTAGAGAAAATGCCATCCAAATCATAGCGGGATGCAAATTAAGTGTTTGCGCTCGTATTGCTGTTTGGCTTGCAAATAAGGTCAAAGAAGTGACATTCCTTCACTTCACAAAACGAGTCGGCATGTGAAACCATCATCAGAGGCTGGTTTTGCCGGATAAAAAGTGAAACATACTCGGTGGGACTCATTATGTTTAGACTACAGACTATACCAAACGACTCGCCTCCAGTCTGACACGAGGAAGGAATCCCACAACTACTTAACAAGATTGTAATATCCAGGATGGCTTGATTTTGGACCCGGTATCTATATTAACTCATTCAGTACCAGCCAATTCTGGACCAAGTCTGAAAAGACGTTTAAAAACGTCTTTGGGAGTGAATGAGTTAAAGAGTCTTTATTAGGGCAAGAGCATCGGGCCGTGTGAAGGCCCTCTTCGAATTGCCGTCTCACTGAATAGCTGCAGAAATAATTGGTCCCACCATTCCTTGTCATTGCTGTTGCAAAAGAACAACCCGGCCAGTGTAAGTCGGACTACGGCAGATCAGGACACTCCATTACAAGGTGCAATTTACATTACGCACAAAATGAAATTTCAGGATCAACCTAAAATACACTTGATCCTTTCCCGACGAACCTGATTTGACTTTATCGTAAACTTAAGGTGAATCCTTAAAGTTTGTCCGAAAGCCCAATAACCTGAACGAAGTCGCGCCTACGCCTCAATAGCCAAAATCTGCCGAAAACACTTCTCGCCGACCCCCCGATGTGATGAGTACAGCATGTCTCCGTCATTTCACCACAAGCGGCAAATTGTCGACAACCAATTAAAAGGTGCTAACTAATGTGTGGAAACGCGTTTAATGGTAACGTTCGGCGGAACAAGGCTATCAAAGTTTGGGTTTGACACGCTTGTTAGCGACCGGAGCTCCTCGCCCCGAATGCGCGCGCGCTTGTCCGTTTGATCCTCACGCCTTTTCTTCCATTAAAATTATCCGCCGGTTTCACCTGAATACATAATAAGCACTGGAAGCTGCATTTGGATTTGCCGGCCATCTGTTCCGCCACCCCTCGTGCATAAAATCTGCATTTAGCAGTGAATTTCATATTGACTTGACGCTGTGAGCATGTGGTCTTGCCACTCCGCCGCAAATTTTAACGGCAAAAAAAATAAACAAAACCACCTCTCAGATTTCGTCAATGTCCTCTTTTTAAAATATAACGGTGTCCAATATCAATATAGCCGAGTTTCACAATAGCTATATTTCTCTGGTGTGATTGGAAGGGCAATCCATATTCACTAAGGGGGAGAGAAAGGCGCTTATGCCTTCATTAAAACTAAAATGTGGTCATGCCTCAGTTCAGTACACACATATTGTTCGCCCTTTGAAGCGCCGGCGAGAGCCAGAGTCATAAATTCTCATGAAATTCTCCACAGGTATCCTTTCTCCCATTTAGCAGTAAACGACAATAACGATCGGATCATTTCAAAGCGGCAAGAAGCGGTGCGCTTGTGCGATTGATTTGACCACGAGCTGTCCTCGGCTAACGGATGATATTTATCCCTTCGCACGCCGTGTCTCTCCGGCCAATAAAAAACCTAAGTGTCCCTCGGTGACTCCGGGAATGTAATAGCCTTGTGTCAAAATATACGACTTGTGGGGGGGGGGGGGGGGGGGGGGGGGGGCAGTAAAACCGAATGAGCAGACGTTTGCCTTGAAATAGGATGTGGTGGGGAAAGAAAAAAAAAACGAGCATTAGTCTTAACCTCGTCGCTACTTTTTGGAATACAAAGGAAAAAAGATGCAGCGTAATTCTACTTCACGCTCACCAGTTGTCGATTTATTGAACAGGCAGGCAGCCCTAGCTCACGGAAATGTCACAGATGTTCCAATGGCAGCCCCGGAACAAATTCCCAACCATGAAAGAAGCAAAAATAGGGGAAGTATCGAGGAGTGGATAGCAAATGCGAACGTTGCACTCTACAGAGATGGAGCACAAGTCTCTAATTGCCTAACCCCCGACCTCAACTTCTTCCTTTGACCGTCCTCTGTTTTAAAACCCCCGGCCTGGCCAGCTTGTTGTCATGGCAACAGGTCAGACTCAAGGCCAAGACACGCGTGGCGGTTTGACTGTAAACCTTTGACTGAAACTTGACCGTTTTGTTTGGCTGCTGCTATTTTGAATTTATCATCATCATCATCATCATCAAACCATTGATCTGATTTGGATGCGGCGATTGTAAAATCGCGCCGTTTGCAAACAGTCGCTATCAGCTCTCCCCCAGATGGACGTGTGCAACAAATCACGGGCCGCGTCAGGTTTGCCGCGCGGCTAAATGTTTAATTTACAAGCTGATACGGTTGCTTTTGCAATCAGCGGAGAGCAAAATTCCCTGCGGGCCTGAGCTCTTTTTATGCCACCAAATGCGGCTAATTATATCCCCCCCCATTACGGGCGATAGGCAGCGTCTAATCCCATTTTCGCAAATTACAGTTACTCGGCTCAGTCGTTTGGGCTGCCACAATCACTGCGCTATGATCTCTCAACAAGAAATGTGTTTGTTGTTGGGATTGTTTGATGCTCTTTGTTTTGGACTGCGGCGCAAACGGGGGCTGTTGATTGCATCTTGCATGAAAATAATGTGAAGACTGGTGGTTTCACTGTTATGTTCTCGATTTGTTTGTTAGCAACTCATTGGTATCATGCTAGCTTTGATACAATATACTGTATATATATATACATATATATATATATATTTTTTTTTGCGATGGCACAAAAGTATGTTTTAGTTTAGTTTAGTTTGAGATGTGTCATGGCTGATAGCGTCTCCAAGCAAACTCGGAAGATAGGTTTGTGTTTCAATTCATCCATCCGTGCATCCATTTTCCGATCCACTTTATTCTCACAAGGGGGGTTGCTGGAGCTTAGAAAAACAGTAAGTACAGCGGTACGGGCCACACTGTTTTTGTTTACACAGTGGAGCTAACACTTCCTGTCCCCCGACTTAATGAGTTCCTCTGCACCGTCGAGTATTTTCTGAAGACGAAAACAAGTAGCAATGAATGTGCAAGCATGCCTCGTACATCACGACCGAGCTCTTATGTTCCGTCTCAAGGACTTTTATTAGCGGCGTGGCAAAGCCACTCCCCTTTGGGAAGTGGCCTGTCACGCCGCCTTAGAATTATTAAGTCTTAAGACAAGCACCCTGGTCACGTCTGGGACCTTGGGCTCCAGCATGGACATAAATTAACCATCTGGAGCAGGTGTGGCAACGCGAAAGGCCACGTGCGGATGTCGGGACCCGGGCGGCCAGGGGAGACCACCCGCCGCCACGTGTTAGGGATAGCGGAACATGCGATGCCATTTGTGGGGCCCTAATGACTCAACTCCATGAGCGGTCGACTCTTTTTTTGGGGGGGTTATTTTTCAAAAAGCGTTTAAAGATTGCTTTCACTTCTCACGAGGACACGGCGCACGCAGGGCGTGCTCAAATTTCGACTCGGCTGCATATTTAATCAATTGCTAAATCATCCAGCGTGGCAATTTCTCATTTGTGTTGCCCTTTCATTCAGCAACGTAATTGAATTCCTGTTGGCGGCAAAGTCGTTAGTTTCTTTCTTTGGTTTCCACTCTGCCGCGCGCAATCCGATTTATTTGTGTAATTTCAAACACAGACTTTCGAGTTATAAGGCAATTTAGAAGCCAGCGCTTGTTTTCTGCCGGGAGCTTTAATTGCGTTCCGATTTTTCTGTGTCTTTTCATTCACGCCGTTGCGCCTGCAGAAACGTTTTGGCGGCGCTAGACCCAACAACTGCAGCGCAGCGTGCGAGATGCATGAAAAGTATGTAATGAATTCTCTTTTTCTCCAGAGAAACCTTCAGCACATTAAATCAACAGTCCTAATGTAATTTTGGGTGCCTCGGGCATGATTCGATTGACTCGGTGAGTCCAAATAGTACTTTTTAAAGTATGCCTTAGTTCTCCGTCTCTCACTTGCACAGTTCTCCAAATGACAATTAGTAATTTCGCACCTACCACATTTTTCAAGGAAAAAAACATTTTGTAGACACATAAGCCGCACCTGTCTATAAGCCGCAGGTGCCCACAATGTAACATGAGAAAAGGTGGTGCACAGAAAACGTTTTCAAACTTTTGATAACACACCTTAATTTTTCTTTCCAAAATTTTTGATTTGGACTAAATTGTAAGACTTTTCATCTCCTGCACACACCTGAATCCTGAACCTTACCCACAACGTGCCAGATGTGCACCAGGACCACCGTGTGCAAGATGTTATAAATATCATGGGTATGTAAAACTGGAAGGACATGGGTGTGTGTGTGTGGGGGTGGGGGGGGGGGGGGGGCTACAAAAAAACAGGCCAACCTCTTTGTACAACGGTCTCATGAGGATTGTGAAAGCATCCATTAGGTCTTTGTTACCTGTCAGGCAATTGGCTCATATTGACAGGATTTACACCCCCCTCCCGAGTGATTCATCCGAGCACAGCCTTCAGCCGCCTGCATGTTACCGTTACTCCGCTGGCTGGTTAAACATCTGGCCTGCTTCTGCTTAAAATGCAGACTTTGAACGGCTTGTTCTTTTCCAGCTGCTGGTAATTGGCCCATGGGAAAGCTTGGCGGAAGGATCGGTGGCCCGTTGTGACAAAATCTCTGCAAACATTCCACAAATGGCTTTTGGGCAACTAAAGGCCACTCGTTACGGCGGTGAATCGAAACAACACAAATCTCCCAGCATGCCTTGTGCTCCCACTCGTTCGACTGATGTGATTGTTACGGCGCGCGTAGTCAATGTCATCATCTGTTTACAAATGTTGGTCTGTCCCCATGGCATCTTATTATTTTTTTTTACACGTTACTAACCAATAGCTTGAAAGCAAACCTATTCAGTCTTTCTTGAACTCGCCTGTCCTCTTCCCTCGCGACATCAAATGGATTGCCGTCATGCTTTGGTGCTGAAGGAACAGGTCAGCCACGAAGGTTAAATCCATGCATATTCCGTCACACCGCTTAGTCACCTCATCATTTAATGCATCAGGCCTGGCAAAGACCTTTGAGAAAAAGTCAGGGAAGATACACCAAAGCAAATGGCTATGGTTGCATTATTAGTACATGATTTGATGATTTTATGATAGCGATGGACAAAGTGAGGCTATTTTTCTACCTGTACATGTTTTATTACCTCAACAGGGTGTCCCAATTTGCATTTGCAGAGCACTTTTTTTTTTGCTTACTCCAATCCCTTTCGAGTAATAACACGCTTGTTTTCTTCCCCTCTGTTTTATTTTGGGGAGTCCATTAATCCGCCGTCTGCGCGACCATTAGTGGGGCAAGGTGGGCAAAACTCCACCGCCCATGCGTTAATCCCGTCATCCATCAAGGAAATTGCTTCACTCCCACCAAGTATGGACGGCTACGCAAAGACGGTCGCGGCGTTGAGGACAATAAGCTTTGAATATCAAATAACTGTGAGGCTGTGAGAAAATGAGGCCCCTTATTTTATATGATTGTAAGGGTGTATGCTGGAACATGTCGAAAGGTAAATTTGGAGGTTTGTGTTCCACACACATTATACTTGCCCAAGCAGGTTTATGTGTTCGTGAATTGAGTGCAGATTTTTTTTTAAAACCATTTCAGTTATGATGGGGTTTTTTTTGGAGGGGGTGTGGGCGTGGTTAAAGGTGGGAGTAAGATTGCATTTTGAAGCAAGCATTTAGTATTTAAAATGCAGCGATGGGAGTCATGACCAATTGAGCAATTCACTCACTTGTCGTGAAGTACTGTGACGGTTGTGTCTGCCCGTCCTGCGCGAGTGTCGCAGACATCAACTTCTACGTGTTATTTTTGTTTTCCAAGCATGTTGTTTTCCTCTTTATCAAACTCGCAGCAAAACTGTCAAGATAAAGCCAAACCGAGCCCTTCCGCTGCATGACAACCGAAAGGCCAGCGTGGCGACTGTCGGGAAATAACCCTTCGTTCATTTTGAAGCAATAGAGTGCTTTGCTTTTGATTTCCTAGCGTGCTGTGAAATGTCCAACAGTATGACTTTGGCTATGGGCATAGGAGCCACCATGGTGAGAAACTATTAAAACATTTGTGTTACTAGTTGTTTTTCTTGTTGCCGTTTTTATCTTTAACACAATTCTCTCAGTGGCAAGAGGACATGAAATAAATATTCAGAATTATTTAGGCAGGCCACAGAAAACACGCCAGGATTAAAGGTAATAAAGGGATTACGTTGCCTCATATTGCTCAAATTAAAGAAATCTTAAGGATGCTACAGCCCGCCGTGGTTCGTAATTCTCTTAAAGAGAATTCTCGTAAAAATACATCATTAACTGTGTTTTGGTTTTTTTCCTCCCCCGCTCTTCATTTATTTCTCATGTTCCACCCCGGTTCTGGATCATCCTTCAAACGGGATGATGAGTGCAGGCTGCAGCTTAATGTGGCCTTAATCTCTGATGTCTTTTCATTACGCAACACGTCTTGGCTTTGGAGCAGGGAAGGTTATTGATGCAAACGTGTATTGATATAGGTGGGGAGACTGGAGGGGAAAAAAAAAGCTATACAAAATTGCAAACTCATTCCAGTGAGAGCTTCATTCAAAGTGTACATTCGAGCATGACGTCTTTTGCCGTTCGCCTGACAAAACGTCGGCAACTCCATCTCCCAAAACTAATGAAAAAGTAATGGACCTGGACAAAAGGTCCATGAATATACGCGTTCATATTACGCACAAGCGGGCCGAGACTCGTCTGCCTCTCCCATTTGTCTGAACGCATATTCTTTCTACTCCCACTCCAAATGGAGTTGCTTGTTGCCATCCTCCCATTCTTATACGGCTTCAATGTCTCGTCAGCGATCACACCATCACAAAGTGTTTGAGCTGATAAGCACGCTCGTTACCGATATTGCACAAAGAGACCACGAGAGAAAAACTTCAAGAAGAATCGAGACAGCATTTATTTAGCTGACAGCTAAATAGCAGTGTACCAACAAGGATGCCGCTTTTGACTGGAAGATCTTGCCGAAGATCAGATACGTCTGGTGGGATCTGAACACAGGAATCTCAATGGCTCATAAAATAAATCCATAGTCCCGAATAGACCAGAATTGATGAAGACTTGATCAAAATTGTGGCAGACAAGTGATCATTGGGTTTTAGACTGAAATAGGCCCGAATCAAAATTCCCCAACGTCAAGCTAACGCAGCTGGACAAGTGTCGTTCGAAATCAGTTCACATAAACGGCACGTCAACAGCGAATCAGACAACACAAGCTCGGAACAGGCTACAAGTTGATAGAACACAATATGACTCCAAACCAGGTGCCACGCGTATGCTAGCATTTGCCAACAGCTAGCTTGTTGACATATTTCATGGCTCAGCCAGACCAAAGCCCAGGAACACGATTGTAAGGGAAATTATTGTGCCACATAATTTGTTCCATTTCGCTCTCAGGTCAACAAAAATAATACAAGCGGACCAATGATTGGCGGTCGTGCAACGCCCCAAGCTAGCGCGCAACCTTCCAAAACAGTTGACTGGCTATAAAACACAGCAAATAAAGAGTAGCTTACCATGCTAACAGGCGGTCATGGGAAGTCACGGTAGCAGCTTGGCCGGAGTGCGGCTGACACGGAAAGTAACACGATGAACTGCCTGTAAAGAGAAAAGAGAAAGTTGTCCAAGTCAGACGTTCAGAACCAAAAGTTTCTGAAAGTCTCGTTTTCATGCGCATCACAAATTCAAACGCCTTTGAAAAAAAAAAAAAAGAATCCACACATGTATGACAAATTATTTATTGTGTCCTGTACAGACAGACTGCTCTAGCGACAGCGAGAGTGAGGACAATTTCATCGTGGTGCCTCCGAGGGACCACCTGGGCTTGGCTATCTTCTCCATGCTCTGCTGCTTCTGGCCTCTGGGAATCGCAGCATTTTACTTCTCGCAGGGGGTAAGCGCACGCACACACACACAGTGTACACCCTTGTCGTCGGCTATGCACAGCAAGGTTATTAGAAGCTGCATGTGGCATAACAATCACACGCCGGTGTACTCAAACCAGTCGCCGTCAATCCCAGGTGTGGTATACAAACACGTTTGAGTTTTGAAAATAAATCAAAAGTCACTCTTCAAGCTTCGTCGGTATGTTTGTTGAAAGGTGTGACACAAATCTCAGCTTTAATCCGAATGATTGTGTGTGACATAACAATCACACTCGTGTGTGGCGTCGTGAATCCTCAGGCTGGAACACGAGACATTTACTAGTGTCATGAATCACCATAAAAGGAAAAAAATCCAAGCAGCGAGTGATGAATGAAGCGAATGTAAATAAGTAGACAACATATGAACACACGTCCAACCACAGCAATTTTTAGCAGTGAGAATTTTTTTTAAACAGATTTCATTTGAAACCTCCCCGTGTCAAAACAAAAACCCTCTGGGCTAATTCTGTGGAAGTGATGGCTGCGTTTCACACCAGCGAACCCTCCCCGCCGCCCCTCACAAGGTGCTGTACTGAGAAGTAGGGAGCGTGGTAGGGAGGTTGGGCTTCTTTTTACATCTTGATAACACACTTTGCTGCGCCTCATTCTTTGGCCAAAAAGAAAAATTAATGAATTCCGTATGCGCATATAGAGCTCGACTTAGCAGTTCAAAATGATTTATTATTACTCTCTGTCAAAGCAAGAATCCTGTAAAAAAATATAAAAAATAACAGACATCTCTCAACCACAGACACCTTTCAAGTGATCGTCAAACCTTGTGGGATTATTAAAGGATGAAACAAACTGAAAGATGAATGGAAAATAAAGGTCAAACTCATAATGAGTACAGGTCACCACGCTGCTGGTGAAAATCTTCAATGCGTGGAAATATCACAAAGTCAATCAAAAAAACTGAGTTTCAATTTAAATTTGGATTGAAATTTGGGATTTTTGATGTCTTCCAACCCTGTGGGATTGCTTTTCTTTTGCCAAAACAAGAAGCCTGTTCATTTTGAAATAGGATGGTGCTATCTGTAAAATAAAACGGCGGAAAAAAACACTTTTTTTTTCAATCTCTAACTTTCTGGGACTTCAGTGCTTTGTCTAAGCAAGAATATTAATAATTCAAAAGAACATGAAAGCCAAGATGGTTGAGGAGTCCGAGCATCTTGAGCTAAAGTTGAATGAAAGATGAGTAGGCTACGTCTTCTTTGTTATCACAGTATTCGTCACAAGTTCGACATTGAACGTTGAAATTCGGCATACAGCTCACACCCTCAAAAGATTGAACCTTGCATTCTCTGTGAGAACGAAAAAAGAAAAAGACAAACGAGTTAGCAAGTATAATAGGGTTTTGCTGATGGCAGATCAATAGCATCGCCGTCCCATCGGAAGGTCACCGAACACTGAGAGCAATAGTAGCGAGAGACAACTTCTAAAGCATAAAAATATATTTAAAAAAAACAAAAAAACAAATGTGACACCTGAAAATGTGAACCTTTATGGAGGAAATACGGTGTTGTGCATTTGATTAGCGAGCGGAACTGACTGCCATTATCGCCACTAATGGTGTGGCTGTGTGTTGTTTGGAGACGCAGAGAGGCTGCAGAGATCGCTCTCATGATTACGCAAGTTGTCGTACAAAAGCCTGACAACAATAATTCATTTGAAATCGTGAGTAAATGAGTGTTTACGTGACACGAGTGGGGCTCTCAAGTGTGTTATGTGTCTGATGAAGGTTAGCATGGAGCAATACCATAACTTAGCATTTTGTCCTGTTTTTTTTTGTGTGTGTACATAAAGCTAGAGAAGCACATAGCACTTTATAAAAGCATATAGTAAGTATATATATATATATATATATATACATATAATAATTAAATAGTTCATGCATCCATATGGATATAAACAAAGAAGATGGGCAAAACTGCTCAGTAAGCAGCGGCAATATTAGTCACATTTCGTATTGTTACATTGTCTGTCTACATGTGTTGCTGCACACATTGATGCTATTCGTCCATGTTGTTTGTCAGCGGCTTGTTTTGATCATACGACTCAGCCCAGTGTTGTTTTCCTAGTTTCCTCCCCATTTTTCACGTTTGTTTACCCTTTTCAACATCCTGGTATTTCTGGCTTGCTCATACAGTAGATTTCGGCGGCGGCGTCAATGCCTTTCCCTGAGTTTTCCAAATGATGTTAAATTTGCCATTCATCATCTGATGGCACATATTAGCACAACCCACAGTCCTTGACATTTTCCTACTAATTGCTGCCAACGAGCTTTTTCTGGCTTCATCTGTCAAGAGGAGTGTCCTCCTACTTTTATCAACACTTGTGCAGAATCAACAGCCAGCTTGTGTCAATGCCAAATCCCCTAACCTGCCGCCTGACCTTTTTCTTTCCCTCCTTATCTATCGTATTTATTTATTTATCTGTGCTCTTTCTTCCAGACCACCAAGGCGGTCCACAAAGGCGACTTCCCGCTGGCGAACATCGCCTCCCGACGCGCTCTGTTCCTGGCCGCCCTCTCCATCACAATTGGCACAGGAGTCTACGTGGGGGTGGTGGTGGCACTTATCGCCTACCTTTCAAAACCGGGACACATCTAGCCGATTGCTCATATCTGCCGGGAAGAGAAGAGCTGCTTGAAGCTTGCATATTTAGAGGATCGTTCTTTGGTGGCTGTACAGAGTTTCCCCTGCCACCCTCATTTATTTTCCCTGAAGATTCCCCCCGTCAGCCAGAATTAGCACAGCGGCAGGAAAAGGGGGCAAGCTGGAAGGTGCGGCAAAGATGAGGAAAAGTTGACAAGAATGGATGTTTTCCCTCATCATAGTGAGGTTATCCTCCATTGAACTCTACGAGAATCATTGCAAGCTAAAGAATGTTAGGAACCACAAACTCCATCATTGGTATCCTTTGAGCCTCCCTGGAGCCTAAAAAATAATAATTTCAAGAAACACCAGGACTGATAAGAGCATCATTTCGAATGCATAAAACATCACAGAGCTTTTTAATTTCACTACCCTTTGTGTCAAAGCCCCCACAACGCAATTGTCTCACGCCAGATGTTTACCCACCATCCAGATGTGCTTTGTTTTTGTTTTTCAAACCCTTTGTCTAAAGGCACCTTGTCGAACAGCCTGTGGCGGTGTCCGATCGTGGGTTAACAAGCGACTGCGTGAAAAAAATAAATGAATACATGAAATTAGCTCAACAACGATTCCATTCATACCAACCTTACCCTATCAACCACATTACTCTCATCAAATAAGTATGATGGAAGAATTACAAACACATTTTTGGCAAGTCCATGTTAACACAGATGTTTAAAAAAAAAAGAAAAGATTTTTCTCCGGCGGCCAGAGTATTTCGTCTTATGCGTTTGTGTGTCGATGTCGAAAACTAAGCTCTTTGTCTCGAAACGTGCGCTATTATCGCAATCATTTCAAAAAATGACAAACCACAGAACAAAAACAGTCTTGACTCAAGCCGGGTACACACATGCTTATTTTTGACATCCATTTTTTGAACACACATAAAGACGACTGCAGATGACCAACACTGTACACCACACAAATAACGATAAATTACACGCTTTTTTCAGCCTTGTGGCAGGCCAAAATGCAACCAAGCGACCACTAATTTGTTTACATCTATTGTACCATGAACCGCCGTTTATCACACAGAAGATTTTTTTGGGACCCACAAAATTTTTTTTTTAAACTTGAATTTTCCACCCCTGGAACTTGAAAGCACATTTCTAAAAGTATTCCTTGCCACCTGTTCTCACTGTCTCACTTGCACAGTTCTCCAAATAACGCTTGCTCGCCTCGAGCTGTTTATTTTTCACTCCCAGGAGATGATTACTGTGAAACTGACACAACTCGAAAGTCAAACTTGCCTGTATCATGTAAAAACCTTGACAAGAAAAAAAAAAAAAAGGAATCTGCTTAAAAATCTGCAATGTGGAGGGGGTTCAAAAAATTGTGTTTTTTCAAAAATATGTTAAACAGGAAATGGATTCGCCACAACTCTAAAACTGTAGTACCGTACAACTATTGGTATGTGTATACCAATAGTGGTATTGACCACAGGTCACCCCAAGCCACTGCATTGTACAGAATGTTTCCTGTTGTCTCCCAAAAATTGTGCACCAGAAAAACAAAAAATAAACAACCCAAAGCCAAGTTTGGTCGTCTATGGAAGCTACAAATCAGGCTGAATTGTGTCAACACTCTGACAGAGTCAGATTGAGTGGGCGATCAATTTGGCTCGTTCTGCCGGCAACAAGTCACCCAAGCATGATTGATCTTTTTTTTTTTAAGCTTAAATTAAAATTGATCATGCTGTGCGGGAGATGGGGGGCAACTCCCCCCATTCAAGGAACACGCAAGATTCCATGACAGCAAATAGTGGAGGAAAAAAAAGACTATGTAAAAAAAGGTTGATTAATTACCCAAGTGACTTTATTTTTAATTGCAAGTTCAAGCGTTTGAAAGCACGAGAAGCGACATTGTGCTTAGCTCCCCCTGCATCAGTCACAGCTGACATTTATGGAACACAATTAGCTCCTTCCCTCTCCTCCAAGGGATTGTGTACTCTCCGGAGCGTGGCCCGAAAATAGCACAAGCACATCCATTTCAATAATAGGCCGCGGCGTCAGCGGAGAGTAAACGATCCGCTAAAGAAGTCAGCAGTCCACCAGGGAATGTTTGGATGCAACGCGCTCGTTTGAACGCTCACCGGGTGTAAAGATGGTGACAGTTGATTTGGGAACCCTGAGGCGTACTTGCGGCCGGTCCGAGATGCCCGTTATTATGTTGTATGTGTTTAACCAAGGGCTGGCCACATATGGCCCGCTCCATTCTTTAATGTGGCTCACAGAGCATTTACACTATCAAGAGTTCATTCATGGGGGAGTTCAAAATTTAAAAGAAAAAAAATCCTTTGTCATAATTAAAGTTAAAAGAATCATAATGACTTGACAGTCGTACATGATCCATGTAAATATAGTGCGAAAAAAAATCTGAAAAATCAGACAGCATCCTATGCCTCTAAATCTGATATGCAATGAACCACCGCGCCCGATGAAAAACAACCAATTACAGACAAAAGACTTACGTGATGTCAATCGTTTGTTGCACACTTGCAGACAGAGCCTTAACTGGTTGCACCACAAAAATATCGGAGCTGGAATTGAAATCTGCACCCCTGCACTGTGAGTGCTACCCAGTGGGCCACCGTGACGCCTCTTGCTTAACTCATTTACTGTATATAATACACAAAGAAGTGTCGAATCTAAAAAAAATAAAAAAATGTTTTAATTATTTTTTCTCAACCTCATCGCTAAATGACTCCCATCCGTGTGTCCGTTTTTAAAATGAAATGAGGCCCTTGAGCACAACAGTTTGGCCACCCCTGATTTAAGCTGACGACCACTGACCACATGGCTTTGTGTTGCTCTCCTTTGGCAACCCGCTTTTGTGCAATGAGTGTATGTGCACATGAAGGACTTTTGTATGTGTGAGTGTCTGCGTATATATAAATGTGTGTGTGTGTGTGTGTGTGGGTGGGTGGCGTGTACATAAAAAAAAAAAAAGACATGTTCAAATGTAAAGAGAAAATAAATGGCAAAGCGGAGGGCCTTTCTCGAAAACTAGATCTGCATGTGTGCTTCTTGGTTCCACGCAACTCAAGTCATTGAGATGCACGCGGCGTTCTTCGAGCGACAGAGTGCACTGTGACTCACCGAGTGTGGGCGGGTATGCTCAGCACGAGCGTACATACACACACATACAAACGAGCAGCTTTCTCTACCATGTGTACATACAGACAGGCTAACGACAATCCCCTTCGGAACTGACATGATGAAGACGGTTGTGAGGTTTGCATGCAGTGGGTGGGAGGAGGAGGAGGAGGAGGTGGTCCCATTATGGAGTTGATGGAGGGCGAGGGGATATAAATGGGGGTGTGCGGTGAGTCACCCAACAGTGTTTTTTTAATTTTTTTTTCTTATCAGAGATACTCCTCGTTCAGGTGGTGAAAAAATGCTCACGAAGGGCACACAAAGCAGAATGTGCTTAACAGGCTAAACAGATGAATATCACGTTTGCATCTTTGTTTGATTTGTCCAATAGTGAGACAAGAACGTTGGATGCAGAATCAAACACAATCTGGACGAATTCAATCGCTGTTGGACTGCGTGCTGCCCGTGATCGATAAAAGATTGCAGCTCGCTTGGCAACGGGTGTTTAAAAAATAAAATAAAAAATAGTGGGGGCTGCGATTTAGGCACCTCTGATGGTTTTCACCATGGAAAATTTGGGAGTGCACTACAAGTGTCAAATTAATTTTGAAGTCACAAACTAACTTGGAATATTTCACCACCGCGGATTTGTGTGCTTCCAACTGCGGCATATGAAATCCCTGCCTGAGGAAAGAACAAGCTACATATGAGTACAGTTTGCTATTCCAAAAAGGCCATGTTTTGTTTGTCACGGCGTACGGGCATGACCCAGATTGATTTTTTATTTTTTTGCCTTGCCGAATAGATGATACGTTTCTGGCATTTCAAAAATTGCGCATGCTTAACTCAGCCATTTGCATCTACTGCCGGTATTTTTGCACCTTTGGGTAGAAATGCCCGATACAATATTGCGTAATCATTGAATCGAATGGGTTAAATGAATTTCGTAGCTCATGTTTGTTACGCAATCCTGGGTGCTCCCGGTAAGCGTCTTGAACCTCTTGCTTGTCCAACCAAGTTTGTGGGGGGTTTTTTTGGGAAAGCAAATCTGAACACAGCCTTTTTGAACCCGCTTTTGTGACCATCAACAAAAAGCACTGGATCATGTTGGACGGGATAAGTGGCGGCTAAACAGCGAAGAGTGACCTTCCGCCAAGGTATCGATCGATAAGCGGAAGTCTTCGCCATGATTGTTTGGCCTTTGAATCAAAGGAAGACATGAGCGCTAACAATGAGCAAGTGGCGGGGGGAGACCCTTAGAAGGGTATAGCGAGCTGGGATGGGGGGTTGGGGGGGCTCTTGAATGTAGAAAGCAGGTGGCTTGGTTGTAAACAGCTGTGGAACAACGGCGAAGAGGAAGGAGAAAGCTTCCCGAGTAAGCTATCCATAAAAAAGGACAGAAAGCAAGACGGGAAGTGGAGCGAATGAAGACAAACCTGCGGCAAGCGAGGTCTGACTTGATTAATGGCCTCGCGTTGCTCTAATAGCCACTCAATTATCTTCTACTGCCAATGGGCATGCGGTCTTTGGAGAAGCTCAGTTGGGATCCCTGAGGCGACATGAAGCTGACGCCCCAGCTGCGACGTCTCAATCCCGCTTCTCGCTATTTGAGAAAAGGCCAATTGTTGCACAGCCCCGATGACGTACGTCCACGTCGGGCTGGCGGTTCCGTGCACGCTTCGGGTTGAGATGAAAGACAACACTTGGGCTGATACAGAATGTACTGTATAAACTACTAGTGCGCCATACTGCCTATTTCATATTGGACTCTCTTACTCATCGCGAAAAAAACAAAAACAAAAACATTGACTCACCAGGTGTCAAATGCTGATGTGATCATGGAGACTGGTGGGCAAAACGGGCGTCCGTAATGACTGGCACGTGGATCTAAAGTGGACAAGAAAGAGACCAGAACATTAGAACGCTCAAGTGGTAACCAGCTGAATCTTCTGACTTAAGTCGGTTCACTTTTTTATCCACTTGAAGCCCAGTCAGACCCGAGGTAGACAGAATAATGTGATCACGTGACACAAGCCAAGCATCCTCGGAGAAGCCGGATAGGCAGGGATGTGCACGGACTGCTTTCCCAACATCATCATCATCATCGACTATGAGCTAACATGAATATTCCCAAGGAGTCTTATCATTTCCTTTTCAACTTTCTTCCCCGTCCCGCCCATTTCCAACTCTCAGCTCTCATTTCCTCCCAGACACGCTCTGATCTCCCGCCTGCCTTCTTCCTTTAGTTTTTTTATCTTCCTCCTCGCTCGCTTCTTTCTCCGAGATTCTTTTTGCGGCATCGGGTAACGAGCAGATTTCAAATGGAGCGTGGCCCAAAAAGTCGTGGGAGAAACGGCTAGGTGCCATTCTCGACATCAAGCGCACCCAAAGAAGAGTCTTGTTGTTGTGTCCTATTCAATCTGTCAGGGGTGCTCACGACCAGCGATTCCGTGGTCCGCCAACCATAAAATCAGACGGATTTCAGCCAGCTTTGAGCGTCCCATTCACACACACACACAAACACACACATAACCGAGACAATTAGATGCTTCAGGTCAAATTCCAATCGCGGGCGAAAAAGGCCAACAGCAGTCTGGCAGGCACCCAGGTGCCCGATCGGTTCTGAAGCTGGCCCGACTCCTGAGAGAGAGCAAGAGCCAGAGAGCGCAAGGGAGAGAGAGAAAGAGAATGTTTGGAAGCTTCAGAAAAGAGACAAAAAGATCGTTTTGTTTTTTCCCTGGTGCTCGGGATTTTGTTCTCCAAAGCAGTTGATCCTCAACTCAAAGCTGCTCTCGGTGACAAATACAAGGCAGAGAATAAGGCAAACTAATTAGTCCATTTGTGAAACGTTTAATCCCCAGATTACTGACGCGGTACACGTCAATACTTTTTTGTTTTTACTTCTTACACACAATGCTAACCTGAAGTCCGAAAATACCATTAACAATGTATAATTATGTCAACAAAAGTGCGAACTCCTGCATGTGACCTCCACTTGCGCATGTTAGCAGGAAGCTTCCGCTCTTAAACCTCAACGGAAGCCTCATTGGCATTGCTAACACTTGTATCACTCTCTTTTTTTTTTTTTAAACCATTCTGAAGCACAAAGCACGATGTCCGAAAACACAGAGCTGTGATGAAAAGGAAAATAAATACATAACATCTCATGCCACATGACCAAACAAAAACGGAGAAGAAGCGGCAGTAAAACAGGCCAAAAATCCTTATTTATGGGGCGTGGGGTAAGGGCAAGAGATGCATTGGGTTTATCCGAATTCTCCTTCATATAAACATGGTGTACAAACAATACAACATTTGAGGAAACACTGTAATGATTTGAATACTGTGTCTATAAAAGACATCAGCACGCAAGCACGCACACACCAGGCTGAGGAACGAGGGCAGCAAACAAGATCTGGCCGAATCAAAAGCAAAGACAAAAAAGGTATGCATGTGATACATTAATATAGAGTGTGTCAGCCAAGTTTGTCTCCAGGGCAATGAAAAAGAAAAAAAAAACAAAATTTAAAAAGCAAACAGTGATGGAAGAACGTTTCCAGATTGCACCGGAAAGTTATTCTGACCCCTTGCCGCCTCGGGAGCGCACACACTGTCATAACCGTTGCTGTGTTAGCTTTGAGCTAAAAATAATGCGCCGACATCGATGTTCTCACCACATGGCGATGGTGGAGTCGTTTGTGTAAATATTACGATTTTGACCTCTGCCCAGTTGGAGTGGACGTCAAAGTAAACAACAATGCAAGAGTCAGTCTAGGACAACAGTGAATAGTTCAGTCTATTTTCTGACGTGGAACTAGAATCCTGAAATGACAACGTTGTCGTGCAAAAACGGTGTCCTGCAGAGCCATTAAAATCGACTTCTCGCTTGGGCCCCGAGATGTTTTCCTTATTAGAAATACCTTCAATCTTTGACAGAGTCGATTTAACCTCAACACGACTATAAAAAGAACAGCTTTCCTAAAAAGAGGACATACTTTTGGCATAGCACCCTTCTAAAAAGAAGACAATCTATTCATGTCGCACTTCCCTAACAGTAAATGATTCAAGCTTTGGGAATGTCATTGTCGGTTTACGACAAAGTTCTGTTGGGAGCAGGGGGGAGCAACTGTTGAACGGAGCAACAACAGCGCCCCGCGGGTCTTCTGACGAGCCTCCCGTTCATGTTTAATTACCAAAGCGTCCCCTTTGGGTGCTAAACGGAGCCGCTTAATGGCGGCGAAGGTGCCGGCGTGCCGAGAGCGTCGCTGCCAAACACCTTCCGCCGGGTGCAAATTGACCGGTCGCTCTCGCCGCTGACACCCCGGAGAGATTTCGGGGTGATGAGCGCATTTTTCATTCGAGCTCCATGCACTCAGCACTTTTCTTAAATGGCCTTTTGCGCACTGCAGGGGGAGAGGCGGGGGGGGGGGGGGGGGGCGCACAATACAATCAAAAGGGATTTCACCAGGAGCTGAAAGTAAAAGGTTGATCGGGTTGAAGCCGCGAGACGACAAAGGCACACGCATATTCAGGTCGGGATCCGTCAGTTTGCCCACTAATGGCGCTAATTTGGCCCAAATGCATTTTCACGGCGAGCTGCTATTCCACCACTCCCCCCACCCCCTATTCCAATAAAAGTGATAATCGTGCCTTTGGTAATTGAAAGAAACGATAACGCTGTAAGGCAGGTGCAGGCCTCACGCGCGGGGGGCCCAACTGTTGTTGTTTTTCATGATCTCGGGCGCTAGCTTGCCTGTGTGTGAATTGCCAATCCGGGAACGTGAGGAGTGAGATGGTTGACAGCTTTACGAGTCATATACGGCGGTTTTATATGTATTGGCAAAAACAGAAAAAAAGGGGGGGGGGGGGGGGGGCTAATGGTACCGTGGCCTTTCGTGGGGACTTAATCGACCGAATCCGCTTCTCAAGACTGCTGCTGTCATGAGGTCGTCAAACAAACTGCCGCTACTAAACAAAAAATAATAATATGACTGCATTGGACAAACACATTAAAAATGCACTTATACAGACTGGAGATGAGGATGATTAAATGTATTCATGTGTGCAGATCAGCATTTTGCTAGTTCAACTTTTCTTGCTTGGAACTCATCAAAATGTCATTTGCCACCTTGAACAAAGAAGGGTTGGGGGGGTTGGGTTTTTTTTCCATTCCGCGCAATCATTTATGCAACTTATCATTGATTGATTACGCTGACATTCTTCCCGTCGCTAATTATCGCTTGGCATTTCCGCAAAGTGCCGCATCGTATTGATTTGAAGTGTTTGCAGCGAGGGCGCTTGACTGCAACACTTTCTTGGCGGCTAATTCAAGTGCGTCGAGGTTCCTGAGGCACAGGCGGCGGCGATCCGCGGCGTTTGTTTTCGGGGATAAATTGACGGGATGTATCGTGAAAACCCGCCTAATCACGGTTCACCCATTGTCAATATGACCAATTCACGTTTTGTTTGCTAAACTAATCTTCTATTTGTGAAATTCTGTTTTGGGTTTTTTTTGGTGCTCATTCTGTCACGACAAAGATACCAAACACAAGGTGCGGCCAAAGCGCTAATAGTAAAGTAGTAATTGGTATTCTTACAGGTACACGCAAGCGTCTGTGCAATTATTATATTTTTTTTTCTAAATCAGATCATTTGGATGCCAATTATATTTTGACTGGTAATGTTCCAAGCTGAGTTTTAATTTCATGTTTTGGGAATGAGATGGAACAATGCTCTTAAGATGATAAAGTCCTTTTTTGTGTGTGTGCAAATTAATCTGACACTGTGACAATACATGTGAGAAAGAAAGAAGTCACTGCGTGCCCTGAAACATTTCGCGTCATGATTATTTCTTATCCTGCCTGAACAGCTTTTAAGTTTCCTTGCCTCCCAGGCTCTCCAGTTTGCCTTGCGCTCCCGCTAATAGAGGCTAACAGTGTGGGAGCCTATGCGATACAAAGGCAGGCTGTATAGACGCAACCTCCCACCCTCTCAAAAAAAAAAAGATACATTCATACAGACTAGATTTTTTTTCTTTTGTCTTTATGCATTGCTGCGTTCCCACCAACAATCTTGACCTTGGTGTGTTTAACCAGGCCTCGGAACAGGTAGTAGGACCCTTGACCTCCATCTCACAACCTTCTTGTTGGCGAATGCAGAGACCTCACGATGAAGAATTGATGCCAATAGTGGGCTTAGATGGAAAGCTTTGTTTTGGGAAAGGAATTGCTCCCCTGATTCTATTTTTTATCCCCCCCTCAGGCTCTCTTATAGATGTTGCGGAGGCGTATGTAACATATTAGGTAAGGGATGTTTTTTTGTCTTTATTTGCACTACTTTGATGCAGCTACCACCCAACAATCTGAAATAAATTAGGAAAAACATTGCTTGAATTGTCCCTTTTGTTTCATTCTATCTTGTCCGGAATGTGCAAACACAGACACAAATTGGTTTTAAAACCAGGCTGAGATAGGAAACTTTCTATCTAGCTTATCTATCTTGCCGTTTTTTTGGGGAAGTAGGAAATGATCTGTTTCAACTTGCCGTCGTCATTTCTTTTGATTGTTTTTGTCGCCGGCACGCACTTCGAAAGGCTAGCAGGGTGCTTTAAATCATTTCGGGTGATGTAATTGAAGTCCGTATTTGCTTTTTGAAGCCGGGCGGCAAAAGCTTACACAAAAATGTCAGATGTTTTTTTTTTCCCCCCTCTTGAAAACTCTGTGACCTTCTCAGAAAATTCTTATCATTTGCCAAGACGAGGAGTGGGGCTGGACATCGCACTTATTTTTTTTTACTGGTTGTTCTTATCTTATTAATACAATTGTACAGTTGTGAACCCCAAAACAAATTAGGACTAGCACTGTGTGCGGAAAATGCATGGCTGGGGCGATTGGATTTCAACGTGGTGTAATGTGGTGCTGCTGACTCATCAGCCACTTCAGAAAGCTTTACATGATGACGGGTGACTGCAGCCACACCATACCCGACTGGTCAACTCCACATCATCCCAGCAACGACGAGGCACACGAGGAGAACGTGCGGTGCCTCCAAATGACCCACGAGAGAATTAAAATACGTCACGGCCTCGCAGCTACCTGGCACACACCCAAGTGATTTTTTTTAACACCCCCCCCCCCCCGCGACTAAGAACAGTAAATAATAAGAATTCCTCCCAGCTGGGTGGCAGATAAAAGCAATATTTTAGCGGAAAAGCCCTAAAAGTGACATTGATGACTTCAGGCGTCGGGCGGATCGTACTGTATCCTTTTATCATGATGTCTCATTTTGTGTCACACTTCACATCGTTTGCTCATGTTAGAGTGATACATTTGCCACGTTCACGTCACGGTTGCGATGATCGTGAATCACCGTCGATACGGATTAGTTCCATAGAGACACTGTCACAGACAGCATTTAATTAGGGGCTAGAACGATTCTTTCCATAACCCTGTACTTTATTTAACAACCATAATCTTATCCCCCTAACCTCACCTTAACTAGGACTCTACCCCAGTGTACTGAAATGACACGCGCGAGGAAATGCAATGGCCGCCTAACAATTAAGTGCTGAATTATTTAGATTGAACGTAAATCTCTTTTACACCCTTGCAGTAAGACCGACTTTTTGCGCGGGGCTGAAAAACAGGCAAACTGACCATCAAGGAGCATTTTTCTTCCTGATGATAGCTTGGCCCCTTCTACCACGACGCCGCGCGGTTAGCCATCAAGCTAGGCCTACAACCCAAAGGAAAAAAAAAAAGATAAAAAACATTGTCCCTGAAGTTTTAATGTGTTTTGTGTTATTTGGGCCACAATGTCTCTCCCAGTTGCACACATGTGCGCTGCACGTAACGTGACAGCGGTAAAACATAAATGTGATGTCATGGCTAAGAGATTTCTTTCTTCTTTTTAGCCGCATTGGCTCAGAGGTTTCATGACCCAGCGGCAACCCCGATACTCGTTACAATGCACCAAAAGAATTCGACTTGTACCTGCTGCGTTGCATAAAAAACACAAAGCTATGAAAATGTTTTAATTGAGAACCATTTTAGCAATATATGTCTTTGAATACATCCCCTTCTTCAGTTCAGCAAAGGGAAACGACATCATTATTCACTCCGCAAACCCTCCTCCTATACATCGTTTCTTCTTCTACCAAAGTCTTGAAATCCTGGTTTCGGGCCGATGGAGGGAGGGGAAAAAAACCACTTTATCCACTAGCTCAAGCTGTCAGAAGCAATTGTTGCCTCAGCCTTCTTATCAGGCTAGAGATCCACAAGCTGATTGAAAGTGCACTCTCACGACGGGCGAGCTGGCGTGTCGCATTGACCTCGCTTGAATTGTCGAAAATGGGCACCTGAGGCTCACGTCTTAGTCCCGCATGCCCTCGCATCGGCGCAAGTTACTGCTGTGTCTTGGTAGATAATAATAACAGCATTCCCGAACAGGCCCCATTTCATAATTCGAAGTACAAAGTCAACGAGAGCAACTATGTACTTGAAACAAATGCTTTTGGGGGCAGTCACAACAGAGCCCGATGAACTTTGCCTGGCGACTAATCACCAATCAAACAACAAAACAGCAACTGAGTAATTCTGTTGTGAATTTTGCTTAATGTGACTTTTTTTTTTTTTACGAAATTTTATTTTTAGTGTATATGCCAGTGAAATATTTTACACCCAATTTTATTATCCCTTGAGTAAAGGGGCTTTTTTTCATTGAAGAAAAATTATACTCTGTACTCATTGCGGATCGATTATAGGCCATTTGATCTTTTTTTCTTTTTTTTTTCCCCCTCACCATTTGGGTGAAGTTTTACCACCCGTTAAGATTTAATGTTGTCTTACACAGTCGGGTGGTCTGGTGGTACAGTAGGTAGGTTGCTACATAGGTAGTTAGCTGTTTCCATGCTAGCAGCTAGCTAGGCAGGCATCATTTTATTTGGCTATCATCCGTGTGTGCAGTCCACAGAAAGTTTTCAGTATGCATAACAGATATCTGGTAAAAAAAAAAAATAAAGAAAGAAAAAGGTTGGCAGTACATTAAAAATAAATCTGTGGACCTTTGCCATTTGCTTCTCTACATCTCAGGGGCATTTTGGCGTTGTCTTGTGTTTTCGTAGTCACGTGATCACCTGGCCCGACAGGGCGACAACCAGCAGCCAGCAGCTTGAGAGAATAAGACGGCCTAACACTGGATTTTTGTTTTCTGTGCCGTGTGCTGCCAGGGTAAAAAAAAAAAAAACGTTCAAAGGCGCACGGTGGAGCACAGGAGAACAGCCAGGAGCACTTTAGAGAAGCGAGGGGCCAAAAAGCCTCCAGGTTTTGACGAGGAGAACACAACTCGCCGTGTTGTGGGGCCAAGTCAAGTATACGAGATAGACCCGCCACAGGTACTCCGCTGTACCGCCACCTCATCCTGTTTCTCTGCCCCGTGGACATAAAAAATCATCACCATCCTAATAATAATAATAATAATAATAATAATAGTGCATTTTTCATTTCCAGGCCCCGCTGCTCGTGGGCTTCTGTCCGTGAGAAACACGGCGCATTTTAAAGCTACTTAAAAGAAACAAATATGCACATCTGGAGCTGTTTAAAGCATCGAGCAAATCATTTCATTGCTTTTTCCGCCCGCTGGATGTTTAATTCATAAAGGAGAGATTGAATTATCGCGTGTATTCTTGCCCCTGAGCAGTTCTTTATAATAAAGCGGCTTGCAAGCCGCTCGTAAAGACTAATAAAAGGTGCGAGCGCCAAATACCACTCAAATGCGTTCGGGAAAGCGTGCATTGTGTGCACGCTTGCCTCTTCATACGTTGTTAATTAATGTTTCGTCTCCATCATTTCACATTTCTCCTTTTTTTTTCTTCCTCTCCTTCTATTATTTTGACCTCGCATCGCCTCGTGCGCCTCCCAGCTCTCAGTCATGCGCACGCAAACTCACACGCACACACAGACCGCTGAGGGATTCTCATTAAAGAAACATGAAGTTCCACGCGATATTTATCTGCATGCTTGCCCTCCTTGCAAATCATTTTGAATTGTCTCCCCGCGGAGTCCAATAAAGAATCATACATGCAAAATGGTGAACGGCTTCCACCTGCTTCCCTCGCCTGACGATTCCCCAGAAGAAATGTCCACGAGGAGAGGAAGACAGAGAGGATGGTGAGGCATATCGGCAAGATAAGCTGGAAGATTGTGTGTGTCTAAAAGGAGAAAAGGGGGTCACCTTATCAGCTCCTCAACACTCGGTTTCCGTAAGGGTTGCAGCACTGTGGGGCGGGGGCGGGGTTAGCTAATCATACCCAGGATCGTGTCAAAACGCCCGCCGATGTATTTTTTCTGGCGATATGAAATTGATGTTTCCCACTGTCCTATAAGATGAGAAAAGGGATGGAGCTGATTGGGGAGCCCAGATAGATCGCTGCCAAAATTGACTGCAAGAGGAAAGAAAGTCAACATGGAGAGTGTTTTGTTCAGTGCCATTTTGTGACGGGCGAAAAAGGTACAAGATAATGCGGCGACGTTGCCCAGGTTGACAAGCGAGCCAGCAAATTATTCGACCGCACAAAATCCCAGCGTGAGCTCCGGTGAAAGTTTGCAAAAGTGGACATTGTTTCCCAGCAGGCCTCAAGAAGCCAGCTTTGGTCGAAGCGCGACCGATCTGCGCAAAAACATTCGCCCCGACCCTCTAGATCTTATTTTGAAGGTTTCCCGAACCGGCCGGCTGTTTTTGAGACACGTCACGAGGACGCAGTGGCCCTGAAAGCTCAAACGAAGGCTATGGTGACAGCCATAACTGTCAGCTCGGTGTCCCGGTTTTGGATATTCGTGTATGTAAAAATCGACAAAGAAAACGTGTTTTTCATTGGCAACAGGACCAACATGTAAAATTTACACTGCCATTACTTTTTGTTTTGGAAACTATCTAAAAGGACGATTTTTAGCCATAATACGGATAAAGTGTTCAGCGAGAATTAGATGGACACGGGAAGCACCTCGCCGCTTCTTGAAGCGAGTGCAAATAAGCTTGATTGATTTTAGCACAAAAGCACTCTGAGTGTGTGTGTGCGTGCGTGCGTGCGGGTACCGTGTTTGAGCGGGCGGTGATGGGATTAATGTATGCTATAATTGGGGTGCTGGGGGGTCAATGTTGGATTCTTAATGGGGCTCTTTGGTTGGAGGGTGCGAGGGCAGACAAGGTGCCATCACATGGGGGGGGGGGGGGTTGTCGTCACGCCGTTCACCATTTTTACTTTTACAATCAGACTCACACATCTGATGATTATTTTTGAAGTCAACAACTGCTGTGCTAATGTTAGTGAATCTAAGAGGTGTTATTATATTGTAAATATTTTTAACAGCACAGCACATTAAAGTCGAGAACTACACAGAGAAGCGACACACTGCGCAAATGCATCCGAAATATCGACTGCATTCTGTGTTGCTATTTTATGAGCAATTGAGTAAGTGTATTGATGGTGGGCGGGTGGGGGGGGGGGGCGCTTGCGTAATTACAAATGTCAAATCAAGACTACTAATGGCGTGACAAATCCGAGCTACAATCGCATTTATCCTTGCAAACAAGGCAGTGCAACAACAACATTCGGGTTCATTCCGGGATCGCTTGCATAAAGCTATTTTGGGGGGGGGGGGAGTATGCGTAGACGTTTCATACGGTCGGCGACATAGGCAGAAGGGAGCTTCTCGCTTGTTCTGCTTCGATACGTTAAGATCCCCGAGCCTCGCCTGCGGTGTCAAAATGGAAATGATGGACAGGCAATCTATATGGAAATGGTACACAGGTCTAACAACACACTGTGTCCTGTAGACTTTATGGGCAGCCCTGCTCTTAATCTATGTGCGCGGGTGTGTGTGTGTGTATGGTTGAGCTTTGACACATCCATCAGCTTCAAGAGTTCATTCCCAGAGCAACACCGCAACAGAGTCTGCCTTCGGTTTCTGTACAATGTTTTTTTTTTTTTTTTAAGCGTCAGGAGTAGAGAGTGGCCTCGACGTTGCGCGCTAGCTACCATGACGAGAGCTTGTAAGCACACATCAGAACATCTTACGAAAAGACCCCCCTGCGGCATTGCCTTCATTCAGTGCGTGAGAAGAAGCGAGTATGCTTCACGATGCCCCGAGCATCGGGCAGTTCCTGGTCGAGAAGAACATCACCACGCCGAAGCAAACGCTGTGCTCGCCGGAGGGACCCACAATTCTTTTTTTAAATGTCAAAAATCAGCACCGAAAGGTCAAGGCTGTTATGGAATTGCAAAACAAAGGCATCATTAGACGTCTCGCAGCTCACGCCGGGTCTTTTTCTTCACCCCCAAAGCCCAACGAGCAACCGGCACAACAAATTAATGATGCGAGACGCAGCTTCCTGTTCACCTCTTATCCTTCTATTCCTGTTATCCTCTGAAGAATCTTCTCACATTCTCTTAGGGAAAAAAAAAAGCCATGTTTACGGGAGGAAAAAAAAATGAAGGAAACACCGGCAAAGTGGTCTTTGATTTCTGATTGTGGCATTTTCGGTTTTAATTAAATCGGTTCAAGCAAGGGAGGG
Source organism: Hippocampus guttulatus (assembly GCF_054856545.1). Taxonomy (NCBI): domain Eukaryota; kingdom Metazoa; phylum Chordata; class Actinopteri; order Syngnathiformes; family Syngnathidae; genus Hippocampus; species Hippocampus guttulatus. The sequence goes on along the minus strand of NC_141283.1, from coordinate 776,842 downwards.
GGGCGGGAGGGGGAAAAAAACAATTTGCTGTCTTTGATAAAAGCTGGCTATAATGAGGCAGCATGAAATACCGTCTCCCGCCCCTCAAGAGTGTTTTTGTGAAAAGAACCCTTAAACACAAACAAAGAAAAGCGGAAGAGCGAGCGAGTGAGCGGCAACAGCCTCGATGCCACGGACGCTGCCTGAGGGGCTTGAAGAGCTTTGCGTATTGTTTTTGATCAAACGCTGTCAACCATTGCACTCAAAATGTGACCATCCCCCCCACCCCCCATTTAATGCAGAGTAGGGATTCAATTCCCTCACGAGAATATTAACCAATAAAGTGTAGAACACAATTAGCTAAAAAACAGTTTTTTGCAAGTGGAAGTGACCTGGATAAATCTTATTTCTTTTCACAGATCGACACGAATGATGGACATGTCCATCATTTAATGAGGCCCCAAAAATAATAATAATCTCATGCCTGGATTGAAACTAAAAAGGAAGTCTCAGGTCAGGCATTTTGGGCAAATTCCCATGGTCCCGCTTGAGAATGAGCCCCGATCACAAACAGGAACCCGAAATCATTTCGCCGAGGCACATCATGGCACAGCGCCAAACCAAAACGTCACGAGGATCTCGTCTCACTTGACGTTATTTGTGTTTGCGGTACGCGTGTCGTCCGAACCATGGCAAACTAACCTAACGAGGATGAAAATATAACCTCCTGAGCTTCGGTTGTGGGCCCGCAAAGCTCTACGGGCGTCTTCCTAAACTGCATGAGGAGCAAAAAGCAAGTAAGAACGGCATCTGGAGGCGTCAGAGCTTTGCAGCCACAGCACAAACATCCCTCCGGGGAAAAGACAAATATTTGCTTCACAAATGAAGAATTCACTTTAAAAAGTGCCGCAGCCCAAAAAACTCTCCAAAGCAATTACTACCCGTCGTCGAAGATAAAACTCTCTGGAGGCTAGAGAAGGAAAGAACACAGAGGAGGGGGATGATAGTCTATTCTTAGCAACCTAAAAGGTCCCTTTGGACAGGTACTTTGTGGGAACACAAAGACAGATCCCCGTCTTTCCACTGGGGATCCAAAGCCAGCTTCTCTTTAGCCGCTCTGTGGGATTATCGTCTCATTTTTGAGGATCGTTCCTATTCCTGGCGACATGATTTTGATTCAAATATCAACAAATCGGCAGTGCTCATGTGACTTGGGTCATGCGGCTTGCAGACAAGAACAGCCTGACGGGTAAATACCAACGATGCCTTAACCCCGGCGCACATGCAGGTGGTTTGGATGTGACGTTGACGACTTGAAGTTGTCTGCAACGTCCATCGATCGTGTCGGCGGTGTTCATGATGAGTCACTGTGCCATGTTGACTTGACATGGTCTTTTTTTTCCATTTAGCTCCCTCTGTTGGCGCCCTCGAGCACTCGCCGCGCCACTCCTCATCATCATCCTCTGACCACCGGTCTCACTATTTCTCCTCTGAACATGGCCCAACTATCAAAGTCCATCTTGGTTTCTCCAAAGTGATCGCCTTCTAAAAGTGAAACTCAACAGCTTCATCAGCGGTCTCCAAGGCCTGGTACGTACAAGAATTTCTAATTCACGCACACCCATTCGGTTCTATTTTGTCGAATCTTCCTTGCTCTCCTTGCCAGTGTACGCCTCCATCTTTATAACTTCCTCCAGCTGCTCCCCGCAGCTCACCATGTCATCTGCCAACATCGCGGTCTACGGGGATGCCTGTCTCCCCTCGTCTGTCAGCCTATCCATCACCTTTGCAAACAGGAGGAGGCGAGGAGCTGATCCCTGATGCATGCCCACAGCACGCTCCAACTACGGCACTTCAGCTCGCATACATTTTTCCCGGCACTATCGCAAGGTACTTATCCGACACTCCAGAAATCCTCATAGGCCGTTCTCTACATCTGCAAAATGACAACGCAGCTGATTCTCGCCCTCTCGGTGCATCTACATCACCCCTCTGAGGCTGCATCTGAGGCTGCATCTGTGGTACTCTTCCTTCGCGTGAGGCGAAACTCCTGCCCAACTTTTCGTCATTTTCATGTTACATATCAGCATCCGACATTATCTGCACAGACTGTCGTCTATTTGGGTTCTGCTTCGTCAGCTCTTATAGGTCGCCCTACATTAAAAACTACCAGCATCCGGTCCTGGCTAAAAACGCCAACATGCCCGTTAAAATCTCCCCACAGTCATTTTTCTCTCACTCTACCCGGGATGCTCAGAACTACTTTGTCAAGCTCCTTCCGGAATAAATCTAGTTGACATCCTACCTGTGGGGCGCAGCTCCTGATAACATGCAACATAGCGCCCTCGATTTCAAGCTTCAGCCTCATCCTCGATCTGACAATCTTTTTCCCCCTTGAGGACATTCTTAAACTCTACCTTGATGATAACCCCTACTCAATAATTCTTCTATCTACACTACACTACAAAATATATCAAATATCTAAAACATGACTCATGAGTTAAAAGTAGAACATTGATTACTTTTGTATGTGAATTAGATTGTTAACGGAACAACCACACCGCAATGTAGATATGAGGAAAACCATCTCAATGCTGCAACCGTGAACGGTACTTGCAGGCTTTGGCAGAAGGAGGAGGGGGAGGAAGAGATGACAATCAGAGGTGAACCACGCCGCTCCAATCCATCACGCCCTCAATTAACATTTGATCAGGATGGATGGTAGACTGAATTGACATTTCATTAGTAGCCAGGCCAGTGTAGCACCATGTCAGTCATGTTAATGGCAAGCGCTGACTGGGGACTCTAATGAGGATGTCGCCATGCCTCTCCTTTTTATTTTTATCACACAAGAGGGACAAAACCATGACAATGCATTTTGATGATGTGTTTATTTGAAAATGTTCGCACTTTGGGACAACAAACTAGCTCTTTTGCCTTCTCACCCCCCCCCCCCCCTCACTGAATATCATCCTATTTTGATCCTGATAAATTTGTTGATTCTATAATGCGCTGACAATCGAATGCTGTTACAGCCCAATTAAATTGGAAACCAGCAGATGAAGCTCCACCCATAAAACCGGGATCATGTCATGTCTGGAGCTCCATAACGACGCTAGTTTGCCGTGATGAGCAGCAGCGGGTTGGTGGATGCAGGAGCACGCTATAAATCTCTCATCTTCTGCACCCTTGACATGAGCGCCATCTTGCAAACAGTTGGCCATTTAACGCTTGGCCTGAAAGCTATTGAGTGTGAAAAGACCCCTAATTGGCAACTCAAGGAACAATATTACGAGTGGAGATGATGGAGCTCGGCTCAATCAATGCCTCGTCGAATGGCATCGCGATTCGCATTCTGCCGGAGAGCGAGCGACGGCTGCTCTCAGGTCGGTCTGGTGAGATGGGGGTCAGGTTCGACGTGTGTGTGTGTGTGTGGGGGGGGGGGGGGGGTATGACCTTTAAACTGCAGGGAAGGGATGCTACCTATGGCCCTCCCCCGGCACAGTCGATCGATGCAGGCGCAAGGCTGAGTTGAGTCGATAGCAGGTTTAATGTAGTCCGCAGCAAACATTGGCTTTTTAAAGGCAAACCAGTGGGGTTTTTTCCACATCACTTCACGCCGTTATGTGACAATCTTACCGTCTGAGGAGGCTCTCGAGCCCCAGGGGTGCAGATGTATACGCAACGTGTACAGACTGCATGGTGTGGCCTTTGCCAAACAAATTTAGCCTCTGACACTCATGGAGCGTACATCCGCCATAAATTCAGATCAAAACAAAGCCTGTCTATAGCCAGCAAATATAAACTGAGGCCTGACTGTTATGGGTTTTTTTTTTTTTTAGGCCGTCGCTGATTCCGATATTTGGCCGAATAAAATTCCGATCACCCATTAATCAGCAGATTAAATCAAAAACTACATCATGCACATTTGACAATAAAGTTGTGTTCAATTCAATTCAATTCAATGAAGCCCCAAGCAGTCACCTTGAAAACTACAAATGATTGTGCACTCTCTCTTTGTAGACATCCCTTTTCGGGGGGGGGGGGGGGGGGGGGGGGGTCGCGTAAATGTCGGATCTTTTATCAAGAGAAATACCAACATTTTCCCAGACAGCTGAGACAAATGTCATGTTTGCATTCTTTTTTTGGGGGGGCGGGGGGGTATAGTACAAAATCAATCTAGTTCAATTTAAAGGCTGCACTGCCCTCTAGTGTTAAATTAGGAAGTCGTAGTCAGCAATGTGACCAGGGATAGAAAGTGTGTGAGGGGGAGGGGGGGTGGGGCACAGAGGTCTGGAACCCTCTGCCCTCCTCCACCTGGTGGGAGAGGGAAAGGGAAGCCATTAACGTTCGGCAAACACACACCCAAAGCACACAATGTACCACACTGATGGTCCAATGACCCAGAAAGTGGTCACACCTTTACTATTTTTTTTTTTTTTGTAAAGACTATTTTCACATTCCAACTTTACCATCGAGAGGCAAAAAAAGAGGACAAATCAAATGTTCTTGTTTGTGTTTGAGTGTTTGATATCAAGCATTTTAGTTGATGACCACTAGAGGGAAGCATAGTATTACAATTACGCACGTAATTGCCTACATACCCAAACTCAATCACACACGCGTCTACTATTTGGGTACTTTCAAACTAGGAATGCACTGCATTCTAAAAGAGTACCTTGAATTTAAACCCTCTAATTTATGCTACAGAGGACACACTCCCACACCCTGCTGGCACAATCAATCACATTCGGGGAACTAAAACGAGAAATGTTCTGTACTGTGTTGGGGTGACTTGTTTGTGGTAAAGAAGAAACCCAAACACGAGAACACTGCCCATAAATTTGGTAACATCAAACTACGAATGACTCTGTAGTTCTAGATGTGTCCCTTGGGTGTAAACACGTTAAAGGTCAACTCAACTCAAGAGGTCAAAACTTCCTGTTACATTGTTCTTGTATATCTTTGTTATATGGTGCGTATTAAACCTACAAAGTTTTTAATAGTCGCCGATGTTAGCAGCTAGTGGCTAACAGATTGCCGCCTTGGCCATTCGCCCATGGCGCTGAGATGGAAAGCAATCGTAATAAACTGGCGCCAGCGAGCCAAGTGTGTCGGGTAGGCTGCCAACAGTCAGCGGACATTTGACTGATTATCGTACTTTTGTTTTGCTGTCATATTTGTCAAACTGCAGCCTCCCAAAACAGCCAACCATTAAGTATCCATTTGACATAAGTTTACATTGTTCCTCTTAAGGGGGGGGGGGGGGGCACACTCGGCACAGAGAATGAATGTAATTTATATTATGTATACATCAGTAAAACAAAGGAGGAGGGCGGAGGCTGCTGAAAGAGACCAAAGGGGGTTGGAGGTTGTTTAAGGAGCCTTCATTCACCTGTGCATGAATGAAAAAAATCGTGCTTTCATAAAGACATATTTTAATGAAACGTACTGTACTTATGAATGCTTTTTCGTTCCCCCTAGAGAGACTGAAAAGAGCTTTGTGGGGTTCAGTGATGGAGATAATAGCGCGCTTATCTTTATAGGCCCGGTGTCCGTGTATGCATTGTGTGTGTATATCAAGAAAAGAAGGTTGGGTCGGTCTCAGATTAAAAGGGGGGGGGGGGGGGGGGGGCTTTGCGGCGGTACGGGTAAACTAAGGGTTACCAAGGCAACCTGCTGCTACTATTTGGTCCTTGCAAAGTGGCACCCCCCACCCTTGTCTCTTCTGGAGCACCTGCACACTGTTTGCTCAGGCCACGCTGATTATTTTCATGATCTCTCGGCACACGGCAGGCTCGGATGCGTCCGACATCCCCTACGCACGTCGACCATTTGTACAGCTGCAAGTGAGGTTCAAGAAGAAGTCGGACGTGCCAAAGAAACACAAAAGAATCCGAAGAGCAACAATCTACGCCCGGTGGCCTCCGGGATGTCGATCCCTCGTGATGAGCCTAATTTGGATAGGCTCGTCAAAGCAATGCTGGGGGACGGGAGCTCTGCAGGGAAAGGTTGGAGTGAAGGACACGACCGGAATTACAGTGAACCCCCACCTACTCACATTTAAGTGAGTGAACGAGTCTTCAAAAAAAAAGTGCTTAACGCCACTCCCAGTTGAAGTTCACTGCCAAACTACGTATGAAACAAAGAGAATGTTGTGCTTTTTGCTCGATTAATGCTCACATAAAGTGCAAAACACCATAACTGATAGCATCGACTGTTGCGGTGCCAAAACCCTTTCAAAAACGGCGAACACATGTAGACTGACGCTATAACGAACAAAATTGACAGGCATATATTCTTTATCCTCTGCGAAAACCAACTATTATCACTGTATTTCAGTAAGTCACTTACAGTAGTTGTGAACCTCTGTTTGTGTCATAATAAGTGTATTGTTGAAATCTTAACATTTAATTATATTATGCAGGATATGTTTTGCAGAGTAAAATATTGTGGGCCATTTCTATGAAAAACATTAAATATTTTTGGGAGGCTACATTTTTTCATGTGAACTAAACTTTAGCTATGTGCTGAAAAACTCACCCGTTTGAGTTTTTTTTATTTTTTTTAGGTGTGCTCTTTTTACGATGCCGCAAGATGGCAGGAGCATCCTGGCTCATATGAAAGTACGAATCGGCGTCAAGGAAGTTTGTTGAAGTTATCAACTCAAAAGCTCAAAGCTCCCCGAACGTCGACACCCCGAAGACGCCTCCCATAGACCTCCGCGTTTCCTGTTAGTTCCGATAACGGAGGAACACGGTGCTCTCTTCTTCCTGATTCTCAGGCTGGCGAGGAAGGAACCGCCGTCTGGTCGCACGGTGCTTGCCACTTCCCCTCCGCTCTGACCCACCCTCTCTCCTTTGCTCACTTCTTTCTCATTTAGGTTTTGTAGTCGTTGCCTTTTTTTTTGTTGTCGTTTTCCCTCACCGCTCTCCCACGTGGACACACACACACACATGCACAAAAGGTGGATTTGCCTCTTTTAGGAGAACAGCATGGTTTTCTCACCACAGGCAGGATGTTCACCGCAACGCAGGATATTCTGCGACAGTGAAAACAAGGGTTTCTATATTTACGGAGGGGACGCTGTTTATGTCCTGAGATAAAATAAGGCGGAGGATGTTGGACGACGGACCCTGCAAAGCCCCCGAGGGCATCGAGTGTGGAAAGAGTCGCAGGAAATCTCATAGCAAACGCCAATGGCGGTCATATGCAGACGTCAAGCAAAACTCGCTAGACGTCTGTTCAGCGAGCAATATTCTCCTGGCCCCAGTTTAGGTATAAATCGTTGCTTGACACACCGGTGACTGGCTGACGCGGCCTTTCCGACCGAATTGCTGTGTTACGTGTCCCAATAGACGCGCGTGCTGTAACATGATTGACCGGCGTGGGCCATTAGCGGCCCGCGACAAACTCACTGTCGCCACCAGTCGACGCGCTGCTGCATTATTAACCAGCTGCGCTTGTTTACGCTCTCCCAGTATGATATGAACGCACATGTTTATTCTCCCCCGCCCCTCCCATCCCATGGCGGCGAAAGAAATTGGCACTGTAGCAACAATGGTGGCATTTAATGGGAGTCGTGGTTGCTAGGCAATGGCCGACAAATGGACTGGTGTTGGATTACTGATCGTTTCATAATTAATTAGGCATTATGAATAATTGATTGAGACGTATGGGGTAATTTACAGTCGCGTGTAAGTGGGACCCACACGTGTGCATGTGTTGTGTTTGTGTCCGCTCTAGTACAAGTTTTTAGACTAATAGAGACTTAAGAAAACAGTACATTATGAGTGTGTGTGCGTGTGTGTGTGTGTGTGCGCGTGTGAGAGAGTGGTTATCGAAGGATGTTTGATACCACGCATGTTCAGACAATACCAATACGAGTATTCATTCGAGTAATCATCGAGACCGATACCAAGTACCGACACCACGAGTATTCTGGACACAAAATTTCACTCAGCACAATGACAGATAATGGTGAACAAGAACTCTCTCAGTTTCTTTTCCTATTGGATTTGAATATTATTTGCATGTATTTTTTTCTCAATATTTGGGTGCCTTTTGTCTATTTTTTGGCAATATTTTGAGCATTATTGTTTTAATTGTTCTTAAACTGCGCACATATAAAATAATGCTTTGACTTGTGCCACTCCCAAAAGCAAATCCCTGCCTGATGACTCAATGCACTGTCTGGTAGAGTTTTAAAAAAAAGGCGTTCCATAGACTTGTTAAAGGCAACAGTGTCAAATATTCACCTCCATTCTCTTTCATTTTGCTTTACCTTTTTTAATATGTCAAGTTTTTTAAGGACTGTTGCTCCGGATGTTGGCATGGAAATATTGATGACTGGTGGCGAGATGGGTGAAGATGAGAAGCGTTCGTGTGCGCGTTTGGAAAGAGAGACAAAAGAAGAGAGGAGGATGTAGGTGAGAGGTAGACGAGCAGCGTGTGGGAGTTTGAGTGGGCCGAAGAGCTAGCGGGGGAGGCGGGGGGGAGAGAGAGAGGGTGGCAGGGAGGAAGAGAAGGGACGAGGGATGGATGGAGCTGAAAGGAATCCACCAGAAAAAGCAGTCCTCCGCAACATCATATTCCAAGAGCAAGCAATTTGTCACAAAAATGAAATCAAATTGTAAGAATAAAATATACGTGAAAGCTCAGCCACACAAACGAACCACAAGCTGCGCTCACAATCACCCCTCGGGGCAATTTAGAGTGTTCCATTAACCTGCCGTGCATGTTTTTGGAATGTAGGAGGAAGCTTGAGTACCCGGAGAAAACCCACGCAGGCATGGGCAGAACATGCAAACTCCACACAGGAAGGCTGGAGCGGGAATTGAACCCTGCACCTCTGCACTGTGAGGCAGGCGTGCTCAGGAGCCACCCACCATACCGCCGACTGATAAAACCAACAAACAAAAACAAAAAAACGATAAGACATATCTTGAGTTTTGCATTCAAGGCATCAATTCGATTTTGATGCATTTCCAAAATTCCAAATGGCGAAGGCCGTGGCGGCAGAAGAAGTCATGGAAAGAAATGGACACCGCGCAGTTTGAGCGGGAGACGCATAAAAGGTGGCGAGGGAAGCAAACAAAAAGTGAACGCTAGCCGTCAATAGAAAACCGAGGAGGCGGTTGAAAGGCGAGGCAGATTAACGCGGTGTCGTTTTCCACCTTAAAGACTCGCCGTTGCGCCTTCGTCAGCCCGCATGGGCTCCTGCACGCACACACACATACATTGCACGCCCTTCCATCTATAAGCAGCGTTATGGGCATCGAGTTTCATCACTCACGTAATAAAGTTCTTGTTTTTCCACTCATGCTGAAGCCCAATTTTAGACACACTCGGACATATACAGAAGTGCCACAATCCTCGTAAATGCCATTCATTTATTCAACCCTCCCACCACCCCCCCCCCAAAAAAAAATCCACCCAAATGTGTTTTCTTACAAGGAAAATAATGATGTATCATCATGTAATTTATACATTAAAAAACATAGTAATGAGAAATTAAAAAAGTAATAATCTTCAATTGCAGCTGTGGCTACTGTGAGTCTGAATTCACAAGACAAGTGCAATTAAATTCGTAGCCTTTTTTTTTTTTTTAATCTTTAGTTGGCAGTAAAATTTAGAATCTGCCCCATCCCCCAAGTGAAAAAAATTTTCAATAATTTTCAGTGTTATATGGAGGTCCCTCAGGTAGCAAAATAAAAGCGAATGGTTCCGGCCAATTACTGACAAGCGCGACAGGACGTAAAAATGGCGGACAGTTTAACGGCGGGCCTGCAGTTCGTTGCGTCTGTGTTTGTGTCTCACGTCGACACAAACACAGACCTCAGCAAGGGGGGGGTGGTCCCTGCACTTGTACGAGAGTTAACATTTTGACCGTGTGACAACCATCAGGCAGGTTTACTGGCAGAGTCGGGAAGGATGTACCTGAATAAACATGTAGCGCCGCGTGTCCAACAAAAAAAAAAAAAAGGGGGGGGGGGGGGGGGTAGCCGTTCGCATTTTACGGTCTACTACATGTTTGTGCGATTGGTCATTCGCATGCGCCTTGGTGATTTAAGAGCGGGAACACGGAGGCTAATGTAAAGTGGGGGTGGGGGGTGTTGGAGGTGGGGGAGGGGTTAGGACCCCCGGGGAGCAATCAGAGACATGCCCTGGGAAGAGACATCATGTCACAGCGATAAAAACAACATACACACCCTGTCAAGTGGCGGGAGGGATGGATAAATGGTGGGGAGCAAGGGGGTCGGGGGGGGGGGGGGGGATAGCGAGGGCAGCACTTGCATTTAAAGTTTGTTTCCCTAATATCTTTTAAAGATATCCTTTATTTGTCCCACACTGGGGAAATTTACAGTAAAATTTGATTATTATACAGCATTCCAATAGTTTGGTATTTTTTCCAAAATATGTTCTAGTTTTTCAAATATTGGTGTAAGTTTTGCTGATGAATTTTTGAATGTTTTATTTCTCAGCCAATAAATTAGGTTTGTATTATTAAAACATATATTTTGTATTTGTATTGAAGCGTCTATTATCATCTGCCAAAGATACAGCATTGGTTTTCTAGTATGTTTTGTCTTTCTATTTTTCTCTCTTATTGGTGTCTTGTTTATTAAATATACAGTATGTCCTTGCGTTTTTCAAATATTTGTGTCATATTTATTTTTCTACATGTATTGAGATTTTTGGGTGTAAAATATATAATAAAAATCTTAATGTAATGTATATTTTGTCTCATATTTTGTTTTTTCCTATGTTTAATAACTTAATATTTCTAAATAATTCTTTTTAAAATTAAATCTGTAGTTGGTTTTCATTTTTCAGATGGTGTCAAACTAATAAAGGGCTCCGCCCGCGCCATGTGTATCATCTACTTTTTTTTTTTTTACAGTACTACACACACGCACAATGCCCAGTGGGCTTGCAAAACTGCAGAACAGAACGTGCGTGCGTGTTTGTGGACAAAACAGAAATCAATAAGGACACACCAGCTGCACTTTCATTGCCTCAAACCTCATCCAAAAGCCAACGTAATAAACAGCGCACATTAGAACGGTTTCAATGGCCCTTTCTTCTTCTGGCAGAGACAAGCTTTATTTGATATCCTAAGAACAACACAAAACATTTGTGGAGTGAATACATGTCGCCGTACGAGCGTCTTTACTACTGAGTAAAAATGACAATTTGAAGATGCAGTTTCACGGGAGTTAAAAGGATTGATGTCGAGTAGCCGTGGCATCCGCTCGCCAGAGGTCGAGTGCCACTGTGTTGACAGTTATACTTCCTGTCGCTTTACCACAAGGAAATACCCTATCGGCAGCAATATTGTTCATACTGTGTCGAGTAGAAATGATCCGATACTACGGCACCGATACCACTTCGCTTTGCACGCCACTGCCGCCCCGTAACGTTAAACCGCGAAGGGCTCATAAAATCAATGGTTCCTTTGATCGCTCTGCCATCGCTTGGACGACTCCGGCAATTCTACAGAGAATGCATCACAGTCGTACTTTTTCGAAACCGAGTCCAGATTCGAGGGAAGCATGCGACAGCGTGATCGTATATCGCTTCGGTTGCACTGCCAACTTTTGGACCTCAAACGCCTTTGCGCTATTGGCAACATTGACGCGAGATGCGTGGCAAGACTGTTTGAAAAACACGCAGGTGGATGTTATAAAATGAGTCACGAAAAGCGGTCCGTCTAAAAAGGGAAACGTTCCGGCAAAATATGCCACGTTGAAGAAGAAGTCTGTTTTTGAATACATCTGATTCAAGTATCAGCATTTTCATGTCACTTGCAAGGCATAATCGCATTATCAAGTATCTGTAATATGGTATTGGGGAGTACTTAAAAGTAATATACTCGTACTCTGAAAGGGGTGCGCGCCCCTCTCCCCATAAAAGGATTCGCAATCGCAAATCTGCACTTCACCACGAAAATAGAATTGAAAAAATAGATTTTGTGTTTTGTAAACCATTTGCCCCCCCTCCATCCCCTCGACCTTTTTACCTCTGCTCAGCCTCCCTCCACCCCGAGCCCGTGAAGGAAAACACAGCCCTGGACTCTGTCCCACATGTGTCCCCACCGAACTCTGGGGCAACGATCAAAGCCTCTTCCTTCTTCTTTTCGGATCAAACGAAGTCGGAATATTTACTGCTTTTTTTTTTTTTTTTTGCTGTCAGGGCGGAGGGTCCTTCTTCGTAAGATGCGGACAGGAAGGATGCGTCACCGGCGGCAATAAACAACAACTATTGGGCTCAAAAAGAGCCTCCAGTCACGACATTGTGAGGATTAACGCGCACCACTGAAACATGTTATCTCTGTCATTCGACACCCTGAGGTTGCCTTATCGCCCGCTATAAAGCTCGACTAAGAAGTGGTCCAGAAAAGCAGGCAAATATTGAATACGAAAAGAGCATATGGCAACTGTTTATTCGATGGCTTAGTTTTATAACGGTGATAAAACGCCGAATAAAGTCTATTATGAAAGGGAGGGAAGCAGATGTTTTATGGCCCAAGTGGACAGATAAAGCTCAGCAGTGGGTTTTCCACGGAGCAGTTAAAGCCCCAAATTGGCAAATTATCTCGGTTGACGCCGATACGATTTTAGATTCTGTTTGTAATCTACAAATCAGTTCAGGCAACACGAAGAATGAATGAGATCATCATTTTTTTAAACATGGTTAGCGCGCTGGCCTGTTCTCTCCCGTGTCTGTTTGGGTTTTCTCCGGGTACGCCGGTTTCCTCCCACATTCCCTCAATCGCACTGGTGGTGGCTTGCCAAGCCTGCCCTTTTGCAGGAGGCCTGTAATGTTGCGGCAAAATTCAGAGGCACTCCCTCACAGACACATTTTTGGAAATAGGCCATTCACACAAAGCTCACTTGATTGTTTACTTTTACACTTGATTAGGGGGAGGGGGGGGGGGGCAAGCCCCTCGAGTTAGAGGCCTAACTTTTCGTATATGAGCAATTACAAGGTCTATTTTCGATTCTTGCAGCGTCCAGATTGACCATAGCCGGACTAAACCACTTCTGGCAACAGGTGGGGGGTGGGGGGGTTTGGCTGGCGTCCCCTGGAACCAGCAGTTGTGAGGACCGCCTCCATTCCAGGCACTCTGTCCCCCAGCTGCTATCTCAGCCTTTCATTCCAAGTGTGAATGTTCATTAAATCGGCCTTGATAAGTATTAAACACGCCAGTATTTGTATTGCGGGGGCCACGGGGAGCCCATTAAAGCGCTCCGGGTTCCATTTTACTGCTCGTAAATACGGAATGTGTTTTCCAATGCGTCCCATTTGAGAGCTACATCATAGCCTCGCGCACGTTGCTTCAATTAACCGAGTTTGCGCAGACGCACCGGGAACGTTATCAAAACCGAAGCCACACATTTAGCTCCACGCCCATCCCTCGCTGACCCTGACTAATTGGCTTTCTTCACCCTGGAAGCTTTGGATGGCTCAAAGATGCCGAGCAGCCTCCACATCCTGGTCTAGGGAACAGTTGGAGGCCTGCTTCCTGCCCACACCCCTTTCGCAGCTCCAACACCAACAAATCACTCGTTTTAAGCGTCGAATGATCCTTTCGAAGCTCCTGCCCGAGTGGCACACGTCGAGCTTTTATTCCCGAGCTATGTTTTGCCCAATCCTGTTAGTCAAACAAGAGACCTTTGACTGGGTGGGGGGGGATTGGGCACAAAGCAGAAGGACAGATGGTCCAATGTCCTCAGTTTGATTCCACTCTCGAATTAAAGTGGATGAAATCAAGACAGATGCTTGGTAAAAAGGGCTCAGGACGTCCATCAAAGCCCAATGATCGTACCGGTAGCTGTAAACGGGGGGGGGGGTGCACCATTATACCCTGCAACTGGGCACACTGTGTTGTGTTGTGTTGTGTTGCTATGCCGGCTGCATGTCTCGCACCAGGGTATAATTTCACACCATTTGTGTCCCACGCGGGCCGGTAGCGCTGTTTATTCTTGAGGGCATCGCGGAAGTGTGTTTTCCACTACGAATGACCGACGGCTGATGATTTAAACATACTTCCCGCATGCTGCCGATTTATGGCACAGGAAGCAGGTGGGGTGGGTTTTTTTGGGGGGTTGTTTATGATTTTCCATTCACCACACCAAAGATGTAAGGAAGCCTTTGTGTGCCCCCCCCCCCACCCCCCAAAACCTTAAACACACGCCTCACCTACTTAGATTTGTGTATCATGACCGGCACATTGAGAAATTGTTTGAATCACAATGTTTTTTTTTTGTTTGTTTGTTTTGTTTTTTTGGTACGATCGTTTACGCCCCACCATTCACTTCAGGTTAACATCATGGCGGTGGTTTAAAACTGCATTGCATCATACTGATTGCCGTTTCTAAGAGTTTGGTTCGGTGTAACTGTCAATCACAGGGAATAAATTAAACTTGGCGTCAAATGTTTCGGAACCACCGGTGTGGAAGTAAAGGCGATTTTTCAACCTTAAAAAAAAAAAAAACCTTTTCAAAGGCTCAATACTTCTTTTTCATGACAAGGACATGTTATTTCATCTATTATTATTAGAAGTAGTGTTTTTTCTAAATGGATTTCCTTGATATCATCATTAATATTCCTAAAAACTGTTTGAATCTATTCCCTTGATGTTAAATACTGTACATATTTTTCATTTATTTCATTCTAATCTATTGAAAAACAAAAATCTCTCACCCAATTTTCCACACCGCCCACACGGCCGGTTGGTTTCACCCGACTGATGTTACGCAGCCAAGTGCCGCCACCGCCTCCGCGGGATACCCGACGCCGCCGCTGATGGATGTACAAGTGTAACGTGACAGCTCACCTCCTTTCAGTCGACATCCGCCCGATTTCATCTGGACACACACCGACCGGGTTACACGCGCGCGCTCACGCTAGCTGCGAACACGCATCCTTCATGCATACTTTTATATGAGCTTCTTGAGAGTCATTCTGCGAGCGATCCCGATCACTTTCGTACTTGGCATCAAGTATTCATCGTGACCAAGCCTGCCGGTCAAGCTCCATTAGAGAGAATACTTTTTTTTTCAGTGGTGGAAAGGAACACAGTATAATACTTTGTTATACTTTTTTTTTTCTGACGACTTTTGACTTTCACAGGACTCGCTACATTCGAAAACCCAAACTTTGAACTTTATCGAAAAATAGGCTTGTTACTTTTTTCAACCTCAGCGAATGACAAGATGAAAAAAAAAGAGGTACATTAAGCAGAGCTTTTTTTTTCCCTTAGCCAAGTATTTTCCTAAGTGCAGACGACTTCAGCTACCTCGGTTTATTTTCATCTCGACAACAAGAAACCAATTCCCTTGCTGCACATCCTCGGGGCAGAGTGTTTTTGTTGCTGAGACCAACCATTGGATCATGTCCCTCTTGGCGAGGGGTGGGTGGTCGAGGGGTTTTGGGGAGGGGAGGGGGTGCCAACCACCTGCTCCACTTCGCACATTATGTCACACCTTAGGGCCCCCCCCCCCTTTACATCTCATTCCATCCTGCAATAATGACCCCACCGCCCGTTTGGATGCCATCAAACTCAGCGCAGCAGGGGGTGGGGGGGCGCTTGGTTTCGGGGGAGCCCAGCTGTTGCCATGGCCACAATCACTCAGCAGACTTGGGAAGAGAGACCGCCTTGAGGTCTGTGATTGGCTAAAGGAGGACTTGGACCAACGGATACTGTTGTTATGCGAGTGCGGCATCCGAATGGGGACATTTTTCGACTCTGACTCATGCAACTTGCCAAGTGAGAAAGTTGCTCGCAGGAAATGGGAAATTGGTCTTCCTTCCATCAGTTGCAATCAATTCAAACACAAATTGGCACTGTATGTGAACATACTGAATTGGGGAACTTGGTGAAACCATTTGTGACTTTTGGAAATTAAGCACGATGACCAGAGGGGGGGACGGTCTGGATGTGATAGCTGACACTCACTTGGAACTACACATTACTACGACCTAGAGGAATGGAGTGGAACAGCATCCTCCATGTCATGATTATTATTTTTATTTATTTTTGTAGTCTTACAGATCTGATTGTTTGGCCTTGGTGGACCTTTTCCTAGCTGCAGATTATTCTTGCAAAGAAAGAATCATCTTTTGGGGGAATTGAATATACCTGAAAACGAACCAATTGTGTCAGTGCGTGTATCTGAATTATGCGAAAATATGCATAATTCAAAGACCCAATGACAAACCCCTAAACTGAATACTAGCAACTGCTTGAAGTAAAAAAAAATGTTAAAAAGCCAAAAAATAACTAATTCCATCTGTCAACAGGAAACTGGGTTGACATGTGCCAAGGTCTCACGCGCAAAAGTAGTAGTAGTTTTCCATGTTGAAGTTTTCTACTAATTGTAGTTCATGACTTTTTGAACAAAACCACCACAATCATTCCAATCCCAAGTTCAGAGGAGCCAACGTCCACTTTTCCCGCATCCTTCCCATACCCTGACTCAGCTAACTGCTTAAAGACCCCCTCAGCCAAAAATAGTCACTGTAAAAGGTCTATCAGGACATCAAAGGAGGAGGGAAACATTTCAATCTTCAAGCACAAACATGCAGCTCTGGTCAGATACCAGAACCGCATTAATGTGAAACGGAACTCGCCAGGCACTTTTATCCACAGGACTTGCACAGACTGTACTGGAGGGGGTTTTGGCAGGGGGGAGGGGAGTCACTAATGGGGACCAGAGGTCTGCCTCGAACATGATGCTGGCTAGAGGGACCAGACAGCTAAAGACCGATCTAAATGGGTAGTGCGGGGGCGGGGGGGTTCGAAGGGGCTCATTAATGAGCTGTTCTAATCATACAATAACACGTCCACTTTTATCTACTGGCGAGAAAAAAAGCGAAATGGGTTCATGTTCACGGATGTGTCTCGACACGGCAACATCTGCAAGCCATTTTCTTAAAAGCAATTTGGGAATATAAGATACTTGCTTGCCCAAAAGCAGGATCTGAAAAGATTTATGATGACAAAGGACTTCCTTGCTTGCTTGCTTTCAACTTTAAGTCAAGTGAAGAAATGATAAGGATATACCCAAAAATCTTGGTTCGGTATGTACACTCGTTTTAATATCACAGTTTGGTGCATTACACAATAACAGATTGTATCTTTACTTTTCGGAAAAGTCAACAGTGGACTTATTTTTAGGAAAAGAACAATGCAAACATGTTATTGTTAAACACATTTGACGCACAACCAAAGGCGTATCGCGATCCATGACTTTTGTTAGCCAGGGGGCTAAGTTGCACTGTTTGTTGTCAAAGCAGAACCGAATAAGCTTTGTGTGAGAACAATAATCAACAACAATTCAGAACAAATTAATATGTATTACTATTAGTTCGAGTGCATCACATTTGCGAATCTAAGAAAAATAACACCTTGGATGCGATTACAATGTCCCTAATAAAGTGTCCTGCAAATGCACATGACCACATATATGAGAGCTCCTGAACTTTCGCCCAGTAGTTAAAAGTGACCGTGTGAATTAGCTGGTTGGGCTAATTGGCTTGGACGCGAAGCGAGCAGGATGATATGTGGCAGATATATCGTGATTAACGCGGCCTGGGCCGGCAAGGAAGGGTGACATTAGCAAAGAAAACAGCGGCGAGGGCAGCTACCGACAAGGGACTGGCTTATCGGGGTCCTCGTAACTCATGCTCAATTAGCGTATGCCGACATAGTCACCTCCATGTTTATTAGTGCAGGGAGGGGGTATGGGTGGGGCGTTCTGAGGTCAGCTCAACCTCAGTGTGCGTTAGCCTTGACGTGGCAGTCTGTGATTGACAGATAATAATGAGCTGCAGCTATTGCAGTTTCGCCGATGGTCTGCACAGTAAATGACATTTATTTAACAAAATATAATCACCCCAGAAATATTCAACTCAAATAAACAGTATATGTCAGGTTTGATATCAGTGAATTGTGATTTCTGCGTATCTTGAAAATATGCCAAACACAAGAGCTAAGCTAATTGGCTTTACGGTCTTATCATGATGAATACGTGAAATGCCATCTTAAAATTATTTCACTACCATTTGTTGAACAAATTGTGAATGAGAGGGGTTACAGAGTCATCTAGAAAAGCTAGCCATTAACTAGCGGCTGCCTAATCATTAATCTCTACAGTTAGCTGCCAATATCAAGAATTTACATCACAAAATGTGAATTACAGAGGCCATTTAAAATAACTAATTTTAAAAAATGAATTAGAGAGATTTAATGGCATCTTTTCTTCAACTGCTCCCGTGTAGTGTCGGCGCTAACCCCGTGAACTTGCACTTGACATGCACGTTGGCACACAGTCGCCATTTTCATGTGCATTGTGGCCTGCTCTGTCACTACGGTTGCCAAAAACAATGGCTGGTATGAGCACTGCCACTCCAAACAAGTCCCCTTTTTTTTTTTTTTTACACATCCAGCATAACTCTCGCTGTAAATCATCCGGCGACCGGTGAAGTAAAGTTCATTTCCACACGCAGACACTCTAAATCATGCAACAGTGGGTGAATGGTGGCGAGTGAAAAACCTCTCCGTGTTGTTTGGGACCCTTGCCATGACCTCACTATGAGGTCCCACTAAGGGACACATTGTAACTCGAAGATTATTTTAAGAACGTAATTGAATGATTTAATACATATGTCACATGGCGAAAAACATTTACAATTAGGGAGTTCCCGCAGATTTTAATTCATTTCATCAGGGAAAACTGATTTGGTATGTGAGTAAATTGAGTTACTAGCTTGGTCCAAGAATTCGTGTCAGCCTAGGTACCACTGTGTTTCAAGTGGTAAATTATACGGTTAGAGCTGTAACTAATAAAATCACCAGTGATGAGTGTCCATCAATTTACGCTACAGCTAGCCGCTAGTAAGTGTAGCTCGGCTACTACTGCTAGCTAGCATCGGGTTAAAGGGCCCGACACAATGTAAAGAAATTACTGTTAATGTTGTGAAGCAGTTTTTTAAATGTTTTTTTTAAGAAACTACAATTGCATCGGCTGTAAGGTCAAGGGCAACTGCTCAGGTCTTGTGTCAACAGAGTGAGGTTGGAAACAAAAAACAAAAAAACAAACACACTAGCATACAGTATTTTATGTCTCAACACGTTTGTAGAAACGTGTAGGCGGCACGCCCATTCCAGGAGGTAACAGCAACATAAACACAGCTATTTATTACTATTTTTATGAGTCAGTGTTTTGCAAACACTTTGCACGAGCAGGTGCATCCGTTCGCGTAAATGAGCTGCCCGAGCACCATGAACACCAAACATGGACGATAAAGAAATAAAAACAAAAAAAAAAGATCATATTTGTATATCAATATTGATGTCCGCAGACTAATACAGATATCGCGCCATGACAAACGACGCTTACTTGAGTGATTCATGTCAGTTTGACATTTTCATCAATTGCATTAAATAGCTTGAGGTCAACATTTCACGCGATGTCACTGTAATACAATTTCAGAATTTATCTTGGATCGCAAAAGTCCCGTCGTCATGTTCCATTTTCAAAGGAAACGGGTGTTAAATGACCTTGATGGAGCAACAAAGAGCACCTTGGCTGCCAAGGCAACGCTCAAGTCGAACAATGTGTATCTCTTGCGAGACAAACTTGCAAAATACACTCACGCTCAAGTAGGCTGCTGTGACAAAACGCGATGCACGTACATAACAGCGTCCGCACAGACACACGAGCGCACTTAGCATAGCGCATTGTCGCCGAAGGGAGGAAGCGGCGTGATGCTCTCAACAACGCAGTACACAATCATCCCTGTATGCAGATTCATAAAATTATTGCATAACACAAAAATAATCCTAATGAGGGCCGTGTAGAATCCAGAATATTTTTTATTTTTTTGGTGCCGCCAATCAACACTTTGGTACATGCAAGGAAGGCGTGGGAACGAGCAAGTTGACGTTCTTTTTTCGGACCACGTTGACGATTGTGGAGCAAGCTGTCGTTTTAAGATAAATGCCTGACATGAGGGGGGCTTTTCCATTTCTACTCGGTTCGACGTCTCACTGGAGTCAGCCAAGCTCCTGAGTCGGCGCGTCGCCTAACAAGTGTCACATTTCACCTCCTCACTTAGGTAAGACACAGGTGCCCACTTCTAATTGTCACGGCGGCGGTAAAAAAATAAAAAATAATAAGTCACTTGGGTTTAAATGGAACCTTTAGAGCAATTTCTTATGAGGAAGAATATTTGATCCTCAAAGGTGCATAATTCCTCAATCTGTTGGATTAAACGCACCTGAACATCTCAGAGTCCCATGTGTGATTCTTCCTTTTTTTTTTTCAACAATGCCAAGCACTTCAAGAGAGCTGGGAAAGGTTCATGGAAGTCCACTCCGTCATTATTGTCTGCATGTGCGGTCGCCCCATTGTGCCGACGAGCTCTACACCCCCCTACTAATGGCTTCAACAGAAGGAGGGCCACTTGAAATAAAAGAATAGTGTTTCCGGCCTAGAAAAAGAGACGTTGGTGAGCTCACGAAATTCACCATGGAGAAGTGTATTAAAAAATAAATACATAAAAAAATTACAGCTGCAAGAAGCCATGACGGGCTCTCACGCCCCCTTAGTGGCGAATCAACAAATCCAACAAGCCAAACTACAAGTTTTCCACTTCAATGCACGGTTACAAAGATGGATTGCGGCATTCAGAGGCGAAAAAAAAAAGCGGCCATTTTTGTTTCAAGCAAACATTTTTGGTTAAATGCTGCATTGACTAGGGTTTTTTTTTTTTCCCACTCCGGCATCTACAAATTAATGTGCGCGGAGCATGCGGTCAATGTTCATAAACATTGCCTCTGTGGTCCATAAAAGCTTTATGAAGCTCTTTGAGCCTTGCATAAAGTATTTCGACAGCCACCATTTTGAATGAGGAAAGATGTATCGAAAAATCTTGTTGGCTTCAAGTGCTTGTTGTTGAATGTACACACCTCGTTTGCTATTAGTTTTCGTTTGCTGTTTCGACTATGTTTTCACTATCGCAGCTCCTGAAGCAGTGTTTACGCAAAAAATAACTGTGGGTGGATGGGGGGGGGTGAACAAAGGACTCAATGACTTGAGATTTTGTCCTCAGCGTCAACAAGCTGCATCTTTCCAACACGATACTTGGGTGTGTTGGCATCGAACCAACACACACACGTAGTATATATACAAATATCAGCTTTCAGTAATCACAAAAGTTTCTTCTCTTGTTTTTAATTCTTATTGCGCCGTGCTCTGTTTGTCCCTGGGGAGATTGTGAAGGGAGCATGTTGTCATGCAGATAAGGACGACGACAATGCACACACACGAGAAACGCGAACGGCAGCTTGTGAGAGCAAAAACGTGCGTGCGATGTTTGATAAGGCAACATGTAAACTATTTGGACTGTTCTCGGTAAACACGCCAGTCCCCCAAACAACCGTCTGTGCCACTGACGAGGACCTGCAGAGCGGCCTACGATGTCATATCGCCAAACTGTTTGCTAGTTTGCCTGTCGTTGGTTAGCCCAAGATGCTAATGTAGCGTTTCTATGTCTTCACTCCGTGCTCTCGAAGAGAGATAGTTTGGTGGAAGCATGTCGCAGGTGATAGCAAGACACCTGGGGATTGTAACCACTTCCTGTGACCATCACTGTTACCAAAAGAAAAAAAAAACAATGTCAGCTTTATTTCAGCCCTTCTTTCTGAACTCATCTCATGAGAATTTTGCACGCTATATCGTTACTCCCCGATTGCTCTTTGGCCTCTTATGTACGTGTGTGTGTGCGCATGTGTGCTTTTCTTCTCTGCACAAAACCAAAATTGAGACAATCACCAGGCGAGCTGTCATTCTTCCACCCACTGGAATGTCGGGAAAAAACCTCCTTTCACATTTAGGAGTCAGAACAAAGTAGGGAGTTGAGGATTCTTGGAGACTCTGAGACTGGGTCATTATAAATGAATGGTTAACATTCGTGGACAGGAGGGAAGGCGATGGAGATCGTGGTGCTCGGCGGTAACATAAACAAAATGTTTGCGGTCGTTTTCAAGTGCGCTCGGCTTTGCTCGAGTTAAGTTCAAGCACGCGACAAAACATACCGCAGATGGCACGCGGTCCCTCCAGCGATAAGCACCCACAACAAGTTCCCACATGTAGGATGAAGAGATAAGGAGCATGGCCGCGTGGCTCGTTAATCTGCAGAGTGTGGAAAATGTCAGTCAAAACTGCAATGTGCATCTTTAATTGTAAAAGAAAATACGATTGGTTCCAGATTTGTTCCGGGGTGCGTTTGATTATCCAGAAAACCCCCCCAAAAAATGCCAATAAACATCTTTGCAAAAACATCACGGTCACCATTTTCAATCATTGCATCAATTGTGCGCAACCTGAAAAAGTACGACAACTTAAAAATGGGCTAATTTGTCCCGTGACGTCAAAACTGAGTACAGTCAGTCACAACCAACCTAACATTTTTTTTGAAGCAACTCAGGGACAATTTTACTCAAGAAGTGACACTTGATGGTCACAGTTCATAAGGGTCAAAGGTCAAATTTTTGTGAGGTTGTTTTTGCCATGTCGAAGCAAAATTTGGATTCTAGATATTCCTGCAGGGAAAAGTCCTTCGAGTCATGCCCGAAGGAATAAAGACCCAAAATTCACTAGAAAGAAAAAAAAAACGGAAAAAAAACCTGCCAGTTTCAGTGATCGTCTGAAAACTTAGTGGACATGTCAATCAAACCAGGATGCTCGAAAATGTTTCAAGGGCTCATGGTGGAAATCATACAGGAAGTCGTCCGTTTTGATTTGAAGCAGCAATTTCAGATGAATTCCAGGGCTCATACTGTGGTGAACCCGACCTCGGAGAATTCCCTGCAACGAGCAGCAATGGGAAGCAGGTATGCTAGAGCATCGATTCCAAACCAGTCTGCCACATAAGCCTATCCCAGACGTCTTCGGGCAGTAGGCGGGGGACACCCTGAACCGCTTGCCAGCCAATCACAAGGCACATATTAAGAACAACCATTCGCGCTCACAATCATACCTCGGGACAATTTTGAGTGTTCAATCAGCCTGCCATGCATGTTTTTGGAATGTGGGAGGAAACGGGAGTACCCGGAAAAAACCCACGCAGGAAGGCCGGGGTCGGAATCGAACCCTGCACCTCTGCACTGTGAGGCAAACGTGCAAACCAATCATCCAATGCGCCGCCCTTTTTTCTGAGTCATGTTAAATTTAATTAAATCTGCCACCCCCCTCCGCTCATCCAGTTTCATTGTGGTGGCGGGTGAGCTGGAGACTATTCCATGAATAAATGGCTACCTTTGATCACATTTTTGTTTGGTCGTGCATTGTGAGATTTTTCTCATGGAAAATATTTTCAAGTCAATGTTAGCTTTGGGAAACGCTGCTCTTGTGTCATGTAAGAGTCATGACATCATCAATATGAAACATTGATTGGAACACCCTCCAATCTGACTTCATTCTTGAGTGGCATGAGCCGGACCTAATTGATCGGCAAACCTCGCCCAGATGGCTGCTGTTGTGTGTTTGTGTGCGCGTGTGCATGTGAGGCCATGTGTTCCACTTGATGGCGGAGGGGCTGCCTGACTCCCACCGAATCAAACTCTGGCCAATGTCACATTTGCGCCTCAGGGAGAATATAACCCTGGGAACCGAAGCCCTCACCGAGCCCCACCCCCACTGTGAAGAAGAAAAAAAAAAGCTACATACGATACGGACCCTCAGAAGCAACTCGATTTATAATCCAAAGGTTCCAATCAAATGTACACTATCTGTAGTTGAAACGTGACTCAAAGCCACCGAGAGCCAATTATCAGCACCATCACTGCAACAGCGATTCAAATGATTCCTTTTTTTTTTTTTAATCTGTTTTTGGATCTAAGGAGTTCACTCCCAGAGCCCATTAAGGGCACATGCCATTTAGCAAAACAAACCGTACCCCCTCCCCACCCCCACCATGACAGAAGGAAATTGCACCAAAATTACCCTCAAGTCAATTAAGCTCATTATTTTGTTTCTTCAACATCACAAGGTGGTGGGGGGTTCGCCGTTAACACCTGCCAACAACAACAACAACAACAAAAAAACAGAACAAGTATCCAGTGGCTGAGGACAAAATGGCGTCAGCGTAGGGAATGTTTCCACATCTGTGACAAAGCAAGACCCTCAGTGACAATGCTGCGGAGATGGGTTCAAAGGGCTCTGCTCATTCTCTCAGCCTGGCGAGTTGGCATGACGAGGCCAGAATATTAGGAACAACTGCACCTAATCTAATAGCATCCCAGTGAAGGGAAACTGGTTTCAATGTAAAATATCAACGCAACGGAGAATTTAAAAAGCCACTGGCGTTGGACTCAAGGAATGGTGCTCAGCGAGTTTCGTCGTTGTGTATCTGTAAATAAATTCTTATTTTGCCATGAAGAGCTATTTTGTTTTAGCTTCATAGTTTGAGGTGTCACAGCATGAAAAAAATATATATTAGCATCAGTTACAGGTCTGTTTCAAATTTACAAGCTGGTCTTCTCCACTTTTTGGTCAGGAACCGGTGGTTTTGCGAAACCAAGCCATGTTACCCTGCTGATAATTTCATTTTGTTTTCACAATAATGACATTTGCTGTGGGTGACGCTTTATAACAGCCTTTTAGTTGTTTCTGAAAAGAACGGCAACTTAACCACGAACGCAATTAGATGGATGCAGGTATACCTAATGACGGGGCCTTTAAGTGCACCTTGTTCCCGTACAATGAAAATGCAAACAAATAACGGGGAGGGATTCCGCGAGGGTCAACAAAGCGGTACACTTGGTATTGTTGTCAGTGTAACCATGACAACAAAGCTAGCCACGATGAACAGGTGACTCTTAACTGGTCTTTCCGGCTCAGCGCTTGTACGCTCCGCGAAACAAGAGGATGTGACGCTTCGTTAATTAGGATTTCATCCCCAAAATGTCTCTCATTGACTTAATGATCGGACTTCACAAAGACACTGCATTTGCAACCATTTAGATTAGTCAATATTGGTAAAGGCCCACATGAGGACTGACCAAGAGCAAATATATTTTTTTCTTTTCTCAGTCTGGACAATAGCAATAGCCTGAGGCCGACGTTAAGGTTAGCCCGTGTCACACGCCAAAGAAATGGCCAAAGTCAAGGTACCTTCAGCCTCTCGCCCAGTAAATATTCTCAGACCGCTGTGGCCCTCCATGAAAACAGACTTATCGTCACTGTGTTGAATCAAAATAAAACATTTGCAAACATCTGCTTCCATTTGGCAAAACAATGACCACCATGTCAATTTGAAAGAATGCTTCCGCATGCAATAAAATACATCATTTTATTGCCGTCTTTTTATCCCGTTCATTGATTTAAAAAAAAAAAAACATTTTACAAATGAAATGATTATCAAGGGACCGCAGGATCCCGCTCGCAAGCAATTTTCTAAATAAACGGCTTTCATCCTCGCTGAAGGATGCCGCTCACCTCCTTGATGATGTGTTAAATGTACTCCATTCCCAAAACGAGAGTCTAATCGTATCATGGTGATCAATAAAGGATGACATCACTTGGCAATGGAAAACACACATGCAAATGATTGCGTCCGCGGGGTGGCTCATGAAGGTGGCGGGGGTGGGGGGGGGCATCGTAATGTGTCCTTAAGGACTCGGCAGCTGCTGGGATCACAGAATACAGTGTGCCTCCTTTGAAAGGGATCAAGGAAAAAGCCCCCCCGCTGATAAACAAACAAGTTCAAAACCCATTTTGAGCTGGAAGGCTGAAGGGGGGGGGGGGGATGGTGGGGGGAGAGAGAAAAAGGGCCAGATTGTTTGTGAAAACTCATTTTAAAGTCCGAGGAGACTTAAACGGATGACAGCGACACGCCGTCGACCTTTTACGCACAGGCGGTGTGAGCCGACCTTGTGCCATTGTGCTCGTTTACGCAGCAGAACTGAAAGCGGCGTGTGCAATTATAAGGAGAGCATTTATACACACACACACACACGCACACGTATATATAGAGAGACGACAGTGGAAAAGACTTAAAGCAATATTTCTCATTTGTAGTCATGACATCTCAACTCAACGGTATTTATAGAGCACTTTCGAAACAGCCATCGCTGCATACAAAGTGCTGTACATGGAGCAATTTAACAGTAAAACATGTTCCAGAGTAGACCCACAAAAAATATGAACAAAAAATAAATAAATACATTTTGTATAGAATAACTGTAGCTTCACATAAAAAAACTGTCTGAAATGGCTGAAAAAAAGTAGATAAATGAGCATCTAAAATTCTTTTTATAGAAGACTCTTGAAGATGTGTGTGGTGGGGGCAGGGGAAGGGGTAAGAAGTCACATCATGCACAAATGATTCTTAGTTAACCCTGAATGAGATTTTTTTTGCTTTGTTTGTTTCCTCGGCGGTGTTTTATGACCGTCTCCCTGTATCGCGGATTTTCATCTATGGTGGGTGGGTCTGAAACTTCCCTCATGATCAAGGGGGGGTTCACTGAATTATGATTATTTCCCACGAGGGGGGCGGGGGGGAATCATTTCAAAATACTGAACGGTGTGCCGGAATGTTGTTCAACGTTAGAAGGTTTCCCACTGCAGTGTGCTAACAAGACAGACTGTGGGCGGGGGAAGTATGGAAAGAAGACAGAAGGAAGCTTCCTGTTTACCAGGTAATGACAGATGGAAGTTGAATCTGCGCCGCGGAGGAAGGAAGTGACGACCGCGGTCAGGGGTGGTCATTAAAAATTGCCATCAAAGTTCTCATGATGCCACGTTCTTAAAAGGAATTGATTAGGTGTAAAAATTGGGTTGAAGGGAGGGTGGAGGGTGGGGGGAAGCTGGGAAGTGGAACGAAAGTCAGCGAGGGCCCGAACAGCTGAGAGAGAGGCGGAGATTGGGTCCACTCATGGTGGCGGCGTGTGACGCAAGACAGGAAGCCACCTGATGTGAGAGGGGTCAGATAAAACGCAACGCGGCTGACGGTCATACGGGGCAGGTGCTTCCTCCGCAGCACGCACACACACGCACGCACGCACACTATATTAGGCTCAGCTGTGTCAGAGGCTTTCCCAGACATCCAGCCCACGCAAGCGCACGCATCCTCAGACGGGGGGGGGGGTTTACGGCCTCTCGGACAGGGCCAAGGAGGACGGAGGACAGCGCACGCACGCACACGCACGCACGCACAACAAGGCAGGAAACTCTCAAGAGCGTTTGGTCGCCTCCTACCTCGGCCTCCGCATTCGACAGAACCACACTCAACAAAAGCTTGAAAGATTTAAAAGGAGAGCACTAAAAGAGGAATGCAGCCCACTTTTAGGTACGAAAGGGATTTGGAGGGCTCATCCTTCCTATCTTGTTTCCTCCTTGGTGCAGGAAACCTGACTTGAGTTGTGTGACTCGTCCATATGGACGGTGCATCTGGAGAGCATTCACAATGCGTCACTTTTTCCACATCTCGATTTGTTAGCGTATCCACCCTACGGTGCAACGGCAAGGTCCAACTCCAGCTTCGGCCTCCCCGCGTGGAGTTTGCATGCTCTCCCCGTGCCTGCGTGGGTTTTCTCCGGGTACTCCGGTTTCCTCCCACATTCCAAAAACATGCATGGCAGGTTAATGGAACACTCTAAATTGCCCCTAGGTGTGATTGTGAGCGCGAATGGTTGTTCATCTTCATGCGCCCCTGCGATTGGCTGGCAACCGGTTCAGGGTGTGCCCCGCCTACAGCCCGAAGACAGCTGGGATAGTCTCAAGCACGCCCCGCGACCCTCATGAAGATAAGCTGATCAGAAAATGGATGGATGGACGGATGGATATGTATGGGGGGGGGGGGGGGGACCGAGGTAGAAAAAAATGCTGCTTTGAAGCTTCCTATGAGCACAGTGGCCTCCCATCATCCATGAATGGCAGATGTTTGAAACCAGCAGGAATCTTCTCAAAGCTGAAATCCAGCCTAAACCGAGCATCCGAGGCAGGTGACCATGAATCCAACAATAAAGTTCCATTCAGCACACAGCTTTTTAGTGAAGGGGGACTCTCAGAAAAGACAAACGCTCAAATCAAAAATGTTCCACTTGACAAAGATAAGTTTGTGTTGTTGAATAAGGGGCGCCTTCGGCGTTGAAGCAGCTGCTAGCATTTCACGGGTCAATTTGTGCTAAGATGGGACTTAACGAAAATAAAATACGTTATGACGGCCACAAATCAACTCTATTACAAGACGAGTTTCATCAAGATTCAGTGAAGTTTTCCAAAAGGAACAATTTGAACTTTCAAGAAGGAACATGGGCGGAACGAGAATACATGACTATATATAGAACAAAGTGGATTGCAGACTGAGCCAAGCATCACATTGGATGGGCGCTTAGCACCAAAATGTGGTACAAGAGGCATCGTTGTATTTTAAAATGTCTTTCAAGAGGTTCAGAGGGGTAATATTATTTTTTAGTCACAATTGGGGCAATTTCGCATGGTTAGCAGTGTGAGAAACGCTCATCAAATGGACAACTTGTGACTCCCCCCCCCTCCCCGCTTTTTGTTTGTTTGTTTGTTTGTTTGTTTGTTTTTTGGTGCCCTGCAAAATCAGCGTAATCAAATTTTTGGACATCTCCCGTCACTCTTGCGCTAGCTTCGAATGTACGCCGGCGCACCTCGTACCCAACAAACACTCTGAGATTGTTTTGAGCTGTCTGGTGGAGGAAGGAAAGCGGTGTGAGAAAGTGGCTGTTTTTTTGAGGCGGACAGGAATTGCCCTCACGGTGCACGGTTCCTCTCCTCGCAGCGGGAACAATGCCGTGGCGTCACACCCCAGCGCTGACCCTCGCCGTTTCACATGGAAAAATGTAACCAGAATTCCGCTCCCAGGCTTTGGCGGGGAGGGGGGCGATATATGTAAAGAGAGAGAGTGAAGGTAAGAGGTGGCTCCGGTCTCATTTGTTCCCATGGCAACGCACTACAATGCTGATTAGTTGGGTGGCGGCGGGGGCGTGGCCAACGCTCATGCCAATCTGGGCTAAGCACAAGCAATATGTGTATACTGCCTAGCGACAAAGTTTACAGTCAAACGGACACAATAAAACTAAAGAGAACCAAACATCGAAACATGTCTACCCAAACCATGTAATTTAATTTCACCAAACACAAATAAAGCGAATGCCCATAAAACATTTGAATGCATTTTCACCGGAGGCTGCAGCACTTGGTCACCCATGCACTGAGTTACACCGAGTGTGACAGTGTGGCATATTACATTGGCAAACAAAAACATACCCCAACGCCACGTCGATTTAGCATAACATTTGAGTATGTGCCAGGAGTGCTGGTAGCTTATGTTACTCTCCTCCTCAGGCTGCAGCTCTGCCTATCTTTTGGCTTTCGAGTGCTCACTAGCTGACTTGTGACAGTACAATGTGGCAAAAATTCTGAAGGAATGAACCATTATGTAGAGACCAAGTCAAGTCAATCGTTCAGCATATTTGCGTTAAAAGAGCTGATCATCGTCGATCTCATCAAGTTCAATCAAGAATGGAGCATTTCTGTCTTTTCAACGACCCACTCTCAAACAACCGTACTATTGTTTTCCAAAAAAATAAAAAGAAGCCCTGCAAAACATTCCAAACGGCCGATACTCTGAATGCAGTAAAACAGTCACGTCTCCGACTCATCCAACTGCACGAGTGCATTAGGTCATGATCCCTTTACAACATGCTACAAGCTATTAGACCGTTTTAATAGCCTCCTCCTGAGGTAACGTTATACCCCCACTCGGTGCTCTTTTATATGTCCTCGTGAACTTGGAACGCTTGCCTTAAAACTTAGAATCTTGAGGGAAGGGGCCCCGAGTGAACTCGGGCGCTTTTCCTCATAGAATTGTGCGCCGGAATACACCATTTTTACAAAGCAGTGGCTGCGATTGCACAATAGACAGCCGACTGTTTCCAATTTTCTAGACTTCTTTTCGGAAATTTTACATTGATGTGTGACTTTTGTAGATTCTAAAAAGGTAGAGAGACCCCTCTAAAAATAATCAGCCGCATTTATTTGGTAAAAATATGGAATTTGCCATTTTAAATGTCAGCGGCAAATGGTGGGCCAAGGTCTATAAAGTGGGCACACTGCTCAGAGAGCCAGATCATTGTTTTTATGTTCAGCTCCTGCTTTACTGGATTTTTGTGGATGCTCATTAAGTGTCCAAATGGGAAATGCTGCTTGTTAAGTTTAGGGGGTTTTTTTACACTCCGCTTTTTAAGAGATTTAGTTGTGGGGGGTTTTCTTAAGTATGTCCCAAGTGACTTCTTTATATCTTTTTGCAAATACTCACATGCTGCATTTCAAAAAAAAAGAAAAAAAAAAGATGCAAAAGATGTGACCAAAGTTCTAACATTGGAATATTGCAAGAAAGGAGTTTGACAAGAAATTTCGACTTGAATGTGATGTCACTGAGCTCTCGTTGGCTTTTTATGGGTGGGGGTAACAAAGCATGACCTCAGAAACTAGATTTGACCAAACTATCGTCAATGGCGCTTCGCGTGACATTTATATCTCACCTTGGTCCTCGCAACGTAAACAAGCTTGTGATCTCAGCGATGATCCCGAGGCCAGGATGAGGCCAATACACAGGAAGTGGCTCAGCAGCAAGCTGCATCCCATAATAATCAGGACGAGAAATGCCGACAAACAATCCGGAACGGCGCGAGGTGACAGATAACGCCGACGAGGCACAAACCGCAACCCCGAAAAGCAGAGAAACAAAAGCGGCAAGCAGCAGAGAGCTTGTTTACTCGACAGAAAGGCAAACAACACGGCTGTGGTGTATATTAAAAAATCCAAACGCACAACGTGTGATAAACACTGTTGCTCTTTTACGTCCAAGGACCACCTCAAATCACAATCAAACTTGTCGACAAACAGCTGGATTTCGTGTTGGAATTCCCGGCAAGCACACGCACACACACACACAAACGGGTCGACGATTCTGCCGCTATCCTGTTCCGCCACTTCGGATGACGGCAACTTGAGGGAAAGCATCTGCACACCACCTCACCTCCTCATCACCTCAAATGTGACGCAACCGAGCTCCGATGTTGATGAAGGGCTCTTCCTCCCTGCAAAATCCCCCCCCCCCCCCCCCCGGGGGCTTTCGGTTCAGACCTCGACTCCATCCATCTCTTAATATCACCATTGTAACGTCGCAATTATAGAAACCGCAACAGCACACACATCTTGAGCAGTTCCGAATCAATATTGGAACGACGAAAGATCGGGCAATGCGAATTGATTCGTTTTAAATCTTCCATTCGAAAAATATGCCGCGGGGCAGCTTTAGAGCGCCTCGTCTGCCACAAGTGCACGCATGTCACAGGGAGAGAGGCTGAAACAGTGAAAAGAATGGGAGATTGAAAATAAAACTTGTCAACTAGCGTGTGGACCGGGCCTTCATGCTGTTGTGACCACTTTAGAGCTCGATTTGGGGGGGACCAAAAACTGCAACGCGGTGACATTCCAGCAATCAAAAGCGGCTATACGAAGCAGCAATCATTTTTATTTCAGATGGTAGGAGTGGTATTTGATTGACAGTTGAGTGGGGCGTGGTTTCAGCACACTCTGCATTCAAGGGCCATAAGGGAAGCTGAATAATTTTCAAGGCTTATTTTAAATTTGTCAGGGTTGTTAGCAGGGAAGTTTCGAAGACACACAGTATTTATTTTCACTTCACAGTTACTTGAACAAGCTTTGGCGATGTGAATAAAATGACAGGAACACTATGAAAGAAGCACAGCCAAAAAAAAAAAAAAAGCGTTACTTCACATCAGATGAAACGCGGATTAAATCAAAATTTAACCGCTCGCTCGATTGTTGGAGAATAATCCACCTGCTAAATCCTAAACTGAACACTACCTTGTTTTAATTGTGAACAAAGCGTCACGTGCGCGGCTCTTACGCCCAACTCGGGCTACTGACGCCCATTAGCGGGGCAGCGAGGGAGGTTGGTGTTGGGACTTGAAAGGCAACCTAGGTGACCGCACTTCACACCTATTACCCGCGCATGCACAAACACACTGTCGCAAACACATTGACAATCACAGCAGCCTGGACGTTGAAGATAAGGAGCTGGGACAGAGAAGGATTGGGTTGAGGGAGGAGGGGGGGGGGGGTGAAGTATGTGAGAGCATGTTTGTGTCTGTTTATATTTTTTTCCTGGGGGTGAGGGGGGTGGGGGCAGTGAGGGAGGAGGGGTGCGCTACAGGACGTCCTGAAAACGGCCAATTCTTTTTTTTAATGTAGCCGAACACGACTTGACAATTGATCACGCCGTTCAGGAGAAATGTCGCCTTTTGTCGTTTGTATGTGGTCGCCCGATAATACTGATTGTCACCTTTTGCTGGGTGGGTCTGGCATATATCTCTCTTCTCCCTCCCCCCGATAAACTGGAGCTCACTGTATTCAGATTCAGATTTTGCATTGCGCGAAAATTAGCATTAGCCGCACATCTCCTCTGTAAACAAACACAAGGCAGCTCATCCTCTGGCTAGAGGACACCACGGCTAACTCGTTTGAAAGGCCATGGCTACTGGACGTCATGAGTAGCGGTATGTTTTGATCAAACTTGGACATACAACTTTAAAAATCCTCTTTTCTCTCGCACTCGTTTTGTCTACCCACCCAGCAGCTTTTGCACAGGCAACACCATAAGAAGAAAGGAAAACTCTTCCGGGCATTGATTTTTTTTAACAGTTGGTGGGGCCGTGTGTGATCGGCGTGTGTGCAAAATAAGTAATAGGCTCTCTGTGAGACCGCAAATGGTGAAGAGGAGGGCGGAGAGGCTTTCGGGGCTTTGTCCCAGGGAAAAAACTGTGCAACCAAAAGGGAAGCGCAGAAGGAAAACAAGGACTCCTCCCTGTTTTGCAAACATGGTGGATATGCACGCAATAACGCTTGCCCCCCCCCCCACCCTCGATGGAGGGGACATCTCCCTCTCCTTTTACATTTTATACATACATAAAATTTCACTTTTTTTTTAAGAGAGCGGAGGATGGGAGTTGACTGCGTGCCTCGCAGGAGCAGGTGCAGCCATGCTTGCCGATAACAGATCAGCGTAAAGCATGGATTGGGGTTTTGGTGGCTCTGCGTGGGGTGGGGGTGACCCTGTTCATGTGGGATCAGATAATTGTACAGGTGGCGCAGAGGGTGCGGAGGGGCTAACGTGCATTCGCCTGCTCCCCCCCCCCCCCCATGTCACCGCTCCCGTGCGGCATCGTGGAAAATGCTTCTCGGTGGTTTCCTGTGCATTGCCATTATCAGGCCTTGTTGATAGGCCAGCTTCACCCCCAGCTTCACCCCCCTCCCCCCCACCGCCACCACCAACTTCCTGCCTCTCTTCCTCAACCTTTTACACCCTACTTCCCCTCCCACACTCGGCTCAAACCCATGAATCACCGCTGCCATGGAGAAAGGGCGAAGGGCTGGCCAACCACCTGATTTGGAGCGCAGGCCGAGCCAATGCGGGGGCGAATTGTAGCGACATCCCGTGCGGTGTCCAAGCGTATTGCATTGTGACAAATGTTGAGTCACTTTTGCATGAGCTCATTTTTTTTCCTTTTAAGACAGCAGCCAGGATGGAGCTTGACCTGTTTGCGAAAAACTGGAAGGCATTAGAAGAGGTTTATAGAATTTTGGGGGGTCGGGGGGGGGGGGGGGGGGGGACTACTAAGTTTGAGTAATTTTAAAAGGAATGTGCCCTCAATTCTTTGAAAACATGGGAAAATTGCCTGTAATTTTTTTTCTTCAGTTTTGTAATATTTACAATGAAATATCCAACTTGGGCTCCTTATGCTCCCGTTACCAAGACAGGGGATGGCTCAGAGTCTTGGGACGTGAAAGCCAACGAGATTTGTAACGTGTACGACGTGGCTAGAAAAACGTGACTAACTGCGCGGCATCCCTCGAAAAAAAAATAACTCACTCCCCCGCTCAATGTTTCTCCAAGATTCCGCCTTCCAGGGAAGCCCGGGCCACTGTCCCATCGACAGGACGTGACATGGAGCATGTGCGGGGGTCCTGATAGAGAGTCGCGGGCCGGTGAGAACGAGAAAAGAAAACAGAGCGAGAGGAAGGAAAGGGAAATACTTAGGTGCGCTTGATATCCTATCAGCGGCCAATATAGCCAGGGCAGGTGGTGAAGCGATGAGAATAGCCCCTTCGTTGTCCGGCGCTTCATTTTGGATCGCGGATGAGGTTGGAGAGCAAATGGTGGACGGATAAAAGCGAGAGAAAGACAGGTGTGTGGCGCAGTGGGTGTGGGGAGGGGGGCTAAGAGTTCCTTTTTGTTCTTGAAAATGCGCCTCAGATGTTTGACGCGAGACAAAGAGTAGAGTAGGAAAGAGGGGTGGTGGTGGTGGGGGGGGGGGGGGGGGTGGTTGCGGTTGGGGAGACAAAACAAACAGCAATTAAGGTAGTTTGTGATTGTGTCTGAAAAGGCTTCATCGTCCGCCCTCTAGGAAACATCTGCCATATTGATGTACGAGGCCCGGAAAAGACAAATTCCTTCTATCCCTGAAAAAACCTCCATCGCTGTGGGTCGCGTATTTATCCGGGACGCAGTTGCTGCGGCCTACACGCACACACACACACACACACACACACACACACACACACACGCATACACACACACACGTACATGCACGGGCTGTGTTGTTTGCAGCACTCTGAAATATATCCCTTAGAAACATTGATAGTCTAAACACAGATAAGACGACCTCTATCGTTCAGACCTGTCAGCTCGGAAATTCCAGACAGATCAGGAGCGGGGATAAGGGGATACCTCTTAAGTCTCTCGCAAAGAGACTTTATTTTTTTCATAATCCGCAGCAAATGCGACACTGTCTATCTGTCGCATAGATACGAGCTATGTGGCCCCCTCGGGGGCCGTCTGTCCAAATAGCCCCATGAAAGGGTTCATGAAAAAAAGCAGATGACAGAGATATGGGGGAAGCGCTCATTTAAGGGTCTTCGGGTGAGACTGACCCGAGCAGGAATGGGGAAAGACGAGACAATTCCTATTTTGGGGGATATTAGCATCGAAACAGATTATGTATAAGAATTGGAGAGACTAGCGGTGGACCGGTCAGTCGGCCGGGATTGGGATCAGTGATCAGCTGATCCCTTGAAATCAAACCGATCTTGTCCATCGATCTCTTCTCCCTCCGCAGACGTCTGAAAAACTCAGCCACTGTCCTCTTCCACGGTGGGATGACTAATAAGATTTTTATTTTTATTAGCAAGACGCAGTTGGCGGATCTTCAATCTAGGCTAATGTTTTTTTTTTTTGTTAGTTTTTTTAATGAAGGCGACATGCGTCCGTCGTAATATTTACAGAGTGGTCATGAGGCTGAAAATAAGTGCTCGCTCGAGAGGCATTCAAAATGGCGCTAGGGTTGAGGAGGCTTGTTGTACCCTAAACAGAGAAGTGAGCTCACAAAGTGCGCTGGTGTTTTTGCATCAACACTGAGCAGTCACCCACACGCCGGGAGGACGCTCGCACGCACACACACACACACACACACACACACACACACACACACACACACAGACACACACACTTGTCTCTTTGACCGAGTAAGTCAACAAATGTAGCGCTTATCATGAAACACACAAAACACAAAACACGAGAGAAGGCGGATATCTTTGCCTGGCTTGAAATGATCTGTCTTTACATTCCGTCATGGAGTGTTGCCGTTTCCTCTTGCTATTTTGACCTGAGGTGCCGCCGACGAATAAAAACTCAACATGCTCGGCCCACGTGTTAACAAGTGAACATGGGGCCGACGTGTTTGTGGTACTTGCGGGAAAAATGTATTGAATAGCAGGAGGAAGAAGAAACGATTGCAGATGAGGACCAGAAACGCTGCGGCTTCCAGAGCCGAATGGCGAGCGGCCAGATAGGTCCCAAAATATTTAAGTTAAACACGCGGCAATCAAGGGCCAAGGTCCTAGCATGAATGACTGGAAATATTCCTGTTTTGGATTAAACGCAAAATACACAAACATTTCTTCGGAGGCGGGGTGGGTGGGAGGGGGTCATTCTGGACTCTTTCGGCCCCAATGTATATGGTCACATGACACTTCTCCAGCGCTTTGGTTTAAGGTTTACAACTAAACAAAAGCATTTGAGTGATGTTGTATCAACACTGCGCTGAGACTCAAAGCAATAGCGGCAGTCGTGTGTTTGGGACATTTCATATGGTGACACGTCATAATATAGCTGAGTCAGAAACGCCAACAATACTGAAACCACACCCAAGATGTGAACCATGTACCGAAGCCTATTTTAAAATGGAAATTCTGTCAGATTTGACATCATCGATATGTGTACATACAATCAATAAAAACACAGATATTTTAAATAGATAAAACCAAATCAACATTGTGAATTATTGTGCTTTAAAAAAAAAAAACAACAATGACATTTCAATGCAGATCGATGGTACGGAAGTTGCATTAGCATCACACTAGCTTTCAAAGGCGCTGTGCGCTACTGCCAAAAGCACGCCGTGAGCCGTGATGTCCACGAGCCAGTTGCTCAGCTGTGTCATGATCGATGCGAAAATTCAGTACAGTGTCGGGTATAAAAACGAAATCTGAATACAGGACTTGTATTGCTACAGCCCTACGAGCGACAAGTGAGCGTAGCTTAGCATCAAGCTAGCTTTTGAGAATCGATGAAAAGGGGAAGGGAAACCAGCTTCTGACTTTGCTTCTTTAAGACTGTCGACAACAAATATGTGATTTTGAAGCTTTTCAAAAATTTTTGCAAGCGTTAAAAGCTAAAAAACAATGAAATTAGAGAACTTTTTGTGACAACAGGGTCTTATTTTATTTTTATTTTTTTTAACACTGTCCTGCGAAATTGCTACGGAAGCACGTTGTGCAAGTTTGTATATTTCGGACTTATTTCGGACGACTCACAGGTCCATCACGTGTGTGTGTGTGTGTGTTTGTAAACACACACACAACCTTCCCCTCACCAGCTGGAAAGGGGGAAAGCAGCACTTGGGGAACAGTTGACACTATGATCTCCTTAATGGTTACATCCTCCACGCCCGACACCAGAGACACGCCAACACACAAGCTTTCTTTGCTCGAAAAAGCGGGAAAGACACAAATTGCAACATTCCCACTCACGCGCACACACACACACACACGCACTAATCACATACGCTATCTTGTTTAGCAGCCCCGCACCTCCTCCGCCTTACCCTCCTCCTCCTCCTCCACGCAATCAGAGGCTCAGAATAGGAAGCAGGGAGAGGAAGCGGCCGCGCATTCACAGGCTGGGAACAAGGAGAAGGAAAAACAGCCGGAACCTGGAATTTATGGAGGAAAAAACAGCAGCCATCCCAAAATACCTCAGGACCATCTCGGCAGATAAACACACAAATATCACCGCTCGTCTCCCTTTTGTTGTTGTTGTTGTTACGCCATTGACGACGTGTAGTGGGCCAGGCACCACCCCGAGCAGGATTCCAGTCCAGTTAAGCACTTGTGTTTTGGAATTGCGCATGGTTATTTTGCGGCACACCATTGCCAGAAGTTTCAATGTAAAAATGTCTCTTAGGTTATTATCACGCTTCAATGGGTCGAATATCCACATACCAAAATGCATTGCAACAGATTGGTTGTGATCATGTAAACGGGAGAAAGGTTGCAGTTCGGACTTGAAAAGAGCAATGAAACAAAAACAAAAACGCTTTTTGGTTTTATCTCCCAAATTTTTCACCAGCTGACCCCCACATATTTTTTTCTATGCACACAACAGGCCTATTTCTTTCAACGAGTGTTCACAAGTTTGCCTGGATCTATATTAGTGAGCAGCTCTTCTTCACTGAGCATACAGTGATTCTGATTTGACAGCAGGCTCGCACAATTGTGACTTTGGCCGACCACAACGAAAGGCCGATGGAAGATGTGCCGCTTTTACTTTATTGGGGATGTTCGGTGAGGCCTCACACGGGCCAACTCGTGAATCATTCCAGTAAAAGTGACCATTTTAGAGTGACCCTTTATCGGTGGCACTCTAAGGCACATTATTTGTCGAATTCCCTTGCAAATTGGCACAGAGACAGCTTGTGAAGTTGCGCGTTGGATCACAAGCCAAGTCCTCCTGCCGGTGGTCCAGGTTGAGGTTGCTGAAGGTCATTTCCTCTGACCCTTTCTTCCTAATTGATTCAATTTGCCCGCCATTGGCCTTCTATTAGGATGACCTCACGCACTCTGTCCTTTTGTGTACGAGGGGGAACATTAGGAAACTCCCCAACTCTTCATGGCCTTCCAGCCCACATAACTTTTAACGGTGACATCATTTGTCAAAGCAGAACAGAGTCAACGTGGGCCAACGTATGAAACAAAACCGGATCATTTCCGGTCGGGCGCAAACGATAACGCAGTCATGACGCCTGTGTGACGTCAAGTGTCGATGCTGTTCAACTCTCAAAAACCGACAACAGCGTGAGAATGTTGTCGACGCGGTAGATCTTTGACTGTGAAATCTGAGCGGTCGCAGTTAATCGAATCACGGGGCCACATGATTGCCAGGTTACCGCATCGATGGTTGCGTGACATGTGACCACTATTTTGCCTTCAGAGGACGCCGAGTAATTGGCTCCAGGCTGGCGGCGAGAAGGTTGTTTTCTCCTTCAACAATTCCACAAGCTCCACGCAGAGGTCAGTTGCATTCTGACGCGCTCGCCTTAAACTTTGTGAACAGATGCGGTTTTGAAAACTTGTTTTTTTTTTTCCTTTCTAGGGGGCTCTTCATGACTCGGAATTCCAAACTAGATCCGATGTCCACAATGAGATGTGATGTTTTGCGGTTCAAAAAAAAAACAAAATGGCTGTTTGCGGTTTTCATTTATGAGCTCAATCAATTATTCTCTAATGTCAAGCAATGTTCTATTGCACATTTATCAAAATGTTCTCATGTTTGATTTATTCATTTTTTGTATTATATATAATTTATTTTTTATTTTTTTAACATTTTTATATTTTAGGTATTATCTGAATATTGTAGTATTTTATTTTCTTAATTGTTTATATTTTTATGTATTAAATTATTTACAGTGTCTATTTTTTTCCATGTTATTTAACTATTTCAAATATATTTTACCAATGAAAGTGTCATTTCTGCATCACGCATTTTTCACTTATTTTCACATTTTGGTTTGGGGGATTTTATTTCATTTAGCGTGTTAAATTTAAGTTTAAATGTTTTCCAAATTATGTTTTTAACTATTCTGTATTTTTGCAACCAATAAAATTGATATTTTTGCACCCCTCCCACCGTTATTTTGTTTATTTCTTGTTATTTTACTTTTTAATTTTACTTATTTAAACATTTCCTTCTTTATTTTTATCTTTATATTTAATTTATTGTATTTTTCAAATTATTTGCTTGCCTATTTAGAATGTTTTTAACCATTTAAAGTGCCATTTGTGCGTCCTTAGGGCACGAAAAAAAATGCAGCTGCAGCAAAGACCCGTGCACAGTGGCGCCTTTTCACCCCGTCGTTTGTGTTTATTGCTTCTCGTGCCGGACATTTTCCCCTGACGACGTCTCTCATGCAAACAAGCATGCCGGCTTCAATCACAAACTCTTTGCTGAAGACAAATACCGCCATGTAGCCTGTCAAGACATTCGGCGAGCGCGAAGCTTGCGGTCATGACGCATGGCATCCCAGATGTGCGTGTGTGTGCGTGCGTGCGTGCGTGCGCATCCACGTGCACAATTGTGTTGTGCGAGTCCGCCGACTCTGCCGAGAGCATGAGTACAAAGAACCAATCGGAGCGAAAGACCTCACTCGAGCACATCCTGTTTGACTTGACCTTAGAGGATATTCTCCTTTCCCAAGCAAACAAACCGCCAGGCTTTTGGGATCGTACCAACGTCGGAGGGGAAGGGAGGGGATGGTGAGAGGACAGGCGAGCCAGAGGACCATTCGGGCAGCCAAGCGAGGTGCCACAAGGCGCAATGTGCAGGGGTACGGTTCAAGTCCATAAACTAGGTGTGAAACTGTCGGGGACGTGCGTTTCCTCAAGGGTTGGTCCGGCCCAATAATGACTGATGGGATTGAGGAATTACCGGTACATTCGAAAGTGCAGCAGGCTAAAGCAAAACCACCCTGGGCTTCTGCCAGTGGGATTTGTGAGAGACTTTTTTTTTTTTTTGGTCAAATTGGACCTGATGAAAAGCAACATTTAGCTTATGATGCTATTGTATGTACGTTTGTTTGGCTTGAGCATATTATGCAGAAAAAGACATCGGCTCCTTGTGTAATTAATCCTCTATTAGGCTAAGTCGCCGTGCCCTCGCCCCTCTGGCGGCCCCGCGACGTTTTATACTCAGCTAATGGCGCCGCTGCTGGGAGACGGTCGGGATTAACGCCACCGATTGACACTAATCTTATTGTGCCAGAGAGGATTTGGGACCACTACTTCACTTTCGGTTGCAAAAAAATCCCCCAAAAAACCAGCAGCCCTGCGCTAAGAGTACGGGATTTGCGTTGTGCGGCCGCGTGTGGGCCTTCGTGGGCTAAAACGCTCACACAAAAGAAACCCTAATATTGTACTCCCAAGTCAGAGTACGTTTTTACTCCAAGGCTCCCCCAAGAGTTGAGTTATTCGTTTTAAATCAACGAAGGTAAATGCACCTGGACAAAGTCTACCATGCTAAAGCTAAAGAAAGGTAGCTAGCTGGGTGATGTGCTAATTCTAACAAAACTATTTTCTGTTCTAAAAATCATATCTGACGAGCAGTATGAGTATTTTAACGCGCACCAAAGCTGAAACTAACAATGTTTTCACCGACACTAATGCTCACGCAACACCAGACGTGTCTATGTCATACGTGGGCCCTCAGTGGCCTGTTAGCTGAATGCTAACACAAGGCAAAAGAAACTCTATGTACATACATACGGTATCTAGCATAGAGAGCGAAAGCAAAATATCCAAGGACCAACCAATTAATGCTAAACATTGCAACAATCTTGAATCTCATCCTCGACAGCGAGGACGTTACCGCCACCTTGGCAGAGAGCATTTCGCCCATGTGCCCGGACAAAAGACTCCGTCAGTGGCGTTACTTGTTTGGAGTAAACACCGGAAAGGTGCAAGAGGAGAAAGCAACGTTCCAGAACAGAACATGAGAGGGAGAAGGTTAGCGGGAAGGGGTAAATGTATGCACTATTTTCATTTTTACTTAAATTTGGTTTGTACATAGCCTTGCCTGCCAGCTGAATTCTCGCGGTATTTGTGAGTTCATAACCCCCTCGAGGACCCATCTTGGCTCCTGATTTTCTCAGATTTTCCCCGAGCCGGACCAATCACAAAGCAACAATTTGTTTGACACTGTGGACATGGTGGCAAATTGCACTTTCCTCCTTTCGGCTCCGTAAACCTTTCAGGACCTTCACAATACACTTGAGCGTTCAAAGACATATGCGGGTCGTTTTGCGTCACCTCCGCAAAGGAGTACCGCAGAGAGAAACCGAGCCGTCTCCTCCTGACTTTCTTTCATGTCGCTAACTTCCCGTCGGCCGCTTGCTAGAGCCAAAGAGTGAGCCTGCAACCCCTGAAGAGCAGCTCGTAAATCCTCACCCTACATTTTGGTCCCAACGTTGACGTCAGCGCCAATCTGCAACAACATATTGACCCCGTTGCTTAAATGGCCATCATTACAGCTTTTACGACACAGAGGCCTGCTCCCAAACGCTAGAGAGCAAACAAGTCGTCAATACAGCAGGTGGCCAGTTAGTGAGCTGAGCCAGATCAGATAAATGACGTATTGCACAGCCTCGCGTTGAATGCGCGTTTTTGCGGCATAGACAAACGAGCCTGTCGAGAACAACGTTTCGCCAACCTTTGACATTTTATTGTCCGATTGCCTGTAGCCCACTTGAGGGAGCCATATTGTATTACGTCGGTCTTCCATAAGTGAATCAGACGGAACGAGATGCTTCAGTGTCAAGGCTGTGCCGACATTCAGTACATTCCCGATAGTCGGGCAACAATAATCTTGCATGCCGATGAGGCTGGTTTACCCTCCGTTGCCATGGCAGCAAAATTTGCAAAATGGCGACGACGCAAGTACGAATGAAGACCCTGCTCCTGGAATCAAAGTGAAACCGCTGGAAAGTCCTTTGTCAGGCACGAAGCCCCAATCCCACGGTGACCCGCAACATGCCGCAACAGCCACACATCAAAGGCCGAGGCCTGCGCGTGAACCCAAAACCCGCTCGGCCCCTTACTCCCGAGAAAGCAGAGACATCTTAATCTAGGCACGGTCCCCATCCCGCGCTCTCACAGAGCGAGTGAGAATAGCATGGCTGAGAGGCGCACGGCAGCAGCTGGTCCGTGCGCGGCTCCGGTTTCGCGTAACAATACGATGCGTTTAAGTGAGGCATGTTATAAATAAGAACGCAGAGAGCATCCGATGACAGCAGCTCGGCTTCCCCCTTGGCCCGCTCTCTGCTTTATCTGTTGTCCGTTTCAGTTTTAGGCTGTGAGTGCATGAATGAAAGACAGGGAACCAAGGTGGGGGGCACCCGGGCTTTGGGCCGGCATGGCCGCTTTAGAGCGCCTCGTTGTTGGCTGTGAGTGGATGCCCATCATAGGCAGAAGAGCTCAGAAGCTAAAACATTTGAATTGGGGACAAATATGGTCATAATCACCTGACTGTCATGCATTATTTTTATTGTGGGGTAGGACTTTATCACCAGAGCACATCGTGATTGTACAATTGCTTTGGTTCGGCCTTGACGGAGGTCTGCACTCACCTAGTTACATGTGTGCTTTTGCTGTAAAATTTGATTTCAATCTAATGCGGTGTGTGCAATGCACAGTATTTGATTGTACACGATGACAGTCAAATAAAGAGGAAAAAAAAAGAACATATGGCTCGCACGTCACTCGCTTTCCCTTAAAGCAAAGAGTGTTATCAGCTCGGGCACAGCTACTAAAGCTGCTGAAAGGTGTTCCTTCACACCTTTTACAGCAGGTAGACGGGAGTCGCGGCTGTTTTATATGATAGATGTATTTGCCATCAAGGTCCATTATGCCCGAGAAATCACAGCTTTCACGGCGACGGTGACAATATGGCAACTCGTTGTGTGGCAATGATTCATTGGTTTTTAAAGTCAACAAGCAAGAGAATTTGCAGCTGATGGCGTTTTGTGTATAACTCCATATATATTTAGAAAGAGGAGAGCCTGAGGTGCGCGCGTGCATAAGCCATTGTGCTGTGGAGACTCGCTGGGGACACAACAGGTGTGTCAATAGCATGCAAGTTTGCCGCCGCTCGCATCAACACGATAAACGCTCTCCATTTTCACTCTGCGCAGCGGGCGTCTACCTTAGGGGAAAAAAAAAAAAAAAAACAACAGACGAAACGGCATGGTTTGGCCATCACGCATATTTTGCGCGCATGTTGCTTTTAACCCTATATGACGACCTTGGAAAGGCAGATAGACATATGACACACACGCACGCACGCACACACACAATATACATATTTCTGTAAAAAAAATGATCCACGACACATTGAATCCCTATTTCTGTCATCCAATGCAGCTCGACTTGAACGCTAAATATTGCATATGATGCCATGGGCACAAAATGTGTGTGTATATATATTATATATATATATATATATATATATATATATATATATACTGTATACACACACACACTTAACTGTTTTAATGACAGCTCTATGAATAATAATGATATGAC
Source organism: Hippocampus guttulatus (assembly GCF_054856545.1). Taxonomy (NCBI): domain Eukaryota; kingdom Metazoa; phylum Chordata; class Actinopteri; order Syngnathiformes; family Syngnathidae; genus Hippocampus; species Hippocampus guttulatus. Next base: position 733,040 of record NC_141283.1, on the reverse strand, counting down.
TGTCGATCACAATGGAGAAGAAGGGGGTACACATTTCATGCATGAATATGACATCTACAACCCGTTGTGTGTGTGTGTGTGTGTTCATTTGCATACAGCTGAATAGTGATGTGCCCGCACACTGCGCTCCCGCATGAAGCCAAGAGCAGGGACACGCGCCTAAACAACGAGGAGTGGAGTGGAGAAGAGAAGCGCAGGGGAGGGGAGGAGAGGAGAGGGGAGGGGAGGGGAGGGGAGGGATGCTGCCGGCAAACTGTGTCAAGCTCGAATGCGCGTAAAGGTGCCCACGCGACACCCATCAGAGGGGAGGAAGAAAAAAAATAATCATGAATGAGTGTAAGGAGGAATTGTTCAGTGAGATCATCCCTTATTTATTATTAGGAATGCAAACTTACACGAAAGGTTTGTGTATGCTGGTACGAATCCAAAAAGCAGTTGGTGCTAAATGAATATTTTTGCTTAAAATGTGTGCACCGCAGTCGGTACTGTACATACATTAATAAGTTAAACGTAGAGAATACAACAATTAGAGTGAAACAAAAACAACTTTTAGACATGTTTTTTTACATATTTTTACATATAAATTATTCGGATGGGAATATCAGTTTTATTTTTTAAAACCATCCTGAATTTTTCCTTTAATTGTATCATACGCCATGTATCAAGATACATATCAAATTGCCTTTTATGAGAGGTGCACACCAGGTATAAATTGGTATAAAGCGATTTGATGTTGCTCATGATTTTTTGTTTCAATTTAAAAACATCACATCCTTTAATCATAGCCCATGAATTGAAAAGGTTATCGAAACATCTCTTGTGGAGTGATGTGCACCCCTAATATTTGTCTTCTTAGGATGAGCAAAAGGAAGTTAATTTACAAAAAAAAAAAAAAATTGGCTCAGATTAAATATTTTTATGGAAGTTTGCAGTATTTTGGTAGTTGCAGGCGTAGTATTAGTAGTAGTAGTTGTTGTTGTTGTAGCAGCAATAGAATAGGCGGTCATACAAATTTACCATAACGGCAATTATATGTCACCAGTCAGTTAAATAAATTGAAATGACACACTTAACGTGTCCAAATTGAACGAGAGACGTGACACGTGACTAAATACTTGGACTAATTAAGGCGGCGTTCCTCCTGTCATCATCCATTCATTGTCTTTGCTCAGAACGCGCAAGTGTGCGCCAAAAATAAGTGAACAGATGTTGTTGCATGCTTGCCACATAATGGCGTGCGCGCGCACGTATTAAATCTGCATATTTTGTTGTCGGGTTGCGAGTCGGGAGGAGGAGGACGAGGAGGAGGAGGAGTGCGGTGGGCGAGTGGGCGTGGAGCGCGGCGTCCACGATTGGCAGTTTATGTAATGAGCCGCGGCGCGCAAGTCTATAAATGAGGGAGGGCACGCGCCGTGCGCTCCCACTGAAGGCGGACGAGAGTGACGCGCGGCGGGCTGTGTGGACGCTCCGTGGACGCAACTTTTTTTTTTTTTGCACCCCACCGAAACCGCGCGCACACACACTCACGAGGGGGCCGCGCGCGCACGCGCCGCTGACGTGCATGTTTGTGGAGTACGGTGCCATGTGAGGAGGGGCGACAGGAGGAGCAGGAGGAGGAGGAGACGGGGGTCGCCGCGCTTCTTGGATATTGGTCGCGTCACTTTTGGATAACGTTTTTCTGGTGGAGAGGAGTTAAGAGTGGGCATTTGGAAGGATTATCATCTCCCCCTTTTTTTTTTTTTGCTTCTACTTTTATTAAATTGCGTCTTTGGAATTGGGCTTGCATAGTGGGTTGTCACTTTGGCTGCAGAAGGATGGCAGCCTGGTTCACCTTCATCCTTGCCTTCAGCTCCATGGCACAGGTAAGAAGGAAGACCCCCCCCCCCCTCTCGCAGAAAAAAAAACACTGGATCCACTGTTCTGTGTATTTTTTGAGCGACGATCATTTATTTATTTATGTATTTATTTGGTCTTTTGTAGGTATTCACCTCAGGTGTTTTTGAGCTGCACCTCCACGACTTTAAGAACCACAGGGGTCTGCTGGCTAACGGGCTGCCGTGCAAGCCCAGCTGCAGGACTTACTTCAGGGTGTGCCTAAAAAACTACCAGGCGGTGGTCTCGCCCGGGGAATGCATCTTCGGCAGCACCCAGACGCCGGTGCTGGGCTCCTCAAACTCGTTCAGCGGTGTGCCGCCTGGTCCCATCCAAATCCCCTTCAATTTCGGGTGGCCGGTAAGAACGAATTTTTAGCAGTTGGTTTTACTTTGCTTTTGGTCGGTTTGGGGGAGCTCACCTGCTCCTCTTAATAATGCAGTGACAACATCATGCTTGGCGAAAGCTACCGAGTGTCCCAGCTTGAGACTAAATATACATGAAAGAATTTTTAAAAAGTCAATTCAAGGCTGGTAACAATCTGTCTGTTTCTCCATATAGGGATCCTTTTCGTTAATAATTGAAGCCTGGCACTCTCCTCATGGAAATCTACCTGTAGGTAAGTGCTGCGTGTCCGAGCTTCACCACAGGAGGGTGCTCTAGGTGCACACTTACTAGACCCCCCCCCCCCCCCCAACAACCCAACAGAAAGGGGATGTGATGAACTTGTACATTACACAACAATTATTTTGCAAACGATCGAACCATTAATTAGTCTTTATGGAGTCACCCTGTTGGTTGCGTTCACATTTTTCTTTCACACCTTTTCCACCTCTTTGTTATGAACTTGCGGACACCTTCTTCTTCATTCTTGTGCTCAACACAATTGAACTTCCTGCGGTTTATTTTTGGCGTGGGAACGAGCCGCGGGGCTTTCGGTGAGAATACGCGGCGACTGCCAAGAAGCCCTGACTGCGTCTTCCTGTATTTTACACCTTACTTCTGTTCCGCCCCGCTGGAAGACGGGACCGGGTTTGGGGGGGGGGGGGGGGCTGCTGGGAATGTTTTTGCCGACGGAAGAGAAAGAGGAAATTTCAAAACCTGAGTTTATCTTTCATCTGGGCTGTATAGGATGTGATAAGGGATGCAGCTTGCTACTGGGCAGATTAGTGGAGTGGAACCAGGCAACGTTAGAAAGCACAATAATTTATGATATGTTCTCAGATGGGGGAGGGGGGGGATCGTTCTACCTTTCAAGGTACAATGGCTTGTGACCCTTTCTGCAGTTGTAGCAGGAAATGTTACAAACCCAGACTGCACCCACTCTAGACATTCAAAACCAGTTTTTCTTAATTCGTAAATCTTTACCAAGGCTCACATTTTACGTGTCAAAAATCATGATATATACCGCCAAACAAAAACGCCACAGGGTAGACATACTGAAATCATTACGACGTAAGGTGGTCGTGAAGGCGCATTTACTTCATCAAATCATTCCACAAACACAACCTTAAGACAGTCCAACTCCTTCCAGAAACCAACAATCCGGACTTTCTGATCAGTTTCTTCGCCGTCCAAAGACAACTCGGCGTGGGCAGCGACTGGGCGCAGGACACGCAAACCAGCGAGCAGACGGAGCTGAGGTATTCCTACCGCTTCGTCTGCAACAAAAGTTACTACGGCGAGAGCTGCTCCAAGAAATGCACGCCCCGGGACGATCGCTTCGGACACTACACCTGCACCAGGGACGGACAGCTGTCCTGCCTGGCCGGCTGGAAGGGGGAATACTGCGAAGAACGTAAGTTCTACACAGAGGTTGGGTCGAAATAACACCGATGGGTTGTATGTGAAATATTATTATATATAATATCAACAACATTTGAAAGGAATCGGAATGGGACTGGACCCCTGCGTCTGTGGGATGTGCTCCTTTGTTTTGTTTTTTGAAGGGGTCACATTGAAAGAAAAGCATCTCTCAGGGTAATTGTGCTGACAGCTTCAAGGACCTCGTTACCAAAATCATTGCTTAGCAAAGCTCCGAATGAGACTATGGAAGTAATTCTATACCAGACTGTGTAAGTTGTTAGTTGTTGTCATTGAGTTCAGGATATTTGTGCTGAAATGCAACATTTTAAATTTACCCGAATTCAACACTGAAACACACGCTTCCCAAAGATGCAACAAGGATGCTCAACACTATTTCACCAGCAAATTTTTGCAATTTGATACTTAAGACAACCAGTCATATAAATTAAAATGGATTAAAAGTGGCTCAAAAAGGAGATCAATTCTGAAATTGGGAGCGGGAAGCAAATTTTGGCGCCCTTTCCAACTCTGCAATCAAAAGTTTGGACTCAGACATGCACGCCACCCTCACCCTCCTTTTTCACAACAACAAATGAATCAGGAATCGTTACCCTGTGCTGGATACGCCACAATGGATCAGTCCTCTTTGCCATTTGGTGGCCAAAGAGGAATTGGTGTGATCTATTCGGACGACCGCGGTGCCAAATTCCAACCATATGGGCTGACGCGTTGCAATTAGAGGCTCATCTTTCACGGCTGACTACGGGAAATATACATGTGGGTTACCTTTGTAACGCTTCACTCCCCCAACAAGTTCAAACACGCCTGACCGATTCTGAATGGCGGCCATTTACCATCGACAGGTGTGCTTTTACCTGACACTCTATTATTTACCACAATACTGTTTTGCGCGTGCCCGGTAACCTAATCCGCATAAGGGGAGGGGACGGCAGGGAGAGCAGAGGGTGGGGGCTGAGGGGGGTGCGCGCATGGTTCGGAGGCCACGCACGCGTGCCTTACACGCGCCGAGGTTAATCACGCTGCTATTATCCAGCCACGCGCCGGGGCCGCCGAGCGACGCGCGCGCTCGATAGCGGCAGCTGCAAATATGGCGGCCACAACAACAATAGTGACAGCTGTCTGCTATTGAGAGCGAGCATCTGTTGCCCGCTAAACTGGCTGCTTACCGTCGGCAGCCGCGCGATAATGTCGGAGCCCCGAGAGTCCCGCGCTGCGCAAACAAACCCCCTCAGCAGCTGGGTTGAGATCAAATGAGCGGCTAAGCGAGACACATGGACATTTTTCTGCCGCGTTATTTATAAAGACATCAAGTGCGACCGAGAACGCTATTCCATGTAGGGAGGGCCCAAAAAAAATTCCTTGTTTACATATTTTACTCATAACTTCATAATGCAAGAACGGGTGTATAATACTGATTCAATTTTTTTTTTTCGTAGCCATCTGTCTGGAAGGCTGCAGCGAGAGGAACGGCAACTGCTCCAAACCTGGCGAGTGTGTGTAAGTATTGAACCTTAAGTACGGTGCGCCCTTCAGGCCATATGATTAGGTACAAGACCCCATACCAAAAAAAAAAAAAAAAAAGCACAGTTTGAAGATGCTGCTTGTGCTTGCCTTCTTTTGCTTCCCGCTATGCTCAATCACTGAACAATTTGCATAATTTGTACATTTGATTTATTCAACTGGACTCAAAAGTTACAGCCAAAGAGTTTGGCTGTTGCCCAAAAATATCGAAACAAATCAAGTTCAGTGTCACATTCATTCTGTTTACAGTGAAGGGATTGTTCATTTCAAACGACACATTTGCGCTCCTTTTATAATCAAAAACAATCCTCAGCAAATTCCCAACTTCTCCCCTTCCCATGTGCAAGTTCCCTCCTACATCATATTTTTGCCCTCTTTTTGGCGACACAAATCCATCACTCCCCCGACCCGGAATGGGGTTAAAACCCTTCGGGATGCCCGAACAGAATCATTAAGCCGCTCTCACACATCCACTGTCACTCAGCACAGCAGGTTATAATAGACTTTATTGTCAGTTTTCTTTTTTTCGGACAAATTATTTAGTCTGTTTATCTGTCCAGATTTTCTCTCATTAAGATTAGAAAAAATTAAATTATAAAAAATCTGAATCGTCTTAGAATATGATGTGACTTTTACAGCTCATATATTGACTCCTACAGTATATTACAGTAAAAAAAAATTTACTCGCAAATTCAAGAATGGGAGAACTTGAAGAAGTATTATTGTCATCGTGAGACTGATCCTTTACATCGCCCACTACAGGTGTCGAGACGGCTGGCAGGGCACCTTCTGCGACGAGTGCAAGAAGTACCCGTCGTGTAAGCACGGCACCTGCCAGCTGCCGTGGCAGTGCAACTGCCAAGAGGGCTGGGGAGGCCTATTGTGTGACCAAGGTAAGGGCACGCGCACACACGCACACACACACACACTGGTCCACTTTCAAAGACAGTCTCATGTTGCAGCGGCTTTTCATTCGGGGCGGCTGAAGCGCATTAGTTAAATTGGGTTTCCGTCCGAGTGTCCCCTCACTCATTATACACAAGCAGAGATGGGGCGGGGGTGGGGGGGAGATAACTTTTTTTTCCCGTCGTAAATAAACACTCACCTCTCAACTCCTCGTCTTCCTCCATCCCCGCTTAGATCTGAACTTCTGCACGCATCACCACCCCTGCGTGAATGGCGCCACCTGCATGAACACGGGCCAGGGCAGCTACACGTGCACATGCATGCCGGGCTTCACGGGCGTCAACTGCGATCTGGAGATGCAGGAGTGCGACAGCAACCCCTGCCGTAATGGAGGGATATGCACCGTAAGTCATATTAAGCGTTTTTAACACTTTAAAACAATTCCTAAGTGTCTTAAAAAAACGTATTTGTGACATGTTTTGGTTATAATACCTCAAGGTTGAAAAATAAAAGCATGTTTTCCCCCCTATGCCTTGTTCAAATTAGCCTCTTTTGACGGACAAACAAAGCTAGCAACACATTTTCTAATTTGGTAAGCACTCCAGAGTCCCTTCTACTTATAAAAGCAAGTCAAAATCAATTTTCCAAAATACATGGAAATGTTTGAAAATATGGAAGGACATTCATCCCAAACAAAAGAGGCACGGAAACAAGTAAATTCAATTAGAAACCAGAAGGAAATCTTTTCCAGAAATGTCACGATAGCAAATCAAGCATTTCACACTGATACAAACCAAACAAAGAGAACAAGAAAATAAAATCACTTCCTGTATGCTGGGATAATGGTGGCCAATCAAAGAAGCCAAGCCAAAGAAATGCTGCTTTTCCCATTTTCCCTAATGAGGACAAGTGGTTTCGAATATGGATGCCTAGAATACATTGACGCAAACATTACACCTCTATCCCTAGAATCTGGACAGCGGCCACATGTGCTCGTGTCCGGAGGGCTACGAGGGCTCCCACTGCGAGCACAGCCAGCTGACGTGCCTCGATTCCCCCTGCTTCCATGGTGGCAAGTGCTGGGAGAAGGACAATGGGCGGAGCTACATGTGCGAGTGTCCCCGTGGCTACACTGGCCTCAACTGCGAGAAGAGAATGGACAAGTGCACGTCGCTTCCCTGCGCTAATGGTACGACCTTCCTCCACCCCCCCCCCCACCACCACCACCACCACCACTGATTCCTGCAACTGGAAGCGTGCGGAACAACAGGAATTGCTGGGAAGTTGGTGTCTATTGTCCTGCTCATAAACAGTCGACAGCCCTGAGCTATAGCTTGTAAATGTCACCGCAGCCCGCGGCGGTCGTTGCTGATGAAGAGAGGGGGGCGGGCAAATGTCTTGTTTTACGAAAGCCGGAATTGTTTTTTTGGGGGGGAGGTTTTGTGGGGAGAACAATCACAGTTGTACGGTCGCGTTGCTGATTGAACACAGATGTACAAGCTGTGGTCTCCTTGTGGGAATGTTTCTGGAGATCGACACTGGTTGAGCATTCACAACTCAATTTGAATGCACCTTGAAGGCCTGTTATTTCCTCCCGACGTTTTGGGGTTGGTTGGGGAAATCGCTTCCTTTCTGCCGATTCTGGTGTGGCCCGCGACAAAAATGAGTTTGACACCCCTGCGAGTTGAACAAAGACTTTCCATCAGAGTGGGACCCGGAAACGGGTGGCTAAGTACACTACTGCACCTTTAGGAGTCATGCGCTGGTATCTATAAAAGGTACAACTTGTTAACCAACCATTTGCTCTTGTAAAATGTACAACGATTTACCTTGGAATCCGATCTATGTTGAGCAGTGGTTCCCAACCATATTTCACATCGTATGATTTTTTTCGGGACACTTCAGGAGTAAAACTTCTTCCTGTTTTTTGTAGGTGGTCAGTGCATGATCCACAGTGGCATTCGGGTGTGCAGCTGCCGCGCAGGATTTACGGGTCAGCGTTGTGAAATCAACATCAACGAGTGCGCCGGGAACCCATGCGTCAACGGTGGTACCTGCCTTGACCGGATCAATGACTACACCTGCGCATGCCCCCTGGGGTACAGTGGACGCAACTGCGACAGGGTCCAGGACGAGTGTCCCCTCCATCCCTGCCTCAACGGCGGCATCTGTACCAGCAAGACGCCGGCAACTTGCGTCTGCCCGCCTGGCTTCACCGGGCCCAGCTGCCAGTTCTTTGCCGCCGTGACTTCACAAGTGGAGGAGATTCAAGATGGCTTCCAGTGGGCGGCCGTCTCTCTAGCCGTGGGGCTAGTGGCACTTTTGGTGCTGCTGTGCATGGTGGGTTTGGCCCTGAGGCACATCCACCGGCAGGCTCGAAGGCAGCGAGAGGACACCGAGACTATGAACAATGTGTCCAGCGCTCAGCGGGATAACCTGATATCGTCGTCGCAACTGAAAAACACCAACGAGAAAGTCAGCCTGGAGGTGGACTGCGACTCGGAGAAGTCGAACTTTATCCATAAAAACTATCACTTGGACCCTTACAGCTCGAAAAAAAAGGAATTTAAGGACGAGAAGTCGCAAGAAGACAAAAGTCTTATTTACGACAAATGTTTAGAAGACAAGAGACCCTTGAGTAGAGTGTGCAGGTAAGTCTATTGAACAGTGAAGATCTACTCACGAGTTGTACCAGTAACACAGAAACAAGTATTTTCAGGAATTTATTGTAAAAGCCGCCGTGTTTGTGTCCACAGTGAAAAGCCAGAGTGTAGAATATCCACGATATCTTCATCCACAGACACTATGTACCAGTCAGTATTCGTCATAGCCGACGCAAGGAGGGAATGCATCATAGCAACCGAGGTAAGTTGCGCCACTCTCATGCTAGTTCTGAGTCGAACGTGTCGGAGCAAAAAGGGTGTCAACTGGTGTTAGAGATGACAGAAATTGTTTGGAAACACAGTTCTGACAGTTCTGATAGAAGAAGACTTAAAACAAAATCTGTCTTGTTATCCGGTACGGAATAAATTGCGACATTTGCATGCACGCTAAACCCGCGGAGGGTGCCGCAGTTCACAGTAAAATAAATACGAGGAGCTATTTTATCTTGGAGGGTCAATTGGAAGACTGTTCACATCTTTTCCATCAAGAAAAGCCTGCAGTGCCCTTTTCCTGAAGACATTTTGTCATCTTATTCCGATAAGATTGACTTGCTAGCATTCATGCTAATCCCTTTAGGGTGGTGGTGTTTACACGTAGAACACAGTAAAATAAAGGAAGAAGTTGTTGCATACTTTTGAAGGAGCTGGAAGACTGGGAACACACAAAAAAAAAAGTTTGGCGGTGCTCCTTTCTTTTCTGGATGTCGTTTTGTTGTGCCGGGCCGATAAAAATGCCACTATAGCATCTGCTCTAAACCCTTTGAGGGGATTGTTGTTTACGTGTAACTGTAAAAAAATAAAAAAATACACAATTAGTAAGGCAGCATACTGTAGTAAAGTTGGTTGGACGATTGCCAACATCCCTTCCCATCATCTGAAGCCCGCGATGTTGTTTTTTTTCCCCCGATTGTCATCTTGTCCCGATTAAATAAATACATAAATAAATCCATGCCAGCATTCACGCTAATCCTCCGAGAGTGTTGTTTTGAATGTGAAGATGAAAGAAACCAGTGTATCTTTGTTTACTCAATGATCATTAACGTCAGATCAATCAAAAAAAATAAAATAAAAGCAATGCTGTCCTTTTCCCAATAACATTGTGTTGCCATGTTCTCATAAACTAGATTACAACTTCCAGCCGTCTCATAAGGATAACTGAGGAGAAAATGGAAAACAAAAGTGACCTTCTTTTGTAGAAAGAGTTAATGAGGAGCTTGTCTGATCAAGGCCAATCATTGTCAAGATAAAATACTGATTTGCCAAATACTTAACGAGCGGCATTATAATAAATTTCTCAGAGTCATACACAAATCTTAATGACAAAAATCAGGCAAATCAAAGCGTCGGGTATCAACAAAGGCACTGAAACACAATTAGGACTGTTCCGTCCTGACAGAGGTCTGCATTCCGCCATATGACTCGACTTAAGGATCTTGGACACTTTATATCTTAATAGAAAACATGACATTGGAATTAATTGTGTTCCAGAGTCTTAACTCAAGTCGACCGCAAATAAAAAGCAAAACCAGTTATGAATGGCGGGCTCTGAATTTTTGCAGACTCCACCCAGGGTTGGACCAGTTGGGTCCCAGGAGTGCTTTGTGGACTCATTTCCAGACCATAAATAAGATGCACTTCATCCCCCCCCCCTCTCTTTTTTATCCTTATCTGCTTGGTCATGCTTTAAATGGATATGCCAAAACACTTTTTCAATGCAATGATGGAGCTGAACTTCATGGTCAAGTTTATCACAAATCAACTGAGCATCTATAAAAGGCTACGTTTGATCTTACGCTAACCACCTCTTCTCCTTTTGTCCAACTGCAGGTCTAAAACAAGTGACGCAAGAGAGACACAGAAACACAATCAAGCAGGAATCGGAACATTCTGGATTGTTTACAAAAGGCGAGAAGAGACTTGGAGGTCGTGTTTGTTTGGTTTTTTCAACGTGTCAGCCGCTGCTCTCTGGAAAACTTGAGGACACGGTGGAGGAACATTTTAACTTATCTCTTGGGAGGGTGAAAAGGAGGCGAAGGTGGATCGCCTCCCGGCCACTCCATTTCTGGCCTTTTGTGATAATCACCATCACCACGATGACTTACAGCCAACCAATCAGTGAAAGTTGCCTGAGATTTTTTATTTTTTTTAGCCCCGCCCTTGCAGAAAACCCTCACTCCTGTCAGTCACTCTTGCCACCTTCGCCTTCTATGCAAAAAACGAAAAAAACGACACAAAAACTCAGGGTCAACAACCACAATCCAACGTCACCAACGCAGACTAAGGAATGTCTGAACGTCTTCAATTTGGAGATTTACATGCAGCCCGAGTTCACTAGAAGCCTTAAAAACCGGGGATGTTAGGGGGGTGGGTTGGGGGGTGAAAATGCTACATTTGTGCCCTTGTCTCCTCTTGGATTGTTTGCACTACAAAAGATGACAAATGAAGAAGATACTTTTCAATCAGCAAAGACTGACAGCAGTCAAACGTACGCATAGAAGGCGTTTCTATGCAACCTGAACGAGACAACCACAAAAAAACTCTCACGCCACCACTGCCTGCCTGCCGATGACACAGTTCAAAACTACAGAACCACTAATGTAATTGTTTTTTTAAGTGATTTCCAGAGTTTAATTTAAATACGACACATTGTTCTTTATGTTTTATAATATTATTTTGTATATAATGCATATTTATAAGGACCAAACTTCTGAGGAATAAACTTTGTGGGCAAAAAGCGTTTGAAGATATTTCCAAGGTGTTTAATGCTCACATGTGCTTTGTGTTTATTGCTTTTCCATGGAGGATCAATTTTAATGACGGCCAGAATTCGGAATAAACGCGACTTGGCTTGTGGATATGAAATCCAGCTGCGCATCAGATAACAGACTCGGATTTTGGGGGATATGGATGGGAGACACGAAGCAAAGACCCCCACCCTTCATCCTTCCTCATTTCCTGCCCGCCTGCCGCGTCACGACTTTGACTAATTCCTGGAAACGCCTTTGGCTCTCGTCCCGCCCTGCGTTCTCTCCGCGGACCCTCAAATTAGCTTGAAATTCAAATCCGTTTCCATGGCAACAGAGCCCCCTCGAGCTGGAAACGGTGAAACAAAGCCCTACCCCACCTCCCGTGATGCTCTCACGCACGCGTCGCCCTGAAAACAGATGCTGCAAAGAGGACGTGTATGCGTGGGGATTTAAAAAAAAAAAAAAACAGCAGCATATGCCAGCTCTCAAGCACCCATTAAAATAACACACGCTTATGAATGCACACTCCCCAACTGGCGGCCTCGCCCTCCGGGGCTCAAAGTGATATTTTACTACCCGCTTCTGTACCATCCACTCAGGGGGGCAAACAAAGCCGGGTGGAGGGGGGCCTGGCAATGGGGGGGGGGGGGGGGGGGGGGGTCTTCCCTCACCAAAGCGGAAGGGGCAAAAGGGCGGGCTTTACACCAGATGGGAGGCAGTGCATGTGCCATAAATCCTCGGAAATAACAAAAACATCTCTGTTTTGTGTACGCTAACCTTTGAGGAATAGATTGAGGACCCTGACATGAATCGAGGGCATGCATTTCACGATCCACTTCAGCCAATAAGATTGTGGTTGAGAATATGCTGCACTCCTACGTGGGTGCGGCTAATCCTATCGTTCACAATTAAAAACCTGCCCCAAATCAGCAGAGTACTCTGAAACGAAAAGCAATCGAACAAAAACAGGAAGCAAGTGTACCAAAATAAAACCAGTAACGCTACACATGGCTTAACAGCGTGATTCTGAAACACCCCCAACAAAAGTACTTGGTATCAACTACTACTTTTCACATTCATCTCATTTTTGGGTAATAAATGACACATTAAAAGAAAAAATATGCTTTGATGTCCATTGCGCTGAGAGCTCAGGAGATTTGCTGATGGCGGCTCAACATCAGGTTTTCACAAAAATCTCGAGGTTCCACAGCAGTGCACATTGACACACGCACCTTTCACAAAGTCACCGTCACGCACAACACCGCCAGGCATTTTCATTGTGTTATAATCACAGCATCCTGTTTGTGACTTGCTGACATCAGTTCCTGTTTCCTCTTTGATTAAAATGAAAAAAATAAATAAAATAAATATGCAGAGCATGCCGGCAGAGGCCGACTGATTTTCTCACGCACACCTTTTTTTTTTTTTTTTCCCCAGGAAGCGACAGTGCAAACAGGCCGACTAATCAACTCCTGTTGTGAGGATAATGTTTTAAAAAGTGGGGAAGCCGACATTGTGGATGAAGCAGAAGTCTCATCAAGTATCACTTTTGTGTTAGTAATTAGCCCAGACACTTTTTGATCATGTCTGATATAATGCTGATTTGGAATCAATTACACTTTTCTACAATTGGGCCACAACGAATGATCTTTCTCAGAACGTCATTATCTTTAGAAATGCCAAATTGTGATCATGGTGTCCATCCCAGTCGACTTGTCAGAATCGCTGCCTCCGGCACATCTCGAAACATTCACGCTGCCACCAAGTGGGATTCGAACTCACTCTGCCTGCACCCAAGTCATGCAAATGTGCCACCGCATCAGTTACATACAGTGGGGACCGGAGCGGTAAATTGTAAATGTTCAACATTTACAATATAAATACTTGGATATACCGTGCTTTAGTGCCCTTTCAAAATGCGACGGTGGATGTTTTCCACTGCATCAGACGCTGACATATAAGGGAATGTCTCGTGCGTTCCAGAAAAAACGCAGCCTTTTCAGTTTTGTGACTGACGTCTTGTTTTTCCAGTTAGGACGCACACTTTCGACGGATGGCTCAGGAGTACATTCGGTCTAAATATGCTTTAATTGCAGTGGTTAAATGACAGGCCATGCTGTGGTGGATATTTTGTAGAGTTCAAGGGCCCAAAAAAGCTGGCCCTTTACCGTTTGCGTAGTGATTTGGCCAACTGATGCACACTGTTGGGAGTAGTGAGGCAAAATAATGCACATGTTTAGGAGTGACATGTAGGGGGTTAGGTCGTAAACAACAAAGACAGCAGTAGTTTGGAGGCAAATATTTGATTGCCGACGCCTCTGAGCCAGACTGAGCCTGTCACTGCAGCGAAATGATGGCGAGTTAGCCGATATACTGTATAAGGTGTACAACATTTTAAACATGGCCCAAGTTTAGTTATCTGGGGCTCACTTTTGTGTAACACTGTCAGAAAGGTATTCATTTAACAATATGTTCATGATTGTGTGTTGTACAATTGCATTGCATCATCCCCAAGACTGTTAAATTCATACCTCCATGTCAATAAACCCTCATCTTTCTCAATATTGTCAAAGACAGCTTTTGCTTTGATGCTTCAATGAAAAAAAAACGGATTACTTATAAACTGTCCAGTCCATGAATATGTCATCTCTGGCTGGTTCAAGTAAACAAACATCAAGAAAAAGGCCCATGAGTGACTACAAATTGGACGCTGAAAATAAAAATGAAAGGACGACATTGCATTAAATATGTTAACATTGATGAAAAGGTCGCTGCTATGCAGTATGTTTTAAAAATAATCAGAAGGTCGTGTAGGATTTAACTGCAAATCTGATGCAATGTTTCGGGGTGTTGCTTGCAGTCAATGCTCTGAAACCCTGAGAAAATGTTGCGTCAGCCGCACTGTACAAGTGGCAGCGCAGTAAGCCAATCGCACTCTGAATTTGGTTGAATGACAGGCCCATTGATCAATAACATTAAGCAAGAGGGCGTCACTTTCACGAATCACTTCAGCCAATAAGATATCTAATTTTGATCATAGGACCGTCCAATCTCAGTGCTTTAAATCTGATTGGGTGGACTTCAAACGCAGATATGGTTACTGTAATGCGTATTGGTTTAAATGAAAACCTGCCTCCCACCAACCCTTGCTAAAGCGTATATATAAGCGAGTGCTGCGCCGTTATTCCGTTGAGCAAAGGAGATTGACAGAAGGTACCGCTGAGAGAAAGCCGGAAAAATATTTTTTTTATATAACGTCTTATTACATTTTGTATTATTGTATAGGCGTGTATTATGATTTTTTAAGCCTGTTGAGCAGCCGGCTGAATCCGCCTGTCTTTCTTTTTCGTCTCGTCGTTAGGCCCCGAGCGGCTACCGCCACCATGACTTTTTAAAGGGCACTATGCGGCAAGAGTAACTGCAAATGGCGATGCATCGGCAAAAACCCTCGCGCAACCGCGTCCTCGCAACTGCCAAGCAGTTGGGCTCCAATACCGCTCGCGGTATACCATCGAGCCAACCGGTACCGCTGCTGCTGGACCGGAGGAAGCTAACGTTCGTAGCCAGCTAGTTTAGCGCTAGCCCCGAACGATTACATCCATCGTCTTCTTCGTAAACATTGTGCGTAACAAACAACATGAAGCCTCAAGACATCCTGGTCCCAAAGAGCAGTAGCAGCCTATGGATATTCGGCTACGGCTCGCTGGTGTGGAAGCCCGACTTCAAGTACAAGCAGAGCAAAGTGGGCTACATTCGAGGCTACAAGAGACGTTTCTGGCACGGGGACAACTTTCACCGCGGTAACGATGAGTTGGTAAGTTTATATTTGTCATTTTTTTATTTTACTTTTTTGGGAGAGGTGAACCACCGCAAGGGGTGTTGTCTCATGAAAGCCTCCTTTTCTCACTACAGCCCGGAAGAGTGGTGACGTTGATTCCAGAGGATGACGTAAGTAGCCCCACTTCCGCATACTTAGCATATATGGTCCTGCCAGACGTTTCGGTACAGAAGATGCCTTCAGTTACCAACATCAGACGCATTAACTGGCTTTGTTCCGCAGTACTTGACTTTACGATGCAAATTAGTTACCTCATGCTTTATAACACCCAACGCCAGAAAAATTTGCGCGAGTTAATAGTGCCAGTATTTCACCGGGTTGTCTTCACATTCTAGGCGAGCACATGGGGCGTGGCCTTCGAGGTGAGGGGCGACCAGGTGGAGCTGGCCCTCGACTACCTGAACATGCGCGAGGCAGTGTGTGGCGGCTACATCACTGAGATGGTGGCCTTCCATCCAAAGGAAGGCGGTCCATCAGTATTGGCGCTGTTGTACATCGCCACCGCCGACAACCCTTTGTACCTGGGGCCCGCCGCGCCAGAGGAGATTGGTGCACGCATCGCTGTGTGTGAAGGCCGCACGGGTCACAACCTGGAGTACCTGCTGCGACTGGCCGCCTTCATGCGGACCAGATGCCCGCACGTGGACGACCAGCACCTGTTTGCCGTGGAGGCAGCAGCGCTGGCCGTGGTCTCCTACTTGTTGGAGGCCCAATAGTTTAAATGCACGCCGAGGCTTGTCTATTAGTCTGTTTCATCGAGTAACACTAAGCATTAACATAACTGTACTGTAATACTGAACCTTTTTCTGTTGTTTTTTTATTTTCTGCACAGTTCTGTCCATCCGTGCAAGGTTATGCACACACATGAATACAAAAGGTGATATTCATCAGCATGAGAATAAAAATATTGAAAGACTAAGTTTTGTGTTTTTTCTTTTTACATACATATAAAATGGGGTTATATACACAGTAGAGGGACAGGAATGTCAAAATTGATGGGAAATTCTTTCAACCTCAACCATTAGTATTTTATGTGCACAAATAAACATTTTTGCCCACAAATTAGTATTTTGTAGATATATTCTGACTATTCATCACTCAACCTTAAGTTTTCAGAACACAGATGTGTTGGCAGGGAGATACCCTGCCAACACATCTACAATCTCCATGTGTTGCCTGACAAATCTGTTCTCTCATTCCGATTCCAAACTGGTGCAAGGAAATGGAGAAATGAGACTTTCATGCTCCCACCTGTTAGTAAATGCAGAAGTTAGACTTTGTTGCTCCTCCCAGCCAAACTTTGCACCGTTTTTTTTTTAAACATCTGCCATCAAATTAAACTATTCAAACAAAAACCACCGGTGGTACAAAACAAGGCATCAAACACGGCAGCCTTCGGCAAGTCCAGAGGTGTGCGACATCATGGGAAAACTCTTTACCTTTTCTAAGTAATAAAAGATGTTTCTCCAATTGTAAACATTACATTTGTATTAGTAAAGTCATAGTTAAATGGACCGGTGACTAACTGAATAACTTCACTATATACTTTCACAATTTCATTTCAGGGGTAGATTTGCGTTATGGGTTCAGCTGAAGATGAAGGCTAGCATCATTAGGCTATAGTTTACACAAAAAGGCTTCAGCCTTTATTTTAGGCACAAAAATTAATTGTATTTTTGCTCCTTTTGAGAGTTTCACACAAAACTTTGGTACAAACGTTGCTAGTGGTTTGCAGCACAACACCTTTGCAGTTAATTTGGTAAGGTGACTTGTTTAAATATTTCTTATAATGCGTTCCATTATATCTCTTTCCAACCACATTCTCAGAAAGGTGGTTGTGTCCCCTAACTGTCATACAGTGTACTAAGCATTCTTTATTATAAGTATGAGCATATATTTATTAAGAGCATGAGCATTCTTCATTGCAAGCATAATCAATTCATCATTATTAATATGCAAATGTATAACTAATTAACCTAAAATACATCATTATTCCTTCAATTTATCACCTGTTTGTAGTGAGCAGGCTCCATGAAAGTCCCCATTGCGGTTGTCTGGCAGTTTCCTTTGGAAATAAAAATATGTCCGAAATAATTCGTTAACGGTAGCATGCGAACTCGATGGTAGAACACACAAACACACGCACACACAAACACTAATGTTACTAAAACCCCTTCTGTTTGTATCTAAACGCATTGGGAGGGGGGGGGGCGAAGAAATGTGATAAATGCCATACAACGAACTGTTTCGAGCATTTCATACATTCGTTGGACTTCTTACCTGTGTAAGCTTAATTAAGAACCGGTGAGAAGCAAGCGACTTGACGGTGCAAAACGCGAGTTTGAAGACAGCTGAGGATTGTGGGAAATGAAGTCCGACATTTTGTTGAGTGAATAAAAAAAAAATTAATCGCCCATACTTGTATTATTTTTGTCTTTCCCCCTAATGGTTTTGTAATTGTAATATATATTTTATACTTTTATTTTATTCTTTTACATGTGATCATTTTTACAAAACTGGATCAAATCAAAGTAATTGTATTGTACTTTTCCCCCCAAAGGACCACGGACATTATTATAATCTCATCAACTACAACCCCATCCTGTGGTAATTGAGAAAATAACATGTTAAAGTCTCACAAAACTGCATATTTCTACACACATTCCCAATGTTTCCATGACTCTAATGGCATGAATAGGTTTGTAGTATTATCTCGATTCCAAATCAGCATTATATCAGACATGATAAAACAAATGACGGATTTAGCACTCTTTATTTCCACATGATTCTTCCTGTTAGTAAAATGACAGATCCATTTGTTCATAATATACACGTGACTTATAAAAATAGACAGGAGGGCATAGGTGGAAGCCAAAGACGACGGCGCCCTCATCATTATGTACACACATGTATTTGTGTTTATATATGATACAAGGGAACATCTACTTGTCGTCACATTTTCAACACAAGCCTACTATGGGCACTCACACAACACCAAAATAGACCCATGTTCGTCAAGCGCAGGAGCTGCCCCCCGCCCCCAAAAATATAGATACAGCAGATATATAGTGACTTCGATACAATGTACATAAATTTTACAAGTGAATGTCCTATTCACAGTTACAGCAAATTGGCTACTCTAAACTGAAATAACTTAATTCTTAGACCACAAACTCTTTTGCGTTGAAATAATTAATTTTCCATTAGCAGCATTTGTCATTTGAAACTCATTTTGGAACATTTTTACAGGACACAATGAACAGGAAAAGTGATGGAAATCCTGCTGGCTTGAGTGTCCGAATGTGAAGACCTGCCACGCTTGTCTTCAGGGATTAAAAAAATAGGATATTTTTCAGTAAAAAAGCTGCAAACATTTGGAGTCAGTAGTGAAGTGGAGGGTGGTCCGCGAAATTGTTAAATAACCTAGTGGATTTGGGTTGTTGATGTACAAGGAGCGCGTCGCTCAGTTCAGTGGACAGCCCTTGGAAGTCTGGGGAGAAGTCTGGGGAGAAGTACTTGACCACATTAAAATTAAACTTGGAAGGTGATTTGTGACAATAAACAGTTGTCTTGAAATTAATACTGTACTGTTTATTGGTTTAGGCACCATTGTAGATGGGGGTGAGGGGGTGGGTGGCATTTCAAAGATCACAGTGAGATTAGGTCAATCGTGTGGTCTAATGGAAGCGCACATCACTGGGGTCCTTTGCTCTTCCTGACAAGCTGGTGGTGTCTGTGAACCAGCTGCTTGCCGGGGCTTGGAGCGGCAGCTGTGCCGACGCCCTTGGCCTGCGGAGGTGAGCTTCTGGCGGGGTTAAAGGCGGGGCCGGGGCGACCGACGGAAGGCAGTGGGTTCGAAACAGCCAGGCCCGCTGGAAGAGGAGTGAAACATGAGAGTGCTTCAACCACACATTTGTAGACATTTTTATTTTTTAAATTCCATCACACCAACCTTTGGAAACACTGTAGCCGTAAGCGGCGTACGCCGCCGCCGAGGCGGCTGCCGCGCCTGCCATGGCTCCCGCCATCGCTGCCGCGCTGCCTGCTATTGACTTGCGTCCGCGGCCTTTACCTCCGGACTTGGGCCCACCACCAGATCCTTTAGGCCGCCCTCGACTCCGGCCCGACCTCCCTCTGCCCGGACTGACGGTATCTGAGGTCAAAATACCTGAACAGGAGAACAAAATGTACAATCATGAATCCTTAATATCCCGTATATTAATAGCTGTACTGTAATGTAATTTCTTTTTGTCTAATGTTTGGTATTTTTGGTCTATTAAAAATATTTATTTAATTCTCATCTACTATTTTTAGGTTTTTTTAACAATATAAAACATCTTTATATCACACTTTCACAGCAGCTGCAGGAGTAACAAAGCGCTTTCCAGAACTTCACATAAAATAACAATAAAACAACAGAACACGTAACATAAAACATCAACAATGATCTTAGTAGTGTTGTAGTTTTTGTCTAGTATCTTTAGATCCAGGAATTTTTTGGGTGTTGAATAATTTTAGATTTTTTTTCACCCTCAGATATATTTGAAATTCTTCTAAAATTTGAATATTTTTCACCTAATGTACCTGTATCTATTTTCAATTGCTCTTTTGTATAATATTTTTCCCATATTTTTCTATATTTTTTTTTTGCCTAATATCTGGGGATTTCCTTCTCTATTTCTTAAATATAGGCTTCATACATATTTTCATCAAATATTTTTTCTTCCAAATAGTTCTATTCTCTGTCAAATATTTCCTCTAATTTTTGTACTTTCCACAATATTTTTTTATATTTATGTCAAAATATTTTTATTTTTAATTACGTGGTATTTTACGGTTCACAAATTTATTCCGTTCCATTATTTCAATCAGGAATGGACTATAACACAGCATTGTACACCAACACATAAAAGGGAACAAAAAAAAAGGAACTTTTCCCATATTTTGCCCATTGTCAGGCGCTATTGTTTGTGAAATACTCCAGTGGAATCTCCCCGTCACTGGTCTACAAATTCTATTTGCAAATGTTCAGCGCACTAAACCAAAAAAGGGACAGCCCACTTTACACTTTCGGGATGGCTTATAACAATGAAGGACTAGGGGGCGGAGCTTGGCAGCGGTGACTACTTGGGGCTTGTTTTTTAAAAATTGAACGGCATACCGCGAGGCGCACTTCAACAGAAGTGTGGATAATATTGTATTTAAAAGAACATAATATAGCAGGGGCACGGATGATGAACCGTGGTTGAGCACGGGAGCACTGTACCGTTCATGTTGTCCGAGACGGACCCAGATATTGAGGCGGGGGAGTTGGTGGCTCGTGACTGCGGCGCCGAAGTCACCGGCTCGTCCACGATGACCAGCATGTCGTTGCTGCTCTCGTCCGCCTCGGCGTCCGGCGGCAGCGAGCCGGGCTGGAGCTCGCTGCTCAGCGAGATCTGGTGGCCGAAAGGAGCACACGGAGACAAGCACACAGGCTGGGGGTCAGGATGCATACGTAGGGTTCAGGGGATAGGGCCCGGTACCAGGAAAGTTAAGAAAGGGAATTGACCCGTTGAGGGGTTGGTATCGGGAGCAAACGGGATAACATCAAGAGGATGGGAAGAGGAAATGAGAAGCAGAATTTGTAAGGACAAAATGAAGAATGAGACACGACGTAAATTGTTGGATGTGAGACGTGACCTCACAAATCCCCTTGGGCCTCACCTCGCTAAAGGGGCTGGGCATGGCCGAGTCCATCTCCACGCTGATGTAGGAGTCGTCGCCATCCGCCGACAAGTTGGAGTTGTCGGCCGAGGGCACGTGCAAGATGACCACATTGGCCTCCTTCCTCCTCTTAATCTCAGATTCCTCAGTCTTCTTCTGTCACACACACAAAAAAAAAGCGTCCAGCCTCTACAATCTCATGAGATTCCATCAAAATTCAAAGCGCCAGGTTATGATGAATGGAGCCGAATTTTCCAAAAGGAGCTAACTCAGCTTTTCCAACGCGCATATGGATATCAACTACTGTCCAGATTGTGTGGACATCGGATATGCGATTCCATGGAGGAGGACGGCTAATGACTCCCTGACCTCACAGGTCACTTCGCCGGGTGTCAAAATCACTTGTACACCATCAAGCGCAACATTGTCACAGACCGTCGTGAACCCCCAGAGCCTGAGTAATTGGAATTCAACCACCATTTTTTGATGAAAAATGTCCCACAAGGTAACACAAAACTAGTTTCCAATTTGGAATATTTCCAAAATTCCCCACCTTAACTTCCCATGGAAATTTACTGGAAATTTTCCAACCCTTTTAAACCCTGGCGGTCTTACCTTCTCAGCATACTTCTCCCTCTTCCTCTTGCGCTCCTTGACCTTGCTGCTCTCCTCTTGCTGCCGCTTCTCTTCCTGTCTCTGGCGCACTACACACACAGAAATGGGAATCTCCAAATACATTTAGAAATTTTTGCATGTCTTAATTAGAGATTGAGAAAAAAAAAACCCTCACGTTTCTTTTCTAGCTCGTCATCATCCAGCAACAGGCTGACCACCTCCTTGGGCTTGAGTGTGTCCGGTTTGAAGTTGCCTCCGGATATCACCACCCTTTGGATCTAACCACAGAGACGCTGTGAGAATGATTTCAACTTCACCGGCGTGTGATTGACATCTTAATCACGGACCTCGCTCTTCTCTTTGGCCCGCTGCAGAATACGCTCCTCGATGCTCCCCTGGCAGATGAGTCGATAGACGGTCACCTGCTTGGTCTGACCCAGCCGGTGGGCCCGGTCCATGGCCTGCTGGTCTACGGTGGGGTTCCAGTCGCTGTCGTAGAAGATGACCTGGAACAGAATGACGACGATGAGGTGGAGAAAGATGGCTTGATCGACAGATGTACCGAGTTTGCTGTCGCTTGAGATGTACTGTGAAGGTTTGATCACGTAAGTCACATAAAATGATGTCGCGGACCGGATCTGGGCCCCCAGGCCGTGAGTTGGACACCTGCACTGTACAGTATTTGATCACTTTTATGCTAGTGTAGTGTAGTAATGTAAATGTGACTTACAGTGTCCGCTGCGGTCAGGTTAATGCCGAGCCCGCCGGCTCTGGTGCTGAGCAGGAATACAAAGATGTCCGTCCTAACAGGAGATCGTGAGACGGAGGGGAGGAGACAGTCGAAATTGCGTTGAGCTGATGCAAACACGTCACACAATGGGAGGCTTTTTGGATTGAAGTGAGAGGCACTAGTCTGGAACAAATATCCACCCACCGACTCTGGAAGTCCGCCACCATGTCTCTACGCTCGGAGATCTTTGAGGATCCGTCCAGTCGCATGTAGGTGTGCTTGCGGTAAACCATGTACTCCTGGGAAGGACAATGGAGGAGCAAATGGTCGAGAAAACAAGAAGAAATTTAACTGTAAGGGCACACATTGTTTTAAAAAAAATAATAATAATAAAAAATAAGAACTCGCCAACTCGCATGATTGAATAACTAAAGGTCATCTTTTACCAAAAACCTTGAAACAAATTTTTAGGAATTCATGTTTAGTGGTCCTCCATAGTGGATATTTTGATGCTGTTTCAAGCCACACTGAAGTCAACATCCTATCCGCACAGAGGTCTGCCAAGCTGTTGGAGAGGAGGGTGGGATGGGGGCTAAAGAGCAAAGGGGTCAACGCAAATAGCAGTGATGAGGTGACATGTTGATCTGCCTTTTTCAGCGCTACCCCATACCCCCCTCGAACCTCTGACCTCCCCACTGTGAAACATGACGGTCAGCGTCGCATCAAAACCTTTCGAGTCATTACTGATGATAGCCAGGATTTTACACGACGTAAGCCCCCCTCTCCCCTTGCTCCCTCTCGAAACCAAAGTCATGACAAGGCCAGCGCTCATCTCTCTGGCTGCCATCCCAACTGGCCCATCTGTTCCGAGTGAAGGCTACATTAGCGCTCACCAAAACGCCGCCTTTGGATTTGCATCTTCATTTCTGATGTCGGTAGCAATCTTAAGAATCACAGAGAGCGAGGTCGGGTGAGTAAGGAACTAAACTCTGCAGAATCTCTTTGTAGACTTCTTTTTTTTGGGATGGCAGGGGTTTCTTGCACTCCTGGGGGTCAAGATCAGGGGATGTCGTTAATATTTGCCAACAGTGGGCATGTGAAAGCACTTTGAGGCTTTTCTGTGCTTAAGGGCTATAGAAATAAATTTAACTTGACTTCTTGGTTAATCGTGGCCGCGACTGAGGGCCAAACTCAAAGTTTGTAATTTGGGATGAACGCTTTTGTGTCCTGGAACTTTTCCGACGCAGCTCGGCTCTACTCCAAAATTGTTACATTTGATGTTATTTGTTGAAACACAACCGTTCAAATTTAACGCTTCATTCCAGCGCCGATATCTCAACATTTGCAAGAATTTCAAGCACCCGTGAGAAATAGCCTCGCGGCGCTTTGGGCAGCAATGTTTTTCTTCTCCGGGCCACCCAGGTCTCCATGATCCATCACCTCGGCGACACCGCGTCAATGGGAGTGAACAGCCGACCGGCGACAAAAACAACGATGCTAATGACAGAGATTGGCATCGAGCGCTCCTTCGCTCATCAACTCCATCTGCGACGGGCCCCAGAAGCCGGCCGGGGTGGCTCCAATGCATCATTTGGGGCGGGAGGGCTCTTTAACCCATTAGCCGAGAGGATGCTGTCACCGCCATCCATTACTGTATGAGGTCACTGGCAAATGAGCGTTTTCTCAACGCAGTTTTTTTTTCCTGCGTCCCTGCTATGCGAGGCGCTCCCAGTATATATTTTTTTCCAGCCCAAAGTGCTGAGACCATCTCAGTGTACAGTATATACGTCTGTTCTTCTTATATTGTCCCCAGGTGGCCAAGACGAGTACGGCAGCAGGAGCAGCACAATTGCCATTGAATTGATGCAAAGTGTGACAAAAACTGCTCACACATATTGAACATTGTGTCATTACTGTATGTTGAACAATAGATGTACAATGTTATAGAGTGGAATCTGTTGTTGGGTTTTTTGTTTTTTTAAAATAATTGCCTGTACTGTATTAACCATCTGAGGGCCAGCGATCACTACAGTGGACAGCTGATCATGTTATCAGGTTACAGGGTGCATGAAAGGGTTTATAAAAGCTGATAAAGGACCTTTATAAGGACCTTGATAAAAGTCTGTGGCATCTGTCCGCAATAGGGTCGATATTCACTCAAGAGAAAAAACATTGTCGATCGTTCTATTTCATCTCATCCCTCTCTCTTTTTGTCTTAGATTCAACCCCCCCAGGGGCTCTTGCCACTCCTGTCTCGCCCACTCCGCCACTCCTCCCCACCCCCCTCACCCATCTGGCTTCTCCCATGTCCCCTCCAGATGAGACCCTGCTCGTTAACCCGGACCTGTTAATTACACACCTAATGAGTGCGCTAACGAGGGACCGGCAGGCTGATTAGAGGGCAGTGGGAGGGTGGGGGGACTTCTTAAAACAACAGGCTTAGATGCACCTGACAGTCACGTTTTTTATGGGCATTTGTCTGCAATGAATAACGCATGAATCTTAATGACAACATTTAGGTGGGGCATATCGATGAATCCTAACTAGGATTGTTCAACCTCAATGGATGCTTCACTGCACAAAGGGTGAGATTTTGGGTGAGTTCTTGTGAATGGGTGAAGTTTAAGAAAGGATTGATTGAGCAGTGTGTGGCGCGTGTGCGCCTTGCTACCTCGAGCAGGTCGATCATGCGGGTCATCTGGGAATAGATGAGGACTCTGTGTCCCTGGATCTTTAGTCGACTCAGCAGGATATCCAGGATGTGAAGCTTGCCACTTTCCGTGATGAGGCTCTCCTTATCTGCGGGGAAAAGAGACACAGATGATTTAACTTTTTTTTTAACCAGGCATTTTCTTAATTTTTTTTCTAATACTCTGATATATTTGACCATTTTTTTTCTCTATTAGATTTTTTGGAAAAATATTGTTGTCATAACATTCTGTAGTTCTTTCTAACATATCTGTATTTTCCCCCAAAAAAATTCACATTGTATTTTTCATGTCTTTTTTTTTTGCCCCATCATGAACATACATAAATATGAAACATTCAAATCAAAAATAAATGTATGGGCTGAATTGAGCGGGCCTTCTTTCTAGCGCGCCCTTCGTAACTAAAAAAAAACAACAACCAAGGAGCCCTTGTATACATTTAAGTAAGTCTGCCCTCTACTCAAAGAAAAGCGTCTTCATTCGTAGGTCATCCACAATCCTGCCAATCAATGCAAGTCCTCAATAAGCCATCTTCTCACGGATAAAGGCCCCTTTCACCAGAGCAGATCAGCTCGGTGAGGTTCAATCCTCTTAAAGCAGGCTGATCGGTTAAAGAAGCCTTATTGACTGGGCTGCTAATAGGGAGCAGGGCGGGAGAATACAAGTGGGAGAAAAGTGCAAAGAAAAAAGAGGTGAGATACATCCTTCAATGACAAAAGAAGAAAAATGGACCGAACAGTTGGTGGAGGCCCACGTTCCGGCGAGTGTGGAAAAAGTCCACTTGATGAGGCAATAATGCCATCCGAACAACGGCGGGTCGCGCGACGCCGCCCACCTGCTGACGGTCAAACCGAGGGGTCGTAGACTCCCCCCCCCCATCACCCCCACCTGGTCTGTTCCGGGGTCAGTTGCCAGGGTCAGGCCAGGGAGTCCCTGTTGGAGAGCCCGGCTCTGATTCAACTGTGAGCACACGGCACCCATTGTAAATCTCAAAATGATGCCGATATTTAAGCGGGGCTGCTTTTTATTGCTATTGTACACCTTCGTTGTAACGTACAAGACAGCCTTTTAGTCAGCTAGCTTCATGCTAACTCTTCATCTACGGTATGTTGCAGTCTCCAAACCCTTTAAGCGATGGATTGAACCCAACGAGACGGACAAAGATAACAGCACTGCCAGTGATATTGTTCATCCTCTGAGAAGAACGACTACAATTAGTGCCAATAGGCTGAGAGGAGTTCAAACACCTCAGTGAACGGTTGCATGTTATAAGCGTCGCAGGTGACAGAGGTGGGCACACTCATATTGTCGTCGTATCACAGGTGGCAGAGCCCAACGGAACCCTCAACCCTTTTCCTCCATGACTTGCAGCATTCTATGCTAATGTGCACTACGATTGAACCACGACCTGCGACCTTTCGGGGCAGTCGCCCAAATAAGGTCAGGGCCTGCAGAGGTGTTAAAGAGGAACTAATAGAAGCGATGAACAAGGGGAAACACCCGGGGGAGTTGGGGAGCGATTGGGGGGGGGGGCTCACCTCTGGGTCACCGGACTCAGTCCTAGTCGGTCGCGGGGAACGGGGATGAGCTCAATTTTGAGATGTTTCTTAGCATTGGACGAAGAGCAAGCAATTGGTCTTTTTTATCCGGTTGTGTTTTTGTAAGTTTAAAGAGGCCTAAAGTGAATGCTTTTTTTTAAATCCGGTTCCGGTGAATTAATGATTTATAATAAATGAAAGGGGATGAGGAAAGCATCAGCCATGTGCCGCCCGACAGAGATTCCTTGCCGACTGACTAGATTTAAATCCACAACTGGTGTTGCTTTGCGCAAGCAGGCCTTCTTGGCTCCAGCCAGCAATCTGTTGCTCCTTAGCATATTACGTTTAATGCTTTCAGACTCTGTTGCTGACATTTCAGATGATTCGTTACAAGGCCGAAAGTGAGGATCTGAACAAGATATCTCAAAGGCCAATCTTTGATGAAAACAAAAGAAATCCCTAAGACACATTGTTCCCAAACGCAGTCCCACAAAGCGTCAAGAGCCAGAGCCAAGAAGATGAAATCATCACTATTTATGCGGCCCATCTCCGCCCAGTATTCTACTTAGGGTTTTTGTACACAGATGGCCTGATTTAGAGAAGGGCTTTTACCAGATTAAAATGAATTAAAATTGTGAAATATATTTTGAACTTTAATAATGTTGATAAGCCTATCTAGTATGACTGCTTATTATTTTCTGAATCCCACAGCAAATTGCGAAAGATCACAAGGACTTGACATACCCCCAAGAGGTTTTTCAACTGCCTATTATATTTCATATAAATGTCAACTATGATTCAAAAACACTTCATGTGTCTTCACCTGACAACATTAGCTTTAAAAATAAATGGCTTACTCATTTAATTTTGGACAAAAACATTGACCGGAAATCCACGTGGTGAAAATTTTCTGTAACGTCCACTAAGAACCCAGACGAAACTTGTTGATGCCCCAAAAGACACAACCAGTCAGTCTCTCAGTCGAGATGCACCTTTATCACTGAAACATACAAGACACCATTTCCTATTTGAGACAGAACTTCAGCGGCATCTTGTGGTATCTTACTGCATTTCGAGAAGATCAATAGAACGCTGACAAAAAATACAACAAATGACTCAAATACTTAACAATACGAACATAAAGTACGGGACTAAAATGGAGAATATTTTTGAAAAATCCTCAGTTTACAATGGATTCTGTGCGCAACAGTTCAAGCATACTGTTTTATATTTGATTAATTTACGTTCGAGAGGCGCTTTTAATACAAATATTTACCTCATTGAAATTACGACTTAACTGCGGCCAGCTATGTCGCCGCCATTTGACCGGAGCATCATGACATATGCCTCGCATACCAAGGAACTTTTTTTTTTTTTTTAATGATAATTTCAACAACATAACATCACAAAAACAAGTAGTGCACCAGAGATGACAGCATGGCGACCGCCACACCCCAAAATGCAAGCAAATCCCATTTGGTGTCACACCACTCTGCTGTTGCCATGGATACACATATCAAGCTTCACCACCTGCCATGCTTTCACAGTACCAGCAAAACACCCCCCCCCCACCCAACAGAAACACACTCCAATCCAATCCAGTCTAAAAGGGGTGTTAAACCCAGGCAGCCCCTCCCGCCCGTGCATCCTGCTGGCAGATTAAGCCGCGTCGTCCCTCCTCTCTACCCTCCATACCCCCTACAGCTCCTTCACCATCCTCCGTCACCAAAAGAAAAGACCCCCCCGTAGCCCATGGCTGCCTGTCCCCCGACAGTGTAATCCAATCCCTGCAGGGCCAGAGCCAGAGGCCTGACACGGTCCTGACCCAATTAGAGGCCTGCTGCCAGCTAATTAACCCCCGGCCCAGCCCCGGAGCCTGGCGCCTAATGCTTCCAAACCAACTAACAGCGCTAATTTCATTAATACGCCACGCCGGCCCTTCTCGTCCTGTCTTGTAACCACCACCCTCCCACCCCTCTGGAATTGGGCCAGCTTGGAGAGAAGTGGTGGCCGATCTCCTCGATGAAAGATGATGGATGGTCGGTTATGTGAGAAATGGAGACAGATGGGGGTCAAAGGTGCGATCGAATCTGCTGTCAGGCCCTCACTGTATCATGATACATTATACAGCCCGATCAATAAGTCAATGGGCAATACTTGTTCGGCACTACAATTGATGGAAATATTAGCCAGGCGCAACTTTGCTACCATCGACAGGAAAGCTTAAACTTAATTTAGTCGTGGCGATGGCAGAACAGGGTCTTTGGAGACAGATGCGTGCGGGTTTTGGAACTCATAAAGTTCGCTGACGACACCACGGTCATCGGTCTCATCAAAGACGGCGACGAGTCTGCGTACCGCCAACAAGTGGAGCAGCTGGAGCTCTGGTGCAGCCGACACAACCTCGGGCTGAACACGCTCAAGACTGTAGAGATGATCGTGGACTTCAGGAAACATTCTTCTCCACAGTTGCCCCTCACACTATCCAACTGCCCCGTGTCAACCGTCGAGACCTTCAAGTTCCTGGGAATCACAGTCTCCCAGGACATGAAGTGGGAAGTCAACACCATCTCCATCCTGAAAAGGGCGCGGCAGAGGATGTACTTCCTGAGGCTGCTGAGGAAGCATGGCCTGCCACAGGAGGTGCTACGACAGTTCTACACGGCAGTCATCGAATCAATCCTGTGTTCTTCCATCACGGTTTGGTTTGGGGCCGCCACAAAAAAGGACAAAATCCGACTTCAACGGACAGTTAGGACGGCGGAAAAAATCGTTGGCACCGCCCTACCCACTCTTGAGGACTTGCACACTGCAAGAATCAAGACAAGGGCACGGAAAATCCTCCTGGATCCCCCGCACCCTGCCCACCACCTTTTCCAGCTACTCCCCTCAGGCAGACGCTACAGATCCATGCGCACCAAATCCAGTAGACACTTAAACAGCTTCTTCCCTCTAGCCATTAACTCCTTAAACAGTCACTGACGTAGTCACTCTTCTTGTACTACAAATACTGCTACTGGTTACTCTAAAATGGTTCAATGATTTGTTGTTTACGATGATACTAATGCAGCGTGTTATACCGGAGACAAATTCCTTGTGTGTTCTACATACTTGGCCAATAAAGATGATTCTGATTCTGATTCTGATTCTGATGCTAGCGTGTATCGGAAACTTATTGACAAGGGGGCCCCAGGTTATGAACGTTGCACAGACTGAGAAATGAAATCTTACAAGGCAAAATAAGAATGTCACGACAAAATATTGGACACAAAATACAAAAATGTTGATGAGGTACTCACTTTAAGACAGGCATGTAATAAAAAATACACAAATATTATTCAAAAAATATATATATTTTTTGAATAATATTTGCTTTTTTAGCATAAGTAAGTGAAAGATTACAGCACATTCCATTTAGCGTACCAAATGTACCGGGTTCTCATGTGGGATGCCAAAGTGATTCCCATCTAAAAATGTATATGCGGAAACCCGGGAAGACCGTGACGCCACTGCTTGGCCACAAACATGGAGGCAACAACGCGGCAGCCTGATGAAGACTTTCCGGGTGTCTCGCCACAGAACTGACTCTGTCATTGGAGTCAATTACAGTACTGAGGTTTGACCACAAAATTTTTTTTATTTTTTTTTAAAAAACCCGGGACCGTGATAATCGTGTGGGCAATGTCTCCCCCTTCAGTCGACTTCGAGACTTGATCTGTCTACTATCTACTGGCTTTTGTTTGGGCCTCCAACTTGCTGAGCTGGACATTTTGTTTTGGACTAAATTCCATCGAGGGGTCAACGGTGCCAGTCAGATGAAACTAAAGCGAGGCTGCCCGGCCGTGTTGATCTGTGCCTCCTCCCTCTATCAGAGCGCTTCCTGCCATTTTTTACCCACCAGTGGCATTCCTTTGAAGGGACAGGAAAGCCGGGCTGCACTTCCCACAGCCCTCGACATGGGTTGCGCTGGCATCTCTCTCCCATGGACACGATTGATGCTCGCTTACGCATTCCAAATACAATCGTTTGAACGCTGCAAAACGTTTTCCTCAACGTCACAACATCTCATCACGCCCATGATCTGTCAATTGTCGCAGCCTCGTGAGAAGCTGGTGATTTTGTGGGGGGGGGGGGGTTCTTATAATTACCGTCGGTGGCGCAGGAGACGCAAAGACAGCAGCGGAAGGTTATTTCAGTGTCGCACTGGAATGTTCCGCAAATAAATCCTAAAGCGTGAGAGCAACACAGTTGTGTTTCATAACAGGACATGTTTTCTATGTATTCCCATTGACTAATAAAATGTGAATTGGGGGGAAAGAAAAAAGCAAAAAACAATACAAATTGCATCCATAAGCAAAGAGTTGGAAAAAATTAAATAAAACCGAACATTAGTGATATTTTTTTCGCTTCTCGCACCACGAAAAAGGAGTTGAGAACATAGCGTAATTAATAGTAAATAAATTAGAACTATAGTGTGATCTCATTTTTGCTTTTATTGTTTTGTTTCATCCTGTCAATTAGCCTACTTTTATGTTATGAACCACTTTGGCCTTACCCCTGTGCTGACTCTCACTCTGTGTGATTACATTTACAGCGACCGTCCACGACGCAATAACGCGACTTAGGGACGAAAGCACATCACAAACATGTTATTAAAACACCTGGGAACTGTTTCAAAATGTGAGCAAAAATGCATGCTGTAAAGTGCCCCACAGGCTTTGTTTTTTCCCTCCTGTGCGGATTCATTCCTTAATAAGGCCCTTGATTAGATTCCTCGATTGATACCATCGTACTCACGCCACGCTGGTCAAAACAAACAGTCATTCAAGCCTTGCCATTTGTTCTGAAACGTGTGGGGAGAGCGGGGGAGGGGGCTGGGAAACTTTGGCCGGGCTACTGTACAATATCTTGAGCCTTGATGTGGCAACAATGTGTTCGGAGGAGGACGGGTGCCGCGCCGTTGGGTCACTTCCTTCCTCCCGAGGCTGAGAAAGAAGCGGCAGACTGGGACGCACAGAAAGAAAGGCCTGAGATTGCCTCACGGGCCACGAAACACACGGCTGCAAGTCGGGACACAACACATGGAGGAGTTTGAAAGGACTCTTCGCAGACTTGGCCAACACACACACACACACACACACACAGCATCGAATAGTGTTATCCAACGAAGCGCTTGAACAATGAGGAGTACATCAACTTCCTGGCTTTGTCCGCCTCCTCGTAACTTCATAAGAGCGCTTAGACGGTTCTCACAGTGACACGCAAATCCTTGTTTTTGCTTTCACACTGTGGCACAAAAACACTTACAAGAAAAGCAAGCGACAAAAAGTTTTTTTTCTCTTTTTCTTTGGGGTGGGATCATTATTTTTCATGCGGTTGCATTGATGTGTGTCTTATTCATCACCACGTTTGTCCATCTAAAAAGTACACTGTATGTAGGTAAAAATATGTTTCTGAAAACTCATCTTGATCTATTCTAGTCATGTTCTTTTCGCTGGTCAAAACAAAACCTCACAAAATTCACTCAGTAGCAACGTCTGTAGAGGGGGGGACAGCTTCGCATTTGGACACCAAATTGGACGAACATATCTATAATAACAGCATGTGTGAAAAAAAAAATTAAAGAGGTGGTCAGCACTCTTGCCTTGAGGCAAACTTTTTCACGAAATCTAGGGGTCGTACTTTGGCAGAATCCCCCAAAC
Source organism: Hippocampus guttulatus (assembly GCF_054856545.1). Taxonomy (NCBI): domain Eukaryota; kingdom Metazoa; phylum Chordata; class Actinopteri; order Syngnathiformes; family Syngnathidae; genus Hippocampus; species Hippocampus guttulatus. The sequence continues at coordinate 700,667 of NC_141283.1, read as the reverse complement.
AAATGAGCCCAAATCAGAAGCAGGTATACGAACGAAACAGATGGGTGATGCTAAATTGCTGCACTTCTTTGTTTTTGCATTCTAAGCTGTCTTCAATTCATCAACGGATAATGTTTCGAAGAACGAATAACGAGGGACAAAAAGAGCATGTGGGTTCATGCTCCCTGCCAAAGAGATTTGCAGCCAAAAGGAGGGTGGTCAACACAAAGTATGACAAGTGACCGTTTATCATTGTGAGCGGTTCAGTGAGAAGGGAAGTGTTGTGTGTACAAATGTGGTGGCCTCTCTCCTGCCGCACATCCATCAGACTCCACTTTGCTCAGAGTGACCCGCAACTCCGCCGAGCCAGGTTCTGCGCTCGAGCGCACGTCTGCGTCCGCCATCGATTGTGATAACGCATACACACACCCACACACACATACATATACAAAGGTAGAGGATGCTGACAGGCCCCGTTCTACTCGCTTTCTCAACCCTGAGCTGACCTTTTGTGGCATTTCCCACGGACCCCTCACGCCGCGGAGGTGTGTGCATGTAGGAAATAAAGCTGGGAAGCTCAACTCCTCTTTAGTGCGAGTAGCGCAACAATACGTACACCACAACATGGAAGTCTCCACGTTGTGTAAATTGGAAAATCTAATCGCTCTTTTTAAAAGAGTTTGCCTGTGTATCTAATAAAGTGTCATGGATGCTCCAGGTTCCTTATGGTATAGCCGCATGCCACGTGACTTACCTGGTATCCGAATGTACGACCAGCCGTGCTCGGGGAAGACGGCCATGACGCCACCGGGCCGTTGCGGGAAGAAGGCGCCGGACCTGCGCCGCCAGTCGGAGGCCAGGTTGGGCGTGCCGTAGAGGAAGCATTCTTTGAAGACAGCACCACCGCCGACGCGCGTCACCCGCCACTCGTGCTCGGCGCTTCGATCGGCGCAGTAGCGCTCCATGGGAACCGCCGTGACCTAGGTGACCGACACAACGAGATCATGGCTTTAAACACATGAAAAAGAAGGTGAGAATTGAACTGCAGACTTTAGATGGCTATTTAGATGTCAACATCACCCCCCCCCCTCCCCACACACACACACACAACATAGATACCCTCGGTGTGGCTGCGAGCAGGAACTTGGGCGGGAGCGCGGGCTGGCACGGCCACAGTCGGGAGGTGGCAGAACGTCGACAGTGGATGGTTGCGTCAGCGTGCCCGACCATGCCGGGCCTGAGGGCCGTGAAGACCAGGTTCTAAAGCACAAACATAAGGTATTGATATCCATGTGGAGGGGGGAGTGGGGGGGGGGGGGTGAAACCACACATTTCCATCTCCATGCGCCAAATGCGTGGTTATTTGTGAGTGGCTATATCGCGGTGAAGAGAAATGATGATTGCATAGTGCCATCTACTGGCAATTCTGAACCCTGAATTGGCAGTTGTGCTGCAGGAAGCCCTCTTACCCGTAGCACAGGGCTGGTTTGCGTGTTGGGGAAGGACGAAGGTCTGTGTATCCACAAAAGCAGGTCATTGCGAGACAGTGTCCGACACCGCGACGTCCCCCCTTGGTCCCGCGCGCCTTCTCCCTGGAGGGCAAACAGCTGCTGACAATGTAGTCGGTATGCTGCCTTCAGGGACAGAAAGAGGGCTAACCACCTGTGAAAATGGGAGGACCAGGAAAGCAGGGAAGGGAATATTCATGAAAAAAAAATATGAACGAAGAGTTAAAAAACACTTTTCTAGGGCTTGCATTTTGAAGGTTGCTTTTTAACATGACACATTTCATATCATTGCTGTCCAGAGAAAAAAATTGAATTAGTTTTGGGGGTGGGGGGGGGTTGTATTTATTAAATATTATTTTAGGCACCAACCTGACTAAGGTGCCTTGCAGCATGAGGTTGGACATCTCAGCCGGCGACACGTCAATGAAACGCAGGAAGGAAAAACAGTTTCCTGCATCGTCACCTGGGTTGATTGACAAAGCAAATGTTAAAAATCAATAAACAAACAAATTGGGAAGTTCACCTTTGGACAGCCACTCACCTCTCCTGTGAAAGAGCGACTGTTGGATATGATTTGGGGAAAAGGGAGACAGGAGCACACGCAGTGACCTGCGAGAGACACGTGGAGACATTTTGTGAAGTCAAGATCAGTGCTGCTCTGGACTGTGCGTGTGTGTGTGTGTGTGTGTGTGTGTGTGTGTGTGTGTGTGTGTGTGTGTGTGTGTGTGTGTGTGTGTGTGTGTGTGTGTGTGTGCGTGTGCCAGTCTTACTTATCTGTGGCCTGGCTGTTAGCGCAGAGGAGGCCGTGGCGGTAGAGGAACTTGGACAAAACGTAGGGCACGACGGACATGTGGAAAGGAGAGCGCGTCTCCTGCCGCTCAAACAAGTCAGGGTGATTGCACACCTTCAGAAAAAAAAACCCAGACATTATTTGTATACCGACCCAGGCAAAACAATCCAGCGGTACCTTGACTGACAATTTGAATTTGTTTGTACCTTCCTGAACTGCATGACCAGATTCATGAGCGACGACGTGGTGCTGTGGGACTGCTGGGCCGTGCCCATGGAGGACTGTAGCAGGTCCTCAATGGAGATCTTGTTCCTCAGGGCCTGGTAGAGCAACCTCTGCCGAGACGTCAGCTGGCAGTAGGTCAGTATCTCAATCTAGATTGGAGGGTTGAGGGACGAGCGGCACCATTCGAGAAAGGTAATTAATCCAAAGAAAGACGTCTGACATGACCATAATCTCGTGAGACGAAAGGAAAAGGGAAAAGAAAGATAAATGTCGGGGAGTGGTGAACTTTTGACTCCCACAGAGGGGGTGTGAGTGTGAGGCGACCCATGAGTTGGTGTGTGTGCCTATATGTGTGTGCTGTACCTTGTCTGAGAGCTCATTTTCCACATCCTTCTTGATCCTGCGCAGCATGAAAGGCTTGAGGATCATGTGCAGTCGCGAAAGTTGGTCTGTGAATCACGGAAGAGTTAAAGATCAATGTGGGGCTGTGGCAAAAAAAGTGGAACTTTAAAAATGGACAAAAAGAACAATGTTTTTTTTTTAAGTAGACATATTATTCTATTTTGCCAACAATTTAAAATTCCAAGCTGAACTGATAAAAATGCTTTGTCGAAATACCCAATCCCCCTGCCCACCGAATAAATTAGCCCGTTTTGTGGTGCAGGCCACATTCTACCCCAGGATGTGCCAACACGAGAAGACTTTTGTCACTGTGACGAATAGCAGCAGAGCAAGGGGGGTTGGTAGGAGGCAAGCAAATACTACCAGCGCAGCCAACACAACGTTGACAATCAGTAGCTGATAACGCTGTTGGCCAATGCTAATCTGTGAATTCAACAACACTGCAGCTCTCCTTAGCTTCTGGCTTTGCTATGACAGAGTTTCTCAGAGTGTTGGTCGCTTGGTAATGGCAGATATTCTACCAGCCTAGCCTGCAAGTCATGCGAGAAAATCATTGTCGGTGGCTGTGTTATGTAAATGAGCTGAATTGTGACATCACAATCTGGCAATATTGAGAATGAACCGCTCAGGCACATTTTAGATTTACTTGGTGTCCAATTTCAGGCAGACGTCGTACTCAGTACTCACTCTCGTCAATGGTCGACTTGTTCTCGGCGTGGCTCTCGATGTCCTTGGAGAACCACTCGTTAAATTCCTCGTGGGAATCGAACAAGGTGGGCATGATGAAGTGCAGCAAGGCCCACAGCTCGGCCATTGTGTTTTGGATGGGCGTCCCTGTGAGGAGCAGCCTGTTTCGACACTGGAACTGCAGGAGGATCTTCCACCGCACGCTAAAAATCACCAGAATAGTGAGAAATGTTTCTCTCCCCCCCCAGAATACAAACAGGACACTCAATTACACGTTTACCTTGTACTGCTTTTCAGCGCCTGGGCCTCATCCAGAACCATGTACTGCCACTTGACCCTCTGGAAGTACTTGACGTCCTGGACCACCAGCTGGTAGCTGGTGATCACGACGTGGAACGGTGCGTTCTGAGTGTAGAGGGTTTTCTGAACACACACACACACACACACACACACAGTGGCAGATCTTAATTACAAATCATAAGAAAAAAAAAAGCATTGATAGCATCCTCAGCTCTTGCTTACCTGGCTCCAGAATTTACGAATAACTTTGCGATCATGAGGGTTCCCCCAATATGGCAACACCTGAGGGACAAACAGGTCTCGATTAATAAAAGGAAGAAAATGGGACTGAAATTAATGCTGAAAACATGCATGAAAATTATTTTTGTGCTTCTTTGCGCCTGACCGTCCACAGATTCAAGATATCTTGTGGCGCATACAGCACAGGTTAGCCTATTCCATGATTCACAGTAGGTAGACTTCCTTTACATATTGGGAAACATGGCGGAGGCTCGGTTACGTTCTGGGGGTTCTTCGCTGCATCACATACTTTTCGACACTATCGGGGCATCATTGAAATCCCATGACTATCAAGGCATTCTGGAGAGAGATGTACTGCCTGGTGTCAAAAAGATTGGTCTTGGATATTTTCTGGGGCTGCTTTGCTAACTCTGGCACATGGTATCATCTCTGCAGGGTGCAGTTTAAGCTTAAGGCATCCTGAAGCAAAATGAGCTGCCCAGTGTGGTGAAGGACAGTCAGACGACTCTAAAGAGCCTTGATCAAAATCCTATTAAACGTAGCATATTTATAAAGGGATGTGAATCAATATTAGTACAAAAAAAAAAACTAAACAAAAACACCCCTATAAAAACAAAACCAACACAACGCTCCCGAGGGAAACATTTTATCTCAGCAACAAGCATGAATCACTGCATCTGTTCTTCGGTCGCTGACAAACACGATGTGAAAAGCATTTCTGCATCATTACATCAATCAACACCGGCCGCCACTCAATTGTTTTTAGTCAGTCTTGAGGAAGCTTATCTTCAAATTGTGTAATACGCTCTTTTCACAGCTCATTAGCAGAATAGACCGGAGCTGATTTATTGTCTGAGTCGGAGGGAACAGCCTTGTGAGTCTCTGTGAGCAAGTGTGCGGCACGTACATCATTTTCAGTAAGTCGCAGTAACTGTATTTAGGTAGAATACTGCCTCCTAGTGAGCATCTTTCAAATGGCGTGAAATATGAGTGTACCAAAGATTCCCACCTTGAACTTGGGCACAAAGCGTGAGAACTCTTGATGCCAGTTGTTGAGTGTAGATGCGGGGGAGATGATGAGAAATGGGCCCCAGATGTTGTCTCTCTGGGTTAAGATGGAAAAAAAAAAAAACAAGACATTCATGTGTATATTCAAGTGTATACAATATTTATTTTCCCTTGACTTTTCGGGTCACCACAGATGGTTACAAGTCAAGGCAAAGAGCAAAAAGCTGAATTCAGTACTAATATAATGAGGAACTGTCCATGCAGTCTGCATTTAGCGATCATCATTTCTGAGAGAAAACACAATCAATTAGAGTTGACACATCGCCCTGTGTACAATGCTAATGAGAATTGGTAGAATGTTAACATGCTACATGCTGTAACGTTAATCTCCCTTCTAGCAGTAGACTGAATAAATACTGCGATATAAGAACGTAGAGCATATAGTTTTTAAGAGCGATTGATAACGACAAGACGCTCATAGTGGTTCTTTGAGAGCACGTACCTCTGCAAGGTGGGCCAACAGGGCGATACTCTGCACGGTCTTCCCAAGTCCCATCTCATCCGCAAGGATACCGTTAATACCCTGCAAAGAATCCAAACATTTTAATCCACCAACATTAACAAAATCAGCCCATTCTTAACTCTTTGTAAGCCCTTGATGGGAATCCTAGCGAGGAGAGCCGTTGACATCAATTGCCATCAACTGTTTTTTTATGGGGCTGGGTGTAGAGAAGTCCTGTCCATCTCTGGTTTGAGCATTTAGCGAGGACAATTATTTAACTAAAAGAATAGAAATGATCAATAATTTCTTTTAAATGGCTAGCATTGAAAGCGTTAATAACACCTTGTCTTACTTGTTCATAGAGGTTGGCGAGCCAGTTCATGCCTTTAAGCTGGTAGCCCTTCAGCTTGCCGTTGAAGATGGTGGGCTGCGGGATGTCCTCGCCAGCCTGGATGGACGGGTTGGCCAGACTGTAGCTCTCGCCAAACCCGGAGGTGGCGGCCGCAGAGGAGGACGCGCAGCGACTGTCGTGGGAGTCTTCGTCGAACATGCGCGTCTACAGCGGGAGAATGGAGAATTTGACTATGTTTGACAATGCGGCGTTTTTCTGAGGCTCTGGTTCTAAAAACTCTGACATCATGAAAACCTTTATTATCTGACCAGCATTGTACTAGCTGACTGTTACTTGTAAACGGCGCTAAAATCGAAAAATACATAAACGGCATGACATCAACTCACTCTCTGTTGATGGACATGGTAGGCCTCCTGTGCATTCCTCAGGGCTTGGGACTTGTAGTATTCACTGTCTAAAAGCAAATAATCACACTTCAGACGTTTTGAGACGATTTAGTCGAAATAAGAGTCGTTGTACCGTAGTCCTCCTGTCCCACGTTGACCATCACGCCTCCCCCGATGTCGATTTGCCGCCGCGCGCTGGTGTCGTCCAGCTTCTTGAGAATCTTCTCCTGGGCGTCGTCCCCGCCCGGCGAACCGGCGGAGGCTTTGCCGCTCATGAAGTGGGCGTAGAGCTCCGTCTGCGTGATGAGGAAGTTGAGCTTGCGCTGCTGACGCTTGGCCTGGAAATTGATAAAGTGTGTCAAAACGGAGGCATGCGAGCTGCCCAATTGCTGCCCTGTTGTGAAGCCACTGGCCCTCTGCCTACCTCCTTCATCTCCTCGTCCAGTTTCCGCTGCTCCAGCGCTTCCTTCTCGGCCCGCTTCCTGTGCTCTTTCTCCACTTTGTCGTACTTTTTCCAGTAGAGCATCATCTCCTTGGTGAGGCGGCGGGCACGGGGCAGCGTCTCTTTGCAGTTCTTCTGTGCCTGGATGGCGGCGCGCCGTACCTCCCGCATGCACTGGTGGGCCAACTGAAGATGGGCCAAAAGGAAAAAAAGGAGCCAACATGTTCTTGGGAGGTTCATCAGAACACATCTGCAAGGTGTATTGGACTTACCTTTTTAGCATTGGTCAACACCAGGTTCTTAGCAGATGTCTTCTGCTTGAAAGACTGCCAAAGGGTACAAATGGAACAAGAAACCTTTTAATTTTCCTTTTGAAGGTGACATATGATGGGACTTTTTAAATTGCATACAAATAGATGAGCCTTCCTAACCTTGGGGATCTCCTTCTTGGCAATAGTGAGCCACACTTTGCGTCGGCGCGCATTCAGCTGCTCCACACTCAGGTGCTTCTTCTTCAGTATGGGCACTGGCGCGTCCTGTGAGAACTTGGCGAAGGTCTTGGCCACATAAGGGAGACCCTCATCCGAAAAGTCACCCTCGCCACGTTTCTTCTTCTTCTTCACTTTCTTCAGCTTGGCTGCGTAGAAAAACAGGTCATGTTAACAGATGATCGGGATAATGTCAGAATTTATTGTTTTACCCTTGAATTTTTTCTCCTCTTTGATTTTCTTCTTCTTTGGGCCCATGAGGTGGCGCTGTTGCTCATAGAAGAGGTCTTGACTGGAAAGCAGGCCCGTACTATAGAACTGGTAGTGCTGAAGCTACAGCACAACCAGACGGAAAAATGTCAAGTCAATGCCGCATTCAACAAAAATGGGAATTTGGAATTTTGGCCAATTTCCGATGTGGAACTTCCTATGTCCTAATTTTCCCTTATGCCACAGTGACATTTCGGGTTACCTCGCGGTCCGTGTGAAATTTGTTCTGGTGCTGCCTGGTGTAGCGGTGAAGCCTCAGCATGTCGTGCAACTCGTCACGCGACATACTGAAGTCCGAGTTGTCCGAGTCCGAGTCCGTGTCCGAGTCGGTGGTGTTGTCGCTCAACAACAGGCTCTGAGAAATGAGGAGGAGTAATTTAGGAAGGGTGCATTCGGACAAAATAGTGCAACATATGCATCACCTTCAACCATTTCCGGTTCTTCTTCATTTTAGAGAAATTGTACAGGTTAGCATTGTCCGTCTTTTGGTCTACAGAAATGAAAAATCACATTTAATGTTATGAGTGGACACTTGAGGGGGACGTCTCACGGCTTTACCTTGCAGAAGAACGCCATTGAGGGGCTTGCCTTCGACAAAGGCCTCCCCTTGGTCACATGGCTCCCTCTTCACCATCAAGGGTTCGATGGAGAGCCCAGAGCCCAAAGCATCGTCGCTGTCGTCGCTATCATCGCTGGAAAAGTCACAAATGCGGAAATACACTCAGAGTGTACACTAGGATGTACATAAAAGGACTATTTCACAAAAATATTGTTTTCTGTCTTGACTTGCTGTGAGTGACCACTTCTCCTTTGCCGAGATGATCCATCCCCCTTACGGGTGTAACATCTCAAGCTGCTGATTAGACGGCACGATTATCGCCGGGCAGACCGGGAGAATTATTATTGCCTTGAGTTCTAATGAAGCTTGCGTTGTGGAACATGCCTTGCCATCTATTGAACCCTTTTTACACAACTTACAAAATGCTTGCTTTTGTACAAAAGAGGTGTGAGAGGATGTCCAAATACAATCACAATAGTTCGAGAAAAGAATGGTCAAATGACAGCAGGATAGTATAGAAGACTTGTTTGACAGTACCTAGTGACATCTCTGTTGAAGATGTTGGCCGTCTGGTGCAGAAAGCTTTCCAGCCTGAGGGAGCGCTCCAAGCGTTGCAGGTAGAGAGGTTTGGCCAGGCCCGTCGAGCCACCCGCCGCAACGGCCGGCTCGGGCCGCCCGCCCTGCCCCGATGCCATGCAGTCTGGATACGCCCACCCGCCCGGCCGGGCAGGGATTTTTACTGAAAAGGGTGGCAATGAAGGGCACAGGGCCATTATGGTTCCTTATTCATTCAAAAAATAAAATGCAACTTCAAAAAACAAAGAACTCAATTGTGGGCCTACCTCCTCTGTAAGTGCTTTCATTATCCTCGGTTGCAGGATTTTGGATACACAGAACCCTAAAACAAAATCATGTATGATCATTCCATGTCAAAAAGAATTTTTAAAAAATAGCCATCCACTATGCTGTTTATGGGAGGTTTGTCTCATTAGTTTTCAATTTAAAAAAATAAATAATTTATTGTGTCCATTATTGTGTTTATGTATTTATGTTGATAATTTGTTGAGGACATGCCTGTTCTTTTTCACAAAAGAAAACCAAGGTGTCAATGTTGATGGTCTGAATCAGTTCTGGGTCAGACTCAGGACCCAAAAATGGAACGTGGACCTATTTTGGCTACCTTAAAAACAAACAAACAAAAAAGACAAGAGGTCTTTTAAGACCAAAAATACAACAATATCAGTTATGAATGACACAAATAATGTGGAAAAAATAGCTAAATATTATGAAAAAAATGCAACTCATGTATAGTGGATGAAAAATATTAGGAATTTTATTCAGCTAAAACTACTATACTAGACATTAGTGCATGACAGTGGCCACAAAAAATATTACAAAATGTTCTGACATGTTACAGACCAAACAAACACCTGAATCATAATTAATGTTTTCTGCACTGTCAATTTGAAATAATGTCCTGTTTTAAAAGAAAGGGATTTATTATTAGTTGAAACCCTAACAAAAACATTCAATGAAAAATATATATTGACTTTTCTAATAGAAATATATGAGGGGAAGAAACAAACAAAAGTATTTGGAAAATATGAAAGAAGAGTGTGAAGATCCATTCATCGGTTCATTTTCTTTGTTGCTTGTCTGCATTAATGTACCAGGAGAGCTGGAGCCTATGCCAGCTGACTTTTGAGGAGGTGGGGTACACCCTGAACTGGTCGCCAGCCAATCGAAAGGGACATGTAGATAAACAATCACAAGACACCTATTGAATTTTTTCAAACTTGAATGCATGTGTGGGAGGAGAATCCCCACATAAGCACGAGGAGAAGATGAACATTTTACACAGGAAGTCCTGAGATTCGAACCCCGAACCTTAAGACTGTGAGGCAGACTTGCTTCCCTCATTTGATAAACACCAAATTCACAGTTTCACTTACTCCCTCCCACGCAAATTGAGAAAATATGTTAAAAAAAAAAAAAAGGTCCTAAACTTTAGTGAAACTTGTCAATTGTCATCCAGTTGTGGTTAGCTTGCCGAGTTAGCCTATGCAAGCTGGTTGGCTAACCTTGAACGTTGAACTGTCTGCTGGACGGTTAGCTTGGAATGTCGCAAAAAGCTAAGGCGGCTCAGATGCTAACAGTTAGCCGCATCGCATCACAGCAACTTCAGTTGAAGGGCGATGCTATCAGTTCACCTTACAGGGGGGTGGATCGTATTTTATAGCCCGGGTGGGGTGGACTTTGGGCCGGTGTGGTTGATAACTAGCGCCGTATTAGCTTTAGCTTTAGGGATGCTAACGGGGGTTTTGACAGTCTTCACATAACATTACAGTAATATGAGGTGAACACACCCGCGCTGTCTCTTTAAGGCCGCAACCACCTCCTCTGCTTTAACTATATATAAAGCTACTGCTTTAATGACTTTAATTGTCTAGCCCGCTGGTCGGGGGAGGCGGCAAGGCCCTAACCGGCCCGCCCGCGCCTCCAGTGTCCTTGTAGGGGGAAGTTCAAGTCGTGGTCGTGTGTGTGCTCCCCGTGATTTTAATTCTTTTCTCCCTCCCGGCCATCTTCCCCTCACCATTGCTCCTTCGCCGTAACAGTGTCTCTCACCTCGACCCCCCCGTGTGGCCCCTTTCGCGTGCCTCTCGCCGCTGCTGCCGACTCTCGGTTCCCTGACTCCAAAATGGCGGTTAAAGGCGCCGAGCGAGTCTGAGCTTTGAGTCTGCAGCGGCGGAGAGGCGGCCACTTTCTGTTACTGAGAGAGCACAGAGACACGACGCCATGGAGGCAAAAGCAAGGAGCAGGCTTTGAAATCGAGCGCCGAGCAACTGCCTCGCGCTTTTCGGCGTGTCCGACGGCGAGACGTTGACATTTAAATCACACGACACGTAAAAATAAGTCTGAAAGTGTTAATGGGTGACTTTATGGCGTGTCGAGACGGTGAATTGAATATACCGCGGCAGATATGAGACTTTCTGATGTTGATTAGTAGTGTCTGCCCTCTGCGACGGTTACCGAGCTACGTCGTACGTCATCATGAGGAAATTCCATATATGGTATGACCAAGTACAAAGGACTGTTACGTAATTATAAAACAAATTGATGTCATAAACGTGAAATAAGACGCGTATTTAATAACTGTAGTCAAACATGTTTTTCCTATTGTTTTGTAATTGTTATAAGTTTGCCCTTACAACTTTTCTGCAAGCATGGATTTTTTTTATTGTATGGTAATACATATAATTAAATCCAGTACATCATTTAATCTCATAATTTAGTTTTTACCTTGACAGTATGGATGAAGTACAAACCTAACTGTGTTATACATCGGTTATTTTTGTAATGTTACATAAATCCATTCATCACTGAATTGTTAGTTTTTCCCTCAATATATCATGATTTGTATGAAATGAATGCACATACAGCGCATTTGACAATAAAGTCGTACTTGACTTGACTTGAATGTTATTTTATTATTTATTGTGCATATTCATTTATTAATAACATTTAAAATAGTAGTTTATAAAAACAAAGTTGGCCAGAGCAGGATCAAGGTGACAAAGCATTATATTAATATGTTTTATTTATTTTCCATGGTTTGGTTAAGACAGACTGAGCAGGAAATATTCACCATTGGACATATAAGTGCAAGCTATGTCAGAACAAGCAGGTTACAGAACATAGCAATAAACACTGCATGATGCCTATTTACTGCGACTGGCTGGCAACCAGTTCAGGGTGTACCCCGCCAACTACCTGAGGACAGCTGGCATAAGCTCCAGCACACCCGTGACCCTTGTGAGGATAAGTGGATTGGAAAATGGGTGGACGGTTGAAGCATATCTAATCCTAAACTTGAAACTTTTCATTGAGATGTGTTGGGAACTAGTTTACATGATCTTATGTAATTCAGAAGTGTAAAAATATTCCAAATCCGCCTTAAACATTAAAAGCTGACACTATACTCAGAAGTGGTCATGGATCAGGCACATGCAACCGGACAAACGTCTCAATCTACTACATCCAGCACAAGTCCAGTTTGTTCACAGCCAGCTGGATTTATCCTCCTCGAACTTCTTCGGATCAATGAAGGGTTTGTCCACAGACCTAATCATCAGTTCGCCGCAGTACACGCATTCGGAAGCCACCATGTCGTCCAGGTCGGATTTCATCTGCTCGCGACTGGCGCCTCCCTTCCCGAGGCTAGTCGCGTCACCCTCCTCATTAGCCGTAGGCCGGTGTCGCGACTTGGACGCCTGCGTGGAGGCTGAGAGTTTCTTTTGCAGCTCGTCCAAACGACTCAACTTGTAGGCAGACAGGTGAGGTGTCACTTCCTGGAGGGTGGAAAATGTCTAAATGTTATCACCCGTATATGTCCGAGATACTTTGACGGTCATATGTTGCATGGTTATACCTGCAGGAGGCAGTCAGAGTGGAACATGTGTCCACACAGGAACAAATAAAAAGGCCTGTTGAGCAATGGAAAGTCACAAGCTGAACACTTGTCCTGGGAGTCCACCACGCCGTACTTGTTGCGCATTTCCTGGATGTCCTCTCGGATGCGTTTGGCACTCTCAGTGGCCTCCTCCATTTCCTGCTTCAGCTCCTCGATGTGCTTGTTGTACTCCTCCAGGGAGCTGCAGATGGCCTCCTGAAAGCCACAAACAGACCAAGAGGTAACATCATGTTTTCGAGTGGTTTCCCAACCCTTATTGCGCCAAGGCACACATTTTACATGACTGCTCTTGTTCAGTGAGTTGAATACACTCCCAATAGACCGTGCTTGTTTCTCAAACTTTTGCTTCGCTACCAGTTGGGCCCTCGTGAAAATCCCCCCAAAACGATGGCTTTTAAATAATGCAACACTGTACCTTCAACTGGTAGAGCAGAACAACCTCCTTTACCAACCTTAAAGTGGTCAATGGTGACAAAGTCGGGAAAGAAAGGCAGGATGTCCTCAATCTTGAGCAGGTCACAGCTGGACAAGCAGTTCATGGCCTTTTTCACATCCTTCTCCTCCTGCACCACATGGCGGGCGATCTTTAGCCACAGCTTCTTCCGCAGCTCTTCATCATCGTCGGGCAGGTCCGCGCAGCTCTTAGCCAAATCCACATCCACCTGCGGACGACGCGTTATCGACCAAGCAATAGCTCCGTATTCGTAATTTGGTGCATTCACAAGTGCCGATTCAACTTACTTGCAAAGCGAGATCCACCGCCTCCTCGTACAGCTCCATAATCCTGTACACCAGCACGCAGGCGCGCAGGTAGCCATGTTCGGCGCACAGCCTGAGCGCGTACTTCAGGTCGTAGTGGATCTCCGAGGCGTACGTGCCCGCCTCCTCCAAGTAGCGCAGCAGCGAGTCGGGCTTGTACTTGGCGTAGAGCGACAGCAGGTAGTTGTGGATGGCCTCCTCTGTCACGTGCAGCTCGTGCACGCAGAACTCCATGTAGCGCACCGTCTCGTTGATCTGCTGGATACTTCCCTTGTGGCTGTAGTTCATCAGCGCCGGGATGAGCTGCTTGGGGTCCAGCCGCTTGCCCATTTGGATCCAGGCGTCCACCACCCTCTCGGGGATGTGCTGCATGAGCACCGGGGAGAACTTGTAGAAGAGCTTCTCGTCGCAATGCTTGGCAAGTACGTCCAGAGCGGCACAGTAGTCATCATGCTGGCAGTAGTGCGACACCACCCTCTCGTAGTCCTGCATGACCACCGAGAAGTACACCATGTCATCCACGTTGCCGTGGCTGGCCAGCAGGTCGTAGATGGTGCCGCGGTTGTTGAACAGGCACTCGCGGTGCTTGGAGGTGTTCAGGAAGTGGCGGAACTCGTCGCGGGTCTCCCGGAAGAGGATGCCCGCCTTGCCGTCGTCGTCCTCCAGCTGGCCCAGCCGGTTCAAGTAGAGCTCGGCCAGCCAGGTGACGAGCAAGGTGATCTGCGTCCTCTCGTTCGGCTTCAGATTGGTCAGCTTCTTTATCAAGAACTCCTTAAGGGCCTCCTCCTGCTTGGCCTCAATAAACTTGAGCGCAATCTCCTCAAAGTAGTTCTGCGTCAGGGCGTAGCACTTGGCACTCTCCAGGTAGCGCTTGTTCTGGAAGCAGTGCTCGGCCTCCTTGGCAAGGACCATGTCCATGCATTCGGGCCGCTCGCGGCAGTACTCCTTGGCCAGGTCGAATTTGTTCATGCTCATGTACATCTGCCACACGTCGCGGGACTCGCGCTGGATGTGGTAGCGGAACACGGCTCGCTCCGTGTAGATCCACACCAGGCCGCCCGACGGGTCCTTGATCATTCTCTTGAGAGGGCCGAACTTGTCCGGGAACACGTCCTCATGAACCACCTGGCCGTTCAGCGTGCAGATCGCCTTGACCCGGTCGTGCAGCAACAGCAGGAAGTGGAACTGGGTCAGCACAATGGAGATGGGCTTGTTGAGGGACAGGTCGATGTCGGTCGTGTACTCCCACACCTAATGAACACAGCATGAGAGCAGTAGTCGTCGATGATTCAGATTCAGAAGTTCAAACATAATCCCATAGAAAATGCTCAACAATTACCTGCACGTCACTCAGCAGCGAGTCAGGCCGAACGTAATCCAGCTGCCCGTAGAGCACCCCGTTGCCCATCATCCAGGCAAAGGCCTTGGGGGAAGTGCGAAGCTTGGAGGTGTAGAAGGTGATTTCGCTGTAGCCCATGTTGGCCGGGAACTCCTGAAAGCTAGGCAACAGGTCCTGGTTCTGGGTGAAGATGGAGCTGAAGCCCTGCTGCTCCGTACCCTCAGCCACCTTGCCCGCAAACTGGAAGAGGCGCTTGCGGGTGGTGGCAATGATGAAATACTTGTTCTCCAGGCCGCGCTCCACCTCCAGGCAGCACACAGGCGCCGGACTCCCGTCTTCCTCCAGGGAGTGGACCTGGAATAACATTACAGTCAAGCCCCGCTATACACAAACAAATAAATAAAGGTGACAGGTTGCTTCCTCCGACTGCTAGAAAGGTCACCAACTATTTCTGACCATAACTGGTTGTTTTCTGTTTTTTTTTTTACTTTTCCCTCCATAATAGCCAAATCAAAATGAATCCAGGGGAACTTTTATTTTCACTGTCATACAGTAGCACTTCAACTTGAAGTGACATAGAACCAGCTTGAAGCAAACAAGCTTCACCACTTCTTATTTTGGAGAACTACGCAAGGAAGAGAGTGAGAACAGACACTAACAAATACTTAAAAAGTGTGTTCAAAGAATGTGGGACGGGTAGTATTATACCAAAAGTATTTTTTATGTGGTCCCTCTATATTGGGTCTGGAACATAACCTCCTTGTACTTGTACAAATCCTTGTAGCCCAAACGCAGTCATGAAGACATACTTGTCTGAAGTACTGGTCCGGGTTGGTGTTAAAGAGGCTCCCCTCGGTGGCAGAGATCTCGGCCTCGAAGATGACGCCTTGGCCAGTGCCCACCAAGATTGGCCCCGTGCTGGTCTCATTGCCTAGCAGCTTGTTCCAGCCAATGCTCTCCACGAGGTGGCCCCGCCAGCGAGACAGACTGCGAACCTTTTGCGTATTCCTGTTCAGGTACAGACACTCACTGGTGCTCAAGCTGATCACCAAGTGGGAGCCTAAATAAAAAAAGAAAAGAGAAACATGTGGGAGAAGACAAGGATGTTGTTGAGGTTGGCCTTTTCCATCCCCCATCGTCACAGTATGTTTCTAAAGGTAAACAAGAGACCCAGTTGCGATAATAGTTGTACTTTTACAAAGTCACAGAACGAGATTCTCGAAAAAAAGTAATGTTTTATGTCTTGTGTAGATCTGCGTCTGGTGTCGGAAGATAACACAAGCACATTAACTTACATTTCATGAAAATGTATACCATGGAAAAGTAAATGTACTGTACACCATTTTGTGGAAGATCGGCACAGTATTGTCTTACCTGTCGGGTCCAGGAAAAGTTTGTGCACTTTGCAGTCATCTTTCCTTCCAAGATCAATCTGATTGGGGTGATCAGGTTTAGCCAAATCAATCCTGCATAGAAAACATTCCAATCAGTGTCTTTCATCTCTCAAGAACTCTTGAAAGGCCCCAATAAAAATCTATGACTGGACTAATCACATCTTGTCACTGACTCCTCAACTAATCCAATCAAAGAGGACTGCACTAGCGTGCATTTAGAGTAGCTTTTTATGATTGTTATTTGCCTCAGCAGGGTGTCCTTCCCCAGACTCATGCATAGTTGATTGTTGCAGACTGCCAGGTGATTTATCCTCTCTGGCGGTGTAAAATCGATCCTCTGCTTGTTGAAAATAGGCTTTTCCTCTTCGAGTCGCACATTGACGAAGCCTTACGAGAAAACTGGATTTATTACAGAGTATTATATCACAATCATCAAATCACTCCTGGTTGCTTCCTCATCTTACCTGAGTGTGTTATCCCGATGTTGGCGCCTGCCAGGCGGCCATGCTGCTGCGCGTTTTGCCTGCTGTTTTGCGAATCCTCGTACTCGTCCAATATTGAAGCCATAATTAAGTGGAATTTTATTTAGAATCAGCGAAGGAAGAAGCTAGACGACTAAAGCGACATGGCCGTGCAGCTAGCCTTCTCCTTAGCTAGCAGTTGGCTCTCGTAAACAGGCTTCTCGTGACTCGTTCGCCCATTTTCAATCATAACATTGGTTTATTTTAGACGTTCCTAAGATATTTTGAAATTACATTCACCATAGAAAGTGGTTCGGTTCAAACCGTGGTATGAATGAGGAGTACCTGTATAGTTAGCTAGCAGGTTGCTCCCGGAAAAGAACTCGTACGACGTACTTCCTCGTTTCATTTGCAGGTTATAGACGTTTAAATATCAATATCCGATAACTAAACATTCAAAAGCCATCTAATGGTTTGTACCGAAGCGAACTAAAAGGGCGTAAATAGGGAGCAAGTCAGGTGACAGTCCTCATGTGATCGTCGTCGTTGATTCGTGCAAATCCTCATTCCGACATTGGGGGTCGCTGTCGTAACAATGACCGACTTAGTTTCAGGCTTTCTCGCAGTGGGCGTGATTATGCAAATTTTGTTAAATATTTAAATTACAGACTGCCTGCACTTATTTCAGAACTATACTTTAATACTCTTCAACTATGAAACTATAATCAGAAAAAAATGTGTGTTGAGGGAGAATCAATTCTAACTTCCGCTTTTCTCTCAGTGGGCGTGGTTATGAAAATGACAACCTGTCAAAGCATAAAGTTTTATAAACTACACATGAAAAAACAAACGTCATAAGTGTTGTCAACGTGTGTCATATAATCAGGAATATGAAAAACATAATTGAGGTAGTGCTCCTTACCGACAGTGGGTGTCGCTGTACGATCAACAATCACCTAACAAGTTTCAGGGCGTGGTTATTCAAATTAAAAACTCCAGAAGTGTGAAATTATCTGAATATATAAAAAACGCCCATTCCTTGTCGAGTCATACCACAGAAGACAGTAAAGACAACACCCGATGGTGAGAGTCGCGACCGGACGGTGAGAAGCAAAGAGTTTACGACCCGACATGCCACCTCACATGGAGTACTTTTACCACGAATCCCGTGTCCCCTCCGGTTGCGGACTGACCCGGGAGGACGAGCTGGAGCCGGGGGTCATCAGTTGCATGCTGGTGGGCGACGGCGCCGTGGGCAAGACCAGCATGATAGTCAGCTACACTTCCAATGGATACCCGGTGGACTACAAGCAGACCGGTTTTGACGTCTTTTCCGGTAAATGATTTATTCATTCAACTACAATAAGATATGAACTAGTGTCAACAACCATTTTAAGTCATTGTCTTTTTTTCCGTGTGCGAAATTGATTTTAAGAATAGATAGAAGCACAGGTAAAAGCTACCGGCTGATGCACTTCCGATGTGTGTGTGTGGGGGGGGGGGGGGGGGGGTGGTAAATGCAAGTGCAATATTTTTTAAAAACATTTTGATCTGTAAATATAAAAAATAAATACATTTAAAATGTAAGAATCTCCACATATAAGTAATGTATAGAAATAAATAAACGTATTTACTGGTTTCCAACAGGTCAGGTCCAAGTGGATGGATCTCCAGTCAGAGTTCAGCTGGTGGACACTGCAGGACAGGTAAATCTTTTGAGCTTGTTATTATTTATTATTACTATTATTGTTGATCTACATTCTTTGTCAGACTCAAAATTGTACTTAACTTCCGTTAGGGATTCACAGATAGTCAATATTCACATTATTATGATAATTAGTAGTGCTCTACATAAATACCGGGAGCCAATATGATGCCTTGTTGTCATATTCATTCAACCTTGTACCAGTTTCCCTCCATGGGAGTGTATCTACCACGACAATCTTGTACTCTCACGTCACTCTTTGCATGCTATCAATTTTGCCTTTATGTGACAACAAAGAACTGTCTGTCGCATTTTTTTTTGTTTTGTTTGAAGCAGTTTTTGTGGCTTTTTACAGTAAGTTTATGAATCCCTGCTGTCAGTCATCTTTTGCGGTCCAATTCCATTGACTCACGTTCTCTGGGCCTTTTCAGGAGGAGTTTGATGAGTTCCGATCGCTGTCCTACTCGCACACGGACGTCTTCCTGCTGTGCTTCAGCATGGTCAACCCCACTTCCTTCCACAACATCACCAAGAAGTGGGTGCCCGAGATCCGTTCCTCCAACCCCACCTCGCCCATTGTCCTGGTGGGCACGCAGTCGGACCTCCTGTTGGACGTCAACGTGCTCATTGGCCTGGACCGCGCCAGCGTCAAGCCCGTGGCCAGCGCACGGGCACGAGGGATGGCGGAGAAGATCCGAGCGGAGGATTACGTGGAGTGCTCGTCGCTCACGCAAAAGAACCTGAAGGAGGCGTTTGACGCCGCCATCTTCGCCGCCATCAAGAACAAGGCACGGCAGGCCAAGAAAAGGCGGTCGTCGGACAGGCGCGCCAAGGCCTTCTCCAGGTGCAGCTGGAAGAAGTTCTTCTGCTTCGTCTGAGTCGGCCGGGACTGTGGACATGAGTTCTGACCTTATGTGCAGCGTTTGTCGGTGCAAGTGACATTCAGGATATGGCATCGGGAGAAGGTTTAGTGGAGCCCCACCGACAAAGGACTGTGTCTTGTTTACGTCTATTTGGCTCGGAATACGTAGGTACACGAACCAATACCCTACCAATGGTTCTTCTGGTGTACCTGTTACATTGGAAAATGTGTAAATAAGTTATCGAGCTGCAAATTGGACGGAAAGCTTTTTGAGCATTTATTCAGTATCCTCGATATCCAGATCCATGTGCTAGTACGCTCAACATGTTTGCATCTTGTGCTTCACTACTAGAACTAGTAGCACACAGATGTCAAGTATTGTAGAGTTTTGCCTCACTTATAACATGTAGCTGTCCTATTAGCATGCCCACGTTGTACGACTCGTGTGTAGAAAAGTCGTACATCAGTGGAAGACAGAGTGGAAAAACACTGCAGTGCTAAGTGAGTTGCTTTGCAAGTGCAAGTTTACGACGGCTTGCGAGGGCCAAGAGCATACAAGAGCGACATCAAACGACTTTTCATCGGTATGCGATGGACGTGTTGGCAGACATGTATTTTACCTCAATCTGGAGTCAGGCGGATGGATATACGCAATCCAGGGGGGTTGGGGGGGGGGGTCTTCGGTTTACAACAATTCTGTTGCCATGGCGGTGAGGTAACCTGAATTTGTACAGAAGTCGGGGCACATCACTAACCTATGCTAACGCGATCGTTAAGCTATCACTCTAGTCGATATATGTACCATAGATGTATGCAAAACACTTTTAAACCCAATTTCATGAGATTTAACAACGACTTTGTATCCATATTGGAGTGTGCCGTACTCTTATCACTAACCAAGAAGTCAGTCATAATTTCAACAAATATAAATCCTTCATATGATTTCCTCTCACACAATGTAAACATCCAAACTGTTCGGCTATTTTGTTGAGCAAGGACAACATGCAAATGACCTCAATTTGCATGATCGTTTGTGTGTTTGTGTGTGTGTGTGGTGAAACAGAGAGGGTGGGAAGCCCAGTTTCAGCACACAGGCGTCAGTAAGCGCTGCTCTTTTGTTGTTTTTGTTTTAAACGCGTTAACCTCCACGTCGAGTTGTGGTGCAAAAAAGCGAGGTGCCACATTCTTACCTGAGTGCTAAAAGGCCGCTGCCCGGACTGGTTTTCGTGCCTTAATTATGTGACGCTGACCTTTTGTAATGTTGCGAAAAGGATCGCACGTACCGCATCGCTTTGACTCAGCTATAAGAGCAGGAAACAGGTTACAGGAGAGCAGTCGGCGTTGACCTTCAGCCCTCTCGATGACTGTCAGTCGAGATTCATTCGATCGCGGTTTTCAAACTCAACCTTTGTCGGCAGACATTTTGGAAGTGTGGTTTCCCTAAAACAAAAAACAAACAAACATCAATGAACAATCACACGGTGATTA
This sequence comes from Hippocampus guttulatus, assembly GCF_054856545.1. Classification (NCBI taxonomy): domain Eukaryota; kingdom Metazoa; phylum Chordata; class Actinopteri; order Syngnathiformes; family Syngnathidae; genus Hippocampus; species Hippocampus guttulatus. The sequence continues at coordinate 680,050 of NC_141283.1, read as the reverse complement.
CCTGCCCCGAATGTAAAACAAATGAGTGATATTTTGCACTCCAGTCTAATCATAACATGACATGTTGATATTCTTGATTAGAACTGGATGTTTATTATGCTTCTTGTGGAAGTGGCCTGAATAAATTCTGTTTGTTCAAACAACTGTGGATTTTCAATGTAAATGTTTTTTTTCCTTCTTTTGTATCACTTAAGTGCTATTGTGTCGCACTCTCCTCTAACCCATGTGTCTTTTTATTTACATGTCAGAGCGATGTGACGCAAATAAATGAAGTGCAAATTACAGCCCCTGTGTTATGTATATTTTTAGACGGGACAATTCACGGACAGCTAATAAGAGAAGCTGCTTTACAACCAGAGAAGACTTTTTTTTTCTTTTTGGGGGAGGAGGACCACAGGAACTGAGGCAGCAATTTCTCCTCTCCACGGGGGAGTTGGGATAATGTCCATAGGCTACAATAGTCACCTTTCCTGCACCGTCTCCCACCCCCAAGCGTGTGATAATTAACCTCAGGCCTCCAGTCGGGCCCTGGTGAGGGGGACGAGCCTTTCTAATGCGTGACCGCGCCATGCTGGGATGGCTTTTTGTTCCTGATTGTGTCACTTGGAAAAGTCTCGAGATGAGCTTGAGAAGGATCCACGAGCCAGGGTGATTGATGATAATCCACACGCAGGGCGGTATGTGTGTGTGTGTTTGTGCGGATGCCCGGCCCACGAGGCTGGAAAGATGCGACGAGAAAAGTTAGTAGCGTAACAACATTGGAGCGTTTGCCCACAAATTTAAAAAAAAAAATGCATTCCAGTTATAGTTATAGAGCAGGCACGTGAAAATTATCTCGGTGTGCCAGATCGTAGTACTGTTGTCATGAGGGAATGACGTAATTAACTTGAACCATGTGATTATTACTTTTGAAAATCCCCACAAACTGATGGTTAAATTGTTGTGAAGCGACGACATTCGTTGTTTTTTAATTTTTTTTTCAAACAGGGCTTGGTTTTGAGCTTCCGTCTTCTCGAAATGAACTCCGCTCACTCACGTCCAACAACGAGGCACTCTAAAGTGGCCACGCCAGCAGACTATCCAAAGCGAAGACGCATTTTCAGGTTGCGGGCATAGCTAGCTAGCTCACCGCACATCACAGATTATCGTTGTACCTTTTTTAAGTGACCAGTAGCGGTAATTGCAGTACAACTTTAGGTGTGCAATTACATAAAGCCCTGGAGCACTTTAAAAGTGCGTTATGCGGTGCTGTTCTCGCCAAGGCCCCCCCCCCCAAAAAAAAAAAATTAACGGTCTTCAAATATGTTGAATGTATTCAGAGAGCAAACCTCAGAAGTCACTTTACAGGAAATTTAAATACACTGTGCGCCGATTCCATTTCCTGGAAACCACATGAAGGCTGCGGATTTCGGTTGTGACGTCCACTCAGCAACACGTTTTCAAACATTCTCTCTTTTGTGATCTGCTGCACATTTGCTGTGAACAGGTCGAACGGGGGGGTGGGGGGGGGGGGACGACACAGCAATACGTCAGCGGTCTGTTTGTCATTAGAGTCAAGCATCCATCACGCGGTTACGAGGCAGCTTTGAATGACTGCTACCGGACAGGTCCCGAAATGAGAATCAAGACATGCACACCCTGGCTAGTTTTGCTTGTGTTGCTTCATCTCCATCGAGGACTTGACAAGAACTGTTCTCGACATGGAACATTTTTCGTGTAGAGGGCACTTTAAAGTGTGAATAATGCTCACGATAAGCCGTGCACAGTGAGGGGCGTGCAGGGTTGACGTGCGGGTCAGCAGTGTGCTGAACCTCGGAGGGTCAAGACTAGCTGTCAGACTCCTCTTCACAAATGGACTTATTATTATTTATGGGGCTTAAGTCATTTTTATGGTCTTCTGTTCAAAGCACAGATGCTCTTGCCAAACATCAAAAGGGGAAAATTCTCAACTTTGAATGATGTGTTCAAACAAGCGAGAGGGCCTTGTTGTTGTTGGACCAGTTTTTGGTTCTCAGAGACCGAGATCAACTCTCCTTCTCATGGGTTAGTCATCTGTTTGTCACACCGGGAGCTGGTTCTTTTCCCAGGCTTTTCCAGGTTTTTGCATCAGGAGTCATTCACTCAGTCGTCCTCTGGCAGTCAGCCAGTTTCACTTGAGTGAAATGCTTTGCAAGCGGGCAGGCCTGGTAATCAGCAGGTGCACCGACAGGTCTGCCTGGCTCTGTGGTTCTTAATGCCTTTCAAAATTGGCCATTGTTATCGCCGCGAAACACAAATCCCACCACCTGAAAGGTTTAATACTGTAGCTGATCTGTGTCCGAGAAAATATTTCGTTCCATGACCGAAGAAGCCGTTAAAAAATTTGGGTTAAGTCGTTTTAATAGCAACAACAAAAAAGTGAGTAGCGTCAACAAGAGTCAGGTTGGCCAGTTAGTCAGCATATGAGCAGCTAGTCGTGAGTTGTGGCCCACAGCAGCTCCTTGCAAGTGTTCTCATTTCATGTTTGTGTCTTTGCCTGTTGAATAAAAAGACTTAAACTGTAATATTGACTGCAGACCTCGGTAGAGTGCCTTAATTGCTCTGGGTTTTTTTCCACCTACTTCACTCAAGCGGCAAATTTTGGCTCACAAGACAAAGCAAAAAAAATTAGGATAATCTGTTGTTGTTGGCATCATTTTTGCAAGCAAACTGTCAGTTTCGGTGTTGAGTCACTGAAATATGTCCTTGACTGACAGCGTCCGGAGGCAACATAATTTCTACTTAACATTTATTAGAGGAATTAATTTTCTCTTCTTGACATTTGAGTCACGATGCCCTCTGTCTTTTTATCACTCAAAAATAAACACCTTTATTTCATCTCGACACTCTCTAAGTGGTATTGCAAAGTATGCATTTTGTCACTTGAATGGCATTTCAATTTATGCTTCATCTGCATAAAAATAAAAAGAGATGCCGTGTTTTCAGAGGATTTCTCCAAGAAAAAGATATAATAATATTAAAAAGACCAAGAATGGAACCTTGAGGCACTCCAGACCAGCAAGTGGTGCCATAGGAATCAACAGCCCCATCAGTACAGTATTGCTGTAGTGTATCACCATATTGCTAATGACTCACTGTACTTTGTATATTTGTGTTCATGTTCTGTATTTTTTTTCATTTTTTATTTTTTTTATTTTGGTCTGTGGGGGGTACAAGAGTGACTCCAACTACCAGGACAAAAATTCCTTGTGCATTTCTACCATACTTGATCGATAAAAATTATTCTGATGATACTCATGATTCAGCGGGGATTTGTGACAGTTGAGTTTTGGGGCTTTTTTTCCCGGATGCCAAAAGGTTGATTGAGGTGTGTCTACGTGTGGGAATTAAGGGGATGAGGTGTTCTCACAGTGGTGGCATCAGCAGGTGAGGGTGGGAGAGGGGAATCACACAATGTTCCTGAAAGTGTCGATGGGAATAGTGATATGATATGATATTACAAGTATCGCGATACTGTTAATGATGATACATTGACATGGTCCAACGGAGACTATCAATGTGAATGTTTTAGCAACATCAGGAGCATTCCGGTCAACATAATCAGCCGATGCCGTGTGATGGCTTTGGAGCTCTTGTGTAAATAAGGTGTGTCTGGACTTGCTCTCACATCGAGTGCGACTGTTGCTGCGCTGTCCGCTTTACTCAGAACACAATAAATCATCTTGTTCAGCCAGTTTGTGTCACTCTCGCATGAGTGTGTTCATGTTTGGAGGAGGGGGTAGGGTTATCGATACCATTCAAGGATGACGACTTGGATGATGTCATGTCGTAGCTTTTAGGTTTTATTGCATTTACCTGTGAGCCATTTTTAATATTTTATCCCTTTTAGGTAGTAACATTATGTCAACAACAGCTCTCAATAAGAGGCCCAGCCAGCTACAACCACAAAGATAACCTATGTTCAGTTATGTTTTTGGTTTTTTTACCTTTTTTGAAGAGCAGCACAGGATAGAATGATTATTGTTGGGTATTTTGGCAACTTTTTAAAAAATTGTTGAGAGGAACTAGAAGATGCTGACAAGGCATTCAGGGATTGTTCTGATGTACCGTAATTTATCAGTCGGGCTCATTGTCAATTTTTTAGCCATTTTTGGGATACATTTTTTTTTAAGTACTCAAAAACTCTGCCATGAATTGCTATGCTATTCCTTGATACTCCTTTTGTATTGTATATCCAAAGCAGGTGTACCTACAGTTGAGACTGGTATGCTTAATTTATGGGCTTATTCACAATGAAAATATGAATAAACTATCCTTTAACGGCCTTGTCAAAATGTTGTAATATGTAAAGAACAAGCAACCCTTTCATAAGAGATGCAAATAGTACACTATTTACCTTAGGAAAGTAGTACCAATACCAAAGTCAGTACTGAAGTTGCTCAGAACTGTGCAGTATTTGTATAAACCTGATTACCGCTTATGCTCAAGGTGAGATGGTTGTGGTTTGTTCAACAAATAAAAGGAACACTTTATAGTCATGAAACTTAATGCATGTTATTTAACACTAAACACTGCCCAGCATTCCCCAGTGAAGAAGACGTGGTGTACTTGTACATGACTGAGTGATGTTAGAATGTGGCCTTCATTGCAAAATCAAGTCAATCGATTGCTCTTGAGTTTCTTCTTTTTTTTAAATAAATGAATCAGAGTTCTGTTAATTGACATTGCATAGGCACTTGCCTTAATGGTGCTGCACAAACAGGAAATTGCTTTTCCTCATCATTATCTGATTACAGTGTCGAGAACACGCATAGCGTGAGTCATCTGGCACGTGACGACGTTCAGGTAAGACGTCATCGGCTTCCTAAAAGGTCAAGGAAAGAAAAAGCTTGAGGATCATTGAACACAACAAACATAATGTGAAGTGCTATATCTTCATATAACTTATGAACAATTGTATTTTGTCCAATGTTTGTTGTTGTAAGGGCTCTACTGCCCCCCCCAACCCCCTCTTTCTTCACCGATGACGAGCAGAACCGGTTAGTCTCCTGTCATCTTATCTGCTGCCAGCTGGTCTGACGGGAGGCGTCTCGCTTCCGTCACGTCTCGCAGGTGGCACTGCGCAGGTAAGTCAACCACTCCCAACAAGGCAGAAGTTGTATTGGAGCTTATGCAGACTTAATAAAGTGGCCTGTGAGTGTCACTCAACACCGTACACATGGAATGACACATCCCATCTTTATACGCAAAGGTGGAACTACTACTTCCTGTCCATCAGTCAGCAGGTGACTTCCCACAAAGCCAGCAGTCTCGTGTCAGGACCGGTTCTTCCATGCCACCCGGCGGAAATCGTGTGTGTGTGTGTGTGTACGTACGACTAGGCCAAAAACTCACTCCACATTGGACCGCTTTCGAATTCAAATCCAAACTGTCACCGAGTTCCACCTGCCTGCACGGACCGTTAAAGAGCGGACACATTCAGACAAAAGCCACGACTCCACTCTTCCTCTGGCAACAATCCCGATGACACTTAACACCATCCGAAGGGATTGTGTTGTGTCAACAGTGTGTCTGTATACATTTACATGGTGAAGAAAGAATGAAAAGCACATACGGTAGAGCCTTTAGGACACAAATTGCCTGAGAATGAAAAACAGTATTATTCGTAAATAAACACTTTTTACCTTCAGGGATTCTTGCTCAGTGTTTAAACACTGTCATCTGTGACCGCTTTGTAGGGGCCAGCTGGATGTTATTTGTAATTTGGGGCCCCTACAGGTGTTCGAGGTGCCACCACCCGACTCAGCGGGGAGCCAAAGCACCCCTCACCCACTGAACAACACGCTTCTCGCGCTGAAATTTCACACGTCCGGGGAGTGCTGGCCGATCGTGGTCCAGGTTCAGGACTCGGTTGAGGCGGGAATTGCGATTTCAAAACAAATCACGTCAAGAAAAGTATTGTCAAGTAGAAAGTACAAGTAGCAGTTTACACCTCCGCCTAGAGAAATACTTGACATGAGCTATTATTTACGCTTCGGGTTGCCGCCTTTAAATGGGAGCCTGAGGCCCGCTGGTTCCCGGCTGTTTCGCACCTCCAAGGGGTGCACCATAACAATGTCAGAGGCCGCTCTTGATGAGGCTGAAGAATCTTTTGCCATTAAAAGTCACACCCTGTCGCTTGTTTTGTCAGCTTTGGGCGTGCGAGGTTAAAACTGGGGGTCCGACCCAAGGGGCTCCAGGTGGTAGGGGCGAGAAGACGATGGAGGTATGGAAACCAAAAAAATAACAAACTTCAGACGGACAAGATGCCTCATTGTTTAATGTGCACATTGTGGTTATCAGATTTCTGGAAACTTCCGTACCAAATAGAATTGGACTCCAGAAACGTGTGCTCGGAAAGAATGAACAAAAATATTTATGACAGAAAAAAAAAACAGGTCGCAAGGCCGACAAAGGACAACAAAATGTACAATACAAAACCCGTGACTAACAACAACAAAAAACTTGCAAAGGTAAGCGAAGACAACTTGGCAGAATCAGAAAACGGAGAATATGATGAGACGTCTAGAATAATTCGGCTCTTGAAAGCAGAGCTGTGACAAGGCGAATTTTCCAACAGAAATATTAAGACAGAGAACTTCTTAAATAGTCGGCTTGATTACATGAACATTAAGTGTGTACCCGGAGGAGAAGCCCTCCTCTGTAACCTGCTGGAGATACACAAGAACAGAACATGACGGTGATAAATATGGTCTAAAATTCTCATAAAATTGTATTCATATTAATGGATGCAAAAGCTAAATATTGCTCCTTATATTTACAAAATATAGAGCTTTAATGTTTTATATTTCCTACATGAATGACATCCCAGTGTTAGAACTCATTCAAGGGATTCAAGTAAGTGTGTGTTGTGCAATCCTGCCCCCTACTGCAGGAATGGACGCAAAACAATTCAGGCCAAGTTAAGTCAACAAATGTTGACTTACAAGTTGATTTACAGATCTTGATGCTAAAATGTCAAAGCTGGCACATAATGCTGTGTGAGTGAATTTATGCACTTAATAATCAGGGAGGAAATATATAGGCCCTGATATTGGCTGGCTGAGGACAGCTGGGATAGGCTCCAGCACGCGCCGCGACTCTTGTGAGGATAAAGCGGATGAGAAAATGGATGGATGGATGGAAAATAGCAAAAATGCCCCTTTTACGATTAAATTAGTAAATAATATAGTATATATAATAAAGAAGGCTCGACCGGCGTATGTGTGAGGTGTCAGCAGTTTGACAGAATCTCCTGACAGCTTTTGTAGACTTCAACCAAGCAGTTCAGCCTTGGCCTTGAGCTCTGGAAAACAAAACAAACAAAATCCAAATTAAATATGATCAGTGTTAATGATTAGAAACTGATCAATTCTTACCTGAAACAATGGCACCACGCTTGACACATCATCAGGAGCTGAGGGGTCCTTCAGCAGTATGCAAAGGTAATAGATGATTTGATGCTGTAATAAAACAGACACTTCAGCTTTGTGTTGCATGAAGCACAAAATGTGACAAAATCTATTGTCTATGTTTTTAATCACCATATAAATGGCTTCGTTGATGACCACATCCTTGACTTGGCTCATCTCAATGAAGGTGCTCGTTTCCCGTCCCGACGCATAGCTGGAGGATACCTGGATGCCCAAAGAGCCGATAACGAGCACCGACTCGTGGTCCACCTTCACCAAGTGAATATGGAGCATCATTCCCAACAGGGTGAGCAGGATGGCGCCAGTCAGCACAGCTGTGTTCTACATGTAGAGGGGAGATGGTGCGTGCATTTATCCTAATTTTCACACAGATATTGGTACTGTATTGAGCGAGACCAATGTAATGGGACTGACACTTCAGTTATATTACACCGCTCCCCGTGAATACCGAGCTCTTATGCGGCGACAAAAACCCATAAGAATTGTCATCTCCCCCAAAAAAGGTATAACATTTCCAATAGATCCTACAACATGGATAGCAGGCCATCATTTTCGATAAGACGGTAGTTTGAGGATAGGAAACTCCTTCGCCCACTTCAACATAGTTCCTTGCACCAAGAGAGTGAGAGTACAGTATAACGCTCCACAAGAGAAAGGAAATATGAGTTCAGGGATTCTACTAATGATAAGCGAGGCAATTTCTGGAGACGATTTTGTGATGATAATAGTTAAATGTTACTTTATTACTTACTGCTGTGATGAAGAACACGGCATAGGCAGCTAGCCAAACGGCGCAAGTGTATCCCATCACCTTGCCGATGGACATTTTGGGCGAGCTGACAGTAAACTCCCAGCAAAAGCTGCAGTGCTTTTGACAGTCCAGAGATATCGGGTTGCCATAAATATCAGTATAGGCTTCATCTTCCATTTTCACCAAAGAAATAACACAATTAGGACTGAAATGAGGCGGTTACCGTCAAGCTACAATTGACAACCAAGGTCATCAGGAGTAAACGAATGTTTCATTTTACCACCAAAATGGGTTAAGGCAAGCGAAAACAACATTTACGATTGTTAATATAGACTGATTGTTGTTAAAATGCCAGGCAGGACGACATTACGACATTTTATTGACAAATAAAGGCGACTGATAGGGAAAGACTGGCCGAGCGGCTGATATTTGTTGTTCACACCAAGACATCCCTACTACGCCGGAACGACTATTAATATTGTACAATTAGGTATTTTTTTGTTAATTACTTCACCAAGCGGTGACAAACAATAAATAAAAATATGAATATGTAATGAATCGAAATGTAATTGGAAACAGACGACAAGCTACGTTACAAGATAACATAAATAATTATATCGGTGTACGCTGGGTCTTGTAGGAAGCTACCACGCATGATATCTGAAAACACAAAGCATTGTGGGAATAACTGTAAACGGTGTTTAAATGCAAATTAAATATTACCCGTTCAGAAAAAAAACGACTTAAACCAAGACGAATAACTACTAGCATAAAATAAAATATTCTCAATTTCACAACAATGACTCAAACACGGTGATTGTTTGAGCTTAGCATCAATCCTGCTCTCCTACATTTCCCAGTATGCATTGCGCCCTGTCTGACTTCTCAACCCTGGATAAAAACAAGCTGATCAGCTGATGTAAAAGCAACATCTTCTCCTCCCGGGGTCTGACACAGCAATTCAACTTTATCGCCGAGGTTAGTGCGTGGCACCGGGGCGCTATGCTACGTTATTATTAGCCAGCGCACACTTTTTAAACTGTGTCGAGCTGGCAGTTTTGTCAAGTCGAGTCATTCGTCGTCGGCTGGGACTGGTAACCGCCGCGAGGTCAGCCGATTGACACGGAGGTTGTTGTTTTCCTACATAATTACTGCTAATTATTATTAATGCAATATTCTCCAAGCGTATGAATAACAATGGTCACAGTAGACGTCGTTTAGCAACTTGGCATCAACCCATTTAGTTATTAACGAGTTAAAAAGATGTTGGAACATTTTTTGATCAACATCTAAGCACACCTTTATGGATATACTGTATTTGACTACTTTTTGAAACTGTTGTTTTGATTAAGGTGCTCACGTTACACACAGTAGAATTTGGTGTTATTTGTTGCATACTTGTAAGGTTGCCTGAGTAATCATTTCTGTTAGCCACTTGACCAAGAGAGCACCCGAAGAAAGGATTAAACAAACATAAATGGATAAAACACGCAGGAGATTCTGATTCGAAGCTATGAGAAGAGTGCATGAAAACCGGACAAAAGTCATTATTGTAGTGCTAATTTAGATCATTAGAGCTATTTTCTCGGTCTGAGGAATTGTGCCAAGGTGTGCTGATAGTCGAGTGTAGTCCTCCATTATCAACGATGAGTAGTCAAAGTCCCGCCGAAGATAAAACCACGAATACACCACTCGTCTGCCAAGAGAGTTACGCATGCGGTGGGTCGGACGAGGCCTCCTTCGAATGTGACGAGTGCAGCAGCCTTCAATGCGCCCGCTGCGAGATGGAGCTCCACCGGCAGGAACGTATGAGGAACCACGACCGGGTTCGCATTGCCCCGGGCCACGTCCCCTTCTGCGACTCGTGCAAAGGGGACGGCGGCGGCGGCGGCTCGGTCACGGCCGGGCGGGTGCGAGCGGCCGTCCGCTGCCAGGGATGCAAAATAAACCTGTGCTTGGACTGCCAGAAACGCACCCATAGCGGTGGGAACAAGAGGAAGCATCCTCTCACCCTGTACCCCCAGGCCAAAAGTGCCCAAGAGAACAGCGTGAGCTCCGGCGAGTCTGAGCTGGACATCATTAAAGAGCAGCTAGACAAAGTGTGCAGTTTCCTGTTGGTGGACGAAAAAGAGGAGATGCAGGTGAGTTCCTCGACATTCCTCTATTGTTTGATGTGGAGGGAGGGACTAATCTTAGGAGCTTTTTCAGGTGAGGAACGAGGAAGAGTTTGTGAACAGACTGGGATGTGACGCAGACGAGCTCCTCAAGGTGGTCTCCATTTTTGGCAACACCGGCGAGGGGAAGTCGCACACGCTGAACCACACCTTCTTTCTTGGAAGGGAAGTGTTCAAAACATCCCCGACACAGGAGTCTTGCACGTTGGGAGTGTGGGCTGCCATGGACCCGCTGCACCACGTGGTTGTCATTGACACGGAAGGACTCCTCGGAGCTGGTAAGATGCAAACATTTGTGACTTTGAAACCCACTTCTGGTTACGTCCACACGTATTTGGAGAACTTCTGCCTTGCTACACCACCACAATGGATCAAGATGTGATTGAATTGTGAACTGTCAGATTTCATCGAGACTTTTCAAGCAATTTTTTTCCCACATTGCAAAACACTCGTGCAAGGGAGCGTAGGCAAAGTTCTGTATTTTATTTTATTTTTTGGGGGACTCAGGGTCTAGTCAAGGTCAGCGAACCCGCCTGCTCCTCAAAGTCTTGGCCATCTCGGATCTCGTCATTTATCGGACACGCGCTGACCGTCTCCGCGACGACCTTTTCAAATTCCTGGGCGACGCCTCGGAGGCCTACTTGAAGCACTTCGCCCGGGAGCTGAAGGCGACCACCACGCGCTGCGGCCTGGATGTCCCGCTGTCCACCCTGGGCCCTGCCGTCATCATCTTCCACGAGACTGTGCACACCAAACTCTTAGGATCAGGTAGAGTACCAAAAGGAGGCCCTCAACCAGAAACGCACGGCGTTGACTTTTTTTTGCAATCTGCAGACAAGCCGTCCGAGTCGGCAGACCGCCTCCTTCAAGAGCGCTTCAGGAAGCTGTCTGTGTTCCCCGAGGCCTTCAGCTCCATCCTGTACCGCGGGACTCGTACCTACAACCCACCCACTGACTTCATTGGCTTGCAGCGCAGCCTGGAGCAGCAGCTGGACAACAACGCCACACGCTCGCCCCGTTCCGCCGGCGTCATCTACAAGGCCTTGCGGGTCGGGCGACACCCGAGTTACCTCTGCCAAATGGGTGATGTCGCTATTGATGACCGCTTGATCTCTTCAGGCGCTGAGTGAGCGTTTCAGTGGCGATAGTCCTGATGAACACATCACCAGTAACTCCTTCTTCCCCGATGAGTACTTCACTTGCTCCTGCATCTGCCTGAGTTGTGGGTATGTACAGTACAGTTAGCTACTGTTTACGGCTACAGGCGTAGAGGAAAAAAAAACAAAAACAATATAGTGGACCTTAGGGCCTTTCCGAAAGATCACAAAAAACACAAACAGATTCCATAGCAAAACAATGCGAAAGGTGAATTTGATCATCGTGAGCCATGAAGATGCTGGGGATTACCGAATGTCGTTTCATTTATGTTTTTAGTGCAAAAGATTTTAAAGGGAATGTTGATTTTTAGGTCAGGCTGTAAGAGAAGCATGAACCACCTGAAGGAGGGAGCAGAACACGAAGCCAAGCGCCAATGCCGCTACTCAGCGCAGTACGACAACCGCATCTACACGTGCAAGGTGAGCGTTCCATGTCACGCCGCGTTTAACGAGGACGCAAGCGACTACGTTTCTAAAACTTTCCAGGCCTGTTACGAGGGAGGGAAGGAGGTGATCGTGGTTCCCAAGACGACGGCCTCGTCCGACTCGCCATGGTTTGGTTTGGCCGTCTACGCCTGGTCTGGGTGAGTCACAGAAGGAAATTTGATGGGTTGGGTGTAATTGAAAGTGATTTTATACTGACAACGTACCAAACCACACAAACAAATCCAGTCAAGTCAGCGGCATTCGCTAGAGTTGGCGGATTTCCCCCTTGCCAGTACTTCTTGGATAAGAATGATTTTAAAGGCCACTACTCACTGCGGTCTTTTCTTTTTCATCCATATTTTCTTTTTTTAGATACGTCATCGAGTGTCCCAACTGTGGAGTGATTTATCGAAGCAGGCAGTACTGGTATGGAAACCAGGACCCGGTGGAAACGGTTGTCAGAACCGAGATCCAGCACATCTGGCCGGGGGTGAGGCCGTACTCAAGTCAATGTGTTCGCACATTTTGTTGGCCAGCGAGGACTTCCGCCTGCGACACTGATCACAGATCGTCCTCATTTCAGTCGGACGGCTTTCTGAAAGACAATCACAACGCCGCCCAGAGGCTGCTGGATGGAGTCAAGTACATCTCCCAGTCGGTGTCGGAGCTCAGCGTCAAGCCGGCCAAGGCGGTCACCTCCTGGCTCACCGACCAGATCGCTCCCACTTACTGGACGCCCAACTCTCTCATCCTGGTATGTACATTTTTTTTTCCTGGTGCATGCATTCAAACTTGAATTCCAAGCTCCCCCTAGCTAATTAACTCATTCACTCCCAAAGACGTTTTTAAACGTCTTTTCAGACTTGGTCCAGAATTGGCTGGTACTGAATGAGTTAATGTTGTTGTTTTTACATAAACGTCATGATTTTTCTTTCAGAAATGCCACAAATGTGCAGCGGACTTCCAAGCCAACGACACCAAGCACCATTGCCGGGCCTGCGGCGAAGGCTTCTGCGACGCCTGCTCCTCGAAAGCCCGCCCGGTCCCCGAGAGAGGCTGGGGGCTGGCACCCGTTCGAGTCTGCGACGGGTGCTTCCAGAACAGAGGAATATCCACCGGTATGCAAAAATGTTCCATCCTTTTTCACCGTGATGTACAGGAAGATGGCTGACGCGTGAGTGTCTGCTCCAGAGCTACTGGATGCGGCCTTGGAGGAGGAAGGCGGCACCTTGATCGCAAGGAAAGTCGGGGAGGCTGTTCAGAACACCCTTGGCGCCGTCGTCGGCGCCATCGACATACCGCTCGGTGAGAAAAAAAAAAGACAAAAACGAACGGCCAAGAAACTGAAACAAGTTGTTATCGGTGGAGTTCGGTTCCTATGGCGCGCAACACGAACATGCGCGCAACAGTGCGTTTTCAACGTTTTTTTTTGTCATGCCGCTACAAAAGATCGTTGACCGCACGACCCCGAACCAACACGTAGCGATATCATAAACCCGAGACTTCTTGTATTCTAAACCTTCGTGTCTGCCAGGCCTGGTGAAGGAAGCCGCACGTCCCGCGTACTGGGTCCCAGACCAGGACATCCAGGCCTGCTGCGGCTGCCAGCGGGACTTCTCGGCCTCTCGCCTCTCCATCCACCACTGCCGCGCCTGCGGTCAGGGCGTGTGCAAAGACTGCTCGGAGGAGCGGCGTGCCGTCCCCTCCCGGGGTTGGGATCACCCGGTGAGGGTCTGCAGCGTATGCAGCCAGAAGTCCGGGGAACTCTAGCAGGACTTCAAAACCACGTGGACCACTTTTTTGTCTCTGGTTCTTCCAGTTGGGTTTTGGATGATATTTTTTTGTTTTTAACTGTGGTCAGTCGATGAAATTTGCATATCATGAAAGGAACTTGAGAGAACAGAATCACGTTTTGGACAAATCGCTCTCGAAGATCGAGACTCTTGTTAGGACTATCACGTCGCCCCATCCTATGTCTTCCTATATTGCTTATCACGGTCTGAGAGAAGGGGCATTGACAAACACACAGTCATCCGTAACCACAATTTAGTTGTCACAGTCCGTCGTAAGTGGGACTATTACACAGTATTAGTATATGTTGGTAACCAACCTGCTGACTACTGTCCTTGCGTTTGGGCCTTTTTTTTTTTAAGTCAACCATCGTGGTATATTGTTGGACTGTAAATGCATTCCAATATACCAAAAAATAAATTAAAAAATCCGTCCTATCCACGCTGACGCCACCACAAGCCTTTAGTTAGCTAGCTTTAAAAAGGCGGACATCAATCGAAAAGCCTTAATCGTGACAAAATCGAAATTGAAAACACAAACGTATACACACATAACACCTTTTTGTTTTCACCGTTGGATGAACTGGTTCGCAAGATGACTTTGTTGAGGCTGGACCTTCAAAAATCTCACCACTCACAAGCGACATCGCACATGAAATGACTTGAAACTTTAGTGATCCAAACAAATACAAAGTGTGCTAGAAAAAAGTTCCAGGGCTGGTGTCAGTTCAGACACACACTACAAGTTTTGCCCTTTAGTGTGAGCCAGACGATCGACTAGCCTGAGTTTTTGCAGGCCAAGACGCCTGCTCACGCTGCCTGCCCTGATCATCTGAACGTGGCTGGCCGGAATGAACAGTGCTGTGACGGACCACCCTCCCTACTCACTTGACCTGGTGCTATGTGATTTATTTTTTTCCTCTTCAATGGAACATATTTTATCCGGATGATATGATGACCTTTTTTTTTTTCCCCCCCAAGCATGTTCAAAGGTGTGGCAGAGAGGACAGGGAAAGTGCAATGGACTCGCTTCGATTACATCGAAACTGGAAATTTATAGTTTAGATTTGGAATATATTTTGACACTGTTCTAACATGCCCTTTTAAGTATTATCATTATTATTATTTTTTTGCCAGGGACATGTCCTCAGTTCATCTGTCAAGGATACATTTGAATGCGAGAATGGCATTTCCTGAGTTTTCTGGGGTTTAATTTGATGAAAATGTGCTTTTTTTTTAAAAGAACAATTTAAGAATGTTAGACAAAGCGGGGTTTTTTTAAACACAAAACTGCAACGAAGTACTGTATGTAAATTTAAAAAAATGAACATGATACAAAGTTAAAGCAATGCTACAAGTGCACCATGCTCATGAATTAAACACCAAATATGTCACTTTATGTTTTGTCGTTTTTGATTTGCTCGCTCAAGCATACTTGGGTAAAAGTTTCCATCATTCTTCCTGTTAAAAAATACAAAGATTGAGCTCTCGAACTACTAAAAATATAAGAAATAACTCTTAGTTTATTGCAGTGCAATTCAACACCATTGAAAACAGAAAAAGAACCATTTTTGAAATTCTTCGACATTCAATCAGACATCCTGTGACTCTGTCTCATCCGTGTTGTAGGGGAAGTGGTAGAGGTCTTTTTTGACAGCCATAAGCAGGCCAGGGACCCCCGTGCGGCCACCGAGGCCAGAGGAGAAGACCACGCTGGGGATGGCGTCGTTGGCGGCCGGGTGGGGCGACGGGATGGTTCTCAGAAGGTGGCCGTCCCGCAGGCTCCAGCACCTCGTGTAGCAGTCCTGACCCACTGCAGGCAAAGAGAAGAATGTAATTGCAACGCCATGTAAAGTAGCCAAGTACAAATGCTAATATGCTATGGCTTTTTTTTTTTTAACATACGTGTTTGCACATCATATTAAGTACAGAGTGTGGAGTAATTTTGTCCCCTACCAGCCAAAAGAAGCCCCTCAGGCTCACTGACATGAATGGGAAGGTGGGCATGCTCGTTGTAGTGGCCCCGGTATTGCTGTACTGGCTTCCTGGCCCGGATGTCCCAGAGCTTGATCTGACGTAGAGATCACAGAGTTGTGAAGTTCCTGTGGTCAAGGTGTCATGAATGTGCCATTCCTGACCTGGCCTGACATGTCCGCAGCAAGCAGGTAGTTTTCGTCCCGCAGGATGCGCACCGACGTGACGGACGATTCTTGCCTAAAGCTCATCGCCTTGCTGCCTCTCAGCTCTCGTGCGTCAAGGCCGAATATCTCTCCTGATCGGCAGCCATTGAACAGTAAGGGGACCTGTGTGGATTAGTCGTCAGGTCAAAGTCAGGTACACACATACAGACAATATGGCCAAATTTAATGGCAGTCCTTCACGTTTGGTTGATACGTCAATAGGCATATGCCATCCAACAATCAAGTTTAAAAAGACACGCAAACTCACTCTAACACAAAACTGCTGAGCCAAAACGTCGCTGTTGACGCTGATAGTTTGTTTTTTGCCCGTGACGGCTTGTTGCAGGACCACCTTATGAGATAAACCTGCCAATAAACAAAAACAGTGAGACCATTAAATTCGACACATGTACACACATTGCTACAGTGTCATGGACAAAAAATAAATAAATACAAAGCTTTTTTTTTTTTTACACTGACCTACACTAAACCACTTGTCAAACTGCGGATGTAGACACCAGGCACAGCACCAGGCAGTGGGGATCTTAAAATTGCAATGCATCCCTGGCTGATCTGTGGACAGAAGGGGACACTTCATTAGGTACACATGCACATCCAATCAATGCAAAAAAAAAAAAAATATTTCTACTACAGCTCACTTGAAGTGTACCGAGAGCAATTTCATGATACTTCTCTTTATTTACTAGATAAACAAAGTAACGGGACTATGAGGTTTATCTCTTGCTATGACTCAGCGCAACTTTGACCCTGCTATAATGTACAATAAAAGTAAGTTCAATGACCGATTTACTATAATAATAATTGTAATTAAAAATAAATAAATAAATGATGTCACTTGAGTCAGAGTTGCTGAATAGCGAAGCGGGAAGCAAAGTGACGTAGCCCGGCCTGTCCGCAACACCCACCAGGCACAGTCTAGAAAATTCAGGCTTCAGTTAAGGGGTACCGGGCTGAGGCAAAACATGAGCAAACAACACATTTCATTCAACAAACACGGGTGGGCCTGCAACATATCTAACCGCATCAAACGGGGTTTCACTGTACATCAAACATAAGGCAAAAGCATTATCAGAGGATACAACACATGAGAGTCCGGATCGCTGACCGAGGCCCAGCAGAGGGAATTCACCTGAAACACATGTAAGAAGGATTGAAAATGCAAAACATTGCTCAATACCATGTTTGTGACAGCTGAAAATACCCAAATGATACACAATCAATCTGATCCAATTCATAACAGGCAGCCACTCCAAAAAGCCAACTATTTTTGTAATAGCCACTGAAAAGTCAAGTTTTACATTAAATATTCTCTTGAATATTTTCACCTTGCAGTTGGTGACGTAAGGGTTGTCACACGTTTCCACGGACAGAGACCCACTGTTGCTGCTTTTGCTGAAGCTAATGTAGCCGTATTTGCAGCCCCCGTGGGACATGTCGCTGACGGTGAACACTTGTTCACACTTGGAGTCGGCCTGTGAGAGAATAACAATCAAATCCGCTTGACTTTTTTTTTTTCGAAGGGGGGCGGGGGGTTCATAGCGGGGAGCTTGCTTCGGCACCGACCACGATGGTCCTAATGTCGTCTGTGCTCTGGTGGTCCAGCTTTCGGCGTCTCATGGCGCTGATCCTACACTCGTGAACCCGTCTGAAAGTGCATTGTTGCCAGTGCCATCGGTGAATTGCAGATGAAACAAACGGAATGAGAATAATAATTAAAAAAAGAAATATGGCAGCAGCTCTGATCGCAAGCTGCAATTGGAGACTGCTGACCGCTAACAACCTCCGGCAATGGAGGTCACGCAGCACATCTTAGGTATAAATTACAACGCAGGGTAAAATCGGTTTTGCAAAAGCTTTCAAAGATCAACCATAAACTGACTATGGAGACCAACAGTACCTGCAGTAGGACATCTCAGATAGCAGCCCACGGTGTCGATTCTGTAGAAGCAAGGAGGCATTGAGCCCTGCCCTCGGTGCTTTCTAGAAGCAAGATAACACATTTTTGCTTGTTGGATACACTCCATCTGAACGCAATGTACGTTCCATTACTTTTGTGGCCTTGCCATCCTCCGCAAGCATCCGAGCTCTCTCTTTCTCACGTTCCTTATCCTTCAGCTGCTCTCGGGTCAGAGGGTTGCAGTTGTTGTGACCCGGCAACAAGCGGAAGTATCGGTTCTTCTCCGGGTCAAAGTAGAAACCTGGCAGCTCTGATGACGAAAAAGGATCTCGATTTTTACTTGCAGTGTGTGTCTAGATTAAGTCAGGGATCAATCTTACCTTTGGGGATACCTGGTACTGACCTGGCGCTGCGCTGCTGTTTGAGGAAGAAGAGCTGGCTTGGTTGTCAGATCTTATGGAAGAAGGCCCTGCATCACCATATCTGTTCCTTTGAACACAGCATTGGCATGACATTTTAAGAACTGAAATTTGCAGGCACAAAAAACAGCCCCACCTGTCGACCCGTGATGGTCTCCACTGTCTCGCCCGGTACCGTCCACGTCCACGGTGGCGAGTGTAACCTTGCTGTTCTCTCCGGTCTCGTTGGCCATCTTTCCAGTTCCACTTTTTCATCTTGGCACGTCAGTCCACCCTGAACGGATGCCACATTGTCTGTTTTGTTTTTGTTTTCATTTCATCTCACGACAACGTGTTCCAACGTGGAGGTCGCCAAAGTTTGCGGGTTGTCGTGATGCTGCGGCTAATTTAGCGGCAAAGTATAACATTCAAGTGGTGAGTTTCGTTTACCTGTTGGTAAATTGCATGACGTGTAGAAGAACTGGACGTTTTTGTAGTTTCAAATAATTTCCAAGCTTGGAAATCGAGCTTTTCGGCGAGTGAGTTTCCGCCATTTGGTCCCGCCTTGAAATAATCGTCATTGGTTAATAGTTGACAACGGTACGTGACGTAGGGAGCTCTTATTGGCTGTTTGCTTTTATTGACAATAAAATCTAGTTTTTTTATTGTATTTTTGTAATACATGACTAATATTTAATTGATTAATTTGGCACGTTTTGAATAGATTGTATTGTTCGGGTTTGATAGTGACAGGTCGCCATTGGTATATGGTGAACATAGTAAATGACTTGGTAAGCTTTCATTGGCTATTTTCTCCATTGGTTTTTGCTTCAGTATATTGTATTTCTGGTTTATTCATCAGTTCATTATCCCAAAACAATCTAAATTGACACTTTATTACTATCATACTCATCATTTTGTTTATGGAATTACTACCTGAAGTGTATTTTGAGTAATTACAATAAGTGACTCGCTACATGGCCAAGAAAATGCAATCCTACTTATTTTAACAGTATTCCATCCTAAAACGTAAAAAAAACATCTCTTTTTATCATGTTTTACTTGTATTCATTTTAACAGCAGTTTTGAGTGAGGCTGCGCCCACTGGCGCGACGTTGCTGCACACATCGGTTGTGGGTCAAACCGCTCACTCCTCCTCCTTCTCCTCCTCCTCATGTTTTTTGGGTCCCAAACTACATCGAGATTTGGAATACAGTAGTGCGTTACGCGTCCTGCTGGAAAATGGCGACTGCAATCCAGAATCCTTTAAAATCGTAAGTAAGCGTTTATTATTTACGTGTGTGAGATTGCACAGGGTGCGATTGTCTGAATGCATAAAAGGGAGTGCATGTGCTTCACGGAAATCCAAATAACACATTTGAACGATGCTATTGTTAGACCTGGACAATCTATGCACGCGTGTCTGCAGGTAATGTATGGCATGCCATTTGATGGATTGCGCAATCATATAAAATGGAATGATATGATAAACATCCACTCGTTCTTTGAAAAAAAAAGTTGTCCACAATACCTTGAGGTTCAACCGAGAAATCCTTTAATCATTGCCAGCATATTAATCACTTTTTATTTTGTACCACACATGCAAACTGAGAGCTCCAAGCATACACGTCTCGATTTACTGTTTTTGTATTTAACCTGTTGTGGTTAAAAACAAAACAAAACATGGATTTAATTTCCTTTTTACTTTTGCTCTTTTATATACCTCGATAGGTGCAGTTTTGAATAACACAAAAGCACAGCGCCATTAAAAATCTCCAAATGAAGTATTTTCAATCTGTGGAAAATGAAACAAACAAAAACTCAAGTGAAGAAAACCATGATAACGAGTTTCTTTGTATGTGGTCTTCCTCCAACATTCTAAAATGCATGTTGGTTTACCGATGAACTATGGGTAATTTTAAATTGTCCACAAGTGTGATTGTGAATGGATCTGGGCAGGTGAAAAGTTTGAGAACCACTAATTTGGTTAAGAATGTCATGACTGTCATGATTCTTATTGCATGATACTCGGAATACTTTTTTGTCTTTAAGAGACTTTACCACGTTTGTAAGGATGAGTCGCAAGCTATTCAGATTCTTTCCTGCTTTCCCTCAATGCTGTCTTTCCAGTAGTGCGCTCTCTGTTCTCAGCATTATTTTCACTTTCCTGAATTCCTCAGTCAAAATTAATAGGGGCACGATGACGCAGAGTGAAACACACAGGCTGAACTTTAGCAGACCGGCGACTCCTGCGTTTCTGCAGAACAGCTTAAGCTGCAAACAGTGTCGAGCTACTGCACTATATGCGCTTGTTTTTGTTGTTGTAAATGTCCGAACAGCAGATTATCCTCCAGAGTCCATCTGTTGTCATAGGTGGCAAGGAAGAACGAGCTGGTGGTGATGCTTGGGTATGGAGGACCCAGGCCAAATTGGAATAATCCTTATTCGTATCTGCACGTTCACTGATACAAACCCATTGTGTATGCTTGACTATGTGTTAAGATCCTCGCGGAACGTACATCGTGACTTCGAATATTCAGACAAATGGAGAAAGAACCTAGATCCTACACAACATTCGAAACTCCTTGGTAGAGGTCATAACAGAAAGTGATCCAAAATTCCTTGGGGGCTGGAGGGAGGGGGGGGGGGGGGGTAGAAGACTCAAGGTTTTTGGGGGGACAATTTTTGGCAGATTCAGTCATCGTGTTGGCTTTTTATTATCAAATATTCAAGCAAACCCCCCCCCCCCCCAGAATGTCATTGTTATTGTTTTAGTCCAGAAATATATACAGTATATAAATAGAATGTGTGGTGTAATAATAAACCATCTCACAAATGCATCGTCAAATTTTATGCTGTTGTTGTTGTTGGCTTTTTTTTAAGCTCACAAAATGTGTCAATAGGATCTTTTTATTCGACACTGTCTTTCACCGAATGCAAAAGAGAATACAAATGCACAATATAATATGTGATGACGGTGAGCATCCTTAAGCCTCACAACGCATCGTCTGGATCAACATTATTATGAAAGGTTTCCATATTTGCGTGAGGGGGTTGGGCATGGAGGGCACTGTGGGGGTTGTGTAATTTTTATTATGTGTTTGTTTTATATGTTGGGTCGCCGTGTGCCCCACACCCATAATGCCGTGGTGGAGGATTTGGGGGTGTGTGAGCTGGTGGGGGGTTTAGTCTGGCTGCATGCACTTCATAAATCCATAAAACAGGATGAGGGAACCTTGCCCTGCATCGATGCATCCATCTTTTCCTCCATTTCACACCAGCTGCAGCGGGGACATTTTAAGCCCGCTGCATTTCCTCATCAACCCTTTCCCTGATGTCCCTTCTCACCCCCCCCCCCCCCATCCACCTTTTCCCTTTTGTGTGTTTTTCACCCCCCCGCCTACCCTGCGTGTGAGGGTGACATGGGTCGAAAGGGAACACGTGTGCCCCCGAGACATGTCAAACACCCCCCTCCCGACCCAATTTATGTTTTCTTGCTCTGACTACCCCCCCCCCCCCCCCAGCCCCAACACACCCACCCTGCTCCTGCTCTGCCTCAGCCTACAACAAGCCCTAAATATTTGCATGAAACTACGCCATTCCCGGTATTGTGAGGACACAAGCTCACAGTTCCGGTTAATCACCTCGTTTGACGCTTAAATGGGCTGGAGGGAGGCTTGAAACAGGAAGTAAACAGGAAGGGAGGTTCGTCTGTTGCCGTTTTGGTGTAAAACATCGTGTGAGATTTTTTTTAGCTTTTCATGCTCTGCACATATCGATTTGTAGGGATGTGAGAAACCACTTTTTTTTCCCCATACCAGTAGGAGTATTCACTCTTTGAGTATTCACGAATATAGCTGGTACTTTTGATCAATGACATTTCATTGAACACAATGACAAAAATTTTTGAACCAAGACTTTTCTGTCTGACAAAGATGATGATTCGCGGATGTATCAAACTGCCACTGTCACCGTCAGCAGCAGCTATCATTTATTTATTTATTGTAATCATTTTGCCAAAAGCATATCGCCAGCCACGACAGCGGCCATTCAGAGGCCGAGCCGCAGTGTGTTTGTTTACGGAGTTAGATGCATGGCTCGAGGACGAGGCAGTTTCTCTTCCCGTAGCACCCCGACGGTAATTTATCACGGCACTGATGAGTTCACCATCGATTCATTGCTGTTTTGAGAAAAGAGGAACTCAAAACGCTGAAGCGAGGGACATGAATATAACATGTGGCAGACGAGGAAGATTTGATGTGGTGAAATGATGAGCAGACGTTCACCCCCCCCCCCCCTCTATTTCATGTCAACTGTGGAAAAACTTCCTGGCAGTTCCAACAGCTTCCACTCTCGTGGTGAAGGCTCACCACAGGATTTTGAGAGTGTGTCTGTGGGAATTTTGTGAGGTGAGGTGACCAAAAGGTGTCCTTCCTCTGCATAAAACTCATCCGACCATTCCTCTGTGGAATGGAAAAACGCTTTCCCCAAACGTTTCCAGCGTTGTTCAGATTGTCGTCTGCTTCTCATTGGAACGAAGGGGTGGATTTATACTGCGCGGTTCAAAGGATATGATTCCACCTTTTTGGTCTCAAGAGGCACAATTCAGTCGATGGAAAAAAACACACACACACACACACACACATGCAATCGGATAGCTTCCTCTTCCAAACATGGAGAAAAATCCAACATCTGCATCGGCTATCTGCCAGTGCAGCGTACATGTGAGCTTTGACATCATTCGAATATCTCAATTGGTGACATAGCCATGTTTGTAAAGAAAGGTTACATAAAGCAGCAGAGAACATGCACGAAAAGGGGAAATATAGCCAAATGCAGAAACAAAGCGATCTGAAATGCTTCAGTCGTGCTCGTCTCAGGACGCGCGTGCTTTTTTTCCACTGAATATCATTGTAAAACACGTGAAGGCACTCGGGCACACATGCGCGGTGACTCACTTAAATAAGAGCGTATGAAGTCGCCCGAGGAAGCATTGGAAGGTGACCCAAGGTCAGGCAGAGGAGAAAATAAACATCATTATTTTTCTATATTCCTGTGGTTGCGACAAAATCCAAAACTGTACGTTAGTGTATCGCTAACCTGTGTTGGCACAGTGGTAAAATCCTAATTACAGAATTAAGATTAAAAAAACAGCAAGTACGGCGGTAACTGAACGCGTCGTCTTGTGCCACGTATTCTCATGACACGATGCAAACTAGTTCATTGCGCGCCATTGAAAACTTGACGTCCCCGTACACCGAGGACCTCCTTCATTTAGACAGACAGTACTCACATTCTGTTCTTAAGATGACGTACAATAAAGCTCTTGTCAAAAAAAAAACACTGTTTCAACTCTTTTACTTGCCTGCAAGTAAAAAAAGAAAAAGAAAAGCGCGAACTCTGAATTTTACTTTTCAACATTTGACGTTCCTTCTCTCCGTCAACGTCTTTTTTTTTTTCACAAAGTATTCGATGTTGACAGAGTAGCGAATGAATTGGCCAATGAGCCCTCCCTCATCTTCTTGACCCACACGCTCGCCCTTCCATCCAAACAATGAACATCTTTGTGAAATCCACATACCGGTCCTTGTCCAATTTGGCATTCTTTACATATCTGCGCACGGCATCTCCAGAGCCTCCTCGGCTTGTTTGGACACAAATACAAAATCAGATACCATCCTGCTTACATGCGGGTATCCCCATCCTTTGATTCTTCTGGCTGGGAACCGCCGCACTCTTATAATATGACACTGATTATTCATGTCTGATAGTACAGGTGGACCTTGGATAAATGGCGAAGGAGATGTCTTGTAATTTGAAACCCCCATGTGTATGTACAAAGTAAGAGTGAACCCCACAACACAGTCACTTGATAGTTTTTCCGTGGTTTGAAAAAGTCAATAATCCCCAATATCGTCTGTCACCAGTATGGGCGACCAGTTCTACAAAGATGCCATCGAGCAGTGCCGCAGTTACAACGCCCGCCTGCGTGCCGAGCGTAGCGTGCGGATGCCCTTCCTGGACTCGCAAACTGGCGTTGCCCAGAACAACTGCTACATCTGGATGGAGAAGTGCCAGCGGCAGCCAGGTGAGACTTGAAGGAAACCAGAGGTCCAAGAGTTGAGTGTTTTGTGGACCGTCAAATTTCACCGCTACCTCTATTCTGGCATGAGCTCTTGAGACTTTTTTGTGGGTCGACTATTGGTCGATAGGCCTGCCAAATTTCATGTTGCCCAGTTTTAACTGGATTCCCAAACTGAAACTGCATAAAATCAAAATGGCAGACTTCCTGCTCTTCAGTCATGGGTTCTTGAGATTTTTTTTTTTGTGGGTCTACTCAGACGAGACATTTCTTCCCAATTCCATGCCAAATTTCGACTTTGGGGGTTGAGTTGTCGAAAACGTCGATACGATGCTACTGGGTTTATTGTTATATGGACTCAAATATAGATATAAATGTATATTTTATGAGTAGGTCACCACCTGTGTCACACAAAATCCAACAGAATAGGAAGATTTTTGCTCATTTCGCATGGAGTCGGGACACAAATAGCCTGCCCTCCGTCCACGGCGCCCCACCGGCCGCACCCTGCACTTTGCGGGCGGACCTGACGCACATTATGTTGCTTTCGAATCTTCTCCCGCCTCCTTTTCTTCACCCCTTCTGCCCCGTCAAGACCAAAAATAAATCAACCACGTTCTTCGCCACACAAATTGTGACAAACATCCGAAGTGATACTTCCTGAGATATGTGGATCATTAGCCTGAACACTGACATAATTGTGTGTGTTTGTGTGTGTGTGTGTGTGTGTGTTTGTAGTTTTCAATGGTAGTTTTGTTCCAATGCTAAGCTTGACAGTGCTTGTTAACATTCTTCCTGTGTACCCTCATACGTGCACTACTGTGTGCATTTGTGTGTGTGTGTGTGTGTGTGTGTGTGTGTGTGTGTGTGTGTGTGTGTGTGTGTGTGTGTGTGTGTGTGTGTGTGTGTGTGTGTGGCAGGCAGAGTGTCAGGACAGATGTACGCCTACCCAGCGCGCTGCTGGCGAAAAAAGCGGCGACTCCACTCACCCCTCGATCCCCAACTACGCTTGTGTGAGCTTCGGCTAGGTAGGTGACACACGTACACAGCAATACACGTCGGTGCATAATCAACTAAATCCTAATGTTGTGTGTTGGGTTTCTCAATGATGCGTGTGTTTTGATTTTCATCATGATAAGAGTCACAAACAGCATTCATGTAAATGGGGCCAAAAGAAAAAAAAATCAGCACATGAGGGAAACCCAATAATATGGTTGCATGCATATGTGTGTGTGTGTGTGTGTGTGTGTGTGCGTGCATGTGGCTTCAAGACTCACTATCTGACCATCTGGCTCTGGTTAGCCTGGTCTTCAGGTTCATTTTCTCTTTCCAGAATCAATGCCCCCTCTCACTGTTGTGTAGAAACGTGCACAGACACTTCCACACATAGAAGCACACACAACCACTGCACATAAACACCCTAAGCGGGCCTCTAATCATTTGAATGTGAAGCATTAGACTGTAAGTGAGGTTTATGAAGTCTACTTGGGTTTTTTTTTGTTGTTTTGTTTTTTTGTATGTATGCATAGCAGGAACCCGATAAGAGGGGAGGGAGGCCGCTAAGGCGAGTCTGTTTCTGCCGCCATTTTTTCCCCCTCCTCCTCGTCCTCCAGAGGCAACGTAATACTGAGTTCAAAGAGTTATTTTAGAAAAAAAAAAAAAAAAAAAAGAAACGGGGTAGGGAGAGGGTTGTGCAGCGCGGCCCAGATATCAATGACAACACACTGCAAAGGAATGTGACTGCTCCCCTCACAGGATTTTTTTTTTTTGGGGGGGGTGCTTCATGTTTATTTAATACTTCCTGAGTGACTGTGTGTGTGAGAGAGAGAGAGAGAAGGTCCATGCACAAGGTTAGTGTTAAATAGTTGGAAAGAACATAATGAACAGATCTATTTAAAAACCTAAATGACATCAGACACACTAGGTTAATAAAAAAAAAAATATATATATATATATATATATACTGCATATATATACCTGTATATACAGTATATATGCACACACACACACAAACACACACACACACACATATATATCATTTCTTTTCCACAGAGGCTGAGCTGGCCCCCAAGCGTGATGGGCCCCCAGGGGAGGCCACAACACTGGAGACTCTGCTCAGGAGCGACAACCTCCTGGAAAAGAAAAGCAACGTGTGCAAGGAAGAGGAGACGTTGCTGGAAATACAGGTGAGCGTAGACATAATACCGTCTGCTGATCTTATATGTCACTCATTGTTTTAACTCACGCTGCCTTTTTTTGGACCTGTTAGTGCAGCTCAAGCTCTCTGTTTGCATGTTTCCTCCGTAGAGAGTGCTGGAGGCCGAGGAAAACGGCGACGTTTTTCAAGACGACGAAGACTTCGAAGCGGATACGCCGAAGAGGAAGAACAGAAACCGAGGCAAAGTGAGTCCAAATACCCCGAGAATCAGTCATGAATGCACGTTTCTTGCACACTCGTTCTCAATCCCTTTCCTAACGCCATAATAAAATTGAAATTTCCACCACCGTGAATTTGCGTTGAATTATGAGGAATCAAGAGAATGGCTTTAAAAAAAAAAATTACATTGTCTTTACAGAACCGAGGCTCCAGTCGTAAGAAGACCGAAGCGGTCAGTTTGGATGACCAGGATAAACCTTATGTTTGCGACAGTAAGATACCGGAAAGAATTTCTAATTTTATCTTGTGCGTGTGCGTGTGTGTGTGTGTGTGTGTGTGTGTGTCTCGTACATACCCTGGATCACTCTGTCTGTGATAAAAAGCCATTTCAATTCCCTTCAAGTCGCTTCCTGTCCCCTGGCATGAAGAAAGACGGGTCTGTTTAGACAACCTGCCTTTATAAGCATGCTCCTCTCCGATAGGAAGGATTGCAGATGCGGACTGATGAATGAACCACTTTTGGGAAAAGCAAAATGAATGAATCCTGTCCATCTTTTTTTTTTGTTTGTTTGTTTTTGCTTGTGTGTCTCCTCTGTTCCAGATAGACACAAACAAAAGCATAATTCAAAAAAGGCTGAAGAAGGTATCTCTCCTCCAGAGTTCTTCCTGTGTGCTGTCACTAATGACTTTGAATGCTTAAAAAAACAAAACCAAACGAAAAAAAAAGCATGCCATTAACGCTTTTTTCGATGCTTTCTAATGACAAGGCATGCCGACAGGCTAACTGGCTGGCTTTGGCATACCAGACGCATGTTCCCCACAGATGTTCCCATGAATGAGATAATTGTGATAATATTTGGACAAATTTCCATTCGCGGTGGATAGAAAGTCAACACGCCCCTGTTCGGGGTTTTATGATCGCGACTTCATTCTTTTAACAGTCTGACTATATCATTTATGTGTTTCTCACTTTTTCTTGTGTCCCTAACCAAAGCCCTAACCTCTGTAGTTTTACCATATGAAATAAACTAATTTTTTTTTTGCCCATTAAAGCAGAGATTAGCAACGATCAACCCTAATCTCTGATAAACGATCTGCCCGGGTATTTATGCAGGCGCTCTCACGTAACGTTTTTCTGGTTCTTGGTTTACAGTCTGTGGAAAGCGTTACAAGAACCGTCCTGGCCTGAGTTACCATTACACGCACACCCATCTGGCAGAGGAGGAAGGCGGCGAGGAGGAGAAGGACAGCGAGCCGGCCCCGTCCCCCACGCGACTCTCCGACAACCACAAACGTATTAAGCACTTAACTATCCAATCCAACAGACCTTTTCACCATGACGTGACATTATGTGATGATCTATACAATAGCTGCATCTTCCGAACTAGAGTTTTTGTGTCACTGCAGCTCAGAAGGGTCCCGACGGCATCATCATTCCCAATGACTACTGCGACTTCTGCCTGGGAGACCAGGACTCCAACAGGAAGACGGGGCAGGCCGAGGAGCTGGTTTCCTGCTCTGATTGTGGACGCTCCGGTAAATCCCAAACATCAATGCTTTAAGGGAACAAAAGAACACCGCGGGTGCGGGTTAATGGACTTCGGATCTCACACGCCGAGTCAATGGGATGCAGCTACGTGCACAAAAGTTGGAGCTAATAAAAAATACAAAAATGCTAGTTGTTCATAGACTATGCATCCTGTAGCTACTATAGATGATTCATTGCTACCGCTTGCACAAGATGCTAATATGGTGTGAAGTCATGAAGAGGTTTTTTGACTAGCACGTTAACTCTTTCAGTACCAGCCAATTCTGGACCAAGTCTGAAAAGACGTTTAAAAACGTCTTTGGGAGTGAATGAGTTAATCATAGGTTTGACAAAAATTCGTTTGTAATGGCGTCAACATTTATGTTTCTCGACATTGGTCGTCATGAAAGTTTAACTCTTAGCAATATTACGGCACAGCCACACGAATTTTCACACAAAAATGTAAAAATGCTAGTTGCTAAGTGCTAACGGACTGTGCATTCTTGAGCTACTATCGATGATGATTCATCGCTCCTGCTAGCACAAGATGCTAACATGCTGTGAGGTCATGAAGAGGCTTTTTGAATAGCACGTTAGTCATAGGTTTGACAAAAAATCATTTTTAATGACGTTAACATTTAGGTTTGTCCACATTGGTCGTCACCAGAGTTTACGACACAGCCAAATGAGTTTGCACGGTTATTGTAATATATTATATTGTAATATTTGCATTAAACATACAAATTTTGGTTTCCCCACATATGCACAGGCCACCCGACATGTCTGCAGTTCACCGACAACATGATGCACGCGGTGAGAACATACCAGTGGCAGTGCATTGAGTGCAAGTCCTGCAGCCTCTGCGGCACCTCAGAAAATGACGTACGTACCTCAAACGAAATGTAGTTTTTCTTTTCTATGACATACTATCATGGAATAAAATGTGTCGCGCTCAGGACCAGCTGCTGTTCTGCGACGACTGCGACCGGGGCTACCACATGTACTGCCTCAAGCCACCCATGACCCAGCCTCCAGAAGGTATCGTAGGGAATCAGGAGAGAATATATTTTCTGTGCCAATTTTGTGTGAATGCTGAAGAGATGAACCTGAACTGAAATACTGTAGAATTAAGTCAATTGTTGGACTGTTGAATGTGAGACTTCAAGTTGGAAAGGTCATTCCCTCACATTTTCGAACTAGAAATGGTTTGAATCAGTCAAGGTCAAATTTGTGAATAGATATATTATAATTTTGCATTGACATTTTGTGTCCACAGGAAGCTGGAGTTGTCACGTGTGTGTGGACCTGTTGAAGGACAAGGCCTCATCCTTTGGCGATGCATAATGGGCCCCCCACTCTCGCAGTGGATACACACATAGCCTTTTCCCGCTCACTTCATTAGGTACACATGTTGAATGGCGATTAGACCCCCAGTTTTGTGTTTGTCAGTGAAACTGATGTGGAAGTATAGTTTTTTTCTTTACTTTCCAGGAGATTCTTTTGAGGGGTTGTTTTGGGGAAATTGAAATATTCAGTTTCAGCATTTTTTTTTCACCATTACACTGTGTGTGTATACCTGATGAAGTGTCCAGTGACTGTATATATGATAACACAGCCCCGTCTGTCCATCTACACGTACACACCCGACAGTGCAGTTTGGAGGATTTTGAATTTATTTTTTTTCTCTCTACCTCTCATGTAGCAGAGACCAGCTTCCACTTCATCAGTCTACCTCACTGCTCAAGCATGTCTCTTAATTACTCATTTCATTTGTTTTCTTAATCCCACCTAAACTGTTCAATTGAACTGAAAAAGAAGTGAATCTGAGCGTGAATGTGTGTGTAAAAAATTGATTTTGGTTGCAAAAGAGTTGGGTTTTTTTTACATTTCAAACTCTATGTAATTCATTTTACTTTGTTCTAAGCATAAGAAACAAGCGTTTTCTTCTCAACAAGTGTGATTTACGCAATCCCACAATTTCATGTGAGACCTTGTAATGCAAAAATAAATGTCTTGTAAATTTGACACACCATATAGAAGAATGTTGAACAAACCTGCCAAATGCAAATGATAAAAAAATTGTCAAGTACATTAAAAAAAAAAAAGTCATGAAAATGGTGAAAAATTGAGCCCCTGACTCCGCTCTCAAACGCCGCGGCGAAAACCACACCTTGCTCAACTGATGAAGTCAAAATAGCTTTCTGGAAAAAGCATCCGGTAACTGTGCCCGAGGGGCCACACGGAACAGGGCATCGCCACGACCAAATTTGGCGTGTGGAAAAGAGCTGGCGTTGGAGGTTAAAGTCAGCCAAAGAAGAGGAATGGTAGGAAGTGGAGCAGGATCAAAGATGGCAGATAGAAAAGATCGGACATATATGTATAAATCTTTAATATATGGGATTACTCCCCAAATAAAACGAACAGTATTCCCTTTCATTGGTTCAATAATTTATTCTAAATTCATGTAATCCACTCTCCAGTCCAGTAAGTGGCAGTAATTGACGTCAACGCCGGTTGCCTACTGGCATTCAAATCCAACCCATGAATGGATAAGAACGAAAGAATGAGGTAAGGGGCGTGGTTAGTTGAGCTAAAGTGGAAGCGCGTGCACGCGTGAGTCCCCACCGAAAATGGACACTGCCAACCGGCTCGCTGTTGTAGTCTCGCTGCTCTGCAACTACCTGTGTCGAGCGGCGCTGGCTACCGAGTTCATCTCTACGCTGACGCTGTTCAACAGCGAGCTAAACAAGCAAGGGTGCATCTCGCTGTCCGACTGGGAAGAGTACGCGGCGGACTGCGGTAAACGAAAAAGGGGAAACAACCGGGGGAGGAAAGTGTTTTCGTTTTGAACGCCACGTCCTTTTACTCAGCGAGCTAATGCTAACGTATCGTAGCGACTGACAATGCTTTTGACAGCCAGCGGGCGACTTTATTTTTCCCCTACTGGTAGTCGAGATTTTGAATGTCTGTGAAACAAGTGATTTGGTGTGATAAATAATTGTTGATAATATTAGAAATGTTACAAAAACTACAAGTGGCACCCTGTTTAGTTTTTAAATGTATCTTAATTGTGTAGTCAATAGTGTCATCGTTAAATCTTGCTCGACTGCTTTACTATCCGATGGGCATGGAATCATGCTAAGACTTGTTTCTTCGACTTAATAATAAACAGTTCGCGAACAAGTGACAATGACACTGCAGTGAATCGTTTGTGTTCTTTAAAATACAGAGAATTTAAAAAAAGATTGGAGAGAGCAAATAATACCCATATTAAAAAAAACGAATAAAACAACCAGGTTGCTCTTGATCTGATTAATGCATAGGTGTCAAACTCAGGTCCTGGATTGGCCGGTGCCCTGCATGTTTTCCCAAGTCTCCGTATTGCAACACAACTGATTCAAATGATCAGATCATCAGCCAGCTCTGCGGAAGCTTGACATTGAAACTGTTCATTTGAATCAGATGTGTTGTAACGGAGATTTGGAAAACATGCAGGACAGCGGCCTTCCAGGACCTGAATTTGACACCCATGAATTCTAATGTACTCAAGTACGCACTTTTTTTAAATGGTTTTGGTCCTCAATGTCTCACCTGCCTCTTTTCAGAATCATCCATTTTGCAGCTGGACGACCCAAGCTGCGAGGAAGGCAGCAACCAGCCCTGCGAGTCAATTTTCTCGCTGAATGCTGAGAAAATTCTTGTGAGATCACACACCAGAAAAATACTTCACGCATCATAAAATATATATTCCGATTTGGAAATGTTCTTTGTTTCTGCATAGAATCAAGCCAAACTGTTTATAGACCAGAAGAAAATCCCCCACCCCGTCAAAAACGTCAACACAAATGAGGAACTTGGTGCGTTGTCCTAATTGAGACTTGCCTCCTGGTCAAGCACCTCCAACTTTTGTTTTATTCTTTGTTTGTTGTTTAGCCATTGGCTACGTTCTGATTGGCAACGGGCTCTATGACGAAGCCATTAAACACTTCTCTGTCCTGCTGCAGGTAAGTCCAAACATCATGTCATCATAATCTCAATATCTGAATGATGATTCATGTTTTGTTTTGTTTTTCCTTTGGCTGCAGAGTGACCCCGAGCTGGTCAGTGCCATTTATGGCAGAGGGATCGCCTACGGCAAAAAAAGTCATCAGGTGAATAACAGAAAATTGTTTAAATGATGCCATGTTGATGCGACTGAATTTTCTCATTTACATCCTTTCGTTACTAACTGCAAAGTAAGTCATGTACATCCCCAAAAAATGTGAAATCTCCCTGGATCATGGACACAGGGTTTGCTTTTTTTAATTAAAAAAAATTTTTAATTAAAAAAAAAATATATACTGTATATTTTAAACATATCTGCAACTGCTGTTGCTCTCCGCTGTACTCTCCAGGACATCAAAAATGCTGACCTGGCGCTGTATGAGCTCACCAGAGTCATCACACTGGAGCCCAACTGGCCTGAAGTATACGAACAGAGAGCAGAGGTTAGCCGCCATCTCACCACAGGGCAACATAAGTTCCCATTTCCTGACAAAAATTAAATAAATCACCCCCCCTGTTCAGCTTTAATAACATTGCTGTGTTTATGCATAGATTTTGTCTCCTCTGGGTCGCATCAGTGAGGCTCTGGCAGACCTGACCAAAGCCATCCAGCTCCAACCATCAGCTCGACTCTACAGACACAGAGGGACACTGCTTTTCATCTCAGAGGTTTGAAATATAAAACACTCTGTGTGCGTGTCCACGTTTGTTTCTATCAGTGGCGGGCCGTGCATTTGGTAGCAGGGACTTCAGTGGGGAATTGCACGATATTATACACCTTTTAATACACCCCCTCTCCCCGCCCCATACAAGCAATATTTGTGTGTGTGCATGCTGACCATCACGTGTCACTTCTACCAGGACTATGTGGCGGCGTCGGAGGACTTCCAGCAGTCTTTGGAGCTGAAGAAGAATCAACCTATCGCCATGCTCTACAAAGGCCTCACCTTCTTCCACAGAGGCTTGCTCAAGGTGCTGACTTATTGGTGACCAAATTAATATTTTTACACTGAGGGCTGGTTGGAGACCTCCAATCCGCCATCCATGGGTCATTAAAAAATGATACCAAGCTGTGTTCTATCCTCAGGAGGCCATTGAGACGTTCAAAGAGGCATTGAAGCTCAAGTCTGACTTCATCGATGCTTACAAGAGCCTGGGACAAGCCTACAGGTTCAGCCACTTCCTGTTGTCGTTTTTAAATTATTATTTTTTCCTCACATTTCTCGACCGGTTTCATTCTACTCTTCTTCCTTTGCTGTCTTCACAGAGAGCTAGGCGACTTTGACGCAGCGATGGAAAGCTTCCAGAAGGCCCTCATGCTGAATCAGAACCACATCCAATCCCTGCAGCTCCGAGGCATGATGCTCTACCACCACGGCTCCCTCCAGGAGGCCATCAGCAACTTTAAGGTGGTCCCGCGGGCTTCAAAGCGCAAACGTTGACGGCCGTATGAAACGGCTAAATGGATAGATGCTGTATTTTCTGATTCAGATCTGTCGTGGCCGTTTTGCAGGATATTGATACTCCCTTCCACATTTGTCTCATTAAATTTCAAGACAAATGAACGGCGTCTTTTCCCTTCAGAGGTGTCTGCAGCTGGAGCCATACAATGAGGTGTGCCAGTACATGAAGGGCCTGAGTCACGTGGCCATGGGGCAGTTCTATGAGGGCATCAAAGCACAGACCAAAGTCATGCTCAACGACCCACTGCTGGGACAGAAGGCCAGCCCCGAATACCTCAAAGTTAAATACCTCCGAGGTGGTGACCGTCATTGTGGCAATTTTTAGTTCCAGATCACTTTGAGTATAACTCGTGTGATTTTTGCTTCATAAAACCAGAATACTCTCGCTACCTGCACTCCCACCTGGACGTCCCGGTCGCCGAATACAACGTGGACCAGGACTTGCCGGGCAACTTTAAGAATCACTGGGCGAAAAATCTGCCCTTTCTCATCGAAGACTACGAGGAGCAGCCCGGCCTGCAGCCGCATATCAAGTACTTAGTTGCTCCCTCCGTCCAGTTTTTTTTCCCCCAGCGTTTTCTCCAGTTTAGTAATAATAATGAATACATTGTATGTAGAAATGGCCATTTTTAAAAATGGTCAAGATGAATGACAATCCGGCTTACCTAAAACCTGTCAACCTGTGTTTCCGTTTACCGAGAGCATGGCTAGCAAGTTGCAAGCATCCAGTGAGAAGGTCTTTCCTCGTTCTTCTCAAACTCAACGACGCCGGTCATCCGTCAACTACTATTTACTCCCTTTCAGGGATGTGCTGCCACAGAACTTTGAGTCCTACAGCAGTGACGTCCAGAAGCTAATCTGCACGGCCGACCATCTGGGGGCAATGATGCAGTACGACACGCCGGGCTTCTTGCCCAACAAGAGGATACACAGAGGTGTCTGAAATGACCACATGAGTACTCAGGTAGTGGCATTTCAAAAAAGAAATGAAATGGGGAAATAACGGGATGTGCTTTGCTCTGTCCAGCCATGGGCCTGGCGACGCTCGAGGTGATGCAGGCCATGCAGCGCACGTGGAGCAACGCCAAAGTACGCGTCAATGGCAGAACCAGGCAGATGCAGTGGAGGGACATGTTTGATATCGCCGTCAAGTGGAGGAGGTAGCAAATCTAATGTCTTATGGTTTAACAAAGTCTAAATGCACGACTGCCCCTGGTTTTGCTCCTTGCCAGTGTCAAAGGATGACATCCACCGATTGCGGCTTGTCCTGATTATGTTTGCAGATAAGCCAGACTTTGCAAAAAACGTTTTAATTATTTCTTTATTTTCCTGTCTGGAGGATTGCTGATCCCGACCAGCCGGTTCTGTGGTTAGACCAGATGCCTGCCAGGAGTCTCAGTCGTGGCTTCAACAATCACATCAACCTCATCAGGCATGCAGGATTTAATAACCTCGCTTTTATTGGATGTTTTTTTTCCTCAAAAGACAATCCCCCCCCCCCCCCCTCTTTCCTCAGGGGCCAGATTATTAACATCAGGTACCTGGCTTACTTTGACAACATCCTGGATTTCATCAAAGACAGAATACTGGTCTACCACGGGTGCGCATTCACATCACATCTTTTGCTACCACACTTTGCTTTCTTCAGCCTGAATCGGTTGAAGAAACGGTGTTAGCCTTCATGCTTGTTCTGCCTTCATGATAACGAACAACAACATGACAATCATACATAAACGAAATGTACACATCATTTTGAATTGTTACACACTCCTGCGAACGCATGGTGGCTGTCACTCTGCTTTCCTCCCCGTGAAATGTACATTGTTATAATTTTCATTTTCGCAGGGCGTACAACCCTAAAGGGTTGGTCGAAGTCCGCCAAGCCCTGGAGAAGGTAAATAAAGTGGAGGATCTTCTTCCTATCATGAAGGTAAGGCTGAAGTGAGGGGAAACGGTGGACTCGCAGTGCTGTCGGCATGCATTTGCAGCTCAGTGTTTGTTTCCTGAAGCAGTTTAACAGTAAAACCAGGGATGGTTTCACCGTCAACTCCAAAGTTCCCAGCTTGAAAGATCCTGGCAAAGAATATGACGGCTTCA
This sequence comes from Hippocampus guttulatus, assembly GCF_054856545.1. Lineage (NCBI taxonomy): Eukaryota > Metazoa > Chordata > Actinopteri > Syngnathiformes > Syngnathidae > Hippocampus > Hippocampus guttulatus. Next base: position 644,214 of record NC_141283.1, on the reverse strand, counting down.
CTATCACCATTACGGGAGACAGGTGACCGGGCAGTACTATCATCATCTTTATTTAACCCTTTTTTTTTTGTAATTCCCCCCTACATTCTACACATTAACTCCACATAATTCGTGTACTTCAGCAGCTCTTCAGCATTTATACGAATTTGTTATTGCCATCTTCCAGGGTGGGCAACATGCTGTTCTCCGTGGAGACGCAGACCACGGAGGAACGCACGCAGCAGTACCAGTCGGAGATCGAGTCCATCTACCGGGAGCTGACGACCAAAGGGAAGGTCTTCATGCTCTCCGCCGAGTTTGCGGTGGGTTTGCTCGAAGAATCTGAAGCAACATATATAGCTTCGGAGTAACCTTTTGGAGGGATTGCAAAAACAATCGCCTGTTACCGAGGGCGCAAGCACACATTAGAAGTTGTTCCGCTAGTTCTATAAATTAGTATTTCATAACTTCTCTGAGCAAGTAAATGGATTATTTCCCCGCGGCTTAGGAAAGCGCTCACGAGCTACATGAGTACGAACCAGACCGAAAAAGCTGTTGCAATGCATTCTGGGACTTGTAATACCAACAGTATGTCCTCACTGGGCAGGTTGGACTATTAAAAAAAAACACATACTTTTTTTTTCTATTAGTCGAAAATATAAACTACATAAAAAACAGACTGAATAAATGTTTAAATAGAATTTTGGAGTGTTTGGGGGAATTGTTTCAGCAGTGACATCTACATTGAAAGGGGGTGCTAGTATAGAAAGTACCATGTCGAAATAGAAGTAAACCTAATTTCAAATACCAATTTAAAGTTGAGATATTTTATAAAAGGCAATAACAAATGGGCAGTGTGTGTTTTGCAGTGCACTGTAAAAGTGCTTTTTCAGAGAGCACAGTTCTGGTAAACAATGTTATGGTCACTGAGCCCTCACCTTGTTTGTCCGTCTATGGAGAGGTTACACTCGGTTCAGCCACGTGAAAGCCATACATAGTTCATTACATTTTTTTGTCATGATTGTTTTTCCACCTGACCGAGGCAACCTTTGCTCTTTCCAGGACGCCGACGCCGTGTGCAACCTGATCCTCTCGCTGGTCTATTACTTTTGTAACCTCATGCCACTCTCCAGAGGCTCCAGGTAATCATTGCCAAGGGCCATCAAATACGGTTAAAAAGAAATGAACCCATGGTACCTTGAATTACACTCAGTTGAGCGCCAAGGCCCAGCAATCCCCATGCCGTATATAAATTGAGTTGTACATCCCTGACATTGGCATTTATCACATAAAAAAAGACAAGAAGTAATCAGTCATACCTATTTTTCCTCGTGTGTGGTCAGCGTGGTGGCCTACTCTGTCATGATGGGGGCAGTGATGGCCAGTGGGAATGAAGTCAGTGGTCGCATCCCCAAAGGAAAGGTAGCGTAACTTAAACGTGACGCATCTGTTGTTCCGGAGAAATATCAAGATGTACAGTATATTTTCAAACAACAATCCATTTCACCTGGGCTCGTTATTTATTTCTGTTGTAAGCTGGTGGACTTTGAGGCCATGACGACGCCCAGTCCGGAGACTTTCAGTAAAACGGCAAAAAGCTGGATGCAATTCAAAAGGTGAGATGAATGAAATCTGTAATTTAATCATAAGGCTCATAATAAATTTCATATTGTTGTTTTTGTACTCCGAAGCTTGCCCTCTTGGTACCAGAGTCTGCCCTCCGTGGCGGAGACCTTCCCATCCATCAGAACCATGATCGAAGTCCTCAACGCAGATTCGTCGTCACAATGTTCAAAGAAGTCCTAGCACAAAACACACGTGAACGGGAGTTTAGTTCAGGACAAGTTTTAAATTGGTTGGTGGAAAGGGACTGACTGAGAATTGACCATGAATTTACAAAAATCGAACAAAAGTGACATTGGGAAAATTCTGCCAAACAAGTGTAAAAAAAGAGGGTGGCACAATTAGGTTTGGGTTCACAGCACATCTTATTTATAAACCGGAATTTTTTTTCTGTCACTCGCACAAACACACAAAGTGACTCGTGTAAAATAAGAAAAAGCACACAAGTAAAGCACATCAAAAAGTGTCTCCAAATAGTGTATTTGGAGATGCATTTATTTGGGGTTAAGCGCAACAGTTTACAAACTTTACCGGCAGTGTTGATGAAGTCTACTTTAAGGGGATATTAGGATGAATTGATTGTCTCTGGAATATGGAAAAACATTTGTGTTTGGACAAAGTTGAGATTGTCAAATGATGTTTAAAAAAATAGAACCCAATTTTTATTAAAAGTAAACAAGGACATTTTACTTGAGCACAGGGTCCTGGAAGCTTTTTCATAGTTTTGGGAATGTTAAATTAATGGAGATAAAAAAAGATAGAACAAAAAGGTTATAATTTTTGTGAGCACCATTTGTGGGTAAAAGGTTTTGGGTTGTTTCTAACGGTTCCAAAGGTTTTATTTGGCCATCATAGAATCACTATTTCAAAAGTGAGTTTTATTTTTGTTTCCAAATTTCTGATTTTACTCATGTTCGTTGAAATTAGTTTCAGCGTGGAGGCAAAAGGCTTGCGGCAGGCAGTTCACCTTTGAATGTTCTTTTTGTTCCAAGTACAGTATCAACTGTTATTTGTTTTTACCACTAGTGCAGAAACCTTGCAGGGATTATTGAGTGAATGTTTTCCAGCCAATAAACTGGTTGAGACGTGTTGATGTGTTCTTTGTTGCCTTTTTTTTTCTAATTGGGAAATGACTGCTTACACAGAATGTTCAGCCAAGCAAGAGAAGATTTGACTGCATGGTGCCCTATGTAAAATAATACCCACAGTTCTCATTTTCATAGGTAGAGGCCGCCAAATCCTTCCGGTCGACGTAGTGGTCACGTGATGTCCCGGAAGTGCCTTCCTACCACTTTTAGTGTATTTTATCGTCGGAGTACTCTACTGTCCTTAGTGTTTCAGGAGAACACTTCTGGGCATGGAGGAGGACGTGATCCCGGAGGAGAACAGCCTCGCTGCCGCTCTGAAGCAGCTCGTCAGTCTGGGCAATGCTCTGCTACAGCAGGCCAAGAAGGATGCGGAGGGTAGGAAAAGTGATTTGGACCATTCCATTCATTTACAGTACTTTTACGAATTCATAGACATTTACTTTGCTGTTTGAACCGCTTTTTATGTCATTCATTCTCCATAGAAGTCACAATGAAACTAATTTCGAAAATGAGCTGTCATATTTTCGGTGCAAAATCAGCTGTGTCGAATTTGGATTTTGCTTTCATTTTGATTGAAGCACCCTAAACTCGATGAAATGTCAATAAAGCATCAGGTACCTTGAGTTGAAACCTGTTCACAGCAGCGTATCCTAAACAAAGATGTTTTTAGTTGCATTAACATTTTTACAAAAAAATGTTCTCTCCACAATATAGTGCCTTGCTTCTTCATGGAGAATTGCAGATTGTCATTCTAAAACGTTCAAACAAATCAAGTTTCTATCGTTCTCTTCAAGAATCAATGGAGGACTTTGTCCCCTACAAAATTGCCACTTTGTTGGGCCTGATTGCAGCTGGAGCAGATTTCTACGAGAGGTGAGCTTCATTCAACCTTGTGTTGAAAAATGATAAGAAAAACAGCAACAACAGTAGGTTTTGTACATTACAATACCATAGTACACATTAATTTACTTGCTCTTTCTTAGCATCGGAGTGAAGAACAAAAGCGAAGCCCAGGCCGCCTGGCAGAAGTTGTATCGGTAAGTGTAAATAAACCAAAGGTCGCAGATTACCATTTGATTGTGAACATGCCACCTAAGTGTGTGTAGCAGGTTAAATGATCGCCATGATAACACATGTCTCTATAAAGTACATTTATTCTTGTCACAGTCTCCCCTCCGTGCATCATACAAAAAAGTCAAAAGAAAAAGCAAACGTGAGAATGCAAATATTAATTTGGTTTGACTTTTTCAGGCAGATATTGGTTCAAATTGCACTCGCGCTTTTAAGGTTCTGATGTAGTTGTAATAAGCAAGTTATCCAAAGTGCTTATTTGTGTTTTCACAGCCATGCAGCAGTGAGAGAACAGGTGGAGGAGCTACTCCAGCTCCAGGTTTGTCCCACGAAATGCACAATCTTTATACAATTGCTCCTCTTAGAACAGTGTGTGTGTGTATGTGTCTGCACAGAGCAAGTGGGACAACTTCCTGGAGCATGTGGACCGAAGCCTTCAGTCATCTTGTGCTCCTGTGAAGTTAGGAGGAGAAACAGCAGACATATTTAGCCCTGAAACTTTGTTGACTGATGGACGGAGTGGAAAGTGAGTATGCGCAATGCCGTTTTAACACAATATTGGTGCATTCCTCTGAAACTTAAAAAGGACACTTTAGCCTATAGCTATGTCAGTTTAGCATTATATAGCAGCCCTTTCCCAAAACATTTTGATCATGCACCCCCTTCAACACGCTCTCTCCTATCCCACCCCAAGGTTTTTGTTCGCCTCAGATATCGAGTTAACCGTAGCTCTCTAGCTAGAATGTATTTTTCTTTAATCTGCTCTTAGCCCTTTATTGTTAGCCATTAAAACACGGCTAGTCAGGTAAGTTAGTCAGCTGGCCGCATAGACAACTTCAAATATGATTGTGTTGCATTTGAAGGCGTGTCACCCTGGATCACTACCGTTCTTCGGGGCAGAAGCTTCTGCTGGTCCTCATCAGACACTTTGGATGACTACCGTGACGCGACCATGTGGCCGAGCTTGAGGGCAGCAGGGTTAGTTCGCCCAGAATTCACCAAACAAACATAAAAATGACTCCAATTAAATGTTTTTCACATGTTCTGTTGTCATCTACAGGCTGCCCTGGATGCTCGGTCTGTGAAGGTCGTGGTGGTGTCTTTTGGGGCACTGGAGGGGGCTCGGTTGTGGCTGCAGCAGACTGGATGCTCCTTGGACTTAGTACTGGATCCACAGAGGAAGGTAGATTACAGCTAGGGTTAGGCAATTATCATAATCTATATCACCCATTTGTTTGAGTCTCTTCAATTTTTTTCTCGATCGTAGTCTGTTGTGCAAAGCGTGACTGCAATTCCCGCTGAACATTCCCTAGACGGGAATTCTGACTTTTGGGCTGGGGTGGGAAACATTTTATTTTAAGGCGGAAATATGACCTAGCCCTAATTCCAGCTAAATAGTTGTCCTGTTGGTTTTAGATCTACCGGAGCTTTGGACTGATCTCGTCCTGCGCTAAAGTAATGAACTTTGACTCCATGCTCCGGTATTCCGAGTACCAAGCTGCCAAAAGAGACTTCCCTGAATTCCCCATGCACATGCTGGAGGACATCTACCAGGTACATCTGAATCTTATCGCAGCTAGCCAGCTTGCTTTCAGGTAGCCAGTTGGCCTCACTCAGCCTGTTTGCCACCTAACTTATCCCACTAAGTTTGCTAGCTAGCCAGTTTAATATTGTTCGCCACGTAATGCTGAATCCTGAAAACATATTTTTCCAGATGGGAGGTGACTTTCTGCTCAGCGATACCAACAAAGTCCTTCTGTCCCACCCAAGCAAGTACCCGATGGACCGACCCACACTCAGCGACATCCTGCGGACAGCGTCTAGCTCGACTGAGCTAGTCGCACAGGAAGCCAGCAGTAGTGGCGCTCCACTGCACGCCAATGACGTCACGCCTCGCACTCACGACACCGTGAAGAGGTGCGACCGATGCAAAGCTGTGCGAACTGGGCGCCCCTTTCTTGCTGTCAGGTCTTTGCTATAACTGAAATATGAATGATTACGAACACCATTTGAGCATTAGGACCATGTACTAGTATGGTTTGTACTAGTATTGTTAGTACTCAATTGTAGGGCAAATTTGGCAAATGAGTAATAGGACTATTTTAATATTGGAGTGGTGCTAAGCTATGCATTAGTTGACATCTATGTGGCCAAAGTGGCACTAGTCATGCAAAAAATGTCACTTGCATAAGATATACGATACTTCTACTGGTTCTACTCGTGCACTAAATAGTCTTTCCAGTGATGTCGAAGAGCCGACTAGTACACAGACCTTAAACTTTGTACTAAGGATACTGAATAAATGTTCAAATTCTTTCTACAAGCAATGCAATACCCATCTTATTTGAATTTGGCACCTTTGTGTGGCCAAATGATGTAACTAGCTTTGTTTTCAGTGCACCCCCGGAAAAAAGTGGATTTGGTTGACTGATGTCTACAGTAATAGAAGACAAAAAATTACTTTTTCCTGATTTTCCTTTATTGCAATGTGACTTCATAATCACAGAATGCAAAGCGAGCGCACATGCATGGAGGTCCTGAAAACCAGTGCACTAATATCTCAGTAAAATAGTTCTCAAGTGGCATTTAGGACCCGTCGCAACATCGCCTTTAAAAAGATGTCTTGTGTAAGGATTCAGACGAGCATGCGACGTGATGCTAACTCGCGTGTGTGTGAGTGTGTGTGTGTGTGTGTGTGTGTGTGTGATTGTGATTGGTCAACACAAGGCTACAAAAGTACCTGATAAACATTCATCCAAGAACAATGAATGTAACATTTAGATGAGGGCTACAATTAGCAATTGGTGGGGTTTACTATGTTGTTGCCATGATTACCTTCTTGCTGAACTGTAGTATTTTGGCTCTCAAGTCAAAACAAAATGTGATATGATTTCTTAAGGAATTGGCTCTCATTACATTAGCCAAGGCAGTTAGCATGTGGCTAACAAACAACAAAGGCTTTACTGCATGTTTACATGCACTAGCAAGAAAGTATTGTGCTAGAGCTAATCACCAAACAAGAGCATACATTGTAGTTTTTGCACTTCAAGAGAAAAGCTCTGTAATGAGTGAAATCGGTGGCGCTCGCTAACACCAATCAAGCTAACGGATGCTGATGCAATTGGCATGGCAAAGGTCTGGTAAAGGAGTCTCGAGGTCAGGCAGTGGTAAGCGAGAAGTGTTCATAACAACAAACACCTCAAAAACTGTAAAATTGGGGCATGTAATTGGATGAGTGGAATGTCGGTGAAGTGGCGATGACCTCATCCAGCGGCCCCGTATTCACCGCCTGGTTTACCAGTTGTCCAGAAAGTCGAATCCTGTCTTCAGGACGTTGTTGCTGGTGTTAAACTGAAAGGAGAGGACATGTTAGTGAGCGATTGAGGTGATGGACAATTTTGACGCTTACAAACTAACGTTTAAGTTAATGTTAGAAACCAATATTAGACCCAGATGGAAGCTAATGTTCAAGCTCACATAGGAGGCAAACAGGTATAAGTGCTCACTGTGTAGAAATTAAAATAGAGTTGAATTATTGCAGTCAAGGTCACCTGGGGAAAGGCAGGACTACCAGGCGAGGCGTTGTCCTCTTTCTCCTTGTTGCCGGGGAAAGTGGGGCTCTTGACAAGGGGGCTGGGGAACACCTCATCCACGGTGTAGCTAACAACTGGGAGAGTGCTCTGCGACCGCTCCCAGCCCGCCACCGATGACGAGACGCTGAGCGCAGGGACGGGGGTTGGCGAAATAGAGATCGCGGCAGGAGCCGGGGGTGCTGCGGCAGGAGGCTGTGGTGCAGGAGGCTTGGGTGCCCGTTGCTTGGCCGGCCTGGACAGCGCCAGATGGTGAGGTTCCGACTCCGGCTCTTTGACGGGGAAAGACGTCTCCTGTGGCCAAACACATTGAAGCTCTGTTCTTAACAAGGACCGCCGAGCTTTTAGACTGCTGTAATATTTGCTGTATTCATTTTTTTATACAATTCTTTCCCCTTGAAAATTGTTATTCAAAATTTATTAGAGTGGACCATTGCTCACCTGGCGCAGGTACGAGGGGAGCGTCTTCTCCCCTTTCTCAAGGGACTTGATCTGGCTGGGCGTCAGTGACTGGAAGTCTGCTTGCTCGCCCTCCAGGCGCGAACGCTCAGCGCTGATCTTCCAGAAAGCAGACTCCTCCTCGGGACGCCTGCTTTCGCTCACCGACACCTTGATAAAACAAATAAGTCGTTTTATATGATGCTATAATATACATCTGATGGCAGAGTGCCAGCAATCTGTTCCAGCATACTCAACCCACTTTCACTTTTGTTTCTTTCCCTTGCATTTTAAGAAACAAAGAGAAATGCGTGTGAAGGGCATGTGTGGATCTTCTCATAACTTCAACCCAAGTGAGAACCTTCAAAGGCTCAAACATAAGACCTACTTTTGAGATCAGATGACCCCCTCTCCCCCACCAAACACTAAGTACCTTGGTTCCAGTAGCACTCTTGCCATTTTGAGTGGAGTGAGGGGTCTTTGCAGATTTGGCGTCCCCCTGAGAGACGTAAATGCCCTGGTCTGGCCCAGGTGTAAAGCTGAATTCAAGCTGGCTCTGAAAGACAGTGACAATGCTTTCAGGGAACATTTTAGAGTGGGATGAGGGCTGGCTCATGTTCGATCTGCCCTTAAAAAAGCCAATTCCACCATGGAGAAAAACTCATAGCTAGCTCACAGATTTGGCTGTTACTTCAGGCTCCAACATTTTTTCAATTCAAAGGGTTTCCACAGAAAGGATCATTGCATTGTTTTCAAAAGCTCCTTCCTGCGCAGCCTTGACTGGATCGGGGAGCCTTATTTTGAAGGCATCCCGCCCGGTCAGCTGTTTACAAGACACGTCCCAATGAATGAATTAATTAACAATTAATCATGTTTACCTTGGTTTCCCATGAGAATGGGGCTGAATGCTCGTCTCGCCATGTGATGTCCTGGACACAAAAGAGGAAAAACGCTATTTCACCTGCCATTTTAGGCTCCGACAATGGCTTTGTTAAGTACGTCGCGTCACGAGAAAACTCGGAAAGAATTTGTGCTCACTACAAATCTCGAAAAGCACTGAAATGGACGACGTGACTACAGTATGTCGTGAACTATTAGTGACGAGATGTTAATTTAAACACAGCCAAACAAAAACTTCCAAGGCAGAAACTACAAGCTAGCTGTATCCACTGCTACGTGGCTAGCGGTTCGCAACGCAGCAAGAATGGCCTAAAAACTCTGGTTTCAACTCCCATAGTGAACGTCTCTAGGCACCTCTTCCCCAAAACGGACGATCTTCTGTCCGGTCTCTATGAGGAGCTTGGGATAGCAGACCATCTCCTCCCGTTCTACTCGGTGCATTGCATATCGGGCTTGGATGTGCGGGTCCATCATCCAGTTGTCGATGGCGTTGTCCTGCTCTTGTGGCGACATTTTGTCCCACGTCGAGCCGTGCTGGTTTTTGATTTTCTCCCGCTCCTGCATGATCTTCTTGGCCATTGAATTGATGGACGAAAAGTATTGGAATTTCTTCTCATCCATGTTGTGGGCTTCAAGCCCTACGACCGACGCGGCGGCCATCTTGTCCGTCTTCCAGCTGTTTTTTGTTGTGGTGAAAACACTGTCACTGCGTGGGCGGGACCTGAATGATTCAATGACTTAATGTGAAATTAGGTTGTTTCTTACTGTGGGCCGGTGGCATTTGGACAGCATGCGAATAGCAAGTGACCAAAACAACAAAGCAGAAGTGGAAAAGCGTACTTGCACGCTGTTCTAATGTTCCCCCACCTTCCGAGTATTTGAGTTACGAACCGTTGCTTGGACCACAAGGACACTGTACAGTTTATCTGTGGTTTCATTGTTCTTGTTCCTGATTGTAAAGTGTCAGTGTTTTGAAAGGCGCTTATAAATAAAATATATTATTATAATCGAACAGTATAACGTATATTTTTCAATGGTAAATCATATTTACGAGGTACATGGAATGCAGCATTCAGGTGGGTAAACGTGACGTGGCTTTCCTCTTAAACCGGAAGAGATTCAAGTTCTCGTGTCCGAAGAGCTCCTAAAATCGTCACATTTCTTCGAAGAAAACAGCTACAGGGATAATGTAAGAAGTCATATTGTTCCGCAAACTTACTACAAACGTACACGGCCTGATTTGGTCAATGTGTCGTTGTCCTGTTTGCTAAACAACTCCCAGCCTGATATTACTAGCTTACTCAACGAACAGTTTTGAGCATTTTCCATGAAGATGTGTTGTATTTTTGGACAGGATTTCCTGTTGCTGCCGTTACCGAGTACAACTTGGCTTCCTATGTCCACAAAGATGAAATAATATACAGTCTACACTTCATTTCATACCATCCGTGTTCCTTTCATTCCTTTGCTTTTGTTAATTACCTTCCTTCCCACTTTCAAGGCCCCTTGCCTTTCAAACTGTCCTCCCACAGTTTCCAAGTTAATCATTTTAAAAGGATGTCCCTATTTTATGTTGTACATCAAATGTGCTATCTGTGGTCAGATTTTTTTTTCTTGTCAGAATGGTGACAGACGTGCAGTTGGCCATCTTTGCGAACATGCTTGGCGTGTCCCTGTTCCTGCTGGTGGTGCTGTACCACTACGTGGCCGTCAACAACCCCAAGAAGCAGGACTAAAAACCAGTCGCACCCTGGGCAGGTGAGTGCAATCTCAGCAGCAGCCAACAAGGCATCCTGTTTGGTGATTATATGAAACCGGGGTCAACTTATTATCGTATGATGGGAAGACAAAACTTTTGAACCTCTGAAAATGAAAAGAAATGGAGAGCATGGATCCAAACAATACCAGTTTTAGTAGCAGATACTGGCCCAAATGCTAGGTCAAAATGGAAATACACTTGAAGACTCAATACTTTATTTTTGTTTCCAAAACAGTGAGGCGCTCTACAAAGAAAAAAAAATGTAATGTCATCAATTTCTTTTCACTCTGCAGATGGGAATCACAACCACCTCCCCTTCCCAGGAAACAACAATTCCCCTCAAAATTCCTGAGGATTGTGCAAGAGTTACTTCTTTTTCAATAAAACATGCAAAGAAATTTCCTTTCCTCTACTTTTATCTATAATCATGTTTTGTGCAGTGTTTCCCAACCCTTAAGCGAAGGCACATACGAGTACTCACCTAAAATCTCACCTCATGGTTGATTGCATACCATTTGTAAAAGAGCTTTTAATTGTTCTGCTTGTCAAGATAGATACGTGTAGATATCGATGAACAATGATCAATTTTAATACCTGTAGAATAATTTTCAGACAAATTAAATCAAATTAGGTAACTACTCTGCAGTGGTTGGGAATGAGCGTATTCACAGATTTAGTCTATATTAATCATATTTAGTCTAGAATGAAGCCAGAGTAAAAGAAAGACGGACACATAATGGTGACAAAATACTTTTATAGCATAATATTCAACACTTAGTGGTTCACAGAGAATATTTTACATTGGATGTATTTTTCTTAAAATTAATCACAGAAGGATGAACAAATGGTGGAAGTTCAAGCAAACATCTTAACAAATTTCAGCGGCGGCGCTCGAGCGGAACTCGCCGGAATCTATGAAAACACACAAAATGCGAGACAATATCCAACGTGTATAAAGGAGCAGCATTGAAGTGAATTCTTATAGGCAACATTTTACAGAATGAGGTTCGGTAACAAGGTGCTCATCACTCAAATGTTTGCACAGTGGTATCTTTACTCATGAGTTTGACCGAGCTCAACTTCACTTTGCTCGTTGATCTAATCTTCCCCCATTAAAATGTCATGAATTTTTTTGCAGCCCAAAAAGAAAATATTATAGAATATAAAAGTTTTTTTATTGTATGCACTGCAGTATTCGTGTGTAGCCCCTGGGTTATTTTAGGTGCGCCTCTTGGGAAATTCTGCCGGTCCGTTAACGGCAATAGCACAGGTGGTGGTAATTGACCACCTGGTTAAGGGGTGAGCGAGTGGGTTTGTTTCGAGAAGAGGAAATGTTTGTTAGCCAACGGTCGCTCGTGTGTCGAGGATCGAGTCAGTTTAGCTCCCCAAAACTCTGCTTCCACCACCAGTTGGAAGTGACTTTTACGAACAGACGGCAAACCGTGGTGGGGTGAATACACAACTCCACGCGTGTTGTTGAGGAAGGAAGCTATTCCCTCGCCGTGACCCGCTGGTGACATTATTTCCACATTGAACAGGCCTGCCTCAGTCCTTGCCAGTGTTCTCGTTTGAGCGAGGGCGATCTATTTTCTTTATTTTTTGGGGGTGGGGGCAGATTTTGATAATTGCCAGAAATAATTCAGATAACCAATTATTCAGCTATTTAATTAAACATATAATAATTTTTAGTTTGTTCTTGGGTCCCACAAGACTGACAAAAAAATCTTTGAGGCACTCATGAGTTCAAGGTGCCACTAAATTGTAGGTGAGCATGTCACAGTACAGTGTTTGGTGAAGATATAGTGTGTTATTAAATGCAGGTAAACGCTGCTTGGTTATACTCACTGTGGTGAAGGCACTTGGACCTGACAATGACAATACGATTGCACTCAATGATACGGAAATATACATGACACTCACTGAACACTTCATGAGGAAGAGATGAAACAGCTGTCCGTTTTAAAGTTAGCGCTATTCTGACGAGGCTATTCACTGCCAGCCCACAGGTTGTTGAGGAAATGCGCAGTACCCAGATTGGCCTTCTTAGCGCTCGCTATTTCACAACATGGGCTCGGGCGGTGGTCCTCTTGAGGGATTTACACGTCTGCTGCTTGCTTCGGTCGTCATCAGCCCCTGGAGGGCACAAAAAAAAAGTAACACCACCTTAAATGAGAGTTGTTTTTCAAAAAAATTGTGATTTAAAAGATGCGAGTTAATTGAATCGACACCTTCAGAATGAACCGTTCTTGAATTAAAATTGTAACCAATGATAAATATTGAATCACCTCTTATTGGCGCAAAGTACAACTAGCTATGGTGTATAGAGCGTGGTTGCGCTTGGGGGAAAAAAACCTTAAATGTAATGGCTATATAAGTTATGTTTTCTCTACTACATCATGCTTTTCAAAATGCCACGAAAGGCATTTATACACACAAGTCTTAAAAGAGGAAAAAATGGGTCAAGGCCCATCTTTATTAAATCTACAGCTCAAAATACCATTTCAAATAAAATGCACATTTATACAAATACCGGTAAATGAAAAGTGCAAAATGTCTTGGGGGGGGGGGGGTTCAACTCTTGTGAGTTACCTTGAATGATTCCGTTGGGGCGGTTTTTAGCGAGGCGTGCACCGGCGGACACCCCTGCCTTCCTGATGCGCACACCTGCATGTGGCTGCAGCTCGCACCTGCACGGGTGGTACAATGTTCAAACTCTACAATAGTCGGCCATGAATCATGTTTTGTTGTTTGCTATCGTGCTGTATGTACATTTAGTGAAGTTAACCTGAACTTTGCAAAGCACTTTGATACTTGACAGTCATAAAAAGGCATCATACCCATCGTGAGTCTTGCCAGTCAGTTCGTTATAGATCAGCAAAAAGTATTGATGCAATGGAGTTGGTGCAAATTCAAAATTGTGACTGATAAAATGAAGTTCGTCTGTAAAGATTGCAGTGCATTTGACGATCATCCTGAAATGTCACCCAAGAGCCAAATATCCCAAATGTTGTGAGTAGTGTAAAAATGAAAATAAAATCAAATTTTGGGACTCACTTGCTCACTTTGACCGAGGCCAGGATATGCTCGGGTCCACAGTCTTTAGCAGCCTATGACAAAGACAAAGACAAACGTAAGAACTCTCAGCAAAACCCAAATGTACGTTTAAAAATGAGTTGTGGAGGCTGACTGCTGCGGCGGCGCGGTGGCCGACGTTTCGGTTTCCTCTTCCGCTTCGGCCGGCACGTGCAGGTAAAGCTGGTTTGGACCAGGCCGCCGCCGAGCCTGCATGGAAGTCTGCACAACTCAGGCCTGGTGGGCACACAGGGAAAGTAAAAAAAACAAAAAACAAGCTGGAGTCAAAAACATGCTTTGCAAACATGTGACCTTTTATTTAAAAGCAGCACAAATGAACATTTGAGTCATCTGTTAGAAACAATTAGCACCACGCTGAGGCAGAGGAAAAGGCTCAAAACTCTTGATGGTATGTTAAAAAGTGAAGGTTTTTACTACAAGTCACAGTGAGAAGCTTAACTAAAAAGTACTGCAAGGCAGTGCATTGCCAGTAAGTAAGCTGTCCCAGCATCTTTGCCACATAATTGTCACTACATTTTACTGAGATCAGGGAAGTTTTTATTGTGAGCTACATACAAAAAAAAAATGAAAGGGGGCCCCCACTTCATTTTATGTCAACATATTCTATGACGACAAACATAATCAAAAGGGGGGAAAGTCAATTTCACCTTGGTGTTATCAGAGCTAAGACAAATTATATTGTAATGTTTGCTTTATTTATGAAAATTGAAAACATTTTTTAAGTTAAAAAAAAACCTAACAAAAAAAGCGTGTCTGTAGCTTTAAACAAAAAATATTTTTTCTCCGAACCTTTTATCATGAATCATGTTACATTTTATTAGAATATGCAGCGGACCTCACATGGATCCGTGGGGGACACCCCTGACTTTGTTCATTTACATAACATGTTCGCTATCAATCCAGTGTTGAAGATAGAAATAGACAAATATATATTTTCAGACACGACAGCAAAATATGACAGATTCCCAAATAGAACCCAACAACTCACGTGACAAGACGCAAGGTCACAACATTTAACGTCACTTCTACTAGTAGTAGTCTTTGTGCACTGATGGTGCAGGATACACTACTCGTTCCAAAACACAACGCATCTTGTGGACAGTCCTCATATGGACCACAAGGATAGGATGTTTGCTAAAGTGACAACGCTCACATTGACACACAAGAGACCACAAAATACAAATAAGTTCTAATCATGGGGAAAAAAAACCCACCTTGTTGCCATTATGTGAAAAATGTACAGCCATTTTTTTGAAACACATAAATCTTGTGTTACCACTTGAACCAAAAAAAAAGGCCCTTTTAGTTAGCAACAGTAGTGGACAATATGCAAAACGATAATTAAAATCTGTAAAATGATGACAGTTCAGTTTGCAAAAATGTGAACAATTCAATCACAATAGCTCTCAAATCACAAAGTAAACAAAATTATTTATACTTAATGTAAATTTAGCAGCACTTCACACGAGAAAGAGAATCTCAAGTGCGAAAGAGAAAGGCAGTAAAACCGCAAATAAATTTGTCTCTTAAATTCTGTCATCTTTTGAAATGAGCCCATTCTTCTATTTTTGTCAAATTATTACTTTTAAATCTCAAAATGATTTACTTCCCTCTCAAAATTGGAACACTACATTTTCATTTACCCTGAAATTATGTTAACATCGATTCTTTTCAAAGTAATCTCATTTACTAAACTAAATGTATTCAGTTATTCTTTTGGTTTTTTTTTTTGTTGCATGCAACCTTTGAAGATTCATGTTATTTTATCCTAATTTATGAGCCGAGAAAATACTGCTTTCACCCACCTTGAAATGTATAATTTTGTACGCTTAGATAAAAGCATAGAAATATTCTGAACTATTTTACCCCGCGACACAAAAATAAACACTGAACAGCGGTTATGTACCGGTACACTGTAACATTATGCAGTGTTTGATTCATCTATTAAAGGTTCCATTGTGTATTTGCATTGTTTAAGTAGTATCAGTCCTTAGCACCAATGAAGACGCTTACGAATTGACTCAATAATTTAATCCTTGGTTTCCCTAGCCGGCGAGTTGTTGGCAGGCGGTGGGCCCTGCAGGAGGCGCGGGCCGACCTTAGAGAGGAGCCCGGCTCGGGGCAGCGCCTGCAGGGAGGGCAGGAGTGCCGACAGGGTCGGGGACCGGAGGGAGTACACACCTGCCATGCTCGAGGAGACCGCCGCCCCCGCGCACGACGACGAAGAGGAGGAAAGGGGGGGTGAGGGTGGTTGAGGGGGGCAGGTGGGTGCGTGGCTGTTGCCGGGGGAACGCAGGACGGCGGGGTGGGGGTGGTGAGGAAGCGGGCGTCTCTTCTCTGCAGTTTTGGCGTCTACGGAGACAGACACACCTGCTGACACATGCGGGAGTGGAGGGGGGGCATGCTCGGGCCGTGCTGTCGAGATTTCACTGAGCCACGCTCCCAACATGCTGACCAGCCAATCAAAGCGCGGATCCAACGCCGATAAAGGTTAATCATTTAAAACTGTCAAGAATCAACATCTTCAAATCCAAGGTAACCAATGTACTTGTATCTGTAAAAAAATGCGAACATACCAGAGGTCGTAGCAATTTGTTTTGGTATTACGCAATGCAGTCATCGCATCGCCACTGGAATACCTCAAGAATCAACACCTTTGTCTGAAGTTACATACTTCTGTCAAATAATGTTATGCTGTTCCTAGCGCCAACCTTATGCGCCTTCATTTTTTCAATGTGGCATTCATTTGGAATCCCTCGAGAATCAACACCTTTTGTCACCTTCAAGGTAGGCAATGTTCCCATATGGTATGTGAAATATTTGCTTGTAAACCAAGAAAATGCTAATGAATGCTTCGTTTCATTCTCTTATGCAGATCCAGCAAGCATCAACACCTTCGTTCGGCAACTCACCCCTTGCGGGCCCGGCGGACTTGTGGCCGCCGCCTCGCCCGCTGCCGCCATTGCTGGCGTGGTTCTGCGAGTGCGCCCGCGGCGGGGGGCATACGAAGGTGAAGCTGGGTGAGCTGGGCATCTTGGGGGAGGGCGTCAGGCTGCTGCTGCTCTGGCTGTTGCAGCGCACCCTATCGAAGGACCCTTCGAGCAGCTGGCCGCTCAGACTGCTGCCATGAAGGTTTTATTGTTACCATAATGTCAGTGCCATTTTCCATGAGCCTTTCTATGCAATTTCACTTCTGTATGTCAGCATGAAGCTAAATGATTTTCATGAGAACAAACAATACAGTTTTTGAGCATTTTGTTATTTCAGTAAGTCAGATAAGAGTTTGAGGTAAGCATGCTTGCATCTTATTTGGAGAATAATAAGAGTAAGTGATAAGGAGTTGAGATTTTATGTGCATGTGCGTGAAAACTCACTTGAGGAAGGTCTTGGGCGGCGATGCCTTGCCGGGGTGGTGCGCCTTGTTCGGCGGGTGGGCGCTCGGGGCTTTCGTGTTGCGGATATGCTTGAGCACCCATGCCCGCAGGTTGCCCAGGCAGTTGTAATCCGACAGGACCAGGCGGGGCCACGGGTTGCACTCGGCCATATCCAGCGCCGAGATGGCCACGGCACGCCCCACCTAGTGGCGGGGCGACAGTCGCAGCTCTAATGCTACGTTGTAGTGCAAGACTGTCATCTCCAGACATGATGGAGTGCGGAAAAACATTTTTGGAAAATAATCAAATTGAGATTTATTTCCCTGACCCCATCAATATGCGATTATACAGTATATTTTTAATATATAATATACTCCTATGTCTTTTTTGTGGTTGTCACCTAGTGTACCTGTTCAAAGATTTCCGGCGTGTACTTGAGAGGGAACGTCGGCATCATCGGTGGCGTGGCCCGCCCGTTGTCATGGCACGCTGCCGGGATGGGGTTAAGAGCCTTTCCCGTGTTGTAGTTGCACTCTAATGTGTAGCTAACACAGCAGCGAAGAAATGCTTATTTTTATGATCTCTCAACCTTATGTGACATCACCCACGTATTTTACCTGTGCAGAATGCCGATGGCTTTATGAATGGCGACGCGGCCGCTGCCTTCCTTCGACTGGCCGTCCCGTTTGTCCCGTGCGTACATGTTCTTCTCAGAGAAGTTGCAACCCAGAAAGTCGAAGTGTGGCGAGTTGATGGCGATCAGCCTCGGGTAGAGCATGTTCTCCACCTGTGCACACAGGGAGCAACACGGTATGCTATTTTCCGCTTGGCTGCAACCCCCATGGCAAGAAATATCACATCACGACGACATCAATTTAACCAGTTCTTACAAAAAAAATAAAAATAAATTGTGCAAAATTTAAATGTTCTCTTCTTAAAATTCAGTTTGTTTACCTGCTGGCTCTCATCAGGCAGATTGTTTCCGTACATGAAGCAGCCCCGTTTGGAGGCATGGCCGTGCAAGTCCACATAATAGGCCACGCCGCCGTCCTTCGGCGGAAGGGATTCCTGCTCCTTCTCTTTTGCCACCAGTATTGTAGGTGGTCCCTCTTTCGGTGGCTGTTGCGGTCCGTCCGGCGGCACGGCGGCCACTATGATCTCCGAGGAGCTGGACGAGCTGCTGACGTCTTCCTTCGCCATCAATCCATTCTTCTCCGTCACCGAGGTGAGCTCGGGCTGCGGGGGCGTCGCGTCCTTAGCCGCATTGCGCTGGTTCAAGCTGACTTCCAAGGCGGTGAGGGCAGGAACCTCGCGATCGGCATCCTCGACGTGAGGTTGAAGGGTTTGGACGTCACTGGGAGGGGCCTGGGCGAGGGGGGCACTGGGCTGCGCCTTAACGTGTGTCGTACGGTTGTGCAAGTGATGGTAGAGCAGCAGTGCTTTGGCGGCGTAGATGGATGGGTGAAGCTCGGGGCTGGGATTCATGTACTGTCTGTTCAGGTTCACGCCCCGCGAGTCGGTCCTGCGCATTCAAAACAACAGCTAAACTGCATACTGTGCCAAAAATACACTAATTCCGTGAAATCAGGAGTTCATTGGCTAAATCGATCTTCCACTGTTGCAATGCAAACTTGTAAATTTATTCTCAAAATACTTCTGCCTTTGTCTGTCTGCCCCCCCGCCCCCCTCCTCCCGGTAGTACCTTAAGTGTCTTATTACAAACAAGTGAGGTAAGTTGTTCTGACCTGTAATGTCCTCGCACAACGCCATCTGGGTTGAGCATGGGGATGAGCTTGAAGACGAACATGTTTCTGAGCGCGTGAGCCCGCGGGTCGTCTTTCCGCAGGATAAAGTCCAGGAAGCCATTGAAGACAAACGAGGACGGCGTCTCTCCGGGGTGCACGCGGCTGCTCAGGAAGAACACCTGCCAAGACCCATGTTCAAAAGTCACGACAAATAATGTGAGCAATGCGTGCAATTTGGGTGACGAGGGGTTTGCTTATAAGGTTATAATAAAGGATGGCGCTACACAAAAGCTAAGGAATGGTCCTTAGCGCCCCCCCCCTCCCTACGCTAACAAGTATTTGTACCTTTTTGTTCTCGAAGCGGTGAGGTCTCTGCGTTTCAGCGTCGGGGAAGAGCTGCGGCAGGCGAGGCTCACGCTCGTCCTGCATGCCGCTGCAGTTGGTCACAGTGAGCAGGTCCACGCGGTTGCCGTCCAGAGAGCGACACAGCAGCTCACGCCGGTAGTAAACCTCATCTGCGGGGCTGACACGCACAGAGAACATTGGGACCATTTGTCTTGTCCGAAAGTATACTGTACTTGTGACTTTTTGTCAGTAACTTTCTTTGTAATCATTTCATGAGTTTGCGCTGTTACCTGGAAGGACCGAGCCGTGCCGCGCGACGGTGGCTGTCGTCCAACGACCGCAGCATCTCCTGACACTCGGCGTACGAGAAAGGGAAGCAGAAGGTGAAGAAGGTGGTGGCGCCTCGAACCTCCAGCAGACGGTGAGTGAAGGACAAGATGAACTGGTTGCGAACAATCTGAAGAACAAGAGGAGCAAAAGATGCATTTGTTAATTCTGTCACTCTTTGATTAAGCGTGCTTGGTACCTCAGTGACGGGTCTGTCTCGGACACGCTCCCACTTGTTCTTTCCGGGGAAGGTCCGTACGAGAGGCGCCATGCCTTGATTGTAAAGCTTCCTCTGGTTGTTCATGTTCATCACATTGATCTTTAGCAGCCTTCCAGGCGCCATGCCCTGCACGCTGAAGTGGAACCATGACCTCAAATACAAAACCATTTGTTAAAGAAATACAAACGCTGTCTTTCAAAACTTTACTCGAAATATGCCATCTATTTTTAGGTAACTATAAAATGTTCCTGTCAAATTGCAACTTCCGTTTGTGACTTTCACAAAATGCTAACTTTTTTGCCAAACCGGGGCTTCTTTCTCAAAACTTTTTGGTCAACAAAACTGCACCATTATTGATTCTTTCCAATGTTATTCATTTATCGTCTAACGTTATACAGTGTAGTCACCTGTTGCCGTTCTCGTGTTCCGTGCCGGCACAGTCGGGGTGCGTCCACACGTTAAACTCGTAGTCGGGGATGTTGGAGGCGCATGCGGCCCCTACGGGGGCCGGAGCAGCATCATTAAGGAAGCTCGTTATGTGCTTATTCACCTTCTCCACACGGGCCAGGTTGCCTGAGTCGAACTTGGAGTTGAACACGATGTTTCCAAAGCGAACCTCCATGGCCGCGTTTCCTCTTCGAACGCTTTGACGCCCCACAAAATCTGATGAACCAGCCGCCAAAAATACAGAAAAAGTTAAATGAATGGATGGTTTAAGGAAGACTATTTCTGCTTTGAAGGTTGAGCTTGATGTTTAACACAGTACAGTCAATGGTTCACAAACTTTTTAGAACAAGTTGCACCTCAAAAACAAATTACTTGGCTCTCCAAGTATCAGCAGTAAAGTATTGTATTATGGTAAACCTCTAACATTATGCAATTTAAACTGTTACATGAGTGTGCTTAAATATTGGAACTAAACATACCGAAATAATAAATGCTTTAAATGAAGTTAAATACAACTGAACTGTACTTAAATGCACTGCACTAGATTAAAAAATGTTTAGGCCACTGTAATGTTTCATTTCATTCTGAATCTTTTGCATACCTCAAGAGGATCATTGCCATGACTTGGTACTATTGGAGGGGGGGGGGGGGTACAATTACAGCCTTTTCTCAATATGATTCCCAAACTATAGTGATTTTATTTGGATAAAATTGTGATCTTTCTCCATTTTGACCCCCCATGTCATTGGATCAGATTTGAACGGGTGGGTGTGACAATGTAAACAAGCAACAGCGATACCCAGAGGCGGGGAGAATAACTACGACCAAATAAGACACATTTACTCGACGACTCTCATTTATTTAACACAATGCGATAAATGTGTGAAAATATGACGAGTACGATTGTTTCCAACTAACCAGCTCATGTTTATCCGGCAGGGCACAACAATCGCGATGGTTTGGTCCCACCGCCGCCTCCAAGACGAACAGCTGATCCACAAAACAGACTCAGGCATCGGGGGTGGGGATTTAAAGCCTCTCTCGCTGTCTCATCCGTCGGACAGGAGGACCAGAGGGTTTGATTTCTATCCAGTCAGAGCATTAGACTTTTACATGGATGCAGCTTTCCGATGTTTGGTCCTTGAACGCTACCTGAACGTTACTAAGCTACAAGGGACACATTAGCTACCCAGCTAGCGGCCATTGCTAGGAAGAAAGACCGTCGCTCCGGTCCTAATTCACTGCGCGTAATCTCCAGATCATTGTTGGATTTTAGCACGGCCGTGTTCTCCGCAACGCACGAATAAATATAGATTTTATTTATTAGGTCATCGCTCGACATCCTTATGTTTTGATGTCATGACTCCGTCCTTTTTTTTCCTCCAAACTCTGCTGTCGGTCGCTGCGACTGATGCGTTCCATGAACTCCGGGAAATGTTAAAACGCAGCCGTGTGCTGCGTTCATTGACCACGTGTATGTTTTTGTGCCAACGAGGAATAAGCGCGAGTTAGATGAGAGTATGCAACATCCACTATGACTAATTTAATTTATCTCCTGAATTGATTATGCAGTCCCACAATGATCGTGCCAAATACAGGTATGCCTGGGTTTGCACGTCTTTGACTCAATTACCTGTCAAAATGTAAATTAAAGCCGGTGTTCAGTGTTCCTTTGAAGCACTTTTCTCACGCCGCATCTTCTTTTCACTTCATACAATCCACCTGCTCTGGTAGAGAAAAAAGCTAAACTCATCCTTTCAGCATGCTACCCCGTTTCCCCCCCAATTACTCTACCTTAAGTGACAAAGTTGAATGTGTAAAGGTGCAATCACCTCCCGGAAGTACGAGTGACGTCTTCCTATTCATAACTATTTTACAGAGCACTCTTGCTGTTGCCAAAGCGCAGACGTATGTTGCGTTCACCAACATCATGCAACTATGAGAACTTCTGTACAAACGGGAATGAAACGTTCAGTTGTTTCTGTGAAAACAACTATAGCAGTCTTCCTCAACTGGCGGACCGCGATCCACGACCGGACCGCCGACCTCCTCTGTCCAAACCTCCTCTGTCCGGGCCCTCGGCAAATTGTATCAAATAAAAAATTATAAAGTGATTTTTACGTTATACATTTTATATTTTTGGACTACAATCTGCGCATTAACGCGATCGCTTGTTAAAATTATCCGTTGTATTTTTTGCGTGCACTTATAACAGATGTAATGCAGAGGACCTGGCTGAGCAGGGCATGTCGGCGATAACGATGCGCTGATTGGCTCCTCTGAACTGAAGGTGTGGCCATACATAAACGTCAGCATTTACGATGCGCTAATTGGCTCCTTTGAACTTAAGGTGTGGCCATACATAAGCGTCAGCATATACGATGCGCTGATTGGCTCCTTTGAATTTAAGGTGTGTCCATACATAAGCGTCAGCACGTGTCTTTCCCAATACACACGCATTCAAAATGGATGATTAGGGGTGTTCACACGGCAAGATTTGGTCCGGTGCGACGCCGGGGCTGCCTCAGACATTGCATTCACCTATAGTGGAAGAACAGCACTGCACATTCCTGTGCTCCCTTGTGTCAGTATTTAAAATGGTTCTTAACTCCTCTTCTGATATATTTTTTAAGTGATTTCAGAGGGGATGTGAAAAGGGGAATTGTACAAATGAAAAGGATATTTTTGTTTTCATGTTTAGTATTTATTTGGGTAAAATGAGTATTTTGTTTTGTTTTTGTTAAATTAAGGGAAAAAAGACAACTACTGTTTAACAAAGTTAAAGTAAAAATGTCTTATTTCCCTAAAAGGGCTATTTCTATTATTAAGCGGGCACAACTTAACAAAATAAAAGAGTTCCTGTGCCTCAACACAATACCTCTCATTATTTGATGTGTACTGGCAAAGTGAATAATTGTTATTTTCATGCACCCCATTATTGATTGGTTGTGAGGAGTGTTGATTTGTATAAGCTTGGCTTTACCATACTAAATGGGCATATAGCCCTGCTCCCCATGACCGCCGTGCATGGGATCGGACCTTGGTCTTATAAAAAAAAAAAAAGTGGACCTTCAGCATTTCCAGTTGAGGACCACTGAACTATAGTACTTGAAGCCCAGACCTGTTCCTACCGTGTGTTAGTATGCCACGGTGCCGTAACATTGACTCTTTTACATTTTTTTAATCGTGAATTTTTGTCGTATTTTTTCATAAATTAAACCATTAAAATACAATCGTGTGCACACTTTTGTCATGGGATGTCATGGCTGGATCTTGCTCTAGGATGGGTGGGACGTCATTCTTGTCCTAGTCTGGGGTGCAGAGCCTTCAGTCGCTCTGCCCCCAAACTGTGGAACTCACTTCCTCCCAACGTTCGTAATATTGACTCTCTTTCCATATTCAAAACCCACCTATTCAGACTTGCCTACCCGCCTTAAATCTTTCTTTCTTTGTCTATTATTTTATCTGTGTTTTACTATTGCTCTTGGTTGTACAGTGTCCTTGAGTGTTATGAAAGGCGCTTGCAAATGTGATGTATTATTATTATTATTATTAGTCTGTTATTACACAGCCTGACAGTTTCTTCACACGTGGGCACTTATGTGACATTTCTTTCCCTTGATCGCTTGGTGAAACGCATGTATGCGCAAAACCGTCGCAAGAACATCGGTTACCATGGTAACTAGAATGTACCTATCTTGAAACGCAATTCTGCTCTGGGTTCCACTTATTCGTTCTCAATCTTATACTGTAGCCAAAATGAATGTAATATTGATGGAATCTTGCGTGCTTACGCCTTTCCCCCTACAGTTAGTCTTCTTTCTTCCCCCGTCCCGAAAGCATCGTCACTGAAGGACTTAGATTTAACCCTTCGTATTATTCAGCGATAAATAGTCCTCAAATTCAAAAACTTGGGTGAACCCAGGTATGAGCGTTATTACACACGGACATTTTTATAGGGGTGCTGTGGTCACCTGGATTCCAGATGACGGTAGTGAGCGTAACTCACATGTGGTAGGTCTTTCTGCAACGAGTAAACTCTGCGTTGTGGTCATCCGGCCTACAGGCGTCACTAGTGAGTACAAATCACTAGTGGGGTGTCGCCCTCTTCTAGGGAGGAGCGGCCAAAGAGTGTTCCGATATCACGTCACCCGGCGTGACCGACAGCGGCTACGCTTCTATGATCACTTAACTTCTCATCGGCCGCTAAAATCAAACCTGGAACAGTCGCCCGCAGTTTCATCGTCATCTGTTGTATTGCGTCGTGGCTACGGGTTGTTCCATTATGGCTTTTCTGTACGAGTACGTCACGCAGGAGCAACTCGCAGGCTTCGACAAGTACAAGGTAACACGCTAACCAGCTAGCCCCTCGATGTGTATGTACTGTATGTATATATGTATGTAAATGCAGGTCATAAACGTTTGTGCTTCTATTCCACAGCCTTTATGAATCAAGCCGCCTTGCCTTGCTTTATTAAAAATGGTATTTGCAAATACTAGATTACTGTCTGAGCTGTGAATACAAAAGTCAATTTAAATTTACCACTGTGTGCAAAATCAAAAACTGAATATCCTTTGTAACTCTTATGGCATAGCATTTGCGGATGGGGTTTGAAACTGTCTGGAGAACTATGTGTCTTCACCTTGTTGGCCGTGAAAGAGTTAACAGCGTAACGCTGCCCTCGAGCTGAGCTGCTATGTCAAAATTTGATACATTTCATAATTTTTCACAAATCTACAGAGCTGGTCAGTCCACATGCGTCAGGTTTATTTTTTTTATTTTTTGCAAAACGTTGATCAGTGTGAAGTATTGAAAATGGCTTTCGCATTTTGATAACGCAATGTTAATGCTTGTACATGTGATGTGTTTGGGATCTTAAGTTTTTTTTTTTGTTGTTGTTTTTGGTTGGGCTGAGGAGGAGATGGCAATAAGAATGATTATGCAGAGGTCAGAGGCTGCCTTAACGCCACCTCTGCTGCTCCTTAGGGAACAACACCAAAATTGTCATATGCACCCTTGCTTATAAGTCAACTGAAAGGGCATCATTGGACATCTTAATCCATAATTTAAGAGAATGGAAACAGTTTAGGATGTCCGTTTTTTTCCCCCAAATACATTGCCAAGGTATCAGGACTCTGTAGCGGCAGATGCCAAAAATCAAATGACTTTGGTGCCTCAAATATGATCGGGACTTCCGAGTTGAAATTATTTTACCCCCGTTACCCCCTTCCTCATGAGACACATTAAATATTTTCCCCCCTGGTGCTTTTTAACTGCCACCCTCTTGAGAGCATGGTGAATGCAAATGAATTGAGATATTGTGAGTTAGTACAACAGTTTGAGCTTGTACGTGTGATCACATGAAATGTGCGGTTTCCTCATACTTCCTGCTGCCTGCCCTCCGTAATTAGCGCAATGTCACCATGCTGAGCATCCTGAGGTTGTAATGTAGAAGTTGGCGATTGTACTTTATTAAAAAAAACAAACAAACAAACAGGTTTTTGTTTGTTTTTGCGTGGCTGGCACTGATTAATAGTTTCAATGAGGGAAACTTAAAAGGCTGCAACTAAAATAAAGTCAAAATACTCTGAAGACACTTGTATAGTTGCAACATGGTTTTGCTTGGTAAAATTCATTTGTATAACTAACATTTGATTTACATTTTACTCAATTGCCAGGTCCGACTCATTTTCAAAACGCAAATGTGAACCTACTTTTTTAAATTGCTTAAGTATCACAAGATTTGTATGATTTCAAAAAACAAATGGTATTTATGCAGCGCGAGCATAAACCTGTCAAGACTGTTCATGAACCCATGTGGCGTTAGTTGAGTAACTTGAATTGTCAGTTGGGCCCTACCAGCATATTTTACAAATACAGTTAAAACGCGACCAACTGCTGACTGAACGCGATGAAACCAAGCCACGGGCAGTCGCGTTCACTTGCATGCGTCTCACGTGACAAATGACACTGATATCGTCCTGTGTCGTGTGTCTGTTTGCAGTACAGCGCAGTGGACTCCAATCCTCTGTCCGTCTACGTCATGCACCCTTTCTGGAACGTTGTGGTGAAGGTGGGTGTGCGTTGATGTGCCTGTTTTGACAACGACTGACACTTGGGTGACACTCCTTGCAGTGTTACATCATGTCCCATATTATTGCCCCACGGGGTAGTTGTAATGAACTTTCTCATCACATCTGATGCAATCAAGTGTGGCGTTTAGATGTCCCCTATGGTTCGCTTGACCTGTGTTGCCTGCAGAGTTGATGTGGTATTTGTAAAGCTTTAAAGGGCGAGAATCGAATCTGATCAAAAGTTACTGGGAAAAAAAAAAATCAGACAGCCGCAATATTGTTGGTTTATTGTGGAGACCCACAAGGTAGTCATTCACCAGCGATCTATAACTTCATGTTTCTGTGTTCCAAGCAATGATATACATGAAAGGGTTGAAAGGGAGTAACTTGCCATTTGCGGTGTAAACAGTTTTACCGTAAGGAGGAGAGAGACATGACTTGCCTTTGTGTCCATTATTTTGATATGGTATTATGACAATGTTTTTTTTGGTTTTTTTTTGTTTTAGAAATAAAATTAGGATTCTAAAAGTGCATCTGTCCAAAAGGCCACTTTCCTTCTAAAATGCATTCACCGCCATAATTTCATGCAGCTTGATATCGTATTTTTACCACGTTACTACTATTGCTGAGTCACTTTGTTCTTTCTCATCATTTCTTATCCTCACGCCGAGGCATACGTTTCTTTGATTTTAGTTTCTACCAAAGTGGCTGGCTCCAAACCTCATCACGTTCACTGGCTTCATGTTCCTGGTGGTGAACTTCCTCATGTTGGCCTTCTACGACTATGACTTCAACGCCTCGGGTGTGTTCACACAAGTAACCCCGGTTTCACATTATCCCATAACAGACGCTTTCGTCACTAATTGTACCGCCAACGTTAGCTTATGGTAACTGATCACCAAATTAAATACAACCCCGGGGCAGGCATTTCAGGAACCTTGCAGCAAATTTGTCTTCTGTGTGCTGTCGTCTCCTTTTTTTATTTTGCGTGCGTGCATTTCAGCCGTCGGACATCAGCATGTGCCGAGCTGGGTGTGGGTGACGGCGGGGATCTTCAACTTCCTGGCCTACACGCTTGGTGAGCAACTGCGTTTACGTCTCCTCCTCCTCCCTCTTCCGTTTGTTTCCCGGCACACCGTGACGCCGCATCTGTGCAGACGGCGTGGATGGCAAGCAGGCGCGCCGCACCAACTCCTCCACGCCACTCGGGGAGCTGTTTGACCACGGACTGGACAGCTGGGCTTGCATCTTCTTCGTGGCCACAGTCTATTCTATATTTGGGCGTGGTGCCAGCGGCGTGGGCGTGGCCACGCTTTACTACATCCTTTGGGTGGTGCTGTTCTCCTTCATCCTGTCGCATTGGGAAAAGTACAACACAGGTGTGCTTTTCCTGCCGTGGGGCTACGACATCAGTCAAGTGGTGAGGTTGAGAAAATTGCATCAACATGATCAGTTATTCACAATGTGGTTTAAGTCGCCCGGTGTACCCCCGGCTAACTCCTTTTTTTTTCTCTTGATTTCCAGACCATCTCCCTGGTCTACGTGGTGACAGCAGTGGTGGGCGTGGAGACCTGGTACCAGCCTGTCCTGTTCCACTTTCTCTACAGAGACCTTTTCACCTTCATGATAGTGGGTGAGACACATAATATATAGCATAGCATTATCGTGCCAAGTTAAACGCTGTCCAATTGAACCGTTGAGGTAATTTACAAGCGCAAAAAAAAGTATTTGCACTCACCGTGCGCCTTACAATCCGGTGCGCCTTGTGTATCGTCATTACGGTAATACGTCGACCTCAAGATGGCTCCTTGCTGGAGGCATGCTTATAATGTTAGAACTTGCTGTTGGTTCAGTGAACTGTGTCGCTGCTTTATGAAATAAGTTTTTGTTGCAGCTCTGAAAAAAGGAGAGCTGTGGTGTTATTTTTTAAAAACGCACACTATATTAATGGTTTTCAGTCTCAACAAATACAGGTACATCATTGTCCTTCTCCGTGCCTTCTCTTCTTCTGTTCGACTCGAGAGGCATTCATGACCGCCTCCGAAAAACTTAATTAACTATTCCTTCAATGAAATTATGAAAATTGAAAATAATGTTTGTGAATAAATAAACACTTCCGAGACAATCCAGTCTACTACATTTTACTGACTTCTGATCTTTCTGTTGGTATTTCCTTGAGCGTAGCTATTCCTTTGTTGTGTATTCACAAACAATCAATTCTGTAGGGGGGGCTACATACCCCCTACAGAATTTAATTTGTGATTTCCTCGCTTGATTTTCTGTTTTGATGCATTATTTTTAATTTTCATAGTTTCATTGAAGTAATCGTTGGTTTACTTTTTTCGGAGGTGGTCATGAACGGCTCTCGAGTCGAACGGAAGGAGCGTAGCTCCATCTAACGGATGCATTGGTGATTGTGTTTTATAATCCAGTGTGTCCAATATATTAAAAAAAAAAAGACAAAATGGGCCATTCATTGAAGGTGCGCCTCATAATCCAGTGCGCCTTTTAGTGCGGAAAATATGGTACATTCATTTTGTAAGAAACCAGTAACGCAACCAGATGCTTTTATTCCCTTTCCACAATCTCGTTCCTTCTGCACTCAAGTGTTGCACTTACTCAACCACATCTAACCTCGCCCTTTTCATTTATTGTCGAAAGAAACGTCCAGACTTTCCAACTGGAGGCGACTTACTGTTGCACTGCTTCTGCAGAGTACGAGAAGAGACAGTGTTTTGAACGCCTCAGACTATTGAGCAGTCACCAGTCTGACGAGATTTTTCTCAAGCTATCTTCAGCAATTGAAATCCTTTGAATGTGACAAAA
Source organism: Hippocampus guttulatus (assembly GCF_054856545.1). Taxonomy (NCBI): domain Eukaryota; kingdom Metazoa; phylum Chordata; class Actinopteri; order Syngnathiformes; family Syngnathidae; genus Hippocampus; species Hippocampus guttulatus. The sequence continues at coordinate 615,314 of NC_141283.1, read as the reverse complement.
ATGAGGTCTTGTGAGGAGCGCATGGTGAGTGTTTGAACCATCTCGCATGTTCGCAATTTAATACCGTCTGATCATTTTCAGCCTGTTCCTTCTTGGTGACGTTGCCTATGAGCCTCTGCAATGTGTTCAGGTAGGATTTGTTGTTGTCGTCGTCACGAATTAGTATGTAGCTTTGGCATAAGGGGGACCTGGTTGTGTTTGCTCAGGGCGTACCGCAGCAACTCATTGAAACACAGCAGTGTGTACGAGGCCTTCCTGCCCTTCCTGTCACCCGTGCTGCTATTCGTCCTGTCCACCGTTTGGGTGCTCTTTTCTCCTTCCGCCATCCTGGAGCTGCAGCCCAGGCTCTACTACCTCATGGTGGGCACGGCCTTTGCCAACGTCACGGTGGGTGTTCTCCAGTCAACGCGTTTGACGCAGAATTCGCTAGTGCTTCTTGCGATCATTACACTTTTTATTCCTCTAATTGTTTGGTATATATTGAGATGAAAGTCCTCCGGATTTTCCCGGAATTCTGGATTTTCAAATTTTCTTGACATTTCCTCCGGAAAATTTCACATATATGTGTGTGTGTGTGTGTGTGTGTGTGTGTGTGTGTGTGTGTGTGTGTGTGTGTGTGTGTGTGTATATATATATATATATATATATATATATATATATGTATGTGTGTGTGTGTGTGTATATAATGTATATATGGATGTGTATGTATAGCTGTATGTATCTATGCATTTTTGTATTTTCAGGAAAGTCCACTTTCATCTCTGTTTATATGTAGGTTATTTTGTTTTTAAAACCAAGTACCTGTGCATTTCAAAAATAAAAGATGGCTCTTGAGCACTCAAGTTTGCTCACGTGATCATTTCCTTGACAGTGCCACTTTGCATTTAGAGCTGTGCTCGCGCGCGTATGTTTCAGTGCAAGCTGATCGTCTGTCAAATGAGCAACACGCGTTGCCAGCCGCTGAGCTGGTTGCTGCTACCGATGGCCGCCGTGGTGACGCTGGCCGTGTCGGGCCTGGTGGCCGATGAAATGCTGTTGCTGCACTTGTGGACGGCCGTCGTCGTGCTGGCGCACATACACTACGGCGTGTCGGTGGTGAGGACACGCGCTGTAGTGCTACTTTGGCAAGTATCATGTCGTCAATGATTTACTTTCCTTGGGTGCAGGTCCAACAACTCAGCGGCCATTTTGGCATCCTGGCCTTCTCGCTGAAGAAGCCCAGCAGTGACTGACACGAGGACGAACGAATCGGCTTGAAAGGAGCGGAGGTCTAGACACACCCCCGGTACACCTTTTCTCTCTGCTCAACGACATGTCACCGCGGCAACCGTATCCTCTCCGTTCAGCGAGGGATGCCCCAAAACGCACACACATGCAGACACATGCACAAATGGCCATCCAACTCAATTTCTTTGTTATTGGGGGAACGGGAGGGGGAGGGGGGGCTTCAGAGATGCTCTGACTTACCTCATTGGAGGATTGTTGCACTGTGTCGAGCCAATGAGGTGCGAGTGTTTCCTACGGAAATGTGTTCCATTTACGGGCTGGGGAGCCTAAACATGCACGCCCACAGACTCACACTGATCCACTGTCTGCTTTCAGGTAGACACACACTATTATAGTATTATGAATGTATCCTATTAATAAGCCTTGATGGGAACTCAGACTCAACTCGAAAGTCTTATTTCGCTCCTTAATTCATTGGAAGTAGACCCGACTAATGGATCATTTTGAATATGCTTCTCACTGGTGGCGATCGGATGCGGATGATGCAGGGAAGTGTCGCGTCTTTCACGCTGATTTGTTCTTTTCGGTGTCGGTGGGTTGTGTTGCCGTGGCGACTGCAGCCGCTTGAATGAAGAGTGTGTCCCAAAAACCGCATGACGGAAGGGATTTACTCTGAGGGGAAGGAGCGCATGCTGCCGGCCTTTTTTTTTATTTTTATTGTTGTTGTTAGGAAACAAACTTTTAATAACAGTAATGATTGACAGCCTCGTTAGCAAGTGCCAGAGTCTGCAACTTGGCTCGGAATGCCTGGCCAATGGGACACGAGTGTTGAGGGAAAGCCTGCATGTGTTTCAAGCACAGTCAAGTAAACTCAAGTGTGTGTGTGTGTGTGTGTGTGTGTGTGTGTGTGTGTGTGTGTGTGTGTGTGTGTGTGTGTGTCTTTGGATTTCATACATTAACATGTAATAATGTCCATTGTTGATCTTTAATATTTAATAGTCTGTGTGTGTGTTGGGAATCTGGAAAAGGAACGACTGACAGAATATAGAAGATGAACGCAAACAATTGATGGATCTATAATAGTAAATTTATGAGCCACTGTGATCAATGGCTGATTTGTGTGGTGCTATTTACACTCCGTGTTATTAAAAAATGTCCAGCAAGTGACCCCCCCCCCCCCCACCTCACATTAACCAATGTGTTGCGCGCACCACTATTTGTTTTTGTTTCTATTTTTTTATGAAAAAATGGGGATGAGAATGCCTGCAGTGATTTATACTCCTGATAAGTTCCTGAAAATATCTGAATAAATGCTACACAAACTGGAAGTTGTGGACGTATAATTTCAGAAACAAGCAAGAGAAGATGCATTCATCCATATTCAACACCGCTTATCCTAAAGAGGATGCGGGGTGCGGGGGGCTGACAGCTAACCACAGGCAGAAGAGAGACTACACTTGTCACTGAGTGGGAACCGATCCCACGTTGGATTGGCGGAAGTGACGTCAGGCCTGGGAGGGATTTGAAGACAGGTGTGCACAAGGAGATTCATCAAGTGCGGTGCAGTGGTGCAGCAAGGTGGCGTCCGCGCATGTGGCCTTTTTTCAGCTGAGCGAGCAACTCGTTGGACCAGGAGAGATTCACCCCCCAGGCCACTCCCTCCAATCAAAAAGATGAGACACCCAACACGATAGCATCTCAGTAAGGTTGGTAGCTTTCGGTAAGGTTGCCAGTCTCAGCAAAGGATCTTGAAACATTTTGACTGTTTGGAGGGTTTTTTTCTGACTAAAGCAGAGAAGAAGACACTTAAGACAAAAACGCCTTACAATAATGGTAGTTTTTTCCGGCCAAAAACGCCTAGCTATACATGGTCGTTTTTTCTGGTCGTTTTTTTCGGCTAAAAACGACTTACTATACATGGTGGTTTTTTTTAGTAAGGCGTTTTTAGCCCAAAAAAAACGACCATGTATAGTAAGGCGTTTTTAGCCCCAAAAAAACGACCATGTGTATAGCAAGGCGTTTTTAGCCAAAAAAACTACAGTTTTTTACATGTACTGTATATGGTAAGGCGTTTTTAGACCAAAAATAACGACCATGTATATGGTAAGGCGTTTTTAGCCCAAAAGTAACGACAATGTATAGCAAGGCGTTTTTAGCCCCAAAAAAACTACCATGTATAGGAAGGCGTTTTTAGCCGAAAAAACCCCGACCATGTATAGTCTGGCGTTTTTAGCCCCAAAAAAATGACCATGTATAGTAAGGCGTTTTTAGCCCAAAAAAACCGACAATGTATAGTAAGGCGTTTTTAGCCCCCAAAAAACGACCATGTATAGTAAGGCGTTTTTAGCCGAAAAAAACTACCATGTATATGGTAAGGCGTTTTTAGCCCAAAAAAACGACCATGTATAGTAAGGCGTTTTTAGCCGAAAAAAAACCTACCGGAAAAAACTACCATGTATAGTCTGGCGTTTTTAGCCCCAAAAAAATGACCATGTATAGAGTAAGGCGTTTTTAGCCCCTAAAAAACGACCATGTAGAGTAAGGCGTTTTTAGCCCACAAAAAACGACCATGTAGAGTAAGGCGTTTTTAGCCCCCAAAAAATGACCATGTATAGTAAGGTGTTTTTAGCCGAAAAAAACGACCATGTATAGTAAGGCGTTTTTAGCCCAAAAAAAACGACCATGTATAGGAAGGCGTTTTTAGCCGAAAAAAAAAACGACCGGAAAAAACGACCATGTATCGTCTGGCGTTTTTAGCCCAAAAAAACCGACCATGTATAGTAAGGTGTTTTTAGCTGAAAAAAACGACCATGTATAGTAAGGCATTTTTAGCCCAAAAAAAACGACCATGTATAGGAAGGCGTTTTTAGCCGAAAAAAACGACCGGAAAAAATGACCATGTATAGTCAGGCGTTTTTAGCCCCCAAAAAATGACCATGTATAGTAAGGCGTTTTTAGCCCAAAAAAACGATCATGTATAGTAAGGCGTTTTTAGCCCAAAAAAACGATCATGTATAGTAAGGCGTTTTTAGCCCCAAAAAAACGACCATGTATAGTAAGGCGTTTTTAGCCCCCAAAAAACAACCATGTATAGTAAGGCGTTTTTAGCCCCCAAAAAATGACCATGTATATTAAGGCGTTTTTAGCCGAAAAAAACGACCATGTATCGTAAGGCGTTTTTAACCGAAAAAAATGACAGAAAAAAAACAACCATGTATAGTAAGGCGTTTTTAGGTGGAAAAAACGACCATGTATAGTAAAGCATTTTTAGCCCCAAAAAAAAATGACCATGTATAGTCAGGCGTTTTTAGCCCCAAAAAACGACCATGTATAGTAAGGCGTTTTTAGGTGGAAAAAACGACCGGAAAAAACGACCATGTATAGTAAAGCATTTTTAGCCCCAAACAAAATGACCATGTATAGTCAGGCGTTTTTAGCCGGAAAAAAAACGACCATGTATAGTAAGGAATTTTTAGGCCCGCAAAAAATGACCATGTATAGTAAGGCGTTTTAACCGAAAAAAATGACCGAAAAAAACAACCATGTACAGTAAGCCGTTTTTAGCCGAAAAAAATGACCATGTCTATAGTAAGGCGTTTTTAGCCCCCAAAAAACGACCATGTATAGTAAGGCGTTTTTAGCCCCCAAAAAACGACCATGTATAGTAAGGCGTTTTCAGTCGTAAAAAACAACCATGTATAGTAAGGCGTTTTTAGGTGGAAAAAACGACCATGTATAGTAAAGCATTTTTAGCCCCAAAAAAAATGACCATGTATAGTCAGGCGTTTTTAGCCGAAAAAAAACGACCATGTATAGTAAGGAATTTTTAGGCCTGCAAAAAATGACCATGTATAGTAAGGCGTTTTAACCGAAAAAAATGACCGAAAAAAACAACCATGTATAGTAAGGCATTTTTAGCCCCAAAAAAATGACCATGTATAGTAAGGCGTTTTTAGCCCCCAAAAAACGACCATGTATAGTAAGGCATTTTTAGCCCAAAAAAAAAAAGACCATGTTTAATAAGGCGTTTTTAGCCGGAAAAAACGACCATGTATAGTAAGGCGTTTTTAGCCCCCAAAAAACGACCACGTATATGGTAAGGCGTTTTTAGCCCAAAAAAAACGACCATGTATATAGTAAAGCGTTTTTAGCCCCAAAAAAAACCCGACCATGGATAGGAAGGCGTTTTACGATACATGGTCATTTTTTTCGAACAAAAATGCCTTATTATACATGGTAGTATTTTTGGCTAAAAACGCCTTACTATACATGGTCTTTTTTCAGCAAAAAAAAAACCCACGCCTTACTGTACATGTCAAATATGCCAAGAGTGCAGGACAGGTCACAGTCACTGGTGGTGTAGAGGAGTACACGCTGGCGTTCGGTCCAGGCAAACCCGGTTCAAACCCAGCTCAGTCATGTGTGAAAATGCAACACTTACTTTTTCCGAGAAACCCTTGAAAGTGAATGTCAAATACGCCTATAGTGCAGGACAGGTCACAGTCACTGGTAGTGTAGGGGTTTACCTGCTGGCGTTCGGTCCAGGCAACCCTGGTTCAAACCTCACTTAGTTATTTGTGAAAATGCAACACTCAGTTACTTTTTCCTGAAAACCCTTGAAAGTGCAGGACATGCCACAGTCACTGGTGGTGTAGAGGTATACACGCGGGCGTTCGGTCCAGGCAACCCTGGTTCAAACCCCGCTCAGTTAAGTGTGAAAATACAACACTTAATTTTTCCTGGAAACCCTCGAAAGTGAATGTCAAATACGCCTATAGTGCACGATCAAGTCACAGTCACTGTAGTGTAGGGGTTTACATGCTGGCGTTCGGTCCAGGCAACCCTGGTTCAAACCTCGCTTAGTTAGGTGTGAAAATGCAACACACTAAAAAAAATGACCATGGTAAGGCATTTTTTGCCCGAAAAAAACGACATAGTATAGTACGGCGTTTAAGCCCGAAAAAAACGACATAGTATAGTAAGGCGTTTTTAGCCCGAAAAAAACGACATAGTATAGTAAGGCATTTTTAGCCCGAAAAAAACGACATAGTATAGTACGGCGTTTGTAGCCCGAAAAAAAACGACATAGTATAGTAAGGCGTTTTGGGCCCAAAAAAACGACATAGTATAGTAAGGCGTTTTTGCCCCGAAAAAAACGACATAGTATAGTAAGGCGTTTTTGGCCCGAAAAAAATGACAGTATAGTAAGGTGTTTTTGGCCCGAAAAAAACTACATAGTATAGTAAGGCGTTTTTTCCCAGAAAAAAAACGACATAGTATAGTAAGGCATTTTTAGCCCGAAAAAAACGACATAGTATAGTACGGCGTTTTTAGCCCGAAAAAAAACGACATAGTATAGTAAGGCGTTTTTGGCCCGAAAAAAATGACAGTATAGTAAGGCGTGTTTGGCCCGAAAAAAAACGATAGTATAGTAAGGCGTTTTTAGCCCGAAAAAAACGACATAGTATAGTAAGGCGTTTTTAGCCCGAAAAAAACGACAGTATAGTAAGGCGTTTTTGGCCCGAAAAAAAACGACATAGTATAGTAAGGCGTTTTTGGCCCGAAAAAAACGACATAGGTGTATAGTAAGGCATTTTTAGCCCGAAAAAAACGACATAGTATAGTAAGGCGTTTTTGGCCCGAAAAAAACGATAGTATAGTAAGGCGTTTTTGCCCCGAAAAAAATGACAGTATAGTAAGGCATTTTTGGCCCGAAAAAAACGACATAGTATAGTAAGGCGTTTTTGGCCCGAAAAAAACGACATAGTACAGTAAGGCGTTTTTGGCCCCAAAAAAACGACATAGTATAGTAAGGCATTTTTAGCCCAGAAAAAAAAACAACAATATCGTAAGGCGTTTTTGGCCCGAAAAAAACGACATAGTATAGTAAGGCGTTTTTGGCCCGAAAAAAACGACATAATATAGTAAGGCGTTTTTAGCCCGAAAAAAATGACAGTATAGTAAGGCGTTTTTGGCCGGAAGAAAACGACAGTATAGTAAGGCATTTTTAGCCCCAAAAAAACGACATAGTATAGTAAGGCGTTTTTAGCCCGAAAAAAACGACATAGTATAGTAAGGCGTTTTTGGCCCGAAAAAAACAACATAGTATAGTAAGGCGTTTTTGCCCCGAAAAAAACGACATAGTATAGTAAGGCGTTTTTGGCCGGAAGAAAACAACATACTATAGTAAGGCGTTTTTGGCCGGAAGAAAACGACATCGTATAGTAAGGCGTTTTTGGCCCGAAAAAAACGACATAGTATAGTAAGGCGTTTTTGGCCCGAAAAAAATGACATAGTATAGTAAGGCGTTTTTGGCCCGAAAAAAAACGACATAGTATAGTAAGGCGTTTTTGGCCCGAAAAAAACGACATAGTATAGTAAGGCGTTTTTGGCCCGAAAAAAACCGACATAGTATAGTAAGGCGTTTTTGGCCCGAAAAAAACGACATAGTATAGTAAGGCGTTTTTAGCCCGAAAAAAACGACATAGTATAGTAAGGCGTTTTTGGCCCGAAAAAAACGACAGAGTATATATAGTAAGGCGTTTTTAGCCCGAAAAAAAACGACATCGTATAGTAAGGCGTTTTTAGCCCGAAAAAAACGACATAGTATAGTAAGTCGTTTTTTGCCAGAAAAAAACGACATAGTATAGTAAGGCGTTTTTAGCCCGAAAAAAACGACATAGTATATATAGTAAGGCGTTTTTAGCCCGAAAAAAAACGACATAGTATAGTAAGGTGTTTTTGGCCCAAAAAAACCCGACATAGTATAGTAAGGCGTTTTTGGCCCGAAAAAAATGACATAGTATAGTAAGGCGTTTTTGGCCTGAAAAAAAACGACATAGTATAGTAAGGCGTTTTTGGCCCGAAAAAAAACGACATAGTATAGTAAGGCGTTTTTGGCCCGAAAAAAACGACATAGTATAGTAAGGCGTTTTTAGCCCGAAAAAAACGACATAGTATAGTAAGGCGTTTTTGGCCCGAAAAAAACGACAGAGTATATATAGTAAGGCGTTTTTAGCCCGAAAAAAAACGACATCGTATAGTAAGGCGTTTTTAGCCCGAAAAAAACGACATAGTATAGTAAGTCGTTTTTTGCCAGAAAAAAACGACATAGTATAGTAAGGCGTTTTTGGCCCGAAAAAAAAGCGACATAGTATAGTAAGGCGTTTTGGCCCGAAAAAAACCACATAGTAAGGCGTTTTTGGCCCGAAAAAAACGACATAGTATATATAGTAAGCCGTTTTTAGCCCGAAAAAAACGACATAGTATAGTAAGGCGTTTTTGGCCCGAAAAAAAAGCGACATAGTATAGTAAGGCGTTTTGGCCCGAAAAAAACCACATAGTAAGGCGTTTTTAGCCCGAAAAAAATGACATAGTATATATAGTAAGGCGTTTTTGGCCTGAAAAAAATGACATAGTATAGTAAGGCGTTTTTGGCCCGAAAAAAACGACATAGTATAGTAAGGCGTTTTTAGCCCGAAAAAAACGACATAGTATAGTAAGGCATTTTTCCCCCGAAAAAAACGACATAGTATAGTAAGGCGTTTTTGGCCCGAAAAAAACAACATAGTATAGTAAGGCGTTTTTGGCCCGAAAAAAACAACATAGTATAGTAAGGCGTTTTTGGCCCGAAAAAAACCACAGAGTATAGTAAGGTGTTTTTAGGCCGAAAAAAACGACATAGTATAGTAAGGCGTTTTTGGTCCGAAAAAAACGACATAGAATAGAGTAAGGCGTTTTTGGCCCGAAAAAAAACCGACATAGTATAGTAAGGCATTTTTGGCCCGAAATAACGGCATAGGGTATAGTAAGGCGTTTTTAGCCCGAAAGAAATGACAGTATAGTAAGGCGTTTTTGGCCCGAAAAAAACACATGGTCATTTTTTCGGCTAAAAACGCCTTACTATATTATACATGGTCGGTTTTTTTTCGGGTAAAAACACGTACTATACATGGTCGTTTTTTTTTTTTAGTAAAAACATCTTACTATGCATGGTCGATTTTTGGGGGCTAAAAACACCTTACTATACATGGTCGTTTTTTGGGGGCTAAAAACACCTTACTATACATGATCGGGTTTTTTTTCGGCTAAAAACGCCTTACTATACATGGTCGTTTTTTTTTGGGCTCAAAACACCTTACTATACATGGTCGTTTTTTTCGGCTAAAAACGCCTAACTATACATGGTTGTTTTTTTCTGCCTTTTTTTCGGTTAAAAACGCCTTACGATACATCGTCGTTTTTTTTTGGGCTAAAAACGCCTTACTGTACATGGTCGTTTTTTTCGGCTAAAAACACCTTACTATAATACATGGTCGGTTTTTTTCGACTAAAAACACCTTACTATACATGGTCGTTTCTTTTGGGCTAAAAACGCCTGACTATACATGGTCGTTTTTTTCGAGAGACGTCGTGGCTTCCCGCCCTTTGGTCCCCTTGAACTCCACCAGTTGAGGAAAGCGCACACAGAGGAGGAGAACCGTAGTTACCGTGGACACACAAATCAACACACCCCTGTTCAAAAAGCAGGTTTTGGAAAAAATTGGACCAGGTTTTTCAACTGACTATTTTATGGATGGGAGGTCAGTTTTTTTAAATTATTTATTTTTAAAAGATGGAACTTTTGAATGAAGACAAAAAAATGTTCAAGAGCTTTGTCAAACAAGCTGAATTTATTTGTTGAGTCCAGGGCAAAAAGACAGGTCCACATGACTGCGATGACTGCACATGACTGCATCGCAATATGGAGCTGAACGAAACAGTCATATTTTCATGACAAACATACAGCGGCATTCCTCGTGAAAGTGAGCTGAGGGCGTGCATATCGGACCTTCTCTCCAGTGGCAATGTGCAGGCCCACCATCACCTTGGCAAAGGAGCCCTTGTTGATCATCCAATGTCTTGATATTTTAGATTCTGTTCATGCAGTTTTTCATTCTCTTTATGGCTATGCGGGCCACTTCTTTTTGATGTGTCAGCAGTCCATATTGCGCAGCTTCCTGTCCGTCTTGCGTTGCAGCGCGGCGGGGAGCAGCGGGAGATTGAGTTCGGTCATCTGTCGCTGCGGAGTCGAGTGGAACTTTGCTACGGAGTTCCTATTGGTTCCCGTCGCCTTCCCACCCTTCGGAGCCAAAGTGTTTTTTTGCAAGGGGCAAGTCAGAGTTTTGGACCCACTCAATTGCAGTCCAGCGGGCTCAAGCAGGCTTGGCGGGACCCACAAAACCTTCCCACCTCGTCTGTCTTTCAACCTCTGGTTGGGTAAGCGCGGCAGTGTTTTGGGCGCAGCTCTCTGCGTGGTTTCCAGCTGCATTCTGGGAGAAGCGACGCTCTTCTGTGGTGTGTCAAACCTCAGGACGGCCTCCATGGGACTCCCGCCGCCGTCCGACTGCGCGGTCCCGACGTGCTGCCGCGCCAGTTGGACAGGCACCGAGGCGCCGTAGTCTTCAATTGGTTCAGCGGGCGAGGCGGCATGGCAAGGGGCGGAGTCACACAGGTGCGCTACTGCGGTTTTGGGAGGAGGAAGATATACCACTTGGTGTTTTGATCCCAACACTATAAGAAGATTCATAGAACTCATCATCAGCAGTTGCAAAAGTTGTCATAAAAAATAAACTTCGTCATTTGGACGGCTGATGTACCGTCGGGAAGAAGCAGAGTGTCCCTGTTATTCAAGATGGCGGCGGCGGCGTCCTCAGTGGCCTGTGGTGACAGTGAGGGTTTGAAAATGGGGCGGGAGGAAGACACCCCTCCCTTGTCCCCCTCCTCCTCCTCATCATGACACCGATCTTGTGGTCGTGGTGGATGCTGGGGTCTGGTCCTGCCGCACCGCTGCTCTGCCACTTGTTTGCTTTCCTTGAGATGTCTGCTCGCCGTCTTTTTCTCCTTGACGGTGTCACTCTGACACGAGGCGGTGCGGCGGCGTTACAAATTTAAGGGCTAACCAACTGACAATGTACCGTATTTTCCGCACTAAAAGGCATTCTCGATTATGAGGCGCACCTTCAATGAATGGCCTATTTTTTGTCATTATTTTTTCATTGTATTGGACGCACTAGATTATAAAACGCAATCTACAATGCATCCACTAGATGAAGCTGCGCTCCTTCCGTTCGACTCGAGAGACGTTCATGACCGCCTCCAAAAAAAAAAGTAAATTAACGATTACTTCAATGAAATACAAAAATTGAAAATAATGCATCAAAACAGAAAATCAAGCGAGGAAATCACAAAATAAATTCTGTAGCCCCCCAACAGAATTTATTTTGGCATTTCCTTGAGCATAGCTCCAACGGAACGATCCGGTGTCAGTGTAATGTCAATGTCAAATGTAGGAGACTGGACTGTCTCAGAAGTGTTATATATTCCTTTGTTGTGTATTCACAAATGAGGAAATCACAAAATAAATTCTGTAGGGGGGGCTATAGAATTTATTTTGTGATTTCCTGGCTTGATTTTCTGTTTTGATGCATTATTTTCAATTTTCATAGTTTCATTGAAGGAATCGTGAATTTACGTTTTTCGGAGGCGGTCATATAAACGCCTCTCAAGTCGAACGAAAGAAGAGGAGGCACGGAGGCGGACAAAGACGTACCTGTATTTGTTGAGAGTGTGAAAACCATTCATAAAGTGTGCGTTTTAAAAAACAACACCACAGCTCTCCTTTTTTGGCGCTGCAACAAAAAATTATTTAATAAAGCAGCAACACATTTCACTGAACCAACTATAAGTTATAACATTGTAAGCATGTCTCCAGCAAGGAGCCATGTTGGGGTCGACATATTACCATAATGACCATACACAAGGCTCGGCGGATTTTAAGGTGCGCTGTGAGCTTTTAAGAAAATGGAAGACTTTTCGGTGTGCTTTATAGTGCAGAAAATACAGTAACTCTCATCAACTAACCAACCAACTCAAACTAACTAATGTAATGATTGATTCAACGACTGACCAATTGTTGCCAACCAACCAACCCGACAGCGACGATCTAACCATGACACATCGGCGGCTCCTTTTGATTTTGGCGAGCAGCAAGTGGTAGGCTGCCATGATGGCAGAGGGCCGGTTGTCGACGAGCGCGCGCGTGACCTCCGAGGTCAAGTAGCCCAGTGTGTCAGTCATGTACACCAGCACTGACGGGTCCAGGTCCTCAACGCGCAGCCTGTGGGCCGAGGAAAGACAGAAAAGTGACTGCGTGCTACTTTAGCGAGGCGGGTTGTGCATTTGCCAGCTGCGCCTTCAGTCACAATTATAGAAACCAGCAAAACTGTGCAAAAATGCAAAATAAGAACATGAGACTGGGCTAGCTGGAGAAGTTCACATTGGACAGTTCATTGGAAACTGCGGCAGAATATCCAAGTTATGATGTCACGTACCAAAAGAGCCCATGGCTCCTCACAGCCACTAGGGGGCGTGTTCGAATCATGGCTCAGCTAGGCGTGATGACATTTCCACAGCGCTCCATAAAAGCCTTCAAGCTGACGACCACAACAATTTTCATTTGCCTTCATTCCCTCCTGCTCAATGCTCTCGGATTACAAACCTCAACAATGTTTTCAATGGGGGAATTTTCTCCAAGGAAAACAAAAGGAAAAATATCGACGTTAGCATGAGGATGTGTTTGTGCGTTTATGTGTTCTTGTTTGTGTCGGTGTGAGATTAAAATTTGGTACTTGGGCTTTAAAAGAGGGCTGGAATTTAACCTCACCCCAATATGACGATGATGTCGCGGTTACAGAAACCAGAAAGACTAAACATGAACCAATCAGATCTCAGTGCTCCAGCCTGATCCTGAAGGCGCTGGACAGGTTAGGTTGACTGTCTAACACAAAAGCTGAAATCTTATTGGACCAAAAAAAAAAAAACCCCCACACACAAAACAAAATCTCCTACTACGACTACTGGAAGCCATGCAGCCTCGAGAGACACAACCAAATGAAGACACTGGGCTGTTAGCTGTCCCTGACTACTCGCCACAGCATAGCGCACAGACCTGTTGTTGGGCGACAGTGTGTGGAGCGGCCTCTTGGCATAGCCTTTGTTGATCCAGCCCCCCTCCATGGCGGCTCGGATGCTGGGTCTTTTGTCAGGGTCGGGTTCCAGCAGAGACAGCACGAAGGTCACCGCACCTTTCAGGCACATAACTCAAATGTCACTTGGTCGAGAGCAGCCCTGCCACCCAAAAAAAATTGTGTCCGACGCACTTGTGTGGTAAAATAGAAAAGTTACGTCAAGGTGTCCTGTCACTGAATTCTATTACTAACTACAAAGCTCATATTTATTAATTTTTTTTCAATGACAACAGCCCAAATTCTTGACTTTTTTGTGAGTAGCGTCGAGGATGTTGCTGTTGCAGACCTTTGCTGATGTCACCGGGCATGTGTGCGATGTCGCCGGCCACCATTTTGTGGTGCAGATTTTGGAGGTCGAAGGGCTCCACGGTGAAGGGCAGTGTGCCGGTCAGCATGGCGAACACGCTCACACCTCTAACGTACAAGGACACGAGTCACACACTACTGGCCAATTCCCCTTGAAGGCACGCAACCAATACACAGATACAACAGTGTGTACAATAAATAAACTTGTTGTTACATTTTCTGTTAAATATTTTCAGATGGTACATTAGAACACAGTACTTTTTTTTTTATAATAATGCGATAACGGCGTGACTCACACAGACCACGCGTCCACTTTGGGTCCGTACTTCCTGTGGGCGAGGAGCTCGGGGGCGGCGTAGGCGGGGCTTCCGCACTGGGTGCTGAGCAGTTCCGCAGGCAACGACCCCGACCTCAGCAGCGTGTTGCTCAGGCCGAAATCTGCAAAGCGGAAACCAAAACAAGTGACATGCCATGTGTTTCGTTCCGACACTTTCACGTTCGGCGTTTCCGGGACGTACCAACGATCTTGATGTTGTTGTGCTCATCGAGGAGGAAGTTCTCAATTTTCAAATCTCTGGCACAGAAGACAGCACAAGGATCACAGTCATCATCAGGTTTTGATGATATTCGCCTGGTCAATGAAAAAATTTTGCATGAATCGAAATGCCAATTATCTATTGAAGCTGATGTGAACAAAGGGACTCACGTGTTTCTATAGCGGGGGGAAGAATTTGCGCGTTTTCAGCAATTCCCCTTAAACATATATACAGATATGATATGTTGACTAACAAACCTCTGAATTAATCTTAGAAAATTCTTTAAGGGCCCAAACTTGGATGTTGACGTCCCGGGACGCACCCAAAGAGGCTCTTGGAAGCACGCAGGCATAATGAACATCTGCGCTCGACATCCGCCCTGGGAATCATGCATGCTCCTTTCAAGTTTATTCATCTCAAGAGCAGATGCCGAGAAACCAGACAAAAGGAGACAAAAAGGAGGAAAGAGCCGCCGTGAAGGGGGACAAAAAAAAAAAGCAGTAAAATTCCTGAACGTGGGGGAGCAGGAAGTGGGTTGCAGTGCAAATTTTCCCTTTATTTCTATTTTAATCGTGTGTGTGTGTGTGTGTCTGGCCGTCGTTGAGGGACTTCATTAGAGAGGAAGTCAGTGATGTCGTGATGATGTGTGAATCATGGCGCCGGCGCAGCGTGATGAGGTCATTGCCTGGTAATCACATTCCCACCTTGGAGGAGCCAAACCTCATAAAAAAACGGGCACTGCTGCACTTTGTGCGTGTGTGTGTGTGTGCGTGCACGCAAAAGTCACACCTAGTCGCACACCGCAGCCACACGTGTGCATTCGAATTCCTCTGCATGTGTGCCTGCGCGCTCATCAATGGCAGGAAGTAATGGCGAGCGCATAAATACGTTGTTACAGTTCTTCGCTATTTCTTTTTCCTGATGACTTTTACACATTACATTTGAAAAGCCTTTTTTTGTTGTTGTTGTCAAAATGAACTTTTTTCAACCCCAATGACATCTCGCAGCTGTAAATTGAAGACTGCCAATTTGAGTTTTGGACTTGGTTTGGTTTGTTTATTGAACGTAAAACATATACAGTAATCATTTGAACAGAAAATAAAGTAAATAAAATAGTAAAAGGAAAGAGAAATCAGTCATCATTCAACACAGTTATTATGTTTAAGGGAGTAGGAAGAAGTAAAAAACTTATCTAGTCCTACCCCGTGTTATGTGTTTATATCTAATAAATCATTTTTATATCAATCAATCAGAAAAGAAAGAAAGTAAGAAGAAAGAAGTCTCCATTAAGGCTCATACTTTACCCTTAACCGTGATATTTTTACAACTTTTGGTTTGTATCGGGATTTTATACATACACACCCTGGCACTCTAGTGTCAATTTTCTCTTGTATTCATGAAATACGGTTTATCATTTTAACTGACTTAGCAGGTTTTTTGACCTTTCTAGTGTACTTTGAGCTTTCCTTAAGTACATGAAGGGAGTTGAATCAGTACTTTAACTCTCACCTGTGCACAACGCCATGCTGGTGGAGGTGCGCCACCGCCGACAGGATCTGTCGGGCGTATCGTCGCACCTCCTTCTCCGGTAGACGCTTCCTGTCGCAGATACGCTCCATCAGGTCGCCGCCGGCACACAACTCCAGCACCATGTAGAAACTGTTCTCCGTCTCCAGGGTCTACGCGCGCGCACGCATGCATGCGCATGTCGTAAGGATTCCGGTTAAAATACTGCACATCATTGGGTTACCTCCAGCAGGAGGACGACATTTGGGTGTCGTATCATCTGGTGGATGCGAGGCTCTCTCTTCATGTTCTTTTGAACGTAAGGGTCCTGGCGCGCGCGATTCTTGTTAATCACCTTAATGGCCACCTTCACATACAAATATGATATCGCTGTAAGTCAGTCAGTCGGTAGTTAGCAGAGTGCGTGCATATCGGACCTTCTCTCCAGTGGCGATGTGCAGGCCCACCATCACCTTGGCAAAGGAGCCCTTGTTGATCATCTTGCCCACCAGGTAAGAGCCAACCCGCTTGGTGTGGGGGAAGCTCCTCAAAAGGTCCTGGCAGGGGGCCGCCAACAAGGCCGGGCCTGCGCCCACCTTCCCCTTCACTGCGGCGCCCGCCATCGGGAAGCGTACCGCATGCTGCGGCACAACCTGGTTCGTCGCTGAGGAGAGACGCGAGAAAGCGTCGGAGCTGCTTCCTGCTGAGCCGCTGGTGTATCATTAACTCTTCTTTTCTGCTGGTGACATGCGACACCCTAATTATGCCCCCCCCCCACACAAACACACACACATACCCTTGTGAACCGCTTCCCAAGAGTTACACAATAACCACTCAGACGCTCTTACTTCCACCTGCTCTTACCTGCGGTGAGCTGCCAGGGTCACTCGCAGAACCCCTGATCTGAATTTTCGATTTTAAAGTGAATTCAGATCTGTGTTTTGATTTTTTTTTTCTTGGGGGGTGGGATGGGGCTAAAACGGTGCAGTATGACCAAATTAATTATTGATTCCCAATAATATGGCCCAAACATACAAATATCGCTTTGGATGGTCTGGTTGTGTGGCCGCCCTCGAGCGCCTCATTGTCAACCACGAGTGCGTGCACGTCACTCACGGTAAGAAAGGTGGAAGTGCAAGGAGGGGGAATTTTTGTTCAAACATTTTTTTTTTTCGAAGTCCAACTTGATGGCGGTGTGTGGACAGAGGCACACCAAGGTGTCATGGCTGCTTTAGAGTGCCTCGTTACTGTGAGAACAGGGTGTATTCTAGTATATATTATTTAGTATAGAACGTGTAAGTTCAATGTCAATGTTGTATGTCAAGCAACCGTTTAAAAGGCTAGAGGGTGCAATCGTGATCAGTGGAAAACAGAGGTGAGGTTTCACGCTTTGAACTCCATCAGCACGTGTGTGTGTGTGTGTGTGTGTGTGTGTGTGTGTGTGTCTCAGATTGCAGCGTGTCGTAATCACTCACTAGATGCTCCAATATGCATTGTAACATGATACACACACAGTGACAGGGACACGGACACACACACACACACACACACACACACACACACACACACACACACACACACACACACACACACACACTATTGAGACCTAGGCAATTTGTAACAGCTGAAAGCACATTGAAACTACAAATACAACTACTATTATTACTGCTGCTGGATAGCTAGAATAATATTTATCAAGTTTTATGAATGATTTTTTTTGTTGTGTGGTTTGTTTTGTGTGTGCACATTATAGTGTTATGGTTTCGCATAATGAAGTAGCCTTGTGCAGGAGATAAAATATAGATCAAATTTTAATTTCATGATGCTTGAGTCAAGCAGTTATTTTTATTATCATAATGTCATCATTGCTGCATTCATTGTTAGCTGTTGAGTCGAATCAGATGCGCTGTCACTGCCGCCCTCTAGCGGCCACAGTGCAGCTCACAAGCCATTTGCTTTACATGTTATGAAATAAACTTAAAACGTGATGATAAAATCAATGTACATGAACATTGTCATCTTTTTATTTTTTTTGCTGACCTGGCAGCCGGTCAATTTGCGTATGCATTCGATTTTAATAGCAGATTCGTGTGTGCGCATGTGCAGTGTGGGTTTGTGCGAGTATTCTGGATGCTTGAACGCGTGTATGTTTGTGTGCATCCGCGCATGGGCGTGTGTGACGAGTGGTGACGGGAGGCTTGGCCCACTGTGCTTTCTTCAACCTTCAGCAGGGTTTCCCTACTAAAAAGCCCAATCACAGTTCAACACACACACACGCACACACACACACACGCTTATTAAAGCAGAATGTGGTGCGCAATTGTGTGTGAGCGTGCATGCGCAAAACACATGTGGGTCGAGCAGCCAGGAAATGACTGGTTCGCTTTACTCTTGTCATCACCTTCCAACACGTTTCTTTCACATTTCAATTCGGGGAGCGGAGCAGCGCACATACACACAAACACACACAAGGTCCACATTAGCAACGATGCTGGTTTTGCCTTCACAAACTTGCAGTGTGTTGACACCAGAAAACATTGACGGCACATTTTCATTAGAATGTGCAGACAGGTGTACCTAATCAAGTGTCCGGTTTAGGAAAGTTGTTCAGTGTGGATATTTAAATATATAATGAGTCTTTTTTTTTTCAATTGAGAACAAACCGGTAAAAAAAAGTTCAGTTTAAAATATATATACTGTATATATATATATATATATATATATATATATACCTGTATATATTTTTGATATCACTATTGGGTTCTTGCAAGAATGTAACAAGCAACACAAAGAGGCTGAAATCTGATTGGACGAAATGTTTTAACATCCAAATACACATGCAGTGAAGCCATGAAAAACAACAACAAAAAAGCTTTGGAATTTGGATCATAAGCGGAGCTCAGTGCTTCTGAGTGCTTCTTTAACATTGTTAAAAACCGTACCCTTAATATTGCCACCTGAGGGGGTGTGCTTCTGCTGCATCACGTTGTCACAAAAACTCAATGCCAATGAAGTGCTAAGTGTTGCTTTTTATGGGGAGGAAACATACTGGAACAGTGTGTGTGTTTGTGTGTGTCTCTCTCTCACACGCACACTCTCTCACACTCACAAACACACACACGCACACAAACACACAAAAACAGAGGCAGAACATGTTCTGAGTTACAACCTGTTCACTGATGAGACGGCCCCTTAAGCTTTTTCCTCACTCGCTCATTAGCCCCCATGTGTGTGTGTGTGTATGTTTTTGTGTGTGAGTGTGTGTGTTAATGCGTGTGCGTGTGTCAAAATCTGTTCCCAATTGGTAACTTTTAATTAGCCCCCCGAAAGCAAGCCCCAGTTCACCATAAAAGCCACTTTGAGCGACTCCCATCAACCGACACAAACACTTCATGCGGTGAAGTTGCTGTGAGAAGGCGATTCGTTTTAAAAGACATTTCATGCAAAATACACGTGACGCCATTTTCATCGCCATGTTGCTCAATAATTCTGCACATTTTGACAAGATCAATAATGGCCGGGTCAACATGTCCAACAAGCGGTTAGATGTGACTTATGGGTCACTATCCTCATAGTTGTTGAATATCATTAAGGGGTGGGGGGGGGGGGGATTTTGAATGCGGTACCTGCTAACGAAGGGCCTGGATGCACCGTCATGGAGTCTCTCTTGGGTCATCAGCACTGTTGGAACACCTTGAGGGGGGGGGGGGGAAGAAAAAAAAGTCACTTTACAAGGGTTGTGTACACATACATGTATACATGCTCTCTCTCACACACACACACACACACACACACACACACACACAAACGGAATTTGAGGGGATTATTGACAGAAGCTCCCGGCACACCTCTCCCCCCGCGACAGCTTTGTTGTGTGTACCCTCCCTTGTTAGTGCGGAATCAAGAGAGCGTGTGTGTGTGTGTGTGTGTGTGTGTGCTCATTAAGCATGTGTTATGTTGTTAATAGCACACCTAGTTGGCTGGCAAAAATCTGGCCGTTAAAATGGCGCACAACTGTGCTTGCTTGTGTGCTTCACAAAGACCGGCTTGTGTGTGCGCGTCTCTAAGCACAAAACAAGCCATGCTTACGGTAGTTGTACACAGCTAATTAAAATTTTTTTTTTTTTAAAGGCATTTGAAGGCTGCCGCCAACATGTCACTGCAATGGGTGCCGCCATCAAGCCCAAAGGCCGTTTTTAGCCAATAGGAAGCCAGAAGAAAGCCATTTCCGGGAAAAGGCAAATGCGACGCACCAAACTACCATTTGATGCTTCTCAGAGCGACACGTCACTCCACTCTCACAGCTCACCAAGGCTAACCGCATCTCGGTGCTCAGCCCGAGTCATCCGCCTATTTTGCGAAAACATCCGGTGCTAAATTTCACCACGTGTTCATGAACAACCCGTCCCGGATTTCAAGGCAACATTTAACGCGGGCGAGCGACGAGTGGTCCGGTGTGTCGCGTTGAAACGTCGGGCCTTTCTCCTCATGCCAGCTGGCTGTGCTAATGTGCTAATCTGCTGTTTAGTTCAACCAGATGGAGGAAGGAGGAGGTGGGGTGGGAGGGGGGGGGGGCGAAGAGGAAGTTACCTGCAGAGATCTCCTCTCATTAAAGCACAACATGGATTGGGGGGGGGGGGGGGGGTTGCTCCAAAAGTTGGAAATAACCCATTTGAAGATTCCCGAGCAACAGGCAGCTGCCACATGACTCGCAAAAGGCAATCAGAAGTCAAGTCAGTTCGGGAAAAGGCAAAATACCAACAATGGTAAAGTAATACATTGATAAAATAATGAATACTGTTCAATGGTACAGGTTTTTTTTATCATCCTACAAAGGTTACATAAAACTAATAAACCTGCAAGGTTACTAGCTTGGTCACGGACCAAATTCAACTTGAAGTTGTGGTGCCACACGAAGATGGGCTGGAATTAGCATGTGGAGCCAGCCTCGTCCTATGTTCGACTTTCATGTGCAAGCTCGGATGATTTTTTTTGGGGAAGTCAAGAAAAAAAAAACGCGTGTGATGTCCACGCCAACTTGCGAACATCACGATCGCAGGAAGCTTGAGCGCTGTTCAGCCAGATCTTCAAAAGGCTTCTTGGGTTTAAAAAAAAAAAAAGAAGCATCGGGACGCCCCCCCCAGGGAGTGAAAAGTCAAGTTAGACGAGGTGCCTGCCTTGATGTGTTTTTCAAGGTATTTCACGGACTTCTTCTGCCACACCATACAGATCTGAGCGCACTTAGATGAGCCCGCGGATTGATTGCTTCGTGAAAAAAGGGTGTCCCAATACTTTTGTCTCCAAGACTAACAAGTTACAGATTTTCGAAGAGCCATACAAGAGACGAATGAAATCAGGGCGTGTAGAAAAAGTTGCGCTCATAAGCGCACCCCTTGTAAATTCCACATCTTTGATAGCATTTACAAGAGAGGTTTGCACGGCCGTCTTGTGCGAGAACCGCTCGGCATCGTCGAAAGTTTATTTCAAGATGAAATAGTCGAGGATGGATGAATGCGCAGGCTGTAAAAACATTACAAGGCATCTGGACGAGGGGCAGGCTGCCAGGTAGCCCGCGGCCCGCTGCTGCGGTGCCGTTTGGCTTGCAGCAAGGGCAAGAGAAACAAACAAAACAAAAAAAAAAGTTCAAAAATCGCATTTTGGTTAAAAAAAGAATACAAAAAAAAAAAAATCAAGAAAGAAGGAAATTGAGAAGGAAAAAGTCGCCATTTTAAAAGAGAATTTTCCAAAATGGCAAGGCGTGAGAAAGAATAGCTTCACCCCCAAAAGTCTTGTGAGAGTTGTGGCGAGACAAAAGTCTTGTCATTTTATGACAAAAATATTTTGGGGGGGATGAAAAATGAAGAAAATCTGACAAAAAAAGTTGCAATTTACTGAGAAAAAAAGTCAAATTTAAAAAAAAATAAAATAAAAACACCAGGCATGGCAACACAACAAAAATGGTCCATCAATTATTTTTTTTACAGTTAGCAATCTTTGCTCCACACAGCGCAAATCTACTGACATGCCGCGGTGGAAAAACCAAAACTCCGTATCGGGTTTTGAGGCTCCACATAAAATATGTTGGTCCGCATGCTTTTCGACTGAACCGCAAAAACATGGTGTGATTGTCAAAGGAGAAGCAGATTGCCATGAAACCAGCGCTCATCTCGTGGAAATGATGTTGCTCGGAGGGGGGGGGGGGGGGGGGTTCACCTCCAGATGAAATGAAAAATCTGAAACGATCATGAAGCAGATCCCTCTGCAAGTCAGCATCTTTTCGAGTTCAATTTTAAGCGCTGCTTTTCGGGAAGATGGGGCACGCCGCAGGCATCAAAAGATGGCGGATGGGAATATTTTCTCATTGTCATCACTTGTTGCACTCATACCCCCGAAGGCCCGTTCACAGTGTGGTCCCGTCCTGACCCCCCACTCCCCACTCGCCCCCCCTTAGACGTCTTTCATCTCGTAAAGATTGAATCCAAACACTCCGACTTCCCGTGCACTCATCTTTTATTAATCACATCTCAGCGCCGCGTCGCCTGCTCTCTCACACACACACACACACATGCTAAAAAATGCCTCAAGTGTTTCATACCCGTTGCACCCCTGGGCTCGTTTAAGGCCTGAAGAGGTGTTGAAGAAGGATTAGTGCGCACACATGCACGCACACACGCTAAACACGTGCAAGCCGAGCGGATATTCCGGGCGTTGTTGTTCCAGGTGTGGAGTCATCGGGGGTCTCCATGCTGTGACCCCCGTTATCCCGGGAAGAGGGAGGAAGAGACGTTGGATGAAAAACACATTTCTCGCCCGAGGCCGTATCAGTGAGGACAAAACCACTAGGGGGAAAAAAATCGTTGGTGGGGGGGGGGGGGCTTCGAGCGAAAGCAGAGAGGGCACAGAAAATGGCTATTTGCTTGTCTTTGTTCACTTCCACCTCAAATTTAGGCTTTTTTTTCGATATTCAACCATTCACACAATTATAGAACCACACATACACTCACTTTCAGTCAGGAGAAAAAGAAATCTGAATGTATGAAAATGTATGGCAATTTTTGACAAAAAAAATATATTCTAATTTATTCAGAGAAAAATGTTTTTCATAAAGGAAAAGTGTTATATTTTGAGATTTTTTGGGGGGGGGATGTGGGGGAAAAATGTTTTAATTTTTAATTTTTCCGAAGGAAATGTATTTTTCGACGAAAATATTTTTTTGTAAACTTAATATGACAAGAAATTTGAGGGAAAAAAAAGTCTGAATAACAAAACTCGATTATGGCCAGTAAATGCAAAAATGTGAGAACCTCAAAATTCAGGATGCAATGACAACCAATGGGAATAAGGCATTACTAAGAAAAAAAAAGTTGAGAAAAGGAGCAATAAAGTTTGAAAAAAAAAAGTCTGACTAGACAGCCAACAAGTGAACAGGGGTAGGAGCGGGCGTGGCTGTTTTAGAGTGCCTCATTGTGGCGGTTGACTTTTGGCAGGAAATATGGAAAATACAGTATGTTTGACCAAATAACGCAACATATCACCAAAGTACATGACGAATGTGAGTTGGAGTGAATTTTATTCCGAAAATGATGTCAAAACATATTGTGTTCACATCATATTGTCATATAATATAAAAGTACAGTCAAAGGTAGATGGGCTTGTCAAGGGAACACGTGTAACCTGCCCACACGAGATTTTCATGTTGCTGTTTGGCGTTTAATTGGAGTCATTACCACCAATTAGAGAAAGGTAAAAATAGGGAAACACTGGAACACTTTCTTTCCTCTTTTTGCAAAGCGGTTATAAAAACCAGGAAATATTTGTGCCTGTTTTTTTCTGCCCTAAACCGGCCAATAAAATGACATTCCTTCAATGTGCGCTAAATGCTAGTTGGATGGCGAAGAAAGGCGGGATTAGCGGCCATTTTTTTTTTTAAAGACTTTGGTCTTTGATTAAAAAAAAAAAAAGTATGTTTAAATGCTTCCAGTTGCGTCGGCGACAGAAATGAGATGAAAATAAGCGTGTGCTTTTTAAGACGCATGTGCGCCCGCCACTCCCAGTTACGAGCTGCAGATGTTTGCATTTTAAGATTGTGATTTTCACATCATCATGAATGTTAGCGGCGCGACGGGCACCCCGACTTCTTCAAAAGAGCGGCTTTGGACAAGGACAACAAGTTGGCATTTCCCCCCAAAAATGTATGACAATGCATTTCAAGTTACTTGCCGTTTTAGGTCATCGACTGGACGGCAACTGAACTGTTTTGCTTGTCTTGGACGATGTTTGGCCTCTCTCCCGAGCAGCTTCAGGTTCAGCTTCAGGTTTGGGCAGTTGCATGGGCTGATGAAGCCCGCTCAGATGAGAGGCCTTGCAGGGCACTTGCCAATCCATTCAGTGCCCTGAAATGAAATGACCAGCACGAATAAGAACCGGTTATCATCCCACGATGACATCATCGCCCCGTTTAAAGTACAAGCAAAGCAGGTGTCGTTTTTTATGGAGGTGAAAACTTCCAATCTCACCTCTATTAAGTCAGAAAAAACAAAACCAATGTCCCAATTTAGTCACCAGCAGAGGTTTCATGACCGTAATTTTCACTGCCTAAGTGTGTGTGTGTGTGTGTGCGAGAGTAATCATCTTCATAGTTTCCAGAATGCAGCCACGTAATGAGCTGCTAAAGGTGCAGGCATTCAAACTGTGCTTCATCAAAGGACTAGATTCATACGCGCGCGCGCACACACACACACACACACACACACACACACACACACACACACACACACACACACACACACACACAGGTAATGAGCCTAATGCTCAGTACAATCTAAAAATAACAATTGTACAAAGCAAATATCTACAGCTCCCATGATGCGTTCCTCAGTCTCGCAAATGTTATTGATATCTGCTTTTCTAGTTATTATTGATGCCTTTTAGTACTTCATTAATTGCTGATTTGTGCTCGAGCCTTCTGTTAACGACTGAGCAGCGCTTTAGCATGTACAGCTATCACTGAAAATGGCTTGAGTAGTTTAATTTTATATTGCAGTTGAATTATTATCGATGAGTGCTTTTGACAGTTTATCGCTAACATGTGCTTCAAAAAGTTAATGATCAGTGATGTGTTTTAGGATATCAATTACTGGCACGTGTTTTAGTTCAATAATTACGGATATCATATGTCTAGTTAGTTATGTTGTGACTGATTTGTGTAGAGTAGTTCAATTGTTTGTGTTTCGGGAGTTCTGCTACATTAGTAGATTAGTTATTACTGATCGGTGCTACACTGCAGCATGCTGAGAAGGCTTTCAAAGTAGCTAAAAAAAGGCAATAAATGTAATTATTATCCAAATGTGTCATGATATTATGCTGTATATTTCTAGAAACGAGAATACATTGATAACCAATGACAATTTTAGCACAATACTTGAGTATTGCATTTCCTCCATTAATTTGATTTAAAGATATTTTAATGTAGTGTCGTAACGGTTTTTTTTTTTTTGTTTAGGTCTGAATATAAAAATGATGAAAAAGGGGCCTGCAGGCTGGCACCGGCCGCCAAGGCCCATTCAACGAAGCTGTCAGTATTGGGAGACATTTTTTATTCCCTCCCCCAACAACGTCTGCTTGATTCTGATTGGCTGAACGCGCACGCGCAGCGGGGCCAACGCGGAAGTCATAAACTGCCTCTCAGGCTGATTACTTTGTTTAAAAAACAAAACAAAACAAAAAAAAAACAGTAACCTGCTCCTTTTGGTCTGCATTTAATCACAATACAAAACAGTCGGGTGAATGGAAAAAAATACTAAACGATGTTCAACCGTGTTGTTATTATCATTTGTGTAGAATATAAACCCAGTCGTAATTTTAAACGTACTGCTCTATTTTATGATGACCAGATATGAATTGGTTGCAGACAGTAATATTTATTCCAATAATGATCATGGAACAACAATGATTGTCAGTAATATAAAACGCATCTTTGACCAATAACGAGCAACATTAACGTTATCTGTATTTTGTTAGAGTCAGTAACACTTTCCTGTTCATCTTGAAAAACAACTACATAATTAGAAAATATACGGGTAGATTTAGTAGTACAGCGTTAACACTACCGCCTTTATTACCGATTTGTCTTACTGTTTATTGTGCATGTTAAATTGCTCCATGTACAGCACTTTGTATGCAGCGATGGCTGTTTGAAAGTGCTCTATAAATACTGTTGACTTGACTTGACTGTATCGACAGTTTTTTAAAAAAAAATTAAGACTACAGGAAAGGGCCAGAAAAGGGACGACTGAAATCTATCTACTTTAAGTACGTATCCTAACGTAGAATTATCCTTAGTTAGAAAATGGAATAGCATTTTAAAAACCGAAAAATACTTCCAGGTACAGCATGCACAATGCAAAACATGCAAAGCCATTCAACAAAATATCTGTAATTTGTTTTATGCAATTATATACACATCATAAAAAATTGCGATTCTTTTAATGTAAAAGCAGCATTTTAAAACATCCCATCTACTTTTCCCGACATCATAGTTTTGACGCATCCACAATCAAATATTATATGTAAGTCAGAAATAATTAGTAATAAGTAATTCTCACCTCCTTACTTGCTCACTGGTCGTGGAGGTCCAAGCATCCCTTCGGAGGGCCTTCTCACCATTACTGAAACAGAAAATGTCGATAAATGGTTCAGTGACTCTTTTCATTCCAAAGGGGGTTTCAAATCAATGCTTAAAGGACAGTTTTTGTCAATATCCATTTTCGTTTTCTGAACATTCAATGAAAGTCCAAATTAATAAAACAGTCATGTTCGGGTTTACTTCCTCACTACGTTCGATAATCTCAAATAAATACAATCCAATTATTGTGTTTAGTGAGAAACATTACACAGTATGTTTAATGCCTCTGTTATATTTTGGCATGCAAAAGAAAAATCACTTGGAATTACATCGCGCCTTTTAAAGAACCAAGGACACGCAACATTACCTCAAGCAATGATTATATTTTATAGATATTGCCGAATGTCCTCGTTGAGTCTACTTTTGATTAAAGGTTCAACATTGACCGTGATGATAATTGCACCGCGGCCTATGCGGTTTATTTTTACACTTGGCATTTTGGGCGCATTGTAATACACATTGCACTGTTTTGCACAAAATGTACAATTATTACTAGAATACATTATCACATACTAACGTGCAATATCTTCATTTCTTTCTTGTTCAGATTATATTTACATGAATTTTTTTTCCTGATTCATACCGTTTGTATTTGTTGGCACCTTTTTTTGCCCTAGGTTATGCATGAGGGGAATTGCCCCACGGGAGCGTATCTGTCGGCCTAAATATCTTCAAATTTTGTTCAGCTGTATGCGCACACTTTTCTGATTTATTAATTTACCTAACGTATCACTTTTGTGTTAAAACGCCGAGTAAGTAATACAATAAATTCGAACTGTAGGGTTTGATGTGGTGCTGCTCCGCTCGTTGATCAACAAGGGCAGCACCGGTGGGGGTGGCCCGGGAGGGAAAACACTTCCTGAGCGGACGCAGCGTCGACTCCTGATTGGTCGAGGCGAGTTGTGATTGACAGCTGCCCCTTTGCCCCGCCTTGTTTCTCCCCGAATGTTGACACCTCGCTCCAAAGAAAGCGGTGGATAACCCAGACGTCAGACGCGGAGAAACTTGCACCTCAGAACACTTCCTCACCTTTTCGGGGACTCTTCTTCTTCTTCGTCGTCGTCGTCCAGACTACCAGCCAACGACGACCGCCGTCGCTTCCCGGGACTTGGGATCCGGAACCATGGCCGAGAAGCGGCGCTCGCCGTGCGCGCTGAGCGTCAAGGCGCACGCCTTCTCCGTGGAGTCGCTCATCGGGGCCGAGAAGAGGCGCAGGACGGCGGGGGAAGGGGCGACGTCGCCCGGCTACGACGTTCCGAAGGCGAACGCCGGTCCGGAGCTTCAGCCGGCGGCCAGAGCCTACGGGAGCGAAGCGGAATACGCCAGCGACGGATCTCGTGAGTAAAAGCACCGCAAACAAAAAGAGCGGCCAAGAAATAAAAACAAAAAGTCAACTGTATAACACGGATGGAATAAAAGTGTCACACGTCTACAACATCCAACAAGACTATCAGCTGCAACTATGTTAACGATTCCCCCCCCCCAGCGCATTGTGTCATTCGATACAATATTGACACGATTATTAATCTTGACTATTTGCATGCTCGGAGCTACTCCTGCAAACAAGACATGTGAGCTTGTGGCCGGCTTGCAAAGTGTGTCACAATTACGACTGTGAGTCGATGCTTTATTTTATGAGCTTTTGGCTGCAGTCGTAAACACGCCAATTAGCGGCAGTAGAAACGGACCCAAAAGCACCAGGACGCACTGGAAACGTTGGAAACTAAAACTCGAGCCGACAGTGTCACTTCCATTGCAATATGGGCCCGCGTGCAAATCATTCAATAGTTTTTCTTGATCGAAATGATCCGTAAAACGGTTCCATTTACCCCCTCCAAATTGTATTGTTGTTATCATATTCCTATGTGACCAAATATTGCCTATAATAGCTACTTAAACGATTTAATGTGCTTTTTATGGATGAGTAATTAGTCACATTGAGCACGCTATTGTAATAAAATAACCAGAGTGGAGCAAACTCCTTATTACATAGGAAAAAAATATGCATAGAATTCATTTGGTGCTTGCAAAAACAATAAATCGTGTGTGTGTGTGTGTGTGTGTGTGTGTGTGTGTGTAAAACAGAGAGCGAAGACGCGCTCCTGGAGAGTCCGCAGCCCGCAGCTGTTAGCGGCAGCGGGAGCGAAGACCCACGCGTGGACCTGCAGGGCTCGGACCTGTGGAAACGCTTCCACGAGATCGGCACGGAGATGATCATCACCAAGGCCGGAAGGTACACAGAATTTTTTTTTTCAAGCCACGTTTGCCCCTTTTGTCTTCACCGCAAATTGAATTTCCTGAAAAGCCCAATTAAAGAGAGCGATTTTGCAGGTTTTGGTTCAACGCGTAATCAGCACGTCATGCTTGGGGTAAACTACAGCAAAACGTTCACGTCTTAATCAAGTCAAGTCAAGTCAACAGTATTTATAGAGCACTTTCAAACAGCCATCGCTGCATACAAAGTGCTGTGCATGGAGCAATTTAACATGCACAATAAACAGTAAGACAAATCGGTAATAAAGGCGGTAGAAAGCACCAAATGAGAAACATTCAAATATATTCAAAGACAAACACGTTTATTTTTTGGAAGAATTAAATGAAAAATGTATGCGAAATTAGGCCAAGCGGAGCATCGCTTTTTTTTTTTTTTTGCCGCAGGAATTGAAAGCTTGAATCTAACTACATTATTTTCTCCCCCTCTAC
The DNA here is from genome assembly GCF_054856545.1 of Hippocampus guttulatus. Classification (NCBI taxonomy): domain Eukaryota; kingdom Metazoa; phylum Chordata; class Actinopteri; order Syngnathiformes; family Syngnathidae; genus Hippocampus; species Hippocampus guttulatus. The sequence continues at coordinate 586,284 of NC_141283.1, read as the reverse complement.
GTCATTTTCTTTTTAAATTACGATGGTTTTTTGTTTTTAGGCGGATGTTCCCGGCCATGCGCGTCAAAATGTCCGGTTTGGACCCACATCAGCAATATTACATCGCGATGGATATCATCCCAGTGGACAACAAGCGATACAGGTACGATAGAAACGAGAATGATGACACGGTGCCGTCGTAATTCTTTGCTTTGCTCACAAACGGCGCCGGGCAGTGTTGTTTAGTTGTTCCTTTTGGACTTTTAACCTCCGTCTGCGGGAAGGTCAAAGCAGCAAATGTGCCGTGATCGTGGCGGGGGAGGGGAGGGGAGGGCAGGGGGTCGGGGGGCACAACGAAGCTTCCTTTTGTGCGCATTGACGGATATCGCAAAGATCCAACAGTCTTGTTGGGAAACGTATTCCGATATGAGCATAAATGGCCGAAGATGATTATGCGCCGTGTGGGTCACAGGTACGTGTACCACAGCTCCAAGTGGATGGTGGCGGGCAACGCCGACTCGCCAGTGCCGCCCCGGGTCTACATCCACCCGGACTCTCCCGCCTCCGGGGAGACGTGGATGCGGCAGGTGGTCAGCTTCGACAAGCTCAAGCTCACCAATAACGAGCTGGACGACCAGGGACATGTAAATCAGCTATTATTATTATCATCATATATTTTTTTTAAAAATGTCTGTCTGGCCAATCTTTGTAGCGCTTATCCTTATTAGTATTAAGCTTTATTATTATATGACTATAGTGCCACTACATATATACTATTAGCTAGTTTGAAAAGTTGAATATTAGAAAATGACAAACAACTTTGAATTTTTAAATCCGCAAAGTCCCTAAAAAAACAAAACCCAACAACTAATTGCTGAACAGGCACCCTGCTGAGCTCAGAGCTCCATCAAGGGCAATGATCTAAAATATCCTACCTGATTTCCCCAATTGTGGCCTAAATTAGGATGATTTGGCTATAATAACAGCACGTCATTAATTTTCCATAGTTTACTGAATTTGACAGTCAGTCATGTGTTTCCTAATTTTACGAAAAACCTCTGAGCGTCTTCGGTTTGCCCTGGGGGAGGTCCATACTCCAGTAGATGAAGTTTGTTGAAGGACCTGGCAAAAAAAAAAAAATGGACTTTTCGAAAATTAAACTGAAGATACGATTTACAGTCAAATCCAGACATATTTTTAAAAAAGACATACAATTTTTTTTTTTTTTTTAAACAAAGTGTGAGCAAATTGTGAGCCAACTGCCCTGCTCGCTCCAGATAATCCTGCACTCCATGCACAAGTACCAACCACGGGTGCACGTGATCCGGAAGGAGTGCGGCGAGGAGTTGTCCCCGGTGAAGGCCGTACCCGTCGGCGAGGGCACGAGAACCTTCTCCTTCCCCGAGACCGTGTTCACCACCGTCACGGCGTACCAGAACCAGCAGGTTTGTCCTTACTGCTCACCTTCAAGTCATCATCTCCACCCGTATGAAAACAATCGCGAAAACTACGTCACGCAGTTGACTGCAGATCGCCGCCACGGCCCGACAAAAAATCCCGTTGATTTTTTGTTGATTTATTCTTTTTGGATCTTTTTTTTTAAATCTTAGTCACACTATTTATAGTTATAGTAGTATTTATGAAAAGTGACTACAACATACTGTACTTGTCGCTGTGAAATGGCAATATGCATTGTCAAGTTTTTTTTTTTTGTAAATCTGCCAAATAAGGTAATTTTGAAGATGCACGTTTTTCTACTAGACAGTGACAATTCTATCCTCTCGTCCCCTTCTCGGGTCACCTTGTCATTTTCAAGTGCAACAATGACTTCTTAGGCGCTTGGTATTGGATTATAAAATATTACATGAAGACCCGATTGTCCAATTAAAAGCATGTATCTCCAAATTGCGGGAGGTATTTTTTTTTTTGATTGAAAAAGCAGCCATGTGGCCACGGAAACAAAAAAGTTGCGACATACAGTAGATGTATGCTTTTGTTTGTATCATCCTGCCAGCTGACAAATAATTTGCCTGTCAAAAATTTAAAAAATGAAAAATCTTGGAATGGTCGACATCATCTAAAGCAAGCGTGAGACTGAACATCTGACTTTGGATGCAGCTCACAAGTTCGACCAAATTCTTTTTTGACTGGGGGGGATCACATGTGCGCCGCAGCAAACACACTGCTTCAGTTTCCGAAATGCCAAGAGACAAAAAGCGTCATGTTGGCACGTCCAACCGAAGTTTCGACTAACAGAAGACTATTTCTCCTGGCATGCTGAATTTGTTGTCATAAGATTTTGGGGGACTTTTTTTTCCCTGTGTTTTCCAGATAACCAGGCTGAAAATTGACAGAAACCCTTTTGCCAAAGGCTTCAGAGACTCTGGAAGGAATCGGTGAGTCGGGACCTCCACATTACACACCGCAACTGGGTCATGTTTGATATTTTTGCTGGCCAGTGTGTGTGTTTTTTTTTTTTTTTTGGTCACGGCTATTCCAGTCTGATATTACGGGAAGGGGAAAAAGCACGGCCTGCATTTATTTATCCTTCTCTCACGGGAAGGGTGCGACGGGCCTCTATGAATGTGAAAATCCATCCAGGGTTGAACTAATCAAGTCTTACCGCAGAGCCGTCGGGAGATTGAATCCTGGAGCATTCGTCAGTTTGTCACTTTGTCGTGGGGGACGGGGGAAGATCGATTCACGGCCTCTGAAACATAAACAGCAAAATAAGTCCAATCCGTACAAAACAGCAGCACGAAACTGACAATTTACCATCAAATATGTTCTACATGCACTACACTGGAGAAATGTGCATATTATATTTTTACACACACACACACACACAATTATACATACATGGAAAAAGTACCCGGAGATGCATAACCACAATTTTTGAGTTTTGGCCTTAATGTAGCAAAATTTCCTCAAAAAAATTTGAGTAGTGAGGGGAAAAAAAAAAGATTCTGCACCTGGAACAACAAATTTTCCCATGCGCATTCTGTTGGCCAAATGTTCCATTTGATCAAATGCAAAGTATACGTATTTCTGAATTCTGTTTTCACTGCATAAAGAAGATCAATTGTAAACATAGCAGTAGAAATAGTGCAACCTTCCGATGCGTTCACGCGATTCTGTGAAATGCAGTGACGGTCGTAACCCAACAAAAGCAACTTTTGGTCGCACGTTCAAATTAAGTCAATTGGCGAAATGTGAACATTACAGTACAGGCTTTTCACGGGGCAGCTTGTCCAAATTATCACCGCGGCTTGAACCCCACGGGTGTTTGCATGTTTCATGAGGGTGGGGGCCCGACTTTCATCCTCACGCTAACGAGGTCGAACAGAGCAGTGGCATTAGCCCGCCACACCAACCTACCTTGGAGGAGGACGGCTGGGGCGAGGCGAGGCGAGGGTGGGCTTTCCCACCTCATAAATCCACGCTGCGACTTCCTGCCTCCTTGCTCCTGATTGGCCCATAAAAGCCGCGTGAAAGCAATTACCGCCAAGCGCCCGGCTGGCAGCGGCCAATGGCGACGTGGCGTTTATGCTCCTCATTACCTGCACAGACAGAACAAGATGGCGGCGAGGTGGCGGCCAGGTGGCGGCTTTACAAGGTGGCGTGGCTAATTCGGTCGTTGTTTGCAGGATGGGCCTCGAAGCCCTGGTGGAGTCGTACGCCTTCTGGCGGCCATCTTTGCGAACGCTGACCTTTGAGGACATACCCGGTATGGCCAAACAAGGTATGTGATCTTTGTTTGTTTTTGGGGGGGGGGGGGGGGGGGGAGAGACTCAGACCTTGACTGCCCCAACTTGCAAGTTTTTCAAGTTACAAGTACTCGACCTCACCTTGGCACCGTGTTGTCATTTTCAGTCAACAGCAAAATGACTGCCCCCTCGACAGCCTGAAAGGGGTGGATTTGTCTGCTTCATTTACTGCATATGCCACAGCAAATAAAATGTGTTTTTTTTTGTGCAGGAGTTCAGGGAGCCCACGGAGGTGTCGGTCCGTCGCCCCACTTGCTCTCATCCTCGCCGTGCTCGTCACCCTTCCAGGTGTGCCCTCTCAGCCCGAGCGACTTCACCTGCAGCCGCCCGGCCCTTCCGCTCCACCGCTACGCCACCCCTCCGGAGCCGTTCCCCCCACCCCGGGGCCTACCGCCCTACGAGGGCGACGCCTTCTGCACCCTCCCGCTCTCGACGTCGCAACTGAGCTACCTGTCCGGCCCCGCCCCGCAGGGCTACGCCGGGCTCCGCCTGCACACGTCTCCCTACGGCTTATATGGCTACACCTTCCCGCCGTCGCCCCGCCTGGCCGCCAGCCCGGACAAAACGAGCGCCGGCACCGCCGCCAACCAACCGAGCACCCTGCTGGGCTCGTCCCCGAGTGGGACACTAACGGACAGCCTGGGGTTGCTCGCGACCGGACAACAGGGCTTCTTATTCGAATCTCGAACTTTGGGGCTTGCAGGGAGCCCGTCGGGGAGCGGGGGCCCGCAAGTCGCCGCCCACCTCGTTTGACGGACATCCGAAAATGTCACGAAGGGAGGTTTTCAAAGGTCAGCCATCGAGTGATCCACCGGTTTGTGTTGTCGAGCGCTTCTCCTCATTTGGGTGAGTGGGAGCCTCTCTCAATTGACTTTGGGTTGAAAAGAAGGGTACACCCCGGACTGGTCACCAGCCAATCCCACAGATAATACAATGACAGCGGTGAAAGCTGGAAGTGGTTATAGGAGGAGGAGGCCGTGTGACTTGACGTGAGCACTTTGTTCTTGTTGGGAAGGAGAAGCTAAACTCTGCTTGCCTCTCAAGGGACGACATCCAGTATTCCATAATATTAACTCATTCACTCCCAAAGACGTTTTTAAACGTCTTTTCAGACTTGGTCCAGAATTGGCTGGTACTGAATGAGTTAATAATAATAATTTGCTTTTAATGACATACGCATTGAATGAGTCAACTTTCAGGCTCGATTGACACTCCAGGTCTAAATTCCGATTCAGGCTGGATTTACACTGTATTGTATTCCAATTTCATCCGTACCTTTTTTTTTTTTTAACATTATTGGTATCAATTTCAAATGACATACTGTATAAAAATAGAATTAAACGAATAACAAAAACAAGGGCATACATTTTTTTTTTTTAACGACAATTTTAGACTTTAAACCAGTCCATTTTATAACAGGAAGGTTAGACGTTGCGTACCAGAAGTGACAGTTTGGTTCTCTCACTGCATTGGTGCTGCAAAGAACAGAAGAAAACAACAATAAATAACACAAAAATGGTGCCGATGCCTTTAAGGTCGCATGTGACAGGGAGCAGGTCTGACTGTCAATCAAAAAATTCTGCTAATAATTAGCGCTCATTATAAACAGTGAATATATTAACGAACATGCTCAGAAAACAGAAATAAGCGGGGGTTTCTGTGAACACCGAATATGCTACGTGCCTCTAAATGAGCACATTTAGACCATGTTTAATGGTTCGTGCTTTAGCTGCAGGTGTTTTTAAAAATGTTTATTTGTTGGGGTTCGGGTCGAAATGTGGGTTGTCGAAGTCACCGCTGATGTGACGCTGGCAATGGCGGCAAGATGCCGTCTGTGCGTTTCTGCTGCACAGGCATTGGCAGATATCCCATATGTGGATCGCATTTCAATCCACATTTGGGAGACGCCTGATCGCCATCTGTGGATATGCAATTCCGTACATTTATACGCTGCCATTTGTGGCGCTTACGGACTATTTATTTGAAAGGAATCTGCATTTTGGTACAATTAAAAACTGCAAAACGTTAAAACGGGAAACAATGATAAAGGGACTTTTTAGGAATTTAAAAAAAAAGTTTTTGATTGAAGAACCAAAAAGGCCTCTGATGTTATTTTAAAGTTTGTCATTTTAGCGGTGCTTGGAGAGTGACTTATTTTTTGAGATGATAACCACTGAAATATGACAAACGTGTACATTCGGTTGAGTTCGCTCACCTCTGTAGGAATGAAGCTCCGTCTTAAACCGAGGACCCCCCCAGGCATCAAATAAATTGCTCTCAAAAAATTGCCACCGTCACTCGGGTTTTTGTGTCGGTTACACCTGTAAATTGGAGGCAAAAGAAAATCTCAAACGTGATTGTCGACACGAAGCCCCTAACTCGTATTCACGATCACTATCCGAAGTCTGCCACATGGCTCTGATTGAAACGGGCAATGGACATTTTCAAACTTGGAGCCAGAGCTCAACAGTTGAATGACTACAGCGAGAGCAGAGAAGTGATTGATGCACTGGCAACTTGGGGAATACCTCACACATACATGTGCAAACACACACTTCACGAGGATGTGACACATGCGGGGTCGGGGGGGGGGGGGGGCGTTCTCAAGCCCCCAATGTGAACCGTGACATCTTCAGTCGACTAGCACGAACCCCGATCTAGGACCAACCGGAGCCATAAGCCGCCAGTGTTGTGTAACAACGTAAACTGACGCCCCCCCCCCCCCCCCACTACCCTGCCTATGTGCTCCCTCCCCCTCGCTAACTGCGCTCTCGCTCGCACGAGGAGAGCGCGGGCATACGTCAAGGAGGGTGTGAAGGTGCGAATGTGTGCGGCAACAGGTGGTTGAGACATCTCAAAAGGTCACGCTGATCCCAGAAAATCCAAAACGGAGCTCACCACCCACCCGCTTGCTTGCGCCTCCGGAGGCATACTCCTTCGATGAGCGTATTAGTCATGTTACGCCAATGCTAACACGTGTACTGTAGGTTAAAGGTCAAAGGTGTTTTTAACATTACCGCCACTTCGTTTCCGCATCGAAAGGACTTTGGGAGGATGTAACTGTGTTCATCGAGTTTATTTCGTGTCAACTTTGATGTGTTGTTCCATTTATTTAGATGTTAAGCTGCCAGGGGCGGTTTGCGGATGGAGTCGGCCCAGATGGCTCACGTCGTCAACATTGTATCACGAATGCCAGAATTTTACGACACGACCTTAAATTTGATGCGGGGCTTGGCAAGTTTTTATTTGTTGGAAAAGCAGGAATCGATTAAAAAAAAAAAAATCATAGCTCTGTGTGTCTGAATATATTTCTGGCACAGTCGTGTTAACCACAACAGGACGCACGCTCATGGTGGGATTACATTTTTTTGTGGTGGAATGATACACTCCAAAAAACAAAAACAAAAACCCTCCCCAAAATACAATAACAAAAATATACCAAAGCCCCTCAGTTAAAACATCAAATTGCACAACACAACCCATAAAGCAACGAAAACACTACATTTCGGCACGGAACAGTATTTTATCCTCATTTTGAAGTTTGCGAGACAATGTGCGAAGAAAAACAACATTTTGGGCCAGCTTACGTACAAACTGCTTTTTGGTGGTCTCCCGTGCTGCCTGCTGTCAACGGGAGGGCAGGCGGTCGCTGACGAGACGGGCATATGGAAGGGGTTGGTGACGGGAGCTTATTTTAGAAGACTTGGAATGGTCGGCCTTGTTGTTCCCGAGTTACACACCCACAAACACACACACACACACACACACGCAGTACAATGAACGCAAACATGACGTTAAAATCTCTTTTCAAATGTGAGAATATGAATATAAACCAAGAACGGTATCTTATATAATTCTATACGCATGCACACAATCTGAGGAACATGGACACTTTTCCGCAACCAGGTGCCGACGTGACAAATCTGTCACGCTAGCTGCCGGGAGCAAGTTCGGGGCGCGTTGTGGGACCGTGGGGAGGCTCTCAGCGAGGGGCAGCGTGTGTTTGTGCGTGTGCGTTGCGACTGGGTTCAAGATTTCGGAGACTCGCCCGTCGAGCATGCAGGTACGATTAAGATCGTACCAAATCCGATTTGTAATGATCAAGATAACGCCTGCAAATCACGGCCAGCAGTTGATTTATTGCGAGTACCGTATTGACGGAAGCACAGAAATGAAACTGCGCTTTTAAAACGCACTGAAATTGTGATCAATCATTTTTTTAATGGTCGAGCTAATAACGGGCTGATTTAGTGCGACAGTTTTGTGGCTTTGATTTCAATGTTCTGACGCACTTTCAGTTGCATTTTTTTTATTTTCCTTTAAAGGGCACATCAAGTCAAAAAAGCAAAAGTGTCGTCTTCTCTCAACACAGTAGTTAATGCATTTGCATAAAGGCCAGTCGTGTGGTTTTGGTCTTGTTTGGCATGGAAGAAGCCATTAGCATGACGGGGCCTCCGATCGCGGCGGGCTCGGTTTTCGTCGCCGCAGGATCCGTGACCGAGCATTAAAAGCTCGCAGGTGAGGTCATCGTGGGCGGCGAGGGAAGGTTCCAGAGGAGAACGAAATCGAGAAACGTGCACGTCAGAGCAAAGTCCAATGACAAACGTGGCTTTTTAATGACGTTCTATTTTGATGGCGCCACGACGAAACGGATTAAATGAGAAACGCTGTGTAAATTTGACGGGCTTCAAGTGGACTTTTGCTGTCTGTGGTGGGGCGGGGTGGGGGGAATTAGGCTTCAGTGGGGGATGGATGGGCCAACATGGGTTTGGGCGCGCCGAGGATCAGTTCACCGCGTGAGCCGTTAACGACTCGACGGCTATTTGATGACAGTCGCAAGAACCCAAGCGACATGGCTGTCCTTTACAGCTGTTAAATCTTTGTCAAGTCAAGCAATGATTTGCGGCGCGCACCCAAACCACTCGGGAACACGAAGGAGCCCCCCCTGCCCACCCCACCCCCCCCAAAAAAATCCCAATAACTCCGCATTTAAGGTGTGGAAAACTGACAAACAGTTTAAAGACAGGTGATTCTAAAAACAAAAACCTGACCGAGGCATCTGCTGCGACAAAGATAGTCCAGGACCAAGTGCCATTTTTAACGGTTGCTGGGATTGAACAATGGTCCTGTTCTACCATCAATCAAAAAGTTCGGCTTGTATGTAACTGCGGATATTTGATAACACGGGAGTAATGCGGGTCTAAAATTAGCGGTCTAAAAATGTATGGATTATACACTACAGTATCTCCTGATAGTCAGCCAACCAACAATAGTCTCCAGAAAGTTCCCCGCCGCAACATTCCGGGGACCGTCCAACCTCGCGTGTTTTGACTATTTTCAGAGGGCAGATATGACGGATGAGGCGGGGAACCGTACGATGGAGGGGGAGAGGTGGAAACCAGGACAGGAAGTGAAATAAAATCAATCTTCCATCATGAATAAAATCTTAACTTGCAGCAAAAGGAGCCTGCTTTCAAGCGTGATTCATTTTTACATTGAAGAAGTTGCTCTGCACTTGTCCACTCGACACTGAATGGACAAACGCGATGGGACACTCAATTGGCAGGAAGCGGAAAGCGAATCAAACGTGGAGTTTGCCGCTCCACCGCTTTCCATTCTTGCAGATTCCTCACGATTTTGAAGCGACTGTGAGGAATTTTGTCCTTTTACGAGGTAAGCGGACCGGGCTCCATTTTTCCACACCAAAGTCAGCCATGCGTGCCTTTCAAGGAAGGACCTTGGAACTCAGGGGGGGGGGGGGGGGCTCTGCCAAAAGTGTGCTCGCACAATTGGAAGCACACAACTATCGAAACATCTCGGTAAGAAGCTGGCGGAATAACGACTGGGTTTTACTGAACTATTCTTCGATTAAGCAAAATTCCTCTAGGTGGGAGTAGTCAGTATTTACTACGGGGGAGGGGGGGGGGGGGGGAGAAAGATACCTTAGGATTGCATTGGTGGGTTTGTTTGGATGCCTCACTCTTTCGTAACCAAAACAAAGCCTCATCGTGACACCCCCCGCCCCCCCAACACCCGCATACGTGCCTGCATGTGCGTATAGTGTGTCAAAGTCATTTATAGCTGAGCAGCTCATCAATCTCAATAGTGCAGAGCGGCGCAAAGAGCTGATGAAATGACAGACATGATCACTATTCAGTGGCCGAGTGTAAACGGGAGGAGGGGGGAGGGGGGGCGGTGAGGAGGCGGAGGAAGGGGGGCGGGGAAGAGAGGTGAAGGAGCAGAGCGAGAATGAAAGTCGGGAAAGGTGTTGGGATAAAAGGAGGATGTGCCGAGTAAACAAACAAAAAAAAACTTGTTTATCGCAACAGGCGACGATGACGACCGACTTAAGTGACAATAACGACTGAACTGGTTAACGGGACCTCACTTCACTCACGCAGACCAATTTATGTTCCCTCTATAAAAACACTAATTAGCAAGACACCACCTTGCTTAGCTCTCTGCTCACCATGCATGGCAACACCCGCACTCTTGTCTTCGGGCAGTATTAAGAACCGCTCAAAGTAAACGCCCTTTTTTTCTCCATTACATTTTTTTTGGTTGGCCCCAAGGACTGAAACACTCTGCAACAAATACAATTCAGCCCATTTGTCTTAAAGTGACACGACCCCATTCCGAATTGGTGGTCTTAATAATTGTACTTATGTCAAAAAGCAAAAACAGTCCAGAGAACAGTTTCGGCAAACATTGGCTTTTCCAGACACCATTCACAACACACCCTCAACTTACACGCATGCCGCCATGCCCCACCGTTACTCCGCGGATACAACCTCGGAATTTATCATTGCACACTGGACACATGCGACGGCGATGGATCACACTCTGGCGTGTGTGAAGGGGGAAGGGGTCTGGGGGGGGGGGGGGGTCGGTCGGGAGGAAGGCACGGCGAAGGAAATATTTGTCAATGGGCTGTGAAGCCGTGCTGACACACCAACAAAACATCAAAGACTCCCGTGAAGCCGGCAACTATTAGCATGGACTCAAATTGAACGATCCCGTCATGTTTTGAAAGCGCCCTGTCGCACCAGACACCGGCGTCAAGAGAGTGAGTTTTGAGATGTCGGTTTTTAAAACACAACCTGTTCAAACCCAAAATGTTGTGCCAATTTCTCCGGGTTGCTGTTCTGTCTAAATACTGATATGGAATGGGGAAAGGGGGGGGGGGGGCGAGTCACCTTGCCTGTCACACGTTGCCTGCCCTGTTGCATTAAAAGCAATTGTTACCGTGGCAGCGCATTCAATTGTGTCAATATTCTGCGTTTTCTGGGTTCTGCATGAAAAACACTCGTACAGGTTGAATAAAAAAATTTTTTTTTTTTTTTTTTAAATCCCATCTGTGTTGTGTTGAAATCAAATATTGCAGTCTGTCATGAAATTACATTTTCCGGATAATAATTTTAATGTTCAGATTCAACGTGTTTAAATCGTGTGTTTCATTAAGTTCAAATGTGTGGGACGCGAGAAAAAAAATAATAAACGCCCAACATATTTTTTTTTCTGGATTTTACAAGGCGGGGACAAAGTAGGTGCAGATCAAAGCGGGCCCAAAATGTTTAAAACGTGCAGCGTTTATTTGGTGTATATTTTGCCTGCCGGCGGCGGAGCCGGGTGGTAGCGACGGCAGCTGCAAGGAGACGTCACATGTGCCATTCCTCACACTTCAACAGCCAACGAGATAGCGATTTATGGACGCGGCGAGAAGGACACATAAACAGAAGCGGTGGAGTCGAAATAAACAAAAGGTGGGCGGAGCTGATGTGAGATAACGTCGACCAAAAAAAAAAAAAAAAAAACGAGAGGAAAGACAAATTGCATGTTCTGCCCATGCCTACGTGGGTTTTCTCCGGGTACTGTGATTTCCTCCCACATGACCAAAAACATGCGTGGCAGGTTAATAGAGCTCTCTAATTTATCCCTCGGTGTGAGTGTGAGCGGGGATGATTGTTAGTCTTTGTGTGCCCTGCGATTGACTGGCAACCGGTTCAGGGCGTACCTCGCCTACTGCCCAAAGACGGCTGGGACCGTCTCCAGCACGCTCACGTAACTCCACGCAACATGGTCGCCCAGTGAATGTGACCTGACTAAGTGGGTGAGCGCGTTTGTGCGTGAGTTTCAGGGAGCACTTTCCCATGACGTTCACGTCAACGACCCGAAGACCGTGTCAACAGGAGACCCAGCTATACCCAATTCAACACACACGCAAATATGCGCACGTGTGTTGAGATGTATCCCAGGGGGGGCATTCTGAACCACTCGTCAACCTGCCGTGTTTGTTGCCGTAGTGACGGAGCTGTCATTGTCTGCTACCACCCAGGAAGAGCTGTCAATCACGGCCCACCACGTCGGCAGTTTGGCCGAACGTTCAACGAATATTCTGTTTTGGGGTTTTGATATGATCGCGCTTCGGCTATCTTTGAGTGGTTCTTTAGGTTCTTAAAATTCAATCATAGGCATATTTTCAGTCATAATGATAATTAAACGTACTTGATTGTGAAATGTCACACTTGTGTTATTTTTGTTATTTTGACTTCAAAACGGCGCCGCGTGAGTGGCTGCCTTTCCAGCAGCTCCTATATTTTGTTGTTCTACTTCTTCCTTTCATAACTTTGCTGCTGTGAATCGGGAATATCTAAATTGCGAGACTAATAAAGGTTTTCTTATCTTATCTTAATGGGTGAGCAGGCACCCTAGAAAGACAATTCTGTTTACAAATATTTGGCTAATGGATGTCAGGGAACTTTTATTGAGATAGCAGGCAAGTCATAAATTGGAAAAAATGTCAATATGTTGCCTTTAAATGGATTCTTTCACAAACCCGACAGGACGCGGGTGTGAAGACAGACGAGTTCATCTCTCCAATCCAAAGCAGACGCTGCCTCATGGCACGATGGGAAGGAGAGGGGGAAAAACTAGCCCGAAGGAATTTCGACATGACGAGCGGCATCAACACGCACACGCACTGAGGGGTGCAAACAATTAGCGTTCGCCTTTGAAGGAAGACTTCATGATTTGACGCCTCACGGAGTACTTGTTGATGTTTCAGCACGCATAAATAGTGGCGAGAAAGGGCCGGGGAGGGGTGGGGGGGGGGCGAGGGAGGCGCAGATGAAATAGTTATGTTAAGCAGTATTCTATTGGTTAAAAAAAAAATCCTCTCAATTCAAATAGAAATCTAAAGTTATTGATGAAATCTCCAAAATGTGCTTTTTTAAAAAAAATTCTGTAAAAATTATTGCCAACTATAGTCATTCCTGCTCTTAGGTTTTTTTTTTTAAACATCAATTCCAAAAGAAAGTACTTATCGCACACTTGTTTTGTACAAAAGCCGACTAAATAAAAAATCCTGCTCACTGCAGACTCTGAGCGCCCCACTTTAACTTCCTCGTGAAAACAAAATTACTGTACATTTAAACCTTGAAGTGAAATTCCACAAATCGGATGCTAATTACTTACCTTTGCTATTCTTCCCATTTTTGTGACGAGGGCAGGCGTCGCTAATGAAGTGAGCGAGTCACGGGCGGTGTGCAGAGGAGGTAGTGGTGGGGGGCTGGTGAAGGGGTCGTGGGGCTAATTAGGCGAATCAGGTCCTAATCCCTCTCTCGGGCCATCCGCTGGGGTCAGGCCTAAAAGAGAGAAAGGTCACAGAAACATCCGGCACGGCGCATTCATGACTCCTTCGTACTGTAGACCGTGTGTGCGCGCGCATGTATAAAAAGAAGGGGACTCGAATCTGGACAAAGCCTATATATGAGTATCTGTCAACGTAGCGTCATTTAAACAAACATGCAACGGATGGATGTGTGCGTGCGATCGATCACTTTGCATTGATCAGCGATTACAGTGCATGGACAGGATTCACTGTATGGGCTCAGTACCTGCTCAAACACATTATAGCGGCTACTGTAGGCCAGAAGGTGCAAATCTGCAGATGTGTGACCAGCCGACAAGGACGGGGATTAACACACACACGCACACACACACACACACACACACACACACACACACACACACACACACACACACACACAAATGTATGGCCGGCCACATGAGCAGTAAGAGAAAGGCTAACCCTAAATTAGAATTTTGCAGCTCTTACTTTTAAGCTTTTGAGAAAATGTGGTTGCATAAGTGTGCACCCCCTCTGTGTTGTAGCCGTCTTGAGAATAAATGGAGCAATCAAATTCAGAGTCATGTAAGCACACACCTACCCGAATAAACTTCAGATGTTGGGGGAGGCTTTCCCTGACGTTTTTGTAGGTCACATCTTACTGCACCAGCCACGGCCCGCAGAGCGCCAATCCCAGCATCGGGGGGGGGGGGGGGGGATCACTCATTTTCCCCAAGTATCAAGCAGGAGAAGCCTACAAAATAATTTGCAAGGCATCATCAAGTGAAGGCACAAGAACATGTCATATGCTTGTAAGAGTAGTTTTCTTCTTTTATTCATGGGAAAATAACACCCTGGGGGCTAAAAAGTCTCTAGTACCGGTAATCATTTGTGTGCCAGGAGTGCGCTATAATTAGAGACATTAAAAAAAAAAAAAGACTTCGGGTTACTTCCAGATTATTTTACATTTGTATATATGTGTAATACAATGATGAGGATTATTGTGAGACAAATAAAGTTTTTTTAAAAATCTTATATTTATCCGGTCATAAGGGACTAACTCCACAACACAAAGCCCATCTGCTGAAATCACTTCATCTTGAAAGATCCAGAAGGTTCTCCCCAAATCTCCATTAAGACCCCCCCACCCCCTCCCCCTTAACGCAATCACCTTGCCCCAAATGCTACCAGTCCCTGGTAATGTGCGTGAAATGTCCACCAAGCCTAAACAAGTGTATTTTGACTGCACTCGCAGGAGGAGGAGGAACCACAGATTGGATTTCCACGGGGGCTTTAAAGCAGACGAAAACATCCATGCTGCTAGCGGCGGAAATGGGCCTGCCTGTTAAACACAACACACCCACACACACACACACACACACACACACACCAAGCATCACGGCGGCGACCAATCAGCCGTCACCGCGTGCGTGAGTCTGATCAAATAGAAAACAGAATCATGAGTGTGTTTCTCAAATGAAGGATGGAATAACATGAAGGAAAGGTAACTCACATAGTGCGCATTATTTTGTGGCATGAAACTCACAGGCGGGGGGGCGGGGTACTGTATGAGGGTATATGAGGAGGTTGTGGCGGGGTGGTGGTGAAATACTGTCAGTGGTTCTTAAATACACAAATCCAGAACGGGACAGATGGCTGGTTACACATCAAAAGGCTGCAAAAGCCCTATGGGAAAACCATGTGGGCACACGCACGCACACATTGATAAAGTTTTTTTGGGTGGGGGGGAGGAAGATTTATTGCAATTTCAAAATAAAAGCCTGATAAATACGATCCAGTGAGAGCCTTTGCTAAGAGAGCCTTTCAGCAGTTGATTTTTTTTTTTGTCAGTACGATGTCTTGTGTGTAGAATTTTGAGGGAGGGTTGGTTGGGGGTAAATGAATTTAGTGCCAAATGTGGAAAAAGTGCATCACTATGAATACTTTCCGGAGGTAGGTTTAAAAAAAGTAGCTAGCTAGATAGGTAGGTTACTCAAAAGGTCACTAAAGAGGTGATCTCATGGGAGATTCTGTGCGATTCCCAACCTGTGCAGCACTACTGTAAAAATTGAAATATGAATATTTGGATAACTACATGTCAGAGACATGAAAAATTAAATAGGCCTTATGTTGAAAGAAAAAAAAAGACTGCACTGTATCCCGCCGTTGTAGTTCACACCTGGAAAAAACAAAAACAACTGTCATTTCATTGGAAAATTTTAATGAAATCCCTCTTACATAATCCCGCTGAGTAACAAAAACGTGGAGATAAAATGCGAACGGGGGTGGGGGGGTGGGGAGTGGGGGGATGACTTCACTTCCCCGCTCCCAAACATCAATATCGCTCTTTTCTGTCAGCACCCTCAGCATCCGGGTGACGCACAGTCAGCTCCGGAGCCGCAGACGGGCGCCAAAGGACGCAAATAATCTGTGTCCATGAGCCGGGAGCGTGCACGCCGGCGGCGAAGCGAGACTATCGGGACTGCTCATCGCATCAGATGCGGTCGGGCGGGAGGAGGAGGAGGAGGTTTCACGAGTAACAACATGGCAACGTTGTTTTGCGCCCTGGCTGCAGTCTGTTTGGACTCACCTATTTATTTTTTTGCTAAGGCTGTGTCCTTTTTTGTAGAAACTATTTAATATAGAAATGCAATTACAAACATTATTTGCGACCGAGACCTACTGCGAACAGCAAAATTGTGTTTTTTTTTGTTTGTTTAAAAAAAAAAAAATCACAGTCATGAGGTCAGGCGTAAAGAAGTGGTTTATCCTTTTACAGAATTTTGATTGACAAATTGCCAAGGGTTTACTTTACGGTGCACCGCCAACGCAAACCCGATCGAGAAAGGCAACATTTTATATCGAGTTTTTCTTCTTCCTTTGATTCGAATCTCCATTTTCTAGTACGCGCCGAGATGACTTCCTGCCTACCTTCATTTCCCACGACCGACCTCGCAGCAGGGGAGGACACGCCGTTCGGATGCTAATGTAGCGTGAGCCAGAACCGCCACAGCACTGACCGTAGTGTACGCGTATGTGTGTGAGTGATATCATTTCCCAGTGCTGCTGCTGCCCACACCTTTCCATCCGTTTTACATCCATGACCAAATAAACATGCTTCACACTCCATCTCAAGCCACACATGCACACGGTAATTGAAATAGAACAACGTCATGGCCTCTTTTATGATTTTTTTTTTTTTTTTTGGGTCTACGACATTCCCACCGCCCTTCTTCCACATGTCCATCACACTTGGGTGACTCATGGGCAATGTGCAATGCATTATGGGTTTGATACGAAAAAAAATATACACATATATGGGACTTCACACAATCAACATCTGGAGCCCCAAAAGAGTCCAGGGGAAGTTGGGAATGAATCCAGTTGAAAGAATTAATGTTATACCTCTTCTAACACTCCTAAAAATCTCGGATCAGTAACATATTTTGAAGTTTGTGGGGGAAAAAAAAGATCTCATCTTTAGACCTTATTGCTTATAGTCGACAATTAGCAATAGTGCAAAAAGGCCTCAACAGCGTGTTCATTAAAATCCACAGAATTCTGCTTTGAGGTGTCAAGATCAACTGGGAAAGTTTAATTGTGGGCCATGACACGTCGGGCTGTTGACAATCTCCTCCAGATGGGCGGACGAGACGTTCCCATGTCGCCACTTTGTCTTGCCGCTAGTTTGTTTTCTCTATGCGCGGATATCCAAATTCCTGGTCAACGTCTTCCGTCACATGCCCGACCATCCGTGAAAACACCCTCCCAACACCCTTCCAGTGCCTTCCCGAACACAAAACGTTTCATCACTCCAGCACACAGCCATTCAACGCACACGCTGCAGTGAGTAACTGGCCTTGAACTCTGAACCCAAGGGTTGTAATTTCACTGCCTTTGTATCCCACAAACACACAAACGTGCATGAAGGGAGAATTGGAGCTTCGGTCTTTCCGTATCACGAATTGAACACAAAATCAAATGTACCATTGAATGTTGATTAAAAAAAAAAAACTAGAGCTCAAAATCCTGATAAAAATTGCTCGAACGCGCCCACGACGTTAGACTTTCCAAAAGGAAGCTAGCGAGTGATGCCTCACCAGCTAGCTAACTGCATGTCACAATTGTGCTGGATAACCGCCGATAAAAAAAATTGAGCACCGTTTGTTTGTAACTATGTAGCTTAGGGGCAACTCGTAATGGGGCCCAAGTGTGTCAATTAGTGAAAGGAGCCTCGCTATAAAAGCTTAAAGTAGCATTCTCTCACATGTGCTAACACAGGGGTGTCAAACTCGTTTTTGTCGCGGGCCACATTGTAGTTACGGTTTGCCTTGGAAGGCCCTGATGAATTTTGGGAAACCATCTAAATGTTTCATCACCTCTACATATTACATAAACAGCGTACAACAAATTGATGAATAACTAGTTTTAAAATCAGAAGTCAAGAATAATGACTGTTATTGTGGATTACATATGACAATTTGAAATTGTGGTTCAGACTTTTGCAAGGAATAAAATGTGGCAGGCCAGATCTGGCCCCCGGGCCTTGACTTTGACACCAGTGTGCTAACATGTCAATTCGAATGGAGCGCCCAAACGTCAGGCCCGCATCTGCGCGGTGTCGTAAACACTAAACATAGTGAGGCCCAGGCTAGCGAGCGCTTGCGATTAGCGCTGTGATCAGAGAGCGGCGTGATCGGAAACCGGAGAATGATTTTTTTTTCGTTTTTAAACATTCATTCATTCATTCATTCATCTTCCGAGCCGCTTGATCCTCACTAGGGTCGCGGGGGGTGCTGGAGCCTATCCCAGCTGCCTTCGGGCAGTAGGCGGGGGACAACCCGAATTGGTTGCCAGCCAATCGCAGGGCACAAACAAGCGCGTCCATTTCAGAAGGAGCTCTTCTGAATTGGCCAGTCCCGCGGCGGGGCTCGTTTCAGAGGGCAAACACTAAACATAGCTTGGCCAACAGTGCATTCAAGGCCAAGGAGACATACGAGTTCTTTTAACAGATGCTGTGCGGGTGCGATAAACACAAACAAGATGAGGTGAGCCTTAAGTCTAAAATGGTGTCTCATTACCAAGTCTCAAGGTGCTAAGTGCAGTGGTGTGGAACATCAAACGAAGGCCAATTAAAGACATAAACAACCGTGCATGTGCACAGAATGAAGCAAGAGTTGGACTAAAATATATTTTTGAATATTTTCCTGTCCAACATTACATGCCCCCCCCCCCACAATATTCAAATATTCTATTTTTTGCTAATACTTCTGTATACACCATTGACCAGCGTCACGAAACAAAGTTCGATTTCTTTCGGTTTTATTTGCCAACAGTAGTAGCGGCAATCCTGAACTGAAATATTGAAAAAGCAGCACTTTTTGTGCTTATATTTAAAAAAAAAAAAAACAAGACAGTGATGAGAGATTTACCGCACAGAAATGTGTTCTGTCGTAAATCAAAGCCATTTATAATTGAACTTTAGGATCCACGAGCGTCCATCTATATGCCCCGTTATTTTCCCAATGGTCCGTTTCGGTCCCGCGCCACATTCCACATCTTGCTTTAGCATTTACTGTCGAGCTTTACGACGCACGCCAACCTTAACGCAGGAATCGTATGTAATTGAATTAAAAGCTTACTTGAAATGCGTAGAAAAGGGAGAGAGCCTCAGGGGTTTAATTGAAGGGCCAATGTAATCTTTATGGTCTGAAACAACGCTTGGTGGACCAGGAAACGGGAGATGGAGCAAAACTTCCTCGACAAGTGGACCTGAAAAATCCCACGTTCTCCCTTGGTCTCCGCAGTACAACTAAGCTACTGTGTGCGCTTTCATTTAGGTGTCGGACGTTTGATTATTTCTAAACAATAGATGCCAGAGTACTTCCGGGTGGATAAACATGAGTGACTAGCGATGACCTGAAAGTGAAACAATGTTCTTAGTATTGTGCTGCCAAAAAAGGAAGTACCCAACAAAGACCCAAGTACCGAATGCGGGATCCGCCACTGCATTATTTACTATCAGTCCACAAATTACCAGTTGAAAATCATAAATTTAAACGAGTTCTGTCGAGTCTGAACGGTGCAATTCAAAGACGGGTGTTAGGGAGTACCCCCCCCCCCCCCCCACCTCCCACCCCCAATCCCCCTCCGCATTCTCCCAGCACGCTTATCAAACCACTGCTACTCCCCGGGCCTGCCAGATGCCGGCCTGCCAGATGCCGGCCTATCGGCGCGAGTGTCATCCGAGCAAGAGATAAGCGCTCGCCGCCGATGCGTTCGCGTTTCGAACCGCATAATTAACGAGCCTGCGGGGGTGAGGACATTCCGTCAGACGTCTGTCTCCGGGTGCGCAATCAAGCCGATTACCTGCGAGACGAAGCGGCGGTGGCGAGGAAAAGCAGAACCGGCCTCCGGTCCAGAGTTTGTAGCCCGCCGCTGACCTTGCAATGAGTGCAGAGAAAGGAAAATCACAAAAGGGATGCCATGTTAGAATAGGATTAAGTTGTGAAAAAAATATGACATTTTGCAATTTTTGACATGGAGGTTTCGACGTTTGTGATGTGTGCGTTACCCGTTACGTGCTATTTCGTCATGCCGAGTTGCACAGGTGAGGCAAGGCCACCCCTGCAAAATCTTTGCGGATTGAAAGCATGTAACTTGGGTCAAAAGTTGCGCCGTTGTCTATTTCGAAGCGGAAGTAAACTCACTCGTCATTTTCATGGAAGACAAGTCACGAGAGGGATTGGAAAAGTCACGAAATATAGTGATAAAAATCCATTCATTGCTCAGCCCTGCGGCGAGTTGGATTCCATCCGGTTGTTTGTCGGCCCGGGCGAGGCGGCGCTTATTTAATCACGGTGAAATGGAGCAGGCCCGCCAGGCGCTCTGAGGCCTTATTAGTCAGATTTACAGCGTGCGAGAAAAGTTTCGAGATGGGACGAGGGATTGGTGGAGGTGCTGGGAAATCAACCATAAGCACTATCAGCTGTTCGTCGGATCAGGAACAGAAGACGTGACGCGGATAACCTGTTGCTTTATGTTAGATTTACGACGCCGACCAAAGAGATTAAGTTTTCATCGCCATTCCTTTCTTGAATCCAAAAAAAAGATAGATACACTAAAATGTCATAGTCACTTGTATTTATATAGTGGCAAATTTTACGCGCACATTTTAAGGTACTTTCCACACGGAAACATGCAATGGCGCAACGCAGTTCTCCTTAAATGAGATAGTCCACATTCTTTTCACAATATAAAACCGTTTCCAGGTGTCTTAATATTTTGGTCTGTGACATGTTTTCATCCAAATACCCAACACAGTGAAAATTAAACCCTACATTTTTATTTTTGTGGAAGTAAGCCTGTTAGGGATTTGCAATGAAGCTAGCGGCAACTATTAGGCCCCCTTTTGCCTTTTCAAAAATGCGAAGCACATCGAGTTATCTTCTGGACAAAAACCTTACTTTCGAAAGGTAAAATTCCTTCGCGCACTTCGTAACATGGTGTCGCCCCCCTCCCCCCCGCTAATGCGCCGTTAGCATCATTTAGGAGCGGTGACCAAGCCGACGGTGTCAAAGCTGACAGAGTGCTCATCATATCTGCTTGGCTACGAGCTGTTATCGGGCGTCTAAGCGCTGGAGAGGGTGAGAAAAATCAAGCCGTGGTCTCTGCCCAGCGTCTCCGTCACGTCCTCGGACGTCAAGCGTCTGAGACCCGATAGCGCTTGTCGCATGCTTGAAGCGTAAGTGTGGCTTGATTTATGAGCCATCGCGGGCGTAAAAAGCTGGTCACATTGCTAATTCTGAAGTAGCTGCAAAGAGTTATGACAAGTTTCAAACGGTTATTGATTGTGGTGATGACAGAAAATGTCACTTCACGCATTCCCAGCGTAAAGGATTTGGAGGGATCAAAATGATTCAGACTTCATTTATGAAATTGAATCCGAGGTGAGGCCGTTGCGAGCACTCGAAAATGGGAAAGAGTGGGAAATTGACGCCTCTTCTCTTCTTCAAAAGTTGAAGGGCCGACTCCCAAACTAGCAAAAATAATACTGCAACTAGTGCTCAAAATTCCAACACCGCTGGTTACCCAAAAGACCAAAAGGCCTCAACCAGGAGGCAGACGAGGCCTCTTATAAGACATTCACAACTCTTTGCCATTTCCTGTAGTTTCAAACTGAACTTTTCCCACACCGGACCTCCTTCCTGATCTCTACTAGCGGCGTTCTTTAAAGCGAGATCCACTTCCTGAGCTCTTCGAAGGCCAAGATGGCGCACCACCGAGAAGGAAAAACCCGCAGAGGAAGCGCCGTTTGAAGTGCGGCCTATCGGTGTCATAAGAAAACACTCGGCGTCCACAAGTGTGTGTGTGCGCGTGTGTTTTCATCGAAGAATCCATCAATAAGGTCTTTTACGGAGGGAGTCCTCAATCCCCCCCCCTCCCCTTCATCTCGACTTCTTTCACTGCTTGTCTCATAGCGGCAGAATGATGAGCCCCGCCGACTCCAGCGCTCATAAATTTGATAAGGCGTCTCCTTATTAATACGATAACCGACTCCTACCCCTGACGCGTTCTTGCCTTCACGCCGTCTTTTCGCGATTATCTCGAGTCCGGGCAAACTGGGCCAGTAGGCAGCGATTGCATAAACACACCGAGACAGAGGGGCCGGAAGACAAATAAGTAGAGAAGATAGCAAAGGAGGAAGGGGGGGGACATGGCTCCATTCAGGAGAAGGTTGCAAGCAGCCGAAGAGTCCGTCTCGATCCAGATTTCACAATCGAAAGGTGGATCTCGTTTGACGGCGCCCGTGTTCCAAATGTGATGTCAGCCATCCGTCAAGAGGAACCTGCGCATCACCCTCGGAGATTTGCAAGAAAAAAAAATAAATCGAGGCAGCTTTGAATAATTTTACAGACAAGGGTTGGAGGGAGACGGACGGATGGTGACAGAGGAAAAAGAGGGGAGTGCATGGCGGCCATGTTTGAAGAGCTGACAAAGTCCCCGATAAAAGACCAAGCTGGTTATTCTCAGACACGCCGGGAGGATGCATCAAGTTCAGGGAGGGAGGGAGGGAGGGAGGCCCACTCCGATTCTACTCAGGAAATAAAGTGGTCGCTGACATGAATGGTTGAAAAATGGCAGAATCGCTTTCGGAAATAGAACACGTCGCAGAAAAAAATGAATAAAAATAAAAATACACACACAGCCCAGAGTGACTATAAAGTGGCGACGCGCCACATGAAACATTCGCCATTCAGGCAATCTCATGCCCTCTTAAATGCCACACCACGGTGATTGCGTTTTTATCGACGCCTCGCTGATGAGCCAAACAGTTATTTGGCCGTTCTTTGCTTCTCGAGCGACATGAATGGAAAGCCGAAAACGCGGCGGTCAGTGTGCGCGAAGCCCATCCGGCAGCTTCGCTCGCTCGCTTCCTCGCCTCCCTCGTGACTTGATGTGGACTTGCGGTCTGGAGGCGTTGGCTTATTTCTGAACGCAAACGGCGAGGAACAATCTGAAACTTTTTTAACGGGGGCGTCCTTCAAAGGCAAGTCGGCTCTCTGGTGAAGCTCATGAACAGACACGATCCAGATTGGACCCAAACGCTTTTGGCGTTTTTACGGGCCTTCCTCAAATGGCCCAAATCTTTGGAAACAGCCTGCAGGCATTCGCACCCAATATCTGCCGGGGTTTTTTTTGGGAGGGTATCGGGATCGATGGAAAGGAAATGTTCATTTTTAAAACACTCTGGATCACAAATTAAATACGCGCGCACTTTGTTGCATCTGATTTTGCCATTAGGTTTGGATCTTAAAAGAGCCCCGTGGTCATCATTTCAGCTTTTGCTGCTTTCTTCCCTTTTCTCCATCTCACACACATCATTCTCTTTGGCTATTTGTCGAAAGGCCTTTTTCATCTTGCCGGTTTTGCGGTCACGCACGTAAAGCTCGTTAGCGCGCCAAGCACCACATGTCGGCAAAACATGTTTTTTTTTTTTTTTTGGACTGAGAATTCACGACTGCATTCCACTCCAGTTCTGTAGATGGCGGTAACGCGCATGACAAAAATGATCCGTAACTCGAATACCCCGTCTAAAAAAAGCACTTTGGCAGAACGACATCTCTATACTTCGCAGGACGGCACAAAAGGTCGGGAGGTCGGAGCCCCGCTGACTGCTCCTGCGGCCGATAGTCAATCAAGCGTCCGTCAAAGGCTAGCGTGAGCACTTAACGCTATTT
Source organism: Hippocampus guttulatus (assembly GCF_054856545.1). Lineage (NCBI taxonomy): Eukaryota > Metazoa > Chordata > Actinopteri > Syngnathiformes > Syngnathidae > Hippocampus > Hippocampus guttulatus. Next base: position 562,669 of record NC_141283.1, on the reverse strand, counting down.
ATGCGACACGGGCGTGTGTGAGGACAAAGCCTTGTCAAGAATTCACAGAAGGACCTTTGACAAGAATTGAATCGGCTCATTTTGGGGAATGACGGGAGGGAGGGAAGGATGAAAGCCACAAAATCGAGGAAGCAAAGAATGGAATGACAGCGAGCAAAGAAGGAGAAAACCAAAGGACATTAGAGTAAAAACAAAAGCAGAAATGTAAAAGCAAATTATGGAAGTACAGGAGGAAAAGAAGAACATAAGCAAAGAAAGCAAGTGCAAAAAAAAAAAAAAAAAAAAAAATCAAAGAAAGCAGGTAGCGGCACGCAGGTACCAACGATAAATTCAAGCATATCTACAAGTTGAAACCAGAAGTCATCCAAGTCATATCATCATTCATTTCGAGAGTTAAGGCAAAAAGGCCAAATAAGGCCCCCCTCTCATCCGATGCAGGCCAATGCGCAACTCACGTGCGTGTGTGTTTCCATAAAGAAGCCCTTCCAGGTGAGACTGCCCACTTGCCCCATGTTGCACTTTTTAGCCGCTTCAATTTCCCTCTTTCACTCGACACATGTGGTGGCATACACACACTTCTAGCTGTCCATCATGTCTGATGATGACACTTGCTCCAAGGGAGGGGAGGATGGGTAGGGGGGGGGGGGGGGGGTCAGCAACTCTGTCGCTGGTGCCACTTCTCGTGGGCATAGAGACCGATTCTTGAGCCGCAGACTCGACCACAGATGGAGCAAGGGAAACCGGATACCAGGGGGGTACCAGCTGCCCGCTGGTGTCACACACACACACACACACACACACACACACACACACACACACACACACACATGTACACACACCTCGTGCTGCTTTAAGGCGATGCCTATCCCGAAACAGGAAGTCTGCCTCTGCCCCGGCTGCAGTCGAGGCTTCGAGGGTGGAGATTTCATTAGTCGCGGCTAACAGGCTAATTATGCGCTTTGGCGCACCTGTAAAACTTTATTGAATGTCAATCGTGCTTTGGCGCGGACCCAGGTGACTAGGCGTTTTTGCATGTACGTACGTATGTGTGTGTGTGTGTGTGTCCTGGCGATTTGCATTTCAGAATCATATGCAGGAACTTCTCACCATTTTTACTACTGTGAGTGTCCCCCCCCCAAAAAAAACCAAAAAAACCTCATCCCGCTGCCCCCGTACACTCAACGGCGCCCCCTGCCTGGTGGACTCTAGCGATGTTGGGACTGTATCAGACGTAAGGGCAATAAAGCAGTGAAAGAGTTGGGGAAGCAGGTGGGTTGAGGGGGGGGGGGGACATGTGAATTTGTAATGTGCCTATGCTGGAACTGCGACCACAGGAGATGTGGGCGTCAAAACGCTGAGCAATTCTCGGGGAGGGGAGCTAAGAGGAGGCCAACCTGAACACCTTCCATCCTTGTCATGGTGGAAGTCAATGTGAGGTTTTCTGGAGTTGATCCACAACTTGCAAGGCAGTATGTGGCGCACCGTTGCTAAATCTCAGGCCTGTGGACCCCCTAGTGGTCCCACAAGTTGTAATTATTGTTTCCCAATAGGGGTTTTACTGTAAACAGCTCATGAATATTTAGGTTGAAAGGTTAAAAAAAAAAAAGGTCCACATGGACATAAAAGCATTGGCATGAGAGGGGATGTGGAAAAATGTCTCGGCATCAAAAAGTTGGCGAGCACATACAGTTGCAACAACTGCGAGACCCGTTCGGAACGCTCGCCTACCCCCCCCCCCCCCCCCCCTCCATGCATGGATGGGTGGCGGGCCCATGTCCTGGAAGGTCATGGAGCAGCAGAGAAGCAAATGGTGTTGGTTCCCTCAACGCCAGGGCAAAGTTCAGGGGGGGCTCTTACGACAACACTTCTTTACCTACAGCACGGACACATAAAAGGCTGGGTTTTTTTTTTACGGCCACAAATGGCCTGCCAGTTTTGGACGCTCCCCCGTGCCAAAAAACATGAGGCTAATGAATACAAGCCGGGTGATGTCATCATGGAGGCAAATCGAGATTTAAGTGCGGCGCTGCTCTGCTGCGCCGAACAAGAGAAAAACAAGAAAAGTCGTTCGATGACGACGCCGGATGTCGTGGCTACGCAATTCTTTCAAGAAGACCTTTAACAATAATTTGAGCAACGATTGCACAGTCAGGGCATGATATGCTGCTTGGTAAAACAAAGACGACCCCAAATCCAAAATTTGTTTTTGTTCAATTGACTGTATTTCGTGAAACTGCTATCATATTATTCAAAGTCCCATTCTGGATGGAAATCGAAAAATCCATTGGTGATTGATCACCGACCCGGGACGCGGAGTTCAGTAATTACAACTCCCGCCGTCACCTCGTGAGGGGGGGGGGGGGGGGGGGGGGGGTTTACAAGACAAGATGGAGAAAGGCTCGCTTGAGGGGAAAAAAAAGAAATGTTTGGACGGCTTTCAAAATGTCGGATTTCAATTCAGTCAGCAGATAGGCGACCTGCAAAGTCCCGAGGCTTCAATAATTCTGCCTTGAAGCGAGTTCACTGCAAACTGCCGTCACCTTCACTCGTCTCCAACTCAGCTGAAGGTCCGCGAGGTTAAGAAAATAAAAAGACATTTTGCTGTTACTTTGGCAGCGGAGGCTTTTCCCTTTTCCCCCGGGCCCCCGTTCTCGAAGCCGCTCCCCTCGCGCAGACGTGCCGACTGCGGTGATTTTGTGGGCGCAGTGGACCGTGGTGCACCCTTCACCACTCGTTGCTGCGCAAGGCGGGGGTGTCGCCGCTCAAGCGGAGAGGCCGCGAAAGCCATCTCGTTGAGCCCCGCGCTCGGCGGAGGCCCGCTAACTTATCACGATGCGGCTTAGCCAGGTGGCGTGTCAAATAAAATCTCCGATTTCGATGTGCTTTTGAGTTGAACTTCAGTAAAAAGAAAGCAAAAATACAGAAATGGAGCGTGGTTATGCTGACAAATTTGCAATCCAGGAAATGGGAAGCCGTGACTTTAAGGAGATAATCACTCAAACAGGTGTTGGATTATGAAGCCAAACGGGATGCAAAAAAAAAAAAAAAAAAATCGGAGACGATGAATAAGAACCACAAAGACCCCCGAGCGTTGCTCCATCACAACCGGAACACAAGACTGATCATTTATCTGCCGTTTTAACGAAAGAAAAGCTATAAACAGAGCGAAACAGCACCCAAGCTAGTGCGATTGGTGACTGCGATCGGTAGAATCCGGTGATTAATCGGGCTTTATTGATTAATGACCGCCCCCCGTCAAAAATAAATGCATAAAAATATCACACGCCATTATTAACCTTCCAAAAGTTGTCATTTGCTGTTGTGTACCTCTTGCACTAACTATGACAGAGTGGAGTTATTTAAAAAAAAAAAAAAAAAGTAAAAGCGAAGCCAAGCGTTTCCAATTCATTGATTTTTTTCCGACGCGTCTCGTGACCGTTTTTTTTTTCTAAGCAACCACTCGACATTTTAATAAGCTGCTCAAAAACATGAGCAAAACGATTTGACACCATTCGGCGCTCTGCTGAAAGACACTCAATCACGCGGAACCTTTTCCGAAGGCAAAGCTGCACTTTTACACAGTGAAATAAATTTAGCGACAAGTTTTGATCTGACGTGTCCAAGCCACAAATACTTGGCTGGAATCACCTTGCTAGCAAGTATACAAACATATTTTGACAAAAGTGACATCTTTTCCCATGAGAGGACTTCACTTAGACATTATTTGCGAATGTTAAAATCTTCCTATTTAATCCATATCACCCAGCCCTCATTATCGGAAATTGTACACCGTAATCTCGCAAAATTGGCACTTCAAAATCTTCACCATCACTGTAGCATCCACACGCTGTTATCCGAAACTCAAAGGGCGACATATTGTTGCTCTAATCCAAACAGTTTGACACCAATGACGAAGAAATCCTTTTTTTTTTTTTTTTTTTACATCTGGAACCAATAATTCAAACCAACTTTTATCAACTTTATCTCGATTGCACAGGATGTCCTGACGCTTCACAGTATGAAGGTGCCGGTGTTGGCCAGTGGGAAGTGTTTACACACTTGTGCTACCTCCGCCGCCGCCACACATAGACACTGTCGCATGCAGACACAAAGACACACAAAAAGACACACACACACACCGTGCTGGTGTACCTCCTGTCCCCCTCTGCTTCCACATCTAATATATCAAAGCATCCCAGTGTGGCTGCGGAACTCAGCGAGGCCGCCTTCATTTCCGAGGCAGGCATATTCTTGATCTCGCACACTCCAACACTCACAACGCAAAGTGATGAAGGACGGTACCCCCAGCTGATTCACACACACGTTCCCTGAACCAAACACCTGCAATAACACCACCAACACACACACACTCACAAAATGGCACAAATTATGGTTTATGTGGAATTTGCATTGGTGAAATAAGAGCAAATTTGAGTTTCATTATATCATCTAATTAGATGGAGGATGACCACATGTAATAAAAAAAAAAGGGGGGGACATGTTGTGATACTTATAATGCCTGCACGGCCTTTATCAGCCTTTTTTTAAATGAGATTAACGCAACACTCTGGCTAATTTACATACCGTTAGTAAGAGCATCCCAATACAGAGGTTCTTCGTACATGACTTGAAAACTTGGATGGGCCAAGATTCAGAGCCATTTTCAAGCAACAACCACCGAACGACAGGCTCTGAAACACTCCATCAAAGCCAAGAGGTAAGCAAGGCGCGATTGATCGATTCCACCGAATCGCCGTTCACCCGTTTTTTGGGGTTTGTTCATGTGACGTTGACAATTGGCGGTCACATGAGGCCCGAGCAACGACGTCATTTTCAGTTGACAAAATGGCTAAAAACGGATGGAGTTTGCCGATTCATTCATATTCCACAAATGCAATATTAATCCGCATACCATGTTTACACGAGTGGGGCTGCATAGAACGTGCGTGTCAAGAATACATTTGACTTGACAAAGTGAGCAACAACGGTCATCATCACGATGTGTTTTTATTAAGTGCAACATTATGAAATGAAATTGATATTCTGAAAAAAATATTTTGGAGGGGGCGGGCTTGTACGGATTAATGGCAGGCCAATTTATTTGAATGGGAAACATTTGAATTAAAATCAAGTCACCACTGTACTCTCTAAGGCGCAGCATCATTTTGTTTAAGGCTTAAGAGGGTGCCGTCAAATGTTATACAAGCGCTTCTCCACAACAACAACAATCTTCCAAAAAGCTATAGAAAGAGGAAATCCGCTAATTGCACTTGAATGTAAAATATGAAGCACACAGCGGGCAAAATAGAAGAGTCACTTGTTTTACTATCAAGTGTAATATGTCACGAGTAATTTGCAGTGGCCTATCTTGACGGATAAAGCCTATCTGGGTCCACTTCCTAGTGAGCGGCAGGAGGAGGAGGACAAGGAGGAATAAAAAGATTAGTGGGGAAAACAGTGGAGCCATTCATGGAGAGGCTTCCTCTGGGAATGTGGTGCTTTGTACCAACAAGAACTGTGTGAAGACGTGCGCGTGTGTGTGTGTGTGGGAGTCAGAGAAACACATGAGGGTCAAGCAAAAATCATCAGAATAGGTGGCGGAATCCAATCGAGCGGAACACGGTGTATGTATTTGATCCATATGGAGATACATGTATAGAACACACAAGTGTGTGCGTGTGGTCTCATCCTCCCATCCTGTTTGGGGATGGGGGTGGGAATGGCGCTGCTTCCTTTGGCTGGGAACCCTCTGTTGTGACTACATTATAAGGCCAAGACTCGGACGCCCCCGCCTCACCGAGGACACCCCTCTGAAGCCAGGCAAGGTCCAAGCGAAGATAGTGCAAGCAACACTTTCGGGTTGAAATTATTTGAAGGCCGCTCGTGTCCTACAGGCGGGAGTAAATTTATTACAAGCTGCCATTTTGCTTTTCTGTACAAGCGACACAGACGTGCACAGAAATGTCGGGATGAAGTCGACCGGCGAATAAGTCTGCAAAGGTTCTTCTCTGCTAGCCTAAATCCTATCAGAACCTCTGACCTCCATTTACAACTTAAATCCCGACATTCATTTGCTCCCAAAAATGTTTTATTTCCGAACAATTCTGTTGGCAACACTGCTTCCAGTGGATGCTACAATTTCTGCCCAATTTGGATTTCAGTCTCTAGGTCACAGGCGTCAAACTCAAGGCCCGGGGGCCAGATGTGGCCCGCCATATCATTTTATGTGGCCCACGAAAGCAAATCAAACATGTCAACTTCCATGCTGCTTAATAAAATCTCAACCAAAATTTAAAATTCTCATATGTAATAAATCGGAGACATGCCAGCATTTTCTTGTTACCAAACCCCTCATTACAGTAACTTAAACAATAGTTTAATAAACCGTTATTGACTTTTTTTTACTATGGTTTCAGTCATAACGGCCCTCCAAGGGAAACGGTAACTAAAATGTGGCCCATGACAAAAATGACACCCCTGCTCTAGGTGTTACCATGCGAATAATATCACCATTGGGACCATATTGGTACCAAATCCATGGTCAACCATTGGTGTTGAGTGATTCTTCCACCTGACGCACGTTCGCAGGCTAAATAAAAATGATGTGGAGAGTCACATCCTGCCCCCGGGCCTTCAGTTTGACACCTGCAATCTATTCGATTAGTTCTCGTTTAAGGAAAAATACTTGCACAGCAATGCACCCTGACAAAGTACACACACACACAAAGAAGACTATGGCCCACAGGGGGAAACCTGGAATGAATTTCTCCGTGTTTACCCAAAATATACAGAACCTAGGCCGCCCTCCGTCCGAGCCGAGCGCCGACAAATCCGCCAACCGCTTATCAAATTAAACCGCCATTAGCAGCGTAAACACACAGAGCTGGCGCATACGCTCACAAACACAGCCGAGCGCCTCGCACATGTTCGCGCAAAAGCCCTCCTTCCTGCTCGTAATCCACCCCCCGTCCGTGTCTTTGGTGACCCGCTTTGGTCGTCTGTCAGCGCCTGTCGCCGCACATGTTCCGAAGTGTGCGGTGGATTGCAGAAGTGAGGAAAAACTAATCGTACTCTGAGTCCAATGCTACGTAGACAGTTTCTCTGCGCATAACAAAGCATCTCTCTTGTCAACATACGGCTCATATCGAGAACAAAATGTCACATGATTGTGTTTAAGAGCTAGCGCTAGCATGCTTTCATAGCTTTGCTAACGTGAACTGACTCACAAAAATGGTAACATTGGCTAATGATAATTGGAAAAAAGGGACCCCACTTTCATGTGGGGGGCCGGGGGGGTTAATTAGATATTTTTTGAATGCCGTAAGCTGTTGGTTTAATGTCTGGCACGAGACAATCCATTAGCCATGAATCCAACATGGAACGGTTAGCATCAAACAATTATTTTAAATATGACCACAGATGGCGAATGTCTTCCCTTCTCAGAATCTGTTGCCATTTTAACCTCTTTGTCTTTTCACATTGTCATCAAGCGTATTAAGACAAACACTAAAATGTATTTTCCAAAGGCAGGCAGTAAAAATAATACGTCGTCAAAATTAATACAGACAATTTGAATAAGGTACTGTAACAAAGTATTTCTACTTCTTTAATTCCCACCACTGGTAGATTGGCTCTCATAATGTCACACCCGATGACACAAGATGACCCCCCCCCCCCCCCCCACGCCTCCCGCTACCTCTCACCAAGGCTAACTTCTTCCATGCACGCTTGTTAATGTGCAGGATTCTGCCGTAAAGTGGCGAGTGCAGCCAACAGTCTTGTGAAAGTCAGGCAGCTTTTTTTGGGGGGGGGGGGGCAAGGGGGAGATTTATCTTATAATGGCGACTAAGGTAAACTGGCACAGTGAGAGACGGCTGTTAAAAAAAAAAGTCTGATTCTTCCTTCCTTTTTCCTGCGAGGCCCCGAGGGAGCGCCTGACTGGAGTGAACGGAATAGTCCATCAGCGTAAAGCAGTCATCATGCAAACAGAACGACATGGCTGAACAAATCTCCTTTATGACCCGTGGCCCACGTATGGAAAGTGGTCTAAGGATGCTAAATTTATTAATTACATCTGGGGAAGAAAAAGTGGCCAGAGAGGAGGGACGATCCCAACAGCTGACTAGCAACCGGAGCTTCAATATTTTTATGAAAAACACATAATGGGCCACGTGCAACGCGGTAAAGGTTTGTAACCGTGTCACACACGCTGGGTCAACGGCGGACTCTCTGTACCGGATTGCACTTGGATGCCTTAGCCAATGCCGGTTCCAGTGGAGACATTCCAGTCAAGCTGAATGTGATTGTTAATAAGAATCTATATGTTTGTGTGTCTTACTGGTACGCACGTCGGAGCGCGTTCTCGCCTGAAACTTCTCCAAACAGAAACCCAACTGTCCCACTCCGAAATTCCAGCCCTCGTCGTCTCTATTTTCGAATATATCCAAATGGGGGCCCCTTTCCCAGCTTTTACAGTAACGAGTCGTGAAACGGTTGATTTCAGATGGCGGCGCGCAAATGTTTTCGGTTAACTTTATTGATCCGTGGCCCCCGCAAGAAAGCTCGGCCCGGGCGGATTCACACCTCCTGACATTTGGGAGACACCTTGAATGCCAGATGGCCGGGAGCCCGCGCTCCCCCACCCCCTGCGGCCATACCGACCTCGGCCGCGGCCAAAAATAAGACGGTGCTTTTGTAAAGTTACCGCTGAATGTGTATTTAATTGAGTTGTGAAAAATGTCACGAGCACTATTTCCAAACAACTCAGGCTAGCACCGAATTGTCTTTGTCGTATCATCCAGGAAGAGAACGACATCATCATTGCAAAGGTATTGACACATTTCCCATTATCCTCCTCGGTAGGAGAGGGGGGGGGGGTACTAGGATGGCTGAGGGGGGTCATTTTATCTTGCTACTAGGTGACCAGTCGAAACAGGAATGTGGAACATTTTAGCGTCTGGAAGCACATCCCAGTGTTCCTCATTATTTTGTTTAGATTTCCAACACGCAAGTTCCCCTCGGGGACGGAAAAGCGGCGAGGTCCTTCTCTTCCCACAACTGCCCTGGCGACCGCTCGGCTGTCAATCACTTCCACATCACATGAGACCTTGTTGGCATCGCTCGCACACGCGCGCGCGCACGGTCGCGAGGGTGTTTCGAATTTTTGTTCATATTTATTCAGCCTCCCACAGCAGACTCGAATTCAGTGATGTATCAAGCCGCAACCTCAAGATGAACTGCCTCTCAAGACGAGAAGGAAACTTTTTGGCGTCGCTTTGCACTTTTGTTTTACAGTGAAAACTGGATTGCACAAAAAAAAAAAATAAATCATACACCTTATTAAATACATAATATTGACAGGTCATTTTTTGGAATCGCATTTTTGTAATACGATGCCGTGCTTTTTTTTTTTTTTTTTTTTAATACTCGCATTGACTTGTGGTCCATTTTTGGATCCCATACATATGCGTGCAAAACTTGTCAATGAATATCATGTGTTTCTTTCCACACAAGCACGCACAAATTAGAGGCTGAAACCACCGTGGCGCGCGCGCTCCATCATTACGCCAATAAGAGTTCGCATTAATCTCCGCGCACTGACGACTATTAGCGCTGCACCGCAGAGGCTCCCAGGGCAGAAATAGCAGTCGTTCGGCTGGCTGCGATGCTGGGCGGCACCTTGCAAGGGGCGCTTGAGAAAAAAAAAGGAAAAAAAAAAAAAAAAAGAGTGTTGGTGTACAAAGTGCCTGATGGCCAGCAAATGCCTGCACGCACACAAGCGGCGCATGTTTAGCCAAGACTTATTAAAACCGTGTATTTTCTGCTCATACATCAACTAATTTGGACCATAACGACCCGCCAGACAGTTTAGTCGTTAATTAAATGTAACATAAGCTCGATTTAGGAAAGCCATTTGGAGTGTTGCAACTATAAATCCTTTTGCTGGTTTTCTTTTTTACGCTACAGAGCCAAAAATAAATAAAACAACTACAAGTGACAATTATAGTTTGTTCATTTGACAACCAGTGAGATAAAATAAAAGTACAGTAGTATCAAAACACGGAAATGTATTTTCATTTTGCAATTTGAGTCAGCGGTCGCAAAATTTCCTTCTGATGGCACACGAAGTGGACTTTTAGGACCAGTTCGTGCTCTGAGCATCAATCCCACGATAACGGCTCCAAACGCGGCGAAAGCAGGACGGGCAAAAATAGGGAGGAGGGGGATGCCAAGCCCTTGTGAGTCTGGACAGGAAATGGGCCGCTTTAAACTTTGACCCCAGTCCACTAGGCCCCTTTTTTTTTGTGTGTGTCTTGGAACAGGTTCTTCTGTGCTCGACTGACAGATGGTCATCAAGCAAGCTGGTGCAGGTGCTCTGCCCCCGGGTGGAGGCAGCGGGTGAAGTCCCACCGAAGGGAGGCGGGCGGGGGGTTGAAAGCTTGGAACAGTGGTCAGGTAACAAACTTTCCGGGGAGTGTCCACTTCGATGGGCTGGGATGGGTTCTTGGCGGGACAAAACCACAAGGGTTGTTTGCTTCGCCGCTGGGCCGCAATAAAAGAATATTGCCTCAGCAACCTTCCCGGAACACGAACTCGGATATTGTTCCCTTGAAAACGGTTTGCTCTCCTTTCAATATATTTTTTTCAGAGCGGACCGCAAACGCCGAGCGAAAGGAGGAGGCGGATGAGGAGAGCCCCCCCCCCCCCCTCCCCGCGCCGAGGGCCAGGGGTCACTGCTGGGGACTCTCCCCTCAAGGCAAGTCGGCTACAAGCGGGTAATAATAAACGCTCGAAGTTTTGGATTTCTGGGCCAGCCAGTCTGCCTTCGGGAAGTTTGTGACGAAAACTAAATGGCAACGGGACAACTAATACGATAAAGGTTATTTATTTTTAGTGCATCCATTTTGTTGAAGCGTGGAAATCGCAATCGGGAGTGTTACATCGCTGCTTTAAACCAAAATCGCAAACTTTTTGTGACTTTTAGGAGATGGGTTCTTCCAATATTTTGGTGGGTCTCACTAAGATATATTTGCTAGCATATTTCATATATACCAAATCAGACTGGCTTTGAGGGCTGAAAATGAAAAACACTGATAACTAACAAACGTCAGTCCACACCTTTGTGTTTGAGTTGATCAAATCCCTCATAAAAGGCGAATTATGTAAAGAATAACAACAACGAATAAATGAAGCAAGGCCTGTCGCATAACACGCAGATTTTGGCCGAGCCTAAATAAATCCATTCCAGATATTTAATCTTGGGCTTCGCTGTTTGTTTTTGTGTTTACGGAAGAATGTCAGCCGTCCGAGGAGACGGCGCGGAGAAAGGTCAAAACCGCGAGTCCCCCGGAAAGACTCGGCAAACATGATTAAATTCTAATTTGTTATAGAAGGGATGCCATTTATGATTATCGCTGGTAATATCGGCTTCCCTCAAGGCTTGAATCCACACGAGCGTTCCATACAAGCGCTGCGGTATAACGAAACTTTCATCCAAAAAATCGGATATATTTTACATTACTTGAACAACGCAAATATCTTGGGGAGGGAAGTAATAAACGACTCAAATCATGTGGTTGCACAAGTGTGCACACCCTCTGATAACTGGGATGTGGCTCTCTTCAGAATTAACCAATCACATTCAAATGCATGTTAAGTGGAAATCAGACCACGCCCGGCACCATTTTTAGTGCCTCCGATCTGCAGCAAATCACATTTCAGATGTTCTTGTAGGCTTTTTCTGACATGTTTGCTTTCTAGCATCAGCCTGAAGGTTCCGTGCCGACGAGCCATTTCAAACTTTCTCCTGTTTTTTTCCAGCCTTATAAGACCCCAACATGTCAATCAATCACACTAAATCTGCATCTATCTGTCATCCTCACTTCACTGCATTTATATATTGTTTCACATTGCATCATGGAGGTTGAAAAAAAGTAACTAATTTGACAACCTGAGGAGTACAAAGTGCAGATAACCGTTTTCAAACGTAGGGAGTAGTGAGCAGAAAATAGATAAAGTCCAGATACCTGAAACATCAGGAATTTATACGCACACTGCTACGTGCCAATCTCTTTTCTTGACCGCAATGCATGTTAAAGCTTTGTTTTGAAATTTGGGTTAACACTATGGAATGGGCACACATCTACACCCCAAAAAGATGTAAACACGGGAGGCCGAGATCTTCAACGGAGAGGATGGAGACAACAAAGCCTGGTGCTGAAAGGTTGTTAATCTGTGATGGATCTTTGGCTCTCCGACACAGCGGTGATGGTGTCGGTCGGGAATGTTGCCGCCTGCCTGCATGAGGGGAACATGTGTTGCTTTGTGCGCTATGTGGTCCGTGCACTCATTAGTGCGAGCTGCGGTGCAGACTAGCTCCAGTTACAGTAGTAAACACCACCTTTGAAGTTTTAGTGGAGGCCCGAACAGCCGAGCAGGCCCACGAATGAAAAGAGTGGCAAAAAGGTGGTGGGGGGGGGGGGGGCGGGGGGATTATTGAGGAAAAAGCAAGAGGACAATGCGGTCACGTGCCCAAAAGGTTGTCAAAGTAAACGATGCACAACATATGCACCTGTCTACAAAAGAAACTAGAAACTGCCCCTCATTCTGGTGAAGCTCTAGGGGTGTAGCATGATATCAAATATTAAATATATCCAGCCTGTAGTGATACTAAAAAGCTTAAAATGGGGGTAGAATTGTCTCAAGTATATGCTCTTAATTTCCAAAACATCACGTCACCTGTGACCTGAAACGGTTCAGGTGTTGGCAATGCATTATCATTGCGATGCACACACACATACACAAGTGTATGCGTGTGTAAAAAAAAAAAAAGCTTTTTAAATTGGGGCACGTTCATGAGGTTGGGTGTCTGTGTTGGCAAATCGGCGGGGGGGGGGGGCCTTGCAATAAACAGATGTGGAGCCTTTATGAGGTCTTTACAACAGGTTCAGCGGTGCCCAGATGTGTATGCATGCTCGTGTGTGAGAGAGAGAGAGAGAAGCACCAAATGGAAAACTCTCATTAGTGAAACATTGGCAAAACAGGTTGTGTATGCGTGTGTTTAGAGACGGAGGGTGCTGGGTGGGCTCGGGATTGCTATCAATTACCTTCAATGTCACTCAAATAGGTTTTCAAATCGTACCCTTATTGCATTTCTTTCACTTCAGTAAGTGACAGCACAGCCGAAATGCCATCGTAAATTAGAATTTGGCTCACAAGACTATTTAAAAAAAAAAGGCCTCCTGTAACTCTAACCACTTGTAAGTATGGGCTTTCATAAGTCAAAATACCACTGTACTAAACCGAACTCTAACAAACTAGGACTTAGAGACATGATGTCTCTACCTTATATTTCACTTGCTTTAATTATATTTTATTAATCTCACAAGGGGACAATCACAGGTTTTATTTGTATGGTTTAGAACCAGGAAGGTACACGAGCCATTTTATGGCACAAATCACATGAGGACACCGCAAAATTTAAGTTGACTTTTCTTCCTCTTTCACAATAACGTCCAGCGCGAAAAATGACTTGCTGACGCAGCACGGATTTTTAGCACCTTCGCTCGTAAATTTGTAGAAAAACAAGAGGCCCGAGTCAAAATAAAGGATTTATGGCGTAGGAGGGGGGCCTGGAGATTTTAGACAATATGAAAATAAAAAGCCGCTGGGCTTGATTGTGGTCGTCACAGGGATGTGGCGGCGCTCCAACATGGCCGACTTTATTGCTACATCTGAAAAAGCAAGCAGGCGAGCGAGCGAGCGCGGCGGGGACGTCAACAGATTCAGAGACCATTAGAGGCAAATCTTTTTCCTGACGTGGCCGAGGCCTCCAGCGGGCGGCGGTGGCTGGTAGGGACCCGGGGCCCCTTCTCAGACCAACTTCCAAGGAGGGCTCAGCTTACCGAGCTTTTTAAATCGATACCCCGCCTTTCTTTGGGTTTACAGAAATCCTTACGTCACTGAGCGGGCCTCGCTATTAAAGTGACTTTTATAAACATCAAGAGGGATGTCGGAATTCATGCTTTTAAGGGGTAAAACAGAGTCAAACGCACAAATCGTTTAGCACCATTTTCTTTCACCATAACACTCTCGCCCCACCGAAAACCTACTAGCGACATTTCCGTCTGTTCGCGGAATCATTTCGCAAGACATCCACATTAAATTAAGTATGCATCCGGAAAGTACTCGGTGTAAATGACATCCTTTTCGGCAATCATCTCACGGTCGCAAACCTTTTTTTTTTTCTCAATGCACTGTTGCATAGAATTGGACTCGATGGGTCCCAAAGAAACTTGTACTGACCTTCTGGAAAGAGGGGTTTCAGGACACAATGTCAATGACAGACGTGATGTAAAGGCTCCATCGTGAAGCTCAAGACGTCCGTGACAGGGTAAAACTACAGAAAGAAGAAAGAGCGCTTAAGTCTTGAATCTCAGACTGCTTTCTTGGCAAACGGAGCGAGGTAATTTTCTCTGTGCTTACAAAAAGACAGTTGTATGCGTCACTCAGTATTTCATTCAGTTTGATGACTGTGGACAGTGTCTGATGGTACCAAATTGCAACTAAAGCAGAGCACACGTCTCACCTGTTAATTGTAAAAAATGTTTTTGAATCCGGACAAAATATGGCTTGTTGACTCTTTCAGAGGTTCCACTGTGATTAAAATCCAGTGGTTTATGTACCACTGTCCTAGTGTGTGAAAACGATTTTTTCTTTTTTTTTTGCGGGCATCTTGGCCCTTTTGGGCCAGCACCGCAGATCAGAGGTTTGGGTTTCACGGATCATAGCAGGGGAGCATTGAAACTGGAGACTACGACAACAAACAGGGCCTCTGTATTTTTAGGTTGCCAGTATAAAATCCGCTTTTCACAGTTTGATGCGGGCGTAGCCAAACAAACTGCGGCCTTCAAAATAAAAATAGGACTGGGGTTCACAACTGGGATGGGATCATTGCTACATTCATGTATGCAGAGACACATGAAGCGGCGTTCCTCTATTTTTACATTTACACCAATACAGTATACATATAAATGCTTTACAGTACGAAGATTAAAAGACATGCAGTCATCCTGCACATTTCATTTACAAGAACAGAGCGTGAGAAAGGAAGCAATTAAGTGGATGAAAACAAGCTAGGCAGGCACTAGAACAATACGTGACATTCAAAAACTCGAAAATAATTGCATTATTTTAAGCCACATGACTGCAATTTACGCACCCAGAAAGGCAACAGCATGCGGAAAGTGTTTTGCACACCATTTATGTTATTTTGTCTCTACCTAGCGGCTAAAAAGGACATTGCAACGTAGACATTAAATGCAAATTGGAAAGATTTCTAGTGTGCAAGAAATAAGAGGACGTGGAAATTCTTGGACTTTCTGCAGCTGTAGTTATTTAATGTTGACGTATCAAACCTCTAGCAGTACTCCAACGAGTACAATATGTACAACTGTTGAGCAAATTTTCCTCCAAAAATAAGTCGATATGATTGACCGAAATTAGTCAAGCACATAATGCAATACCAAATTAGTTTACCTTGGTCAAACCAGACTTGCAAGAGCACCAAATTGAACTATTTTTATTTTAATTGCGAGTGTAGCCGTTGGTATTTACCTGGGAAGGATGATGGTGCCAAGCGTCCATCTTGGAACGACGTCTCAAAACTCGCCGGGCCAGTCGGTAATAATCCGTGGAAAAAATATAATCCACAGGAGCAAAAGTAACAACAAATAAAAAGTGAGCTCTTGTCAGGTTCGTGGCCAATGTCCCTCTAAAAAAAACAGCATTCGCTGGTCTTGACAATTTAATGGTTATCATATCTAATTAGCCAATCAGATTTAGGTCCTGTGTTGCAGGTGAGATAAATTACGAACCGACTATTGACTGAGACATTTTAACCCATCAAGTTTTGATTTAAGACATTGGACTGAACTTTATGAAGTGACAACATACAACGTTCAAGTCAATGCCCCCTTTGCCATATTAAAATATTTAATCAGTGTCTTTAACAACCAGATGAGACGGAAACATGGCGTATTGTGTGTATCACCCAAGAGGACATCAGTACTTTCCCTATACACAAATGTACTGTCTAAGTATAATCTACCGGTAATTTATATTTATAAGCATCCAAACAAACAGACGTGTAAAAAGTCCCAAGTCTCTCCCTTCTTGTCATGCTCTCTATGACAACTGGAAATGCTCACAAGGCACACCCACATAAATGCCCAACCCAACTGTATTCGGTTAAGGCACCTTGAAGATCATTTCAAATGTGACAGGGCTGTTGCGAAGAACTTACTGCGAGGTCGGAATGTAGGATCCTGTACTGGCTGCTCAGTACAATACAGCTGAAATGACAACAAGAAGGATGGGAACATTCATAACAGTGTTAATGTGAAGAGACTCACCTGCCTTTTGCGTGTGCAGTCATCTTTGAGATCAGCGTTTGTTGACAACTTTTACACTTGTGAAATATACATTTTAATTGCCCGGAGCATGACTAAGGGTTCTATGAAGGCCATAGTTTGACCCAGGAAGAGATTATTTTCATTATTTCTGATGGAGTTGGGTGATGGATTGTGTATTAATTCTGTATTTCCTTTTAGCAGCTGCAGAGAGGAGCTACTTTAACAAAAGCACAGGCAGTGCTGACAGCTAAAAAAAAAAGTCTTCTAAATTTGACACACCACAAAGATGAGTAATGGTCACAACACTGCCCAATTAAAAAAAATGACAATGAGACTTCAAGTTCACCCCCAAAACATAATCACCCAGCTCTACTTTACTACCAGGAAACAAAAAAAATGGACTTTTAGAGGTTCCACTGAATGTGTAATGTAATGTGTGACACTTTGGACCACAACATGCATTAAACAACATACTTTCAGGGCCAGTCAATCAAAATGTCAAAGTCACATTCACAGAGTACAAGTGTGTCCAAAATATCAATTATCTGACACAGTACACAAATAATCCATGGAGTTAACGTTAGAGAATGGAAGAGGAGGACGGACATTTTGTTTGATGAGAATCCAGCCTGGCCTGGTCCTGAAAGTGAAACGACCTCTTAAAAAGGTCTCTTGATAGGATTTATCAAGGCACACCAGCACAGACCACGAATATGACACTCGCCAATTTGACAATATTTGCTTTAAAAGGATGTGGTGTGTGTGTGTGTGGTCACAACACTGAAAAAATACAGTAAAAAGCACATTGCGATGAAGTTGTGTGGGGAATAAGTGCATGTGGCTATAGCGTTGGTTACGTGATATAAGTCACATGATCTAATAAATACACAACTTTTGTTCGTGTCTCTCTCACAAACACATACATACGCATCAAAGACTTAAAGGCACATTGCTAATGCAGTAGGACCTACACATGAGCTCTTATCGTCCATGTTGACACGCAACAAAACATAATATAACCCTTCGGGACCAACAGTACAACATTTGGTATTTCAGCACACACATCCAATTTGTCCTTATCTAATGGAAAGAGTGTGTGTGTGTGATTTATATATATATATATATATATATATATATAAACAAACACACACACAGTGTGTTCTTTTTGCAGAAAAGCAAAAATTCTCCAAATTTGGCCATGTTTTTTTCCTTTCCAGTATGGCAGAGAAAACGTTCCAAAATTTTGGTTATGAAGTTTTGTTTGTTTTTGTTTTTTTAATGCAAGCATTTTTGTTCCCCATTTGGCAGGGACCCATGCACATGATGATGTTGTTGTCCACTGAAAAGCAAAGATCTCCAAAAGTTTTTCTGTGATTCATGAAAAACAATTACTAACAAAACGTTTTTGTGATTTAAAAAGGTCTTCTTGCTATGAAACAAAAAAAAGTTTTCGCCAATTATTCATACTGATAATAGCAAAATGACAAGTGAAATATTGTAATTTCTTGGGGATAAAAAGAAAATGAAGAAAATTACAAATTGAAAATAGTCAATAAAATTTTGTCACGATACAAGTTTTTCATTGGACGACAACACGCACACACACACACGTACTACATGCATCGCCACAAATTTCCTTTCACAAACAAAATGGAATCAAACAAATTCATGATTAAAATAGTTTGTGGAAGGGGCTACAAATTTAAATCACCAACTTTGGAAATACTGTACCTAATTTTCACTGGACAGCAAACACTCATTTTTTTCTGAGCAGACTCACACACATTTCAATTTTGTTGTTGTCCACTGTAAAGCAATGCATCACCAAAAGTTTTATTAGTATTGTTATAAAAAAAAAAAATTAAATTTTGGCAAAAAAGTCCAAGAAAAAAAGTGTGGTGTATAATTTTTGGGCGCAAACATATGAAGTGTCATGCTTTTCATTGGACAGCAACACGTAAGACTTCCAGCAGAGGGCGAAGCATCATGTACAAATGTTAGAAAAAGAAAAAAGCAGTCAGGGGATGTATAAAAATGTTTCAGGGACAGGGGAAACGTTCTGGGCTCAAGTGGGAGTTTTTGACCCCCGCCCACCCACTGACGACAGTACAGTTCTGTAAAGCAAGCACTCCTCCTGCGGCTTTTCTTTCAAGTACGAAGACAAGGGAGAAAGTGTGGGGTCCAACATGGACCAATACTTGAGGAGGAGGAAGGAGGGCAGGGGGGCACAGCTTGGATTAGCAGCAGCTGGGCCAATGAGAGCGTGTGTGTGTGTGTGTGTGTGTAGCCCCTTGCACAGCATTTCTGCAAAATTGCTGCATGACAAAAAAAAGGTTTTCGTGATGAAAATTTAAAAATTTCAGTCTTCCTCTTGGAAGAGAGAAAAAAAAGATCCGAATATGGTGGGAAAAATCGCTGCGTTTGAGTCTTTTCAGAAAATGTTATTTTTATCCAAAGCTTTTTCAAGCCCACAGAAATCAGCAGGCTGTGATGGGTAGTGTGAAAGGGGCTTGCGTGTGTATGCGCGCACGTATGTCTATGTCGGGCTACCAGCCAATCAGGTTGGCCTTGGCCTTCTCTGTCAGCTTGCGTACGCGTCCCTTGGAAGAGGTTCCGAAGGTGATGGAGGAGTCCTCAAAGAGCAGTTGCCTCTGCTCCTCCTCCGAGTCATCCTCGACATACCAGGCTGAGCGCCGCCCCTGGTTACGGGTGCGCATCGAGCCCACCGCCTCATCCTCGCCCTCCTCCTCAACTTCCTCCTCCTGGTGATCCGCCGGCCCATCCCTCCGAGTGCCTCTTTGCGTCCGTGGCATGGACATAATGTCCTCGTGCGCTCTGCGGCTGCTCCTCCTCAGCGGCAAAGGCTCAGGTGTCTCCGAGGTGGTAGGAGGAGGTGGAGAAAGCGGAGGAGGAGGAGTAGGGAGAGGTGGGGGCTGCGGTGTTACCTCCTCAGTTCTGAGGGACCGCGGCCGGCCCCTCTTTCTCGGCGTGCCGGAGTCCGACGTGACCGCTGCTGACGCGCCGCCCTCGTCGCCAGTGGATTGGTCAAGCTCATCATCAGGGGTGGGGCTGGCATGGTCGTCTTTGCTCCTCCTGCCTCGTTTCTTGCCCGGGGGTCGACCGCGCCTCCTGGAGGGGCTGGCCGGAGTCGCCGGGTCTGCCGGCGGGTCCGCTCGGGATTTACGACCCCTTCTTCCCACTCCAGCCGTCATATGAGCGCTGTGGCCATTCAGGAGGGCTGTGCTCTGGGAGGGGAGGCTTTCAGGAGACCCTGGGAGGGCAAGTGACACAAAGAAAATCTAAATGTTTGGAGATGCTTTTCATTTGACAGCTGTCATAAAAAGATGGGGCTTTTTAAATACAAAGAAAATGGAATCACAAGGTTGAAATGTGATTTTTTTTTTCACTTATTTGGCTAAAATAAATATTTAAAAATGGAAGAAAAAAACTGATAAAAATCATTTTGCTTGAAACAGGCTTTTGGGATATAACCAATTCCAAATTTAGATTTGGGGGAGGGGGGGGGGGGGTGTGAAGATACTCTCGAAAACATTACCTGATTCTCGTCTTACAGGTGTCCTTGGTTTCCGCCGAGTGCTTCTGGTCACGCCACCTTCTCCAGGCGAAGACGGTGTCGTCCTCTCAGCTGCTGCAGGCGGCGTGGAGGCAGAGACATAATTGTGCGTTCTCAGCGAGCGGGTCGACTCTAGAATGGAGAAAGAGTATTAGCAACACACAAGTAAAGGTCATACATTTTTAAACGTTGTCTTTGTATATTGTTTTTCCCCCCTCCAAAATCACTTACAGGAAAATGTATTAATTTACAAAAAGATTGATTTAATAATAGTTGTCTCATTTTGTGTACAAAAAAAAAAAATCGCAAGGAAAAAAATAATCAGTTATTGTGCTTTCAACCACCTACATAAGACGTCACATGGTTAGGCAGTATTTGTATATGTAAAATGAGATTTTACATTAAAATGTTTTTGGGGAATTTTATCAATAAACACTTAAACAAAAACAACTGGTGTCGCGTGATCTGACCTGTGGCGCTGGAAATGTTCGTAGACGCTGAGGAGGGCGGCGAGTGCGCAAAGTGTCTTGCGGCGCTGCGTGTGCGTCCCGCTGCTGGTGTGTCCATCTTCCCGTTAAGCAGCGGCGGCGTGTACTTTGGGGGGAGGTTCTGTCTCAAGGAGGGGGGCCGTGAGGGAGGTGGCGAAGGCTCACGCCTGCTGGACACTCGGGACGACACGCGCCTCTTCCTCTCTGGGCTACAAACAGAGGGTGGGTTATATGACTTGTTTCAACTTCAGAATCACCAGATTTTGGAGTCATACCTGGAAGCCGCGCTGCTGGGGGGAGACTCGCTGCGGTGGCGTCTCTTCACCTTGTGCCGCGTGGGTCGCTGCTCGGGGGTGGAGTGTTGGGCATGGCGCTCGGCAGTCCGTCGGGTCAGCTTGTTCGTCAGGCCGTGGATGGCCTGGTAATCAGCAAGGATGGAGCTCATGTGCTCCTCGAAGAGTGCAGACAGTCTCAGACTCATGCTGTAGATCTGAATACACACACACACACACACAAAATTTCAGTTACTGAATGCTGTAGTTCGGAAAGAATTTGGTCCATGAACAGAATACCGCCCCAAAAAAAATTTTCGACTGACTTTTCAAAGAAATATGCACACATCCAGGTGTGTGTGTGTTTGTATGCATGTGCATGCGTGCGCTTCTCTCACCCTGGACTTCTTACTGGGCGTGTACGCTTTGGAGTTGCTGAAGATGAGGCGCACATCCTTGCAGAGCTGGATGGGCGTCTGGTACTTGTCTGTAGTCAGCGTGTTGAGGACGGTGCCAAAGTCCATTGGAGAGTCGACAATCTGGAGGTAATCCTGGCGGAGTAAAAGTCTATTAATGATGACTGAATAACCATACACACAATAGTTTAGACACTCGAGTAAGAATTGAACAGCTTTGGCCCGCATGAAAGAAAAAATACCCCACCACCCCAAAAAAAGACACTGGCTGTCGTGTGCATGCTTCACCTACAGGGGGTGTTAGAACACCTAATGCAAGACTACAAAATCTCTGGCCATCTGGCCAAAATCAAATCAAGTCATCATCCCTGATCTAGCCATCATTTGATACACAAACTGAGCTGCATGGCACGTCATGACAAAATAAGGATAACTTCAAAATATCAGGATATTGTACGTTACTCTGCAATTGCCAGTCCGCCTCATAGTTCACCAAGCAAAGCACGTTGTTCGTACCGGATACTCCTGCAGGTCTACGGGTTCTCGGAAGGGCTCGGAGTCCTCGCACTGGAAGATGAGGTCCAGTAGCTCCTTGCAGCGCCCTCGCCACGCTTGAGGGTCGTACGAGGGTGGTCGCGTGCGCAGTCGCTGCCGTGTTAGACGCCGCTCCTGCGAAGGACACCGTCATCATAAACAATGAGGGGAAAACAAACTAGCCCATTCAGACATGGTGGAGATCAGCGGTTTTGAAAGTTTTCAATGATGAAGTACCGCCTCAAGAAATACACACACAAGCTCAACAAGAATTGTACCTGAATGAATAAAAATCGGTTTTAAAATAGTGTAAATGTAATGTACTTAAAAATGACGGAAACATACCCACGCTGCATCTTCTAATATCTTTGACTGTATTTCACATTGTACATGCATTTTATTTGACCTTGTGGTTTTGCGTGGAGGTTCCTGGCATACTGGTGTCCTCGTCTTCCTCATTCTCCTCCTTCAAGCAGAACACGCACATTAATCTTCGTCGACCAAATGTGTACTTCGTTCCAGCTTTGAGAAACGCACCTCGTCTTCAGAGTCCGAGAAGGTGGCCTTCTTCAGGGTTTTGTAGAGTGGCATTAGGTCTGTCACACTTTGGTCCCTGAGAATGGAAAACCAAATATTCATTCAGTTTTAAATGCATTTCATAACATATTTCATGCCACTTCTAATGGGCATTATGAAATAAAAGAGAATTAAACAAAATAATCGAACGTTCCTTTATATATATATAAATATATATTTTTTTAAATGCCATTGATTCATTCAAAAGCTTGGGGACACCGTACTCACTTGATGAACTGCAGCATGAGGTCGGAGACAAACTTGGCCGTGGTGACGATGAAGGAGCCCGGCTCGTTAAACGTCTGCGCGTTGTGCTCCACGTAACGAACTTCCCACATCAGAGACGACAGTCGCCTGAAGCCAAAGTGCGCGCACACTCTATAATCCACTGCGCTTCATCCTATCACACGCGCAAAGTCGCATTCCGATACCTGTAAAAGCGGTTGACCAGCCTTTGGCGTATGGTGCTGAGGTCTGTGACATAAGCCACCACGGTGCAGTAGGTGGGGTAGGCTTGAAGGTCCACCGGGAAAGCAAAAGGCGCCGCTATGTCTGAAAACAAACAAAATGGTTGGTGTTCAACTACCGTACACAATCTTGTGCCTGTGACAACACCCAAAACGCAAGGAATCGGGAGTCTTCAGATCAGAATATGGCCTTCTGGAAGCAGTGTTTTACATGACACAGCTGCAATGAGGCAAGGCGGGACGATAATCAACGACGATGATGATGGGAGGATATCCTACCCAGGGTGCAGAGCTGGTCGATGGCGCTGATGATCCGCTCGCACTCGTCGGCGCGCGTGCGGCAGCCCCATTCGCCGTCCAACGGCACGTACAGGAGATCGCGATGCTCCTCCTCCGTGAGCGGAACACTGGTGCCCAATTCATCCGGGAAGGACGCTGAGGAAGAAGAGACTTCGGAAAAGTGTGACTTACAAGATGCTTGCTGTGTTGTTGCAAGGACTCACCCTCATCAGGAATGAGCTCCATATCCCAGGGACTCATCTTCTCCGTGTCGCCATTATCCCAGCTGGAACCAAAGATGAAGTGTTAGCAACAGGTTTTTACAATGATTAGTTTAAGAATATATATTTTTTCCAGAATATATCCCATTCCATTGCCCCGTTTTCGGTCAGTTGCTGTTCATCTTACATCTGAGAATATAATGTCCTTTGAGCTCTGTATAACGTTTGTGTGATGTTTACCAGACATTGTAGCACAGAAACAGGCTGTCCGGGTACTGCGGCTGGAACGGCTCGTGACTCTCGATGGTGCCGAACCACCAGGCGTCGTCGATCACGGAGCGAAACCTATCACCTGCGCACAGGAGATCACGGCTGAAATGCCGCCGCTTCACGCTAACACACGCCGCTTCGTTGACGCCTTACCAATACTCCACTGCCTCTTTCTGGCATTGTCAAACTGCTGCCGGAGCACCAGGAAGTCGATGACGTCCGGCATGTCGTGGTACCTGTGACAAAAAAGTAGCACATCATATGATTTTATATATATATATATATATATATATTTTTTTTTAATGGAGGAATTTGAGGTGCAGCTCGACATCTTTACTTCATGGAGAAGGATCCTCCAGTCAGTTTGCCGGTGTCCGGGTCTAGGAAGGCCAACTTGAGGCAGCATAATGTGGGCAAGCCCACCTCATACTTAATCCCCACAATCTTCATCAGTTCCTGCTCCTGACCGCACAAAAACAGCAAAGACCTTGTTTAAATTATCTGATGAGTAAAATCAATAATTGAGGTGACCTAAAAAGTAACCCCCCTCCCCCTCATTTCAAAATAATACACAATCTGTGCGATTTGTATCCCCGGGAGTTAAATGTTATCAATGCATGATAAAATTAACTGCCAAATATATTTCTGTTATAGAGCAAAGTGTCATGAACATTGATCTGATTGCATGTTTCATAAACAATCTCTTGAACACAGCAATTGTTGCTTGCAAGGAATCGAAAATAACCCTGTGAGATACGCTGGTACTGTATATAAACAGTCATTTTTTGAGTTACTATTTTACTCTATTCTTACCCGTAGCTCCATCTTGTGCCATGGTTGCTTCTTAGGGTTGATGCTGTAAATCTTTTTTTGTTTGGCCATCTCCACGTATGCCTCGTGGCCCTGACGGAAGTAGTACAACTGCAGGCACAAACGCAAACATTACCCAACATGACAAAAGAAGCGGTCGGAGAAATACCTCACCTTTCCTAAACATTACTTGGGGATCATCGAATCTTCACGTACCTCGTCTCCCATCTGTGGAATATAAGGACATCTTCTGGGAAGCAGGTCCGTGATCCAGGAAGAGGGAAGCCACTCCTCCAAAGTTAGCCCTTGCTCCTGAAGCTCTGCCCTCTGTCAGACATCATTTGTTTTCAAACAAATCAGATTTCCGCCCCCCCCCCCCCCCCACATGATGCGGAGCATGTTTTCCTTTTAAGATGACAAACCTTCCTTTTCTCTTTTGGCGTCTTTTTCTTTGGTAACGCGCCATCTTTGTCGGCTTTGTCCTTCTTGCATTCTTTCTTGGGGTCACGCTTCTTGTCGCCGTCCTCTTCAGAGCTGCTGCTCTTCTTCTTCACCTTCACGCTTTTCTTGGGCGGCTCCAAGTTGATGCCCGCGTCGGCCGTCCAATCCGAGTAGTCGCTGGAGTAGTCGCTGTGCGGACAAGACAACAATGTCAGGATGCAGGCTGGTGTCTTCGTGTGCATGTATGACAGTGCCTGCAGAGAGTCGCAATGATAAATGTCGCAAGCCTTGAAGTAGGGTTCACCCTGAGCATTCCGTTTGTACACATAGACCCGCTGAGCAATGTAGTTGCGGTACGAGGAGAAATGCAGAAAATCCCAGAATGGGAAGAAAACATGTAATTTTAAGGCCATATCACCGAGCCATACCTCGAACTGCTGTGATCATCCGGCCATGGTTCTTTTTGCTCCTCTTCCTTCTCCTCCTCTGACGAGTGCCCATTGATCTGCCGCACCTCTGTCTCGCCCTGATAACCCAGACATATTTAGAGAGTTGACACAATCTGGATTCGCTCTGTTTGTTCGTCTTGATACGTTGCAGAGTTTTGGGATCTGGATTCTGCGTCGAAAAATAGTCAAAACAAAGTGACTCGAACTCTGTCACACAATCGGGACATCCTGAATTTAGCTCCTTGTCAGAAACATTAAACATTGAGAAGCTGAGCACGTCCATTGAAAAATATAGGAGCTGCTGGAATTCCACCCAAAAGCCCGAACTTTTTGTGAGGAGTACAAGTCAAAAGGAGACTTATTTGACCTAAGAGGCTCTCTTTGGATGCCTCCGTAGGTGTCACAGTTTGCAACAGATTTAAAACTCTTAAAATTCTCATATGCGAACGACAAAAGTTGAACTAGGATGTTTTAAGATTGCTCCCCTTTTGTTGAAGGAGAAAAGGGGGTGTTTATTTGAGGGAGGCGGTTATTTGTCTTGGGTGGATGAAGCACTGGGTGACTAATTGGTCCACGTCCTCTACTTAAGGAAATCTGCTATGTTGCATAGATGTGCTCTACCTCCGAGTTGCTGTCGTCATCGTCAGCCACCTCGGCACTCTGGCGGCTCGTCTCCTCCACGGCTGCCCGGGTCTGGTAACCATGGTTACCCTGACTCCGCCTCCCCTCATCAGACACGCTCTCTGAAGTTGGATGAACCTGCAAACCAGGAATTAGCAAAAGTGATGCCATCATGATTTGTAGACTTAAAAGTCTTACTCTGCTCTCCTTGGGCAGGGAGTGGATGGTGCGTCTCCGGCGTTCCGACTGGTAAATGTTGATCTCCTCCTCCCCTTTAGCCTCTCGCCAGTTCACCTGTTTCCTGCGTAACCAAAACAGACAGACTGTAAGCACACAAAGGTATCCACGGTACAACAACAACGTGCACAGTAAAACCCGCAGAGGCTAAATAAAGTATGTTGCCGTCGCCGTGTTGCGCTGTTTGTTACCTGACGGAAGCGTCCTCCAGCTCAGGCACCAGCACCCGGCGGCTCCATGCCACCAAGTCTCCCTCGGTGGCCATCTGGCTGCGCGGGGCGTTGCTGTGCATCTGCCGCACACCCTCGATCTGCCCGCTGCGACGGAGGCCCACGTTGGGTGGCGAGTGCACCTCTGTCGGAGAACTCACAGACCCTGAAGGATTTAAAAACAACCATTAATTTCCATATCTGATGGTTGTAAATGCGGTGTGTCAAGTTAAAGTTTTGGAGCAATATTATAATTGGTATGCAGATCCCTGAGTCCCTGGACTGAATGCTTCTGATTTTCCAGGAAAAAAATAATAATACAGCAAATGGATGAAGCCTTAGCACGAATACACAAAGCATGAATACCTCTGCTGACTCGGGAGTTTGCGGTAAGAGCAGCAGCGGCACCAGGACCGGTAGCAGCAGGTGTCTCATTGGAGCCCAGCCTCTGGTCCTGTTCCTGTTGTAATCTCTGGATCATGGTATCCAGAGGACTGGAGCCATCCACCGCCTGCTCGCTGACCACTTGGTTTAAGCCTGGTAAACAAACAAACAAACAAAAAAGAAACAAGAATGAATACACGGAATCAAACAGTGGAGTTTGTTGCATTCGCCCTGTACCTTTTGATGATCTCTTAATTATGTGCAGTCAGTAAGTTGCTTCAAGTGGCTTGTTAACTGACATTCAAGTGCGGTTGTTCCTCTAAATGCATCTCGTTAAGCACATAAAAAGGGGGATAATGTTCTTGTCTTGGCGAATGACTCCATCATATCTTTCAGTCTAACTGGACAGGCGTAGTCGTTGACAACCGTGACAAACATACTACCAGACAACACCTGAAAAATTGACATAATAGCCCTGAAATATGAAAATGGTCAGCGGGCTGGATTAAAAAACAAAGTGGGCCATGCTTTGTCCAGCCCCTGCAGTAGACCTTTGACATTACTGCTATGACAACAAACCAACACAAAAAGCGTGTCAACGACGTTGCACTCGTACCCGAGGAGGTGACACCCATCTGCGGGATGAGCTGCTCGTCCCGGCAGCCCTCCCGGCCGGGCACCAGCCGCTGGTATCGGGGCGGATGGGGGTTGCCGTCCACGTCCACCAGGAAGGGGGGTGGCATGAGGTGAGGCGCCTGCTGGGTCTGCTCGTCCAGCACGTAGTTGTTGGCGTCGCGGATTAGCGGCCGGTAGTCGGTGTGGAAGAACATCTGGTCGGCGATCTTCGATATGGCAGATCAATGGAGTCAGGTGATGACGTCGTCATATGTATGTGTGTGTATGCGTGACCTCACCATGTCATACTTCCCGCTGGAGCCGAAGCCAAAGATCAGCAGGTGACCATGGGAGTCGGTGGCGGCAAAATGTTGCCCATCCGGACTACACTTGCAGTCAAACAACGCCCCGTGCCCTTGACCTTCGATCTAGGACCAAGGAGGTGACACAAATACG
The DNA here is from genome assembly GCF_054856545.1 of Hippocampus guttulatus. Lineage (NCBI taxonomy): Eukaryota > Metazoa > Chordata > Actinopteri > Syngnathiformes > Syngnathidae > Hippocampus > Hippocampus guttulatus. The sequence continues at coordinate 534,938 of NC_141283.1, read as the reverse complement.
ACCATTCATTTTCTTTTATCCTAGAGCTGGAGCCTATCCCAGGTGACTTTGGGCAAGAGGCAAGGGATTGCCGGGCACATACTGTATAGACTAGGCTCCAGCTCACATCTACATGCCAAAGGTACGAACTGTTATTTGGCAGGGTTTTTTTTTTGCCTTGACTTTGAGAGTAAACGGGACCATCGTCAATTGTTGAAAACAAGTTAGAAACATTTTTTCTTGTTTTTTGGAGGAAGCTGGAAAATATTAATCACATTGCCATTCATATGCAAAGTGTTTTGAGTTACAAGCTTGGTCGTGTAAATGAAATAAACTCATCTGAAGACACCGCTGTACATCTTATATTCGTTTACTTGAGTCGATTTTTAGACACTTTCTTTCAATATTTTACTGATCTTTGCATCAATTTCCGCCCAAAATGTGGAGGAGAATAGTTGCTGCAGCGACTCTTTGTTGTGTATCCATTTATTCATGCAGTCCAGACGCCCGACTCAAAGTGAAACATCTGCATCACATGTGTGGAGGACAAACAAAAAGAAATGCAGATCTTTTTCCAGCGCCAGCTCACCATGTTGAAGTAGGATCGGATCTTGACGCCTCTGGCCAGGTCCCACACGATACAATTGCCATCGTGCCCCGCCGAGAATAGGATTCGGGGATCGAAGGGGTGCGGCTCCAGTACAAACACCTCGTCCTCGTGACCCTGTCCAAATGAACTGCCTGGATTAAGGTTAAACATTTCAACGACGCACCGCGTCCATAAAGGCGTTGTTCGCCCTGGAGCATTTTTTTTATTTATGTCAGTTACAATTTGACAGCACTTTATGTAAATGAACAGGGTTGACTGTGTACAGAGAGTTGTTAGGGCCCGGGTACTCCGGTTTCCGCCCACATTCCAAAAACATGCATGGCAGGTTAACGGAACACGCTATTTTGTTCCTAGGTGTGAGTGTGAGTGCGGATGGTTGTTCGTCTAAGTGTGCCCTGCCATTGGCGGGCAACCAATTCAGGGTGTACCCCGCCTACTGCCCAAAGACGGCTGGGATGGGATCCAGCACGCCCCGTGGCCCTTGTGAGGTTAAGCGGATTAGAAAATGGATAGCTTGTGTTAATGTACTTAAAATAGACATACGTACCATCAGGACGTGAACCAGGTTCCCAGTGATGGAATTCCAGACCTTCAGAGTCAGGTTGTTGGCTGCTGTTATCACCGTGCTGTCGTGGCGATCCCACGCCACCATGGTGACCTTTAGCTTGGTCACCTTGTCTTCTAGTGGTGGTGGGTTGTACTTCCTACAAGAAAGGTCCCAGTGGAGATATTGAAAATCAATTATTCATCAGGCGAAGCTCGGAGGAAATTTGCTTGAAAGCAATAAATAAATAAATAAAAATAGGTAACCAAATGAACAGAATTCCGTTTGTTTTGTGCTGCTGTTCCATTGCAGTTTTTTAACGGTTTGAAATTACAGTGAAAAATCTCGGCCAATTTCTGTTAGCTCATCTACGGAGTTTCGGCTGAATGATGCTTTGAGGGGCAAAAAAAACAAAAAAATACATATACCCTGGTAATTTAGTCTGCATGTCCAGCAGGATGCTCCTCCAGCCTTGAGGCTGCAGCTGCCAGATGCGCGCCGTGCCGTCCCTGCTGCCACTCACAAATCTAAAAAAAAAAAAAAACCCAAACACAAGAATAATCCCAGACACACACACAATAATTCAGCAGCCAAACTAACACAAAAAGAGCTCCTCACGTTTAACGATTAATGTTTATCCAGTTCATCTTCAGTATAACTCACTTGCTACACAAGGAGACACACAAACTTACCGATCGCTGCAGTGTGAGAACTGGATGCTGTCAACTTTGTCCTAGTTGACAAAGAAAAATATTTTTAAAAAATAGACCTAGTTTGTGTAGTACAGCTTCCCAAATCATGGTAGTTGCTCACATAGTGGGCTCTGCGTTACGATTCTTTTTTTACTACATCAACACATAATGAGCACTTCTTATATTTATAAATTTACATCGACGGGAACTGATACACTTGCAAAACTTGAAACGTTCAATGGTTTGACTGACTGTATGCGACTCCAGTTCTGAGATCTTCTCCGGTTGTCCTGAGCCAAAGTAATACACTCTGATGATGTGATCCGTGCTTCCCGTAGCCAGAAACATCCCACCTGTGTGCAAAAAAATCCTTTTTCTGTATGAGTGGATATTTTGAAGTCACCTCATGGTGTTAAATGTTGAGACGGGGTCATATGTAAACAATAGTTTGAGAATAAACAGTTGTATTCACCTGCGCTGAAGGAGGAGCACATCATCTGGACACCGGGTCTGGAACGCTCAGTGAACTTACTTGGCCTCTGACTGGATGGAAGGAAAAAGATGATGTCAGTACCAGCAATGACAAAGGAGGGAAAAGTGCCATGCTTGGATTTTTTTTTTTTTTTTGTTGCTTTGTCTAGGACTCTGTGTACTTTTCTTTATTTTAACAGTTTAATAAGGGATTCTACTCTGTGAGAAGTGCAACATAAACACAATTTACTTTCTTTATACATATACCCATGTAAATTAAAATAAATATATATTCACTAAAAATAAGAAAAGAAAAAGGTGGGAAGATGTTTGATATATTTTTTTGGACATTTCTTTTCTTGCGTTTTTAAACTTGATAAGGGGTCAATTTAACCTGCAACATAAGAGTGCTTTAAAAAAAAGCTGGTCCAGGAACAGATGAATTCATTTTAATCATAATGTCAAATGGCGCCCAAGTTTGGAGATTCCGCTGTAGTGTCCAGTCCATATGTTCATAATAATGTTATTTCCGAACAATAAAGAAAATCTAAGTGCGCTCATTACAGTGGCAGCTGTGTCTCACCCGAACTTGAGTGTGCGTGCGTCCCACTGCCAGAAACAGATGGTGCCGTCAGCACCCGTGGAGGACAGGTAGCGCTTGGAGCCGCAACACAGAGGAGAAAACTGCAAACACAAGCGGTTTATAATAAGTTGAAATAATAACTCCCAGCATAACCATGAACTCCCGTTTATCTAGGGGAATAAGTTCAAGACCCACTCACAATAGGCGAAAGTCTGCGACAGAGACAAAAGTCCACTCGCTTACTAGCAACATATAATGTGAAACGTCAGAGACGGGCTAACAAAAATTAGCATAGCTATTCCTGTTATGGACGCTGTATTCTCATACAGTAGAAGGAGACTTTTCACCTGAAGAGAAGTGATGGAGGCGGCGTGGCCCTCCAGCACAGCTAGCGGGGCGCACGTCTGCAAGCACCACACGCGGATGGCCTTGTCGCAGGAGCCGGCGGCGATCATGGTGTTCTCGTAGCTCACCGCCATGTCGGAGATCTCGGCAGCGTGCCCACGCAACGTTGCCAGGAGACACCCGTTGTCCGTGCTCCATATCTTCACCAAGCAGTCATCGGAACCCTGAAGTCGAAGCCGGAGAAAGGAGTCCGCGCATCAGAATGACTTTAATGTAGGGCTGGTTGATATGACGTGCATTTCAAAGAAGTCACAATTATCCAGAGGAAAAATACCATTCAAAATACAAGGGTGGCAAAAGGTCATCAAGCGAGTATCTATTATTTTGTCACCCTCCCCCCCAAACAATAGCAACAGAGAAACAAAAAGAACCACAACACCACCATGGTGCCAAATATTGGAACAGTAAAGATCTGTTTATTTAGTGCCCTCACCAGCTTTTGAAACTGCAATCACAAAATTGGAGGTGGCAAAAAGTGGTACAAAACAGATACGGTACTTTGGTACTATTTAAATGGAAGGTAGATTATCATTATTATTTTTTTAATTTGCGTTCTATTATATTGCGATCTTGATTTGAATTCGATTAACTGCTTAGCCCGAGTGAGGATCTTTTGGAATTGCCCAAATGATGTCACCTATCTCAAAAATGTGTTTGTCAGTTCACTTGCATCTCAAAGCACCACTGCATTAAGCTTATCGTTAGAGAGCAACAATAGCTTACAGCTGCATTAATTGAACAGTCAAGGAAAAAATAATCAACATGTCCGTCACAAGGTAAATATGATTATGAAAAGAGACTGCAAACTGGGGAGGGGGGGGGGGGGGTGTGAAGGAGACGGAGGATGAATGTTAATTCTGGCATTTATCCAGCAAGTGCCTCAGAGGAAACACTCTCACTCTCCAGTTGTGAGGAGGAAAAGTGGGAAAAAAAAAAGAAAGGGGGAGGGGGGGCGCGTTGAGAAACGGAACAAAGGAGGGGCCGCAACGGGAGAAGAAAAAGACGGCGATGCGAGCCCAGGAAATGTACAAACGCAGAGACATAACGGAGGAGTCAATGTAGTACCGGTGCATGCACCCCTGACCACCCCCCCTTCCTCCTCCGCAGCCATTTTTAGACATTTTATGGCATGAAAGCTGCAAATGGAAGCAGTTAGCATTAAATAAAGCTCAAATAAAGTACGACAATCAGAAGACAACAATGCTGAAATACGAAAACCACAAGGGGCGGGGGGTGCACAATGACATTGACAAACACGCACACACACAAAAGTTGCATCTTTTGATGATGGACTCAACCTACCAGAAGAGAGACACCTCTCATTTTTAAAGTACTAATGTCCTAAAAAAAAATCCTAAACAATTTTAACAATGGGACCGTAAATACTCAAGGCTACATAAGCTCACACTTACGGTGAATATGCGTCGTCCAGTCCTGTCGAAGGTAACGCAGTAGACTGAGGAAAGGTGTCCCAAAATTCTCTTATGCATCTTCATGTGCTGATACACTGCGGTGGGCACCAGCTGGCGCAGGCGGTAAGAACCGTTCAGGCGCCGGCCGTGGCTGGTCTCCACTGACACGAGTAAAAAGATGCACAATGTGAGAATGCAGAAACTAAACAAAAAAAAGTCCCACCCATAGCAGCTTCCAAAGCCTGCTTAAGCAAATTGTTTACACTCAAAACACGGTGGCAAACATGAGTGCTAGTTTACTCAAGAGGCACAGTTTAGCCCATTTAGTCATAATTTATGTGTATTTACAGTTTCAAATAATACGTATCCATCTGTTTTTACAATCTAAGCCGGCGGCTATTTTGCCACTTGCTGTCGACTGAAACTGACATCACAGTGCCAAAGGCCTCAGGCAACGACCATCGCGGCTCACCTGTTTTTTGTTTTTGTCTTTTAGGTTTGCTCATGTGACGTTTGCACTGTGATGTCATTTTTAGTCAACAGCAAGTGGCAAAACAGCCCTAGCGACATGTATAAACCCGGCCATTTTTTGCTTTGTAATTCATATTCCACAAAAGTAATATTAATCAAAATGCCAGGTTTAGACTACTAAAACGTTCTTGTTTTGAATGGAACAAAATCACAAGTGTTATTTACCGATGTTAGCTGGGCTCCCATAGATGATAGGAGGCTCTGGTGGTCGTCCGCAGTGGAGCGCCGCCAGCGCCGAACCCTTCCACACCACATGCTTACAACCTGGGCGACACAAAAACAGATCAGACCTCATGTGCCCTTGCGTATAGAAATCCATTTCCACACACATCCTTATGCTAAATATCAAATCAACACTCAAACAAGCTTTCCATAAGTGTGCGTCGTCTAAGATATGTGCATTAGCTCACTTTTGCTGGTCCGAAGGAGATTCTGTCGGCCGGCCCCCAGCAGGCTAGTGAGTCCCGGCACACTGGCTGGGACATCGCGCTCCAGTAGAGGACACACCCTGGAGCACACGTGCAGCAGGTGCTCAGGACTGATGTGGCGGTATAGCTTCACCTATATGGTCATACAGATACACCGTCAGATGGGCAAAGTTCATCAAAACACTTGGCAACATTCATCAATCAGCTGCATTTGCACATAAAAATGATTCAAAAAAACATTTCTGAAGATAGAGATATGGGATGGAGCAATAAATAAAAAGTAACATGATAGGCAAAGGAGAAGAAATTAAGGTTCAAGCTTCTTGATTCACATTTGATCTAAAACAAACTATTCAGTGCCAGTGAGATTAAAAAAAAATGTCATCAATAGGAAAATGAAACATAGTCCAAACATTTCAGGGATGTGTGGGAACCTGACAATTCTTCAAAAGGGAAGAAATAAGGAACATAAGATCATATTACATGGAACAAAGTCATTCTGTATCAAAAACAATAATTCATCAAATGTGTAACTTGTCCATCCATTTTCCGAACCGCTTGATCCTCACTAGGGTCGCGGGGGGTGCTGGAGCCTATCCCAGCTGTCTTCGGGCAGTAGGCGGGGGACACCCTGAATCACTTGCCAGCCAATCGCAGGGCACACAGAGACGAACAACCATCCACGCCCACACTCACACCTAGGGACAATTTAGAGCGTCCAATCAGCCTGCCATGCATGTTTTTGGAATGTGGGAGGAAACGAGAGTACCCGGAGAAAACCCACGCAGGCCCGGGGAGAACATGCAAACTCCACACAGGGAGGCCGGAGCTGGAATCGAACCCGGTACCTCTGCACTGTGAAGCCGACGTGCTAACCACTGGACTACCGGGCCGCCCACTTGTATTGCATCCAAAACTAGAATTAGCCATAAATCAAAAGGGGATTACATTTCATTAGTGACACTTGTGTGTAATGAATAAATGAACTAATGTGAGTTACATTTACATTACTTCAGAAAATGTATTTTTCCTAAACCTCACACAGTATTTGCACTGCTTATGCAATAGGGTGGCATCGTATGTGTTTCGCAAGGATTCGGTACATTTTATTTTGAAATTCACACCCAAATCTGTATTACAGGGACTGTCAATGAACACACATGACATGTTCACACATTCAAATACTGACATGCAACACACACACGGACACACACACTATCCATTCTCTTATCAGTGCATGAGCAGCCTGAGAAATACACACACACACACACACACACACACACACACACACACACACACACACACAATTAATGGCCACCCATAATTACATCCAACATTACTGCTGGTACAAGAAACGTGATTAGCATACCACAATCCACACATACACACACACACAGATATTAACAATGTTCTCTGCACATAATGGCTCCCTGTACATAACTGCAAAAGAAGCAGTCTTAATAACTGTCATTGTCCGCAAGTCACATGAAAGCACAAGCACCGAAAAACCAAACATTCTCAAGATGGCTCGTCATTCACTGAAAAAAATTGACATCAACACGTGCAGCTGTACAACCCCTTCTCATGTAATAATGCAAAAATATCGGCCTTTGATTTAATTTAGGCGGCCCGGTAGTCCAGTGGTTAGCACGTCGACTTCACAGTGCAGAGGTACCGGGTTCAATTCCAGCTGCGGCCTCCCTGTGTGGAGTTTGCATGTTCTCCCCGGGCCAGCGTGGGTTTTCTCCGGGTACTCCGGTTTCCTCCCACATTCCTAAAAACATGCATGGCAGGCTGATTGAACGCTCTAAATTGTCCCTAGGTGTGAATGTGAGCGTGGATGGTTGTTCGTCTCTGTGTGCCCTGCGATTGGCTGGCAACCGATTCAGGGTGTCCCCCGCCTACTGCCCGAAGACAGCTGGGATAGGCTCCAGCACCCCCCGCGACCCTAGTGAGGATCAAGCGGTTCGGAAAATGGATGGATGGATGGATGATTTAATTTAATGCATCTTAAACCATTACCTCTAATTAATAATGCTAATTAATTCCTATCTCCATCCTTGCAGTGTAAAACGCACAACACACTTGGGAAGCACAGCAACAACAAAATAGTATTAAGCTAATTAATAATACAAAGGTGACATCACGGAAATATTTTTTTTTCTTAAAAATTAATAGCATTTGCAAGATTTAAGAGAAGAATTAGAGGCAGTCTTTGATTGACAAGCGGTGGGAGGGGCATGCAGAGACAGCGAAAGTGAGGGAAGGGGGGAGAAGGAGAGAGCGAGAGAGACTATGTGTACTCACGCTGAAATATATTTTGTAATTCCATAAACATGAGAATTTCACGTACTCTAATCCCCATTTATAAATATATAACATCCACGTAAGTGAGTGGAATGCAAATATTCAAGTCAGAAAAATCACCCCAAATGCATATTAATGGTTTACAATAAATAATAATTAATCCGATTAATAGCAAACTATGTACATTGCACATGTATAGTCCATTGCTGTTGTCAACCATATGGGGTTTAGAGTATTCTCTCCATTTTATAAAACGCGATAAAGGCTTACTTATGCGCTTTTTAATTTGCATAATATGAGCAATAATTAAGTGCAATATTTGAACACATGCAGATGGATGACACTAATTTATCTATGAGGATTTGGGGACCTGAGGGTCTGCTGTGTGAACAAATTAAAAGAGGACAACGAGGAGACATTCGTCTGCTTTTAAACTACTGTCGAGGTACCCTTGAGCAAGGCACTAATACCACCAATAGGTGACGTCAGCGTGAAAGGTTGCGGTTTCCCTCTGACATCTCTCCTTGCCTGCCTGCATGTGATCCGACTCCGCCGTGTGGTGTGCAACAGCGGTGAGAGTCCATCCAATTCACCCCTAGAGGGATTCTAATGAGAATTAATACATTAAAAAATAAGAGGTCAACGTTACCTCTCATCTCCATGTCCAAAGTAAAGCCTCCAGTGGAAAAAAAGTGTATCCAACAACACCTCTGTGTGTTTCTTCCTTCCTTCTGAGTGGCAGCTGCTAATCCGTATTCAATGCAAATATGAAATGATTTGTTTAAAAAAAAAGAGAGTCAAATAATTCAGTTTGGAGCCGAAGAGGAGTTTTGTTTCAGTGTATGGAGCAGGCTAGAAGTGAGCGAGAGTGAGAGACGGTGCTCCAGTCCAGTCCAGCCTGCCTGCCCGCACCCACAACACTCGTGACGTAGCAACAATTCCACGCGCGTTTAAACTGCACTTTCCCCTTTTCCCTTGCGTGGGACACCACTTGGGTGAGGATGCCAAGTCCTGACTGACCTGAAAAGCCTCATCTTACCTTGATTATTTTTATCAAAAAAAAACTGAAACAAAATACAGGTTTTAAAGTGTTTTGCTGTTCGCATGGGGAAAAATGCGGGAAATTCAATTCGTAAAGTTGCCGTGTTGAAACTTTCTCTCTGCAAAAGACAGAAGCTCCCTTACCAAATTGTCATACGTCCCGGGGTGTTCCTGCCCGGTCCAGTCCAACCTCCTGGGCAGCAGCTACACACGAAGCAACACACGAAACATCGTTAAGTGTTATCATTAAAAGTGTTGTTTTTAAAACATGTCTAAGAGAAGTGAAGCAAAAAGAGGCGACATTGCAGCGCCCGCGCATCTCTCCACTCCACATACCTCCTTATCCTCCACCTCCTTGATCAGCGTCTGAAAATGGATTTAAAAAAGACAACATGACGCCTCATGGCCGCCTTGATGCGTTTCAAACGAGTCCCTAAATTCTCAAACACCAACCTCGGCTGCTTCTTGGCACGGTCCGGCTTCGAGAAAGCGGGCGATTAGGAAGTAGAGCTCTGGTGTGGGTCGGAGGGGAGAGAGAAGAAGCACGGGGTAGCTGCGTTACAAGAGGGCTACCGATCGCGGGGAGGGAGAAGGGGGGACATATACGACAACCTCGGCCCGCTCCACGAGCTCCGCTACTCACCAGAAGTCAACTGCGCGATGTGTGGCCTGTCTGAAGCCATGTTTTCGGCGTGCTTCGGCGGGGGCAGCGCCGGAGACGGGCCGCTGGGTGTCGGTGGCTGCCCTGTAGCTGTCACTGTTTATCCACCAGGAAGAGGCTGCCTCCATTCAGGCGCTCGAAAACAGGCCCGGCTCGGCTCAGCTCACAGTGCTCCTCCGCGCGGTGACGATTCTAGTGCCCCGCGGTGGCTTTGGTCGCCAAACACCGTCGTAAATACCTGGGACGCAAACCATGAGCAGACATGTGTTTGTATGAGGGGAAAATATTGATTTTAGTGGTCGAGTTTTAATCTTACGTAGGTGTTTTTATCCAGATCCCCCTCCCCCCTTCAAAGGGGAAAATGCGAGCCCTCGGCGGAGGGATATCAGAGGTGTGTTTCACGCACAGGCTACTGTGGAGGGGAGCTTGTAATGGCAACCTACTTGAGGAAGAGAGAATTTGTTCGTTACTTGAAAGTGGTCGATACCTAACATCGAGACGACGTTTGACTCGTTAATAAGTAACGCTTGAGTATTAATCGAGCTGCGGATGGACACTTAAAATTTTTAGACGTAAAAGATGGCTGCCGAATCTGTGCGAGAAGGCTAGCTAATCCCTAAAAGCCAACTTGACGTCGACGTTTGTTTGCTTAAGTGTTCGTTTCGTTTTGGTGTTACTCGAACAAAATGTTTCGCTCACACACACTCGCCCTCCCCTGAAAGCCTGCTCGGCGCGGAAGAAGTGCATCTCTTTATCGCCGCCTGACACTAAAATGGGGGAAGGGTTGTTGTTGGCGGCAGAGGGGGCAACAACGTAGCCTGATGAAGGAAAATCTCGTGAGTTAGTGGAACAGCACGGAAACATTGGAGTAACATTATGGTAATCATCACGAATCCACCGGAGGGACACTTAACTCCTGGTTTTCCTAAAGCAGTTTCAATTCATTAAGTGACTCAATACACAAATTAACAGTTGCCAGTATGTCTCATAGCTACCATTCAGTGTACATAATCACAGTAAGATTCACCGACGGCCTTGCTCAAGGGCACGTCAGCATCCCCCCCATCATGTTCCATGCGTTGTAGGTCTTGACCCTGGAAGATCCCCAAACTAAGGGCAAGAACATTTGACAGGAAAATGAAAAGCCATCAAAACGCAGTTTGGTTGGAAAAGCCACTTGAACCCGAGTACAAGGCAGAAAGAATTTTGAAAATCGACTTAAGTGTTAAAAACGACACGAGTTCAATATTTCTCAACGTTCTACTTGATTCTTTCAATTTGTCTCCAAATCAGGGAACCCCCTTCTCCGATTAGATGACAAGTTTCAGTTTAAATACATGTACAATACAATACATGCTGATTTATATAGCGCTTTCACAACAGCGGCAGCTGTAACAAAGCACTTAACAAAACACTTAACATAAAGTAAAATAAATAAACACAACACATAACATAAAACACGGACAGCCGTGCAGTCCTAACCACTTTTCCGTCACACGCTTTGTTGTTTGAAGCAGTTTGAGATGAAAGAGGAGAGAATCAGTGTCCTTTAACCAGTGGATCAGAGACGTCATGCTCAAAATGTGCACACGTCGGCTACAAGCTAAGTTTCAAAGTCAACAAGAAGCTGTAGCATCCATTGATGAAAAAAGAGATTGGTTCACTTCTCCTGTCCCATGAAAATCCATTTCAATTCCAAGCGGCGACTCTCGGTTCCGAATACGCATCGGCGCTCTGTGCCAACGCTCCTCTCTCCTCATCCTCAACTTCAGCAGCCATCCATCCAGACGCACCAACGCCGACTGTCCAACAGCGCCGACATCTCCACTGAACAAAACGGGGTTGTGAAAAATGCTGCCCATTACAGGCGCAAAAAACACAAGCGCCCCAGGTCTGTCCAGCACCAACAGTCAATGGCGCCGTCATTCCTCCCAATCAAAATCTGTGCTGGCACAGGCGTGCTGCCGAGAAGGCGCAACCACCAAGCACAGATACTTCTCCTTTGACGAATGTCGTGGCCCAAAAACGCTGAAAACAGTCCATATCAGGTCCACACGATGAAACAACAAACATCATGTGACAAAACAAAAGACAAAAAGAACAAAAAAGGTTAAGAGTCACATTTATTTGTGTGAAAAGAAACAGGGGAGCACCACCTCAATTCATTTTCAGTGTTTGACAAATGAACACGTTGTCTGAAAATACCAGCCCGCAAATAAAGTGAAGCACCTTTATGAAAATGCCGAGACTTTGCATTTGGCCGGCGCAGTTACAGTGAAAATGATGACTCAGTCATCCCGGCAACCTCGAGCACAGAGGTCACCAACCTTTTTGAAGCTGAGAGCGACTTCCTGGGTACCGATTAATGCAAAGGGCTAGGGGTTCAATACACACTTATGAAATAACAAATTTGCCCAAATTGCCTTTAATAGCCTTACTGTTATATTAATAATGAATTCATTGATGCAGAGACACTGATCATGTTAATTCCCAGTAGTTAGGAAATGGATGAATATCAATATATAACACTTCATCTCTAAAAATCTCTGCCAATGTTCACATGTTCAAATGATCACTTCGACGACATTCCTCAGAAATCACAACGGCCCATTACTCATTCGATCTTTTTAGAACAGACTAACAGTCTACTCAAGTGGTCTTTGGGGCTTACCTGGCGAGCATCACCTTGGTGAACTCTTCTCGAGACATTGAAATCAGAAACATCCTAAATTGCAAGTAACAGTTGATCAAAATGATCAGTCAAACAAATTAGATATCCCAGAAACTTCTATGAGCAAAAAGACGAGAAAACGGATTTTTGCAGACAAGCAAGTGGCGTGCCCATCCATAGTTTTTTTTAACAATATGCAGTTCAATGCTACAAGGAAAATAAAACACTAAAAGGTCAATAAAATAAGTTGTGCTCAAAGGAAATTGGGCATCAAAGATAGTGATGAAATGTATCAACTAAAAACACTGTCAATGGCATTTTCTTCCGTCTCCATGTGTATGTTGACCTATAAACTGAACATCTAAAAAAAAAAAGAAAAGAAAGCATTTTCTTGGAGGAAGTAAAAAAATGAACAACTGAGATAATATTGGCCACCCTCTTACAACTGGGGCTATTTTCAGAATCAATTCAAATGTGTGAGTGTCTGATGAACCAAGATTCAACTGGAACTGAAGTGTGAGCATAAGAAATTCAAATGTTGACAGGTCTGGTCTGATTCCGGTTTATCATGAATTTGAATGTGACTGGTTGACTGCAAACACGTGATCACAAGTCCTCTTTACTTTTTTGACTGGTATTTTGCTCAACTGTTCAGTTACATCACCAGTTTCTTGGGCTTTAGTTAGCATGACTCTGATTTTAGTTTCAGTGACATGATTTTCTTCTAGGTTTTGGGGAAGAGGGGGTTTCCGGGATGACTGATTTGTCATTTTCACTGCAGTGACCTCATGGAATTGCTAAGATCAGACACCTTGAAAAGTATGTATAAATGAACACAATAGCAGTTAGGAGATCGGGCCAAAATACAATACAGTGTGCATACAATTTTATTTTATTTTTTACTGATACAGTTTTTAAAATATTCCCTGATATGAATAACTTGGTCCCTAGGTCTGTTTTAGAAATTAAATGTATGTGAATATTATGAAACTTATGCTGCGTGTTGCAAACAGTGGTGACCCTCGGAGCCACAGGGAGGCAGTCTCTCCTTTTGCTCACTGTCATTGGCACACTGGCGTCTCCCAGTACATTTACAATCAAAATGTTTCAGTGGAAGATATTGAATTCAATGAATAGAGAATCCATTAGATCAAATCAATAATTAACTGTTTGCCGGTGTGAAGTTCTAAGGAACAAGTGTTACATAAGTTTTAAGTTTCTTGGGAAGTGAGACAAATTGCAGCTCCCTTTCTGGTGTACTCTGTCGGTGTTTTGAGGCGCTGGAACGGATTAATGACCTTTCTTTTCATGTCAATAAGGAACCTTGATTTGAGATACAAATGATTGGAGTTGCGAGCACATTCACATAAATCAAGGCACCACATCACAGACGTTCAGTTTACAGTTGAGTTTGCATTGCAAATCTCATTTGTTTTCGTAATGTGATCGAGCAAATAAAAAGTTTGGATTTAACAAAAAAATCCAAATTGGATAACATGTGCTGCATTGTGCACGTAGCCTAACAAATGGAGTCTTGCAGAAGAAAAACCAAGTGGTCAACTTTTATCTTTTTTTTTTTTTTTAATTTGAAAATACTCTCCCAACAGAATGAAGCCAATTGAGCACCGCACTGCTGCTTATTGCTTTGTCACTCTGCTGCAGGACCAGGGAGTTAGGGAGAGGGTGGTGTGGGGTTGGGGGTTGACTATAGGAGAGAGAAAAAGGTTGGGAAGTCAAACACAACAGACCCAGCATCGCGTCCAGCCTAGCACACGCATATAAAAAGGAGCAATGGGCCATTCTGTAAAGGAAGAGCTGTAAAAATGCTGCAGGTGCTCTCCAGGGTGACCGCCGCTTTCTCTAAAAATACTCCTACCACTACTGAAATATGACTACAGAAGGAGAGATCATGATGAAGAACATAGGCAGCCGTCCAATCATAATTTAAAAAAAGAGTTGTAACGGTAGTGTTGGAAGTTAAGTAATGTGGACATAAAATGTGGATTTCAGGAAACGCTGGTTGTTCAACTCTAGCATTTATCACAAGTCTACAAAAATTCAGCATGTTACAAAAAAATGTTTCTATAGGAAAAAAGGGGGAAAGAAATGGCGCCTGTTGTTTTCACACTTTCTCCTCGGGGCCTTCTTCAACGGCCTCAGTTGCCTGCAGGGAAGAAAAACGGCAAGAATGAAGATATATATTTTTTTAATGTTAAAAATGTATTGTAACACAGTGGTCCCCAACCTTTCCTCCACCGCGGATCGGTTCAAATAAGTCCCGACCGGCAACCATTCATCGACCGAGAGAGGGGCGGCGGGGTTCAATGGTACAACAATCAACACCAATGTACTATTACACCCCCACCCACCAATATAGAATGACTTTTTAGAAATGTGGGTAGCCACCAAGTATAACGCTCTCAAAAGCACTTACATTTGTTGGCGAATCAGTTTTGAAGGCTTCATCGACTTGCCACCACGTATTGTGAAGAGCGGGCTTGGTGGGTGGGAATCACCTCTCGCAATCAATGCATATTTCAAGTAGGTGTCCTGGGATTGGCTGTGAAATGCACCTTTCATATTCTTCTTGGGCATCGGCTATTGTGTTGAATTCTCAACTGGGCCTTCCCCTCCCCCATTGCAAATAAACTTTCCGATATCATTTTTTTTCCCTCCATCTCCTTCTGCAAGCCTTTGGGTTGAATATTATTGTTTTATGACTGGGACAAATCAGGATCTTGATGAAAATACAGTCAGTTTTCCAAATAAAATATTTTTCAGCCCCCGATAATAAATACACCGGAAGGAATGTCAGTTTATTTTCTTTCACCTGTGTCGGGGACCACTGCTGCAACACACTGCAAACAATCACAAGATAGGAAATTCACACGGCAGTCCAACCTCTTCAGTCGTAGCATTTCGAATTTGACTACATCTATATAGGATGTAAGAGACTATTGCCACTCTGAAATCACTCTGCCGCCATCTCCCCTATTGTATACTCCGAAACAACTTCATGGTCCGCCCCGGGCAGCGCCATTGCGCCCGCAGCAGTCCATACACAATGAATGGGTTCTATGTTGTACTAAGTGCAGGGTGAAAAGGCTTTTTATTCTAAAGATGAAGCTATGAGTTAGTAGGGCACATGCAAAGTTGGGTTAGCGTGACACTCTGGCATACCCTTCACTCTGACTGTCTCGGTCTGCCCTCGCACTGACACGGTAGAGGGAGCCGAGTTTCTGATGGAAGACACACTAACAGATGGACGACACACAAGGATCTGCGTGTGCATGCATATGGTATGTATGATGTGTTGAAACACAAACACACAGTCAGTAATTACTCCATTTTTTTTTTGTTTTGTGTTTTTTGGCTTATTTCAAACCTTGTTAGCCTTGGCGTCTCCGTTCTGGGCAGGGCCATCTTCCTTCTTCCCTTTGGTGGTGCCCTTCCGTGTCTTCGCCCCCTTTTCATCTGCTGCCTTCTGCTGAAGAAGTCATTCAAAGATACACTATTAGTTATCCATTCATTGATCAGTAATATGGGTCAAATGATAAGGGACGAGTCGGCTTCAGAGAAGCCTATTAAGATTGGACATGTCATAATTTGTTTTAAGAAAAGTGTGCGAGCGTGTTTTAATTACCTTGATGACGACCTTCTTGGCTTTGGCCTCAGGCTTTGGCAGAGGAGGCTTCTGTAAGACCAACAGAAGGTGGTTAGACTGAATCGGCCTGTTGGAGCTTTCTTGATATGGAGAGCCACCCGTCTGTCTTGTAATGCTGCTTTAAATTTGGTAGCAATTGAACAAAACTTGGGAGGACGTGTTCTTCTTTAAAGGACAGGAAACCGCCATTTCTTTTCAAGCATGACTTCCTGAGATTCTTTTGTCTAGTCGACTTACTGTACTCGTGATCAACAAGCCTTTTAAAATTCACAATTCATGATGACCCCTTAGAAAGAAAGGTCATTTAAATCTTACAGATTTGGTACATATTCACAATTAGTCAAGTTGTGTGGTGTGTGCTCTTAAGGGTGGGAAAAGTAGATTTGAAAGGGCTCCAACAGTGAAACAGTTTACATGTACATCACATTGAACACTTACATGTACACCATTCAGAGGTCGACAGTATTCACTGGCGTCGGGCCGAAACCTTGTCGCAATTTGGTAAATATCAAACCTTTTTTCCACAATTCAATGGTCAGTCTACATGTGGGTGTTATTTTTACAAATGATTGACCAATCATTCATTTGAAAATGGCTTGCTCTAATGAAAGTGTTGATTTTTGGAGGTACGGGAATTCTGCCAGGTGCCAGGGAATGTATAAACATAGAAAAACAGGCTGTGTGGTGAAGCAGCTATCTGGAAATCGTTTATACAAAATAAAACAGTTCCCACAAATTTGGAAGGATACAATAGGCCAAAATTTGGTGAATTTACATTTTTTTGTGGTTCTAGTTTTACCCATTAATGATTAATTTCTATTGCACCACACTGGCCAAAAAAAAAGGAAAAACATAGAAAAGACAAAACAAACACGTGCAAAACTTGGGAGACTGAAAAAGAATAGTGGTGAAGACAGTGAGGAGGAGAGAACCAAACTTACCGCTAATAACCTCTCGGACTTCCTGGTGGGCTAAGATGATCATTAAGAGAGCAAGAGACAGTGACAGAAAGAGAGAGAAAGACAAATCAGTTGAACTTCTGCAGTCTGTGTCTTTACCTGATCTGCTCACTTTGAGACTGCCTCTCATGATGAGCGAAAAATCAAACGAAAGCGCATGTGCGCGCACACACACACACACACGCACACACACACGCACACACACACACACAAGTTTACCTCTTGTTTGGTGACCTTGGAGCTGTCCTTGCGCTCGAGGTTTTCAGGAGACTGCTGGAGAGAGCACAGTGAGCACATCGGGTCAGAACATTACATATTTTATTCCGATGACACACACACGCACACACAGTGAATTAAAACAAATCTGCATTACCGCCTTGCGAGCACTAAGCAAGGAAAAAGTACAGCAGTAACCTGATTTACAAGGGGCCTAACTTCCAACTTTTTCAGGTTATGAGGCAGCGCTTGGTAAAAAAATATTTTTTTTTGCTTTGCGTTGTGAGTCCAAATTTTCATTACAAACCAGCTTCTCATCCTCTGCAACTAAGTGAAAATTAAGGTGTCAAACACAAGATTAAAACACTTGCAAAGAATGTTAGCATTTTATTGTTCTCCCAGTTGAAGACGTTTTGAGGTGGAGGAGTGCTGTGGATGCCCCTGAGGTGGATACCCGCCCCCCCCCCCTCCAACTTGCACGCCACTGCCTCAAACTTTAGCAAAGTAAAACAACATGCATCCACAAAGCCATCACATTATCAATAAATAGTGCACATTTTCCCTCAGTTGCAAGATGGTATTTACATGGCCAGAAATGAGCTGCCTCGAACATCACCGATTTACTCAGGCGGGCTGCTCTACGCGCATGCGTGACATCGCACACAAAGAGCGAGGACGACGATCCACATAGTGTTGGTTTAGGATGGGCCCAAAGGACCCCCCCCCCCCCCTCACACACATACACACAATGGTAGCATCCAGGTGGTACACGAGCATGTACAATGATGGCAAAATAGCCCTGAACGTTCCGAGTACATTTCTCTCGCGTTATTTGGAATTTTTCGACACATGACATCCTTCAGGCTGGCAGTCCCCCGTTATCTATTTTGGCCATTTTCCACTTGGCGCGTCCTCGTGACATTGTGCACGGAAAACACGGAAGTGGATGCTATAAAAAAACAACATCAAAATAACGGCGAAAGAAATTCCACACACACACACACACACGTCTTCTAACTCGCACTGCACTTGTTCGGACGCATGGCGCTGTTTATACAGCGAAAATTGCGAAGCGGACGGGACCTCAATAGCAACAGCGACACTCACCTTCCTTTTCGGCATGTTGCTCGTGAACAGAAAAGCACCAAAGAACGACGCTAAGCTAAAAGGTCAACGCTTGAAAAGTCCACACCGTGGGATAATTACAACTAGCGCGCAAAAGAGGATCGATATATAAAAAGCACCTTGGCTAATATGTTGATTATTATGCACTCCCCTAAAACTCTGTGCCTCGCGACGCCATTGGCCAGCACGCGCCAAATCCTTTCCCATGCCGACTCCCCATTGGTCGTCACTGTCTCCATCTAAATAAGAACGTCGAGGATGTTTTGATTGACAGCTGGCACTGACCGCATACGATTGGCTTGGCGGCCTGGATCGGACCCCGCCCACTTCTCCCTCAAGGCGAGCTATGACAGCCATGCCTGGCCGACTCTCGGCGGCTCTGGATCCTGTCGGAGCGTATTGTTGATTGGCCTGAAAAACATCATCTACAACAACAACAACAACAAAAAGGACCAGGAAAACTGACGCAATGCTACGCGCGTTCCACGTCCATTGGGTGATGTGGAAGTTTGTGTGCTGTGGAAGTTAGCAATCCTCATGGCATAATTCCACTAAAACACACGACAATTCATCGTGCTTTTTAAAAATAAGTGCCGTTGTTTTTCAGTTAGGTAAGGCAAGTTTGTTTGTATCACATCAATTTATGTGGCCGACAAAATAAAGATGTAAATAAAAAGCCTATCACATGCAACCCAAATTTCTTTCATAGTTTAAATGACCATTAGACCGCTGCATTGTCTTCAGAAATTTTGGGATCTCAGAGGCCTTGATAGTGATATTAACTTGGTAAGGTGTAATATTCCACATATACATGTGTAGCACATGTAATGTCTGAGTCAAATTTCATCCTGACAACATCCAGAACCTTTGGACCTAAACGCTCTACCTTTGTGTGCAACGTCACACAAGCAGAAGTGTGTAGTGAGTGCCACAAAATGACAAAGGACCTTTTTTTCCTGCAAACAAAACAAACCGAAAAAATCCTTGTCATGAAGCATGCGCGTGTTGAAAAGCACACTGTCAGCTGAATGAAACAATGAGGAGCACACGTGTAATGCATCAAGCTTGCGTAGAAATGTGTAGAATTTGCACGTATAGAACACTGCATCTCATGTTATTACCAGACAATGTTTGCCTTTTGTATAACATATCTTTGTGGAACTTTTTGGACATGACCTGAGCATTGACGGCAGCCATGATGACAAAAAGATCGTTAAACTCTCTTAATTCAACAGGAATGCTGGCAAAGCTACATCGATCAATATCAAGAGAGATTGGTAAATATATTTCCTCAAATCATGGCCTCCGGTCAAACAGATGCCATGCTCCAGTCACATCAGTAAAGAAGCACACTACTTTCAATACATGCCTGTGTTCATCACTCAACACTCAAATAATTCCAGAGTCAAATTGTACATTTCATAAAACATTGAACCCCACAGGCGATGTTTGAAGAAACATTTGTTTGAACCACTGTTCGTAATGTGCATAAAAACAATCACACACACTTAACTGTTATTACATCAGCGTTATGTGGAGTTGGGATGAATCTTTTTTTTACCATGCATAAAGAGAACTTAACCACAAGAAACGAGTATGTAACTTGAACTATACAGTACATCTCTCTCTCTCTCTCTCTCTCTCTCTCTCTCTTTATACACGTATATGCACACACACAATTTTTAAAACCGTGCATAATATCTGTCACCCTTTCCCTTCACAGTTATGTGCAACTTAGTGGTGGTCTATGAGATAAAAACTCAACTAAACACGCCATTGAGTGCAATAAGCCTCGACTTGACACACCGAGACAGGCTTTGACTGCCATCAGGTGGATACTCACAGCACTGCGGGCTAAAGTTTTGCCATTGTGCAATTCTTCCTGGGATAAAATTTACCAAGTATAAAAAAGAACAACTGCACTTTCCCCTCCATACCTTTGAGAAAGTTAAATAAAATGCATTTCTATAAACACATTTTCAAAATCTTGTTCTTGCATTGTATGCCTTTTGTATTTTTGTCTTTATTTTGCTTTTAAATGTCTTATTTTGTTTGTCAATGCCACTTAATGTTGTATGAATGGTGTTCGAAATGCACGACATAAATAAAGCTGCCTTGAGTTTTCTGTCCGCATAATGTTCGAACCTTCTGCGCCCCCCGCCCCCCCCCCCGTCGCGGAGACCTTATGACGTCATAGACGCGGCGCACTTGTCCGTCACCGCGCACAGAGAGAACGCGGCATTCATTTACATACATCCATCCGCCGATCCATGCATGCGTGCAGGAAAATCGTGCATTCGATTGAAGGATTGCTTTGTTTTCATGTCACCGTCTGAGCCGCGTTCGAATACAAATATACTCAACAAATACGTGAAGGCTGCCAAATAGGCGGGACTTCCTTTCCGGCCGTCAGCAGAGTTAGGCTGTTTTATCTCAGTGCGCACGCAGTGCAACGATCAGATAGCGAGGTAAGCCTTTTGGTGACCCTGCTTTTTATGTCATTAACATGATGTGCTTTTTGACGATGTGCAGTTGCTGTTGCACCGTGAAAACGGTGCGAAAGGTCCAAAATGTCTGGAGCAAATTTAACCCGGCGGCGACTAAATCCCTGTGTTGTCTTTTTTGCGTTGATGCACTCATGTTCGTCACCGAGTTATTGTCCGCTCGCGTCTGCACGCCAGACTCCTACCTCTCATATCATATCTGCACGTTTTATTTATAATCACATCTACTGTACCGTATTTTACTAATACCGGTGAACCCCCATTTATCGCAGAAATGCGTATCAGGCCCACCAGGTGTAGCGATAACATACATGGAAAATAATTGGCTTGATCGGTTTACCTATCACAGAGAAGATTAAAAACTGCACATACTACTTGCAGTGTTCTCCAAATAAGTGGCAAAGCATGCTTGCTTAAATATTCTTTTTTGTCATTTGAAGTTTTACTGTAAAGCTAACACGTGAAACTAGAGCAAAATAAACACATTGTCTATTTAAACGTCAACATGTTCGATCAAACCATTTAATTTATTTCAATGAAAGGCTACTATCTTGACGCTAACAGCTAACAATGTGAAACGACCTAGGTCTAATAAAAAATTGTATATTATGGGAATTAATAACCTGTAAATATTTATTACACACACGTGGAGCAGCACACAGGCAGAACATACAAAAATATTCAGACATGTATTCTCTCCTCTGTGGGAAGGACTATTATTGACACTTACAGTAGCCGGGCACCTTCTCCGCCTCTTCTTGCTCTTAATTACGCTGCATCTCTTCCACACGACCTCAGTGCTGGTGGGAAAAGCAAATTCCATTAATTAAGTTGAGTATAAATGTTACTAATAGTTATATAGCTGTCATCGACGCTAAAAATACCAAAAGATGGTGGTCCAGTGTTAACATTTTGGCAGTATTAGCTGGCATGCAAAAAAAAAAAAAAGGCATTCACTGTTAATAATAACCCTGTCAAAAATAAAACACTGAAACATTCTAAGTTGTAATGTTAAGATGCATCGATACAGAATCAGACAGCTAGTCAAGGCTTACCTTGTCTTCTGTGTTCGCAGGTTTCTACACATGATGCTGGGTCTTGTCCTGCGTGGCGGTCTGGGCCTTCTGGTCCTCTTGTGGTCCTTCATACCGCCGTTAGTTTCTCTCCGGGACTTGGCAGAGCGCCCCAAGCTGCTCCTGGTGTCCTTTGACGGCTTCCGCTGGGACTACGTGAACCGCGTTCCCACACCTAACTTCCACGTCCTGATGGAGGAAGGCGTGACAGTGGAGCGGGTGGAGAACGTGTACATCACCAAGACCTTACCCAACCACTACAGTCTGGTGACGGGCCTCTATGCCGAGACGCACGGCATTGTCGCTAACGACATGTTTGACCCGGTCCTCAACCGCTCCTTCTCGATGGACACAGACAGCCTCTACGAGTCCCAATGGTGGGAGCAAGCGGTACCCTTGTGGGTTACCATCCAGAACTCCGGAGGGCGAAGCGCCGCCGCTATGTGGCCCGGTTCCGACGTTAAGATCCATGGAATGTTCCCGACTCGCTACCTCCCGTACAATGCCTCAGTCGGTTTTGAGAACCGAGTGGAGCACATAGTCAAATGGTTTTCTGCTCCTGAGCAGGAGGCTGTGGATTTCGGGGTCCTGTACTGGGAGGAACCGGATGACAGTGGACATGATTTCGGGCCCGAGAGTTCCCTAATGGACGCCGTCATCGCCGACGTGGATGAGAAACTCGGCTTCCTGCGCAACGAGCTGAAGAAGGCGGGCCTGTACGAGAGGGTCAACTTGGTGGTGACCAGCGACCACGGCATGACGCAGCTGTTCGCCGATAAGATCATTGAACTGGACCAGTATGTGAGCAGAGACCTGTACACCTGGGTAGACAAGAGTCCCGTGGTGGGAATACTGCCCAAAGAAGGTAACGCATGACACATTTACATTAAAAGCCACATTTCCACCTCATGCTTCTGGTTCTTTGTGATCCTGAAAGGTTCCAGTTATTGTTTGGACATGTAAGCCATTGCTATTCCCGACTAACTCTTGTGAAACTTAGCAGTGGCATTTTTTATTTTTTTTGCAGGGAAGCTCGATGAGGTATATGAGAAGTTGGCTGATGCCAACCCCTACATGGCGGTCCACCTTAAGGACACCATCCCCGAACGCCTTCACTACCGCCACAACGTCAGGATCATGCCCATCCTGTTGGAGGCTCGGGAGGGATGGACCATCGTGCAGAACAGGAGCACACCGCTCATGCGTACGTCTCGGCACCTCCTACAAATTCTTTTGTTTGCACAGCTTTTCTCCCTTTGTTCTATTATTAGCTCTGCTGGAGTTTTTTTTGGTTTTTGAAACAATCAACCGAATCCCTCTTGATGTAATTAATGAAGAGCAGTAGGAGGATGTGTGGGCGTAAGCTTCCTCTTTGTTTCCAAAAATTGGACATTTTGCATCAGGTTGGTTGTCGAGCAGAATTCCTCTCATCCCTTTGACAGTTTTTGGTCCTGCCCAGGCACTAAAAATAGTACACCACAGTACCTGCAAATGGAAACGAGCCTACTTTAAAATAGCACTGCGTGAAACTGTAAAAAACCATACCGCATTGAACGCATTGGTTCTTATGAGTTTTGATTTTTCATAACCTTGCTCCAGCCAAGTAGAGGGTAATCCAGTATCAAGATCGGTTTTGTGTTTATTTAGTTGCGGTCTCTCCCCAGTGGGAAATCACGGCTACGACAACACTCTGCGCAGCATGCAGCCCATCTTCTTGGCCCGTGGTCCGGTGTTCCGCCAGAACTACGTGAAGCCAACCATGCGCTCCGTGGACCTGTACCCCCTCATGTGCCACATCCTGGCCATCCCGCCTTTGCCGAACAACGGCTCCTTCTCGAACGTTCGTGACCTGCTGCACCCAGAGCCAACAGTCTCCCCGCCCAGCGTCCCCACCCCCCCGGTGCGGCCTTCGTATTTCCCCGTGGTGGTGGGTTCCCTCCTGGGCTTGATGCTGGTCGTGGGCTTCCTGATGGTGTTTGTGCAGCAGGTGACGCTCAAGCAGCTGCCTTCGCTCAAACATGCCAGCAGGGAGATGTCGCAGCCTTTACTGCAAGAGGACTTGCACCTGTAGCCGGACGCAAGCGGAAACGCTGGACTCGTATCCCCGTCCTGGAAGAGATCCAATTATGAGCAGGTGGGGATTCTGGTCCAGTGTGGATGCTTTTTGGTGGTAGGACTTTAAAACCTTTGTGCGAAGCTTTTAGTGGCTTTTCTTTGATTGTGAACCTGGTTTCAAAGGGCTGGAAAATGTCTGGTTTCTCTAAAGTTTCCAGTCAATATCCATTGGAACTTAAACTGGGGACTTTTAGAGATACTGTATTCTTAATTGGAAACTTTCCATGAGGCTAATGAAATGCAATTATATCATCACAAATTGACATCAGCCAAAAAATAGAAGCTGAATAGATTCAAAAATACATTTCCCCCAACTATATTTGAATTCCCAACCAACCCTTCAATTTGGTAGATTACTGGTTCGCCGGCTGTTATCTCAGTTGCAATCAGTCAGCCCTAAAAGATTTTTCTGTATAAACAGCACCCAACAGGTGGATGAAGTCGACTTAAAAATGTTCTGCCTTGTGAGGTACTTTTAAAGGGTAATATACTTCTGCGATCCTGTGACAGGGTTGTCAAGTTTGACACCCGACCCTCAGTTTTCCTGCCCTTTTGCATGGAAAGCAGATTTTTACATCAGCAGATGAGACCTTTGGCATTATCTAATTACCCGGGTGCATGATGTGGCGCTGCTTTGTGAAAACACACACAGTCGCATCATTGGCCTGCTTTTGCCGTGTTTTGCACGGATAAATCTGAGGTCTTCTGTTACAGTTCTGATGAGGCTATTTTGTGGGATCGTTGTGTGATATCGACAAGTATTTTGAAGCCGAAAAAAGTTTCTGCTTTTATGCAAAAGGACAAAAAAAAACCCCTGAGGTCTTGCAGCTCTTATTTCCATGTTCAACGCCCTTCTGGGTAATATGGAAAATACCGCCATAATTAAATGAGGCTGGGATTCTGAAACAAAGCAAAGACTGAGACAATCTCTCATCAAAATGGCGTGAGGGATGGCAACGTGCCCTGGAAAGACGTTACCCTCATACGGAAAGCTGTTTTAGCATTTGATTTCCTTGATATCTATTTTAAGGTCCATACACTAGTAGAGGGACTGTGTGTGAGGGACTTACTAGTAGCACCTTTCCCCCCCTACTCCTGCCTTCCATGAATGTATGACATTTCTGCACACTGGAGAACAGATATTAGGACAAGTACATGTTACTACTGAGGCTAAATGACACTCGTCACCTTAACCTGGATGTCAAGGATATTGAATAAATGCGGAAACGGCTATCCGTATCCTCCTGTGTTTGAATGTCACCTGGCAACCACTCAGACTTGCCAATCATCCAATTCCGAATCGCTTTTGTGTCCTAGAGCCTTTGCGTGTGGTCTGTTCTTTTGGATGTATTTCCATGTTGTGCTCTATAAATACTGTTGACTTGACTTGACATGTTGGTGCAATGTGAAGTGCAGTTTTGCCATTGTGAGTATTTTCCTCTCTTTGGAGGTTTTATTTTTTTTCCACCTCGTCGCTTTGGGCCAGAACTGTTCCTGCGATTTGCACTACATGACCGATAGGGGGCAGTAGTCAGTAGGTTATGTATACTTTCCGATTCATGTTGCTGTGAAAAAAATAAGTGAATAAAAAGTTAGGTGCCTCTTGCCAAAAAGCTTTTAAGTCAGTGTGGACAGAAAGGTGTTAGCAAATTATTTAGTATTTCTCTGTGTCTATGGCTTTCAGATTAACAAGGTACCGAAGTCCCCCAAAAATGACACTGTGATGTATTGTTTTTCAATTTCTATGATACATTTTGAAAACGAAAGAGGAAAAGAATGTCTCGCTGACAGATGAATGAAACGTGCACACACGCACAAATTTGAATGATTTGCTCAAAGAACGATGGCTTGAGTTGCATTTGTAAAATGTAACAAATTGTGTCAAGACATGTACCGTATTTGCTATGTTGACGGAATTAAAACATCTTCTGAGTTAAAAGGACTTTAAAGCAAGTTGTCTTGAATTTTCTTTTCCATGTTGATGACAATGACTGAGATAATTTCTTCATTAAATGAGTTCAAATGCATTAAAGGAAAATGCAAGGAAAAAAATAGATGAAACAATGAAAGGATAAAATATGTTTTAAAATGCATTTTTACAAATGAAGGTATAAAAATACAAGGCAAATATAAACAAAATAAAATACAATTTAGAACACTAAAATACAATGTTAAAAATACAATGAAAAATCAGAATGACAAAACTTGGTTCTGCTTTCACTTAGCACACGCAGGTACAACATACTGTACATTAAGGACTGCGAGTGTTTAACAAGATACAAGATGTGAATTTAGAGTTTAGCGAGTAAAACTTGGAGCCATTTAAGTGTGAGGAGTTGAAGTGAAGCCTGCAGGCTTTGGTGGGGGGAGCACACTTTGTAAATGATCAGTGAGTTGCCAGGTTCAAAGGTCCTGCACAGGGAGTCGCCGCTGGAATTTGCTCGATCGGGCATCGGCTGAGATTCAGTCTTCCAGGAGCCAGCCGCCGCCAGCGTCGCTTCTTTTCTCCACTCCTCAAAAGCCCAGAACATCCAGCAACCAGCATGGAAGTGACCGCGGATGACGTCATGGTGCACGTCTTGGACAAGGACGAGCACACCTCTCCCGACTACATGGACACCAGGGATGGAGACAAACGCAGCCGCTCCTCGTCGTCGTCGTCATCGTCCTCTTCCTCTCATGATGAAGAGGATAAAGCCCAAGTGAAAGTGGAGGAGAAGACAAAAGAGGTGACGGAGATGAAGACTGTCGTCCAGGAGACCAAAGCAGAGATGGTGAGCGATGGATCCCGACGCTCTTCATCCTCCTCATCTTCGCCGGAGGAGGACAACGCTGAGGACGGGATGCTGATGGCCTACAAGCACCACGAGTCCGACTCCAAGTTGGCCAAGGAGGAACAGGCGGTGGACTACAGCATCAAAACGCTGGAAAACCTCACCCTGGACCAGAGCGCCCTCGCTCCAGTCGAGCCCGCGCATGCTGAGATCTCGCTCTTTGTCAAGGTAGGACAATGTCTGCAGGTCCCAAGTTCACAAGGTGAGGTTATGTGTCCTTCCACTTCTTGATCCTCCAAATAGTCCAACTTGGACGGTCGTCTTCATTCAGCTTGTAAATTGGAAAACTTCGATTCCCGAGTCAGCCAATACCAGAGTTGCTTTTAAAAAGTTGACATTTTTAAAACTTGGTGGGGCTCATTTTGAGTCACGCTGTCCAAAAGTTATTCAGGTCGTAATTTTGCATACAGCGTCAGTTTCGTGATGACATGAGCTATGGCGTTTGCAGTGATGCTTCAGGGCGTGTCCTCACATTTCCAACACGGTGGAACGTGTACCTTTTGTCTTATCTATAGCTGACACTTTAGATAAACGTCGGGCAGAGATCACCGCGCAAAGCACCACGCCCAATTTTTACATATTTCTCCATACTTCCATAAAAGCAGCCATGTTAAAATATGAAAAAAAACGGTGTAATACGTTAAAAAAAAAACCTTATTCAAGGTTAAAGTGTTGCCATTTTACATTTTATTGAGATTGTTAAACTCATTAAAATGTAAGAAAAACATTGGCATTGCTATTGTGCCCTTTCCAGAGCTACTTTTTAAAAATATATATGAATAGAATTTTTTAAAAATTAAGTGTAATAATTATTTTACATTTCCATTATGTATTTATTTATTTAGCTCAAATGACTTCCTTTATGGGTCAGAAGAAGTCAAAGTGTTGGAGTTATGTTACTGTTTGACAGGTCAGTGAATGATTAGCCTGACAAGTCACTGATTTCAACCATCATCTTTAAAGACATCATTCAATTGCTAAACCTTTGGAAATTACGAATATTTCCTCACTATTTTATTTGATCGCTTTTGGGAGGGTTAGGGGGACAAGAAATACCAGGACAAAACACATTTGAATTACCTTCCACAAAAAAGCTCACATCTACCCAAACCCTCTCGCATTCAAAACTCACACCCACCAAAACATTCAGACATATCAAAACGCTTGTCTGACACCCAAACTCACACATACAAAAACATCACATTCACCAAGGGGGAAAAAAAGCCTCTCACACTTTTAGAATCACATATCCATGTAAAATGATGCTATTCTACTGATTATGTAATTTGGATGTTTTTTTACATTTTATAAACAATTGTCAAACCTTGTAGTTTCCCATGGTTTCATGCTCACTTTATCCACCTGCTGCAAAGGTTAAATGAAAAATGCAGCTCAGGCTCTGCCCCTTTCCGACTCCCGCAACCCTCCCACCCCGTCGTCTCTCTGCAGCAGAGCCCGACACCTGTTTGCACTCGGTGTCATTGAACGCTTTGCTGCTTGCATTCCAGCTGCTTTACGAGACAAATCTGACCTCAGTCTGCATCCCCCAACACATCAGCTGACTTTAGGACCACTTTAGGACCACGTTGTTGCATAACTGGACTTTGACATTGGGGACTATGAGAGGAGTTTGAAGGTAGCATGTAGTGGTGTGATACATTCCGGTGTTTGGTATTGAAGAGGAAGCATGACAGATCCCGATAGGGAGCCTCAGATTGAACTTTTTGTCAAGGTAAGACTTAACCAAAACAAAAAAAAAAAGTTGATTTTTGTGTGTCTAAAATAGGTCTGCGTGTGTGTGTGTGTGGACGAGTAACACAATATCAGAGGTAACGTTACCAGGGATGCTCAGTGATGTGCAGCTTCTACTTCCGTTGTCCTCACCGGTGTTTGTTGTGCTGCTCGGCGCCCCCTGGGACTCGACGGGTGGGTGTGCGCGCACCTGCGGCAGGTGGCATAAAATTAGGAAACAAAAATAAAACATCCTCACGGGAAGGCTGGTTAATTAAAAAATAATAATTTTACAAGTGTACATCATGTCAAATATAAACGTTTCCATTGCAGATGTGGCCAAGTCGGACACGGGCCTGATGACAAAACACATCCCATTTTGGATGCTGGATATAAATTAATAATAAAAATCATGATCATGAAAATAAAGAAACAAATGAAGAAACTCTACTCTTTTCATAATCAAATACATTTTTACAAATATGCAACTATGATATGAATGCATGCACATTTTCTCTCACAAAATATTGCTTTTAAGCCGTAATTCTGCTGGTTATGTTTATGACTGCTAAATGCTCCGGTTAGTCTGAACTGGTCTGTCGCGTGTTGTGTATCGACCAGCAGGTCAGCAGCCTTTGTGTGCGCGTGTGTGTGTGTGTGTGTGTGCGCGCGTGTGTGTGTGTTGCCCATGTTGACTGGCTGTCATTATTGTACATTGTATTTGTTGTGTTGTTTTTGTGTCGTGACAATGACACATGCTGGCGCTGCATTCAAGCAGACTCGGCAACTTTTTAGACAGACATCTGCTGTGTTCTGGTGTTTGCCTCTGTATGTCTGTGTGTACGTACGTGTGTGGAGACATGCATAATTCAGGTGGTGGGTTAGGTGGAAGCTCTCAAATGTGCGCTGAAACATGAGCTCATTTAAAATCGATAGGCAGCTTGCTGCGTAGGTATTTTTGTTCAAAGCAAGCAAAAAGGTTTCAATTGTATCTGATTCAAAAGTTGATCAACTGCGTTCCCCGCCCGCTATGTCACAGTTCATAGTTTGCGCCCCTTCTGCGCAACCATTTTTTAAGCAACCTATTTAATTGCATTTTACTGACACCATGAGAACAAGCATTAGGTAATAGTTTACATAGATTTTTTTTTTCCTTATTACCGATGGGTCTGGTATGCACCTCCCCCAATAAATGGGGCTTCAATGTCATAAAAAAATGTATAGCATTCTTTCTCCATAATAATGACGACTAATTGTTCTCAGGCGGGCAGTGATGGCGAGAGTATTGGCAACTGTCCTTTCTCGCAGCGTCTCTTCATGATCTTGTGGCTCAAAGGTGTCGTCTTCAACGTCACCACCGTGGACCTCAAGAGGTTAGCGATTGATGTCGGAGCCGCCGCCAATGCTTCGCTATGTCGCAAATCACTCCTTATCCAATATATTGTGTCCTATATCGCAAGGTTGTAGCGCTATTCAAATGCGATTGTCAGTTATTCCCTATAACATGACACTCGAGCTTGCATCATTTGATTTGTTAGCATGAGAGAAATTTACTGTTTGTTTGTTGGCCTCCCTTAGGAAGCCGGCAGACCTTAACAATCTGGCGCCCGGCACCCACCCGCCATTCCTCACCTACAATGGAGATGTCAAGACGGACATCAACAAGATCGAGGAGTTCCTCGAGGCAATGCTGGCGCCACCCAAGTAAGCCACAGACATCATATGCATTTTAGGTCAAAAGTAGTTGTACAGTTTTAGGGATTCCAGTTCATCAGAGGGTTTATGTGACTGCTAACAGTGGCAATGAATCCCTTCTTTCAATTATCCTCGTTTCCTTCCTACCTTTGTTTATATGCATTACTTTTTAAAAGTGCAGACCGACTTTTGGCCTGCCCTGTATACAATTATAATACTACTTGTTCTTCTGCTTGTCACTAAGGTATCCCAAACTGGCAGCCAAGCAGAGAGAGTCCAACACGGCGGGCAACGACATCTTCGCTAAGTTCTCAGCATTCATTAAGAACACCAAAATCGACGCCAACGATGGTGACGCAGCTTTGCACATTTTTTTTAAATGTGTGAAATATGTTTAAAAAATATTTTTCAAAGGAATTTGTATTAATGCCTTTCAAACAAATGCAGGAGTGAAAAATTAATTGAAAACATTTTTTTGGAAAAGTGCTCATTTAAATAATTGAAGGTAGTTATTTAATTTTAAAGAGGTTCTTTTTCATTCAAGTGTTAACAATTCTCTTCATTGAATATGTGAAAAAAATCATACAAAAACATCTAATTGGGTGGAATGATAATATTCCTCACTAGAGGACAGCAGACTCCACTGTTTGCTCTTTACTTAATACTTTGCTGCCACCTAGTGGACATCATCCCCCTCTGACGCGTGATTCCATTGTTTTGCATGTTTCAGCCCTGGAGAAAGGTCTGACGCGGGCTATGCAGAAGCTGGACGAATACCTGAATAGCCCGCTGCCTGACGAGATCGACGCCAACAGTATGGAGGAAGAAAAGGTGTCCAGGAGAAGTTTTCTGGACGGAAACAAGCTGACGCTGGCCGATTGCAACCTCCTGCCCAAACTGCACATCGTCAAGGTAGAAGACCTGGGAGAGACCAAGACAGAGGAAAAATTAACCATAGTTTGACATATAGACTCACACTCGGCACTGACGGGACACTGCGGGCAACACGTGACCACTCCATACAGGAAATCCAAACATAGTTTCCGAGCCCCTTAAATGAAGCCCTTTCAGAGGTCAAGTGACTCCAAATTTTTGTTTTATTAAATGACATCTTTTCCATTATTTATGAATGGACAATGTCGGCCCGTATTCATGCAGTTTGTATTGCCTTCATTTAAAAAAAAAAAAAAAAAAACAGGGCTGATTTTGGTCATGTCACGAATCTCTATTCAACATGTTCTATTTTGATGTAGAGGTGGTTTGATTTTTTTATATCATACACACATCATGCAACTTATGATTCTGCATTTTGGGCAGGTGTGATATTGGTTTGGCTGTCGCGTGCGTGTCTGATGTTGCTCACCGTGGTCCAAATTAGAGGGAACATTGGAGACAAGTTGGGTGAAATTGAAAACTTGTCCATTTGTGTCTTTCAGGTGGTGGCCAAGAAGTACCGTAACTACGACATCCCCTCGGACATGACGGGAATCTGGCGCTACTTGAAGAACGCCGCCGCCCGCGACGAGTTCAACAACACGTGCGCCGCCGAGTCCGAAATCGAGATGGCCTACAAGGACGTGGCCAAGAGGCTGGCCAAGTAGCTTCTTAGCTCCCAAAACCTTCCTTTTTATTCTTAGCCCTCCAGAGATTTATTAGTTTAAGGATGCTCAAACGCACTCTGATGTGACGGATGGTCCCGATCCCGCTGTCTGTATTTATTCCTCATGACACAAAGCTCCCTTTCACATGTGCTGCAAAGCTTTGACTCACAGGCGCGTCGAGGCGGTTAGATTTATTTATCCCCACGCCCGTGGACGTCTCGCCTGACGCCGATGTTTATTATTGAGCTCCCGCTGCGCCTCGTCTTCCCTCGGGATGGCGCGCCTACGAGCCGTCAATGTCAATGTTCCTCTTGGTCGTCATTAAACTCCACTTGTTTTGCCTCCTCACGCTTTCTCTTCATTCTGACACGAAATCTTGAAATGCACTGACGAATACGTTCCAGACTCATCCGTGGCCTGGGAAATAGACAGGCTTCATGTCAACATTTTGGGGCCTTCCATTTCTGTAATGATAAAGGCTGGCAGTGTTCTGGACATGATGCCATTTGTCAGCCTGACACGTCTTTTACCACATGTCAGTTTTGAATCGACAACAATGTGCCAAGTGCTCACCATTTTATAAAGGCAAGAAACACGAAAGAATTCAAGAGTGACCTTGGAAAATGGCTGCCCTTTCTCCCCTTTTTGCTGTAAAAGCCGTCAAGAACCTTCAAGGTCAAAGTGTTGTTAAATATTCATTTATCCAATTCATTAGTCGTTTAGTTTTTGCATGTAAAGCTGTAGTTATTTTCTACAAAATGTATTGTTTGTTAATATTTTTAGATGCCTGAAACGGATCAATTGGATTTACATAATTTCCTATGGGATATATTGCCTTGGATTTCGGGCGATTCTGTTCCAGTCAAATTTTCTGAAATGGATTAATCAGATTTCACTGCAATTAAAGTGCTGAAGTTGAAAAAAAAAATCGCCTTAACACAATTACAGCGTCATTAAAAAAGGAAGCGAGGTGGGAGACAAATGACCAAAGTTCTATTTACAACTCGAGCCTAAAAGGTTGAAGATCTTCTGGGCCTCGAACAAGCTTCTAGCCCGTGCTGTGGTTTGGAACATTTAATGTGAAGGTCCAGCATTTTAATGCTGACTTTGCAAATAAAATCCCATCCTTTGGGATCCCGGCTGACGGCTACAAATGAAGGAGGCTTTCATGCCAGAGCTCGAATGCCTTCCTGTCTCCGAAAAGCCGAGGAGCGCCGCCACGCGAGCCGTCTCCAGTTTTCCCTCACTTGAAGAAGCGCTCACCCAATTCTGCGCGGTGGTTCCGCGCTGCTAACTTGATGCCAGAGAAAACAAACGCAGGCAGCCCGCTTTTGCCTGGCGTTTCCACAGCGTAAAAAGTACCACGCGAGACTCGGTGCTTGCTAATTCGCTGTGTGGGATGAAACAAATACACACAATATTTCAAGTAAGTCGATTTTTCAGGTGTCAGTACTTGAGTATTTATTTTTGGGACTTTTTATTTGCCCTTCATACATTTGAAAACAAGGACGTCCTTGCTCGTCATTAGTTTGTCAAAATAGGCTTTAAGTTTTTTTCAATCTTCCTTTTTAAAAAAAAAGGCACAGCAGTGGAGGTCTTGATTATTTGAGATTGGGGTTTTTTTGGCCAGGAAAAAAAAGGCACAGCAGCGGAAAGGAACGTGAACCAAGGAACTTTGACAATGATCAGCCAAAGGATTCAGAGAAGCAAGATATCCCCCTTCCATGGCCTTGTTTAAGAGAAGAGTTTGTTGTCAAGAATGATTAGTGATTCAAGTGTTGCGTCTTCTGCCAAAAGAAAGAAAGAAAGAAAAGGGCTGCTGGCCTTAAAATTCTCCCTCTAATCTAAAAAAATGCCCCCCCCCCCCCCCCCTAGTCATTGTTGACCAGTTTCAGTCACTGAAAAAAACCAAAACACACAATTGACCCTAAAGGAAAACCTCAGTTATGGGGAACTTGTTCCCGACCCACGTGCATTTTTAACCCTCCTAGATGCTTTCAACTTGATAAACCACACTCCACACTTCCAAAAATAATTCCCCAGTGCCTGTTCTCACGCTGTACGGAGAAACATGACACCAAATAGAATCTGACACTGTACATTTAAACCAAAATATGTCATTTAGCCTCGCGAAAGTTTGCTTAACGTTACCCAATAACGCAAAACCAATTGGCAGACTCATGGAAATTAGCATGGGCAACTCTAAACATATATTGAGCAACAATGGGGTGTGTATGTGTGTGTACACAAATAGCGCATACAATAATACTCACAGGCATACATTCTTGACCACAAGTGAAGCTTTGTTGATGACCTCTGCCTCCTCTTCTTACTGCAGCATCTTTTCCAGTCGCGCTCAGTGCTGCTTGGCATGTTGCGGAACACTCTGGTGGTACACTGAAAGCATGCATGTCTAAATTTGGACTTGCTATTTATTCTGTAAAAAAAAAGAAGAAGAAGAAAAAACATCAACAATGAAGAATTACATGAATTTTCAAATGGTGGGGTTTGACTCTCCATGTTTGGTTTTTTTTTTTCTTCTTTCGAGTCACATTGAAGTGCAGTGCATCTCCATGTGTGGGCAGCAACAATCACATTTATCAGTCCATTATTCACTAACGCACAAAGGGTGGTTTGGGGGTGGGGGCGGCTTAGGGTGCTCCCTTTGTGTCCCCTGGCTGCGTGTGTGCGAGGCCTGTTCCGCATGAAGTCCTGGCACGCAGCTTCAGTCCGCCTCGTGTTGCGTACCCGCCTGGGCCTGACAGTTGGGATGATGTCTAATTCCAAACAGTGACGTGAACGCGGGGGCGCCGACAAAGGGGTCCTTTGTTCGCACACTTGGTCGCTGTCCATGGTCCTGACACTTTGAAATTTGACGCCATCGCTTTCACGATTGACTGCCTGATCAGATCTGGCAGATGTTATTACACGTGTGAAGTTGATTCAATAAGCACGCTTTTCTTTGTTTTCCCAGACCCCAAAAAAGCAGTTTGAGAGGGTGTGGGGGGGGGGGGGCACGCTATAATATTGTACTATAAAAAAAAAAACCCAAAAATAATTAACACCAGGAAGCACTATATTACAGTTATGGAGACACAAACCAAAAAGTATAACTTCTACTGTAAGTGACAGAATAAACTCTGACAGTTTTCATATAGAGAATAAAGAATGTACTTGTTTGCCCGAGTAACGTTATTTGATCTGTCTATATATGTTATTCCATCGTGTTCTAATAGCTATTGCTGTTAAAAATCGCGGTGATCGATCTAACCGTTAGCATCAGTCAATTGTGCTTTGCATTGTTCACGAGCATTAAGATGAACATATTTTTCAAAGCCAACGTTTTGTGGTTGTTGTCAATACGCGTAATTCTATTTGTGCAGTTGGACAGTAAATCTGTTATGGCTGATCGGATCTCGAAAATTTTCTAAATTGCGTCACTTGCATCTCAAGGCATGGCTGAGTTTATTTCCTCCTCCCACATTGCTTGACTGATTCAAACCTTTCATTTCTGGCTTCTGCAAGGATTTGGGCGACTGCCTGGATGAACTATTCCTGACAGCTGATCATTTCTCGCATTGGGTCAGCAAAGAGAGGTCGGGTTGATCGGTTGGGTTCGGTGGCCGGGGTTAGTATTGGGGTGGGGCTGCGAGGTTGAACGGGGTGGGGGGTGTCTGCATGCCGGGCGGGGCCGGGAATCGGGGACCGACTGAGATCTGGCATTCATTTAGCTAGCGGAGGCAAAAATGTGTTGGAGCGGCGCTAACTTAATAAGCACAACCTAGCCTGCCTTTTGGCTCCAGGGAAGGCGCCATGGGTGGGCAGCCCACCTCACCCAGGCCAGGCTCTTCAACAGCCACTAGGGGGCGCCAAAGTACACACTTGCTTTTGACGGAGTGGGGTCAATTTAAGATGCCTCTGGCATGGTTTTTCCTGGCTCAAATTGAGACAGAGGTGGTACCATCCTGACCATGTGCCACAACATCTAGGAATGAGGAAGCCTGTTCGCTCGTGAGATAGCTGGTGTTGAGCGCATCACATCATGGCATGAGGCGCCCACTGCGATATATTCCTGCCACTGAAGGTTTCAAGGATATATTTTTGTGGCTCAAGTGTATAGGGATGTGTAGGCACAAGAAAGATTTGCGTTTGTTCATTGACATTTGAGAGGGGTGCGGTTGCAGCGACCGGAGCTTTAGAGAGAAGACAGAATGGCTGGATTTTGAAGCTTCATCATAAACTCAGATTTTTTTTTTTTAATCATTCAAATTTGGCAGGGTTGTGAGCAACACTATTCTCTGTGGCGTGTCAAGTTTACAGGACAGATTTATTTTTACGATGCGGGCACTTGTGGACTGAAAACAGCACAAGACCTTCAGTAAGCTCCTTGTGTACCTCTCACGAGTGAACTGATGCAAATGTCTTTGGGCGTCTGGCTTGTTTTAACTTAATCAATGTAATTGCACAACGCCGGGAATGTCAAACTATAACCAGCGGGATTTTTTTTCCCTTCCACAATAATTTAAATTCAGGGAAATCCCAAGAATGTTCTTGACATCAGAAAACACACATGGATGGTGAAGCTTCAACCCCTCATAACCCCCCCCCCCCCACTTCTTTTTTTCCGACTCATGTGAACACTCAGATTGGCTCTATTATGTCTGGGAATAATGTAAAACAGCTTCCCAGCGTGTCCGTGTCTCTGCTCCCGTCTCTGGAACGCCACTTTGACGGCGGCTGGAGTCTGGATGAGCGACGCATAACTAAGCCACTGCCCCCCCCCCCCAAAAAAAAAATTGCCGCCATCGCCATCTTCCAAAGACAACTGGCGCTCAGACAAAGCAACGATTCCATGGTGACACCACGCGGAAAAGTCGAAGTAACAACAGTACTTTGACAGACAGATGATGAAATAGTGAAAATATTTCTCATTTATTCCCCCAAAAAGGGCCACCCATCGTATATTACTGGTGGAAAAAAACACAGATACGACCTGAGCACAAAATGCTAATTAATTTGTGGCCCGAATTAGGGATAGCATGAATCTAAAAAAAACGAACTAAAAGTTTGGGATACGAATTAGTTGCTAATTTGTGCTCTCAACACACCAACTGACAGCCACAAAAAGACTAACCTCAGCAGTAGTCAGCCACGATCACTCCTAAAACACCAAAAAGTTTGACTTTAAAGTTTAAAATGATGGCTTGCCTTCATCTGGAAGCTCCGCGTCATGTTTGCAAGATTCCAAGTCATTCCGTCTACAGGTGTAGAAAATAAAATCCTCTACACCTGTGGCAATCAACAGCATCCTACGGCTAAAGTTAACTAGCTGAGGAGATGCTCTCTTTGGTGCAACATTTTTGACAAGCGTGACGGCGGTTTGATAGACAGAAGAGATGGGTTTCATTCAAACCGGAGTGCTAAACACGTAGCTTGAAGTTAGTTAGCTGGCCAACGAACCACTAATGACCAAGGGAACCCACTTCCGAGTTCATCGTTTGACGGACCCGCTCGCCACCACACGACGCATGCGCACTCTCTACATAGCTCTCTTAAAGGGACACGACACAACAACCTTGAAATGATGTTGCTGAGACGCGTGCGCATGTACATGAAAACGCTATTCTTTCCGCTAATAACCACGGCTAAATTTAGCTCCTCTCTGAAACCCAAAGTCAGTCTCTCAGTTAAAATGCATCACTTCAGCATATTAGCTTTGCAAAAGGTATTGCACTAGTTTTCATAATTAGTCAGTGCTAACTTACTGCATGCCGTAGCCTTCTACTAAAAGCACAAATGTGAAAATATATTGTAGTTGAGTTTTCCACACCATGTCAGCGTCTCTGAAGACAAGTAAATGTGCGTTCACTAAAAGTCAATTGGAAAAGTCAAGCTGGATGAATCACTTCTTGATGACCTTATTCGGGCATGATGGGGGCGTATAGGTCCTGACAAATGAAATCTATGAAATTAATTCCCAGGATTAAATTCCTGCAAATCCTAAAGTGTCACACATCAACAAGCATGGGAAAACAAAACACATCAGATGAAAAGAGACGGATCAAGACGCACCCAAAAAAAAAAAAATTGGAGATCAGGCCAGATGTTAGTTATCTGGGAGGGGGGAAAAATGTCATTAAAATCCATCAAATCATCTAAAAGCTTTTTATTTGCTTTCTCCAGTTACAACATAAATACTTTTGACTTTTCAGGCTGAAATAGCAGGTATGTGATTGTGTGTAATGTTTGATTCCCTCTGCATGCCAACCTTCAATAATAAAGCACTCCCAAATGACTTATTATAATAGAGCCCAACAGATCTGATGACGACTGTGCAACATTGATGTCTGCATCTCATTTTGTGCCAACTGTATGTGACACGAAGGTTTATTGTAGCGCGAGTGGTGTAAAACACTGTCCATGATTGATGAATAGAAAAAAATCCTTTTAAAATACTGTGACTAATTTTTAAAAAATGAAAGCGAGTTAACTTCTCATTTCTCATAATTTAGTAGGAAGTCAGAAAAAATTTCTTAATTTTAAAAAAAGTTTAAAAAAATAACCTTTAAAAAGTGCATTTTAAATATATTTAAAAATAATTAAATAGTAAATTTAGAATACAAAAAGGTTCTTTGTGAAAAGAAATGTGCTGGAAGTGAAGTCCCACTGGCCAAAATCAAAACATGAAAAAAGTTGTCACCCTAAAGATTGTGTTTGCTACTAATTACCATTCATCCATCCATCCATCCATTGTCCGAACCGCTTAATCCTCACTAGGGTCGCGGGGGGTGCTGGAGCCTATCCCAGCTGTCTTCGGGCAGTAGGCGGAGGACACCCTGAACCGGTTGCCAGCCAATCGCAGATTACCATTCATTGTTGGACCAAAATTCTCCTACATTTTTGTAACAAGCAGTTCCTTTGGAATGGCAAACAGTCAGGAAGTGAGATTCCAAACAGGCTAACAAAAATGTGGGCTCTTTCCTATTTCGATCAATTGTTTCTGTACAAAATTGTACAAAAAAATGTCACCTTTGGCATATGGAATGCAGCACAGGAAGTGAGATCACGCTGGAAGCATCCAGCACATTCATGATCTTATTTTTAAAAAAAAGTGTGGTGTGATTTGTAATAAACTGCACTACATTTTGTTTTTAGTTTTGTACAAAAGTTTGCAAAAGTGTCGAACCGTGGGAATTTAATGCCAAAGGGTAGAATTCAAATATTGCTGAAAAGAAAAATGTGCACGCTTTCTACTTACTACCCCCTTTTGCTTTTTGTACAAAATCCTACAAAAATTGAGTGACAGGAGACTTTGGAAGATCAAGTGTGTGTTGTAAGATAATTGCCGACTCTGATCAGCCAATCAGGCAACAGGATGACATCACATGACTTTTGTATCCATCAATAAGTGCTTTTACTGATTCAAGATGGCATCAACATGACAAAGAAAAACAAGATTATTTAAGGAAACAACATGAGTGTCAAACACTCTGACCAACTTTCTCAAAGCCGTCACGTATCAAACAACAACAACAACAACAACAAATCTTCGGGTCCTGAGCTCTTTTATTGGAACTACGCTGATTGTCTGAATCTTGGCTGTCGGCGTAGCACTCGCATCTTGGGGTACCGCCGTAGTTTCTCTATTTCTTAAATTACCAGCTTTTTGTTGTTGCCGTTTTGAAAAATGTAGTCATAAAGACGCAGCAAAAGTATTGGGAGGAGTCAAGTTTCAAAAATACAATATTACATAAGTTATGGCTTCATAAGTTAAACAGGAAGCGGAACGCCCTGTAATATACACGTTTAAATAAGTCTCGCTGCTCAGTGCGTCTCTGTATTGTCGTATAGAAAAAACAAAGAAAATTCATGCCTAATGCGGAAAATAAAAAGCCTTGAAGGACCAATTAGGAGGAAGGACACGTAAAGGAAAAGGAAAACAATTACACTACCACATTAACATCGGAATCTTGCAAGACAACAATTGCATGTTTTAGGAAAAGTTAAAATATTTCAAGACATTTTTGAAAATATAATTCAAGGGGGGGGGGTGAATTGTATTTTTGAGAGAAAAAATATATTGTTGAGAAACGTTGTGCTTTTTAGAAATACATTGTAGACTTGGAAAAACAGTTTTCTCAAGTCATATTTGAGATTTTTTTTTCATAATTTTAGAAGGTACATGTAGAAAAGTTGTACTTTAAAAAAAAGTTCACTTGTTAAAAAAGTGTATATTTAAGAAAAAAGTTGCACATTTTCAAGAAGAAATGTTTCATCTTAGAGAAGACATTTTTCAGGAAAAATTGTTATAAAATTGAGGGAAAAAAATCACAGATGTGCGAAAAAGAAAACATTCGTATATTTCAATCGATC
Source organism: Hippocampus guttulatus (assembly GCF_054856545.1). NCBI lineage: Eukaryota > Metazoa > Chordata > Actinopteri > Syngnathiformes > Syngnathidae > Hippocampus > Hippocampus guttulatus. Next base: position 494,713 of record NC_141283.1, on the reverse strand, counting down.
AATCGTATATATCAAAATATACAATGCAAAAAAAATGGCACACTTCAAGTCAAAAAGTCATAGTTGAGATTTTTTTCCCCCACTGATGCAATGTCCTATTTTCAAGAAAAGTTTTATTATTTCAAGGTAAAAAGTTGCTGCTGACTTTTCTTCTCGCATTTATATTTTTAAATGTCATTTAAATCCGACTTCAATATGGTAGTGTAATTCATATTATTTTGCTCTTTGGAGTTTGTGCCTCCTCCACGTTGGTATGAAAAAGATTTTGAAAAAAAGTCTATTCGGAAGGATGTGCTGCTTATTGCCGCTCCGAGCGCTTTGGTCCAAACATTCCAGGAAGACAAGTTTGCACAAGTCGAGACGAGCTGCTTTCAACAAAATAAAAATCCCTTTTTCAGTCAGGCATTCAGTAGGGCCTCCACACGGCCTCATCCATGCGTCCCCCCGTGTTGAGGACGGTGGGGGAGTTGCTGTGGCTCCCATCTCCCGCGTCCACGCCGCCGTCCCCCTGGCTGGGAAGGTTGGGGTTGACCAGCGAGGTCCCCGTGGAGGCGCTGGTGCAGGGCGGGGGGGCCACTCGCGAGGGTGAGCGCTCGCCGCCCCCGCCCGACACCATGGAGATCTGGTAGGACCCGGACGAGGCGCCGTAGTACAGGTAAGGGGTGCTGCTGGTCTGGAAGGGTCCGCTCTGGTTCTGTGTGGAGCCCGGGTAGGGCGGAGGAAGGTAGGTGTGGTAGTGGGGGCCCCCCAGCGACATGGCCGAGGTGACGGGCGGCGTGTAGGTGAAGGTGGCCGGGTAGTGCATGCGAGGACTGCTGAAACGACTCTCCGCCAAGGATGACAATCCCGGGAACTGGCGCTCAAACTGGCCCGGGAAGGGGCTCAGGTCCGAAGAACCTGAAGGAAAGACGACAACAACAACAAATGTTAGCGCCTTGAGACGAGGGGCTACCAGTTAAATTCACCAAGCTCGTAAATAAATAGATGACTTTATCAAAAACTTTTTTTCAATTGAAATTAAATGCCATTAATGTGTTCCAGTCCATTTTTCAGTGTTTTTAATTGAGGAAAATAGCAATTTTGGATAAAAATGGGGTCCCGATTACTTGGCAGGTATTGGCTATTTAAAAATCAGCCAAAATGGGCTGATTTTTGGCAATTAAAAACAATTAACAAATAAACAAATCTTTTTTTTTTTAAACATAAGAAAAAAATAATGTTTAAAATCCATCCAAAATGAGTCGAATCAGGAGCTGGAGTCAGGTCCTCGAGGAGTGGGGATCTCATTTCTTCTCTTAATAAACAAGGCTTAACTTCTTATTGCACTTACAAGACTGTTAAAAGCGTTTAAATGCTGCAAAGACTGCAGAAAATTCAGACCCCCCCCCCTTTTTTTTTCTCTTACCATGATTTCCTTTGGGTGGAATAAAAATGTGACTAAAAATGCCTGTATTGTTTTATTCATCATCTTCTGTCTCGCCGGCCGACGCTGACAAAGCGTTTGCATGTTTACGCATATTTACGTGTGCGAGTGTCTGTGTGTGTGCTGTATCTACACCCAGAAAAGTGTGTGTGTGCGTGTCTGTGTGTGTCTGTGTGTTGAATGTGGAGCAGCACATGTGGAAACACTTTGTGCAAGAAACAGTTTCCATGAGATCCATAATGAGGCGGACCCCGGCTCTGATGTGGCTCCGACGTTCGCCTCCCGTCGGCTCCAGCGAGTGTGTGTGTAAGTGTGTGTGCTACATCCCCCAAAATAAAAACTACCCCCCCCCCCTCCACCCTCCCTAAACCACTAACTGGCTGTGGTGAGCACGACGCTGGGTGTAGAGTTTATGGAGAATGGGAGGTCTACTCCGTACCCCCATGCCATACTTAGCCCTCCCCATACCTTATTCCCCGGGCCCCCTCCTATTTGTCCCCCTCAGTGGTTTAGTTCAGCTACAGCAATTCATATCATAAATCACGAGGCGTCTTCCCTGTCCCCACGTCTGCTGCGAAAAAGGGGGCGAAGAGGATGAGAACGAGGGGGTGGAGGCCTCGCAGAGAGAAACGGAGGGGCTCGGCGTGTTGACGTGCAAGTTAGCGTCACGTAGCATATGATGCTAATTAAAAGACCCCTTGTGTAACATCTTCGGGTCACATTCGTTTCTCGATTGCAGCTCTGATGTAGTATATTTACAGTATGAGATTTAATGTATGGATGCCTCTCATACATTACCTATAATTAGATGATATGTAATATATCAAGACTGAAATGTGTTATTCATGTTCCAGGTTCCATATAGCTAACGCAACATATTTGCACCACATTTCATATCTTCTAACCTATACCTTTAAAGCATTTATTTGAAGCACATGACACGAATGTTGTCAGCTGTGTGTCTGTAGCACATTTGTGCGGTCAGGTTGTAGTATTTCAAGGTATCCACATGTCATTTGGGGTGTGTGTGAGGTCATGAATGAGTGTGTGGCTGTGAGAGTTGGTAGTGTGAGTGTACAGTTTTTTTTTTTGGTTTGTTTTTTGCTGAGTGTGAGGTTTTTTTTTGTGGTGTGGGTGAGAGTTGCTTTGGCGTCTATAAGTTATGCTGTGATGAGTGTTTTTTTTTTTAATGTAGTATTTTTTTTCATTTATGTGGTTTTTTTTGGGGGGGGGGGGTAAATGTGACAAGATTTTGTTGGGTGTGATAGGTTTTGGGTGTGTATGACTACGTGTTTGTTTTTTGTTTTTTTGTGACTGCAAGAGGTTAATGTTCTTTTGAGTCTACAGGGCACCTCATATGAACGGGAACAAAGCGTGACAAAATGAAAGCCGACCAGGGGAAACTCCAAAGTCATCAAGGCCGACAAGGCAAGTTGACTGCATCTGAATGATGGCAGTGAGTCAACAGGTGTTCAGACAGAAAACTTGTCTGGCGGCATGCTGGGACTTCAAAAGGGGCGCTTCACTTTTATTTATTTTTGGGTGTATAAAATGTAAGCCGGATACACACAAGCCAACTCATGCAATTTGGCACGATGCCGCGTGAGGGAGTGCAGAAGAGCAGCCAATCGCGGAGAAAGACACTTTATTGGTGTTTTTATTTTGCCAGATAGGCCCTCTGGGATCAAAGGATGACGGTCGCGCTGTTAACATCACTTTGAACACCTTTGCTTACTTCTGCTAGCTGGTCTAAATTGTGTTTGCAAAAAACTAGCGCAGTTTCATTTGCGTGAACATGCGGGCTTTTAAATACTGGCGGTTCATTGAACAACCTGGCAAGCGTCTGGGCACGTCGCTGATGGAGGGCAGGCCCGTGCCTCTGCTGGAGGAGAGCGGGGTGGTGGAGTGCACCGAGGGGGACGCCATGGGACTCAGGTACGACGGGTACGTCTGCTCGTACGACCACGGCGGCGATGACTGCGACTGACGCGGGTCTGGTGGAGTGGAGAGGAGGAAACAGTCAGTGACGCGTGAACGGCGCGTCTGACGGACTCGGTCTGAGTCCTTCAGAGTGTTTACTTTGCCGGAAAACAACTTCCTGTCTGTCGCAGCGGCATGTCAATAAGCAGCAAAAGCAGGGGTGGGAAAACGTAGGCACTCAAGGGCCACATTTGATGTTTTAAAGCGGACACATGGGCCAAGTCATTAAAATGTGCCTGTAAACGATGTACATTTTCATAATAAAATAAACCACTCTCAGGTTTTCTTTTTTAATTATTATTTTGGGTTGAACGATTTTGAAAGCTAGTTGTAATTGCCATCCCACCCCCTCCCCGATATCACGATTGCGATTTAGTGTGCGATTATTTTCTCAATTCCTACTAATTCAATGATTATTGCTTGAGCGTACTGCGATTTGAAAATTGCGTTCTACTGCAGTGCTACGTCGGCTTGAATTCAATTATTTCTTTAGCCCTATTTTTAAAAATTATATTCTACATGATGAATTGAATGAAACAGTGATGGGAAAAAAATGTATTTTTCCAAGTATTACCGGTGATCTGCGTCTGTCCCTGCGCCGTGAACGAGTTGGGCGCCGTGTTAAGCGCCGGTCGCTGGGCCTGGGCGGGCACCGCCACGCGGACCCTCATCCTCTCCAGCTCGCTCAGGCGGTCCGAAAACAGGCCCGACTTTGGAGGGTCCTCCAGCTTCTGCCGATGCCCTGAGGACGCAGCGCAGTGCTTCGGTTACATTTTGAAAATATGCCATGTTCCAAAGACTTCGATGTCGAGACTTAATATGAGCTAATAGTGAAGGTAATGCAAGTTTCAACCCGAGTCTGAAACCATACTTTGTGACACTAACCCTAGTTTAAAACCCTACTTTGAAACTCTAACACGAGTCTAAAATCCTACTTTGAAACTCTAATCCTCATTTAAAATTGTATTTTGAAACGTTTACCCTAGTTTATACCTTAACCGAAGTTTGAAACCCAAACTGCCGTTTAAAACCCTACTTTGAAACCCTAACCAGAGTTTAAATGTTTTTTTAATGTTTCAAATGTCAGATAACCGTGAACTAGTCTTTAAGCTTGACAGAGAAAGTTATTCGCCCCCGCCTCCGAAATTCCCGGAAGAGTCCGTTTCAGTTGCGAGTGAATCTGGATCCTCCGACTGAGAGAGGAAGCCGTACGCTCATTAAGCTGAGGTCTGTTCATCAGGTAAACAGAGTTTCTCACGCCACGCCGCCATTATCCCTACAGGAGTCGCGCGCGCTGCCAAAAATATTCTCGCCTCGCTGTCTTCCTGCATTCCTCTGGCAAAATTTTGACACCCCTTTGTCACACTTGCACTCCTCAGAGGTGTGACTTACTGTACCTAGCACACGCATTCGTTCCCATAATGGGCCACGTGCTCACTCGTATGGCGTTTATTTCTAGACTCAGGTGTGGACGCACTGGCAAGTACATTGATTTTGTTGTCTTTTGATGCTGCGCAGCTTTCAGACAGCAGCGGAATTCCCGCCGCGCTTTGGCACAACTCCAGCTGGCTCGCTAACAATCGGCAGGATCACTCACAATCCAGATAAACCTGCTTACGGAGGGGACGACACCTAACCAGGTCGAGTTTGTTGGAAGGCAACATGGAGTAAAAAAAAACCTTCACAAAGGTCGCACCGGCTTTTTCTTACTCCTTGTGTTCTCGGACGTTGCTCAAACACCACCGTGGCAAAGCTCGGCTAAGCTAGGCTAGTTTACAGTGTAATCACCCTTTATCATGGGGACAGGTCTGCAATAAGGTTCTTTTAAAAACATATTTCCTCAAATAGTAGCCTGCTTGAATAGGTACTCAGAAAAATTGCTGTTTATGTCATCCCCAGAAAAAAAAGATAAGCGCCCCGTCGCCCCCACCAAAGTTAAAATGTCATATATGTACAAATTGGTCCAATTATTGACACTAAGTCAAATAAAGCCACATTGTTTGTTGGGTTTGTCATTTATCTTGTGCGATTCCTCAAACAGTAGCTTCTGCTGTAATAGATGCCTAAATGAACGGATGGTTCCCGCATCCACTGGAAAATAAATAAATAAATAAATAAAACTTTCTGTATTTCCAAGCAAATCCATGTTGCTCGCTGTGTTTATGAAATTTGCACAGATAATTAAGGCCTTTCATTTGGGAAGAAAAGTCCCAGAAGTTAAGGCATAAGACATTGCATAATTCAAACATCCCCCGACCACGTCCCGTCACACCCCCATCACATGTCTCACATTGTTGCCGCAGGGCTTCTTGTCTTCCCCGCAAAGAGTTCCCATGAATGATAAGAAGTTGTCTTTTAATAACAAACTCATTGCCATGTGACTGACTAATAACAAATTGATTTATTCTGTTTGGACTTTTAAATCGCAAACACGAGAAGACTGCTTTGCTATTGCAGCGTCAGCTTTCATGACAGTGTTTTACCCGCTCTATCATCGTCCGTTGCTGCACCCCCCCCCCCCCCCCCCCCACCCTCCAAGCGATATCGTTGGCTCTTACGGTTCTTACGGGTTTTCATTCAGAGTGTCTATAACCGCCGGGTTCAGGATTGAGTGTCAGTACTGAGCCACCTCTACTTGTCGGGTGGACTTGCACCTCCTTGAGCACAACTACATGCTTATCATGGCTTCTGCGGGGCTTAATTATTCCTTTTTCAATGCCAGAGCCAAGCTCATGTTTCAGCTGTTTTATTGAAACTTTAGCCAGGCAGCTGAGCAATGAGCCCGGGGTGTTTCAAAAGAACTAGGAAAAAATAGGGGGCTGGACGATTTTGGGGAAAGTCCCCGACATTCCCATCATCACCATCAGCAGCAGCAGCAGCAACAAAGATGGCAAAAGTAGCCACACGCCACACTGTACATGGCTACGAGTAAAGGTACGGGGGGGGGGGGGGGAGAAATGACTCTGGGAAAAGTAGTCCAGTGAACCCCGATTCGTGGAAACAGGGACCAAGCCCTGCCACGAATCGTGAAAAGGGTTAACATTGTACTGCGAATGTCTATAGCTTTCACAAAATGGCGGCAAAGGAATATGCATGAGAGCGCTGTAAGAGAAAAATGTGAAGACAGACCTCAGACGGGTAACTAGCTAAACTAACTTCAGTTATTTTCTTGGCAAAGTGCTAAATGGCCAATTATTGAAAAGTGCAAGTACAGCGATGCCTGGATTTATAGGCACCTCATCTTACGTGTTTTTCCAGTTGTCGCACGTTCAATTCTTTGCTTTGTGTTGCCTGGCAAAAATTTGCATTCAGGGTGAGCTTTACATTTGCCACCGCTCCAGAGCACTCATCCTGAGGTAAAGGAAAGAAAAATATTAAACGTTGCATTTTATTATTTATTTTTACAAAGAGCTCGCTCGCATTGGCTCAACTTATGCTCCCAAAATGTTTGCCGTGTCTTTCATGCTATTTTCAATGAAATAATAAATTGTATTTAAAATCTACTTATGCACAGGAAATAAGTGCCTGTACTTGCAGATTAGCGATAGCACCGTCCCTGCCACTTCCTTCCCCGGCCCAGCCGGCGGCCGGAAGTTAGGACAGATTCGCACCAGATGTGCGACCACTCGGCGGCCGCGTGCCAACGCTCGCTCACAAGTCGTCGGAAGAAATTAGATCCAAAAGGAGTTATTATTCTAACTGAAGCTCTGTGGCGCGCCGCTCTAATCTGATCAAAAGAAAAGCAGGCAAGGAGAATAAAGAAGTGGCGTGATTAAAATTAATGGAGGTGGTTTTTCTTTCACGGACAAGGTGACCATTCGTGTCTGGGATATGTGGTGACAGCCAGGCGAGTTACGCTCCGCTGCCGGCGCTAGCTTAGCTTTGCTCAGTCTTGACAGTTGGGAAATCAACATGACTTTATCCAGAATTGAGCAAAATGTCAAACAGACTTGTGGGTTTCCTCTAAATTTATGCTAAGCTAGGCTAACATTATGTCACCCTGTCACTTCCGTTTAAAGCTCTTGTCTTAGCTTATCTCAGACTTGGGAGTTGGAAAAACAAGGCCGGCTTTGTCCAGACGCAAGGAAAATAAATCGAGAAACTTAATAAAACACAAACTGCAAAAGCTATCTTAGTATAGCTTAGATACATAATAATAATAATAATAATAATACATTTTATTTATAAGCGCCTTTGAAGACACCCAAGGACACTTTACAATAACAAAAAACACAAAACAATACGGGTTGTACTACTTCATTTAATCCGAGTTGGATAAAAAAAATGCATTTGTGTGCACAATACATTTTAAATAGAGACTTGTGGATTTTACCTTTATTTATGCTAAGACAAGCTAACGTCTTCTCAACATCACTTAATAGTGAGTTATGATTTATTTCAAGTCCAAAATACCTCCTCTTCACACATGACTACAGTCTGCTGAATTAATGGCAAAACTGTGAGAAAGACAAACACTGGAGTGATCTCTTTCACTGGAATTCCTTTATGCATGTAGACAGCTGGTCTAGCTTTACACTCTGCTTGAAGGCATTTGAGAACACAAAATGCCAAAGCTAGCTTAGCTTAGCATTTAGGAGCTGCAAAAACAAGCGTAGCTTTGTCCATAATCGAGCAAAATAATGTCAAGTGGTAAGACTTGTGGGTTTGCACTTGATTTATGGGGGCTAACGTCATGTAATGGAAACATAAAACTCCAAATGCTATCTTAGCTTAGCATTGCTGAGCCTTGACAGTTAGAAAAACAAGCCCGGCTTTGTCAGGAATCAAGCAAAATACATTTGAAGTGAGACTCAAGATGTGCTGGTTGAAACACGCCTCGCTGGTGTGATAAATGGATTAAACAAGAAGCAAAGACACTGTGGCACTAAACAAGGTACTGAATTGTGGCGCTACCGTTTGACAGATTGGAATGACGTCAAATTATTAAATATGCATATTGTCATGGGCAAGAAAAAAAAATCCCCAAATTTATCTTCATAACCTTTAAGTCACTTTCAAGATTGTGCTTCATTGTCCCATGATGCAAAGCCATTTTTGGTCATCATATTTTTGCCTCTGTTTTTGTCCCCACAATTCTGTGAGTTTAGTGGAACTTTTAATTCTTGGTACTTTTCATTCCTTTGGCTGACTGTGGCCATCAATCCTACCTTTTTCCTCACAACCATTTCAGTTCTATGGTTATCATCACATTTCACCATTGCCTTTTGCCGTATTGTTTTTGAGTCAGTTTAAAGCTTGAGCAAGCATGTTTTGTGGCGCACTAAAGTCTCACTACACGTCTACGTGGATGCCAATCATCCATGAATCCAGTTCTATTTTAAATTCTGAGGCCTCACAACCACCGTTTTGATTTTTTTGACGTCATGAATAATTCCAGTGGATGACTTCCAGAGGAAAAAAGTGTGGAGTTCGGCTGGGCTGAGCGCAGGGTGACAGCCAGGCGCCCGTCCGCCGTGGGGGTCTGGTATCAGGGGGAGACGGATTGGAAGAAATGAGGGCAGATGATAAAACCAGAGATGGAGGGACGAGAAAGGGGGAAAAAAGAGGAGGGGGGGAAGAGGAAGAGGAAAAAAACGAGTGAAAAGGAGCCGTGCTGACTGCGGTGGAACGCTGCCAGGCATCTGTGTGGTCCGGCCAGGGAAGGGAAAACGTGCTCGCGCGCGCGCGCGCACACACACATGTACACACACGTACATTATACACTTATGTATATAGACGTCCAGGACAGCTCCCCCAGGCGATACTATGATTTCATGCAAAAACACATTAGAGATGATTCAGAACGGGAGAACAGCTTTCTATTTCTTTTCCTCACTTTTTCTGACGCCCGCTGAATGATTTTGTGTTTAGTGTGACACATGCACAATCATGCGCCCGCAGACACTCACATGCACTCACATGCACTCACTCACTCATTCACACACACACACACACACACACACACACACACACACACACACACACACACACACACACACACACACACACACACACACACAGTCACTCACTCACTCACTCATTCACTCACATGCACGCACTTGGCACATCTTGAAAAAACTTCACACAGCTGACTGGCTGTCTCGAAAAAGCTTTTTACTTTCTTTCTTCTCAGTCTACTTCCTCACTCTGTTGCTATTGATTTATTGTTGATGTGTGACTCCCAACTATCACTGATTTGTTGTTTGATGACACACACACGCAAAACAACAGGAAATGTATGATGGCAGCGAACCACAATGCAAGAGTCTTGAAAATATTTGTTGCATTATACCTGTAATATTGTTGAATTGAAAATTTCTATTTATTTATTTTGATTAAAAATCATTCATGCATTTATTGTAAAGAAATCAATAATACACAAAAAATAGATGCATTTATTCTTCAAAATAAATTGTTTTCCACATTTACACACACTAAAAATGCCTTGGCCTATCAGTCAATTTAAAAAATAAGTATAATAATTATAAATTTTAGATGAAGCTAAAACTTTCCATGGAATTTCATTCATTCATCTCATGATATCCAAGACAAAAACTTTACAATAGAAATTCAAAATGCGTCCCACGATTGTCTAGTGTACAGTGTCAGTAGCTAGTGTTGTTTACCAGATAAAATGTCAACAAAATCAGGTAAGACAATGATATTAATAATAATGGTGATCGATCCGATTATTGAGCTCATGCTGAGAGCCGTCCATAATGTTTTGACCCATTGCTCAGCATCAAAATATTGGTATCGTAAAATCTGCTTGTTAAACTCTTGTCTACTGTTTATATTATTGATGATTCCCCAAAACAATCACGACCAATCTTTGGGAATGTCTATCAACAGCCAATTGGATTTAGCGTCCCGCAGGGCTCTGTTTTAAATTATCTGCTTTTTATGTTAGATTAAAGGATTTCATTTCTTTTAATTATGTTTATTTTGATCAATATGTGCAGCATAAATGACATTCAAGTACAATGCAGCTAGCAACAATTACTAAACATTTGGCTTTGGCAAAAAAGGGAATTTCCACATGAAGATTTTGAGTCATGAATATTGTGAAACCCTGTTTTCCCCCCTCGCATATCAAATAATCGACAATATGATGTGTTTTCTACTTTTCCAGGCCTTACCATTATCTGATCCAGGTTTTACCCTTTGAAAATTAATTTAGAGGGGATTTTTTTTCTACCGAATCAAATACAGATCAGGGAAATAATTATGTAATAATTGTGTCAATTTTGGGGAGCACTACTCAAGAAAACACAGCTTTTTTGGGGTAATAAAATTGTCAACGAGTCATTATGACACGTTATACAGACGAGTGGATTTTAATGCCTGGCTGTGTGTGCGTACTGTGTGTGTGTGTCTATGTGTGAGGTTAGTTTGTAACCACTAATATGGTCTGCAGGAACCGCTGCCTCCTCACCAGAGTTGTTAACACTCTGACCCCCACAAAACACAAGGCACACGCACGCTTAGCCACAAAGCTAACTTTATGTGACACCACAATGTTTTGTGTCACCTCTCGTGTGAGTCTACCATCAATTTGATTGACTAACTGAATATCTGCCAAGAGGAAGTGTGTGCTTTTTGCTACTGTTGTGTTTCTGAGACACAAACACACACTAGCACACCTGGGCCTGCGCTCGACCACTCCCCGCCACCTATTAGCTGCAAATGATATTTAATGAGGCCTATTAGTTGCACTGTGCCAGCACTCTGCTAATGACACCATTAACATACAATCACACAGTCCTGAGCCACACACAACCGCACTCGTGCGCTCACTCACACACACTAGGGACGACAGGACTTCAGGCGTTAAGAGTGTTTTTGTGATGAAAGTCTGCCGACTCGTCGGGAATGACATCATCGAAATTAAAAAAAAAATCATCAAAAGGGAATCCTTTGGAGTAATGTACATTATTTCAAAATATCTGTATGGACATTTTATTGCCTGTTAAGGCCTTGCGTTTAGATTAATGGATTCAAAGCCTTTTAAGCCTTTTTAAGAATCCACTGGGACTCTGCAACCTGAACTAAACTCAACCCCTACTGTCTCGTTGAAATACTGATTGGGTGCCTTATTTTAATACCTTTCATCACTTTTATATACTACAAAGCTTTGTTAACATGAATTAGTTGCTGATGAGTCTCATCTGTTGGCCACCAAAGAACGGCCTAAAAAAAAAAGTCATGTGACACGCAGCAGCAGATGCACAGGAAATGCTTTTGATCAAACAGCGAGCGAGCGTGCGTGTGACCGTGTGTGAGTGACTGTGTTCTTGGCAGAGCGAGCACCGTTCCTAGCGGCAGGAACGACGTCGCTTGCTAAAGCGAGCGTCTGCCGGCTCCGCTGTGTCCCGGTGCCACATGTGAGCCTTGTTTGTCACATCACTAATAATTTTTTTCGTCATTTTTCATGAATTCCTCAAGGAGGAGGCAAACAGCTGCGTGCCAGACCAGCTGGCACTGACGGCTCAACGATAGTAAAGTGTCCCCCCCGCCCAACTTCCTGCTCAGTTCTTTTTATACAGCCTATTAAAAGGAGCTGATGCTAGCACTCTTGCTACCCGGTGTAGCCTCTTGGGAATATCCCACCTCATTGTCTTGGTGCCTAGTGTGGGAAAAACGCCTCTTTATCGTGGTTCATTCATTGTTTAGGTCATGGTTAAGTCAACTTGAACAATTCAATGTTTGAATATACTGTACATATTTTTGGCGTGTTTTCTGCGTCGGTTTTACAGTCAAGTTTACCTGTGAGTGACAAAAAACAGCTTGAAGCAAACATGCTTGGTCTCTTATTTGGAGAACTGTGCAAACTAAAGAATGAAAACTATTGAATACTCACTAAGATGTGTGTTTTAATAAGTTTAAGTGTCATTTCAACACGTTTGAAGTGTGTGGTCGAGGACAAAACAACTTCACTCCTCAATGAACGGTCGAGTTTGTGAACGGACGTGCGTTAGCAACAGTGACCAAATGAGTCTATGAGGAGACGTGAGTAAAAGTGCGAGACTTGTTTTTTAAATCCCTGATGTTGGGATGTTGGGGCGTGTGTATTGCATGTACTCACTCCTGGGTTCTCGTGGTCCGTCCACTGTAACTTTGATGGCTCGGTGGTAAGTGGCGACTTGCGGCGGGTTGGTGAACACAGTGATGGTCAGCGTGAAGCTTTTGCCTGCGGTGACATCAAACTGACGTCATCATCATGATTCCCAAAGTTGACACGCCATGCACTTCAGGGACAACGCGCCACATTCAACACAAACAGGGGGTGGGGAGGCTTTGGCGAGGTGTCATGGTGGACAACGGCGGCTTGTGAGAGAGGCTCTCGACTCGAAGAGACATTACGGCGTTATGTGTGCTCTTTCCGAGAAAGACTGGGCTCTTTTAATTGGCACTTCCTCTCCCTAAACAGTGAACACCCTCTATTTCGCAGTTTTGCATTTCACTTTTAACTGCGGTTGCAGCGTTGCGCAACAATGGAGGCGCTACATCAACAGCCGTGAACAGGAAAGACCTGAAGCAACTACCAAATAAGAAACAAAATTGCGTGGCGGCCGCCCCCAAAGCCAATTGTTATCGCTCGACCGAATGTTAAATATCACAACGTGCCGTACGTCTCGTGTGTGTTCACCGTATGCAGGAGGGAGTGATTTCACTTTGCTTCAAGCAGAAAACGAGGAGGAGCACTCGTCCTCCATCCTAAAAAAGTTTACACATCGCCAGTCAGTCTGGTGGACGACGGTGGTTGCGTTGACAGCTAAATGCTATCGTGGTTGACACTCGAGCAGCTGTCAACAATTAAATTCAGCCGGTTAAGAAAGCTGGCGGTGTTGTATGCCCCTCGGTCCCATCCCACAACATATGTTGGCCCCGAGAGTGACATCATGCATTCAAAAGCAATAATTTCATATTAGTTTTTGCTTGATGATACATCTCCAAAGTGCAACTGAAGGAGCCATTTTCACAATTTGCTCCACTTTATGGATGGAACATTTCAATTAAAGTATGTTTCCTGTTAAAGAAAGTGAGTCAGTTGAATTTACAGAATACATGCACGTCATGGGGCATGATTAGGGTGGTGCCACCTCTTTCTCAATTTGAGCCAGGAAAAACCCTGACATCTTTGCTAATTTTCCTGTCAGTGGCATTTTGCATGTTAAGTTAACATTTAGCTAGCAGTCTTTCGTTAGGCAAAACTTGATAGTTTGATTGAACAATTTAGTGTCCAAGCACACAAACTCTCTTGTTTTATATTCCAGTATTTCAGTAAACTTTCTCCTGAAATGACAAATGAACAGGTTGAAGCGAGCATGTTTGGCTTCTTTTTTGGAGTGTGCGAGGGGGTTCACTTTAATCCCAACATTATGTGTGGTAGTGTGTGCGTCAGCACCAGGAATGCTGTGAATCACAGGCATCGGGTCAGCAGCGCTATGAAGACTTAAAAAGGTATGCGTCATGTAACCATGGCGACAAGCAGCGCCGGGTATGGGACAGGAAACGGAGGCGGGCCGAGGGGGTTAAATGTGGCGACTCATCGAGGCAGCTGTCCACGCGTGGGTGTCTGCCGCGCAGACTGTAAACGTGAGTCCACATGCGACAGCGCTCCAACATTACAGCAGTTAACTTATTTTTACACTTGCACGACTGTTAAATTGAGCGCAGAACTAATTCACTCAACAGCAACCAACCCTATTTTTTATGGCCAGTGGGGGCACTAATACGAAATCGAAACTCGAGGAATCGAAACAGTATTGTGGAACCAACTGTGTCTGCCTTTCGAGCTTCCACTGCCACGATCAACGGTATCCACTTACACTACGCTACCTGCACTATCAATCGTGGCTGTCGCGGCCCCGATGTGCCATCGACATCCTGCCTCGTCACCGGCGGCCGGGTATTCATTTCAGACACCTCGTAGTCTCATCTCTCGCCCTCGGGCTCCTATGTCACTTCCTATCGACAGATTCTGTGACAAGGGTTTCCGCGGCAACGGGCCAAACACTTTAATAACCGGGCCGCCTCTTGAAATCTCACCTCTTGATATTTTGAAAGAAAATTTATGACAGGTCCTTTGGTGGGGGGAGTGAATCGTGTTTATGGGCATGCTCATTACCACCAACAAGGAAGTTGCATTTTCTTGGTTTGATTGTGGTTTGTTTGTTACATAACAACCAATGAAAACATTTATTATGTCGCGTCTGGAAGAAGTATGTCCATTCAAAAACAAGTCGACAAACTCCAATGACATTTGAAGCTGGGCAGGCAGTTCAATTAAATGTTTATCGTTTTGCTGTTGTGAAAATTGGCTTCCTTGCATTTCACAACAAAGAAAGAAGAACCCAAACTGAAAGATAAAAGCAGAAACAACTTGCACGATTTGCTGCGCCAACTAACATGGTTGCCATCGATGTCAGTGATTTATATTATCAAGATTTTCCAACTTTAATCGCTGTTTTAGCCCCGAAAATACATGTTTTTTTTTACAGCGTTGGCAAATGTCTTTTAAGCACATGCGTGCAATTGAGACCACATTTCTTCACGCAGACAGTTGTGCCTTGAGGTACAAGTCATTCATTTCATGACCATACTTGCAACTTGAAACACTTTCACGTCGACTCTAAATGACTACAAGCTGCTTAAATGCTATCATTTCTCACAGAGGATAAAGAATATATGCCGGGCTGTGTTTTATATTGTCTGTCTACATGTGTCGATTCAACATTTATATTATTATTATTACTTATTTTTTTTAACTACTTCCTGTTTCTTCTTCTTTGTGTATTCTGAAAAACATTCGGATACATACAGAAGGGGCGTACGTCGACTCCAATTAGGATTGTGTGCAAGCAGTGGCTTTGAGTCAGACATGCACTGGGAATGGGAGAGATCGTTATGTGGTTGCCACGTAAGCAAAGGAGACCACTAATCCTCACCACCTAAGAGCGTGTGTGTGTTCACATTGTGTGTGTGTGTGTGTGTGAGTGTGCATGTGTCTTCACCTCGTCCACTTCGGCCGACGAAGCGCAGGTCGTTGAAACGCGCCACCTGGTTCTTCATCACGCCCGAGGCGTTGCGCAGTTCGGCCGAGTAGTTCTCGTCGTTGCCTGCCATCACTGTCACCACCGTGCCGTCCGTTATGTCCCCAAGCGCCACCACCTGAGGGTGAAGGCACAAGCTGACTCAAATTTATAAATATAAAAATATAGCAAGAACAAGAGGCAGAGAACGCCCCCAACTTAAGTCCAATCATAGAATAAGAACATTGTCTGTTTTACAGTAAACTTGAAGTCGGAGTGACAAAGTGCAAAGCAAGCATGTGTTGCCTCTTATCGGGAAAACTTTGTTAGCAAGAAATTGAGAACCAGCGCTCTCTTTTACTAAATCAAAATATATTCTGTTGTGGGTTTTTTTTTGTTGTTGTCTATAAAGCATGTGGCGGAAGTGAAACGATAAGAAGTTTTTATGTAGTCTCTCACTATGATAATTGTGGGCTCACCCCCCCCCCAAAACGGATAGGTTATCTGAAAATAGTAAAAAAAAAAAACAATTCTGAAAAGCTTTTAACTTTTTTTTAATATGTAGTTTACAAACTACTTCATTCTTCTTTTTATGTATTTATTTATTTTACGAACGTAACAATCTTTTTAAGTCCTCCTTCCCCTTTCGCTTCATCAGTAAGGCTGAAACGCAGTCCTTTCAGCATCCTGACAGTCAATGTAGCCCCAGTTAAAAAATAAATAAAACAAAGCCATTAACTTTTCATTTTTGTACATTTTTTTTCCATTCAATCAATTAAGCAAATAAAATATCAGTGGAACCGGCGTAAAAACATTTCACCCTATGAATTTACCTTGAGTGCAGACCTCCACCAAAGCAACGCTAATCCCCCCCGCAACCCTCCCTGGAATATTTGCTGACAAATGAATTCAACGGAATTATTCAAACTGAAACATGGCTTTTAATCTTTTGATCCACATCCGCAACAAATGCCACGTGCTTGAAGGACACAAAATATGGCAACTTGCCAAATCCGTGTCAAAAGTAATTATAGAGCCCATCTCAGAACGCACATCAAAACACCTTCAAAATGTCTTTTAATTTCATAACAGCAAGAAAAAGCCTCACTCAGATTCTCGTTAAGATTCCTGGAAGGCGATAACAAAAAAAAAAAGGATTCAACAGCTTCTTTTACTACCCAGACAGCAAGAGGTGCTTGTTCAAAAAAAAAAAAAAAAGAAAACGAAAGAAGTAATAAAAAAAATAATTATGAAAAACGGTGATTGTTTTGCAGCCAAGCAACACATTTCAACACACTGAGAGCGTTTGATCCATCTGCCGTATACCCGAAAAGTGTTTTGCATATAAAAAATCACAGCAGCACAAAGTTTTTAATGTATTTCTAATTAAAAATAACACAGCAGTTATTTTCTTAACGTCCCACCCACGTAAGTAACGCTTGAAATAACATTTTTGGCGTGGTCTACAGCATTGTGCCAAGTTGACAAGAAGAATTACTGTTATCATTTATAAATCTGCAGTAATATTACACGAGTGACATTTTACTGAGCCCCCCCAAAATCGAGGAATACTACTGTATTAAAGTAACAAAACAAGTATGTGTCCTTGGGTGGTTTGAAATGTGTTCAATCAGGTACAATGACTATACACAATATTCAATTCAAATGATGTTAACTTCGTCTTACCTTGAAAGCGACCGGCAGAGTCTTGTTACATCGCCAGTGCGACGGCAGTACGGAACACAAAAAGTTGGGGCTGTCGGTGCGCACCAACTCGGCCGGATGGTCGGCAATGATCTCGGCCATGCTGCGGTTCTCGTGGGCGCGCAGTCTGGTCACCACCGCCGCCGCCGAAGCCGCGTCCGCCTGCCCACCGGGGCCACCTCCTCCTCCTCCTCCGCCTCCTCCTCCGCCGCCGCCACCACCACCGCCGGCACCCGGTGAGCTCACGTCCGTCATCTTGCCCGCGAGCGGCTGCAGGCTGCTGGACGGCGGGCTGAACCTCCGGCTGGCGCTCGGGTCTACGGGGATGCGCATCACAAACAACGGGGTGGATTTAATTGAAACAATTCAATCACCTCCGAAGGGAAATCAAAAAGAAAAGTTGAGGAAAAAAAAAAAAAAAGGTCGTGATCCTTCCTCGGTAGCACCGCGAGTAGGAAAACCTCCTTTCAGTCGGGCAGGAGGAGGAAAACCACGCGTGGGGAGTGTGAGAAAAAGGAGGAGGAGGGTGGTGGTGGTGGTGGTGGTGATGGTGGTGGTGAGGGTGGTGGTCTCTGTGGCTTCTTAAAAAGTCGGCGCGCCACCACGCATGTGCGGCTATAAATAACTTCAAATGGAAGTCCACGCGTGGGGGGCTTAAAAAATATGTCGGGGCAGCTTTCCAGGTACGTCACAAACCAACCTGAATGAATTGCCGGGTGTGATTCATGCAGTAAAACAACTTAAAATGAAATTCTTCATTCAAAATATTGCAAAACAAGAAAAGATGTTGCAAACAATTTGAAAATTAATTCGTTCTTTAAACTGCGCGAGGTTTTTTCTTTGCCGTCTGCGGCTTTTCTTTCCTCCAAGTGATTCAATATCTGGTACATAACTTGAAGGGGCGTCACGCGCGTACGTACCCGCATGATCCACGGTGACGACGACCGCAATAAAATCATAAAAGCGTGCAAGTGTTGCGTTCACGGAGAGCGTCCTCTGAGCACGTTCACAACGCGACGACAGTGCGCGTGTTGCGTTCAGGGAAGGCACCCGAACGTGTGTTTTGCTTTGACTGAGCGATTCGAGCCTGTTGCGTTCACCGAGCGTCCTCAGTGAGTGTGTGTGTGTGTGTGTGTATCCGGAAGAGTCTCCAGTGTACACGAGTGTGTGGCGTTCACGGAGCAACTCGAGTGTGCGTGTTGCGTTCAAGGACTATCTGATCGCGCGTGGCGCGTTCAAAGCGCGCAATTGGTCTATTAACCCTGAACATATCTTTATTCATTTCGTGTACAAAACGCATAAAAAATATCCCAGTTACAATAAAGGATTCAAGCAGGGTTTTACTAATTTTAAAAAGTAACATTTAAGGAGGTATTTTCATAGGAGGTTATTTTAACAGGTGAGAAAAATATTTAATTAAAAAAAACGTAATTGTTCTTGTAATAAAATCACCAAAAGAAAAAAAACAACAACAAATAAATCCATGCATTTTCTAATCCGTTTATCCTCACAAGGGCCGCGGGTGTGCTGGAGCCTCTCCCAGCTCTTTTAATTCAGGCAGTATGCGGGGCAAACCGGTTGCCAGCCAATCACAGGGCACACAGACAAACAACCATTCGCGCTCACAATCACACCTCGGGACAATTTGGAGTGCCCAATCAACCTGTCATGCATGCTTTTGGAATGTGGGAAGAAACCGGAGTACCCAGAGAAAACCCACGCAGGCACGGGGAGAAGATACAAACTCCACACAGGAAACCCTGCACTTCTGGTGCTGTGAGGCCAACGTGCTCACCATTTGACCGTGCCACCCACAATGAATTTAAGCTACATGGTTCTGGACAAAAAATAAATAAATCCAAAAATATGTAGAATAAGATTATTCTTGTCCTCAAGTTTTTTTATTATGATTATTATGATAGCCATAAAAACTATGTTTTAAAAAAACTATTAAAAAAAGTGCAGTCAGACCTCAAATGTAATCTATATATTACACAGTGTAATACATTGTGTGTGGGTGTGTGTCTACTGTAGAGGGCATCATTGACCCTCTGTGAGGCTCTTATTCATTCTCCCCAATTTGCCCAACCCCCTGATTAGGCATCAGTCTCCAGTCAGTCTCCTGGCCGCCACATCACACACCCAAACGAATGTGTGTGCCTGTGTCTGTGTGCGTTATGCCACTGCTGCTTTTCCACTGCACTCAAGAAACTTTTATTGCATGCTAGCGCTTTGATTCCTTTCAAAATGAGAGCTGCACATCAGGCATCTTCAAGGTGGAATAAGATTTGAAAGCCTTTCATTGCTCGTTATTTAAAACACGTACAAGAGACACTGTGTGTGTGAGGGGGATATCCATCCATACAGTATTTCATACAGCGAACTCCGTTTTCCATGCGGGCACGTAACCCACCGCCAATAATCAGAGACATATAAAACTATTTTGCAAAATAATTTCACTGCTCCCATATCTATTAAGACAGACATTGAAAAGTATTCATCTCTCATTGTGGCATAAAACATTTTCAGAGAAACAAAAACAAGACAAGACGGCATAATACTCCAAATAAGAGTCACAGCGCGCTTGCTTCAAGCTCTCGTCCTTATATCTGGCGAAGTGCAATTTCTCAATGGCGTTCCGAGCACTCGCCTTTCTCGTGCCAAACAGTTGTTTGGTAGCAGCAAAGAAGTGAGCCCCTCTGCACGGTTTTATAATCTCTGGGAATATTGGAATTCCGCCACTGAGCTTTCAGTGAGGTCTGCGTACTGTTGTGATATCACTCCTCTCCCATAAACGTTTCTGTCCTGATTCCAACTTGGAGTAGATTCAAACCACAACCATGTCCATACGCCTAAGTCAGTAGCATCGACAGCTAACTGGGATTTAGAGATAACAGCATGCAATTAGAATACTGTATAGACGTACATGCTTGATAGCAAACCCATAATTATGAAGTTAGCATTTTAAGGTACCACTGTATTATGGTACAAATGCTGAAAACATGACTGCAAAACAGAAGCCTGGACTGTTTTTTTTTTGTTTGTTTGTTTTTTTAAATTCCGGCGTCATCAGTGGTGCATTTTTCAAAACCCTTAATTACAGCTTCTTGGAGAAGCCCGCCCAACAGGCTTTCGGCTAGTAGGGAGATGTTTACACGTTGGACAAGATGCCTGCCAGGCCCGCCAGGTCCAGGATGCGACCAAAGCGGGATAAAAAAGCGAAGGCCGCCGCCGGAGCAAGGCTGGCACTGGAGATGGCTTGACCTGCTCGAGGACAACAAATGATGAGGGCAGGTAATCTGACCCTGGGTGACCTCATAGCGGTGCGCTTCACAGCTAAGGCCATAATTAATGTTTGTCACCTAATCCGTGACATCAGACTAAGGGTCTCTAAAATTCCACTCAATCTCTTCAGAGAGTACAGCAAACACCCCGTTTACAGATGAAAAGCTGATCTATCGAGAACATCCAGATTTTTACATTTTTTTTATCTATTTATTTTTTTCAAAATTGGTTTACGTAGGGTTGTGCATCTGCCCAGTAAAAAGTGAGTCAATACTCAATGCATAGGGTGTAATTCGATTCAAGGATGGTACATTTGAAAGAGTCGATTCAGTTCTACTCAGGGTAGACTCTGATTTGACATGGCAAAATTAAAATAAATAAATATATATATATATATATGCCTGATTCTCCACTTTACGCTGAGGAATGACAAACAGTATTGCTTTGGCGCCATCTTGAGGTATCTTGTTGTCAGGGAACTATGTTAAAGTGAGTTGAGCAGATGAGTTAAGAGACAAGCTGTGCTTTGCTGCCATCTTGTGGCCTATATAAACAATTACAAAACTTTTTGGGGGCTATTAATATCACCATCAAAGGAAACTCCGGTAGCTTAATGCTAACATATAACGTGAATTATAAATCTTCAACCAAATGGCAGTTTCACATCCATGGAGCAGCAACATTTACAAACAGAGCAAACAGTAGACATGTTGTCTCTCCGCTCTGTGGCATTATTACCGTTATTATTTCTGAACAGGGGTAAAAGGACGGAGACCGCAATGCCGAGTGGGCGGCTTCTCGCGGGTCGCAGCGAGGAAGCGAAGGACACAAAAGGCGGCAAGGGAGGTTGTCGAGGAGGCGATGGGCGTATGAGGACAATTTCCTTTGGGCTCCTACCGCTCTTACTGTCTGCCGCCTAGCGCCTTCACGGAGGTCCCTAATTGACATCACTTGTTTGCAAAAAAAAAAAAAAATAGGCACTCGTGAGGAACTTCTGTGGGCCGGCAGAGAAAATAAAGCGTCGAGACCCGAGACGGTTAATACGCTCCCAAGGACACATGTGAGGGGGCGACACGTTTCCGCCGACACGTACAACAAAGTGGGAACCAACCAAGGTCACAAAATATCTTGGTTACAGTACTTGTGTAGACTTTCAGTATTTTTACTTTACCTGCGCTTTTATTTTTTCGACCAACCCTAACGAGTATATACAGTATGTTCCATCCACATTTACAACTGGCCCATGTTTTTGTTTTAAAACCACTCAAATGTGGCCCTCGTGATCAAAACTCGTGGGCTGCAGCAGACCTCTAACAAAAGCATGCTGAAACATGGGACAGGCCAGTTTTGATCTTGAGGTCTGTTCACAATGGGAACAGCCACTAATACGTTTTGAGTGTTTCTATTCGGGTCGGGTTTATTGATGGGGTGCCATTGTCTGGGTTGGCGGCCAAAAACATGCCAGGAAAAAAAAAAAAAAAGACGGGATTTCAAGTTTTCCGCTTTTACATGCAACCAAATATCTTAACAGGCTTGAGGCGTTTTGGCTCGTGCGGCTCTCTATGCAGCCTTTGTGTCACTCGCGATACTATTATTAGCCCTTCACTTTAGTTCAGCCACGCTAGCCATCAAACTCTGCCCGGAGCCGCCACACTGCTGGGCCAGAGTGTCTCCAAGGTTGTCTGCTTTTCCCTTCCATCACTCAATCAGAACTGATCGTGCTATGGCGAAGCCCCATTTATTGCGGGGCGTACATTCAAGACCCATTAGATTTGTGAATGATTGCAAAAGAGAGATTGAAAGTCACTATATAAACACCATTTTTGGGGAGGCTATCATATAACATCTTTTTTGAGGAAATGAAAAGACCATGTTGCATGCACAGTTCTTCAAATAAGAGGCACAGCATGTTTGCTTCAAGCTGCGGTTCGCGCTCAAGAGCATGAATCGGCTATCTTATTGGCGCAGGACATCGATCGAGCCACGCCACCAACAGCGAGTAGTTGAACCACCCCCCCCCCCCCCACCACCACCACAACCACCAAAAAAAATGGCTACAATTGCCTATAGATGGCCACAAGATGGCTGTAAAGCACTACTGTTGTCTCAATCTCCTGAAGTCATTCAAGGCCGTTTCAAGGAACCGAGATGCCAAAAGATGCTGCATGCTGTACATTAATTGGTTTGTCTTAAGCATAAAAACTGAATATGCGGCGCAATTTTGTACTAGACTTGAATCCAGAAAGAACGATTGCTAAAAAATCTGCGATGTCGCAGAGGGGGTGTGGGGGGCACGAACGATTTAGCATGATGTAGTGGGGGTTCAACGTGCCGCATTAATCAAACCTTGAGCCCGCCTTCCTCCTCCTCGAAGGGGAAATGCGCCGTATCGAGGAGCGCAACGGGAACCCTGGTAAGAAGCGTTGTTCTTGGACGGCGAGCTTCCAAAGGTGCTAAAGACGATACAGACGCTCGTTCCGGGCCAACATTCTGCTTGACACCCCCCCCCCCCCCACACCCTTCGCTCCTCTGTGCATTTCGACCGGCTCCGCTTCCGCTTCACGCGCGAGTATCCAAATATTTGGAGTACATCACCAAAAGACACGCTGTTCTCATGTTATCCGAACCAATGTTTCATTGGGCGAGGTAAAACTAACAGTGGATTTATCGGCCGGCGTTTCTCCTCTGTCCATCCCGGCGCCATTCTGTCACCGGTGGGGTTGATTGATGCGACGGCGGGTGATTAATGAGACCCGGGGCGGGGGGGATATGGCGACCGTGGGGGACGACGAGCGCCGCTCGCCGGGTAGCTAACGGTTAGCGCATCCGCTTCCAGGTCGAGAGAACCTAGCGAAGGCCAGAATACAAAGAATCAATACATTCATCATTATTATTATTTGTGGTAAAATATTAGCAGTCGAGGTTTTTATTCAAGGGTTCTCGCGTGACTGTGAGAAGGAGGCCATAAAAGCGGGAATACATTCCCATTGAGGTCTTCTTTTTTTCGATAAAGACAGACCGGGACGTGCTACTGCAAATCGGATACTCGAGGGTTGACGCAACACGAGCTTCAACGCTACATAACATTATTTTAAAGAAATTTTGCGAATCTGAATTTTTCACCAAAAAAGATTTGAGAGTTTTCGAGGCTCCAGTACTTCGAAGCGGGATGAGAAATGCCCCGAGCCATTGCAGAATATTTCAATGTTTGTCTTCATTTGAATGGCAATCACTTTTTTTTTTAAATTTCACTGGCAGAGAGAGAAGGCCTGTCAAGAAGCATCACAATCAAAATCAGATCAACAGGAAATAATAAGAAGAGATTTTTGAGGCTTTGGATCTTCCGATGACATTCCGGCCGAACGCCATTCCGCAATGCTGAACTCTTGCAACCCGGACCGGCAGACTCCCGACGGTTTTCACGCTACCGCTCGACTACATGAAGAATTTCGGTCTGGACCAAGTGTGAAAATGGCCCCCAAAGCCACGTTTTCCACCAAGCGGTCCAGTTCGGTTTGCCAAGGTTCACTTGGGTAAATCCTGAACCTGATCCTGGATTACATTTGCACTGCAGGACGGCGAATAGCAGCTTTAGCGTTATCTCCTTATACATTGTGACAACAGTGAAGCAAGATTGAGGAGTAACAAAGAAGTTAAACATGACACGGGGCCGTGCTGCATGAAATTCTTGGAAAACGTCTGGGAGTGAGCGAGTTAATTACATCAGGCGGCAAAAAAGTAGCGCTACGGCGCTGGTGTCTTTTCTCATAACATTCCCGTCGGCTGTGCTCCGACGCCAGCGAGTCCCAGCGGGAACATTATCGTCAAACTTTGCGCCTCTCAAACATTTCACGCTGTTGTATGATGGCTTCGGCGGGATGCGGTCGCGAACTGACACTAAAATTGCGCGCATGAAATACGACCGACTTTAAATCTCCCCGAGTTGGATTTCTTTATAGCCTCGTAGATCACGCGTAAAATCTCAGGAGAACGGGGATAAAAAATTTTAAAAAAGGGTTCCCCGGTATGGTCGTTACTCACGGACAGACAATTAAAGCATCCATTTTGTCTTTTGAACAATGCCAGTCAAATGCTTGACTTGCTGCCAAAGAGACTTTCAGGCGACAAGCAAACAAAAGAAAAGGAGCAGTCAGCGTACAGTCAATGCCGAATGAAGATTGAAATGTTGACATTTTTCCTTTTTGTGAAGTGTTTTATTGGACCTCTTCTTTTCTTTTCTTTTTTTAAACTCTTTCTTTGTATATTTGCTCACTTAACTTATTCTTTTGAACCCTTTTTATGTATTCCAACTTCTACATGTACAGGAGATTCATTTTTGCCATTACAAAAAAAAAAGATTTCAAATATTTTTCACAATGCAATGCATACTTATTTTGTCATGTTTTATTTATTTTTTTACATGATTAACATTTTGTGATTCTTTTGTTTACTTTTAAAATAATTTCCGATTTTGTAATTGCTGCTTGACATTTGCTTAGTTTCTTTTAAAAAAACATTTTCTTTTGTAATTCTGTGACTTTTCTTATGTAGTTATTTTTGAAAATATATATATTTTAGATTTTTGGGGATTGATTAATTAATTTCAACATTTACTTTTAATTTTTTAACATGCATTTATAGTTTTCTAATTGTTGTATTGTATCCATCCATCCATTTTCTAATCCACTAATCCTCATGAGGGTTGCGGGTTTTTTATTGTATTTAATATAAATTGTATTTGTTTATTATTCATATGGATTTTTTTAAACTTTTCACTCCCAAATATAAATAAAATAATAATAAAATATATTTTTTCATTTTTTTTTTCCCAATTGACATCCAAACATCCTTTTACAGCATTAGCACCGTTATTGATACTTTTATTATTAAAACATGACGTAATGCATACATTTCCGATGAACCGCAACCACGGACGAGCGTGCATTTGTCTATTTGACAGAGATCTTCTGACGGCTATTTTGTAGTGGAAATGTGGTCAGAAGGAAGAAGGTATCCATCATTCTGTAAGCCAGAGGATGTTCTTTTCTCCCAAAAAACAATCACAGAAAATTACAGCTTATCGCTGCCAGAAGCTGTCTTTAAAAAAAAATAAAAATAAAAAATGAAACCCACACTCAGCTCTTTCCTCTCGCTATGCACCCACTGAAAACAACATTAGGTACATGGCACGATTATAAAATTCTTCTTTTATGGAAAAAAAAAAACCCATTTGACATTCATTTTTCGAATAATACATTTTTCGAAAAAATCCTGTCTTTGACTTTGATGACTTTGATGTTTTATTTTATTTTTGGGACGCGTGCTTTGGAGTTTTTTTTTCATAATAAAGAAAATTGAAGACCTCTCCCTCTGTAGGTGGGAGGTGGGAAATGGTGAATATGACACAATGACAGAAATTTGAGATATAAAGCAGAAAGCTGAATTTAAGATCTCATGAACCTGAAGCATTATTATAATTATTGTTATTATTATCAAGGCCAAATCTTTCAAAATGAAGACCTCTCCTTTCGTACAGCGACCATAAGGAGTGGTTATTTATCTTAGTGTTGTATTCAAATGTTCAGGAATATTTTTTGATGTACAGCAGACACGATTTTAAATGCCATTTCAATAACATTGAAGACCTGCCCCCCCCTTCTGTAAATTTGAACGCGAAATATGCGGGTCATTATTTTGAGTACCGTATGAAATTCAGCATTTTGGAGAGCGAGCAAATTTAATGAGGCAAAATGAATCTTTTCAAATGCCACGTTCATAAAATTCAAAACCTCTCATTCGGTGAACATGACCAACGAGGGAGGAACGCCTGTGTTGCATTTTAAGATTTTTTTTCAACATCCACATCAGCTCTGCCGGGGTTTTTTTCTGATGGAAAAAGGTCAGAAATAAGCAAGAATCTCTATTTGCATCAGATGTGTCAGCAAAAAAAAACAAAAAAATGGCTTTTCTTTTTTGTTTGTAACGAGACAGAAAGCGCTGCAGACAACAAATGTGACAGAAAAGCAGGACGGGGGCGCAGGAGGCACCTCGTTTAACTTTGAATCGGTGGAGTCGCTCGACGTGGCATCTTCAAATTCCATCAAAAGCGTCTGTCACTCTGATCAACTATTCCCGCCTCCTCCACCTTTTGCATGTTCAGCATCAGGAGTGGAGGGGGGGGGACAGACCTACTTCCTGTCAGGAGCGGCGCAACAGTTTGAGGGAGCGAATAAAAAGACAAGACAGACAAAGCCGACTTCAGACGACTGTAGCGACGGCGAACAGCGACAATGTCAGAAAAAGCGAAAGGCGGAAATACGGCAAAGCGGCAAGAAAGTATGTTTGATGTTTGCCGAGTTGCCCCGCAAGCAGTAAAAAAAAAAAACGCCAAAAACTTCAACATTTTACTCACGCAAACTTTGACAACATTTGACAGCATTTAAACACCAGACGGATTGATTCAAATGTACAATGTAATCGTGCCTGCTGGTTTTTAGAAATGTGCTGATATTGTGGATTTGTTAAATACGAAAACAATTTTGCAGCGAACGCAGAAGATACAGCTTTCAAACGTAACGTCGGTTTACGCCTTCTTATGCTAGTAAAGTTGAGCTCCAACTTCCGATGAAATCCACACGGGCGACGAGATCGCATCCCGCGAGTGCGTCCGATGGCGAGCGGCGCGCCCAGGATGATGACGCAATCACAGAAAAGTTTATTAGGGGTAATTAAAAAACATTAAATGTCCTCATAAATGCCAACAATCTTTTTTTTTCCCCCCTCTCATGATCCGCGGTTGACAAAAATATTTGGAACACTTCTTGGTAAGACCGCAGGACCAAATGCGATAATCGGCGCGCTAACAATCTTCTCGATGTGAACATTTAATAGCGATTTGGGATACTTGGAAGAATGTCACAGCATCCAAATATTGAAACGGTCCAACCTCCTGCTGGGTGTGAACATGATTTGTAATTTGTGAAATGTTTGAAAATGTTTCACCGCCAGCTGTCATCGTGTGCGAATTTATGAGATAATTTTTTATAAAAAGATGATCCGAAAAACATGTTGCTGATGTAGTTTTGTGTAAACACGTTTTTTTTTTTTCCGAAACTGAATTATCATCAAATGGAAGGATTAGGCTCATAAAAGGTTGAAGAGCATTTTAGATTCATCCTGAAATCTTATCGGAGAGCCGAGTAGCCATCACGTTTTGGATTTTCTTTCTCCTCCGGGAGGGAAGTCGATAACAATCGGAGTGCGTTTGCAAAACCGCCACACCGCCCACCAGTCAATATGAGCCGCATGTTCTGTTCTCACTACAAAGGCTTCACTTCCACTCCCTTTTGGCTCTGCGGTCCACATTCGAGTTAATTACGCACGTGAGCGTGTGCCACAGGTGGTATGCCGCCCGGCTCCGTTTGTCATCGCCCCCCCCCCCCACCCCAACCCACACGATGGCGTGGGTTGAGGAGGAGGAGGAGGGTGGAGGGAGGAAAAGGGGCAGCGGGGCCAAACGCTCGCCCCCACGTCGCCAGATGGGAGGTGGGGGCGAAGTCTGCATGTGGTTGTTCTCACTTATGCAACGAAAAACCGTTGCGCGGAAATTGGAAATAATCCATATCGGGCACCACCCGTTGCAGTCATGCACTTGTATTTGTTGCACGGGCCTCGTTTTAAGTGTAAAAATAAGATAAGTGGGTTTTAGGACAAATGCATGCACATTTTTAAGTCATCCGAAGCCTGCGTGGGTTGCGCCGCAGATGAGGCTCACGTTTTGAAATCCTTCTCATGTCAAAAAAAGTCACGCGCTGTTAAGACAATACGCGCCATAAAACTGAAATTTTGATGGTTAAGCGATAAGACTTTGGACAATGCTGACATCTTGCTTTAATTGCTTTAATTGCCGTCGCTATTTCGAACAATAAAACCGTGCACATGGTGACTCTGCAGTTTTACTGCCGCGTACCAAACAAAGCCATTCTTAACGGCCAAACAGGTGTAAAAACTTGTCAGCTGCTATTCATCGATTGAAGTAAATACAAATTTTTCAACCTCAGCCGCAACACAGCAAAGACGATAAAACCTCGCGTATTGCGACGTTGCAGTCCTCTCGTCGGAGTGCGCCAACAACTGCAACTGGCATTCCGAACCGTGTAAAAAATGTTATATTCTTACGTTAAAAAAACAACAACAAAACGCTTATTCGTAACAATAAACGCGATAAAACAATCACGGTGGCCGTAAGAACAATGTATATGCTTGACTCTGGAGTTTAACTGCAGGCCGAAGGGCAAAGTGGCCACACAGCCCTAAAAAGGAAAAGGAGTGGGCGTCGCCATAGGGGGTGCGTTTGATCCGTTAGCGTGCGTTGCGGGCCGGGTGGGTAATTTGAGCAAAATGTGTTATTAAAGACACCCGATGCCCTCGGCTGCACGTCCGCAATTGTTCACATACACACACACACACACACACACACCTTTCTCTTCTTTTCTTTCTCTTCTGAGTTATCCCCACAACCCCACCCAGTGGCATCTGCTCAACACTAGCCGGCCCTCATGGTATGCACATGCAAAGGCGCAGAGACGGGGGCGGTTTAAAAAAAAAAAAGAAATGAGGAGCGTGGGGGGGTGGATTGCTTCCAGGTGGCAGTTTGAGTGAGAGCATTAATCAAGCGCACAGATCTTCCTGTCATAGACACATTAAGCGCACATGCATGTTTACTACTACGACTACGACACCTGTGCACCGACTGCCGGCCTTGGCAAGCATGTGTTTTCATACAGCGACCCCCCCCCCCCCCCCACCACCACTCCCGGCCCCCACCCCACCACCAAGGGGTCACTTTTGTACGAGATTTTAAAATATCCATAGAACATCCAAATTTGGAGTTGCACTCGCTTGAGGACAAACGAAAACGCTGTAAGACGGAAGCCAATCAAAGGTGTTACTTTGTTTGAATGAAGCGAGCATTGACGCTCTTGGATGTGAGCGGAATGCTTCAAAAAAAGGGCTTTATGATGTGAATTTTTTTTACAAAGGACAGACATGTAACGATACCAGTATTAGAATCAGGCCGATATTAACCTAAGTTTAAGGTATCGGATATGTGGCTGCTGCTGATACCAGCCACCGATACTTAAGGTATCGGTACCTTGTACCGGTGAGCACTCAAAGAGTGCACAGTTGCACCGGTATGGGTCTGGAGAAAAGTGGTATCCAACATTCCCATTTGATCATTTCTACTGTTGATCAATTTTGCAAGCTCTCTTTTGAATCACAGACAAGCAAAGACCCCGAAGGCAAAACACGACTGAGGTCATTACTTTGGTGAACCAGCCAAGGCTTGACAAGCTCGCGAACAACTTGTCGTCTTGGCGCGAGTCATCAGAACTGCCCGGGAAACACATACTTCCTCTTTTTCGTAACAGGACAAGTTCAAATGCAGAAGAAACCCAAAAATACTTTGACATCACGTTCTGAACAAGTTGCTCCGCTGGTCACCAGAAGTGCAAGTTCAGTTTGTACTGAAGACAATCCAAGAGGAAAGCCATCCCAAGTCATGACTTTTGTTTGAACGAGGCAAGGGCAACCCCCCGCGTTAGCGACGACTCGGCATATTCGTGAGTGGATTTCAAAGACTGCAATCCATGTTTTCGGCTCCGACACCTCCTGCGTTTCCTCAGCTAAAGAGTGGAAATTACCTCCAAACACGGTTAACATCCCACCTATGTCGCTCCTTTCATGACCCGCCGCTAAGTAAGTTTACATCGGAGGGGATGCCGCATTCCTGCCAGACTAAACCAACACGGTGGAAGGCTGACCTCTTCCCTCCCTCGCGGCGTGAAACAGGTAAGGCCTTGTGCGTCACCGCTCTCGTTCACATCATTACGGCCCGAAAACAAACATCCACGAGGCCGCGCGCACTTTTATATGCCTTCGTCGAAAGGGGTGGAGGGGGCGCGTAGGGAGTCTTGGAACTTGTGTAAAAGTGTAAGACGGTTTTCAAACAATTCAGTGTTGGGACTCTTGATGCTTCACAGCTTGGTTCTACTTATATAAATGATTTTGGACCACTTACGTACTTTTTTTTGCATAAGTGCTAGCTTCATGCTGCGTGTCACTTGCAACCAAAGTTTACTGTCAAACGTGTCAAAACGACACCGAGGGCACGCAACTCTAAATTCGGACTCGCCTGGGTGATCTAAAAAGAAAAATAGATCAAACACAGTCACTTAAAAATCAGTGACCCAAAAATGGCCCAAGTCAACTACGAAATGTTTCGTCATGTTTAGAACACCTGGATGGACTCTCCACTCCCAAAAGTGTAAATCCAATGTAAAGTGGTTACTTACGTATTACTCACAATCCAGCGGGCACCATTTACAATAACTAAACTGGAGGGAGCCCCCCCCCCCCCCCCCGATTGACACACCTGGTGCTAAATGAGGCGAGTCCAGATGATAGGAAAGCACCGGATGTGTCTTTGATTTATGAACTTGATTAGAAAGGAGGTCAGGAATGATCACGCCTTTGTTGGCTGTGTTGACATTTTGAAATAACAATAAGCAATAAAGCTGGATTATTCAGAATTTTTTATTTTTTTTTGCTGCTCAGACGTACAGTTGTGATCTGTATCATGGCTCCTTGCATCTCTCCAACAAACCCCCAAAATTTGAATGAAAAGGTCGCAAAGTAAAATGAGGCTCCTTTCTCATTGACAACGAGGCGCTCTAAAACCCTGGTCCACATGTCGGCTTGTCAAGTCAGACTTTCCCTGTTCTTTTTGCCCTCTTGGCGCTTTTACCTTTCACACATGCATGCACTTAAGGCTGACAACGAAACACTCTATCCGAAGGGAAGGTGCGTTTTTGGGGTGCACGCATTGCTAGTTAGCTAACTGCGTGTAGCTGGATAAGGAACAACATCATTTGAGGCATTCCCTGGCAATCAGGAAAACAGATTCACGCTATATCGCCTCAATTAAATACTACATAATTCTCCATCTTTGTAAGTTCCCTGTTCAAAAAAACACAACATTTATTTAGCAACTCATCTCCGAATCTTTGGTCTTGAATGACCACTTGCATTTTGTGACAAGATCTGGAAACACGGCTGTGGAGTCGGAGTGGTTTGAGTGAAAAAGCTTCTTTAAAAGACTTCCTTGTCTCTTCAAAAGCAGCTGACATAGAACCATCTAGGACCTAAACTGCAGCTCTTACTGGAATCACGTGTTTATATTCAAGCATGAAAACGACACCAGGCCGCTAATTACCGCACCTTGACAATCACCAATTAAAACGACAACACACAAAGCCGTTATTTGTCCCCGCAGCCGAAAACAGTATCACGCAGACATGCCCCCGTTTAGCCCGCGGGAATTACACGGGGGAATCATAATGTGCGTGGCTAAGAGGCGCTAATAGCTCGTGGGACTCACAAACACACGTGAGCTATTTTGGGGACTTAAATAACACGTTGGCGGGGCCCAAGAGGGCCTCCATTGAGGACGAGTCAGAGCACAGTAGCTGCCACTGAAGCTCTGCTGTGTTCCAAATTACCGCTCAATGAATGCGTCTCTGCTGGCGCTTTAAGATGTGACAGGCTTGCGGTTCGCGTGAAGCGTCGCTGGAGCGCTTTGTCAATATCCTTCAGATGCATCTTCAGGTCCGTGAAGTCTTTGCCCCCCTCGCTACCAAGACCATTTGTAACACGAGCACTCAGAGAAAAACTGAACAAAGACGTCAATTTTTATGACTCAAGTTAAATGTTTTTCTTTTCGTTCAAGTTGTGTGCTCAGTTGCCTTACGAATAAGGACAAAGATTGTAAACTAGTACGTGGCCCTTAAGCTGGATATCAAATGCTATCCTTGATCTAACCTTTGGAAAATCATTTGAGCATTTATTTGATTTCACCGATATCCATCTTAAAGACCCCGTAAAATGAAAATAAATGTCAAACCGTGGAGACGCGTGTTCACAACTCTGCTAAATTCGAATGACTAATAAAAATGGCCAAGTACATAAAATGAGCCTCAAAAAATCATCGTTCTCAAACGCTGTGGGCGTGTCTGCTGAATTCACCGAAGCCACGCCTTGTTGAATTTCTCAACTGTCAATCAAATAACAGTTGTACGACCTGGAAAAACGATGCTACTTTGTTCGGCATCATGCTTGAACGACAAAAATAGATCGGCTGAAAGCCTCTGGTACCTTCACCATACTGTATACCACCCGGTCAGCGAGGGGCTTTTCCACGCTGTGACAACGAGGCGCTCTAAGGTGGCCACGCCAGCACCAAGCTCATGTCGTGTTGACTTTAAAAAAAATAATAAATTATACCTCACTCTCCTGCCTTTCTCTCCGTTACAAACGCATACCCAAAGCGAACAACAAAGCGCTCTAACAGCATCCACGCCAGCAGACTAACCGAAGGCAGGATTTGCAGGTTACAAATACGCCATTTCACAGCTAACCTGTATGTAGGCCATCAAGTTGTTATGAGCCCAAGTGCGTTGGTGGGCCTCATTTTAGTAAGGCCAAGCAAAAATAAATAAATAAATAAATAAAATAAAAATTAAACATCAAAAAGGATTTTCATACATGAGTTCTACGGCGGCATTTCAGCAACAGCCACCGTCTCATTTGAGTTTTCCACCTTTATGTATTTGCAAAGCTTTTCTTTTTTGATCCTGTTGACCGAGCAGCGTCCATGCGATGATCACTGCCCCACGACTTTTAATGATCTATTTGCAATTACATTTTTAACAGGGCCTTTATGTGCTCACCAGACAGGGGCTGGCGCTCGAGGGGCTGCCACACGAGTCGAAGACTTTTCTGCCGCCTCCGCCAAGCCAAAAAATGGATTTTGGGCAATTAAATACAAATGTAACGCCAAGACAAATCTTCATGGTGATGGGAATATTTCGCTAGCGTCGTCTTTCTAGCGGGAATGCGGCGGCGGTCCAAATTAAAAGTGTCCGTGACGGCAGCAATGTGGCGCTAGGGCAAACAAAACACAGATTCTTGCAACTTGCGTTCTGGGCAAAAAAAAGAAAAAAAGAAGAAGAAACTGACGCCACCACACACACACACACACACACACACACACACACACACACACACACACACACAGACAGGCATACACGCACACACGTACAAAACTTCTCCCCCCCACCCCCAAAAAACGAGTCCAGCAGGAACAAGTTGAGAAAACATTGCGGACGTCTCGGATCTCACACACGGGATTTAAGTTGACTGATGATGGAAAAGATGATTAATCCTTAGTGCTCTCAAAATATACATAGCAATTTACATGTCCAACGTGAGCAAAATCCGGGTTTCTCAAACTGGGGTTCGCGAGCCATTCCTTGAGACCCGCAAAATTATTCATCATATGTAAATATGGCCACTTGCCGGACAATAAAACAAACATACTTAAAGCACTTAACTCCTCCCTGCCAAACTGTGGACCAATTAAAAGTTGCGAAAATATGACTATTTCCCCTCGTTAAATTTTGGCGTGAATATTTTAACCCCTTCATGCACCAATAATGGGAAGCTGCAACCTGATAACCGAATAAACTGTCCACTGTGGCAACCGCTGTCGCTGAAAGGGTGAATGGGGGAAAAAATATAACTGTACCCTCCGCCGAACATAGCCTCGTCATTGTTTTCGTGACATTACGATTTTTCTCGAAAACTTTTCAAATCCACCGGCATGTACGGGGTACGCAGTAGTTCTGTTTAAACTGGTATTCGGATTGTTGATTCGGATTATTATTTGATCTTTTTGGGTTTGGAACACCTATCCCAGTCCCCCCGGCCCCCGTGATACATAATACTTGTTTTGATATTGAAATTACAAACACAGTCCGATACTCCGGTGGTCCCGGGGACATTTCGCGGCGCCGCTGACAGATTTACGAGCCAGATGATCGTAAAACGGCGCCGGAGGCGACATCAATCAACGGGACGTCGTGAGAATCGATAGGCGATTGCCTGAATCGCACTCCTCGCTGCCTCCAACCCCCCCCCCCCCCACCCCCGCCCCCCCTTCGCACCTGAGCATCATCCTGCTTTCAATTTCCTGCCGCACTCGCTCCCCCCCAGCGGGTGAGAGGTTAACGCGGTAATAGGCGGCGGTGATTGGTGGAAGACGCTGGAGCGCATTAAGAAGCCGACGCTGCTTCTGTGGAGAGGCCCCCGCAAGCAGATGTGAGACTTCTGACAAAACATCTTGGAGATATTTGATTTGGACTCCACCGCTCGGGATACGGAGCGGGCTGGAGAGACGCCGGCTCGTAAATGTTTGTTTAAAATTTGAGCGCTCATGTACTATTTATTTGCCCGATTGAGCCGGTCGTCCCGAGACAGCGGGCGCAATGCGAAGAGGCCAGAACAACAACAACAACAACAAACAACACAAGAGAACTGAAAATTCTGAAGATACCATTCAGGTATCTTTCCAAATTCACTTTGAAATGAGAAGACGAGCCAACTATTTTCATAACAATGCTTTTGCACGTGATACACGACGCCGTCATGATGCGAAAAAGGCCCGAACGACTTGTTTGTTTGCAGTACGTCCCAAACTTGTAATCTTGTAGACTTTCCGTGCCGTCTACAACATCTTTGCTTTATGCAAGGCTTGTCTCACGTCGCCACCAAAAATGCAAAAAGGACATCACAGAAAAAAAAAATTACATTAAATTAAAACTCCACCAATACGTTACAGTGCACACAGGTCTGAAAATCATTCAGCTACTGTTTAAAGCTCGCACTGATTCTTTCCAAATTGAAGCCGGGGACTTTCCATGAATTTCCACTATGTTGAAGTTTCACGTTGAGCTCGTCGTCACCACGCGGAAAGACCACAACAAGAAAAAAAAAAAAGGGAGCATGAATTACAGAGACGACTAAAAATCACGATGCGACGCGAAGAGAGCGATCTTTTGAACTGAAGCTCGTCGTCTTCTGATGTATTTCCACAACATTTTATGTTATATAACAAACCACCGCGATGCAAAAAGACCGGCACAACAACAACAACATTAAGCACGCGAGCGCTATTTCCTGCACATATATAATTAGCACCTTTGGGTTTCTTATGTGTATCTGCCTTGTACTTTATTTACAACATGAACTAACTTTTGTCTTTGTTTTTAAATCATTCTATTTTTCACAGCATTATTCCAATCTCCACGGCGCAGTTTTAAGGTTTAGCGTTGCATCTGCGAGAATTCTCACAAAACGTTCCATGTGTGTCAATTATTATTATTTTATTATTATTATTATTTTTAAACACAAAGGTTTGTGTTAGATTAAAGATGCACATTAGAGCAAACTAAAGACGTTTAAATAGGATGCTGTATAACGGACAAATAAAGTTTCCTTCGCATTGCATGTTGACAAAATGTGGTTCCCAAAACTCCAGCTATGCTTGCAAAAAAAAAGTGAAAAGAAAAAAAAAAAAGTAAAAAGTGAAATTCTTTCAAGGTAGAAACTTCTAACGCAGGTCGACCGTTCAATCTGTCCACCTCAGATAATATAATCACTTTGTCCGCATCGGGTGTTGCATAATGTTCGAATGCGTTTTTTTAAATTTACTGCAGTGGTTGCAGTTGCCACAATGAGGCACCTGAAATTTCAACTTTGCTGCCCCGAAATTCAGATCATCCTTAAAAGTGAGAAGCTTTGCTTGGGGATTGCACAGGGATAAAAGCGAATGGTTGTCATTGGGCTCATTTGCATATCTCACAGTGATTTTATTTTATTTTTTTGGCAAAGTGTAAAAAAAAATCCTTCGGCTGTGTTCAATTTGATATACAGCAGAAAACAAAACAAACCAGAAAAAAAGGTGTTAAAATAGGAATATGGTATTCTTTTTCTCATGCCAAAATGTGGTGCCAAGAGGAAGATCAAAAAGGCGGGCTGACCGCATTTAGAGCAAATTAAATGCAGCTAAATCAGAAGGTGGCAATTATTTTACGCTTTTGCGGTTACATGACGCGCCAAAATAAAAAACAAGGGATAAACTCACTGCAGTCGTCACGGTGGCTCAAATTTGGTACCTGAAATTTGTCGCTTCCCCTCCACCCCACATCTGAAGCTTGACATTTTTTTTTTGGATGTGTGCAAACGAAAGATGGGTTGAATGCGGTTGAACGAGGTTCCTGTCCATGATCATCCAGGATGCTTGACTCCCTCGCATCCGCGACACCTGACCCCCCCAGCCCCCACCCAAGCGCGTAAGGAATCAAAGCGCTACTCACCCCAGAAGAAGTTCTGCTGGCATGGTGTGACGGTGCTGAAGAGGCTGTTGGACGCCATGCCGGGACCGGCTCTCGCTCCTCTGCGGTTTCTGTGAACCTTGACACGTCCTAAACAGTGTCACCGGTGGGGGGGAGGAGGAGGAGGTGGGTGAAAAAATAAATTTGGGAAGCCGCGAGACATTGCGTTTGCGTATCAACTATTCCGATGACCACAAGGATGAAGCTGGCGTTGTTTTTTTTTTTTATGGAGGAGGGAAATTAAAAAAAATATATAGATCAGATGGTGCGGCGTACTTACTCCTTTCGCGCCCGTCCTTGTGACTGGTGCTGCTGGCCCGCGACCATTAACCATTGACGTTCCGGCCACGTCAAGCCCCGAGCCGCGCGTCTGTGGTTCTGTGGTTGTTTTGGAGGAGCACCTCGCGCAAAAAACCCCAAAACGGCACCAGCGGCTTTAAAAACTGCTTTTCCTGCCCTCCACACGCCGTCACTGGAGAGCCTCGCTCACGTGCCCCCGCGACGTCACCACGGCGGTGGGCCGGACCCTCATTGTGGTTTCCCTTCTCTCCGCCCTTCACTCCTTGTTCCTCCTCCTCCACCTCCTCAGCTGCGCTTCCAGGCTCCGGTCTCCAGCGCAAGCATCTCCCCCATGTGTCAGGAGGCTCCACTCCCGCTTTCTCCCCCCTCCAAAGCTGCTCTCTGACATCCGAGGAGACTGCATACAGAAGCAGCGAGAGGTGGCGTAAAAAAAAACTTGTTTGCAGAGGGGCGTGTCCGACGTGAGGAGCGGCTTCCCATCCGAGGGGGTGAAGCCGCCGCTCTGTTGCGTCGGTGACCGCAAAGGTTCCACCGGCCGCCATGTGCCTTTTGAGCCGCCGCGTCAGGTGCGCGCAGAAGGCGCGGAGGGAATGCGTGGAATGAAGATGAGAAAGTCGCTTCGTCACCGACTTGGCGGTGACTCCGCAGAAGAAGCCAAAGGGGGGAGGGATTTAATCCCAGCGGCAATATAGACAGTAACTTGGCATAAAAATCTTAATAAAAAAAATCAAAAACAAGTTTTGAAATGATGTACAAAAAGTACACTAACTACAATGTTAGTTTGGGCGGTGCGATATGCTCCCCTCACATCAACATCCATCCATCCATCCATTTTCCGAGCCGCTGCAAGATATTACATAAGTCGTTTGAACTCAAACAGACGCCAATTCTCTTGTTCCACATGTAAAAACTCATCTCGCAGACATGATGCGATGGCAAACCCCAAATGATTTCGGCGAAAATGAATTCGCCTCGCTGGCCCAATACTTTTGGCGAGCGAATGTACACACTGATCCTATTTTACACCGATCCGCTGCAGGTATCGGGTTTTATGATGAGGTTTGCTCCATTGTCAAGTATTTAAATCCCCTGCTTAAATCAATAAAGTCCGTATTTATGAGCTATGAAACCTTATATGGTTATTTGTATAATTGATGTCGGTGGGGCCCAATTAGTCATGATTAAACACGTTTTAATAGCCTCCGTGTGTGTGTTTTAGGACAATAAAGAATAATGACGTTAAATCTGAGACGCCCCGGCGGTTCCTCACGTCTTCGCCACTTACTGTTATTCTGCGCAGTGAAGAATTTACTTTGGCGCTGGGCGCTCGGTAAATATTTGCCGTCTAAAACAAGAACATGCCTCCCGGGTCACAGCGCCGGCTCGGGATTGGCCGTCACCATGCGGCTGTTGGCGGCAGGCAAACACGCCTCGGGCATCGGCGAGACGCGCGCCGGCTATTTCCACTCTGAGATTTAATGCGTGATGTCAGCCGTGGCGTTTACCTTTCCCGCTAAAAATATCTCCGCTGTATTTTCTGGATATTTGGAAACGTTAGCCTTTCGAATAACAACTTTTAGCGCCGCGCGCCAACGGGATCGGATGCCCCGCTGTCAGAAGCGTTAAAGGCGCGAGACGGACGAGCGGCGGCATATTACCGGCAATCTGACGGCGGTGTAATTTGGACGTCACGACCCAGCCTAAAAGACCGAATGAAAAATAAATCAAAAAAGCCGACCGGTGTGGCAGGAAACATCCTGAGTGGCACACACAAAGCTGTTCGTATTGAGCTGGTTTCATTGCAGATGCAGCGGTGCCTTGAGATAGAAGTTTTAATTTGTTCCCTGACCACGCTTGAAATGTCAATTGATGTAATGTACACAAGGCAAAATAGCACTCCATAACATTGAAATTTAGCAAAACATACACAAAAGACATACGATAAACACAAAAAATAATTCAGCAAACAATCTCTCCTTCTGGTGTGCCCATCTTGGGCACCTGGGGGGGCAAAATAAGTCAGACGAATATATCGTTTACCAAGTTGTCTCAACTCCTCTCAGCTCCTCAGTACGGCACTAATATAAAATGCTACGCTGAGGATGAAGAATATGACTGAGTACTGTGATATTGTCTGTCTACACATGTTGCTGCACTTTGTGTGTTGCATTTGTTGCCACAAATAAAATACTGCAACATAGATGCTATTTAGCGTTAGCGTCAAGCTACGTGTTTTTGTTTTAAACGGTGGAATTTTCTTTGTATAGTTTCGTCTGACAGTAAACTTCAACAAACAATAAACAGCTCGAAGCGAGCATGCTTGACCTCTTATTTGGAGAATCCCCATTTCTTAAAAGCCGGAGAGTGAGAATAGGCACTCAGGAATTCTTTAAACAGATTATTTTCATATGATTGTGCTTTAATAAGTTTGAATGCGTTTAAAAGGTGTGCCCAAACTATAAAGCACATGATAGGTGGTTTCATCGACATATACCATACAATATATTTGAAAAAATATATATATTTATATACTTTGCCACAGCCTTGTTTGGATTTGGGGCTCACGGACCTCCATTCTGCCAGATCTGATCCGAGGCGGGGTATGCATGCAATAATCAGGCTTCTGCTTTTGTTTTTTGGGCTGCCGAGGCAAAAAAACATGAAGACGAACGTCCTTGATTGGAGGGGATTTGGAACAATTACTTCGTAAGAGGAGCTGAGTGAGTCACGCAAGAGCGCATTTGCGACGACGTCTGGAGTCCATGAGAGACCCGGCGTTTTCGCGGATTTAACATCTCGAAAGCGCACTGTTGCTGGATGTAAACAGGGCATGCTATTGAAGGGGATGGGTGGGGGGCCGGGAAGGGGGGGGGGCGGCATGGGAGTCGTGCTGTGTCGAGACAATTCCTGACAGCTGTGTTCACGTGAAAGGCTGGAATACGATACGGAATATAATATTTAATTCATAAGATTTTCTCCTCCGGTGGCCGAATACGCCAACGACTCCAGTTGAAGATGAAGAGCTTGGACGCGCCGTGAGCTCTGGTCAGGGTTCTGAAAGGCCCGCCCTGCCCCTCTGCCACTCAGGACCACACATGCGCGCACCTTCAATGTTATCTCAAGCCCTCACAGAAACATAATAGAGGTTTCACGTGTTGCTGAAAATTACACGCGCTCGCTACGGTTTCCTTCCTTCCTTCAGCTTGGAAAGAGGTTGTTTTCATTTTTGGGGAAAAAGTGTGAGTGGATAATGACAGCCAACGTGGGAGCGAGGGCTGGGCGATACGACCTCAAAACAAAATCGGCCATCTTTTTCACAACGATCTGATGTCCTGATTTCATCGATGTTTCCCTTTGACACATTTCTCAACCGGTTCTGCTTTTAGTTATACCTTTTTTTTTTTAAACATATACAGTGATGCCTTGTGATATACTGTATATATATATATTTTTTTTAACTTCGCAGATTTAAAGCACATGCAGGAATGATTCTCCACCTTGGAATTATGACAACTGGACTCACGGTTATTAATAACCTGGTCCGGTGGCGTTTAGTGCCAATGGTTTACTGATTCACTTGCTCGTTGACACGGTCACAAACTCAAGCTAATTTCATTGGAAGCAAGCAAGGTATGGAAAAGTTCATTAGAAAAAAAATCAAGCAGATGAAGAAATTTAATTTGCAGGGACCAAAGTAGATTTTTTTGCTGGGTTTGGATATGCCATGGGAAATGTTGACATTTTTGTGTTTTTTTTCTCTCCTAGTGGTCTTTTTTTTGTGGTGTCTGGAGAACTGTTTTTGGAGTCGCAAGGAAAATAAAGAAGAGGGAAATGTTTCGTATCGAATGGCGCAAGCGCAACCTAAACACGCATATGAAATTAAAGTTTCTATGAAGAAGAAAAAAAAAAGAGGGTGGGGGTCAGATCATCAGATCATTGGCAAAGACGGCCGACCGCTGAATTCTTGTTCGACCCTTCATCGCTCATTTTAATCACCATAAACACTCAGTGGCAGTTCAAAGGCGCATGCTGACAGACAAGCGGCACATTCTATGTGTTTGCTGACAAGTTGCTTTAAGCGGATTGATATAGAACGTATATCGTCTACAACTGGGACTCCAGTGAGAATAACCGGTACACAGAATGGATAGACACGGTCAAAGACTTTGCCTATGTCCACAAATGGGCTATTTCTGTTGTTTACAAATCTCTTTTAGTGCACACTTCTCCTTTGCCTAAATAATCCATCCACCTCATAGGAGTAGCACATTGAGATACCGATTAGACAGCATGATAATTGCACAGACGTGCCTCTGGCTGCACATAATAAAAAGCTACTCGTTTATCACCTCGTGTAACCCAACACATCTACTTCACCTGGAATTTATTAGGTGCGCAAAGTTGCTGGATATTGACAAAAACTGGTAGGCGCCATCGTCGAAACCGAACCAGAAGCATTCCAAACATACACAATGAGTAACAGGAGGAAACGAGAGACTATATATGTCGTATTGTTGGATCTGCAGCATCCGATAGGGTGGACCACAGTATTCTGTTGGCTCATTTGCAGCACCAGGTGGACATTAGCGGAAGTGATTTAGAGTGGTTCGGATCCTATTTGCGAGAAAAAACTTTTTTTTGTGTCAGCCTTGGTTGCTTTTGAGCACCGCCCTACCCCACTATGGTACGGTGTTCCACAGGGCTCAATTTTGGGGCTCCTGCAGTTTTCATTGTATTTTCTGCCCCTGGGTTCCATCTTAAGAAAGCAAGTTCTTTCCTTTCACTGCTATGCGGATGTCAGTCAGCTCTATTCCCACTGAGCAAAAAGGACACTTTCTCAACTGAAGCTCATAGCAGGGATCACGTAACTCCAATTCTGCCCAGACTGCCATAAAAGCCATCAAAAATTTATTTCATATCGTGCAGGATATCTGCAAAAGACAAACACGTGCAAGGTGCAAATGATGCATCGCGATGCACCGTGAGAAAACTGTCCACTGTATCCTCTGGTAACTCTGTTATTGTGCGGTGAAGCGCTTCACAGATGGGTTGGTCCAGTTTAAGCATCCCTTAAGTGCAAAGTCAGCACACATAATAACACGTCCTCGTCGCGATGATGCAAGGCCAGTGCAAGTCACATGACGGCCAGCGTCATAAACAGAAATGTGTCACCGGGAAAGTGTGAGGACAACGCAGAAGGACCGTGACTCATTCAGCGTAGGGCACGCACAGGCAACCGCCGTGATCTTACACATAAGCGACCCATTATGTTGCCGTCTGTTTATTTACCACAGAGAATAAAGCCGGCCTGATGGCAGCAAGCGTCTCCCGTTGGAGAAGCGAGCCAATACGAGGGTGGCCCGTGTGGCAGCGACAATGGCGCAAACAAAAGCCTCCGCTGTCTTCTTTTTGTGACGGATAATTGTCCGCCTCACATGATTTCACAATGCCGTGACTCGATGCCCGGCCCTTCTAAAGCTGAATTTAGGACATTGTGGACAAGAGGCTGCTTTTCTTCTTCAATGTGGTTGAAAAAAAAAGGGGGAAGATACAAGCAGTGATGGATGACAAAATGCAGAGAGTGAAAGAAGGATAGTTTGCCAGTGAGCAAATTATGGCCTACGTTGTCCTTTGATTATCATTTAAAGCTAAAAAATAAAAAGCTTGCCTTCCATCTTTAATGTTTTGTTGAAAATGCGATCCAAAAGTTACACCAACCCTTTCAAACGTTACACCAACCCTCTACAAAATGTTCATTTTCAAATTCCTGAAACAAAAATGGAATAAAAATGACATGAAGCATCGCTCTCGTATTCCCGTTACATTACCCAGTCCCACGGTGGAGTACGACGAAGCACAGTAGCGACGGCCTATAAATGTAATTAAGTGGTGTTAATTTAATTATAAGCGACAAAATGCGTCTCCAGTGATATCCTAATCGAATTACCAGCCATAGAGATCCAAAGCCCATCAATCAAAATGCTTTATGACTTTTCGCTATCCACGAACGCTAATTGACAAGCGCCGATCCATTCAGACCGGTCCTAAATGTGGAAAGTGTGAGTCACCGCAGAGAAATAAAACAAGAATGTTTGCTGCTTGTGGTGGCAACGCATTCAAAACAAAAAATCATTCATCCATCAAAACTTTGTGTTGCCAGATGCATTCAAAGCACCCTTCTTTTTTTATGTCAAGACGGGCTGGCCACACGGGAAAAAGGCAAAAAACAAAAAAACGTGACACACAGACACACAATCCTGCCTGCGAGACAACTTCCCGAAGATGGAAAACTGCCGTGTCGGGGTTTTTTATTTTTATTTTTTTTGTCACCAGGGATGGAGAATCCGAGCCATTTCAACAGGATGAGGTGACCAAGATGAGCATTCCAAATCTGTCGCACATTTTCGCTAAATAAAAACAACCGCGTTTGTTACGGTTCGTGTTAGGATGGGTTCGGGGTGGCGGCATTTATAACGCTACCACGCGGGGAAAATTGCCAGGTTGACTTTTTCAACCAGATTTGGTGCGGTTGCCATTTAAAAACACAGACGAAAGAAAAAGGATGACTGTGGTGGCTAAAAAGCTAACGTAGCTCAACTAATGTTCATTTTCCAAACTTGACCAATCTAATGTCAAACTCTATCTTAGGGTCAATTTTGTATTTTTGTTCTGACCCTAAAATTTTATTCACGAAAAATCTTCATTTTTTTAATTTTATTTTTTGGTTCGGTTAAATTGGCACT
This sequence comes from Hippocampus guttulatus, assembly GCF_054856545.1. Classification (NCBI taxonomy): domain Eukaryota; kingdom Metazoa; phylum Chordata; class Actinopteri; order Syngnathiformes; family Syngnathidae; genus Hippocampus; species Hippocampus guttulatus. The sequence continues at coordinate 450,951 of NC_141283.1, read as the reverse complement.
TTTTCATTTTTTTTTTAAACTTTTAGTTGCCAATAGAAGATGGCACGAAAGAACGACAGATAACCTGTCGAGAAGCGAGGTCGTCTGATCCACGCGATGCCTCGCATACCCCGGATGCCGCGCCATTATCGTACAGCTCGCGGTTTTACTGGAGGCGCGTTTTGTGAACTGCGAGCGCTCTCCACACATTCCAGTCCGGATGAAATGTCGGAATGTGAGGCACGATGCTAATTTGAAGACGGAATAAATCTATAAATCTGACTGTGTTTCTCTGCCCCGCGGACACGCAGCCACGATAATTACGGGTTGACTTTACAGACGTTCAGACGTCTCTCATCAGCGAAGCTAATAGCATAAGCAGCAGGCGGCTATGTGCTTACTCACCGTCTCGCGGTTACGGGGTGAGCGGAGGTAAACTACAACGCTGATATCATTAGAAGTGGCCGCGGCTCCAATTTCAAGTTGTTAAGACAGAGACTGGCCGTGTGGTTAAAAGTCATTAACTGTTTATCTGTTTAGGAGTCTCGGCCTCGGGATGGATCCATTATTCATGAGCCACCAAATCAGACGGGAATTAAGATGCGTGTGTTGGGCCAGCACTTTTTTTTTTTTTTGCTTCCAAAATAGATTTATACAGACTATAACCTGTGGCGAAGAGCGAAAAACCATGTGCAAATTGACGCCTCCCCTTAGAAACTAGTCGAGAAAATGACTGATTAATGGACGAAGATACGAAAACAGGGATGGGCAACTGGCGGTCTGAAAGAAATGTTTTTATTTTCTTTCTTTTTTTTTTTTACGAATCAATCAATTAAAAATCTTTATATGCAGGACAAATACAACATTTTGGTTTCATCTTGGTTTCCTGTTCGGCAGTTTTTGTGCCATCTTTGAATGGTAATTTTTAGGCAAGCGAGCCCTTTGCACTGGGAGGGGAAAACAAATTTATAATATCAAAAAAAAAATCCACATAGATTAGAGCACGTATTTTACAGGTATGTATGTATTTTGTCCAGATTTTAAGATACAATTTATGTCCTACACCTGTTTAGGAAATGCACCACTGATGAAAAAATAAGTTGTCCATACTTGTCCTATTACATTCCCTTCAAATAAAACAAAATAATAAGTATTACTGTAAGTCTAGTACCAAGCGTTTCCTTATCATGCCATTCAAGCCAATGACAAAACTACTAAATAGAACCAAAACATCCGTCCATTGTCTTCTATTTCTCCAGGGTCAAGTCACAGGAACAGCAGCTTCCAACAGCGGTCCACAACAAAAACAAACGTCTACAACTTGGTGAGACAATTTTGCAATGTTTACACTCGCTCTGTTACATAATGCTTGACGCCTCAATGTCCAAATGGGAGCAATAAAAGATGGCTTTCATTAGTGGCCGGCGCACCGTATTGGGCCGTGCTTTTCAAAACATGCTAGCGCGTTGCACACAAGCAACGTGCGCAAACACACACATACACACACACACACTGCAGTATGAGAGCGGGAAGCCGATGCTTGATTGCCCAAAGGGAGAGTGGCTCTTCTCCAGGCTAGGCCACTTTGGGAGTCACTCCGCACACGCACGCACACGGACACGCACACGCACACGCACACACACACACACACACACACACACACACACACACACACACACACACACACACACACACACACACACACACACACAGGCGGCCGGCTTTCCAGTTGTCAGTGTGACGGGGTTACCTCTGGGGCCCGGGCTGCATAAACACACCCATGACCCAAGACAAACTTTCACAATTCCGCCAGGTGTGCAAACAGCGGGCTGCGAAAAAATACCTCGAAAAAAAAAAAAAAAAAGGTCTGACCGTGCAAAAACAATACAAGTGCCTCTGATGAACGCGCGCGAACGCAAACTGACAGTGTGAGAGGCAGCGGGAGCGATGTGGAGAGGAAGGAAGCCGGATCGGCGAGGTCCCGCACGTACGGGGGGGGGGGGGGGCGGGCTTTGAAAAGGTACGGCGCAGGGCACTTCACCGGGACAGCACACGTTCTCAAAAGCCAAAGGGGTCTGCGATGGCCCCGGCAGTAAACCGCACACTCGAGTTGACTTGAGAGCGCCCCCACGGTCACCTTTTCAAATTGTGCCGGTCCGCCGGTTTAGGTTGGGTGTGATATAGAGTTTCAGAGCAAGCCAAAGACGACGTGTGAACACCCAGTACCTGATTTACTGAGATCCCACAAAACAGGCGTTAGACTGCATGTTCCCGCTCACAGATCGCACACTGCTGGTGTTGGGCATGTGCCCATCACGAAAACAGTTATTCTGGACCAACCAGGCTTCCTGCGTTGGCTTCAAGATGCAAAATCAGCCACCGCAATTTGATCAGTCACATTGCATTTTTTGTTGTTGTTTTTTGTTTTATGCAATTTATGACTTTTCTGGCCATTTGGCTGGCACCATCATCTCATCTCAATTTTTCAAAAACCCGAGGGGTGTCTTAGCACGTCCCTTTGGTCTCGGTGGCAGTGATGAATCACCCTAACATTGTACAGCGCCGTTCTGGGCACCTCGATCAGACACGCTCCCGCATCTCGGTTTGCCACGTCTCTATCCAAAACTGAACAGTTTGTGAATGTCAGCATGAAGATCACCAGATTAAAACCATTGCACGCACAATCAAGTTTTTGTACGCACAAGCCTTCCGTGAATCAGGCGCCAAGTGAGCCTGAAAAACTCATGGATGGTGCTGACGGACATGGACAACCCTGGCGGCTGTGCGCCTGTTCCTGATTAGTCAGACGTGCCGATGAGTCTCTGCTTTCATGGCCCTCGCGTCTCTTTCATCGGCCAGCAAAGTCATCACACGAGCTGCTGAAGTGATAGCACGTTGTTCTTAGCGGGGCCTCGCCCCCCCCCCGCCCCCACACACACACCTTGGCAGCACACCAGCATTAATGGAGGCGGGCATCAATCGTTGCGCATCTCGGGATTAGCGATAGTTTACGTCGCAGCTGTTGTGACGGTAAACTGCATTGAGAAATGAAGGCGTTTGGCAAAAAGTCGTGAGTCATGATTGCCAAGCGCCAGCGATCTGTGATCATCCGTCTTTCTTTTCCCTCCGGCCGAGAGGAAACATCTTGTGGATTTCCCCAGGAGCTGTTTGCCTTTTGTCAAATTGTTGCTATTAGCGCCACGCCGTAAAGTCAAACCTGTCAGAGCGTCTGACAGTAATTAACGGCGACTTTACAGACTGGGGGGGGGGGGGGGGGGGGTGGAGCTTCTCTGAGAAAGTCGGAGGTGGGACTTTGGTTGAAAGCGGCATTTCTGGCGGCCCGCTATTCAATCCGAATAGGTGCCGATGGAGATTTAGCATAGCTTATTAAAATATGAGGCAGCAGGAGTGGAAAGCGTGATACGGAGAATGAAGATGAGGAGAGAGCTAGAGAGAGGCTGCTACTCCCCCGAAAAAGAACAAAACAAAAAAGTTTGAACATTGCTCGCAAATCTGGTGGTTGTATTATTCCATTAGCTGCTAAATGCTACCTTCGTTGACAGTTGAACAGCTGTAAACTAGTCAGTATCCTCACCAAATACGCCACCTTCCTCACTCACCGTTCTCCGAGCACGCTCCTTTTTAAGATCAATCGCTGCCCGTTTTGAAAGCTGGCCAGGTTATAGATTCCTCAGTCCCACAGACTGCAATGATATTGTCCCGTATTGTTTTTATTTAACCCCGCTGTGACAGTATTTTTAAAATTTTTTTTAACTTAGACGTGTTTCTGTTTTTGTGCTGCCACTTCATGTGACGTCGTAAGTATATTCTCGATGTTAATTGGCTGTTTACGACGCCATAAAAAAATGAGCGAAGAAGCAAAACGCTCATCTCACATTGGTTCTGACCACAGCATTATTGTCCTTGATTTCACATTTTTACGGTCTCTAGGTGTTTTTCATTCAAATACTTGTAGTCATTTGGACTTTAAGACCTTGGTGGCTTAAATTTGTATTGCTTAAGTTGCAACAAAGTAGCAAAATTCTTCAGTTTAGCAAAAACTGTCTTGTTGTATATTCCAGTTGCACACCAAATACGAGGTACATTCGTTATTTCGTTATTCTGTCTCGGACGGAGGAGTAAATGTACTTGGCGTTGCAAATGTGACGCTCGCCTTCTCAAAGCGGACATTCTGTTGTGCTTTTATTTTCAGTCAGCAAATGAGCGGAGACCGATGTAACCATCATTTGCTTCCGGGCGTAACTTAAGAAGAGCCCTCTGGAAACATCTGCAGTCTCCAAAAGGACAACGCTTACTCCAGGACCATTTCATCAAAGGTGGAGACACACAAGAAAAATAAACCAAGGCAAATATTATTTCTGGCTCTGTGATGCTTTGACGTTAACGGTGATGTATGACCTGCGACGTATATGCTTTAATAAATGCCTCTCAAAATGCGGCAGAGAATCCCAGGAAGGAAACTGATTTTTTTAAATATTCAATGTTTCTGCGCACTGGTTTTGATGAATGAAAATGAATGTATTGGGAAACAGTCATAAGTCTACTCGAAACTGTATTTATGGATTTAAAATTTCAGTCAACTCCCCACAGGGTCCTTTGCAAATCCTCCAAGCGTTTGAAATGTTCCTTTATGTGCGCTAATTGCTCTCCGGAAGCTTCCGCCATCCTCTTTTAACACTTTCATGTCCCCGTCGTGAATGGCGGCATCTGGTCGTCTCCGCAACGTCGCGTCGGCTGGCCTTGATCTCTGGCGAGAAGACCACCAAACTTGCGCAAGTTTTTTGGGCGCCCCCAGCCCCGCTCTCTTGCTCCCTCGCCGCCGCGTCCATTAAATCATCTCGCCCCGCTCCCATCTCAATATAGCCGTGTATTTTTGAACTAAGACAAATATTTGACTTATGCATACTGTAGGTGCAGGGCGGCTGGGCTGTGGCCAAAAACACCATTATCAAAACGCCCGTGAAAGGGGAACATTCATTGGGGGGGGAACGCACATGCGGCATTTATTTGGTAGCTTCTGATAAGCTACAACTAAACTCAAAAACAACAGCTGCAAATCGTAAGTACAGTGTGTAATTTCATTATTTGCCCTTTTCTGTATCGCATAACTACTGTCAAACTATTTGCTGAAATATGCGCCGATCCGCATATTTTTTTTCCCCCAGTCTTTCTGCCACTTAAAGGGAAACGCAACCCGAGAGGTCAAAACTTTTATTCTATTTTAAACGTGCATATCTTCTTTACCAGAGTTCAGATTTTTTGGGGGGGGGTTGGTGGGGGGGAGTACCGTAGCCGGACGGAGTCCTGGTCTTTGTTCCAGTCCCAAATAGTGCCACTTAAAAGCCACAGAGGTCACTCGGCCTCATAGATTGTTTGTAATTCCTTTTTTTTTTTCTAGGTTTTGGCGCATGATCAAGATGACGGAGAAAATAAAATGTTGTGGCATGGTGATACCTTTTTTTTTCTTTTCCGCCAAGCTAGCTAAATGCCACGAGCGCCCGTTGTAGCGTATGGCCTATTGTAAGTAGCCCTGAAAGGAAATGCTTTCTGGCAACGCAATAACCATCAAATATTACACGGCGCACATTTCCGTCTCACATGACCCAACCACCATTGCCTTGGTCTCTCCTTCATTGATATATTTCACCACATGTAATAAAATCCCAATCTTGTAATGTTCAGCGTCCAGTGTGGCTCATATAAAAAATGAAAAAAAATCGGTGGATCTTTTGTGTTTCTACAGGACCTGGACGAGGTGTCACAGGTTTGCTGCCTATCGGCTGCGCGGCTCATACAGCATTTTGATGTTTTGTACCTCTGCGCCTCGCCCCACTTGTGTTCGTCTCTTCCTGTTTTGTGTTCTCCCGCAAGAGAATTAATGCGGCAGACATATGGTCACCATCCGCGTGTGGATTTCGTCAGAATGGAGGAGGGACACTGTAGGCGAATTACCATCTTTTGATCTGACACGAAAACCCTCGCATGGGTTTATTTCTCCGCATCCTCGGCGAAATGCGGAGCGACCTCAATTCTGGAAGTCATTTTGGTTCTCGGGGGGGGCTTAAGCCTCGGTGTAAACCCATTGTCTTTGCGGACGCTGGGAAAGGAGCGCAGGCTTCTGTGCTGGCAGCTTCTTTGCCACTTGGGCTTGTTAACACTGCCGGCCCAAAATCCAATTTTCAATCTCCCTGCCTGAAACCGTCTTGATTTCATGAAGTCTTGAAGAGCAACAATCCCGATCTAAGCGCTTGACAAAATGACAGTGCAGACGGCGAGAGTTGTCGACTTCAGAGTTGATTGATACTTGACACTTCAGAGACTCCTTGTGGTTGCCTGATGACTTTCCTCGATGGTACCAAATGAAGAACAGAACTTGGCAAAACAAAGTCATACTTGTGCATGACAGTGCACCATCTTAGGCCACAAAAATATTCCTCCGCATCATGGGGCTGCTATGGGCATTAAAGGAGAGAAACCTGTGTGTGTGTGTGTGTGTGTGTGTGTGTGTGTGTGTGCGTGTGTGTGTGTGTGTGTACAACAACCTCCTCATGCTTCAAATTCAACAAATGACTACTTTCAGTTCTTTACAACCTATAAAATGTCACAAAACACTGCTGTGTATAATAAAAATACGGAGCAGTGCATTTTCACCAAAACTATTTTTGGGGGATTTTTGAAACTAAAAATAAAACTGAGTATGATTAGGAGGCTAATTCGCCAACAGATTATGACTTGAAAATTGTGCTCAGGGCCGTTTGCTGTACATATTTCAGGTCTAGGCTCTAAATGGTCATTTAAAAAAAAAAAAAAAAAATTTAAAAGAGGCACTTTGACCTGCAAGCGTAACGCCACCCTTTTTGCACGGACTGCTTCGAACACTCCGTCAATGCTCCCCGCCGAGGAAACGTCTGGCCTGTTGGGTGACGTCCCAAAATGGCCTCCGGGTTTCCAACTTCCACCCCCCCCCCCCCCCCCACACACACACACATTTCAAATATTACTCAGCGGCAATTAGGGCGCCACTTGACAAGGCGACGACCTACGCACATCCACAGCGCCGGGGCGTCTGCAGATTGACTAATGTTGCGCTTTAGTAAGCAGGCGCAATTACAGCCTGTGAACTTGGCGGCACTGGCGACCGTGGCGCACGTACGGCAGCCTCCCCGCCCCCCCCTTGGCTCGGGATTGTCACCGGGGCCGTCTGGAGACACCTCTGCGGTAATTAGAGTAAGACCCCGCGAAGAATATCCACCAGGTTCCCGCTCCAGTGACTTGTGAAGCCCCCTCCCCATCACCCTTCCTCGAAGCGACATACTCGCCAGTGTACATCGCACACCTCAACGCCGCCTACACACACGTGGAAGCAGTCAGTGGACAGCCAGCTCGGCCCGGTCTTAAAGTCAAGATGCGGAGGGGCTTTGAATGGATGATCTGTTTACGGAGCAGAAGAAAGGCAGACTATCGGGTTGCCAGATCTGGAAAGCATTGATGTCAACGACGCTGGTTTGTCAGATGAAACTGCCAAACGTTTTGATACGCAGCAGATGACTCGCAGGAGCCATACAAGCTCTTTGACAACTGACAAGGAGAAGGCAGATCCGGGAGGGGATCCTTTTCGAGTTCAGATTCAAAGTGTATTGTCATATGAACAACGGGGAAACGCGTTTCCCGATGCGCGATGAGATTCTTACTTTGTCGGCCCGCGAGGATGCCAAAATCATGTAAGACGTGAAAAAGATGAAAAGATAAATTGTTTGCACGGATATGTTCCAGAACCGCCCGGTATAGATGATCACCAATCAGCTCGCGCAACATTGAGCGTGGCTTCTTCGAGATCGCATCTTGCATCAATGTAGTCTCGCTCGTTACCTCCACCAGCGAGACTTTTATTGAGTCAGCATTGGTGTTTGTTTGTTTTTTTAGCTGGAGGATGCAAGTCAATTGCTCTTATTCTTAAATGTAGGTGGCCAAAACCTGCCCAATTCAAACTGCACTAATAAATGAACGACCAGAGGGTGCTGTCACTGCACAAATGGGAAATAACCTGGCCTATTTAAAGGTCAAATGTGAGGTCATTACAGAAAATCCCAAGTGAAATAATTTTACGTCATCAGTCAAGTATTTAAAATGCTTTCAATACATTTTAAATTTTAATTACGTCGATTTTGTTTACCTGTCCACACAGCTTAACTCAAGAGTCCTGAGGGAAAAAAATGGGATGGTCATCTAAGTTATGAACTCAACAAAAGCATCCAGCAGAGCAATTGCAATGTAATTTTCCCCATCCTGCCATCTCCATACAACTTGGGGACATTCCTGCTTTTTACAACACAAGGGGCGGGAAAACAGCTGCGGGTACACCCTCTGAAAAACGTTTCGAGCGACACAGCAACGTTTCCCAAGAAATGGGCGGCAGCTGCCTGGTGACTATTTGTCCTCTTTTTTTTTCTTTCAATCAAACAGAAGTAACATTTTCTTTTTAAAGGGTGTTTGTGTGCGCTCAACGACAATTGCAGACCGTATCCTGTTTTTGAAGGCCTGGGTGGTGTCTTTATGGCACGTCGGGCAGGTTTCGTCATACATTAAGGCAGAGGGACACTTAAATGCTACCTGATGTTAGCGTCACTGGGATTTTTTTTTTCTCCTTCTCTCTTAAGGCGTGCCTCAGAGAGCGTGCACAACAATTTTGCCATTTACTGCGGTCGCAAGATAGCGCTCTGCCGCTGTTATATTGGTTTGGAATGTACCGTTCTATTTCGGAGCGAGACCGCTCGGTGGGTTGTGGGCCACGATGGTCACTGGCCCACTCACGAGGGAGGCTGACGATTGGCTCGGGAGCGATGCCTCGAACGCCGGGAGGGACATTTTTGAGGCCAATGTGTCAACATTTCGACAAGGCGGAGAAAGAATTATGAGCAACGAGCGGAATCCACCGCTGTGTTTTCCTTCAAAAATTCGAGCGAACACATTTTTATGTTGGGAATGCCCAACTTTAAATTTGAAATCGATTAGGCGGTCAAACAATGCTAAACTCTAACGTTGAGTTCTTAAAATTCCTTTCAAACGACAGCTCTGATTTCCAAGATTTTTTGGGGAATTCTTTTTTTTCAGGGGGAGGGCATATTATCCTCCATAGCTTGTGTTCAAAGAGTCCTTGTTCTGTGTCGTTCATCGCTAGTAATTGCAGAGCCCGACGCCGTCGTTGAAATTGCGCCGCAAAACTGTCAGAAGCGCCACTCTAAAGAGCGCAGCAAAAATAAGCAGCGTTTCGCCGCGTAAATGTAACAACGCCGCGGCCGCGGCGGCACCGCGTTTATTTTCCCAGACGGCCTCGTCCAGGGGAATCTCAGAATTAACTGACAGACTTGAAAATATTTACGGAAAGGCCGACGTAGCAAAGTGAACATGAGGGCGAAGGGGGCGGCATCGGAAAGCCTCCCTCGTCGACGACTGTGGGCCTTTCTGAATGCTCAACAGCTGTCCGCCGACATCAAATACAGACTCCCCGGTTCCTGAAAGATTCTTCCTCGCCGCTGAATTTTCACTACAAATAACGCGACAATGATCTGCTATCTACCATCGCACAAGTTTGTGTTGATATTCGCCCATAAAAATTCCGTAAGGGAATTTTTTTGGCCGTCGTTTTTGTTGTCTGCTTGAAATTTGTCGCTGGCTGCTCCGTGTAGGTTCAAGCATAGACGCAAAATATGATCTGTGGTACAGGCGGATTGTAACCTAGACACTAGAAGAACTCCACTGAGGGGTTGGGCTGCCTAGTGCTTTTCTCAGGGACCGCGTCTAAAATTGAGCTTGAGGCTAACGGACTTGGGTTTAGCCAAACACCATCATTTTCACTGATACTAGTTACCGATACTATTCCACCATAAGGCTTGGAAGCATGAGAGCGGTGGGATCGAATCATCAAAGCGGGCACGAATTCAGAAGCTCATTTCAATGACAAAAGATTTCAGGCAAGTGGATTTTGTTTGCGGATTTGAGCAAATTTTTTACGACATTTTTCCACCAGCAAAGCAGCCTATCATACAGTGTCCTAAACCCAAAAAAAAAAAAAGCCCTTTTTCTGAAATAAAGACATTTCGTAAGCAGATTTGTGCAAATTTCGGGTTCAATGTCAGTTTTTAATTCTCATATATTTTTCATGAAGCCCGCCACACAGACAACAAGCTGAAAACGACTTCTTGGGTACTGATTACTGACAAATTCTACAAGTTAGATTAGCACCGCAATAGGCCAAAGAGATGACGCGGACGCGGTTGCAACAAAGTTAGAACGTCAACTACGGCTGATTTATTGGAAGTGGAAGGGTTTAATATGAGGCACATGGTTTCAATAGATAGCGATTTGGAAGCGATGTAAAAAGTGACTTACACAGGAGCCAGTCAAGGGAAGGAAAATGATAAAAGACAGACACAGCGGCAGGCCGGACGGTCCAGCTGATGACGCTCTCTTAAAATTTTATGGATCACGACATCGAAGATTAGTAATATGTTGACGATTTTGATGGACAGTATGTCTGCGACGTGAGCCAGGCCATGGATCTTTCTTGTTCACTTTTTCTCAGATGAGTTAATGATACACGCACTGTTGTGCATCACTTAAGTTTGTCCCCTGCAGAATACGGTCTCCGCCCCCCCGAATGTGCAACTGTTGTTTGCAGGTTGATGATTATCATCCTATCGATGCTAATCTTCTTTAGCTCGACTATGCTGTTTCGCATTCTATGTTAGCATTAAGCTAACGTACTTTTGTCATTTCATTTTTTTACGTGTCAATATGGGACGACTTATCATACTATTGATGCTAATTTTCTTTAGCTCGCATTATATATCTCGAACGGTACCAAATCCCTCTGTCGGTATTTTTACCACTTTTCGCGATGGCGTATTAAGGAGTTTCCTTTGCTCTGCTCTCTTTTACTGGCCTGTTCCAAGAGATCAAAAGGAGGGTTAAGTGGGCAGAGTGGGAGGCCCGACACACCGTTTCCTCTTGAGTGTGGACGATCGTGTAGGCCGAGCATTGGGCGAGACTATGGCGGGAACTTTTTCCCCTCATTTTTTTGCACTGCCAAGTGTCCGACTGATCAGCGGCCATTCGGCTCGCTTTTAAAGACAGTTGTCTCTGTCGCTTCCTGAGCCGGACCAAAACCTTTTGTGACTAAACAAATGGAATGAATTACCCAACTGAGGCAAATTACAGATTTTTTCCCCCATCCCCTCCTCATTTGCCCGTATAAATTGCTTGCTTTTTTTGGGTATGACATATGCCTTCGTGTTAGGAACAGCAACTGAATGTGGAAGTTGTAAAATTTCACTCCCAGACTTGTCTTGGATGGTTGAGGCATTTATGCTTTTATTTTTTTTTACCTTGACAATTTCTCCGGGTGATAATATTGAGGATGACGGTGTCAAACGAGCAGCAGGCTGCCTTTGAGCTGGACTCTTACATCTGCTCTTACTATATTCATTCCAGGTCCTGCTAACACATAGAGGATGGAACACAGTGCAGAAATTTCATTGCTCAGCTAAACATGTAATATTCAGGGAGGTGTTTAAAAAAAAAAAAAAGATAGAAACTTATCTCAATTGACAGCAATATGAAAATCTGCTTTCATCCCACCAATCAACACACTCCGCCCTGCAGGTATCCTAACACGGCTGTAAACTTTTGACTTGATCATGCGTGTTGTTCTGCCTTGTGAAAACGTTTTGGAAAATGTGTGTGTGTGTGTGTGTGTGTGTGTGAGCTCCCACACATGCAGGGACCGTTTCATGTCGGTTTTCTCCTAAGCTTTCTTTGTAATTGCCATGCATCCGCTACCTCTTGTGTTGCAGTCTTTAGGCAACTTCAAATGCAACTAAAATGGCTTGATACTTTTTTTTTAAGGTGGGGGGGGGTGGGGGGGAGCAGTTAGCAGGAGACTTTCTTTCATTTCTTATTTCCTCTCTCTCTCTCTGTGGTCTTTCATCCTTGTCGTGTGGTCTTTACTGCGACCGCATCGCTACGCCGCGTATATTGCCGCCGCCTAAATGGCGTGACGCGCAATTCAACATGTGATGTCACTTAGCGGAATTAACAGTCTATTTATTTCCAGTGTTGGGAAGCAACAAAGTACACATAGTCTGTTACAGTACTCAAGCAAAGAGGGTTTTTTTTTTACACACACACACACACACACACACATATCTGTACTTATACTGTGAATATTTTTGCCACCTGAGCTTATTCCTGGAGAGCCAAACATGCAAAAAAGAAAAAAAAAGCAACATTCTCTGGAACTCGGTTTGAAATGAATGACCATATTTGGGTTACTGAAATACCAAAACGGCACATGTGGATTGTGTGCGAGTATAAAGGCAAGTTGTGCAGCGCATTGTATAAGTATGTGTGAGTATCATGAAGCCTTAAGCGTTGTACACATTCGAAGGATTTAACCACCGTTTTCACAAGAGTAGAAAAAGAATAAATACTTTGTGCATCGGAAGCACTTTTTTTGTTTTTTGTCATTTGGCTTGACATTCCAAGCCTTGTAAAAATAGCCAAAAAGACAAAAACACAGGCACAGCCCGGAATAAAAACAAGCGTGCACACATTTACAGGAAGAGTGACAAAGCAGAAGGGGGGGGGGGGGGGGGGAACAAGTGGGCAAAAGCACTTGGAGGGTGAGGGGGAATAAAACAGCCTCCATTATTATCAAGGGTGGAGATTTGCCACAAGCACATGACTCATCCGATAGTCACTTTATTCCAACCATCCCAACGTATTTAGATCAATAATAAACACTGGGCAGCGCCCGCAGAAATAAACAGGACGAAACAATTTACGGTCTACCAATAAATCCTGATAAAAATTTCCGATGTTTTTTTTTCACCACTTTTTTTCACCATTTTAAATTGTCTGCTTAAAAAAAAAAATATATATATATATATATATATATATATATATACTGTATAAATAGCAGTGCTAGCAATACTAAGTTAGTATTAGCATTTTAGAAAGCCAACGTTAGCCAATTCTGCGACCGTGGCAGTATCATTTATTCGTAATGGAGTCTTGCAATAACTGTATATGGAGGTGGTTATTCCACCGCAGGTTCAGCAACGCTCCTGAAGGCTTGAGGGTGTCCCCATGAGTAAGCCCACAAGTACATGGCAAATGATTGACACCTCGTCAGTGACGCGCCTTCTATCTTTTTTTTTTTTTTAATGATCGGGTGCAGTGGTTTCCCGAAAATCACATTAGACGTTCAAGATGGGGGCTTCAAAAGGTTTCTACCCATGTACTATTTCCAGTCTGTCAGCGACTGAAACGTCTATCAAGCATAATAAAAAATGATTGTTTTACTTTTTTTAATTGCACATTAATTGCACATTATTTTTGAGACTAGAAGGAAACAAAGTCATTCATCATGAATGTAAGTCCCACTGAGGCAGCTTTTCACCCAGCCTGCTTAGGAAGGCCGTGTTGCTTGTACAGTTAATAAAAAAAAAAGTTTTATGATGGCCACAGAGAAGCACAATGTGTTTTAAAGGAAGTGTGTTGGCACGTGTGAAAAAGCAGTGATAAAGAGGTGGGGGGGGGGGGGGAGATGCCTGAGCGGGTGGGGTTAGAGGTCATGAACCCGACACGTGTAGCTACTTGACCCTGAAAGTGAAGAAGAGAGGGTGGGTCACAGAAAGCAGCGCTTTATTGTTGTGGTTTATGAGCTGCTCGAGCCAGAGCTGTTAGAAGCTCCTAAATCACATGCGGAGCTCACTTTTCCCAGCTGACATCTTAACCCGCCAACACCTCATCAATAATCATTTAAGAAAAGAAAAAAAAAATCAACAACAACAGTAAGTTTCTTCAAAAGCAATGAAAGCTATTAGCTTGGACTGAACGCGAAATAAATATCGTGACTGATCATTTTGTCATGGCAGACTATTTATGCTGGTTACAAGGGCTGTAACTTTTTTTTTAACATCACGTGTGGGTTTTTTCTTTTTTTTTGTAAGTGCAGCATCAATGGTTTGTCTCAGTGAGGAGAACAAGTAGAACTGTAACATTGAAATTGACGAGGGCACCTCAAAAAAGTTGAGTTCAAAGTAGCTCCTGCACAATACTGGTAGCCGTGACCTCCGCCAGCCAGATGTCTTTATTAACCGTACTTCTACTTTGTGGCCCGTATGATATTAAGCTTTTAATAACCGAATAATGTACCGGTCCTCAAACGGAAGGGTGTTCCCCCATTGTTGAATCGTCAACACGGCAGAGAGTGTCAAAGCAGAGAGCCCTGTTATGAAGATGATGATGATGATGATGATAACCTCAAATGAATCCTGCGCTCTCCAGCACAGTTTATTAGTTCAGGCCAGGGGCCACTTGTAGCCTCGCCGAGTGGACGCTAATTGTACGCGCGCTCCTTAAGGGCCGACCGCAGCAATAATAGACGGAATTACGCCATAAATTCCCTCCAGATGTGCACTCACGCCGGGGGCCTCCCCCGCCCCCCCCCCCTCCACCCCTACCCCATCCTCTCCAATTTGACGCTTCGCACACCCGCCATCTGCACACACAGTTCAACGCCGCACACACATTGTGGCTTTCACGAAGTGTTTGCATTGTCAGATTGTTTCCATACCGGGGTGTTAGCATGCTGTGTTTCCTCACCGCTGCTGCAATTACAAGCGGTATTAGCTGATGAGTGTTTTGTTAACCTCCTAATAAGATGTCCTCCCGCCTATGCTGAGCTCACAGAGACGCCATTCAATAATAAGCAAGCCCCCTTTCAAGAAGAGCAAGAAGTACCGCGACGTCGGACAAGCGTTGACAGCATTTGAAGATCCGCTTTCAGTCAGTGACCCCGTGAAATTGACACAGTCGCATTTACAGGAAAAAAAAAAAAAAAGTTCCACTTCAAACAGCCGCTACTTCAACACCCGCGGAGGAGCCACGAAGACGGTACAAACGGAGCACGCGGTCATCGTCACAGGTCTTATATTCTTAGCCGCTCTGTGAGAAGGTAGAGTTTTGGGGGAGTTTAGTTGGGGAGCTTCTCTGCCTCTTCTTGTCAGCGCAGGGGTGATGTGCGTGACCCTGAACAAAAGGCAGAGGCAGCCAGAATGGGGGGGGGGGGGGGGGGTATAAGCCTCTATTTCTGGAGGACGAGGAAGAGCAAAGAGGAAAAGCGCGGTCAGACTTAATTATTATGTATGCTGCAGCAGAAACGTCAGCCGGGGACTTTTTCTGCTGCTTGCTCACAAAATGTTTCTGACGCCCAGTTGCTGCGTACTTCAACTTTGTTTGGTGCCAATGTTTAGGTCAAGCGGAGCTTGAGAAACTTGTACAGGCGTAACTAGCTATACTTGTCTAAACGGAGACTAGCGGTTAGCAATTAACGCGTCAGTCGATTGTTTTACTTTGTCGTTTTGGACGTAAACCAATTTATGCCTTACCAATTACATTTTTTTGGGGCGAACATCAGTTCAATTTCGGCTTGTAACTCCATTTACTTGTGCGCCTATGAATTGAAAAGCCAGCGATCCGTCTACCTTTAGCGTTCTCGACGATGTGTTAGCATTTAGCTTAACCGGACTTTGATCAAGTTTAGTGGTTTCCTGAAATACACGCTGGGATTTTCGTCTTGTTTTACTGTAAACTTTAACTGGGGAGTAGCAATAAACACTCTCACACCTTTGTTGCCGTTGTGAAAGCGCCGTATAAATAAAGATGAGTCGAGTTGAAATTGGCCGCCGCTGTCCAGAGGTCGAATGAATGCCTGAAGCTCACTCATATGGATTTTTATTTAATTTATTTATTTTTTGCTCACAAGACAGACCAAAATAATTACTGGGCTAGTAATTCAAACTACCGGGACTCAGAAGTTGGGGTCCACTGTATCGGCATCCATGCAATTACAGTAACTTTTTCCACCACCATGTTGTGTTATAAAGGAAGAATCACCAGTAAGGGTCACCGTTGACAAGCTGAAGTTTCACACCTCTTGTTGTGGTGGTGTCACGCGGCGATATTGAGTTTGCCAGGTGAGAAGCTGGCCCGACTAATCAGTAGCGGCAGAGTAATTTGCCCGCAGACATGTTCCAGAGCCTGACTTCACCGGCATTTTTCTCAACCTGCTGCTGCTGCTGCCCCAGGTGGCTCAGACACTTGAATGCCCCCCTTTACCTGATCCCAACAACGAGGGAAAATAGGGGGTAAAAAAAAAAAAAAAGACATAAAACAGGAAGAGCAAAGTGGACTGTGTCGAGTCCAGGTGCGTATGTTTGGTTTAAAAAGGGGAGAAGGGGGTTAACTTCTGGTTGCCTTTTCATCACCCTGCGTCTTTATCAAACCCCTGAGTCTTGTTTGTTCTGTTCTTGCTGTTCGACGGTGAGTGTGTGTGTGTGTGGGGGGGGGGGGTATTGCAGCGGTAAATTATCCTGAGCAACGGTTGATGTGGAGAAGCTTTGCACAGTTCGCGAGTGACTGCTTAGGTTAAGTCAACAAAAGCACCCCAAAGATTTTTCTTTTTTTTTTTAACCCTGGAGAACCCAAGAACGCTTTTCTTCTTTGGAAAATGATGAATTTTACAAGAAATGATTGCTATATGTTCACTGAACACCACAATATATGTTTTTTCAAATATTTAATGCTTTAATCCTAATTTAGGATTAGGGCCAAATTTGACCCTTTGGGATTTAAGGGGAGCATTTCAGTTGCAGAATTTATAGGGGCCAAATTTGACCCCCGTGGGTAGTCTCCGCTTGGTATTGTGCGCTGCGACAGGTATGCCACCGCAAGTAACTGATGCACTTTAACCGACAGTCAAAGGTCAAATCTGAGAGCATGCGCAAGGACCGTGGAACAGAAGCACGAGCAGAATTAACCGAACGCGACTCGCTGCAGCTCGACAACTTGATACCTTCATATGCGGCAGTGTGGCGGACCCAAACGCTCACCAAAGGCGAACCAAGCTGGAGTTAGGTCAGAACCGTACGGAGATTCGCATTCAAGCCGGTTTGGAATGTTTGTCTAACGAAGGGGTTGGATCAAAACGGACAAACGCACTCTTTGTAAGAAGAAGCTGCCAGTTCTTGCCGACCTCCCCTACTGCACGTCTTTGAGCCGTTCAAGGCCCTTTTTTTTTTTAAAAACACGACGCCGGGATCTAATTCAATCATCCGCCGCACTCATCATCCTCTCCAAGCTACACACGACTGGGATATTTACCGCCCGGGCTGACGAGGGGAGCAAATTAATTCACAGCCATGGCGACCGGCGTGGAACACGATGACATTTCAAGGAAGGAATTACTTTTAGCCGCACGGCGTGAAAAAGATTCAAATCAGATACAACTGCGTTTCGAACGAGGCTTTAATTGAGACTGTTCGCCCTGACAAGATATTTCTCAATTAATTATACACATCCCTGGCAACACTAGCCTTGTTTTTATTTACTATGTGGGAATGGTGTTAAATTTGGGAGCCCCTGCGGCCTCCTGGGTGGTCGCGGCAAGTGCCAAAGATGGACGCAAGGTGGAGAGTAGGATCGGTTCCAGTGTCTCCTCATTACAGGGTGACCGTTCATCCAGCGAGACTGCGGTAGCCCGATGTCCAGACGCCACCGGAGCAAACTCACCTTTGGCCCGTTCGCGTCTCACTCGGCCACGCGGCCAGACGGCTTTAAAGCCGCAGTGACATCACATCAGCAAACGGCGCCTCGCATTAGTCGGGTTTTGTATCAACATTTCTTCAAAAAAAATAAAAATAAAAGTCGACTTGTTCTATTTGCACAGTTGTCTCACAGAACAGTTCCTGTATTTGTTCGCACATGTGAGCGCTCATTCTTCCTCTTCGCAGCATCGGCAAGGCCTCAGAGTGCTGGGCCGGCCCTCATCTGGCAGCCATTACCTGCACACATGCTCCCGTCTGAAGGTTGATCCCCGGGGTTAAACAAATCCAGGCGACGAAGCGCAGTCCGCCAGGAATCGGCCCCTGTCGTATAAGAACCGAGGTACGGGATGGCGTTGCAGCCAATCCACCGACCAGTTTGTTTTGGGGACGTACCATGATGGTTAGGTTGACCCATGTCGAACCAAGTCTTTTTTCAATTTTTGGCATTAATAATACAGTGACGCCTGGCTATCTCGTGGTTTTTGGTCATTGTTTTCTCTTGGTTTATAGAGTATACGGGCAAATCCGAATTTAGAGTTGCGCATCTTCGCTGGAGTACAACGTTGTGCTGTCTTTTCCTTTTTGGGCAGCACCGAGGTCATACTAAAACAGATATAGCGTGATTAGCAGCAAGAAGAAGCAGAGAAGGTCTCCGACTAACACTGTAGCCCCACCCCGCCCAACAGTAACACCATCAATGGTTGTTGCCACAGAAAATATCCCTGCGACTCTTTTGATACACTCCGTTTGTACCGTACGTGTTGCTAATCCGTGTTTGTCAAAGCAGCGGCTGTAGCATCTATGCTAACTTTCCTATCGTATGCTAGCTTAAGTTAGTGGACTAAGTTGGTGGACTTAAAGTTTAATCAGACAAAATTTGATGGTTTGGTTTGACAATCACATATTTAAATAGACACAATTTGATTCCGTTTTGTGTCAGCTTGACAGTAAACTGTGGCAAAAAGCTTGAAACAAGCATGCTTGGCCTCTCACTGTGTGATCTAGTCTTTTTGTTTCATCGTTGAATACAACAATCCCCCATTTCAGCGGGAAAGTGAGAACAGGCGCGAAGGACTACTTTTAAAAAAGTGAATGTTAGAAAGTTTCAACGTGATTAAGGCATGTGGACAAGCTGAAGCGGATGTTCAGCTTTTCTTTTCCCTTCCTTCCTTTTCCCATCGAGGGAGTCATCTCGCTGGAAAGACGTGACACGAATCATTTCTCATGCAGCGACGTTCCAAATTTAACAGTACCAGCCGCGTTGTCTCCGAGCCGAATGTGGAATTTGGTTATTACGTGCGGCATTACACTTCCAAGCGGCATTCGGGGGGCATGAGGCGAGGCATGAAGGCCTCTCAGCGGGGACGGCACGGAACCGGCAAACGGTGGTGAGCTCACGGGGTCGGATTGATTTCTGATCCGGAGCGAACAGGCCAGGATTCTGCTTATGTTTATTACATTTCCTGTTTCTTACATCATCATACGTCAATTGAATCTGACAGGGTAATTATCATTTCATCCCAAATTGATCCCAATCCATAACGGGAGGCTACACACAGACACAAGAGTCGGGGGGGGGGGGGGGGGGGTTTGGGAGCACTTGGCGATGGTTCAGTCATCTGTAAGACGTATCGAGAGAAGTGAAGGAAGGGGAGACGCTTGGAGATTGCGTTGCGGGTGTTCCCTTGATGTCCCCCTGACAGGATCCAGATTGGGAGTTGCATGGCGTCGGCGCGTTGTACTTTTTTTTTTTTTTCTTCCGTCTGGCTCCATCGGGTTTTTCCTGGCCTGCAACGGGCCCCGGGTTCCAAGACGCGGCGGCGGCCCGTGCTTGTGGAGCCAGCCTGCCCGTTTGAGTGAGAATAACAAACGCTTGAAAAATAAAAGAAAAAGAGAGGAGCAGCAGCAGCAGCGGCGGCGGCGGCGGCAGCACAATCCTGCTATTGTTCGTGCGAGCGCAACCACGGCCTCTCGACGTTTTACTGGCGGCTATAAAAGAGAGAGCAAGTCGGCTGCCAGACTGACAGATATGCTCGAACAAAAAGTGCTGGACGGTTCCGTATCGTCAATTTCAACTTGTGTTACTTGGCACCGGGCTGGGTCATTCATCGCGTTGAATGTACTGTAGCGAGTTCAAGGTTGCTTGTGATGGCATGGCGCGCCGCACGGTCAACGAGCTGGCAGGCGGATGTGCGCCGGACGCGAGATTTTGAATCCCCGGGCCCCCCCACGTATGCAAAGGCAACGCTACATGAGGCGTTCACGGACAAAACAATATTTAGACTTGTCAGAGAGAAATAAAGTTGCCAATTATATTCGGGAGACGGCCTAAATATACTCTGAAAGGTCTTATTTATGATGTGAAGTGTAGAGTCGAGCAGCGGGGGGGCAGGGGGGGTGGTGGGTTGTAATGCACCTCGGCATAGACGTGAGATTAAAACCGGTGGGTTCAGAAGTGATGAATAAAATGGAGTGGGGGGGGAAGGGGGGGTGATTGTCAATTAGTGACCAGGGACTCTCAAATTGGGGTCGCGCCAACTCTGTCGTGGTGCATAGCTTGACTAATATGGGAAAGACTGAATTATTAGACTCGTTCCTTTGCATTTATATATTTTTTTTTCGCTGCAGCTTCGTTCAGATGCGGGGGGGGGGGGGGGGGGGGTGATTTCGATGTTGCAAAAGGCCAAAGCAGTTGTGTCGTTCCGAATTTCGTGCACCACCTCTGGTTGGATGTTAGAATTGGAGGCACAGAAAGAAAAAAGAAAAAAATGAGGAGTGCGTTTTTCTGAACTTCTTGCACCATCTCTGCATACTGTCTCATTTGTCTTCATTTCTTACACTGGCTCTGTCAGGATATTAGAAATTTAGACGACACTCTACTTCTGTTGCTTTTCTCTTCATTTCAAGCAGTTTGCGGCTCACAGCACACGCACGCGCACACCTCCTTGCTTAATCAGTTGTGTTTTAAGTGTTCGCCCGCTCGCTTTTCCTGCGCGGCGAAAGAAAAACGTCTGGTCGTGGGTGGCTTCGCTGGGTCACTGAGCCCACAGAGTGGAGCATTTCATACGAAAGGGCCCACTTAATTCTGAGCCATACATGGCATTAGCTGATTTACATGCGGACAGCTATCATTCTGTGCGCGGCGCTGACAGTGATAAATGAGGTGTTTTACCTAATAGGTAATAAAAACAAATTACAGGCCTTAAGAGAAAGGATGTCCTTCATTTGGTTCTGTTTTCTGTCTCTGCGAGCGAAAGCGCCAGATTGTTTCCATACGATGGCGCGGCCTCATTTGTTAAAACTGCAGACGTGGATTCAGAGCGTCGCGTTTGCTGGCCGTCCGTCGCGCACCTAAGTGGGGTGGATTTATTTCAAAGACGAATGATAGGAACAAGTGAAATGCATTCACGGTTAGTATGGCTTCGACATCATCGCATGTTAAGAAATGATGCTCGAAGAAAAATGGAAAAGTGACTTATTTTCCGCTCAGATGGCTCCACACGGTTGTACTTAGCGAGCTTTAGCACAAGCGAATTTAAAATATGAAGCAAAGAGATCATATTAAAAAATTAATAAAATAAAAAATAGTCCACTGTGAACATAACCACAAAGCGCACGCAAATAATCTGTCTCCCTACGACCCAGCTGTTTTTTAAGTAAATAAAATCTTTATTTGCAGCTCTTGACAACAGCAAAGCCATCGCCATAGCAACTGCTCCTATCAGGCCAAGAGAAACATCTCTCACAATTATTAGGCCATTAATTCCGGCAGGCACTTCAATGGCGGGACTTTTTCATCCAAGAAATGCCCCCGAAATGTAATTCATGAAAGCATAAAAAGGTTCCGCTAAAGTTCATTTGGGGATTCGCATCCTGACACAGAAGGTAAAATGATAAATGACAGTGCAGCATGATGACTCGTGGCCTATATCTTTTTTTTTTTTGGTTTGTTTTAAGAAACTATGAACCAAAAGGGGTACTTAGTGTATGAGGGGTTGTTATTCTTAACCGGTTGGGACCCTCATGGTCCCACGGTGCAGGTCGTAGGGTTAGCACGCTGCACGCTGAGGTTTCTTCAGCCAGGCGTGAAAAGTCTTCCCCTTCTGGAGAAACGCAAGCCTGACAGAAGACAAGCCCGCCTCTATTCGCCCTTGCAGCTACATCCACAAGGATGAGGCGGCCGCATCCATCCATGCAGTTCTTTTTTTTTTTTCTCCTTACCCCATCACGTAAAAGAGCCAAACTTCCTGCCTGAACTCATGCAGGTGCGAATACATTAGCACACTCAAGCTGTGTCTAAATTCACAAGGCCGGGTCCTCCCAGGGCCAAATTCGTCCGCCACATGATGTAATTTACGGCACGCCTCTTCCGCACGTGTCAAATCTGGCCTTCGTTTCCATGGCGATGTGCGAAGGCCGCACACTTTTTGCTCTCCTTTTCTTCTACGTCACTCTTTTTCGATGTTGAATTGTTCATGAACGCTAATAACGCGGCAGTACATTCAGTTAAGTCCCTCCTCGACCTGATGCTGGCTGCTAATTGGTAGTTTATGAAGACTTACGAGTAACTGACGAGAAGACATTTCGATTTCCGCTCCCGGCGGACACATGGCTTTGGCTGAAATTAACTGAATGGTTTTCCATATTCGGTACAGTTTATGCAGTCCACTGAGAAGCTTTCGAGACCCACCCTGCAAATCGGTTGTGGTTTTTTTTTTTGCAGAGGATAAAGAATATATGCATACGAGTATTGTTAAATCAGCCGTCTATATGTTTCATTCCATTGTTTAGGTGGTAATAACGACGCTGCTGTGACTGCTAACCATTAGCCTGTCAATGGTCTTTTCCATAGCGCGTTAGCATTAAGCTAGCATACTTCGAAAGCCACTCCTTGTGGAAATTCAAAATTTCGGCCAAATTTGGAAGAAACATTTAGGAGACACATTTCAAACCAGTGTAATGCTAATGATCAATTTATTTGATATGTGAGTGAAGCGATTTCAATACTGTTTTTACTGTATACTGTAAAAACTTTGAGCATCTCAGAATGGACAGAGTTCCAGAGTTAAGTTCACCCTATTTACAGGATTCTAAAACTTCCCATGTGTGTCATAAGTCGAGCCATTAAAATCATGTTTGAGGTGTCAATCATGATTTTTTTTCTTCTTCTGCCTCACCAAAATGAGTGGATAGTTGTCATGGTGTGGGACGGGGGTCATTTGAAGTGTCTAATCGGCAGAAACGGCATCAAGGGTTTAGAGCGCGGTCTCGGAACAGGCCTCAGACACAAGGTGACAATCAACCGCCGAAACTTGGGAAAAGTCTAGGATGGGGAAGGAAAAAAAAAGAAGTCAGGCTGAGGAACGCGTGTAAGGGGGGAAGAATTTGGAACACGGCATGTGCGCTGAGTGACGGGAGAACGGCTTCAAGCAGTGTTTAGAAACACCAGTCGGCCAGTCTATTGCTTCGGAGCCGGGGTGTCTGCTAGGGCGAAGCCCCCTCCCGCCCCCCCTCTATTCCACTAACCTCCCGCCCACCCAAACACTGTAAGCAGGATGGTACATGCAACCTCACTACGCAGCCTCGCTCTCTGGAAACACATGGAATTCTAAACAGCATCAACTTTTCTTGACTTGATTATATTGAGCCTTTCCAAGCTCTGACATTAAAAAGAAAAGAGAGACGGCGCGGGGGAAAAAAATAGGGGGGGGGGGGAACCTTAGAAGCTAATTGCTGCGGGTCTGGCGCGCACATTGGGCATTGTGTTGATTCGAGACGCTGCAGTAATGCCGGAGCCTGAGAGAGAGAGCAGGAGGGTGAGGGGGGGCTACGGGTAGGGGAGAGGAGGGTGGGTGACATCTCCCGTGCGTTTGCGGTGGGCTCACAGCTCCACACGGGCTGCATGCGAAGCCGCTAATTAAAAGCAAGCGATCCGTAACTGTCTGGCTCACCAGGCCGTACTCATCCATGTGGCCCCCATCGGCTGGTCTAGCCCACCGTCGACCCACTGCAGACTGTTGGCGTCTGCATGGGAGTTATTTCAAGACCAAAAAAACAAAAAAACAAAAAAAGTATCATTCCCTGAGGCTACACTGGCAGTATTACAGCATATTTATTAGATTACATTAAAATTTTCTAATGTTTCAATGTTCTGTTCTGGGTTTTCCAAACCTTTTATGTTTTTTTGGTTTTTTTTTTAATCTTAGCATGACCTAAATATTCAACATTTTGCTACGGTTAAGTCATATTGATACAATATTAACGTGACGATAAATCAGACGTATAACACTAGCCGTACAGGTTTACGACGGGGAAATTTTTTTGCCGATTGCAGTTGAAGTTTTGGGTAAATTTGACACTCACAACCAAAATTATTACAAATCAAAATGTCCAACAATGGCATTTGATTTTGTTTGAAAATAAGCTAGCTAATGGGGCCGTGGAAATTAGCATCGATGCTATGGTAGTTGTAACTTTCACATTGTTGAACACATACGGAGCAACAACACATACAAATAGAGCATGAAACATAGTTTGCTAAACTAACTCGAATATTGGTTAGACCAGCACAAAAATGCAATCATCGTTATGGTTAATTCTCAACATAAACATAAAAAAAAATATCAAGTACTTTATGATTTCCAAAGATTTTTAAGGATCCACAAACAGCACTAAAAAGAGAAAAACGAACACCAAATAATGGCTGCGGG
Organism: Hippocampus guttulatus; assembly: GCF_054856545.1. Taxonomy (NCBI): domain Eukaryota; kingdom Metazoa; phylum Chordata; class Actinopteri; order Syngnathiformes; family Syngnathidae; genus Hippocampus; species Hippocampus guttulatus. Next base: position 426,572 of record NC_141283.1, on the reverse strand, counting down.
TTTACTGAAGTATGAAGCTTTATCTAACGTGTCCTCTAATTCTTTCAGACAATGACACGAAGAAAAAAAAAAAACTTCTTCATTGGATATTCCAGCAGTCATGATGTCACATCGCTGCCTCTCAAAGGTCAGTGCGGGTACTACACCCAGTCACGTCCTATCACACGACACTGATGGTTTTCTGTCTTTATTTTCAGACATCTTGGTTTAGTACAACCTCAAGTGCAACGTACAGTAAGAACAATAAGCTCAAAAACGGGACATTTTCCTGACGTGATCTGAGAATCGTCAGTCCAAGGGTCATCGAAAGATCATCCACCACGCCGTAATTACATGACTTTCTGCTCCCCCCCCCCCGCCCCCAGCCTCTTGTCGAGTCAACGCCAGGCCAAAAAGGAATGGCAATTTTGTGCATTCGTGCGGGTTTTCCGAGACCCCTCATCAAACTCCCAAACAAATACTCTCATGATGTAATGCGCTGGAGAAACGTGGGCAAACAACACCGCTCGGCGAGCGCTGCGCCAGGGGCAATTACCAACAGTTTACGGCCGGGGCAAAGGCTTTAAATATTTACCGACCTTAGGAAAACAGTCAGGGGATTATCCTGCGTTGTCAAAGACGCTCATACTTTCCATATTTTCCATAAAGTCCTGCTCTGGGGATCAGAGATTCAAATCTCTTTGTAGAGAGATTCAACATGGACTCGGGGTCTTCCCGTCGGAAGACGCAATTAGTGCCGCGAGATAAAGATCCCAGACATGTGAAGCGTCTTTCAAATAAATAAAATGCGGCTGTTGCTGTTGGATTGCCGGCCCTGTTTCAATTAAAGCAGAGGCGGCGGTGGTCTGTGTCTCTCGCGAAAGGCTCCGTGCTTCCACGGCTACGTTTTAATTGCTGAGAGAGGGGGGAAAAAACACACTTTTCTTCATAATCTTGACCTCCCACGACGGTTCACTCAATCCAAAATCTTTTTTTTTTTAAGACTTCCCATACCTTCCATGCGATTGTTTCTCTAACAATGAAATCAGGATGGTTGGCATCGCCGCATTGGTGCCGCCACGGCCCAGCCGTGGGCGCTTATGTTTCCATTGCAGCAGAATGATTTGTGATCTGTCGTTGACAACACCATCGCCTTTAATTCAGTGGGTAATATTATCTTGAGAGCTTGCTCAAAATCAAAAACACCTCAGTAGGAAAACAAAACAAAACGAAACAAAAAAAACCCTTTGACACCCCCCCCCCCCCCGATATTCGTCATTCAATTAAGTGGCTGGCGTGCGTTCGGTCTTACATAAGCAATTGCATTACGCCTCGAAGATTTCAAACCCAGAATCCATCCAGCGTGTCGGCTATCAAAAAGCACAAAGCGCTGACACCCAGATGAACACTTTGTGTCAGCATAAACTCGAAAAAGCGCGCACGCTCGCTTTCGAACGAGTCTTATCCTAAGGCATCGCCATCAATCGTTCCCAGTTGGAGTTCCTAATTTCCTTCTCACTTCGGCGCTGCGCCGCGTGAAAGCTTTAAAGTCGCATCCTTCCCGGATGAGATCATACCTTGAGCTATTTTCCAGAATACGTTATTGTCTCCGTCTTGTTATTTGCGCTCAACAGCGGTCATAAACAGCGCGGGCCTGCGACAACAGCGAGCGCTTCCGCCTTTTAGCCTTCCCGCTCTGGCAGATGGTTCCAGTTTACGCGTTGCCACCCGCCGCTAATATGAAAGCCGCTTTGAATTGATCTCGCGTCTCAAAAAGGAGGACGACAGCACCCCAGACAGGCAGTTTGCAAACTGGAGAAAGGATTCTTCTCGGCCGTATTTATTTGAAAGAAGCGGAGGGAAGGAGTGTGACTAAAACGCGGTACCATCGTGGACCCCTCCGCGGCACTTTGAGAACCGTCAAAGTCCAGTCGCTCAGCACTCCGTGACTGGCGCTGATGGAGCAACACCGATTGCGGACTACGAGCTAATGGACAGGAGCAACAGGAGCTAATGACTTTAATGGATCTTTTTACAGCAAAAATCATGGACGCTAACATCTGCCAGATGTTCCGAGAGCCCACCGCAAAGTACAAGGAGAAGGCGAAGCGCGCTACCAAAAAAGCTGCTAAAAGCTAAATGGAACGACGTAATAGAAGAAAAACACCGCAACGCAAATACATCTACTCGATTATGGCTACACACACCCAAAACGCATTATTTGATCATGTTACGACGGGCACGGTGACTCGGCGTTTAGATTTTTAGGCTGGATTTACATTGCAGGTGCCAGTGTCCAATTGTGACCTCATGTCTAGGTCCATTTTTTTTTTTTACCATTTCCATGTAAAGTTCAAGGACATGCATCCAATATAATGAGCACGTAAAACAACTTGCATGCCAGATGGCCAAGTTGTTCGCCATCTATGACCCTGAACCGGTTGCCACTCAATCGCAGGGCACACAGAGCCAAACAACCATTGGCGCTCAGAATCACACCAAGGGACGATTTCGATTGCTCTGTTACCCTGCCATGCATGTTTTCGGAATGTGGGGAGGAAACCGGAGTACCCGGAGAAAACCCACACAAACACGGGGAGAACATGAAAACTACTCATCGAAAGGTCAGAGCTGGACTCGAACCCTGCACGTCTGCACTGTGAGGCGGACGTGCTAACTAGTCGACGACTGTGCCCCCCCCCCCCACACACACACACACATAAATCTGAATTGAGGCGAATCACGACCTTAATGGCCTTGACCTCGTCCTCGGCTTTCAGATAATAGTCCCACACAATCCAAATACACTCTTGAGAGTTCCCCGCAGCCCCCCCAAATCCCCCTCTTGGCAATCATGGATCACAGCACTGGAGTTCGAAAACATCCGGGCTGGTTAGTAATGAGGTGGTTCAGCATCATCACCACCACCACCCTAGAGAACATCTGCACATCTTGTCTTGACCCAAAGGCGCAGGAATACATCAACATAGCTGTGGTCATCTTGTTTTCTTAAGTTCTATGTTAGGCCTCTGCAGTTGTGCCCTATCATGTTCCCCCGGAGTGGCCCACGCACTTAGAGAAACATAAACTCATTTTGTTGACCTCAAGTGGTGTGCTTGCACTTCATCGGTTGGCAGGTCAAGCGGCGAGGGTGGGTTGCAGAAGGGGAGATGGGGGGGTGGTAAAAGGCGGCGCGAACAAAAGACCGGGGGGTTATGGCGTTGGAACAGCCGTCCCGGGTCCGAGAATAGACGTCGAGGGCTGAGTCAGCCTCGTAGAAACGAGCCGCAGCGGCAGGAAGCGAGGCAGAAATTGCGAGGTGGCCAGATACGCAGCGAAGGAGAAGGAAGAAAGAGAGACGGAAAATAAGCACCGAAAAAATAAAACACTTCCCGTTAAGTCGGGCATTGTAAAAGAAAGTTCCCTGCTGTGACTCTGTCGGCCGGTCACCGTTTGACTCCGCTTGTTGACCTCGTAAGTGGAAGAAACACAGGAGGCCGCTTAATCACCCCCGTTTACTGGAAATTGAGTGAAATGGTGACATATGATGCATGCGAGGCTCATACCGACGTATGCTGTTGTGGGAGTGGGGGGGGGGGGGGGGTAACACCCAAAATTCCAAATCATTTGCAGCTCGACAACAGTCACCACTAGAGGTTAAAAAGAAACAAAAAAAAAACAACAACAATTTGACTTGGAAAATCCGTTTTGATTAAAAAGATGTGAGTCCATAAAATCGAGAAAAGCATTGAATCGTCTTTTTGGGAGGGGGGGGGTTTAATTGGATCTCGGCCAGCGGCCATATCTCCTCTGCCGTGATAAATAACGACACAAAATACTGCAATCGATATTTTTGCCCACTTCTACCCATTCGAACAAAATTCAACGGGTTGTTTCCTTTCCCTCCTATCTTGCCGCCGAGTTTTTTTGTGACAATCAGTCTGGTTTAGCTCTTTGCGTCGCGTCACCTCACAGCGTCGACCGGCGCACGCGTGCACGCACGGAGGCGGCGCACGTTTGGTCTCCATTTGGAAGCCATCTCCTGTTGCCGCGCACCAAACGCGCGCCGCATGGAAGCTCAAAGCTCTCGGCCACATCAAGAGAAACCATCCGTCCTTGCGGCCACAAAGTCCTCACCGATCCCCCCCCCCTCACCTCCACCCCCCCCCCCCTCCTCGCCCCCTTCTCAGGGCGTAATAACAGAGCCATCAAATGGCCGTATTTATAATCTCCGACCGGGCCAATTTTAAAGTGGTCAGCTCCAGAGGTAAAGGAATTTTGGGGAGCAATTTGTGGTTTTCATTCTTAAAGAGGCACCATCCCAGTGGCAAATGAAATAAAGTCAGTTTCCTTTTTTTCACCCCCCCCCCCCTCGATTTGTCAATACCAAAGCTGGCTTGAGTTAGGCCGTTGGCTCTTTTCTGATATCACTCCGGTATGATTTATTTAAATTGGGCCAGGCAAAGATTACATTATTATAATTCTGCTCCATGTTTGCGCGGCGCCAAAATTGGGGCATTTATAAATTTCCCAGGCGGATTGATTTAATAGCACACTGGTGCAACGATGATCATATGAAAGCAATTATTAGTCATCCCGAACTAGCTCGTCTTCACTTGAAGATAGAATAAGCTCTTGGAGCGCAACAAACAAACTTAAGCGCTGGGAGAGAAGAACAGGCAGACATAACGGGATGCTTCATCTGCCGATTAGCGTGGCGGCTAAAGAAATTTGGCGTCCCGCCCCCGCAATCCCCGCCCCCGTCGGTTTCCAGCCTCCTGTCAGTCGGCCATCGCCTGACACTATGCTCACGACATCCTGCTTTCGCTATACGTTGCGATCGGATGACTCTCAGGGGTGCTTCGCGAATGATGAATGTGGTAGCGTGTGAGGAGTGAGTCTTTTTTTTTGGTGTCAGTCTCGGCCTCAACGCGGCAGCGATGTGTGCACCGTTTCTAGTTATCGCGCCATGTCGACAGGAACGCTGCGTGAGGATAGCGGCCGTTTAAAAGCAGTTGTTCCAAGGCAAACACGGTCTACAGGTGGCACATTCAAAGTATTCATCGATAAAATTGTTTGGATTCCCACCGCGGGTGTTTCGACATGCGAATATATATTTTTTACACTTGTATCCTCACGTAAGAAATATACATCACATCTATCCGTGTGAGCGGATGCATAACGGCACTAAAATATTCTGACATCTGGAGTATCCCGACTGCCCCCCAAAAGCCAAAGCAGCTGCATTTGACCCGAATTCATTCAATTATATATTTGTTTTCCTTCTCTTTCTTTCTACTGTAAATGGGGGGTGGGGGGGCTGCCGAATGCTTATTGATGTTGCCGCCAAGGACCGATTTTGTGCGATATGCCGCTATTAACCGGTGCCCCCTTCCATCTCGGCGGCCCCGAGGGGTTGTGCTCGCGCATGCCGCCCTGCTAATCAACCATCCTGATATGCAAACGAGGCTCTCTAGCACACGCGCGGTCGCTGATCTGAATACATCACAGAACAGCTGTCAAGACGGAGATGTCGGTGGGGAGGGGGGGGGGGGGGGGCGGAGGGGGTTTCGGCTCGAGGGTAGTATGCAATTTGGCCTAACAGAGGGGGCTGAAGAGCCGTTGGCCCGAGTCCAACGCCGTCTGGGTAGGAAGGAAACCGGGCTTTATACACTCCTCAACAACTTCCTGTTAGACATCTGCGAATCACAAAAGGATCACCGAGTGTGTGTTTTTGGAAGCCGATCGTCGTCTGTGTATATATACGTGTGCGTGCAGACGCGCGTGTGTGTTTGAACCAGAAGAGCCGAGGATGTTATCAACATTGCAGCGATGAGTGATGAATGGCGTCCCACAGGGTCCCGGCGAGAGCCTCCCCTGAACATGTACACAGTGCATGACAAGAACGTGGGGGGGGGGGGGGGGGCATCACAGCGTCAATTGCACTCAAAACACGGCCCAAAGATATGACGCCCGTTTACACCTTGCAAATAGCCACAAATATTTTGTTCAATTCGACCAAGTCATCAAGTCCATTGCTGTGCCTTCTTTATCAAGTCAGAGCAAATATCAGGACAACGAGGCACTCCGTTATTTATTTTTAACTCCCGTTTCTCCATGCCATTTATGTTACAACACCATCAAAATCTCTCGCGGTTGGCACTCCGAAGTCCCTCCTACATCGCTTCTCCGATCAGATGCGGCATCAATATCGTTATAAGATAAGAAAACCTTTATTAGTCTCGCAATGGAGAAATTCCCAATTCACAGCAGCAAAGTTATGAAAGGAAGAAGTAGTACAACAAAATATAGGAGCTGCTGGAAAGGCAGCCACTCTCGCGGCGCCATTTTGAAGTCAAAATAACAAAAATAATACAACACAACACATAGGACACAGACAGTCGTGCAATCTTCACCAATTTTCTGCATACACTTTGTTGTCTGAAGCAGTTATAGATGAAAGAGGAGAGGATCAAAGTGTCCTTTCTCCAGTGGATCAGAGACATCATGCTGAAAATGTGCACACGTCTGCTTAGCGGCACCATGCCCGAATTTAACGGTTTTTCACCACGCCCACCTTACAGAGGTTTGTCACTACGCTGCAAACAAGTCATTGTCATTTGCTTTTCCGACAAACTATGATTTTATTTTCTCTACAGAGAAAGTTGAGGATGTTAACGTAGGCGATGAGTGACGAAGGGTGTCCCACAAGGCCATATGGAAAGCCCCCTGCTGATATACATAGCACAAGCTCCCACTAAAGACGTTTGTATAAAACTCCCAGTTTTTCAAGCAACTTGGCTGAGTTTCAAGCGGGGCGACCGCCGGCGACCAGGCCTGTCCGTCATCCTGCCATGGCGGCGGCGGGCTTCCTAATTAACGTGGTGATTGGCCGCAGCATATCAGAATGAACACAGAGTGTCCTGTTTTTCGGCCTTGTTGTTTTTGGTCCGTGTTAAGGATATGTCGGAATATTTACAGGTAAAGGTCGTTATTAAAATGCATGAGAAGAAATTTTAAAAACAAATGAATGGGAGGGTGTTCAAACGGGTCCCGGAATGTTTGGAGAGGGGAATTTTGTGTTTGATGTGTTTTCACAGCGCCGCCGTCGAATTCATCACTTGAACTTTTGTTGCCGTCAGCGCGCCGTCATGTTTAAATCGCGCGGGACGTTTTGACTCCAGAGATTTTTCACTTTTTCACGAGCGGTCGGACCGGGCCGACTCGAAAGAGTTAAGCCTCTTTTCCAAGGAGAAGTACGGCGTTCACTTTCTCCCACAGAGTGATGACATAGATGTCTTTTTCCACCGCTGACTGCTTGAAGCTCAGAAGCTAGTTTTTTCCTCCCAGCGCAAAGGGGAACTGTATCACTATGACAGCCAGGTACAAGAAGTTAATGCCTCTCCATTAGTAACTCTCAGCCTCCTAATGCCACCTCCCTTGACGTCATAAATCTCATCCTCCGAGCGTTGCTCAGATCCGAAACGAGCCGATTTATGGTTACAACTTCTCACAGACTTTTCATCCTTTATCCTGCCTTATTGGCTCGACTTTCCTGGGCTTTGCTGACTTTTTACGCTCCGCTCAACGGGTGCCTGGACTCTGAATTAGCGCCAACGCTAGCCAAGCAACACAACTGCTCGGCACAGGAATATGATCTCCTTGTAAGGGAGTCTAAAGTGCATATGGCCATCCTTTATGGCAATGGTGTCTAAATCCAGGCCTGGGGGCCAGATCCGGCCCACCGACTCACTTCATGCAACCTGCAAATTGCTGAATAATGGACAAGATATCCATCAGGTTGTTGATACCAGAAAAACTATCCTGTCATACAAATGCATGTTTAAATTAATGACTGTATGATTAAAATAATATAATGTATCATAGGTACAATGAACACCCGCATATTTATGAAAGTGTAGCCACTGATTTCATCCAATCATGCATCCCTTTTCTAGAACGTAGCAAAGCTTTGAGGCACGGATTTCACTTCAATCTTATTAAAATGGGATGTTTCGAGTTACTCATAGTAATTGTTGCAGCCTTAACAGCTAGTCTAAAGCTAAAAATGGAAACAATCCAATATCCAGATGACCCACATGAAAATCTCGGGTTATTATGAGATTTATTGACAACTCACGTGACTCCCAAATTTTGAAGGCATATTTTTTGAGATAACCTTCCAGGATTTTATTTTTTTATTATTATTTTTTTTTAATGGAGATGCTGAGTTTTGCACAGTGTCGCACTAAACAAGTTTTGCAAGGAATTGTGATTATTTGTTTATTTAAAAAAAAAAGATTGAACGAAGAGATCATCACGATACGATGAAACAAAAATAAAGCCGCAGAGCATTGCTCTGGTCTGGCTCGAGATTTGCCGACGTAATGCGTCGTGTCACATTGGATGATTTGAACTCCCAAGTTTGGTTTGACTTGGGCAGTTTTGTTGTTGTTGTTCTTCCAGCAAATTTGGATTGACCACCAAGTTTTTACAAGAGCAAGTGATGATTTTGGCATAGACAACCGAACAAAACAACGGAACGTCGAGACTTGGCCCGTCACCCCCATGGTGCATTTTGATCAGATCGACCCCGACCTCGCCTGAGGAAGTGAGCATGCAGATTTACTGCGGTGGACTGCAATCCAATGCTTTTGATGGCGCTCTAACTGCCCGAGCACTTGATGCACTTTCCAGATTACTTTGAGCGGCTCGCTGGAACGCGCCGCTCCGGATTTAGGAGTTTGTCATCCCTTAAGGAGCAGTGGGCCGCCGCCGCCGCCAACGACACCCATTAAAGACGACATCGCGCTGTCGGTCGTTTTCACACGTAACCTCGGGTGAATCGCGTGTTTTGTTTTCTCTCGTTCGCTCGGCGCCTTCTTGTTGCGCCCTGAAGCGCAATCCGATTGGTCAGCGCAATTCAAAACCCTCAAGGCGGTCTCGAGGTGTCTTTGCACGAATGGAAACTTTTATTTGGATGTGTTTGCATTCAAAAGAGAGGAGCCTTTGTTTTGTTTCCATGTCTCTCCAGCTCCGCTAGACACTGACAAGATTTTTTATTTGTATTTTTTTTAACCATTGCCTGACTTTTGGTGCGCTTTGGAACTGCGGTGGGAGGCTCAATGACCTCGGGTCAAGCCAGGTCAGAAAGTCATTTCACAAACAGTATTTATCGCATTTTCACAAAAATGTTGATGACCCTCAATCGTGTTTGGTGTTTATGAAATGCACAAGTTGACTCGTTTGAAGAATGCAACAACGCGAGATTTGACATCTAAATGTTTACAAAAACATGTCAGCTTGTACAGTAGGTTGCACATTTATACATTTAAGCTAGGTCAATCGTATTCTGTGTTCACGACTAAGCGATTTGACATTTGGTCCGCCATTAAACATAACGACTGAGAAAAGAACTATTTCACGATACAATATAAGGAGAATTGATTACTGGAGGGGAAAAAAATCCCCTAAATCTCTCGGAATCCATTTAGGAGTTTTTTTTTTTAAATTTAATCATGAAACTGATTTACAGTCAAATATATTCAATGAGATTAAACTGTGAAATTGCAATATTCTTACTCTGCAACTCTATAGCCTATCAATCAAGACGAAATGTAAAAATATGGCACTACCCGTGTCTCACTTTTCCTACATGGAAGGGAAAAAAAAAACATCACAGCAAAGCAAATGTCCCAAACTTACCCTCATTGCAAAAAGCGAACAGGAAAGACGGCTGGGTTTAAAAGTTGCAGGTAAAGCCAAGCTGCTACCGAGTTGATATATGAGCGATCGTATGGTTTCGATTTCGACGCATAAAAACAACGGCGCTCTAAAATGCGTCAGTGGCAGCCGAGTGTTGAAAAGCCATTATACATTTCTCAGCGGTATATGACGCTGCCTCCTCTCCATGATAGATGTTGCTCATTGTGTGTCCAACAATAATCGACAACATTCGCACATCGGCCGTTGATTTTGAAGAGAGAACTGAGAGGCAGCGGTATGAACCAGATTTATACCGACTATTGTGTTCATACGTTCTCCTTGGAGTGCACGTCTCAATTTGCGTCCCCCCTCCTTTGATATTTGGTGACCTATTTGTGGGTCCCAGTGGGGAAACACGATCATGAATCACATCAATCCATGTCGGAGTTTCTTAATTGAATGTCTGAATAAAATTAAGTGACTGTATACTGTAATTCTTTAAACGCTGGCCTGGCCGTGCCTCAAATAATAACGCTACGAGCTTGGTTGACGTCCATGTCAATTTGTATTTTAGCCGTGTTGAAGACTGTAAATCGCCTTTGATGATCCGTGACGTCTCCAAAAACACATACGTGAAGTTAATCGACGTAAAGGATTTGTGTGAAATGTTTTCCAAAAACAGATATAGTTTATTCAAGACTTACTGTATTTCCCACACTGTAAGGCGCACCTGAAAGCACTCCATGTTCTCAAAAGCCGACAGTTTCGCCTTATAATCCCTTGCGCCTTATATATGGATCAATATTCTGATTTATTTCAAATCCTCTGTAAAGCGCTTTGTTACAGCTGCAGCGGTTGCGAAAGCATGAGCTAAATAAAGTTGTATTGTATTGTATTCCTTTTAGCGTAACCCCATCTAGTGGCTGCATAACACAACCGCAGCCACTATTGTAGCTTCTATTCTAAGCGCCTTATAATGCGGTGCACCCTACATATGAAACCAGTATTAAAATAGGCCACTCATTCAAGGTGCGCCTTATACTCCGAAGCACCTTATCGTGCGGAAAATACGGTAATTGTCTTCAGTGAAAATGTATACTTGAGGTCGACCAAGACCTTAAATTGTCTTGGAAATATTCATAACCTACACTCGAGGACACTGCAGTAGGCCTACAGGCGGATATATATCATGGCAAAAGATGAATACGGATCGGGAAATACGCGAGGAAATGCTCTTTCATTGTGGAGCGTTGGACAGAAAATGGCTGACTGATCCTCTCAGCTGAATAGAGCCGAGCCAAGAGTGACACATCGTACATCTGCTGCCTCATATTATTGGTTGATTTTGGCACGCCGGTGTGGAGTTTTTTGATATGACAATCACGGAGCATAAAAAGCAGACTTGAGACGTGATGTTATCGTATCCTCCGACTCCACTGTTGACACTCTCAGCGCCGTCTACGCCGCGGCGTCGCAAACGGGAGACACAGTGGAAAGTTAAAAAACAACCTCTGTCCCGTTTGCATTACAGCGCCACGCCTGTCCTTGGCGGCACTGGCCTTACTTGCGCTTATCGTAATATTTCACAATCCCACTAGAAACAGGAACTGGATCATACGTTATTATCGGGAAATCTGGAGAATATTTACCTTACGGTATCAGTGAAAGGTATCAAAATTCTCATACGGGTCAGGATTTGGTGGTCACTGAGTTGAATTGAGCGACGGATTTTAGTAGGTCCGATATGCTGTCCACTCTCTCTAGGGGTGGTCAGCAGGAAAAAGAAAACATTTGCGCTCGCATCGGACTGTCAGTTTAGGGTTCAAACTTAACCGCAAATGACTGATTTAGACGAGCCTATTATCAGATGAGGGGAATCTCGACGACTAACAACTCATTCTAAAGACAGCATGGGCCCTTTAATGCTTAAAACAGAAGTATGTACGTGAGTGTGTGTATTTGCATCTGTTCATCTGACAACTACTGGACATCATGTTGACCTACGGGCTGAAAGTTCATTCCGACAGAAAAAAAAATGCACACACGCTGCGGTTACTCTTCATTCAGACTCTGACCAGCATCAACAAGCCCCCCCCCGGTCATGCTCGCCACCCCCCACGGGGGCTATTCACACCCTCAGTTACATGCAGCCAGCCAAGAGCCCAGGAATACAAAGTTGGCGGGCGGGGTGAGATATTGCTTGGTTTATCAGATACAAAACATCCCAAGTGTGGCCCTTCCAGAGAAACGGGGCTCAGCTCAGAGTTGAAGCATAAACATGTGTGCAAATCGAGATGAGGTGGTGGAGATGGTGGTGACACTACAGTCATTGTGTTATTGGGGCGAGGGGTGGTTGCCCAATTAAACGAAAAAAAATTGTCATCCTACTCAAATGTAAAAATATAGTGTTAATTAAAGCTGCACCAACGTTTTCACAACGAATCTGTGAAATGATCCGCAAACGTTCATTTGATCATGCTCTCCCGACAATAGATGGAGTTGTAAGATATTGTCCAACAAAAAGCCATTTGGTGTCCTTTTTTTTTGTTTGTTTTTAAATGCAAACAAATAGATTTGAGATGAATCCTTTTTTTCTGGACAACCACCGAATATCCCATGTAAATATAAAAATCAAGCATAAACCATGATTCGGACAGATTTATTTTACATTTTTTTAAGGGCTAAAACACAAAAAAGGATTTCCTTTTTTTTTTTTTTATCTCAAACAGTATTTGTGTGGACACGAGGCCTTGTGTCATTGTACAAATGCTTTAATATGACTTTTATTGCATCAAATGAGATCCGTCAATTCAGACCGTACCGTATTTGGACACGTTGAATGTTTGATTTATTACTCAAGCTTTGTTGATCTGGGCTGGCGATTGGGAGGAAAAAAAAAAAGAGCGGTGTCACGGCTAAGCTAACAGAGCAACGGTGACTAGGGGCTATAAAGTGGGAACATGGCTCCTTCCCAGACCCCACTTTGAGACCTTTTAACGCCTCGGCCTTCTTTTCTTGGGTCGGTAAAAAGTGCAAAATCAAGGAAAAGTTGGGGGCAGGGGGGGGAGATAGCGAGAGCAGAAGGGAAGCTCGAGTCAGACTTCTTCGGTGGAGCTGCCAACCTCACATAAACACGGAGAACCTGTGGAAAGTTTCACTGCCCTCAGGAGGATCCCTTTCTCCCCGCGCTCGTTTTATGTACGTCTATCTGGCCCGCGACGTTCTTGTCCCGTTTTAGGAATTTTTAAAAAATAATAAAAATAAAAATCATTGCCCGGCGGAGACAGCATGCGCCGCGGCAGCCCTAAAAAGTCATCGACGTGCCCGTCACAGAGGCAAAGTTCCATTTCGCGCACGCTTAAGCCAAACGGTTTACCGTCCACTACTGCTGTAGCACTGATATGACGACAATCGCACGAGAGCTGCAGAAAGTCATCCTGAAGCATCTTTAAATGTCCAGCAGTGTGACAGAGATGCAAAATTGGCAAGAAAACTTTTGTGTGCTATTTTGACATCTGAATACAAACAGTGAAGCAACACAGGTCGACAGACAATATGACAATACTCACGGGCGATTCTTTATGTGAAACAAAAGCATTTTACTGAACTTTGTGAAGGACTCACAACGCAATTAACTGCATTTAAAAACAGCGCAATAGTGTGACAAATCGATTGTTACATTTCTCTCACCTGTTGAATCAAACTATTTGTAATTTTAATTTGTACTCACGTTTTGGATGTCTGGGTTTTTGTTTTTGGTGCTTGCAAACGTATGCAATGTTCAAGATGCATCACTTAACTGGCAAAAAAAAGTAGATACAGAACCGTAAATGGACAGGTCGGTTCTAACTGGAAAGGCTTTTATACCGTCAGTGCAAATCCAGCCTTTGATGTCAGACCAACGTAAATGGGAGAAGGAGCCAGAAAAGTCATCAATGGGCACTCAGGCCTCGCGCAGTCTACTGGAGCGTCAGCATCATCTCTAACAAGGGCAACATCGCCATCTGCAGGACATCACCGTTAACAACTCCTTCTGAACTGATTCAGGAGTTCAAGTGGGAAGTTCATCTCCTCAAGGTGAAGCTCCGACCGATTGATTCCTACAGCAATTTCGACATTGTTGCCAGCTGCTTTGCGAGCCAGAGCCGACAGCGAAGCTGCCTCACTTCGAACCCCTGCCTGACAGCCTGATCTCACAGGAAGTGGCCAAGCGGTCGAGTTACCTAGCAGAAAATTTGAGGTTTACAAAAAAAAAAGGGAGAGAAAGGGGGGGGGGCAGTTTCCTAGCTCTTGTGGGGCAATTATAAATGTATTCCTTATCAAAAGTAAATGTTATCTCCAGGCCCTGTACACATTAAGGTTAAGAACCAAACTCCCTCAAGACCCGGAAGGCTGATTTGTCTGAAATGGACAGACAGGGTCGAGAAAGAGTGAAAATACAAGATGGAGGTGTGTCTCTCTCAAAAACCGGAGGTCTCTGCTTAATTTGCACACACACTGGTTAAAAACCTTTCCATACAGCAGACATTATCGTGCGTTACGTCACGCTAGCTTCACGTTAGCTTCCCTTGACGATTACGAAGTTCTCCCACTGGCTTCCGCTGTTTCCGGCTGTGTGTACGGTCAATTTTTTTTCTTTTGTCAATATGTGTGTGTGAACCTCTGGATTATTAATTTGCTTTGTAGCCCTTAAAAATGAATAAATACATTCAAAACATGATGGCACACTTTTTCTTCCACTTCAGTGGATAGTGGGGTGGCATAAACTTTACCGAATTAGCTCTTATGGCGAATGGGGGGGGAGGGGTGTGGGGAGGTTAAGGAGAAAAACTAAAAAGTACAGTATTTTTTGCACAAAAAGATCAAATGGATTTTTGCTCCACTACAAATCATGCAACGCTCAATTCCGCATTAAAAAAAAAAAAAGCAATGAGCATAATAGGTTCCTTCTATGTTTGTCCAATATGGCGCTGGAGCAGTGTTTGTATTATTTAAGAGGATCCAGACGCGCCAGCCAAATGTGACTCCGATTCCCGACCAAACGAAACAGCCCTTAAATGTACTGAAGGCGCAAGCTGGTGCCATGCCCGGCGCTGAAATCACGGACTGTGTACTGCAGTATTTCACGGCAATAATACCGCAATTACACGCCGAGGGGGAGAATGTGCATTACGGAACGCGCCTCAGGAAACGGCCTAAGCTCCTCTAACCACTAGAAAAGAAACACACTTGGGCCGCCGAAACACCATTACGGAGTCTGTTGCTATAAAGGGGTAAAGCCTCATTTGTTAGCATCGCATATCTAAATAGCATCTGAAAACTGCGGCTTGTGCTGATTATGCGGGAGCTGCCGGAACGGATTTTTTTTTTTTTAACCCAATTGAGCACTTTTGGACTCCATGATGAAAAAAATGCGTCCATTCGGATGGATATACACTTACATGGGTCAAGTGACCCAATTATGAATCCGAGCAAAATCGGATATTTGGTTTCAACGTTGACAGAAAGTACGGAGTCGCTCTTTCTACACAATATTGGAACAATGAAATTTCACTGGCGAGACACCGGTGCGAGTTGATCTGTTTTAGTCATCAGGTCTGATGGCAACAGACGAAATTTTGACAGAGACGTCAGAAGGGTTTCAAACATGTAAAATGATATAAGATCTCATTCGGAACGCCAGACTGAGGACGCTCGCTAAGGTTGTGCTAGTTCGGATCTTTTTGCGAACGCAGGGCAATGGGATAAGGCACCTGGCTTCTGTTCCAGACAGACTTCGCGAGTCCACCTTCTCCAGAGAGAGTCCTCGGCCCCCTTTTACACTGCATGTCAATGTCGGCTTTTCCGACACGTGTGAAAGGTACCGCTAGGGAATCGAGGGTTGAAGGAGACTCCCGAATTTGCTGGCTTCCGAGTTGGATATCGAAAATGAATATTATTTTGCGTTCCTTCATGATCATTTTCATCAACAAGGTTTCACACCAACCCTTTTCGTGCTGTCACTGGTTGTTTTTTCCAACTTTACGTTGACCGGTGAATTTGGTGGTGTGGCGGTAGCTGAATGGCAGGAAACTAGGACCAACGTGTGAATTTTTGCACCCAATACTAAAATTTCCCGTCATTGTGTTGCAAGTAATGGTCATTTATGAAAAGAATTTGTGAACCTGAATATTGTGGGAAAATATTCTACCAAAACTGTCATAGGTTTTTTTTTTTTTGGTCTACCTGATAGACAAGGGATTGAATTTTTCATTTTTACATTGCTAATTTTTGGACTCGCGGGAAGCATGACGGGAAGTTGAACACCCTTTTGGGGTTCAACTTCCCATCTTGCTCACTTTTCCAAGGAAGGCACATGCAAAGAAATCACGGTCCATTGTTTGAGCTGTGACGCACCGATTTTCCGAAAACTGCGTGAAAGGGGGTTTTGCTGAATCAATGCTGGCTCACATAACATCACCTCGTCAGGACCGTTGGGGGCACTCACTCACAGTTGCGGCGGCAGACATTTCTGTAATGACGGCGATGCTAGCTGACCCCAGCCTCGGGCCCGCCAGAAGTGCACAGTGCAAAGCCGTCATCGGGCCAAGCCAAACATTTTAACTTTCATCGACCAAAACAAAACGCTTTCGCCTTTCCTCTCCCTCATTTCGCCCAGTTCCTAAATATTTTTTCACCCGAAATCAAGCATCGTGACGACATCCAATGTTTTTTGTGTGTGTGTGTGTGGGGGGGGGTCTCGCCGTTTTGTGCTGCTCTTGCAAAAATTCAGCAAAAAAAATAAAATAAAAAATCCATTCCCATAAGTCGCCTCGTCTTTCTGCTCGTGTGCTGATTATTTTACTTTTTGCCTTTTCTTTCCTCCTAAATGTGTTATTCATCCTGTTCAGCAAGTCTTCGGGCACACTTCAGAGCCCAAAATAAAATAAACAACCCCTCCCCACCTCCCCCTCGCCGCTGCTCTTGACTGCATCTACCTGGAACAATAAACCGCTGTGTTTCTGAGCTTGTTTATACTCATCTCTAGACATTGGCGGAGAAGAAGCACAACAGGAAGTGGACGGTGCATGCGTACGGAAACGCGACGCGCCACCGCCGAGCGTCGCGGTGTTGGTGAACGCAAGCAGACCACGATGCCGGACTCTGCGTCTGGCACCGAGGAGGGGAGGTTTACCTTGGAAGGGCACCAACCATCTGCATGCTATAAGGACTCCATCGACAAGGTGACATTGAACGAATCAGACAAAAAAATAATAATAATTTAAAGTAAGTTATACATGTCTAGTCTAGTATCGGCGCTTTCGGCTCATCATTTACGTGTCCATATCGTGCAGTTTAAGATCCTTGAATCGTGTATTTTGTCTTGCCTTATAACCCTGCTGACTATTCTTGTTGCCGTTCGTAGCCACTACTGTCAAATAAAATAGCATCGCTAGATTTCTGTCCAGCTAATTTCTACAGAAATTAGAGGGCCTAAGGCTTATTCTATTGATTCTGTTTTAGCACGATGGTGACCTATAAGGCAATGTTGTTTGGATTAAAATTGCACACAGCGTCGGGACAAGGTGACACTGGGACACAAAACGACATCACAGAGCGTCGAAGCGCAGCAGAGGCTTTGGCGTCTGTGGCTGTTTCCGATTTTTGCCAATTAGGTTTGGTTGGCTTGAAGGGTCGAGGCCCACACACGAGCACATGATGGTTTCGTCAGCTTTTACATCTTCACCAATAATATTCCCGGAGACGCACGAACGCCGGACAGACGCTTGTAATTCAGATGACAAGAAAATGAAAAGCTTTCACTGCCCTCACGTCACATTGGGGGAAGCAAACGAACAACTGGGACAATTTCAGCTTGAATGCCATTTGGCACGGTCCTAATCCCCCCCCCCCCCCCGCCTCACCCCCCACCCCCCACCATCACGATCATCAAGCTTCTGAGCTTGATTGCTTTTCCAGAAGGATGTGGTAGTCGCTGGCGAGGCAGCTGCTTTAAATAAAGTGACAATTTTTAATGGGCTTTCAAACCTCAGCGTCATCGTGTGCTGCCAACTCCTTTGCGATGACATGCATCCGATCTGCACGTTTTCCTAATCAAAGCGGACGCACAAGAAGAAGCCGGTGAGAGGGAGAGCTCTATATATAGTAGCTTCGGACATGCAACCTATCCGGATAGCACCGGCGCTGGATGGGCTTTTATTAGCGGGGGACAGCTGAAGCGGACAGACGAGAGAAGGCGATATTAACAGTTCAACGCAATTACAGTCCTATTTGCTCCATTTCTCAATGGAGGGAGCCGCCAATTTGGCGGCAATTTTTGCAGGTCGGTGGCTGCTAAGTTATCATAATGAGCGCCTTCATGTTTTCACACAGTGCCCAATGCTCCTTTGCGGTTTTATCCCCTGACAGTTTCAACACCCCCCGCCGCCACCACCACCACCACCAAAATCATCCAGCAGGAAAATTGTCATCCCAACACTTTTTGTAATCATTTATATGAGCTGCTATTATGCTGCCAGCGGAGACAGCAGTAAGTGGAGCAGTAGGGAGCAAGCACAAATTTGACAATCCCGCATGCATTCGATGACAACATTTGCATGAAGAATTTTGGTGCTTTTCAAATGTTCGTGTTTTTTCTCTCATACTTTGTAAACCTGACAAAATAGTTTGAAAATTGTGTTTTGGCCTTTTTTTTTTTTTAGGTAATAAAGGGGTGCCTTGAGATAAGAGTTTAATTGTTTGTATTGTGATAACGTAATCAAACTGAATGAAAAGGAATAAACCGTTTGTGCATCAATATGAAATCATTGTGACTTGTTCTGGAGTGTCTGGTTTGGCCACCGAGCAGTAGTATAATACAGTCATGCAGACAAAAACTTAAACAAAAAACTTTTTTAATTAATTGAATGTCATATTGTCTCTCTACTTGAGCTGCTGCACCGTTGGTGCATCGCGACATGGTGGCTACATGTGAACCAATCCACTCATTTTGAGTTAACATTAAACTAGCAGACTTAAAGGCAAAGTTATGAGGTTGTTTTAAATACACAGTGCATTGTGATCTTTGTTTTCTGTTGAGTTTGACAGGACACTAACTGGTGGCATAAAAGAGCTTTATCGGCTAAACTGCGGCTTGTTGTGAAGTAAGGTGTGTTGCATTCACTGCCACCGCACAAGCGCTTGCATCTAAAGTTTTTGTTCACATCCCAAAATGAGATTTTTTTTTGTTTTCACAAACTCTTCAGAGCGTTCATTAAAATTCATCCTACCCATCCCAGTCTGCTTTCCAATTCATGCGCCACCCTGTGCCGTCCATTCTCCATCACTTTAACCTCACATCTCATCAAATCCATAAAGGTCAAGTCTAACAGTGTGGCGCGAGTCATTTCGATATAGAGCATGAGCGCGTGACATGCATTGGCAAGTACAGAACACTTAAAACATAGCCATCATCGGCCAAATTATCGAGTTATATAATTATTATAACTCGGTGGGCCCGCGTGGGGACAAGTGTGTCGAGGGATTACACAAACAGGCCTTTTGTGCTCTGCGGCATTGAAATGCATGCGGAACAGACAAAAAGGAAAAGAGGCCTAAAAGTTGTTTTTTGACCTCACACATGGAAAATAAATCTGCTCCTCTCCTGGGGGGGGGGGGGGGGGGGGGGGGGGGGGGGGACGAGTGTGATTATTTATGTGAAAAATAAATACTGAAACCTTATCTGCGCGAATGGTCGCAGAATGCTGACTCCAATACATTTCACCTCCAGGGAGGTTCACGTGTCATGAAATGGGCTTTTTTTGCAGAAAGATTTTAGAAAAAAAAAGTTTAAGTTTTAATTACGTTACCTCTTTAACCACAAAAGAATCAAACACTTACACGACTGGTTTAATATTAAATCAGAAGTGGATTTTTTCCCGGAGAAATCAATAATGACGCAACTGGTTTGACGGCAAGTAAAGAACAAGAGATGAGCAACATTGCCCCCTAGCGGTGACATTCTGACAAGCACCGTTTGACCGACAAATTTTATATAATTTTGGTTATTTCATTCATCTTGCCACGAGAAATGCACCCCTTCTAAATGTAAATAAAAAGTCAAATACATTGACTTACCTTGTGAATGAAATGTGCTGTGCCTTTTGCCTAAATATGGATTCAAATGCGCTCTGCAATTTCCCACATTGGCAAGGATGCCAAATTCACAAGATTGTATTCGAACCACACACAGTATTTTTTTTCACCAGCATGACTCATGGACGTCTGAATATACAATAAAAAACAAGACTCACGGGTACTTCTGTCAAGCCACTTGAAACGCACGCCATTGTTCAACCTGCTGAGAGACACAAACACGGCATCCTTGTAAGACAATACTCTTTTAAAGGTTGTGCGGATGCTGCAATAAATTTCTATTACCTTTTCTCTATGCAGTCAGGTACACTTGATTGGCAGCCATGTTGTGGCGGTGACTCGGTGCATGCAGCCAAATGCATTCGGGCTTTGCTTTAACACAAGAAGAGGCGCAACAATCACAATCGCGCTTGCCACTCGATAAAAGTATAAACATGTGTTAGAATTTCCACACTCTTCACTTGATTTGGAATCTTAATACGGTTAAATTAAAATCCAGAGTCTGCAGTTAAAGCACATGTTGAGCGTTTCATTTTAAATCCATTGTGGTGTTGGACAGAGCTGGAAGATTTAAAAAAAAAAAATTAAATCTTGGATGAAAATGTTTTATACTGTAAAGGTAAAAGAATGTGTATTTTAAGGCTTTTTTCATTATCGATTACAAGTTATTACATCGATTCAGCTTCTCGGAGATTATACACTTATGCACCACTTCGGGTCATCAATTTTTTCATTTCGCTGCAGAACGCTCAAGAAACTCCTTCAGAACACCAAACACTGACTTTGAGCAATAAGATAAACATCCGCATAGGTGCATCCCTTATTTACATTGCAACTGTGTGTTATTCCAGCCAGAGCGGCAACTATGTGTTCAACATAGCAACTCGTGTCCACTTGAGCCGAGTTGAATCGAATTGTTCCACTTTCACGCGGAGCGGCCCTTGAATCGTTGCTACTCGCACTTCTGCCGCTCTCTCTAACGCCCGTCACATCCACTTTGGCGTCCCTCTGCGGTTATGCAGACACAGGCATGTTTTTGCACAAAATGTGTTCATCACCAGTCAAGTCTTGCTCATGCTTAAGTGGTTACCTGCAAACCATCCAAGATGCATCACGAGGTGGCTAAGTAACAGTGCTCGTCTTCAGGCATGACATAAGTAAAGGACACGATTGAATAAAAGGCATCTCTTTTTCTTTCTTTCTTTTCGGCGAGAGGCACAAGGCAGCAATTACAAAGAGACATTTGATTTGTCTGACTTTCAGGAGAACACTCAACCAAGCTGTTCCATTCATCAACTGTGATGGGGCTTTTAAATGTAATAGCATGTCAGTCGGCCATACACAATACCAAGAAAATTGTTTTTTTTCCCCCCCTTTCTTTCTCGCGCTAATCTTTTGCTTCAGGTCACAAATGAATGTCAATGATTTCAAACGGGGCGACATCATACTGGCAAGATTCGACCCGTCATGTCCGCCGTGTGTTTGTTTTGTTCCAGTCTCAGCTGGAGTGAAGGGCGCGTCCCTCCAGCAGGCCCACCTGCTCCTTGTTCCCAAGCATTTCAGGAGTCCCAAGTTGGCTACTCTCTGTCGGCTTATTGACCTTGTTGGCAGTAGTGTCATTTTCTAGACCTTCTTGCTCATGTTCCCGGTCGGTCTTGTCCGTTTAGATTCCGGTTTTGCAAGTATTTTGGTTTTCCAATTTTTTTGCTGATTTTTGGTTACGCTTATTTGGTGTTTATGTATTTTCAGGTTTTGCTGTTACTTGGCCTTTTGCTTTCTGTTCATGTTTCAGTTTCCTGGCTTTTTGTCACCGGCGATATCTGTTCGGACTTTGTCGGACCTTCATCCGCGAACTGTGTTACCGCCAGTAAAGGTTGCATCGGCGGCAAGACAGAACACGTTTAACGGAATGCTTGGACAAAGGGTGTGAAGTGCATCACGCATGACTCCCAAGTGTAAAAGTAGCCCCTAAAAATGACTATATTTGACTAATTAAAATGGCTCGTCAAACACCAACCTCTGATGCGTTTGAAAACATAGCGCCCACAGCCCGTTTCAAAAAGAAACGTGGTCGGCATGTCAGGACGTCAATATTGAAAGGCAATATTAAAAGGTTGACATCCTTGGAAAAGGTTGTCACGGCATCAAAAGAGCTTTAGGATACGATTGTGCCGGATGTCATATCACCTTTTGTTGAGTTCCGACCCCATGACATTTAATAGCCCCACCTCCATTGGAAAGGGGAGAGAAATGCTGGTTTCCATGGTGACAGTAAGATGAGTTGGGGAAAGGGGAAAAAAAACCCACCAGTCTCATGTCTGCCCACAAGTGATGCTAAAACCCAAAAAGGTGGGGAGACATGGCCCTATGAAGATGATTCACTTGACTGCCCGCCGACGGCCTGGCTACAGCTGACCGTCCAGGAAAACACCTGGCCCGGAACGCAGATGTCAAAAAGTTTTACGGCTCCCACTGTTGTCTTTTCCGTGGAAACTGGTTGCCGACCCTTGGACTCGACTCAAGTGTGTACAACATTCCGACTGGAGCGAATCCTTTCAACTAAAAAATATATATATATATATATCTATATCTATAAATACCTGAACTGAGGAATGAATTTGCATCGCTCGATAATGGTTCAACACAACTCACCTAGTCTACAACCAAAACAAACTATTCAGCACCATCATATAGCGTTCTCAACTCACGGTAAAAGTGGCTTATAAACGTATCCACAGCAACCTAAAACAATGTGAGCACGGTTCTTTAATATTTCTCAGTCTGAATCCAATACTCACTGCACGCTGCAGGAGGAGGAAGAGCATATAACCAGATGGCGGTGATTGTCGACAAATTGCTGAAAGTGTGAATTGGCCTGCCCTGATTACGCTCCCCCCCTCGACGAGAGTGACGCG
This sequence comes from Hippocampus guttulatus, assembly GCF_054856545.1. Classification (NCBI taxonomy): domain Eukaryota; kingdom Metazoa; phylum Chordata; class Actinopteri; order Syngnathiformes; family Syngnathidae; genus Hippocampus; species Hippocampus guttulatus. The sequence goes on along the minus strand of NC_141283.1, from coordinate 403,839 downwards.
TAACATTCGTGATTGACCCAAGAATCGCTTTTGTTACCTAGTCAGGTCCAAAAAACTCCAAAACGTCATTGCAATACATCTTTTTTTCAATTTCTGTAAGGTAGCCGAAGAGCTATAACTTGAATTTCAGCCAAAAAATGTATGAGCTGAGCTGTTGATGGACTGTCATGTTTTTTCCAAATGATTTGTGCCCGGGGACCGTCAACAAATAGCAACCGAGAAAACGAACTCTTAAAAACAATCACTTCATCATTATTCATTGTCGCGTTTCTTCAATAATTACACACATAGATCTCCAGCTGGTTACAGTACAAAGACATATTTAGAGAAGAGATTGTATGGATACAATTTATATTTTTTTTCCAAAATGAGGGTTGTACTGCAACCAGCTGGAGAACTTCTGTGTGTTGTTATTGAAGAAACACGACAATGACTTTGAATGTGCCAGTCTGTTGCCAACTTTACCGGACTGAGTCAACAATAGCGGAGTTTGTTGCATTAAGAGTACCTGCAAGTAAATTGTAAACATTTGACTTGAGTAAGTCAGAAAAGCGGTCAAATGGAATGATGGTATGTGGTTCTATCTTCTTTGCATCATTTCGTCAAATCCAGTCTGTGTGTCTTGACAGATGACTACCATTAATATGAATAATACATTGAATAATCCAGAGCTTTATCGAAATTAAAAAGAATTTAGTTTCAGAATTGCTAAACTGCCGATCTAATGGCTATCAACTTCAAATTTAGAATTACTTCAAAAACACAGCAAAACTAAAACTAATATACATTTAAATGAAATACACTCATCTAGCGTGGCTAGTTTTCTTCAGTCCCTCCGACTGTTCACGTTTGACACTGACATGACATGATGAACTCGGCAGACAGCAAAAAGACACTGGTGTCCCTTGAGGCAGCGAATTAAGGGCCCCTTCTGCGCTGCTGAAGCTTCCATTACTCGAGAATTTGTCTCTGCGAAGACAGAAAAGCGCACTTGTGTTCTCAAGGCCATGGAACAACGAACCGCATATTTCCCATCGCTGCCCTATAAAAATCGCAGATCAAAACATTTGCAAATCTCACCTCCACTTGCTTTGCGAGGAAGGTGCAACATGTTAACAAGCATCACGCGGCTCTTGAAAACCACCGCGTGTTCGTTAACAGCCTCAAAAGCCCCCGGAGGTGTTGGGGGGGGACATAAAAAATGTCAAGTATGAGTGGTGTGATCGCCAGCTTTAATATAAAAGGTCGCCCTGCCTCCCCGCTCCCAACCCTGGTTGACTCGGAGGGTAACATAAAAGTACTGTAGCATCTGGGATTTCATGATCGCCGACTGCATGCAGTACAGAAGAAAGAGTTCATGGAAAGAGGTCTAAAATGGACTCTAGGCACGCAGTATTTCTGTGTCCGGTGTACGACGTCGCTAGGCGACAACGAGTTCCACAAGTTCATGACAGATCGGCCAACGTCATTCCTCATTCGCCGGGGAGCAAGAGACAAGAGTACTGTTGCCGAGTGTTTCTCGGCGAGTGCATAAAAAAAACTTTCCATCTCCTCCGGCTCACTGCTCAACATGCTCAAATCAATCAAATAAATGTGAAATCAAAAATTTACTGCTGCTAATCACATTTTCCAGTTCATTTTCACTGATACCACACAACCCCGATGACCTCCAGACACGTTCGATCAAGAAATCGGCTAAATAGAACGTCTGACAAAATGAAGTCAGCCAAAAGATTGCAAAACGCTCCAACAAAAAGCCATGAGCCAAAAAAAAGTCGAGAGCAGATGAAAACTCCTCAATTGCTTGTTTTTCCATCCTGAGGCAGCTCTCTGGTTTTCACATTGGTTACACTTCATAACCAATGTCCGATAGGATCCACGTGCCTCGTAAATTATCAGGGCCTCAATCATGAAACTGCACCTTCAAAGAAAGCGAACCGTTTTCAACACTTGAGGTGGGTCAATAATTTGGAAAAACATGACCACAACTGTGGGCTGAGATTTTGGCTTGACGCCAGCGGCTTGTAATGCTCAAATCCGAAACTGAGGCATTCAGTGCTCGTCAGGTAAGATGACAGCTGTTCCAACACTTTTGGAAAGCAGTGTAGTTGTTTTTATCCTTGTTTGGCGGTAATTTTCCCCATTTTATTTTCTTAGAATTTCTCAATTTTGCTGCCGAAACTGGGATTTGATGGGTTTTTTTTAACTTCCGTTAACAGACTTTACTTTCTTGACAAGGAATACATGTTGCATCATTTCACCTTTTTTTTTTTAAGTTCATACATTTTATCTTTGACATTTTTTGTATGGTCACTTGAGTGACATCACGAGTTCACGGTCTCCATGGCAATGCGTGCTGCATTCAGGCTGCAGTGGGGAAGGTAGCTGGAAAGCATCACATATGGACGTGACAGCATCGCACGACAGATGCGCGTCTTTATCTTCGTCTTCTACCGCCAAAATGGATTCTTCTCCAACGCCGCCCACGTATGACCACTATCGCTCCACGCTATCGCCCAGCATGGACATCGGCGCCGGCACCTACCTGCTGTTTATAAGTAAGTTTTTTTTTTCCCCCCAGATTTTGACACTTTTATTTGTGGCTTGTTTATGATCTTCAACTCATTCCGACTAAATTAACCAATCAACTGATGCAGTCTTGGGAGGTTTTGCAGAAAGCATCAGCCAAATACTCCTAGCAGATTGCATTTGAATATTGATGATGTGTATTAAAAAGCCCCGAGGTGGGCATAATGAAAGAATAATGGACGTGCAAAAATGTAAAAGGCAGCTTTGGAATTTCCTATCTGATGTTGGTTAACGCCAGTTGTTTAAAATGGACTTTTTTGCTTCATGTGGATGACAAATCTTTTCATGACTCGGTCCCAAAACCGTTTCTCAAAGCTTCTTTATCCAGAATGTGAAGTTAACTACTGCGCGACTCGAATAAAGAGCTTTAACGTTTTTTTTGTTGTTGTTTTTTTTTATGTGCTCGCAGCCGTGTTCTCCATTGCGGGCAACCTGCTGGTTCTGGTGATGGCTTTCAATCGTTCTTCTCGCATGAAACCTCCTGAGCTCCTGAGCGTCAACTTGGCGGTGACGGATCTCGGGGCGGCGGTCACCATGTACCCTCTGGCCGTGGCCTCGGCCTGGAGCCATCGCTTCCTTGGGGGGGACGCCGGCTGCCTCTACTACGGCCTGGTCGGCTTCTTCTTTGGCGTGGCCAGCATCATGAACCTCATGCTCTTGGCCATCGTGCGCTTTGTGGTCTCCCTGGACCTGCAGTCGCCCAGTAAGTAGCCAGAGCTTTCAAAACACTCGTTCATCCTTTTATTTGAGTTTGAGCGACTAAGACGGTATCAATTGTTGATGGATGTGATGTTATCCAGAAGACAAGGTGAGCTGGTGTCAGATGAAGCTTCTGTGTTCGTGGGCTTGGTTGTACGCCCTGCTCTGGGCTCTACTGCCCATCCTGGGCTGGGGCCGCTACGGTCCTGAGCCATTCGGACTGTCCTGTTCACTGGCGTGGGGCAAACTAAGACGCGAGGACTCCTCCTTTGTGGTGGCCATGTTCTCCTTCAACTTGGCTCTGCCGGCAACCGTGATTGTGTGCTGCTACTTCGGCATCGCCATCAAACTCTACGTCACCTACAGGAAGTCAGTGGGACATGGGCGACGCGTATCCAACGTACTCAAGCTGCACCGCAGGCTGCTCACGGTCAGTTTTGTCCAGATCGTTTCATACATTGGGTACCTTTGTTTGCATCGGTAGTTATCCAGCACACGTTCGACAAGCGGTTAGCTAGATAACTATGCCTGGCTATATCCCAAAGATGCCGATTTAGAACGCCTCGTTGTCAGCCAGGAGGGCATTCGTCACTGTGAGAATGGTGAAAAGAATAATAAAAGCCTCACTTGACAACCAGGGTAGAGAGAACTGCTAAGCGCAGAGCGCCGCATTGTCACTGCATGTAAAAGTCCTGTGGGGATCACAAGAGGCTTCAAGTGGAAACATGTTCACGGCTCACATTTGCAGGCTTTTGTTGCAGGTTGTTGTAACGGTGTTTGATTGACAGTTCAGTGGAACGTGGTTCCAGCACATTCAATGGACACGCCCACAGCAATCAACACTGTTTACACTTCCAAGTTTCGAAATCCTCAACTTAAATTTGGGCTTTGGAAAAACTTGGAAATGAAGGTCAAACTGTATCATGCTGACTTCTACGCTTGTATAACACTCGGGGCCCTCGTCCTGTGCTGCAGATGGCGGTGGTGATCAGTGTGAGCTTCATCATGTGCTGGTCTCCATACAGCATGGTGAGCTTGTGGTCCACCCTGGGGCCCGGCAGCCCCATCTCACCTCAACTGAGCCTGCTGCCCTGCATGTTTGCCAAGAGCTCCACGGCCTGCAACCCCATCATCTACTACATTTTCAGCCAGAGCTTCAAGCGCGAGGTCAAGAAACTGGTGCAGTGCCGGCCCGGATGTTGTGGCGGCAAGGACGGCGGGGGTGCCAGGAGAGGAGGCGAAGGAGGGGGAAAGTCCTTACTGGGTTCCAAAGTTGCCACGGCTAGCACGGTGGTTTGAAGGGAAACTAAGAACTGGACCAAGGTGGCGCCTGCGGCGGCTTGTGTTCAGAGGGGAGAACCAGAGCACAAGCGGTTCTTTTTATGACATCTCAAGTGAGCCAGAAAACAAAGCATTTTACATTTTGGCGATGTAGATAGGGTTGCCAGCTAATCACAAGGCACACATTGACAAACAACAATTCACGCTAAGAGGTTCAGTTGACACAGCAAATGCTTCTGAAGCATTTAATTCATAAAAATATACACAATATACAAATATGAATGATCCAGAGTGATGTCAAGATACTTGGTAAGGCAAATGACAAACATGCTTCTAGTTACGATCATGATTATCGCCAACATTTGACAGTGGATAACATTTTTGTCACGTTTTTGTCAAAATGTCTTGAAAATGGCAAGCGGAATACGTTGCCTTTCTAATGTAAAAAGCTGGCCGTTATATGGCTTGTCGGATGTTCTCCAGGCTCTTGTGAATGTTGTCCACCACATCCACGGCGGCCTGCGGGATTCTGGTGCCCGGCCCAAAGATGGCGCTCACGCCGCTCTGGTACAAGAAGTCGTAGTCCTGCGTTTTAAAAAGGGTGCCATGTTAATATTTGCATTCATTTCCTTTTTTTTTTTTTTTTTTTGTAATTTATAAATCACAATCATTGAATTTACTTTAAACTTCTATTTTATTTCCACTTTTTTATTCCAAATTTGTTTCAATTTCATCTTAATTTTAAATGTACTTTCTAGTTGAATTACAACTTGAATGAAACAATTTTATTCCAGCTTTGACAGATAGGCATGCTAATTCAAATTTAAATGAAATTAAATAATTTAACATGTCTAAGGCTAATATTTTTTAATATTAAATCAACCGTAATATTTATTTGAAATTGAATTTTTACATTTTATCTTCAGTTTAAATTCAATTTAATTTCAACTGTGAAAAAAATGCTATTTTAACTTATTATTAGAACTTCCCTGACATTTCTTTTGCTTTCCAATAACCAGCACTTAATGGTGGGAGAAGTTTGATTGACCTTGGTTTCATTTTTGTTTTTACACCACACAAACTTAGCATTGAAACAGCCGTGTGCAGACTTTCTATATCAACTGTACGTAGCCACGCTGGCCATTACCTGTGGTGGGATGACGCCCCCGCAGATGACCAGGATGTCGGGTCGCCCCATCTTGCGGAGCTCTTTGACAAGCTCGGGCACTAAAGTCTTGTGGCCGGCAGCCAACGTGCTGATGCCCACGCAGTGTACATCTGCGTCCACCGCCTGCTGGGCCACCTCCACCGGCGTCTGGTGGACAGCGCCGCAAGTGCAGTTGTCGGTCACATGCAATGTGGTACCTACCTTTGCTTTTTGCAGGGACCGATCGATAAATTGGCTGATTACAAAAACCCAGATCCAAACCTGAAAGAGTGGCCCGATATCCACGTCAAAGCCAAGGTCGGCGAACCCGGTGGCGATCACCTTGGCGCCTCGGTCGTGGCCATCCTGGCCCATCTTGGCCACCAGGAGACGAGGGTTCCGCCCTTCCTGGTTCTTAAATTCCGCCACTCTGTGATCATGATTGTGGGATCAACATTCTCTTGTGATAAATGAATATATGCTTGTGAATATTCTCCGTGTGCAGTACCTTCTGAGAGCCCCAGTGATTTCTTTATGCTCGCCATACTCGCTGCGGTACGCGCCGCTCACCATGCGGCTGCTGGCCTTGTGCTCACCAAACACTTTCTTCATGGCGTCCGTGATTTCACCCACAGAACATCTGCACTCAACAAGGGGGGGAGGGGACAACTCGACATCTTAAACTAACAACAGGCTGTACAAGATTATTGCATGGTCTTATTTGTTCAAATCCTAAATACAAACCTGGCATGTGCTGCCTTTACAGCTAAAGCCAGCAGGTTTCCCTCTCGAGTGCGGGCACACTCCTCGATGGCAGCCAGACATTTGTGGGCGGCATCCATGTCGCGAGTCTCCCGTACCTGTCACGTATATTGTATTTATTTTAATAACAATTACGTTGTTTTTAAAATAATATTGTAATATATTTGAGCTTATCTTTACCTTGCTATTAAAGTTGAGAATGGTAAAATAAATAATGTTCCATTGTTGTTTAGAACCTTGCCTTTATTGTTTTAATAATATCTAGTTGTATTTTTTTATATCATTAATACTATTATTATTTCATGACTCTGAATTATGGATTTTATTTTAACCCCCAAACATTTAACAAAACTAAAAAGAATCATATTTGTGCCCTTTAAAAGGCCCTAAAGTTAGTCTCTATTAAAATACTAACAATAATAATAACCTCAGAACAATGTCAAATGCACTTTATTTGACTTTGTTCTTACCTTCTTCAACTTTTCAATCTGTTTCTGTCGGACCAGGGTGTTGTCGATGGCCAGCACCTCCACCGTCTCCTCCTTCTCCAAGCGGTACTTGTTCACCCCGACGATGACCTCTGACCCTGGGGAAGGAGTTTCCAAATGTCATCAGTTGAAAAGATGGAGGCTTGACTGGAATATGGAAACATTGATGATGCGAGCGTTGGCGTACGTGAATCGATACGGGCCTGTCTGCGTGCTGCGCATTCCTCGATGCGGAGCTTGGGAATGCCCTCAGCAACTGCCCGGGCCATGCCCCCCATCTCTTCGATCTCCTGGATAAACTGAAAAAAGAAAAAAAAAAAAAAAAAGAAGCAATGTCTCACTTATAGTCTCGACTCAGTCGTGGTAGCGAATAGCCAAGCCAGTAGACCTAGAGAAACTCCATTTGATTAGAGCATTTTCCTCCTATTTGAATCAAAATCTGCAAAGGATTGTCATTTTTAATGAGATTTGTAATGTAAAATATAATTTGTTAACGAATTATAGAGCTTCGAGATATGATGACTTGTCTGTACTGCCTCGTGTTTCCAACGCACCTTCAAGGCAGTGATGTAGAGATCGTCGGTGAGAGACTCCATCATGTGTGAGCCCCCCCACGGGTCGGCCACCTTGGGGATACCCGATTCCTCCTGGATGATGATCTGCGTGTTGCGAGCGATCCGGGCGCTCTTCACGGTGGGCAGACCCAGGGCCTCATCAAAGGAGTTGGTGTGGAGCGACTGCGTGCCTCCGAAAACGGCCGCCATGGCCTCAATGACCGTGCGGATCACGTTGTTGTACGGGTCCTGGGAACAGTCCTTTTGTAAGGCGTGGCCTGAATGGGAATTTAACTTCTAATGGATATTTAGCATCGGCTTTTGTAAAATATGCGCGACTCATGGCAAGCGACTTACTTGCTCCGTGAGAGACCAACCAGACGTTTGGCAGTGAGTGCGTAGGAGGAGGGACTTGGCGTTTTGAGGCTGGAACTTTTCCCGCAGTAACGTGGACCACAGCTTCCTGGCCGCCCGCAGCTTGGCGATTTCCATGTAGAAGTTCATGCCGATGCCCCAGAAGAACGACAATCTGCACATGTAGAAATACATAGGTACAGATACATGTGCATACATACAGCATAAGTGATAGATGGTATACATTATAGAGGTTAAAAACAATGTAAGTTTTAATTAAAACGCTAAAAATAAATGACGCAAAATATTAAGTTTGACGAAGGAAGATAAATATTTTAAAATTGCAAAACTGACGAACTACATAAAACAAAGGAACATTTGGTTGATTGTGTGTCCAAATGGACCCATTTCATTTTTAGGACCCTCTAAAAATGAAATGGCCCTTGATAAGAAAAAGGTTCACTGAACCTGCAGTAAATATTTTTTTTGAAGAAGATAAAGTCAAAGTCTTTCAAGTATACCGGGTAGTCTATTGAGAACAAGTTGTCTATTTTTAGAGGTTGCGAATGGCATGTCTGGCTTGAGTTGCCTGCTGAAAGGAGAAACTGGCTTTTGTGAGAAAGCCTTTCATTGGACGAGACATCTGTGAAAAGACCGCATTTGCCGCAGCGTCGCTTGACCCTCATGTCGCTGTACCATTGTTGCAATTATTCAATGGTGGTGACAGAGCACACTTGGGAACGAAAGCAATTTCAAGTGATAGAATTGTAACATGTGTTGGGAGCATCACCTCTGCACTGGGACGTACCACTGCAGCTGTGCGGCAAGTTGCCAACGACAGTGAACGTAAAATGACTTCTGACCCGTAAAAATTGCGCTGCGCCATTATTTCACCTGGGAGCAAACTCGTCGATGGTCAAGCCAGCTTTGAGTCCGGTGCGACAGTACTCCAGCCCGTTGGCGATAGTGTAGGCCACTTCCAAGATGGCGTCGGCACCCGCCTCCTGAAGATGGTAGCCGCTGATGGAGATGGAGTTGAACTTGGGCATGTGCTTGGAAAATAACAAACCATTAGCATAGACACCAGTTGGGTTACAAAGAATTACTTTGGAATTGTGAAGTGGTATCCAGTATTCCCTTGTTTGTCGTGATTAATGTGTAAAATTTGTAACAGTAAACAAAAATGCAAAATGCATTCGTCACGATACACAAGGGTTGACTGTGCTTACCTGAGATGTGTACGCAAAGATGTCGGCGATGGCGTGCATGGAAGGTTCCGGTGGGAAAATGTAGGTATTCCGCACCATGAATTCCTTCAAAATGTCATTCTGGATGGTTCCGGTGAGCTTGGCCATGGGCACACGCTGCTCCTCGCCCGTCACTATGAACATGGCAAGCACTGGGATGACGGCTCCGTTCATGGTCATGGACACGGACATCTTCTCCAGCGGGATGCCATCAAAGAGCATCTTCATATCCTCCACTGTGTCGATGGCCACACCCGCCATGCCAACGTCGCCGTGCACCCGCGGATTGTCCGAGTCATAACCGCGGTGCGTGGGGAGATCGAAGGCTACCGACAGGCCCTGCTGCCCCGCTGAGATTCACAAGGGAAAACATGAAAATGAACATACTGGGATTTGCTCACAAAATCTTTTACATATAATTAGTAACTTTCTTTAATATTTTTTTGATCCTGACAAAGTCGTGCTCCACACTTCAACCCATTTATCAATATTATAGTGGAAATTAGTGGGATGAATATTTACTTTGCAAATCAATTTAGTGTTTCCCCCTCAATCTTCTACTTGCACCCCTAAAATGTCACGTTTTGAAATGTTCCTATTTTGATCTTTTTTTTCCAAAGTAAATCTCACACTTCAATTGTTCAGCCCAACCTTTTTCTGGTAAAAAAAAAAAATTCATGGACAACACCTTTTGTCACACCCGCATTAATGTCGGGATGTTTGACCTCGGGTCTGCCCTACCTTTGATGTTATCCTTGTAAAATTTGTTGCTCTCTTCCACGGTACTGAATCCCGCATACTGCCTGATGGTCCAGGGTCTGCTGGTGTACATGGTGGGATAGGGCCCCCTAGTGTAGGGAAACACCCCTGGTAACTCGTCAGCACTCGCATCCGAATCAGCCTTGGTGTACACCGGCTTGATGTCGATGCCCTCGGGCGTGTGCCATAACAGGTCCTCCGGGTTCTTCCCCTTCAGCTGCTTCTTGGCCAAGGCAGCCCACTGGGGGTGAAGCTCCAGCTGGTACCGACGCGGGGCCGAGGTGTGGATCCCACAGGTGTGGAGTGGCATCCGGGCCAAGAGCCGGGTGGTGGTGCACGCTCTGTGTGCCGTTAGCATGGTTACCCTGGGCTCACACGCGCATGGATGACCTGAGGGAGGTAAACCTGAGGGTGAAATAGTAGCATGTTTGTTTATTTTTTGTAGAACAATCCTTTTCTGTAACAACAGGTGCCACTTTAGGAATAGTTTTTTTCATTTTCCTAAAAAAACGATATTCATTTGTAATATCTATCTAGATTCTTTTTTTGTACATGTCATGCTCATCCTAAGTTTCTCATTTGAACACGTAGGCATGTGTCGTTAAGTAATAAATGGCCTGTTTTTGAACATTATATTTCCTTTTTGGTTCTTGACTTCTATAAGCAATGTGACCAAGCATTTCCCAAGGTGACGAGTTGAAAATAATTAATATAATAGACTATAAACGCCATATTAGCATTATGAGCTAAAAGCTAGTCGAAAAGGTTATACAGTAATATCTCAGATACAATAATACAGCTAAACGATAATGAACACGTTAACCGGGACATGAACGTAATCGTGTTCATTCGTGACAAAGGGGACAATGTTAAGTTTGAGTCAGTAAATTTAATGTTTAAAAATGAGAGATAAAAAGTTAAGCTAGATGCAGCGGCTACGAAGCTAACGGTGGCCAACCGATGTTTTTGACAAGTCGCGTCGACAAAATGGAGCATTTATTCGTATCGTGCATTTTATGGCACAATCTTTGTATATATTTTAACATTTTCTGACCTTGTTTATTCTTCTTGTGGTCCTTAAAGGTTGACAAAAGGTGTGCGTGCGTCCATCCAATGGACTCTCATGACTTAGGTCATTAGCCAATGAAAGAGACGGTGAGTGTCTGAACTAAAAGCGGAAGTAACTAAACAACGTTTCCGCTCCGGCGGCCATATTGGTACGGTATAATACAAATTCGAGCTGAAACTCGTAAAGATGCTGATACGGTGCCATTTTAGAACTTTAAGGTTATTAATAAAACATACAGTATATAAAGTAAATATTTGTTAAATGTGTTGTTTGATATGTCAAATAGGATTTTAAAAAATATTCTTCCCAGGCAAATATTTAACACAGGACACATTGTAGTTAACATGCCATTTTTATTCCAGAACAGAGTTGGTCAACAAAATGGTAAGCAGCAACGGTCTGTACGCCATGAGACCAGGTCGACAAGAGAAAACGCACGTGCAGTAAATGCTTTTTATTTGGGGGGGGGGGGGGTAGTTACAAATACATAGCTAACTCGGCAACATTTTCATGAGCATTCAGTAGGACAAACCCTTATTAAAGTGCCGATGCAGTCAGGTCAGTAGCTTGTGTACGTGTTATGTTTATGTAGAAAATAATCAGTCAAGATGCAGGGAGTTTTGTCATGTGCTTATACTCAGTTGCTAATACTGTAAGGCAGTGAGTGTTTTGATTGCAAAATAGTATGAGTTAAGATGCATTTAAAGAGTAAATGGAACAAGAGTGGGATGGCGGTGGGAGGGGAGTCAGCGCATCGAGCAGGTCCCTGTAAAAATGTTTCACTCCAGTTTGAGGAGCTCAACATCAAAAACGAGTGTGGCATTGGGAGGGATGACGCCGGGATGGCCCGTGAGGCCGTAGGCGACATCCGGTGTGCAGGTGAGCTTCACTCTCTGGCCCAGGCTCATCTGGGGACAACAAAAATGTATTTTAAAATTGTCTGTCAGCATGTGTTGGTCCAAGCTTGTGTTTCTGTATATGCAACATGTTAATGGGCATTCTAACGAGCGGTCTGACTGTCCAATCATTGAGCGCCTTTTTGTGATACGCAGTCACGAAAATGTCTGCTCGACATGTTGATCGGGTTAATTCGCAAGAAGCAAAAAAGATGATTTCCGTGTGACACAATTTACATAAAAGCAAATGGAAATATTGCAAAATCATTATTTCTCTAGCATTTTAGCAATTCCTTTAAAAAAAATCTACTGTACTGTATTTAAATTTTGAAAACTGCCTTCTTCTTACTGTGCAGCAGAGGGGGCTGCTGCATTAAACCCAAATTCAGCTCATATCAAATTCTATGAAATCCTCCCTTCTGTTAATGATTTAAGAACACAGTGCTCCTGTTATTTATTATGCTCCCATACAGTCAACCGACCACTGTGGGGTTTGTTTTGATTGACAAGAGGCAAGTACCCCTGAAATAAAACCAATCTACGCTTACATCTGGACTGGCTGGTGCAAGGAGCGTGTTTACAAAAAATATAATTTAAATATTCAGTTTGTTTTCTGACCTGAGCCACGCCTTCTTCCCAGCCTTTGATCACCTCGTTGCGTCCGATCTTGAATTTGAAGGGCTTGTTTCTGTCTCGGGATGAGTCAAACTTTTTGCCGTTCTGCAGCATACCTGTCAAAAAGACAAAATCATCATTTTTGGCTGAGATTTTCTAACGGGGCCTTTTTAGGATTTAGTTGGACAATCTGAAGCGTGACAGTGAGTGCGGGGTAGGAGGGATGTCTTTACAGGATCTTGCGTGGGTTTCAATTCTCCCAAATGCGCAAAGGCAGACTATGAATCAGGAAGCAGGTGGCCTGGTTTATTGGATTATTTTTAAAGTTAACAACTAGGGCGTCGCTTGTCAGCATGTCGAGGGAGAAAAGAAAAAAAAAAGTAAAAACCCAAATGGGATGAAAATGTCAGATACTGATTCTAACCATGGTTCTGTCAATGTTGTTTTACATCGTTTGCAAACATTAAAGGTAAGAAGACTTTCCAAAGGCTAAGATTTAAATAGACAAAATGTAATTGTATTTAATTTGACAGTAAACTTCAACTGGGACTGGCAGTAAACCGCTTAAAGCCTCTTCTGGTTACGACCCCTTAATTTATGTGAGCCTGTGTTCACTCGGCGAGTGTGAATAGTTGGGGGTCTAAAGACGTTGTGTGAACGTCACACTTTAACGCCACGGCACATAGCTGTGTCGCCTCTCCGCTTTCACCGGCCGTCTAAATTTAGCGGACAAGGAAGTCACCAAGTCCAAGCAACAGCGGGCCAACACCTGCTATGGCGCATCCGTGTGTAAAACCTAACAGGGATGCCCATATTTTGCTTGACTTTACGGGTGTTATTAATTACAGTAGGCTAAAACTAAATGATTGTGCATGTAATTTTATTCCACTATTATTACATATTTTCGATGTATTCTCTGCTAGCAGCTGGAATGTAACTCGCACGATGTCAATCCAAATTCTGCATTATTATTATTATTATTGCTACTATAGTATTATTTTTTATGCAGTCGCTACCGCTATCAGCTCTGGGTGCACGGGCGGAGTGGTAGTTCTCATCCCTTCCGGATCCTGACGCTGCCCGTTACGACTCTCAAGAGAAAACTCCAACCTCTTTGGCTGCGTCGGCACAAAAAAGGAGAGAAAAAAAAAGCTGAAGCGCTAACCGAGGGCGGGGTTATTTTTACGCCGCCATATCCTGTCGCGCAGTCATCTCACCCACCCGCCCCTCACCCGTCTGCCTCCCCCACACAGTCTCGAGAAGCTGCCAGCATGACACTCCCGCCTGCATTAAAAAGGGTGGATCAGAAAAAAAGCTGCATGTCAGGCTTCATTGCTGAGCTCCTACTGCAGTTTACACAAATGTCGCTTTGGGTGACTGGGAGGACGTCATACAACAATGGTGGGAAAACTGCGGCCTGTGGTCCGTATAAAGCCCGCAAGATCATTGCATCCAATTGTGAAAACCAAACGAGGTGGTGCAGTGAACACGATGGACAATATGTCTCTGCACACCGCATCAAGATGAGCGCTTGTGGGCCCTCTCATCTGCATGGAAAGCAATCTATTTTGCATAAATTCCTGCTTAACTCAATTCCCACTTAATTCCCATGATGCTCATGGAATGTTTTCAATTTAGAAAATCCCGCATCTTAGCTCCCCACAGAAATGTACTGGAAGCAATCCAGGCATTTAGCGTCCACCCACTGAATCGCTTTTTGTACCTGATGTTATGATCAGTGAGCGAATCATGTGAATAATAACAACAGATTAGTTTGCACTCTTGAACTCAAAGCTCCATGTACAAGCCTGAGCAGCTTTTCTTAAAAATGTCAACCACATGACCGCTCGCTCGCCATATTTAGGAATCTCTGCCACCCGCCCGAGTCATGAGAGGGTCAGCTGCGTGCCATGTAAGCGAGTGTCTGCTGTGTGTGCGTGTCTGCGTGGTTAGAATCCCAATGTGAGGATCACAAATAGCCACGTCCAGTGTTCCCATTGAAGTTGGGATGAAGTGAGCAGATTGGAATGTGACGTTTGCTTCGACTGAAAAAAAAAAAGCCACAACAAAATACTTTATGTAACAAATAGCCTCTTTATCTTTGCTTCTATTTAGCCAGCAGGAAGCCTTGGAGCGCCTAGCATCCCAAATCTATGGCTAACCGCTATCACCAGACTTCCTCCTCACTGGTATCTCGATTTGATCTCTGCCTTTATAAAACAAAATGAGGGCCAGGCATTAACCCAGAGAGGCAGCATGGACGCTTACACATAACTACCATTTTGTGTGTATGTGTGGGGGGTTTTTTTGGCAAGATATCAAACTTCACCACAGTGCTCCACCCACACACAATGATGATGACAAATATTTCTCACAATTTATCATTGTCCATCTGTCCAGTATATGCGGGTCAAATCTGGTAACCAGGTAACAATCACACTAAATCTCTCAGCCAAGTTTGTCTTTGAAGGACCTCATGATTTTGCCAAACTGACTTTAAAACGAAACATTTTCACACTAAACGTGGTTAAAAAAGTGAAGTTGCTGAAGCCCTTATCCCACTGATCTGCGAACAATTACCACTGATTTCAAAGGTAGCAACTGTTGCATTCTCGTCTGGGTTCGTTCAAGGTCGCAAATGTTTCAGGGGGGTATTTTCAACTGTGAAACTTGCCGCCTCGTAATTTTTCGCAGGTTAGCAGTCTCCCATCTGTCTTGAATCGGTGGCAACACTAACCCTCAAATGGTCACTTCAAACAAAAATGGCTGACTTGCTGTGTGTGTGTTCCAAACATGGCTCCTTCAAACGTTTTGTCTGTCAACTTGTGATGGACATGCCAACCCAATTTGACGCTGCTCAGTGAATCCAGCTTCAGGGGGCTGAGTTTTGAAAGATCGGCCAGAGTTTTCATGCCAGCCATTTCCCTTTCGCAGAGTCGAGAACAGGTTTATTGGTCTATGGGGTTTGTCTGGCTGAATTGGAGCCAGCAGCTAGCAGCAGGATGATTTAATGAGTCAAAATTGGGGCGGACATGCAGAGTGAGAGAACGCGGAGGATGTGAGTGACGCACACCAATGGAGACATGCAGTCAGTAGGGAGGGAGGCGGACATGGGGGTGTTGAGACCTTGTTTGGGAGGAATGCAGCAATGACACGAATGGCATTTTTTCTCCTTCTTTGGCTGTTAGATCATCATACGGGGTTAAATCATTAGTTCTTGTTAAAGTTACATAATAGTTCAGAGAGCATCTCAACACGGCGACGTCCGTTTATGACAAAACCCGCGGCACAGTGGCGAGGCAGTGTTTTAATAGCCGCATCATAAACCTGCTGATCTGCAAATGGGACTGATAGCAAACCAGCATTGCTTTTTGTTTTGTTTACTTTCTGTCTGACCTACTTGTCTGCGCCGAACTGTGTTGCCCAAGGCACGCGCTAACCCAAATGTGTTTCCCCCGTGTCACAGCGGTGCAGTTCACAAAGAAATTGTCTGTCTGAACAAAAAAGAAAGGATAGCATGAAGTATAGACATGCCGGACGGCCAATTGAGGCCAGCATGGGACAGTATTGGGCTACATCGCCTTGGGACCATACTCCACCGGCTACCGGTCGATCGCGATCGACTGGTTGGGCACCGCTGCACTTGAAGGAGCCTGCATACCACATACCATGTAAGTAAATGTGGTATACATTAAATTGGAAGACCATGGGACAAACTGGAGCAGCAGGACATAACATGGTTAAAAAAAATATGATTACGTGAGACCATAGTAGGCAAGCATAGGACAATAAGTGAACAGATGGGATAAAAAAAAGACCGCATGGGACAAGATGTGACAGTACTTGGGCAACATAAGACCGTGCAGGACAACATGAAAGGGCATAGGACAATACAAGACACTGTACAAAAATTATGACTTACTCACCTATGTAATGAACCACACACGTCTGACCCTTCTTTGGAAATGTGCTTCCTAGGGGACACAAATACATTACACTCAAAAAAATTGCAGTTCAACTTTTGCACACGCTGTATCACATATTTTTAATACTCTTTAAAAGCATTCACCGAACAAACGGACTATTAACACTTGCACATTCGTTACAGTATTTTCTAATATGTGCGAGAAACTCTTCAATTAGACATGTGCACCTTTAGTGTAGTACCGCATTGTGCCACAACATGACACAATCTGTTTTAGAATTATATTTTAATTTAAGATGAAGAGTGACTGTATTTTTAGCAATACTGTAAGACTAACAGGGGCCTCCAGAAAGTTTTCACATTTTGCCACCCAGCTCAACAACACACCTACACAATCACCAGAAGAATCAGCACAACAAATTGAACTGAAGAGTAAAATCCTGCATGATGCACAAACTAATTCATTCTTTACATTCTATTTTAATTATGATGTTACTCTCTTTCAGTACAATATTGTAGTGCAGTTTCCTATTTAAATATAACACGTTACACTATTTTTTGTTGCGTTCATTTTTTTAGGAAGGCTGGAACAAATTAATTGAGTTTTCGTTCATTTCGACGGGGGAGGATGATTTGAAATGTTGAACGTTGCTCACACGAGTAACGACGATAAAATGCACAAATAAAATAATTAAGACATAATAATAAAAAGATAATAGTTTCGGCACCGGGGAGAGAACTACCTAGCCCCTTCGGAGAAGCAACTTACCATCACCGGGAGATATTGTCTCGACTTCCACGCCCATGGTTCTGCGATAACGTCGTCGAATTTTAGACGTGGAACATAAGTCCTTACCAGGCGAGCGTTTCCCCGTATGGCCGCTACCGTTACTCCTCGGTGTCCGCCGAAGGACAGCATGCAGTCGTCACCCGACCGCTGTCGAGAGCCTCTCAGCCAAGATATGGGGAAAGCGAGCAAGCGGATTTTTGGACTTCCACTAGTGGTGGGCTATCACAAGATGGCGGCGCCACACTGCGGCGATGGGGAGTATTTTCTAGGCAGAGCAGTAGTTGCTTGTTGTTGATTTATGGGTGCTGTTTAAGATAAAATGTGAACAGCGGCATGTACAACAGGTCTCTGTTGGCGCTTACCGTTGAAATCCGAAAGCATAGTCCACTTAAAAACGAGGAAATACGTTCGAAATGATCCTGAATTGCATTTAAACAGCGTTTCCCATAATACACCTCTCAGAGTGGTGGCCGTAAATTACTTCCGTGTAAGGCGCCAACAGTCGGCAAATATGAAAATATTTTAAATTTAAATTATATTGCATATGTGCTATAAAATGTTTGTGTATACTGAGGATGTTCAATGTTAAATTTGACTTAGGGTGGTCAGATTCAATATTTATGTGTACTATATATCTATATCTATACAGTCTCTCTTTCTCTCTGTCTCTCTCTCTCTCTCTCTCTCTCTCTCTCTGTAATAGAGACTGAGAATAAAAACAAAAATTTCCCATTTTATCTGAAACATTTATCAAACATTAATTCAAATGTCAGACAGGCTATGAATACATATGTATCTGAAGTTTAATTTGTACAATTATTCTGAGGACATTATCAAATAAAGTGCAGGAGTAACTCATAAATTCAACTACGTTTCCAATGATGCACTTCTCCGGACGGTGCCCAGGCATTACTTCCGGGTTAAGGACGAGTCAACATTGATGGTTTGGTGTTTCACCGGTAAAATGTGAAATTACCCATGGCAGCATTCACTGTAAGTACTTCGCGAAACTTTACTCGACAAAATACGTGTTTTTTCCCCCCGAAAATACAGTGTGTGTATTTTTTTCCCCCGAAAATACAGTGTGTGTATTTTTTTCCCCAGCCTGTTAAAGTCTTTCCTAGCTAAACATGGAGCCACGGCATGATAGTATGCTCACCCATGTGGCAAAATGTTAGCTGTGTAAATAATGTAAAAGCGACAACGATGGACTGAAAAGTGTATGAAAAGTTGTCCTTCATGATTTAACAAAACGTATTTTGCATCACTACACACTAGATTACAGTACTTGTTACATTAGATGATGGGTTGTCATCCATTTAAAAAAAATAAAATTATGATGGAAACTTTTCATTGGAATTAACAATAATAAACAAGGAATTTAGGATTGGCTGTTAACAGTGAACCGAAATATAGTTTAATAATTTATATCGTAATCTTGACAATCTTGACTAAAAATGCAACATTTCATGCAAGTACGGTACCTTGACTTGAATAGGCCTATTTACAAGTTTTCCAGGGTTACAAACTAAATCTAGTTTATGAGTGATCTTTGAGGAGTAATCACTCCTCTCGATTCTGTTTGGAGGTAGTCTCTATTTATGCCTTGGATTTATTTCCCGCTACTCCCCACAGGAAGTTTCCATTCAGGCATATTTCCATAATTTCCCATTTTAACTTCACATGGAAATTTAAAGGAACGTTTTCCACCACCTTGATCCTACTTGTCTCCCTTAGCAATTCTGTTTGCGCCAGGATGACAAGATGTCTCATCCCCAATGTGTGATTAAGTGAGCGACGTCAGCGGCCTCGAGTCCTGAAAGGTCCCGAGAGTGTCGTGTTGAGGTCGTTGCGCTATAATCGGCTATTCGTGCTCGTCACAGCACGCCCGGCTCAGGAGAGCAGATTAAGGTGCCTAATTGGAAGGAAACCCAGGAGAGAGCCTTTGCTGGTTATAATCTGCAAGGCGAGGACATCCCGGCCGTTCAGATTGTTTTGTCGCTTTCTCACAGAGATGGACCTGGGCAAGGCCAAGCTGCTACGGAGCGGCATCAACACGCTGCACCAGGCCATCCACCCATTGCACGGGGTAGCATGGACCGACGGCAAGCAGGTGTGCCTGACGACGCTCTACTTCCAATGCGGCGAGACCAAGTTTGGCGACACAAATGTCATCGGGCAGTTCGAGCACGTCCTCGGGCTCTTCTGGGGCCCGTTGTGCTGCCCCGACTCACCCGCCTTGCTGGCCGTGCAGCACAAGAAGCATGTCAGCGTTTGGCAGCTGCAACTGAGCGCCTTGGAGCATAACAAGCTGCTGTGCACACAGACCTGCGAAATGAGCGAGCCCTTCCCATTGCTCGCGCAAGGCTGCGTCTGGCACCCCAAACTGGACATTTTGGCCCTCCTGACCAAGCGGGACGCATCAGTGCTACTCTCGGTACGGGTGGACAACAGGAGGACCAAGGCGGATATTAAGGGAAGCGGGCTCATCCACTGTGCGTCTTGGACTAAAGACGGAACCCGTTTGGTGGTGGCGATCGGCACCGCGCTCCACTCCTACATTTGGAATGACATTCACAAAAGCCTCGTGGCTTGCTCCTTTTGCCCCATTTTTGACGTGGGGGGCTACATCTGTGCCACAGAGGCAACTGGAGACTCTCAGGTTGCCGTGGCGACAGAGCTGCCTTTGGAGAAGCTGTGTGGCTTGAACGCCGGCATGGCCTTCGAAGTGGACCCCTCGCGAGTCCAGACGCCAGAAATTGACTTCTCTCAGGATTCCAGACGGCTGTCATTTGACCTCGCGGAGAAGTCCCATACACCCACCTCGGGCCCCCTGGACCTCACCCACCTCCTGGCCAGGCACCGGCGCTCAGACCCCAGCCCACTTATTCACCTGCAGCGCAAGGACTCAGTAACGGGTTCCGGTCAGGACTCATCACACCTGGTGCTGATCACATACGAACGCAAGGTGGTCACCACACGCAAAGTCAGCATCCCCGGGATCCTAGTGCCGGATTTGGTGGCGTTCGACCCGCGTGCATCCACTGTGGCCGTGGCGTCCAACACTTGTAACATGGTGCTGGTGTACCGTATCACGGCATCGGCCATGCCCAACATCCAGCAGATCTCGCTGCAGGCCACAGACAGGCCCAAGGGGGTCTGTTTCCTCAGCGACAAAGTGCTGCTCATGATGGTCGGCCGGCAGAAGTCAATGGACCCCGCCTTCCTCCCGTCCTCCAACACAGAAAAGTATATCCTGCGCTTGGTGGCCAAAGACTTCGATGGAGAGGGTGCCCCCTCCCATCTCAACGTAGAGCCTCCTGCTAATTTGTCACGGATTAGGAGGCACTCGGAGCACCTGCCCAAGGATGACAGGGAGCAGCTGGGGATAAAGGACTTGGTTCTTCCCGGGAATGGAGTAGTACCCCGCTCACCCGGGAGTAGACGCAGGCTGGTGGAGGAGGTGAGGAGCCCCGAGTCCAGCTCTGCGGACCTCTCCGCCTCCTCGGAAAGAACCCCCTCCTGTGCCGTGGAGAACTTGGACGTCGGCCGTATGGCCAGCCTGGTGGTGGCCGGCCAGACTAGCAGGGACTCCAGCCGAGCTGGATCACCTCGGCCGGAGGTGTTACCGGAGCCAATGGTGGCCCCGCCAGGCGGATCCTCCCGGGAGCGGGCCCTGGAGCATCTAGTCTTCAACATGGAGCGGCTGTTCGCTCGCTTCGCAGATGTGCAGCAGTGCCTGGGCGAGATCCGAGAGTACGCCCAGAACGGCAAGAAGGTTGCGAGCTCATACCCGGCTGCTGCCGAGCCCCCTTACATCAATGTCACATGTCAGGTACGTTCACATAAGAAAACTGCCTTGGTGGACTTTGTACTTTTTACTGTTTTGTAATTTGCTGTAAAATGCATCAGAGAGCGTCTCTCTACTTTCCCACATGCAAGGGCATAACAGCAAATAAGTATACAATGGTGGCTTGACTTGACAAGCAGCACTTGACTTTTTGCCTACTTTTTGGATCCCACAGAAGCAGTTGTCCGAGAACGTGTTTATCGACGAACGGCGTCCAATGCTCCTGTGTGATGGCAAGTTGTGTCTACGCGCCCTCCAGGAGCTTTTCAACCTCACAGTCGTGGAGATGCTGCATGGTACATACATTGATTGAATCCCTATCAAACTCAGTCCCATGTTTTTCACCCCACTGAGCATTTACATTATCAAGAGTCCTATAGTATGTGTTGCATCAGTTTAGCTGTACCCTAAAATTGAATAATTAAAATCTATATGCTCTGTAAAGCGCTTTGTTACAGTTGGAGCTATTGTGAAGGTGCAATATAAAAAAGATTTACAGTATTTTACATCCAGTCAGATGGTCCATCTGTCTCTTTTATTTCAAAATTTGCCCAGCCTTGGTCTAAACCATGTAAACACATCCATGGTTGTCATGCAGTTGAGCTATAATTGGATGTGATTAGCGGCCGAGGTCAGATTAGACGCTTTCAAATGGAAGCAGCTTACTTTATTAGCATGTAACAGGCCTAAACCACAACGTGCTATTGAACATGCCGCCCGGTGGTTTTGTTCATGCTCTTTCAGGGCCCCTGTGGATCATCCTGGTGGCCGACTCCGACGGCTTCGTGCCCCTGACGTTCAATCCCAGAGCTGAGCTCACCGTACGTAACGGCAAGCGCAAATCCACTGTCCGCAATCCTGGGAGCCCCGAGATCTCCTGCCCATCCAGTCCGGCTCCCTGCCACAACCCTACCAGCAGCACCACCACCACCACTGAGGCCTCCACGTAGTTTATGGATTTAGACCACTTTGTTAATAAAGCAGTTTCAACAATTCACATGCTGTTTAATTTTTTTTTTGTTTTGGGGATAAAAACAAAAAGCCACAATTTCCTAGCATTCGTCAGATGCTGTGAAAATATGCCCCTACTGGCGATGAGAAGTATCTTACGTTTTTTGTTATTTGAACAATTTTTTTCATCTTGAACAAAACATCTTCCACATAAAAACAAATGAAATATAAAAGTAACGTGAATATGTGTATTTATAAATATATACGTGCCCTATTTAAACTGTGAACCCCTACCACGATTGACACCACCCCAAAATGTGTATGTACTGTAATAGGCATGAGATGCCAGTAATGACTTGTATCTAAATAAAACTGTCGACCTCAATATCTCCCCAACTCACGTGTGTCGATGGTTGAAATACAAATGAGGCGCTCTAATCAGTGCCTTGTATTGGTTCTGTCGTCTCATGACGTCAAACCGCAGATTTAAATTCGTTTACGGGTACGATCAAACACATCCAATATGGCGACGGTGTTGACGTACAACTCCGTAGTTGTCATGGCTTACTATTTCTCTATGTTCGCTTAACCGGGTGACTTCTTTTCCTGACGTGGCTCCGGCGAACTGGGGGTCACGTGTTAATCCGTGCGCCGCCGCGATAGGCTGGAACTAGAAAGTGTTTTGGGTTTACGTCCCCGCCCACCTGTGGCATGTCAACAGACAGGTGGCCGTAGTCGTGGAGGAGTCGGGTCAACGCCAGAAAGAAATTAAAAGAAAAAAGGAAGTCAAAACGAGGTGAGCACCAAAATTCTCCAGCATTCCCTGTTGTGTTTTTGACCAGTGGTGAGCAATCAGGGGCAGCAAGGAGGTGCACCACCGATGGTGCTCAACATTGAACATTTAAGTCTGTTTTAACAGTACACTAACAATTGTCACTGTTTTATTATTTATAAATAATTACAATGAATTAACTTTTTTATTAAAACACATTTTAAATGTTTAATGTCTATTATAGTTTTAATTTATTTTTACTTTGAGACCCACTTAATATATTAAACAATTGTTTTATGGAAGAAAAAAAAATAAAGTCAAATGAAAATCAAAGTAGACATTACTTTTTTTTTTCCAATTAGATTTTAGCCTTTGTGTTTTGGTTGCCATGACAATCTAAACTGCCCTGGGCTATCGATGTGCTTGCCCAGAACCCTATACAGCAAATAAATAGTGAGCCGAAACAGGACAAATAATGACATAACAAAGAAATAAGTACACATAAAAATAATACTTATCATGAAGGATGTTAAATTAGCAACATTTATACAAGTAACAGCCCACTTTGTGTATTATGCTCGAAATGGTATATAAATAAAGATGCATTGCATTATTCTGAAGGTATAAGTAGCCAGTTTAGCCACTTATACATTTCCATACAATTTAATAAAGCATGTTTTTTTTTTGCGTGTGATGGCTTTTATTAACTTTGATTTTTGAGTTTCTGCCATGTTATATATAGATAGTGATATAGATGATTATGAGCTGTTATGAATATCGATTGCATACTGCTCTCCATGATGGATGTGACACTGTTGTGTGCTTGTCGTATTCTGTAGTTGTAAAGTATAGATGAGGGAGTGGGAGTACAGTATTTAACAGATTTTTCTCCCCAAAGGTGATGCCTGAGCTGACGTTGTCTGCGGCTGTGCAACTGATGCTCCTGCTGTCGGCCTTCCCGGCTCAGTACCTTATCCACAAATGGAGCGGCAACACGGCAGAGCAGCGTCTCCATGCGTCAGCACAGTAGGCAACGAACACGTACTTTCATTCTAACCTAATTGTGTTTTTAGTATCGTCGTTGATAAATGATGTGGCATTTGCTGTACGACCTTGGCATTAAAAGTCTTTTGATGATGTTTAAAGGACTTGAGTATCAGAGCTTAAAGTTGTGCCCCCCCCCAAAAAAAGAGGGGTTAGGATATTTAATAAGTTTGTATTTATGTCATTTTTATGCTTAGATTTCACCTCGGTGGTGAAGTTAAAAGATTGAGAGGTGTGACTAAATACTGACTTCCTGATTATTAGTGGCTCATGTATCGTTGAGCTGCCTGTACCGGTTTCCCTACCCTACCAGTACAGGTAAAACAATTTTTCTGCCTCCATGAACATATCCCAGCTGACTTTGAGCGGAAGGCAGTCAACTGACCCTGAACCAGTCGCCAGTCAATCGCAGGGCGCATATAGAGACAAAGAACCATTCACACCCACATCCACATTTATTGATTTAAAAGCATTTACACTTGGGGTTAACTTCAATACTGTTGGCAACTTACTTGTGTTTTTGTCTTTTACTTTTTAAGCAGTTTGTTTTTCTTTTTTTTTGGCTTCTACTTTTTGCTTTTGTAAGTCAAGGTTATTATGTGGATGTTGAACTCCTGAAAAAATTCGGAACCCCACCCTACTATCAGGTTTTCCTTGGCGGTGGTAATAATAAAAAGTGTCTTACTCAATTGTGTGTTGTTGCGTTCAAGGTTGGTTGAGGCGTGGAAAGAGTGGAGCGATTCTTACCTCAGCGTTTCTGCGTGGAGCGAGTGGACCCAGCGGCAGCTTTACAAAGTCCTGTGAGTACTCTGAGGTAAATGACAAAGAACAACTCGTATTTTTCAACTCGTAAAGACATTAAATGTGCTCATGGTCTTTCCATGCAGGTCGGTGCTCGGTATGAATACGGATAAGGAGGACAAATTGCTCACTATGGAAATCATGATGATTGACAACGACCAGGGATTCTTTGGAGGTTTGCGCCCATCAAGTGGTACCTTGATTTACGAGTGCCCAAACTCTCAAGTTTTTCCAACTTATGAGCCATCACTTGAATATTTGCTGTGTTGGGGAGCCAAAGTTTGAGTGGGTTTCAGTGGGAACTAGCTTCACAACATTCAGGCCACGATTAGTTTACATCATAGGTGTCAAACTCAGGTCCTGGAGGGCCGCTGCCTTGCATGTTTTCCAAGTCTCCCTGTTGCAACACCGCTGATTCAAATGATCAGATCATCAGCAAGCTCTGCGGAAGCCTGACATTGAACCTGTTCATTTGAATCAGGTGTGTTGCAACAGGGAGACTTGGAAAACGTGCAGGACAGCGGCCCTCCAGGACCTGAGTTTGACACCTATGGTTTACATGGTTACTTTGCAGTTAGTCATTTTTTTTCAATAAATCCATATGTATTTTCCATTCTGCCGTGCCACCTTTAATGGAAATCCAATGACAATGTTTGTGTTTTTGTCACCGCAGCATCTAAGGCGGTGCGCAGTCCGCGGCCACCTTACGTCTTCCTGAGGGTGGGCGAGGTCGTGATGGACCGTAAGGGCCACCGAATCGGCGTGGTAGTGAGCTGGGACAGCGAGATGCGGGCCCCCGCCGAGTGGGTGTATAAGATGTACAGCAACAGAAAGCAGGTCAGATGGTGTGACTACTGCGAGAAAAAAAAGAAAAAGTTTTAAACCAGAGGCAAAAAGGCAAAGTGATCGCATTCACATCCATGACATGGTATGTTTGGATAACCATTAGGGCGTCGCAGCCGAGAGGACTCCCCATTACAAAGTTCTGTTCAGTGGGGCAGGACCTAACCATGTAATAGTGGGCTACCTGCCTCAGACTCATCTCAAGCGTGTCACTGGAAAAAAAGTAGGAACACAAAAGTCGCCACACACCCACAGAGAGTTTAGTCTTCTATTGACTGTGATGTGTTTACAGCCTAACATTCCCAGCTTGGATCACTACTTCAGTCATTTTGACGGCGAACGCTTCGTGCCGCAAACATGGCTGAAAGAGATTTTCCCGGAGGACGACATTGACGATGCCTGAACGTCGTGGCTCACGAGACAAAAACGATGTTGATTTCACCAAGGGAAGTAGCTCATTTGAATGGATGGTGTCACACAGTACCGTGTACAAGTCTTAGCCACAATTGCCAATGTAAACAGACAGCAGCCATTTTCCAGTGTGCCTTCCAAAGTATTTTAAGTCACATTTTAACAATGGATATGACCTATGTGGTTGATTCGGGTGTAAAGTTAACTTGCTTCACGCATTCATGAATAAGTTGACCACTGTTGATATTACCAAACAATACTCATGGGCCAATGTGGCCCAACGTGAAAGAATAACAATGCAACTTCCTTTTTAGAAATGTAATTTATTTCTAATTTAATGACATTTAAAATTGCTTTTAATTTTTTTCTCATTTTTCAAAGGCGTCAGTTTGATCCAACACGTTCAGGAGGGTTGATAGCCCATTTTTATGCTGCTCTTTTAGTGTTGCGAGAAAAAAAAAAGCCAAAGAAAAAGCATCCCTTGCGGGGGGAGTTAATCGAGTTAATCCTTGCAAAATTGAGATTGATTTTTTTTTCTAATTTCCAATTCCGAATGGTACCACTTCATGGTCATTTTGATTTTCACCTTAATTTGACACATACAAGTCCATCAATTATGGCTCTGTGATATTTACTATTAATGGCAGCTTTACCACCGTCTTAGAAACTGCTGACAATAGCATCATCTCAAAATGATGTCGCTTGACTTTTGCACAGTGCTGTACACGCACGGCTTTGAATGTATAATTATGAATGTATGGGTTCAACTAAATGACAAAACAGGGAAACCCTGTTAATTGCAAGGGATATGTTTCGGGCTCCCCCGCCCTCGACCTTTATCGAGGGGTGCCTTGAGAACACTGAAATCTCAAATCATCTTTCCCCACTGAAATGAATGGAATGCCATTCATTTCTGTTCCGAGCTGTTATGGGCTTCCCAAAAATACCCAAGAGAAAAAAAAAAGGGTTTTTTTTTTCAATGTATTTTTAATGAGGAAAACTGCACTCGGTAATATTGTGTAACAAAATAATTAAACAATGTATAAAAATCTAGCGGTTTGTGCATCATGATTTAATGCTTCAATTCCATTCATTGCACTGCCTCTTCTTGGCCACTTGGAGGCCACTGGGGATGTTCAGTACCGATTATTTTTCAGTCCGATACCAGTACAAGTGGTCACTCTTTCCTCAAGAACTTTTTATAATAAAAAAAAAATGAAAAAAGACCTTTCTTTCATGGTATGGTGCCAACTACTGACAAGAAGAAATTAAGTCAGATATTTTAGCCTTAAATACAGGCGGGTATCGGCAGCTTCCACGAGTACCTGATACCAAAAAGATCAATCTCGCCATATATGACACCTGAAATTGTTACTCCCCCATCTGTACAAATCAATCCATACAAACAAATTTCTTCTGCGCCAGTACTTAGTATTTTTTCCTATTTCCATCACGCATCCGGAAGTAGACAGACACCCGCGAGAAGGCGGTGGCGCTAGGTATGCGGGGAAGAGAGGTGGCCTGGGTGGAGGCGGCCTCTTGGCCCTGCCTTCTTCCACCCCCATCTTCGTCCTCACCCTCATCTTGGGTCCTCCACTCTCGCATCTCCTCCTCTCGCACCAGGGTGGGCGCCCCCAGGCTTTGCCCCAGTAGCTGGCTGACTCTGCTGGCCTTCTGCTGGGCATTCTCCACCGCAGAGACACATGCACTCTGCCTAAACACACACACACACACACACACACACACACACACGGTATCAAACTGTGGCAAATGAAGACTTTCTTACTCTATGTACATTTTGCAGCCCTATATCTGTAATTGAGTATTTACTTTTAACTTTTGAAAACATATGGAGATAAAATCTATCCCCGCGACCCTAGTGAGGATCAAGCGGTTCGGAAAATGGATGGATGGATGGATGGATGGATAAAATCTATGAGTTACAAAATGATTACCTGATATGGTTCAGGCATTCTGCGCTGTGGAAAAATCGAGGTAGTCCAACTGAGACGCTCCTGTCCAGTTTCTCCAGCAGGACGCTGCAGGACTGCTCCATTTTCTCAAAATCAGAGAAGGTGACAGTCACCTAAACAAAAAGAAGTGCCATCAACCTTCGGCAAGCCTGCATAATCTCATGACAGCACCCCATTTTTCATACCACGTATGCTCAATAGGCTGGCAATTGACTTGGAGCCTAGACATTGACTTACTTACCTTAGAAAAGTCTGCTGACCTTAATGCGAACAATGCAAATTGCCATACACGGGTTTATGAAAGGCATCAGTGTCATGTAGCTTAATAAAGGTAACCAATGTGCAAACTACAACCATGACAATAACCGTATTGTGGATCCGGAACGAAATGGTACTCTACCTCTGCATTCATGTGATAGACTTCTTCATCCCGGTGGAGGAATTTCCTCACAGTGATGTCGTCTTCTCTGACTCCATGTTGTCTAGTTATCAAGAAACATTCAATGTTACGCCACATAGGTTCGATACTTAAGGGCTACTGTTCAGACTTTGGGCGAGAGGTGGGCTAAACCCTTGACTGGTCACCAGTCAATCGTACGGTATAAATAGACAAACAAGCATTCACACCGAAGGACAACGTAGAGTACTCAGTGATGCTAACATGTTTGCAAAATGTGTGAGGCATTTTAAAAATGTTTGTAATCGCACCTGACAGCTTGCAAAATGTATTCCAACCGTCGTGACACGCTGCTGGTGACCTCGTTGACCGTCGCTTTGCTGTTGCCCACGCTGAGCCGGACCGACGCTCTGTCGGCCGGGTAGCTAACCTCGGCCGTCCCGGTCACCTGGAGCTCCCTCGCCTGACTCCCTGCGGGGCTCTGTCTATTCCCAGCCCGCGTCTCCGCAACCCCTTGCTCGGCTTCGATGACGGCAAAGGGGCTAACAGTGGACGTAGGCTGTGTCCCACCGGGGAGTAGTCGAATTCTGTTGTCCATTGCTATCGCTAATCGTCAGGCTGGCTTCCTGCTACCATGGCAATTAGGTGAACTGCATGATGGGATATGTAGTTTATTTTCGCCAGCACGCACCAGTCTAAAATCATACTTTTTTTTTCCCCCCTCTCCCTACCCAGCGTTTTTTCCTTTCTGAATTCTGATTGTAATTTCCCCATTGCGGGACAAATAAAGGATATCTTATCTTATCTTAATATTAAGCATCTTTAGTGAGAACGATGTACTTTCTTTAAATGTTTTATGTTTTTGTCATGTTATGAGATAAAATAGATTCTGAACTGCACATCATTGCAGTCAAATTATTACAACACAGCATCAACAGTACATAACGTAACCCAAATACATTCTAAAATAAATATTAAACAAATAAACACATGTTTCTTATTTTAAGATGAGTGTATTTGACAAGAGTAACACAAATCAAGCACTTACTTTTGTGACATCATTGCTCCATATATATACAATACTCTGGAATCCTAAAAATTACTTTTCTACATCAATGCAATGCATCATAGTTGCTTTTCTAGTGACTGTCGTTTGTTTTGTTTTTTTATCAGGTAATAGATATCAGATTACTTAAACTCAGTACACATTTGAATAGCACAACAAAATGGTCATGTAACAATATAGAGCGCTATATTGTGCTATGTAAGGGTATGATTCCAAACACGGGCTCATTCCACTCATCATGAAAAATTACATAAAAGCAATCACAAAGGAGGGTTTTATTGCAGGGCTCTTGGCATCATAATAATAATCAGATGGGAATGTACACAATCTCAATCCCGAGACTTGATCTGACACGTGTACACCGCATTGGTCTGATTGTCTCAGCACCAAATATGTTATTCATATTGTCCTCAATCCACACTGATTGTCCAACATCTATTGGAGATGAAATAAAATGGGGGTTAAAAAAAGGAAAACCTCTGGATTGCACAATATTTCCCTTTTGAGCAAGTTTAATATCACATTCTATCTATCTATCTAACGAGGGAACGACACACACACAGAAGTAGGTGAAGAATGCTACGAGGAGATCACAACTATCTTTTTAAAAAAAAATAGACATTATTTTTTCATAGCTTTGTGGCTTATTCTTGACTCTCCTCATCTCTCTTCCTCACCAAAGTCACCAAACATCAAGCCCTCGCCGCCTTATCGTGTCGTAATACTCTCACACGATTCATAAATAATAAATAACAGTATTGCAGAGCAACGAGACACAGCAAGGAAAGAGGGGGCTGGGGGGAAATAAACCCCGTTATACATTCATTTGTTTGGATACTCATATTATTATATCATTGCTATACAGTACATGTTCAAACAAAAAAAACGTTCACGGTCAAAAACAAATCAAATCCCAGTGTAATATACACAAATGGCACCAATCAATTTCCCAGCATGCACCACTGGAATATGTGTCCGGCGTCCGGAATTTTTTTTCCAATTCACATCACGCCCAAGTCATTTGAACTTCTGGAAGCACTGCTTTGTTTCCTGTGTTTTATATAAAAGAAAAAAAAGAAAGAAATACACAGTTGAATAATTAAATTGCTGCCATGCTCCAGGACCTTATCTAATGCCTTGCTTCAAACCAAAACTTTTTTGGGGATCTACTCACCATGAACCGAACCAAAATATATGCATACGTTTACTTTTACTGTTCAACTACCAAATATTTTGCACTTTCCATCTGTCCAATAAATAGTACATGCTTTAAATTTGGTAGCAATTGAACATCTCTTGGACGAGTTTGTCTTTTGAAGGATCCCTGAAAATGTTAAAAATAATTCACCCCCAAAATGGATCCTTCCAACCACAATATCTTTTCCTCCATTTTTTCTTGAAACTTTTTTGTAGTTCGACTCACGATAAACATGCCTACCACGTTTCATGCTACTGAGAGAAACTTGATTGTGACTCACCGCAGCTCATCCAAGTGTAGTTTATTACGCAGTCGCACTTTTTCTGTGATGGGGTATAAGAGCAGGATCATGAGGCCTGTGATGATGAAGGCCACTGGAGCGGCACCAATGAGCAGTTTAAGCGTGAACACCACAGCCACCGGCTGCTTGCAGGCCCCGTTTTCGTACCCCGCAAACCTGGGGATGAGTGAAAAAATTTGGGTTGAAGCAAACCAAAATGGAAGACTTCTTCTATGTTTTGGGGCATAGATTTGTATGACTTTTTTTTTGTGCGTCTGTTCATGAAACGCATGATGGTGACTTACTCCAGGCACAGAGTGGACACGCCCAGCGAGACAGCGGCGGCGAACTTGGTGAAGAAGACGTAGAAGGAGTAGAAGATGGCCTCATGACCTTTGCAGTACGGGTTGGCCAGCCGAAAGTCGTCCACCACGTCCGGAAGCATGGACCTGCCGTGATATTCGCTTTCAAAACGGCAGCTTTGACGCAGACACTGTACCATTTGAATGGAGTCTCACCAGGGCAGAAGGAGCGAGGCGGCGACGCTGAGTCCGGAAGACACGGCCACCACGTACGCCACCACCACGTTGGGGATAAACACCAGCATCATTGTGAAGGGCATGATCCACTGGTGGGACAAAGATTGACCTCAAATGAATTTTTGGTCATGTCAGGTGCAGAAAATGATGGCATTCACCACTTCCAAATCGCAGAGTTGTATTAATACTTATTTTAATCGTAATACAAGTGTGAGGATAGGCTCACCGTGATGCCGCAAAAAGCTGCTGTCTTCTTCCCAAACTTCTGCAGGAACCACTGCCACAGAGGGATGCTTACTACTGCAGACACCTGACAGCACACAAAGTAGACACATTAAAAAAAAAACAACAACAACCATAACACACACAAGTAACAACAGCGACACATAAGTTACAACTAAATTAACAACTATAAGTTCCAAAAGTAAAAACTGTCAAATGCATAAATAACAAGTGGCAACTCACCAGGATGGTCAGCACGATATTCTGGAAGTGTTCCCTCAGGTCGGCGGCGTATGTGCAGAAGAGGACAAAATTGTTCTGCACCAGCTGCACACAACAAGCAAGAAGGCGTCACACAAGATAGCGGCACCAAACGTAACGGAAATAGAAAGCGGGATTTGCACTCCATTGATCCGCCGACCGGCCCGGGACCCATTAGCATCGATCGGGCCGGCGTTTTTTTTTTTACCTGAATGGCCACCAGGATGAAGAGGAAGGCGGCGGTGAGAATGAGGTATGGCCCGTGACGCATCACCATGATGAAGCCGCGGTGGAACGGAATCTGCTTCTCCGTCTTTGGTGCGTATGGATCTAGATAAGAATCAGGACAGCACATGTCTGATTATTTTTGTGAACAAATACTTTTTTTGATGAAAAACAATCGAACCTTGTTACAACGTGGCTCGAGGGACCTCACGAATTTGTATGTTCTAACGGTAGTTTGTTAAAACTATTTCTAATAAAATGACCGCCAACTACGATGTTTCTGTGCTGTATGTTGTACATAGAGCATATGTGACAATAAAGATGACCTTGACCTTGACAATCAGGTCAATTACATTCAGTCGGCAAATAAAAAGCGCCGTCTTCAGTTCAGGATGTGCCGCGCCCCAAAACCGTTTACGATCATCTTTCAATTTGTTGGCCTCGAACTCTGCCATGATTATTTTGCCATTACAGATGATTGTCAAAGTCGTTGAATTTGCCAATTTGGAGTTTCGGCTGAGGTTTGTCTGGGTGACTCCCTTTCGAAAGTGAGAGACAATTTCAGCCTTCACAGACCGCGAGATTTGCTTCCATTTACCAGACATGTTTTCAGACGATGTGCTCCGGAAGTACAACAAAGTACGAGTCGATCAGTAAAGTTGCTAAGAAACGCAGGGGAATCCCACGCTGTGCATTTTGTTCATAAGCAATGTCGCGGAGGCAGTTAGCTTCCCACAGTTCGCTGTAACGAAGGCATTTTCACAATTTTGTGCGAAAAATCTGGTCGTTATAATGAAGTTTACGTTAAAAAGGTGTCCGTTTAGTTAGTTATCTGCTTAGTAAGTCATCTTGGTACTTCGTTACAATATTTACTCGCTGCTTAGCTACTTAGCATATGCTGTTGGTAGCTGGGTATCTGCTAAGGTCAGCTACGGAGCTTTTAATCAGGTTAGCTGGTTACTTAATTCTTCTGTTTCTATGATATAAATGTTAGTTAGATAGTTGTCAGGCCTCACCATCTTTTTCTTTGACTCCCAAGAACATGACCACAGTGCATACTAGGAAGATTCCCCCGATGACACCCGCAGCGATCATGTAAACTTCCTTCTGAAACCAGAAAGAAAAAAAAAAGACGGCATCATTTTCTCCATTTTAATCAGTGTAATGTCCTAAAAAAAAGGCATCCTAATCTTCCCGCCGCCTTGTTGTATAGTTGTGTTGCAGTGCTGCACAACTGTATTCTGCTTTCCCCTTGCAGAATACAGTTGTGAATAAATCGGAACAGCAATTCAGACGCCAAAAATAGCGCCCCCTGCTTTTTAGTGCATTTGTTTGCTTCGCTTTCCGGCCATCATTATTTGCCTTTGCCCAAACCACCGAGGAGGCTTCAACCAAAGTGTGTCGGAAAGAACAAGCCAGGCCCAAATAGCTGCGGCCAAAAACCAAAATCCCAACATGCGACCTATCACATTACTTTTCCACCCTAAAGTACCACACAAACACTAATATTCACGACACAAGCCGCCTGCATGTGTGTCTGCTTGGACAAAAACAGTCTCTTCGTCACAACCAAATCACAGCCACTTTACTCTAACAGCAAGAACACTATTGATTTTTTTGAACAAAAGATGATCGGAGAGATTTATTCTTGCCGTACGGTGAAAAGCAAAGTTTCAGGTTCAGCCCTTCAACATTCACAAGCATTTTCGACGCTAATGGCATTCTTTCATACTGAAATGTTGTTTTTCCTTACAGCATGTGACATATATTCTTCAGAGCGCACCAAACTCCGGATTACATCGGCCCCACCGCTGTTGTTGAATGCATTAATGGTGCTGTTGTGTCCCTGGCAGTGTTTGAGTCTGTGGGCACTGGCCACGATCTGGCCCTGGATAGCAGCACCCGCCAGGGTTCCCAACACCTCCAGAGTCATCCCTGACAGTAAAAAACGTACAGTTGCTCCATCATTCCCAAATGATCAACAAATGACTGACGGGTAGGAAGGAGCTTACGATAGGCTGTAGCCGAGTCGCGCTCCCGCTGGTCTGTGCTCAGGAACATGGTGAGAGCGGAATAAGGCACGTGGTAGCACTACCAGGGAAAGAAAAAGAAGCTGATTACAGCGCAGAGAGACACATAGAATCATATCCCCCCCCTCTAACGATGTCAGATCAAGGTCAGTTCATTTTCAATTGATCTTCAACCAGTTATTCTGGAATGACATTAGGCGCTATTATATTTTTAAATGTCAGCATAAGAGCCCTGTTGATTTCAAACTATATCCATAACAGCATGCTATTTCATTCTGATGATCCGCAAACAGCCTGAAGCAGTATATATTTTACAACTGTATACTTAGATAGCGCGGCATGCTATTACAGGCCAAACAGAGATGAATGGAGCGTGATGACAAAAGGCGCCGGGAATAGCTCCACTTTCCCTTTGAGGGGAAGGGCAGCGCCCCAAAAGCCCGCGGGCTCGAAAGTCTGACGACGAGGGTGATTCCCAGATGTGATTATTCCTCCTATTAACTTTCACCTTCAACTGAAAATTGACATTTGCACGTGAGGGGTTGAGTATAAAATGGGACATCAATAGCGCGGTAGTGAGTTTGTCAGTGGGGGTTGTACCCTTGTCAGTATTTTATCTGCCGATGATTGCATCGGTTAATTGAATAGTCATGGATTTGGATTATTTCATAACATCGACAAACTATGCATGTGAGGTGCAGGTATTATTATTTTTTTGTCCACAGCGAGTCATCGCTGTATCTCTGACTCTGAATACGTGTGCCTTTCAAAGGCGGAGCCTGACGTGGTGAGTGACGTTTGCATCAGCGAATGGGAGTGTAACTGGCATTTGGGATCAGAGTACGCCTGTCAGTGTGGTGGCACCCTTGTCAGTGAAGGGGTATCCTTGTTGTGTGATAAGGCCAGTGGGATGGCATGGCACCCTAGTCACTGAGGTACTGGTACCCAACAGTTGTGCTTTTTTTCTTTATCCTTGTCACAAAATCTTTGCAGTTTGGGACGGTACACGTACAATACGTATGTGGCGGTCTAAATGGTTCATGTAGCGAGTATGGTACTCACTGTGATGAGGGTCTGGTAGAGGCAGTAGAAGCCAAGGTACCACACGAACCTCCCGGTAGCGAAGGGGGGCACGTACCAGAGGTAGAAGTAGGACACCACCAGGAACGGCGTACAGCCCAGCATCCTGCAGGGGAGGGGTAAGGGGGTTTGGGACGCCATTTGAACCACAGCTGTCAATCAAACAGTGTCTGCTTTACGCCATTATGTAACCTCAGAATCGGGTCACTTTACTAAGCTAAGTTAAATTAAGCCGTCTGCTTAAACCTTGTTGTATAATACTTACGTTTGCATTGAGCCAACTCATACATTTGCATTGAGCTGATTCGAGGCAAACATTTTTTTAAAAACATTTTTTCCATTGTATGAACCGGGACCAGCTACATTTTTGAAAGGACAAAAAAAAGTGACGGTATTTGACTGTGCCAACCCCCCCCCCCCAAAAAAACAACAACAACAACAACAAACAACCTGTGACCCAATGAAGCACGAACAGGAATAATGAAGCGTGAGAGCCCGAGTGGCTTCTGGTAGCGTCCGGCTGCGTTGCGCCGCTGTCCTCCCGATTGTTTGCAATAACAAAAGACGACGTACAACGCTGGTGCTGCACTATTAGGGGAGGGGATGCCGAGAAGGGGTGGATGGGGAGTCCATGGAATGCGTGAATGGAAAATGTGCTGCAAGGTGACGCACAAAAGACTCACTACCTGCAAGGCATCAAGCTGATAAGAAGACAATCATGGTTGTCATTTGGCTTATTTAAAATGAGTTAATTGGATGAGGCGCAAAGGAACAGAGGGGATCGAAAGGTAACATAAGCGCTACTTGAGGCTACACCTCATTGAGAACTTTTACTTCTTGGTATTTCAAGGAATCTTTGTTGTTGACTTCATGACAACTAAGAATGGGAACAAATCGAACGCAGCGGTGCCTTTTGAGAAACTTCGTCATTAACGGAATAGAAATACCATTCATCCGTTCCAACCTCGTCACTCCAGCAAAAATAGCACACTTTAACACTATACTTAAAACACACAGTAATAACGTAATTAGAATGTAAAGAATTCAACAGTATGCGGAGGATGATTAACTCGTCCATCTGGTGCGTACCACCTGGCCACCAGGGGGAAGTATAATACAGTCGAGCAGAAGTAACCGTAAAATTGGATCAAGAACATATGCCTGTGAGTACTGTTAAACTGTCTCTCTACATGTGTTGATGCACCGTTTGTGTTCAAATATCTGTTCCTTAAAACACAATACTGACACATCGATAGATACTATTTGTTCGCCTGTCTGTGGCGATTTCTGTTGTTTGTTAGCATTAAGCAAATAGCTGCATGGTGGCGCACCAAAAACAGTGGTTCATTACTTTTTACACTTGTTTTGTGTTTCGTTTATCTATTTACGGCTGCTGGTTGACAGGACGTGCGAGAAGGGGCGGAAATGCACTTTCTGCCTGACAAGATGTCCGTCAACCAGTGAGGCAAAATAAGGACAAACCCGTCAAACCCGGCGTATCAAAAGATGCCGCGTGAACCGCAGCAGACTCCAGAAACAAACTCGCCCACATTCTCCAGAATCAGCCAAGATGATTAAACTGGGCCTCTGTCTGCTCTTACTTGGACGTCTTCCAAACCTGATCTGCTTACACAGTATATGTATGTGATCGACAATAGACAAGGCACAAGCAGCATTAAAGGGTGTCTGTGTATTTACGACAGCTGCTTTACACAGAGCAGCCCACTTCTTAAGTCCATCACAGCAGTAAAAGCTTGGCACAAGGAAATCCAGGATGCTAAAGAGCCAAAAAAAGGCTCCGGTGGTGGTGGATGTTGCCCAAAGTTGAAATGAAGCGTTACGTAAACACAGCAGCTTGGTGCAGGGCGCGTCGGGAAAAGCACAATTAAAATGCCATTAGCCATAGTCGGAGGGTTTTCTTGATGCCCCCCCCCCAAAAAAAAACACAAGAAAGCAGCTCGAATTTTCAACTCAATTTTTGACTTCGTGTTGGTGTATTATTTATACGACCCAAATTATTTGGAGTCTTCCTGTTTGTCTATGGTGATGCAAACATAGTTTCCATGGATTTTGGGTCTCACCAAGGCATCAGTCGACCAATCCTGGTCCACTTGGTCTTGTTGATGAAGAAGCCCACCACAGGATCCACCACAGCTCCCCAGGCTTTTCCGATAAATAGCACCATAGAGGCCTGGAAGGCGTTGATCTGTGTGGGACAGACATTTTTATTGGCACGCTTAGGCTATTTTAAATATGTTACGCCAGCGTTATTATGGCTCACCTGGGCAACATCCAGCAGGTAAATCTGCAGGAAGAAGGCGGTGGCGCTGGCGGCAACCTCTTTGGGGACGCCGCCGATGGCGAAACACAGCTTGTTGCACATTGATAGCTTTTGACTTAAGTCGGTCTAACAGGAGAGGGAGAAGAAAAAAAATGTCAATAATTTTAACATTTTATGATAATTTGGTATATTGCCAACCAAAGATGCCTATCCATCCAGATTGAGGTATTTACTTTCCACTTTTCACAGTATGCAGAGGCCTCACACGTTTACAGTCATATTTGCAGTCCACTACAGGAGTGTGCAATTAGCATATTCTATTTGTGAGGGGGGGAAAAAATGCCAAGCAGACTTTTGGGTGGTGAGCGTGCCTCTGATTTGGGAAATTTGGTTTTGCCAGCAAGTGCCCAGCATCCGTATTTAAAGGTTTAAAAGTGTCGGGCTGTTCGGGTCGGGCTGAGGTTGCAGAAGTAAAAATGATGAGGGTGTGGAAAGTCTCCATGTAAATAACAAGGCGGTGAAGTGTTTATTGATGTATTCTGTTTGCTCTGTTTATTTTTATTTTTTGTTAGAAGAAGGCATTCAGGGAACAGTAAACGTTCCACTTTGCTCCCTATGATTAGTACACGCTGCGCTAAAGTCCAAGGCTACCCTTAGATTAGTTGACATTGCAAAACAATTCTTAATGATTACGAGTGACAATGTCCCAAAACCTTTGTACACTAATTTTAAGAGTCACAATTAGTCATTCATTTAACTTTAACATTTCAAGTCAAGTTTGATGCAATTTCCTTCCTCCTGGGTTTCTATTTTCAACAATACCTCCACCATGCGTCACTTTGAAAAATGAATGGTGATTTTTTTTCAACACCCCCAACTTAGAATTCCCAGAAAACCAGTGATAAAATGATGAGTAACGAATCCAAAGATGCCTCTGCGTGGTTACGAGAGGCACAATCATGCGCACGATCTCTTTTTGTATTCAACGGTTCGGTTCATAATGAGGAGTCATTATTTTGTGATATTGTCAAAAATGTGAAGGGCTTTCATTTTTGCAGATTGAGATTGACTGAGTATGATGTTTAGGCAAACGGGATCATTTTCGAAACCGTTATTTTTGTCTCTCTTTTCCATGTCGAAATATTTCGTGTCCATATGACAATGTTGCATTTCGGCAGATGAGCGTAAAGACTGAAACAATAATGGTGTCAAATCGAAAGCGATGCGGCGAAACATTTTTACGGAAGAGTCAACAGGCTTTGATTTTCCATTGTTGAACCGGTGATTATGCTAACAATGCATCGTTTCCAGTCAACCGTTGAAATTGAGGCCAACTTTAAGTGCTGAATAAAAGCGATCATGCGATTCAAAGTAAAAAAAAACACCAAAGCGACCACATCTCAGAGTGAAATGCTGTTATTACCGCCGCCCTGTCAAAACATGAAGGAGCGACAATTACCAGGACGGAGGCGTGTAATTATTCCATCGCAGGACTAGTGGGGTCAGAGGTAAGTAAAGGCTGAGGCTCTCGCTGCAATTACAGCTAATTGGAGAGGAAATCAAAGTGTTTTTGCTGGCTCCACGCCACTGATGATGTGCAAAAATATGCCGTGAACTCTTCTATCAATCTTCTCCTAAGTCTTTATTATTCCTTCCTTCTCAACTCTCCCGCCAGCATCAAAGGGGATAAACAGGATGTCCCGCCTCATGTTATTCACGAGAAAAGAAAAACTGCATCACTCAGCACATGTGTCAACACTAATATCACCAACCAATTCTTTGTAGGTCATGGATTTTTTGGGGGGTGGGGGGGGGGAGTTGTATATTATGTGTGATTGGTCTTACCTGCTGAGGGACTTTGGCATCTAACAGCGTCTCAGTGGGCTTGAGCATCTTTCCTGCCGTAGCCAGCCCCCCGTGGGTGCCGTTCTCCCCGCGGGCCATGGCAGAGAGGCTGTGGGTGAGGCGGCAGGTGCGCTTTTTCTGTGAGGCCGCGCCAAAGTGCGTGTGGCTGAGACTGCGGGTGTGCGCCAATAGGCGGGGCGGGAATTGAATGTGGCTCTGACTGCGTGGCGGGAGATCTGACTGCGCCGCCTCTTCCTCTTCCTCCTCCTGCTCCTCCTGGACAACTCGGACGCTTTCTGCCGCCATTCACATAATGCTGTGCGCTGGAACGGGGAGGCCAGACCAGGGGACGACACACACACACACACACATACACACACACACACACACACAAACATGCACACAAACACAAACAGGACACAAAATAGATATATAGTCAATAACAAGTGTGCACAACATGCAAGCTCAGGAATGCTGACGCACATCTGTGCGCCTAATTCCAAAATGGAATACACACTACCACACTCCTAATTGGTAAACACAAACCACTGACTTTATTAGCTACACATCATCCTTACATCTGCCTTTGTCAAGATAATAATGCGGTTTTTGTTATTTGGTGTGAATTTGACAATATTATATTACCTACACACTTTCCAAAAAATAAAGGAATATATATATCTATATATATATCTATATATATATATAGATATATATATATATGTGTGTGTGTGTGTGTGTATAAGAGAGAGAGAGCGAGAGAGAGAGACAGAGATTATCAAAGTTGATTTGAGATACAACTCCTCAATGCTGCTTTTTGGTAGTTTTATTATATTCTCAACATCTGTATATATGGTAATATAATACCAATTTATGGTATTTTGGTGTTATTTAGCTCGGATGGAAACCGTAACAACAACAAACACATTCCTGTCCTGTCGAAGAGCTCATGAAAAGAAATGGATCACCTCCTCAGGTTCCTGTGCATTTAAATGCAACAAAACACAACACTTTTAATATGGCAAATTATGGTAACATGAAGATGACTAGTTTTCTCCTCAGGAAAGGACAATAATAAGAAATGTGTAGTGGGGGATGATCTTATAAGCATTTTAATAATACAATGTAGCTAAATGACCAAAAATATCAAAAAGATGGCTGATCATAATATACAGTCTAATTGATGCTCATTATATTTTTAAGTATAATTTCCTCACTAGTTTGTGAATGAGGTGTACCTAATGCTTTGCCTGCTGAGTGCAAACGGCATGCAACGCTCGTCCCGTGTGTTACTATTCCTGGCAATATACATTAATAATGTATATATTTTATATAAAACACGCAACATATCCTCCCCAAAATAAGATGCGAATAAACACTAGGCTCATATGTTGTCTTACCTGCTGTTAGTGGAAAAGAGGAGAGCTCCGTACAGCGGTGGGTTGATGGGTGTGTGCGCCGGGAGCGCAGTGTCGGCGGCCGGGCGGGATGAGAAGGAGACTGCGGACAAGAACCACACACGGACGAAGAGACACGAGAATATGTATGAGTGTGTGTGTGCGTGTGTGTATGTGTGCGTGTGCGGGTGTAAAAAAAGAAACAGTCAACTGTCCGTACACTGCTGAGGCGACCTCGCGCGACCGTCATGGTGTACTGCAACACTCATTCATACATTCGCACGCACGCACACACAAACATAGCGTTGAAATAATAATTTCAAAATTGGTCCAGGCAATTCACTATGCATTATACTTTTTACAACTGTGTATGTGATCTAAGAAATATTGATTCGGTTTGAATTTGAAGCAGCATCCGTTTTTGACACACATTTGCTTTATATGGAAAGTAGACTGTAGAATAATTAAAAACATCAATCAGCATTTTTTTAAACTGAAATTTCAGTTTGGTAGAAGAGCTGCGAACTTGGATGAACTTAGTACACAGCCCAATTTTGAGGTGTACGTGATATTAACCTCCCTTTAACCTCCTTGTGTGATTCATGGTGAAGCATCAATGGAACCAGTTGGAACCAGCAGCCGTCCCTGATGGCTCTCAACATGACAATCACATTTCCACGGAACTGCTTGCACAAGATGGAAGCCCGGAAGTCCAAAAACCCCCTTTCAAAATATTAGCTACTAAATAACATACATGACACAGTATAAATAAATTCCCTCCCTACCTGTTTGAGAATCCAGCATTGACGCCGCCAGACAATCCGCAGACGCCAACATTCTGGCTCACGTCAGTGGTACCTGATACCTGTAATTAAGTAGCGGCAGGTGGAATGCTACCAATGAGGTTTGGCTTCATGTCAGAGGCAGTGATTCAGCCTCCGCGAGGCGTGTGCCTTGTGAGAAGAAACTGACCACATTTTTCCCACATCATTTTTTTACTCCGGCAGTACCGTGTGAAGCATTCGACATTCTGCTTTGTTAGTGGTATCATGGCATGGAGATCACCTTTTAGGGACGTGTACTACCTACTACCACATGACAAATTATTGTGCTAATTATACTTTGCTCTATATTTGCTCTACTAAATCAATGCTATGAGAAAAGAAGTAAATGGTAGAATGTTGCTCGGGAGGGTAAAATAAAGAAATATATGCAAAAGAACCTTAGTTTTTTTTTTAAATACATGTAATTGAATTGGAAATGATGTAGGCACATAACATGATACATTCAAAAATGAGTCGATGTAAAAAAAAAAAAGGCAAACATTCAATGTAAACCTCGACATGCAAGCAGTGTTGAAAGAGTGCATAAAATTGGCGATCACAGTTTAGGAAGACTTTTTTTTTTTGGTGGTGCTTTATGAAAGTATGTATGTCATTTTTGGATGTAAGGTGAAAAGGGACAGGTGGATTATGGCGCAAAGGGGGCATGCGTGTTGAGGGGCCGCTGAACAATGACAGCGTTGGCCAAGTCCGCTGCTTCGAGGCTCAGCTCTTTGTCGTGGAGTTCCCGCACGGGAAGTGACGTGGTCAGGACAAAGGGCGGGCAGGTCCTCTGGCAGCGTGACACAAAGTCGTGGACGTCTCCGATCCTGAGCAGGGGGAAGACGGGAGTTAAGGGGTGAAAGGTCGCAACAGTTACTTGGTCATGTTGGAGGTCAATGCAGGACAAATGTAAATCCGCACAATTTGGATTTTTACTTGCATTACTTCCTACGGGGGGGGGGGGGGGGGCGCAGTGACTCGTCCCATGCTTTCTCCTCATTCAAGCAAGGGGGAATGTCCATTATTCATGAGCACCAGTGGTCTCCTACTCACACAGGAGACTGGTCAAGGTCGGCATCAT
This sequence comes from Hippocampus guttulatus, assembly GCF_054856545.1. Classification (NCBI taxonomy): domain Eukaryota; kingdom Metazoa; phylum Chordata; class Actinopteri; order Syngnathiformes; family Syngnathidae; genus Hippocampus; species Hippocampus guttulatus. The sequence continues at coordinate 361,293 of NC_141283.1, read as the reverse complement.
GCTCTCTCCATCCTTGAGCTCCTCACCCCCATTACATAAACGCTGCATTGGGGGTTACGCATCCCATCCCCCCTGGTGGGATTTGATAAGACACACTCTATCTCAGATTATGATTTGCGCGCCAGACCAGCATTACGTAATCCAAACTAGCAGAAATCTTTTTCGTCATTTGGAGATAGAAAGCAGATTAACATGTTTTTTTTTTGTTTTTTTGTTTGTTTGGCGATGTGACTACGTACCGATGCGATAGGTTGAAGCGCTGCACCAGCCTGCGGCCGTCGGCCAACCACAGCTGCAGAGAGGTGACGGGCAGGGCGTGGTCCAGGGTTACCATGGGGATGGGGGGAGATTCGCCGTCCTCATGCACCGATGGCGAGCGGGCCACCACTCGGGGGGCCACGCTGCGGCACCGACACAATCCAGAGATTAAGCATGCGCCAGATTAAATCTTTATCTTTAATAACTGATGATGATGGCAGGCGGAGGACAAAATTAAACCAGAGCCGTTTTGCACTTCATCAGGGGGACGCCATGACCAGCTTTGGTTGCTTGGATTGTGAGTGACATCTTGTGGCAGGCAGTAGAATAGCAACTGCTTATTCTTATTCAGATTAAAAAGTAATACAAATGAATTCGACTATGTTTTTAATATTTCAAAGGGTATTATTCATTTAATAGAAATATTTTCAAAAAGGTTTTCAGGTGACTGTGATCAAACCTTATTTAAAGTATTTCAATAAAAATCCACATCAAATCAAATCCAGTACAACTAAAAGTGACCACAAGGCGTAGGCAATCTGAATTATTTCCTGCAATCTCACTATTTTAGGTCAAGAGCCCACTCACCTGCCAAGCCGGTATCCTTGCCCGCTGAAAGGGTGAAAAACCTTCTTCCTGGGAACGTACTCTTCCTCTGTCAAATCCTCCACGTTGACCTCCAGTTCGTCCTCCTCTGCTCGGCTCTCCCACTCCGACGGAAGTTCCCTGCATTAAAAATCACAACACTGATGATGATATTCACTTGAGGCTATCGTTACAAATTGACCTAAAAATAAAACTCGCCCTCTTTTGATGGCATCCAAGAAGTCCTGGTTTGCTTGGACCGAATAGCTACGGAACTCCTGGTCGTTAACGGTGAAGCCGTCCTTCCAGAGGCGCACCACCATCTCCACCTAGTGAAAAATGAAGAAAAAGCATTGCAGTACCAGGGTAAAGATTTGAAAATTAAGTAATCATTTTACGACATAGTGCAAGAAGTTGCAATTTTACCAGAATGTTGTCATATTTTTTCAGAAAGAACTCATAATTATTCTTTATATGTGTGTGGTCCTTAATCGCTGTATGATTATATTGAATACATATTCAATAATTACTTCATTCATTCATTCCTGACCTTGGACGTTCCCGAGGTATCATAACAGATCTTCTCCACCTCGCCCAGGAGGTCTTCTACAGAGAAGCTGCACCTCATCGGCGCCTCCTCTTTGTTGTCATCGCTAGCAACCCTGTTCAGCACAATATTTTATTTTGAAAACCCCCCCAAACAAACGTATTCTTACACTTTAGGGGCATTATTGTGTGATATGTTGGACACATAAGGTATCGCTTTAAGACACGTTTACACTCAACAGTATAAGAAAGAGTTTTTACACTTTGGACTGGTGCTCTATTTTAATGTGTTGTAGTTTCACGACAGCAAGCATTCTCCTTACCAAATGTCATCATTCTCAGTGTCATTGTGTATCATGTCGTCTTGTCCATCTGAAAACAAAAACAAGTCATGCAAGGCAAGCACATTTCATAGAAAGCAATTTACAAAACATTTGAGTAATTTAGGGCATCATTTATCTTGTGTGTTTTCTTAATTTAACACTACTCAACGATGAATATTTCTACAAGTGTAATGTTATTATTGACAACCGTCGTCGGCCATCATTAAAAACGATTGTGAGCGCGAGTGACGTAACAAAATTAACCTAGCACTGTAATGATTTTACGAAGATTAACAAAACAATATTCAAAATGAGGTAATTTAGGTAAATGAATAATTTACCGGTCTCCGTGTAAGGACTAATCTGCGGCTAAAACATCTGCAGCTAGCTACTGCACCGGTTTACGGCACCAGCTCTCTGACGTCAAGACCCCCACCATAAATTGGCAGGTAGTGTCGTAATAAGTTTAGTTTTCTGTTCGATTGTTCATAACCTCATAAAAAAATTATTCCCGGAGATGAAGCAAACATTTGTATAATATAATTGTTTGAAAAATAGTAAAAATTCTGGTTATGACGGTTGATACATAACACAACATATAATAATAATAATAATACCCAGGTATGGGGGGGAAAACAATCACCTGCAAGAATAAATAGTAAATAATAGTAAATAATAAACAAAACTGAATTTTCAATTGACATCATCCGAACGAGAGTTATGACCACATTGTCCAAAAGAGAGACATACTGTCCACAAAGGGAGTCAACAAAAGACACACAACAAAGGAGCGGAAAAAAACAATGAAAGAAATATGTTTAATGTTAAATCATGATAAACTTGCTTGAGTTGCGGCTTGAAAAAGTCAGCCACTAACCTAAAAACAAACTTAACCACTTGACATCACAAAGAGAAACACAGTGTACGGACAGAAACAAGGGAAGAGAGATAGAGAACCAACACAAGAGGGAGAAAGAGCGAGGGGGAGAGAGAGCGAGGAAGAGCGAGCGAGAGAGAGGAATGGCGTCTCGGTGCTGTGCTCTTTGAGCCAGTGTTTGGAGCCGGTTTTGGAGCCCTTTGAGTGAGATTAAACATGGTGAACACACGGAAAAGCTCACGACCGGGCAGTGGCCACTTTATCTCCTCCAGGACCCGCTCGTCGTCGAGGAGCGAGCGGAACACAGACGAGCATGTAAGCCAATTTCCTCTTTCTTTCCCCCCCGGTGTGCTAACACAGCTGCTGCTAATCGTTGCTGTAGCCTTGGCCTTGGAAGGAGCTGCTCACGCTTCGGGGGGCATCGTCCCCCAGTGAAATGACAACGCCACCAGGCTTGACACCCGTCGGGCCACGCTCGTACACAACCGAACACCTTAATACTGGGTTTCGTATGTCTTGTCATTTACGGCGAGCAGCATTAAAAGCGTTCAAAGCGGAGGCTAGCCGCGTTAGCTGCTAGCATCAAGTTGAGTTCTCTTTGTGTTTGGCAGTTGGAGCTGGGCGACTCGCCTCGCGTTCGCCAGCTTGTTTTAAGCCTCCTCGGGTGAAGTCCACCACGGGGTCTGACGGAAAGCTATCACCGCGAACGTGTGCGCACGTCGTGGAAGTATTTCACACTTTTCTGAGTGGGTTAAAGCTCGACTGGGGCTGGAGCTAAGGCTAGCCCAACGGTGTAGCCTTGTTGTGGGGGAAGGGTTCACAACAGTTGGCTGGCTCACGTTCTGTATAAGGCAAGTCTGAACTTGGTGAACTTTACGGCGTTAATACTATGCATTACCTTTATTAGACAACAAACGCTTTTTAGTTGGTGCTGGTGCAAATGACCAATTGAATACGGTGGAGGTTTAGTTCCTTTGTGTGACATCAAAGCTCGACTGACAGCAGCCTTTTTTTGTGTCACAAAATGGTGCGTCAGAGAACAAAATTTAAAAAGAGGTCTGTATAATCACTACAAAACTCCAGCAGGAGTTGCCACTTGAAACCATAAAGAGAGACAAACCGTACAAAACGAGACACATTTATTAAAACACAATGAATGGAAACAAATCAGTGTCAGTCACAATTTACTTGGCATTTTACAGAGACATGCTGTACAGACATAAAGGGAAAGAAAATAGACAAAAAAACACACACACACGTACGCAAGAGAGACAGAACAATGGGGAAAAAAACTGCAATAGCAAATCACATATCCTGTGTTACCACATCTTCGAGAGTTACAGAAAAGGGTGGAGAGAGAATGAAAAAAAATCAATTACCAGTACAAAACTTCAGCTCTGTCAACAAAACATCCTAAAGAAAGAGCGACATACAAATGTGTAGACAGACATCGGGCCTCATCAGATACTCTGTTTTGTTTCGAAACTTTCCTTTCATATCCTAGTGACATTTCCCAGAAGCACTTGGATGAAAGGTGCGAGTAGACAACCTTTAACACACCTATAGGATAGGTTACTCCTGACCATATGAACATAAAATGGCTTAATTGTAAGAATCAAATTACTATCCTGCCTGAAAAAAACAGCGGTCAAAATTAATGACAAATTTCCAAAATATAGAAACGTCTGGGGGTAATCCTGAGAAAAAGGACAGAAAAAAGAAAGCATGTTACGGACATAGTCGGCACCACACCATGTGCTGTTAGGTCGGTGAGGAAAAGTGGAGTTGAACTAATTTTAAACAGTGCTCTCTTCAATGTTCAAAAAGAGCACAGTTTCTGCTCTCCGTTACCCAATGATGCAGTGGTTTGCTCACAAGCAATGGTCCTGTTTAACGTCATTTTTTTGCTGGACCAGAAGGAGATGAGCAGTGATGTGAGCAGTGCGCGGCTCAGCCCGCCTGCCAAGCGGCCACACAGGCAGATGACGTCGGAACCCAGTTCCAGCGACACGTCCCCCTCACCCCAGACCAAAGGCCAGAGGGTTAGCTGGGACATTCCCACCTACCGCACCAGGTCGGCTTGCTAAATGTTGTCTTGGGTGATCCTCGTATTTACGGTGAAATTTCAGGGTGAAACGAATCTTCATGGAAGAACCCAATTTAATTCTGATGAAAAGGACTGTTTTAATATTCATTTATTTTGAATAAGGAAATGTATTGGCTCATGGATCAAACACCTGTTGTGATTTGTGAATGATGCCGTTCAGCTCTTTAGTAGATGACAGAAAGTTATGTAGAACGTACAGAACTGCTTCATTCAAAGGTTTAGAAGTCAAATTAAGTTCACCTGTAAAGGTTCTAGTGTATTTTCTTTTCATCCTGAAATTCCACCCAAAAGCCCAATGTCCCTAACTTTTTGCGAGTTGTGTACCATAAAATAAGTGCAGCCAACCTGAAATCAAATCCTGTGTTTTTTACTTCTAGGTTGTCATCTCGCATCATGCAAAATGGGCACGGTAATGTAATACAGGGCGTTAAACCTCAAGAAATTACGACAGAGATTGAATTCCTTATTTAATTTATTATTATTTATGTTTATGCCGCAGGCCATATGGGCCATCGAAAAGAGGAGTTGGGCCAGGGTGACCACTCACGCATGAACGGTCACGTGGAGCTGAAGAGGAGCTGCCGTGTGAGGAAGAGCCAGTTTGAACACCTCAACCAGAGCCTGCTGTTTGACCAGCTGGTCAACAGGTGAGCAGGCAGGCGCTATACCACCCCACGTCCAAATCCAGACATAGAATTGCACTGTGTAGGCTTGGCATTACTCGTCTCAGTTTGAAGCGGCCAGTCTTTTACTGTTTAATTGCACGGTGGGGGAAACTGTGAAACCATGCAACATTGAATGTTTTCCTCTAGGTTTTAATGTTGTGAATTCCTGCCTGTCTTTGTTGAAGAATTACAAATTAGTCAACCTACAGTGTTATCTGTTTGGCACACTCGGAACCCAAACTGACCAGCTCCTAGAAATAGCACTTGGGTTTGCTAGTGGAAATAGAGAGTAGGTACTGTAAAATGCAAAATGGCAGGATTTTTAAAAAAACTAATTTATTTGGGGATGCACGATAGCTGACAGATATATTGGACTGATAGAAAAAAAATGAATGTTAATCGGAGCGATAGCAACAAAACTGGACTGATAACTAGAGCTAGACTGATATCACTCCTGTCTAAAAATTTTTTTTCTTGACTAACGTCCCAACGTTTTGGTCCAAGCTACTTTGAAACCTTCCAATTCACAAGTGCCTAAAGGCGTTTTTTTTTTGTCTTAACGCCTCCAAGCATCCTCCTTGTACTAGCCTTCAATCTATCGGATCATTATCTAGCACCGCTGAGGCCGTCCTTCAGGAGATGGACAACATCAGCAGCATCAGGCAGAACCGCGAAGTGGAGCGCCTCCGTATGTGGACCAGAGACACAGAGGAGGTACGGGGAGGAAAAGCCAGGCTTTTCCCCTGAAGTTCCACAACAAACACTTGCTCACTGTGATCTGATTTTCTTTCAGGAAAACATGGACATGTACTCTCGGGTGAAGCGGAGGAAGTCGATGCGCCGCAACACGTTCAGCCTGCCTGCGCACCACAAAGCCTTGAGTAAAACGCAGGAGGAAGAGGAGGAGGGCACGGAAGGTGAGATGCTGACTCGCGTGGGCAGCTCTTTGTCTCAGGCGAGTCACGGCGGGAAAATGTTTGGAAACGTGCAGAATCTCATGGGGAGGAAGAGGAGGAGGATGCCGAGGATGAGGACGACGAAGGGGATGAAGCAGAGGAAGCAGGGGAGGGGAACGACAGGCCTTACAACTTGAGACAGCGCAAGACTGTGCAGAGATACGAGGCTCCCCCGATTGGTAACCGACATGCTTTTCATGTCTTTTTTTTTTTTGGCAAAGGCAAGTGGCAACCGGTCATATGTTTTCATGTCCTCAGAGCCAGTGAACCGGAAGCAAAGCAACCCCACACTCTTTGACACTCACAGATCACCAGCAAGAAGAAGCCATATACGGTGAGGAGTGCAAAATTAATGATTTTGTTCCCTTTTTAAAAAAAAAAAAAAAAAAATTTTTATTAGGATAAAGAAACATGCCATCCACAGCAGCGACACAACCTCGTCCTCTGATGAGGAGCGCTTTGAGAGAAGGAAAAGCAAGAGCATGACTCGGGCCAGGAACAGGTGATGAGATGCCTTTTTTTCTCTCATTTTTCACTATATTTTGTGCTTAAATTGTCACAGAACACACAAAAGTACGAGGGCTTTTAAGTATCTAATAAACATTGTTTATACATCTTATTAGTAGGTCCATTGACTCTGTAGTTTAATTTTGACCCGAGGCATGTTTAATTAATTGTCAGAAAAAAGAAAACTTCCGACCACTGCCCTTGTCTATCTTGCAGATGTTTGCCCATGAACTTGACAGCGGAGGACCTGGCGAGTGGGGTCCTGCGTGATAGGACCAAAGTGGGGGCCAGCCTGGCTGATGTGGACCCCATGAACCTCGACACCTCAGTGAGACAAATCATGTCCCACATGAGAGTACTTTGTTCCTGGTGGTGGTCATCTTGTAAAAATCAGGTCCTTATTTTCAGGTGAGATTCGACCAAGTGGGTGGCCTCGGGAATCACATTCAGTCCTTGAAGGAGATGGTGGTGTTCCCGCTTCTCTATCCGGAGGTCTTTGAGAGATTCAAGATTCAACCTCCACGGTCAGTTGAAGTCTTGCCGTAAATTAGTGTTGTCCTACAGTGTATTTACAGGTAGATAACTGCATTATTGATCCTGAGGGGAAGTTACGAACTGGATGAAAATATGACAATTTACAGAAGTGGCATGGCGCCTATGTGGGGGTGGCCTTAATTTCTCCAAATATCTTACAAAATGGTCACCATTTGAGATTTTCCATAACAATGTTCTGCCGAATAATGTCCTCTCCACAGGGGGTGTTTATTTTACGGGCCGCCAGGGACTGGAAAAACATTGGTGGCCCGGGCGCTGGCCAACGAGTGTAGCCAGGGTGAGCGCAAGGTTTCCTTCTTTATGCGCAAAGGGGCCGACTGCCTCAGCAAATGGGTTGGCGAATCGGAGCGCCAGCTGCGTCTCCTCTTTGACCAGGCAAGTCACATTTTGTTAATTATTACATAATAGAGAGTTGAGGATCTTAAATGTTGTTTATGATTACTTCTAATAAGGCGCACATGATGAGGCCGTCCATTATCTTCTTTGATGAAATTGATGGATTGGCTCCAGTTCGCTCCAGTAGGCAAGACCAGATTCACAGGTAAAACGACATTATTGGGATGTCTTGACAGAAACCAAAAGTGAAACTTTGGCAGTCGCTGCCCACGACACACGAGATATTGGCAATATGATATAGTATTGAAGCTATATTACCCACCCATAGTCAGAAGTGTAAAAAACAAACTGTGAATGTACATATTATATATATGAAAAAAATGAATGTGGAACTGCAGTGTAAATCCAGCCTTTGCATAATTTATTTGTTTTAAAGTTCCATTGTGTCCACTCTGTTGGCCTTGATGGATGGCCTGGACAGCCGCGGGGAGATAGTGGTCATTGGTGCTACCAACAGACTTGACTCGATCGACCCGGCACTGCGGAGGCCTGGCCGTTTCGATCGGGAGTTTCTGTTCAACCTGCCCGACAGGACGGTGAGAGACGCTGTGTTTGCAAAAATAATGTTTTTGTCAAAATATCCTGTGGATCAAGAATTTTACATTTCTTTTATTCATTTTATATACTCTGTTCTGAGCCTCGCAGAAATTTGCCTGTTTTGAAGGGCGTGTTTCTTGCGAATGAGCCACGGGCTGACCAGTCACAGCACAACATTGAAATAAGGCCCAGCACTACTTGCAGAGTTTAGATCATTTTAGTCATATTTAATCTTGCACAGTTATTTAGATTTGACAAGAAAACGACCCCAAAAAGCAAATCATTGCCAACCGAGGCTACATTACGAAGCATTAAAAGTAACATTTGCTGGCTGCCCAATACTTACTGGCCACCCATTTTCAGAAATAATTTGTTTTAAAAAAACAGTGCGATTTCCTGTACATTTTTTTAAACATTCTCTCTCATACTCTCAAGATTGGTGATCCCCGATCGTAACATTGCAGACAGTTACGCCAGCGAGCTTGTAGCAACTTTTTAAACATGGCTCTCGAGCAACTAAAGGGCCTTGTGGACACATTGGAAATCAGTTCAGCCGCCTGAATCGCACAATGTTGAAACCTTGGCCAAGTTGGGCTCCCCCAATCCAGTGTGATGAAAGATGATGAAAAGCCTCATGTTCACAATAGTGAGTACTTTGCTTCTTGATGTCTGCCCATCAAAGTGGAGTGCTCCGCGGATGACGCAACGGGCTCACTTTGGCGCCGGCGTAGCTAACCTCCGATCCTGGTGCCGCTGTTGGCTGTTAAATAAGAGCTTGAGCAATCCTCTGAGTGTTTTACTTGTGATGAAACTGTCATTGTTGCGTTTTTTTTTTTTATCCCGGTTGTCTTACTCAACATACCAGCCAACTCTTCTTAACTCCTGATGGCTACCAGAGAAATTTAGCTTCTCGCTTTGCTTTGCACTTATTCCTCATTGCCTTTGTCGTGGGAAAAAATATACAGAGAATACCTGAAATCTTATGGAACCACTGCTTGCAGCTTTAAAAAAAAGTTTTGCATACTCATGATATATTCTCCCAAGAAGGTGCCAAACACCTATCCTTACACCTGGCCATATTAAAATAGATCAGAAAGAGGCACAACCAAATAGACAAACATTTTAACAGTGCAGGAGGACAAGGCATTACGAGGTTAAACACCAAAGAGAATCTTATCTTATTACTGCAAGAGGATGTTGAAATGTACACGTTTTACCAGGTCGCTGGCAGGCTCAAGTTGCTCATGTGAGTTGCATCCTTAGAATCAGATTTCAAAAGTGCGTTTTCATGTGTTTCACTCGGACTTAGTTGTCATGGTGGTGTTACTTGCTTGAAGGTCTGTATTTGATTTTATTCATTTTGTTTTATCTTTTGTGAAGGCCAGAAAGCACATCTTGCAGATCCACACACGGGACTGGAGCCCCAAATTGTCTGAGCCATTTGTAGATGAACTAGCAGAAAAATGTGTCGGTAAGAAACCCCCTAAAATCTTTCATGTAATCTCTTCCTTTACCATCGTAAATAATATACTGTGTATATATAAAAAAATTCCACTCTTCCATGGATGATCAAATCTATCTATGCAGGGAATGTTTTAAGTGTCCTACAAGTGGCAAAAGGCGTGAACTGTTAATGTTTTCCATTAACAAGTGTACTGGTTTTTGGCTTTTATTGTCACCACATAATGCAAATGAGCAAATCTCCACATATCAGCCTAATCCCGTTTTAAAAAAGTGTTAAAGGTGGCACCATAGAAAAAAACACAATGACCTCTAAACTTTTTGGGTGGATAATTATATTCAGTATCAGAACAATTATGAAATAGTTTGTTCCCGTTGCAGGCTACTGTGGCGCCGACATCAAAGCACTTTGCACTGAGGCGGCGTTGGTGGCACTGCGCCGCCGCTACCCCCAGATCTACGGCAGCAGTGTCAAGCTAAAGCTGGACGTGGCCTCCATTGTGCTGGGGCCTACCGACTTCTGTCGGGCCATGAGGGCAATTGTGCCGGCCTCGCAGAGGGCCCTGGCTCCCCCAGGGCGAGCGCTGTCGCCCGTCCTCAGGCCCCTGCTGGCCGGTGCCTTCTCTTTGGTGCTCACTGCTCTTCGTAGAGTCTTCCCTCACGCTCAGTGTGCCGACAGGGACATGCAAGGTAGGCAGATTTTTTTACATTAACATTGTTTTAAAAAAGAATTCTGCAAACAGACCAATTAGGCCATTCTATTTTTTTTATGTATTTATTTTTTTATGTGTAGTGGGCGGCGACAATCAACTCCTCGAAGAGGATGCGTACAGCGACGATGACGACGACAATGCCACTTCCATCTACGAAGTCCAGCCTGCCGTGTGCCCCATCAGTCCATCGGCATCCTCTGACCCCACCATGCGCAGGCCCTTTATTCATTGCTCTTTGTGAGTCCAAGTTGAACAGACAAAACATCCACCCATTTTTCCATTTTTTTCCCCCACTGTTCGTGCCAGGATGCCTTCCTTCACCCCACCAATAGCAGGGGTTGACTGTATCCATTTGTCTCAATGGACAGCGGCGATTTTCAAAGAGTGCCATCTACCCGTTCATAACGATCTTCCCCTTAACAGCCCCAATTGATGAAAGTGGTCTTGACTCCTTACAGTTCCCCCCACCAGCAACCCACAGCCTACCGGCCCCGTCTACTCCTGGCTGGATCCCCGGGCTCGGGACAGAGTTCCCACCTGGCCCCTGCCTTGCTGCATCACCTGGACAAGCTGCCAGTGCATCGCCTGGACTTGCCCACCCTATACTCCACCACCGCCAAGACGCCAGAGGAATCCTGTGCTCAGGTAATGCACTCCCGAGCAAGAAAATTCCATGTTAAATCCATATTTATTTCACCTAATTTTTCAGGTTTTCCGCGAGGCCTGCCGCAGCGTCCCCAGCGTGGTGTTTCTCCCGCACATCTCAGAGTGGTGGGAGACTGTGAGCGACACGCTGAAGAGCACCTTCCTTTCCCTGCTGCTGGATGTGCCCTCCTTCTGCCCCGTCCTTATCCTTGCCACCGCGGAGACATTGTACTCGCAGCTTTCTGAAGAGGTGAGAACCTGGCGTGTCAATGCATATTTGGGAATAGATCGTGCCAGGTCGACTTGGAAATATCAGGAGATGACACATATGTGTAAGGGGATTCTACAATCATAGAGTGATGTGAACCATTGACACAATTTTTATTCTTTCAAGTTGTATATTACAGTGGTGCCTTCCTTGAGATGCCTTTAAATTGTTGTGACGACCCTCGTAATTCAAAACTCTTGTATTTGTAATCAAATGAAATGCTAATAATCCGTTCCGCCCTTCAACACTCAAACACCCACAAATATTGTACTGGGTATTTTCATAAGGAAAAATTGCACTTGATAATATCGCACATTATGAAAAAAAGGTATGACAGATTTTAATTGAAAAGTTTTTGTCACTTCATCAATTGAATAGTCATTGTGCTGGTGTTTTTAGTCTGTGGTCCTTTGCCACCTGGAGGCAATATAAAACAAACTGAAGAATATACTTTTCTTAGAGAAGGCTCCAGCTCATCAAATATTTGTAATTCTTAGAGGATAAGCATACTTTCACGGTGAGTGCTGTTTTATTTTCTGTCTAGATGTGTTGCTGCGCTGTTTTGTGTTCAATCTGTGGATTATAGGGTGACAGCACAGCAACATACATTCGGTTGCCATTAAGGCAGTGGACGAAGAAGAAGAATTTTCACTATTTGCCAACGTGCTGCTTGTTATGAAGTGAGTCTAGTTGACCCTTGGGTTGCATGAAAGGCACGGTCGGACATGCACCAGTTCTTCTGTTAAAACTGATGCGGCCATTTTGTGGGATGTCTGTGATAGCCACAGTCAGAGCCGATTTTACGTAACGACGCTGAGTCCACAATTTTGTAGGATCCCAGTGCGAACCATGCAGAAGATTATCTCCTCCTTTATTTTTGCGGATAATCCATCAGACAGCATTTTGTTGGATTACCACTGTGTCTTTATCATACTCCATTTGCGGAATCCAATCCAATTCAGAAGTATCTAACTCCCTGACCCTCCAGTCTTTTTTTTTTTTTTTTTTTTGGATAAACGGAATGCAACCTCCTTTGCTAAGTCTCCACCATTCTGAAAGTACAATAGTCCAGCATTACTCATGATGACTTTCAGATTCTTACGCTCTGTATTAATCCAGATATCATTGGTGTCACGCCAGTAGAACAGGTGTTAAATTACAACAGTCATGTATTATTCACCACCTCTACACGTCCGCACCCTGGAGACTTTATCACCATGAGCAATAGTCAGCATCATCACTCACTTTCCTCTGCGTAGCTACATCATTCCCCTCAAATTTACCCCCATTTCTCGGCCGTTTTTAAAAATGATTACCCACTCTCGTCCGAGGAAAGATTCCAGAAAGACAGAGAGGCCATTCAAACGTGTCAAGAGATAAGAGAAAGGATTGATGAGAAACCGAAGGAGGAAGAAACAGCTCTGTCAGCAAAAAAGCTTCCCAGAGGGTGCAGCTCTCAACTCCCAAGCACAGCAGTGACCAATTGTAATGTAACTGTTTGAATTGTGTTGTCTTTAAAAATGCTGATTATTATTTATTTATTTTTTTTAAAGGTCAGGAGTGTGTTCCAGAAAGCCTACGGGGAGGTGGTCACCTTATACCCTCCCGGCGAAGGAGACCGGAGGAGCTTCTTCTCTGACCTGCTGCTGGTCCAGGCGGCCAGAGGTCCGCCACGCCTGAGGAATACAGGTACACGGACACAAATATTGGGACAGCTGGTCAATGTGTATTAGGGATTATTCCCATCTGAAATCATCCTTAAATAAATTCCATGGCAATCAATCTATTGCTGTCAAAAAACATTTATTAAATGTACAGGCATGTTGCCCAGAACTTCCTGACATCCTTCTAATGCTTGCGGATCAGAGGTTGTTCAAACTGGAGTTTTATGCAAAGAGAGGGATATTTTCCCTGAAAATTCAGTTTACCACTGCTTTGGCAGCTCTGGAAGTCGACAAAATTATTTGAACGCTGGCCTCTGACACCCACAGGACATTAAGACGCTATGGACATTGGCTCCAGAGGGCAGTGTTGGTCTGCGTGTGTGTTTCTTTTCCTCCTCAAACTGAAAATATGTACCCGAAGCGCCAAGCAGAGAAGCACACTTTGAGCCAAATATGTATGTTTAGGCCTCATTCATATTCTGTTTGCATACGTTTCAGCTAAATATTTGGCCTGCGAGGTGTATTACGTGTCAGGGAGATACGCACAAATGTAAATCTTTCCTGGGTTAAAATTACCTTCCCACCTCCCTGCGGCGTCCCCCCCCCCCCCCCCCATCTCCTTTGCCATGGCCCTGCTCTTTATTCAAGTGTACCCGGTAATATGGGATCCCCGTCCACCTCCTCATTGATGCAAGGCTGCTCCAGTCTTAGGGGGTCCGACTTAGAGCAGGAAAAAAAAATCAGCAGGAAGGGAAGCGGCTTCCGAGTGCTGCAGCTATTATCCCTAATGAGAGTCATGGAACGCTCATGATGGAAGAGAGGTGAGAAGCCGCTGGGGCTTCCTAAGCATGTCTCATCTGCCTACAAATGGAGCCTGGGCAGCGGACATTGGCTTTTCCTTACTTCGCTTAATCACTCTATACTTCAACATCATTTATTCAGAGCAGGGGTGTGCGAACCTCTGTGCTCTCGGGCCACATTTGAGATTTATGACAGATAGATGAATCCGGTCAATCGACCATGAGGTGGGGAAAAAGTGTCTGATGTATACATGTTAAATACATGAAAATATTAAATACTAATGAAATTGTATAATTACTTAAAAAAAGTGATCATGAAGAAAAACTATGAATTCACATTTTTAACTGTGTCGTGTGTTTGGGCAAGACACTTCACCTACCTTGCCTCCAGTGTCACTCACATTGGTGTATGGCTGGGTGTGATGTTTGATGATGTTCGGATGTGCGCCGTAGGCTTTTGAGTGGAAGATTAAGATTAGGCGGTGAATCTTTGCATGTAACATTGATTTGTGAGAATGTAAAATACCCACATGTACTGTATGTAGTGGGACAAGGTTCGGCACGTGACATTAGAACAGATTGTATGTATGTTGCAAACAGTATGTGTCGAATGATGCATATTTTCCCGTTCAGCCTGCGATCTAAAGTGTGCTTTGTGCTTTGGTCCCCTCTGCGATTGAGTTTGACATCCATTCTTGAGTCTAGAACTACCAAAAATGAGTTTTAAACACCCTACAACGAGCTAACGCGCTAAAGGTTCAGTATGTATGATGTGGAATTCCTCAAAAAATAAGCCTCTTAAGTCACTCAAGTTTCACATTTTAAGGTTTGATTTACACTGCAGGCCGAAGGTCTGTGAGGCACTGCTTACCCCTGCCTCATTTGAGTCAAGTGAAAAGTCTCTGAAGATGACACACCATATGTGATGTATTTTTCCTTTTCAAAACAGTCTTAACTTTGAATCTAGCTTTACTGTCGAAAGAGATGTTTTCCATTGTTACCTTTTGTCCCTAGTAGAGCACTGCGAAGAGGTGCTGCAGGTGGCTGAAGCCCCGGGCCCCAGGGTACTGTCTGCTGAGGAGCAGCGTCGCTTGGCTGAGCAGGAGGAAAACACGCTACGGGAGCTCCGACTCTTTCTCAGGGATGTCACCAAGCGGCTGGCTACCGACAAACGCTTCAATATCTTCAGTAAGCCCGTCGATATTGAAGAGGTGAGGACAAGAACAAAAATTCAGGATTTTTATTCTGGTTTTTTTTTTTTTCACAATTACATTGCACATCTGTTAGGTGTCGGACTACTTGGAGGTGATTGGACAGCCCATGGACCTATCGACCGTCATGACCAAGATCGATAAGCACCAGTACCTGACGGCCAAAGACTTTCTGGTGGACATCGACCTTATCTGCAGCAATGCGCTAGAGTATAATCCTGACAAGGATCCTGGCGGTAAGACAAAATACATACTTGCATACATGTTACAAAATATTTTTAATCGTAACATTGCATCAGTTCAAAAAAAGGTGCTATGTTGGTTATTGACAACTGTGAAACGCATGCGGCTTCACTTAATCAGTCCGATGGGTTCTTTTTGAAGTTATGTTGCTCTCCATTACTGATTAAACGAGTAAACAAAAAAGGATTTTAAAAAAATCTAATGACTTATTAAGTGAGCCTACAGGCACGCTAATTACAAAAGCTCCTCGCGCCTTTTTGTTCATGTCGGAAATTCCAATGAAGAAAGTCGCTTCCCGTGTACAAAATGTGGAAGGCTTGCATATGCATGAAAATTTAATCTTGTCTCTTGTCTCACAGCTCGAATTGATTCCCCCCCTTTCTTTTCGTCATGAGCGCACAGAACATCACAAAGACAAATGTGTGCACAGACATTGAAAGAGGCCTGTTGTTTGCTAACACATTCATCTGTATTTTGTGTACGCTGGTGAAAAATGTCCACGCAGGCTGAGAAAGAACATTAGTGACAGTCGCGGAACAGAATATGAATTGAATGCAGTGTACAGCCCAAGTAACTATTTTAATTCTCGCTTCGCCCGCGATGCTTAATGGGAAGCAGTTTTCTGCCAGGCTAAATGAATAAATCATATTGTGCCGTCACTTTTCGGGGGCGTGGACCAACGATACACAAAGGGAAAAAAACTGCAATTAGACTGTTTAATAAAGACGACGAACCAAGGCTTTATCCTGTGAACTATGGCCTAGTTGTGGCACAATGAAGCCACCAGTTTTAATGGGAAGTTGTCAGCTCATTGATGACCTGTTTCCCCTTTGTCAAAATGAAAATAAAAATTACGCTCATATGTGTGCCTCCAACAACTACGTTTGCCTGACTGATATACTTTCCCACTTCCGTAATGGTGGGTGCAGCAAGTATTGTTCTTTTAAACCATAGTGGGTATCGTGCCTCGTTTATCCCAAAAAGGTAGTGTTAGGGTAAGCCATTTTAATCTACAAAATAAGAACTTTTCAGTGGTTATAAGCCGAAGTTTCATCCAACCAGAACTTGCCTGCTGCCGTCAAGATGGGGTGATGGGGGGGGGGGGGATTGCCCAATTGAAGTAGAATATATCACAAACAAATCAACATGAAGAAGCGTTTTCACTATCAAGCAAAGTAGAAATGCTGGTAAGTAGTCGTAGAAAGAGACTTGAAGCAGATGCGGTCCCAGCAGGCCAGCTGTCATTAGAAGCCTCTGAAAGGCCTTATTTATTTATTTTTTTGGTGATGTGCGCATACACACGCTTGCACACACATGCATTGTCAGACACACACACACACACACACACACACACCCTCCATAACCATTACGTAGCCGTCGTCCAATTAGACAAATGCTGGCAGATTGCGACCCCTCCACCGCCGCTCCCTACCTTCGCCTGCCTGTAATGAGAGGCAGCCTGTTTACAGTGGATACGCTTTTAGTCTCACTCTTCAGCACGCCCCTTCAGTCACACAAAATGGGGGACATCACAGAGACATGGTGTGCTGGAGAACACATTACTTTTTTAGCCCCCAAAACAAAGTCAAATAATTGTGTTTTTTCCGCACACATTAAATCCCCACATGTTCGCGGTTCACTCTTGACAAATCTACATATGCTCTTTTTATACACGCTCTGATGCTCATTAAGATGGCACGTGATGTAGCTAAAGGCCAATCTTAAATACAAAAGGAGTTAATGGTGTCATCGAAGTACATAGTTCCCCCCGCATATTCGTGAGTGACTTGATATTATTGCGTTTTAGTTTCCATAGTGTTTCATTACCAAATTTACTTATACTAGGGCTGTATAAGTAAATAATTCACTTTCAAGATTTATCAGTAAAGACACATGCTCGATAGACAATACCGTAGATTAAATGGTTGAATGAAAAAAAATCTGAAAGCAAATCCTGACTGTGACATTGTGAGTGGTGGAGGCAGCATGCAGCTGCTTCCAAACATCCAGAAGCAGTTAAACCAACGAAGAAGCATCCAAACCAAACTTGTGTTATGTATATATGTATTCTACTCCCACTCTGGAAGGAGCAACACAGTGTCCATTGAAATGAAGCAAGAAATCAAGATACAAACTACTCCGTTTTTTTCTTTTTTTAAACGTCCTTGGATTTATTTCATATGATTAATGTGGGGCTGCAATGGATTTATGGCCTTTCCTAACATTTCACGGCTTCGTCAATTGGATTAGTGCACAAAATGTGAAGACGCATGTTTTTCGCTGTTTCCCCAGACAAGGTGATCAGGCACCGAGCGTGCAGCCTCAAGGACACGGCACATGCCATCTTTGCCTCTGAGCTCGACCCGGAGTTTGATCGCATGTGCGAGGACATCAAAGAGGCACACAGGAAGAAGGGTGAGAAACTTGACGTTTTTACTTTTTTCTGTTTTTGAATGTTATTGAATCCCTAAGATCGAAGACAGACACGAGTAGGGGTCCGTATTTGTGGGCCGTCTTGACATACAACGCACCCAGAAAGTATTCAGAGCGCTCAGGTTCTTCCAGAAGCTAGATGTGCCAAGCTAGTTCTTCCGGTGCACATGGCTGCAAGGCCACCACTGAATTTCTGCTTGGACAGCAGATTTGGTTCTGAGTAGGCGTGATCAAATAGATGTTAAATGATACATGCAAAGAAGTCTTTTATGGATACCGTCAAATATTATAGCGGTGAGGCATGTAATCGTATGCAAATATTCCTGTGGACGATCGCCCCTGTAGGAATTGGCTGATGAGCCGGCTCGCTTAAAGTAAAGCGCGATATAACATGGGGCACGCGCTTCAAATTGTGTCTGTTAGTCACAAAGTGAATATTTAAACTTTTAAAGCGTCTTCAGGATGTGCAAGTGAGCGTCAACACTAGGATCTCTGCCTTTTTCTTCATTGTTGGCTCTTTATTACGCAGGCACGCACATAGTAAATATAGCTAATCAACACCATTTACGATTGTCTTATTCTAACCTGTACATGCAAGTTCCTGAACTGGGAGGCTGCAGAGCTCAGTGAGCATTGTATATACAGCCTTGATATTCTGGACCTTGGCCTTCAGAGGTTTTCTTTAAATTGACCTCTATATTGTGCAATTGCAAGCACATAACCTTGACGTTTTATTGACTACCAACGCATCTGACCGTAGGTCTGTACTTGTTTGATTCTACCTTTTTTGTGAACTTAACACACATGATACGCCATGAATGTTGCACGAGCCAGCGATCAGCCTCTGAAGTAAAGGAATGTAGCGCTCTTAAATATTTTATCATTTAGTCAAGTTCTTCTTATAAAGCTATCAATTAGTCGACCGTCTCCATGACACTCGAGCGATAGCAAACTCCTGGCGGCATGTCTGGGGACTTGTCTTACTTATGAAAGTGAATGAGAGGTGATCAAATTAAGAAGTGAAAATGTGATTCAGAAGGCTTCAGTGGACTGACTCCACCTCAGTTTTTAATGTCATGTCACACTCGCGCTGTCAGCGTGAATTCGAAGTCCCAGGTAGACGCTCATTAGATTCCACGAGGTTTGGATGTTAACCTTGACGCTGGTGTTCTGGGGGCAATTCAAAAGGCAGACCATTGGTTAAAAAAAGAAAACTTGCAGGCTTGACAATATTGCTCCTAAATATTCCACCGTTTTAAGGAACGGTACCGTTAACATCTGAAAAGATGTGTGGGCTAAAAACAAACAGCTGTATGGGTTAAAATAAGACAACCGTAAATTGAGTTAGATAAATGAATAAATTCCCGAAAATTGTGGAGATTAGAATATGACTGCTGTATAATCCCCGCGCATGTGCACAAGACTAAATAAGAAACAATAAGTAAGTCCTCTAGCGACACAGAATTTGGTGGACTTGTCTATCAAGAAAGGACGCACGTAAAGGCCTCATGAACCTGTGACAGGAGATGCACAGGATTTCTGCCATTTTGATTCGAAGCTGCCATTTCGAGGTCAGTTTGGTTAAAGTCTCTTCTTCCCATTCCCTCTAGTGATTGATCCTAATGTAATGCCACTCCTCTGCATTAAAGACCAATATATGCGTTTAGCGTACTTCCTAACCTAATCTTCTGTTGCGATCTGCAGACCAGCAGACGCCAGCTCAGCCTGCAGCAGCAGCACCACCACCACCACCACCACCACCACCAGTGGTAGCAGTATCGGCATCACCATCAAGAGCAGCAGCAACTCCTCCAAGTGCTCCCGGAACCAGGAGGAGCCTCCTGGCCACAGAGCAGCAGCACCAGGGCAAGGCCAGCTCTCCGGGCGAGGCCACTGAAAATAAACCATGCACCCCCAGTGAGTATCACATGAAAATAAACTCAGAAATAATTTTGATGGTCTGGCCAATGTGTCAAAATAAGAGCGGCGATGATTGTTGGAACTTGAATGAGTGACGCAAAGGTAAGTGAAATTGCAGATCTGATTTTTAAAACCATTTTTTTCATGCATCCGTATGGACAAGTTATCTGCTGCATATTTAAACATCAATAAAGACATGTAAACACAATGCAATAAATCAACACCAAACATTTGAATAAAAAAAAAATTAAATACCAACAAAATTAAAGAGCACAACTAGATACATGATTCTCATTCTTCGCTGACATTTTTCTTTCCTAACCGTTAAAAATTTTATTCAGCTATCGCAAATGTGGGGAAAAATGTCCTTCATTGTGTGTGTGTCTTAACAGCAGCGTCACATTATTACAGCACACCAGATGTATATGACACACACACACTGTGGGGAGTCGACGGAAGCGAGCAGCCTCATTAGCGGGGGTCCTCCCCTCTCTTAACCACTCGGAACATGACCACACTGCGAGGCCATTACATGACCACCTGTGGCAAACGGCAGGTGTGAGGCAAACTAATGGGGATGTCACATCAATTGCTCCTATGTAACATCGGAAAATGCTTGCAAGCCTCTTAAAGTGGGCTATGAATGACAGAATGCCTCGTTTCATCAGTAGTCCCTTGACCCAACACAGGGTGGTGCTTGCTTTCCATCAGCAGTACCCCTACTGAGCCCCTGTTGACTAACTATGCTCTCTGCTCCTGTAACTCAAGCCAGGTGCAGTCACACTCAATATTTATTTTTATTGATGGGATGGACGTATAAGAAAATGACACAATATTGCCGAGTCTTACATGGACAGTATCATATGACAAAGTTAATGCAGAAGCTTGTTGCGACTCATTACTAAAACCCTCTGTTGGAAGCA
The DNA here is from genome assembly GCF_054856545.1 of Hippocampus guttulatus. Classification (NCBI taxonomy): domain Eukaryota; kingdom Metazoa; phylum Chordata; class Actinopteri; order Syngnathiformes; family Syngnathidae; genus Hippocampus; species Hippocampus guttulatus. The sequence continues at coordinate 340,700 of NC_141283.1, read as the reverse complement.
TCAATTAATTAGGCTAAGTCGAGTGATTAATTTGTGACATCGGCATCCTGTTCTCACCTGGAACTCCTCAGTGGGGCAGCTATTAGGCTAATTGATCAGCGATTGTGCCTAATGACATGACGGGTTTAAAAGGGCAGCAGGTAAAATTTAGCAATGTTCGAGAAATTAAGACTCACTTTTTTATCCCCCCATGCTTTGCGATTTTGTCAGCGCTATTAATTGAGTTTGAAAATTCCCCTGCTAAAGGCAGTTCTATTAAGAAACATGTATTCCTATGACGTTTGGTCAATGCTTATGCATACACCGCAAGAGAGTATTACCGGTAGTTCACTACACTCGAATTGTATGAACATTGAATGCAGTAACTCTCAATGATACTACTTTGGGGTAGCATCTAATGCAAATAGGCATTTACCATACACTGGTGGAGGGGCAACGTTGCAAATTACATTTCAATGTTTAAATAGATAAAACAATTACCGGTACATTATAATCAATATTGACTGCTATGAGACACTTATTGGGATATACATTTCAGTGATGGCGCCCAGCCCCAGCAGTGCGAATTTGGTAGACATGTCTGTCTACTCCAAAAAAAAAAAGTCTTGGTATCTGACATGCGATGGGGTTTTTTTGGTTTAGTTTTTTTTCCCTTTTTTCATCTTTTTTTGATCAATTGCTCCCATTTCGCCAAGCCTGCGCCATTCCAATGTACCAAGCGGCGAGAGCAGGGATGCTGAGGGCTACTCAATATTTACACAAACACTTTTTTGAAGGCTAAATATATTTGCGGAGCGGGTGTGTTAAGCACTCCTGGATAGCTGGACAAACCTGGTTGCTATGGATAGATGAGTGGGATGACCTTGAATGGATGGAATATGTTTGCGGTCCTCCCACTACTGCGGGCCACTAGCTCACTCACAAGTGTTGAAACGCCCTCCCCATCCTCCCTGCCCTCCAGGACCATTAGCGAGGCCCCAGCTCAGGGTTCATGTATGGTGCATCACCACAAGGATCAAGTTCATTGCAAGTGCCATCCTTTCATTTATAATGAAATACCGCTCTCGCTTTCCTTATTTGGTCTGGATTGTTTTGCTTGCGCACATCGGCCCCCTCCGTCCCTGTCACTATTGCCACATGAGATAGTCACATCTCAACTCATGAAACCTGTCTTTTTTTTAATTACCATCATGGAAGGTTGACGAGAACCGTTCCTTACACAAGCATCCACAGTGTTTGCAAAAGAGAATAATAATGCCGGCTCTGCATAATGTGTCCTCCGCATCAGTCAATAGCCTGCCCAAGGCAACAGCCACCAAGGCTTGCTCTCTAGTGGCTGGAATACCGCTGCGACCCACCGCCCTCCCCGCCGCGCATGTTACATCACATTAAACGGGCTTCTCCCCTCCCCGTTGCCAATGTCAATCCATCGCCAAGCCTTGATGGGATATTTAAAGTCATAATAAACACCCCACACTTCCTTTTATATTAGGCCGGAGTAGTTACTGCATGAAAGGATGGGCCTCGATTTGATTTTTTTTTTTTAAGGACAAAAAGGACAGCAGGCCTCCAGGAAATGGCTTAGTAGGGGGACATCTGTCCTTATTTTTTTTTTTTAAGAGAATACAAAGCAGTATTAAAGATAATTTCACTGTTTGGATTTGTATTTTCATTAAAAAAAACTATATATATGTATGTATGTATGTTAACCCTAGCCTTTTATTTTCCTTGACATACAAGGAAATACTATACTTGACCAAAGCAACAAGTTCAACCGTGTAGTTTGCGTGCTTAGATGACCCTCAATCTCCAATAGACAGACCAAGAGGCTTGAAGAGATTATTTTTCAATTCAACCCAGTAATGTGTGCAGGTTTTATGGTGGTCATGACAATACATACAGGTGACATGATTTTTTCAGAGGGAAACAACAACTCAAAATACAAAATTTTGCAGGTGTTCAGCCTGATGAAGTTTGAGATTGTGGTCATGCTCCTCTAAATGTTGACTCAGTAGTGCCCGCTGTACTATTTGGAAAATTGAGCCCCCAAAGCCAGATTCACATTAGTCTCATGAAGCCGTGCTTGAAAATACTCTGAAAGTCTGCCATTTTGTTTTGAGGCAGACACGTTTGTCTCATCACCTGGGGTCCCTCAAAGATGAGGTCCTAGAGATTTCGATCAAATTTGAACAATGAAGTTTGATGACTATAAAAGACAAAGCTCTAGTATTTATTTTGAAAATTCAGCCCCCAGTCAAATCTGAATTCGGTATTTGTACAGGAAGTCTGCCATTTTGAAAACCACATTTTTGTTTAGGTCAAACTTTTGAGTCTATCAAATGATTTCTCTCTACTGGACCCCAAGAACTTTTAATGGAGTTACTCCATCTCAATGATGGCCTCACTCATTTATAATGTACTGCATGAATTTGAATTGTACGTTGACAATCACCCCACCAACTCCCTCGGGCAGTTAGCTCCTTGTCGCTTCAGGCTAACTCAATCAGTGTACGCGGGAAACTCATTTTGGCAGCTTGTTACCATTATTAACGTCGCCTTCTACCGACGTCAGGTGACAAATGGGACCTTTTTTTCTTCCTTGGGGGCCTAAAATTAGAACACGAACAGCAAGCCACAAAGAAGTCGTTTTCAGGTTGAGACTGCAACGTGGTCGTCCGATATTAGAATAGGCTTTTCTCAGTGGGGTAAAAAAAAGTATTTTCAAAGGCAATCTGGCACTTCAGGGGAGAGTCACCGAGCATAGCTGCCATTTGGTGAGCACAAATGCCTCTTGGATGATTGCAGTGCCAAACCAAATGAATATAAATCCCAATTTCTTTTTATTGTTCAGAGCGCACATAACATTGCTGTTTAGTGCTTTGTTTCGTGGGTCTTTTCGCATTCCATACATCACCCGTGTTTTGACCCCGTGTACATCCACTTAGTGTTTGTTGGTTACTCCAGAATTCCTTATTTGACCATGCATGTCAATATTTTTTTGATGTACATATAATGTAATAAAAATCTATTCTGTACCAAGATTGGCTGATCAATGCTACACAGGCAACTCACTACCATTCTGAACACGTTTGCTGATGGAGTTCAATATTTCGAGTCATTTCCATTTTAAACGTTCCTTTATTCGACATATTTTGATTAGTGCCTTTTGAACAAAAATCAGCTGTTGCGATGCTACCAGCAGAGTAATGAGCCCGGTTCTGTTGAGTTATAATTGGCAGAAACACTTGCACAAACATAATGCCGTAACACGTGATTAGTTCACTTGTGTTCTGTGCTTTTCAGATCTAATTGAGGACACCCAACACTGCTAATAGGAAAAGTGGAGGTTTTTCGATTTAAATCCCTGTATTCATGACTGCAACTTGTGATTTACCGGGTTTTATTTTTTGCTCTTTGTGGCAGAGCTCGGTCCCAGTATAGCGTGCCATACTTGCACTGCTACCCAAAGATGGTCGACTGTAAAGTGGGATGTTCCGGAAGAACATGTAGGAAAAATGTGTATGTTATCACTTTGTGCTAACAAAGCTTTCAGCTCATGACTAGCCTTGTTTCCCAGAGATTCACATGTTTTTAATGCTCTTTTGTTGCAATTATGCAAATATGTGTGCTGTGAACATTTTAGATTTCTATTAGGGTTGCGGTCCCATGGTTTATGAGTGTTTAAAGCTGAAATTTAATTCACACTGCACGTTTTCTCACCCATAACCCATAAGATAAACAATAAAATCGACCACATACAGGTATAAGTTATTTGACCATACTAGCTGACTTGGCGCACCACCCTTAAAGCGATGCTACATGACTTGCATTAACCCCCCACCCTTCCGTGAGGATTTAAAATGCGCACCGACTGTTTTTAATTACTTCAAATTACTGGGAGAACCTCACTTATCCACACTAATCGCGGACACTGCCATTAAATGCCGCGCCGAGGAGCATTTTCATCTTGCATATAACTGCCTTGCTTTGCAGCTAACGACTCATTAAGACATGTCGTTATAGTCAAGGGCAGCTCAGCAATTCATTAGCTTTTTTCCAGTGTCTGGCTCCTCGTGCAGTTCATTGTTATTCATCAAACCATCGTGGTACCAACTGTGGTACGCCGGTCATTAATGACCCCGTGCTCTTTTTGTACCAACATGACGAATTCATGTGAAAGCCTTAAAATGTTTCACATGCACACTAACCTTTTTTTGTTTGTTTGTTTTGTAACCTCATCACGCTAATTCGGTCTTTTGTTGTATCTCTAGTCTTGAGGCAGATCTTTCCTTTTTGAAGGTCATACTGCTTGCTGAAGAAATCACACTTGTGGTTAAGCAAGCAAATTTGTGATGAAGTGAAGGAAATGTATGCCCTTTATGAAAAGACCAAACCTCTTTCACAAGACAATGTTGACTGATAGTCACAATTGTTTAAAAGCCAGCTTTCTTTTGTGATTATGGTGCGTTTTGACTTGCAAACAAAATCAGGTTATGTTGCCACCGTAGTAATAAAACACTTGAAGACTGAGATCCGTTTTGCGAGCGTGCTTGTGCAAATTAAAAAAAAAAATAATTTGTGCATAGTAGTCGACTAGGGTTGTGTGGTTCCCATTTGGTCCAAATATTACAAAGCCTCAGTACAAAAAAGGGAAGTATAATTAAAGTGCAGAGAAAGGACTGCTGAGAACATATACACAATTCATGACTTGAGGGGTGAGGGGGAATTTACCTTTTATCACCCCAGTCATTCAGGACAGGTTGACATTTATTAAATAGTGTCTGCTGCTACTGTTGCATGATGGTGGGATGCACCACAGGTAGCGGCTAAACACCTACTGTTACCCGAACAGAGGAAAGGGCAGAAAGCTCCGCCGGTGTCCCCGAGGCAGATCCGGACTCTGCCAAGTTCTGTTAACTCCCGCCTTGGTGTTCTTATGCAATGAAATTGCACAGCCGTCCGCAGCTTCGCCGCCGGCATCGATGCTATCATGTGAGACGCCATTAACCGAGAGACGGTGCGAAAGTAAAACCAAACAAACCGCCGGTCGGCGGCAGCGGGAGAACAGTTGAGCAAATTGACTGATCGCCTTCATTTCCACCAGCCAGGGATGGTATCATTTATTGATCGGGACGTTTCATTAAGTGTCGACGCAACATGTCACCTCACTTGACAAATGGCTGTCTTGGCGTTTTATGACCCTGCAGTCCATGAGTCACTATCACAGCTTTAGTAGCTCTCTTTTACGACAACTCTACTCTCGACATTATAATTTTTGTCGTTTGTCTGGTGGGTTTTAGGGTTCATTCTTGGCACATTTGCGACTACGTAGGCCGTTTTTTTTTTCATAAATTAGGTCGAGTTTGGTTTGGCGTTCTGCAGCGGTACCTAAGAAGCGTTTTCCTACTGTTGGGAATCTCAATTCAAATATGCGCAGCGGCTTTATATGATAATTAAATTACGCTTGTCAAACACCCCCCAAAAAACAGCCCCAAGCATTTGTTTTCCCTTGACCCCAAAATGCTACAGTATAATTTATTTCCCCGGCATGAATGCACGCCAGTGTTCGCCCCCGTGTCCTAAATGTGAATTCATGGAGAATTACAGAGTGGAGCCCTCTCGGGGGCGAAGGGAAAATGTTTGATTGCCATGGAAACACGCGCTCGCGTTTAAAACCACGCTGTATGCTATGTAAACAAGAGGGCATCTGTTCAGTTTTGGAGGTGTGTCTGAGTGAATTGGGAATCATGTGAGCAGATTGGCTGATTTCCCAGGTTGTGCTGTTGCCGGCGGTTGTGCAGAATTTTTAAATTGTACCATGCTACCAATATGAGAGTTTTCCCTGGATCAACTTAAGGCAGAGGTGGTTTTGTGGTCTTTCTGAAGCAACGGAACCAAGAAACTTAAGGTCATCAAAAACATTTTGGACCGCCAGTGTCCTAAGTGTCAAGTGGAGAGTCTGTGGTCTCTTACCCGTTGAGAATTAGACATGATTTGTTGACCCACTCCTGTCAGTGGGCATTTATAGTAACCCCGTCGTCTCAAGTTTGAAGAGGTGTCATGTTGTATCGAAGGCGAAGTCTTGATCTCTACAAAAAGCATGTTCGGAAGTTACACGTGTTCAGCAATTCCACGTCTGTTGCTGATGTTCCCACCTTTGTGCAGTGCTGTTTAGCGTCTTCGTTTCTGAGACTCTATGTACTGGTTGCTAGTCAATGTCTGGGCACATTTGGACAAACATACCTGTAGGCAATTTAGTCTTGAAACAACCTGCTATGAAGCATGCTTGATTGTGGAAAAATGTTAGATTTCATTTTTGGACAATGGGAGAAGTTGATGGCTCAAAATCAAAAATTCCACCCCTTCAGGCAGTAATGTTTAATGCAACTTCTACTCGTGACGCTCTTGATTCCCTTCAGCCTCTGCATCATCAACGATGTTTCAAATCACTGAAGCAATCATTCGATGAAATAACTAAGTAAAGAAATCAGTCAGTCAGAGACAACCAATACATAATTGCACCCAAAGGCTTTTTTTCCCCGAGCTGTGTTCATTTTGGCGGCACCGCAATGATTTATCGACTTAATAATTGCTGCGAATTGCACTTTGTATCCTGGTATGAAATTTCATCTGCCCATGTTCAGTGTTCACTTTAACTGGCGCACACCAACGTAACATTTGGCACAACCCAGCAAATGTAACGATGGCTTTAATTACAACTACAAAAGAGCTTTGGAACGAAGACCAACTTCTCTGCCTTTACCCTCCCCCTCTGTGCTTGGCTGTTCATGCTCTGACATTTTTCATGCATCATTTACAAGCTGCCTATGACGAGTCACTTGCCGCTACTCCGTCTCACCTTTTCCATCCCCTGGGTGCTTACTACACATCTTTGATGGTGCTAGCTAAGCCCTCGCAAGCCACCCTCCCGTGGGGGTATTCTTTCTCTTTGTGTAAATAAGACATCTGGGCAGCATGGAAGGGAAAATGCAGGTTCCATTAACAGCAGCTAATTTTATTTCTGTGTATGCAAACTCCATCGGAGTTGGACCTGACCGAGCCCTAACGATAAATATGAAAAAAAACAAAAACAAACCAATGCCATTTTCCATTTTGGATTTCTTGTAATCCAAACAAAAGCCGGGAATGCGCTGCACTGTTTAACAGGCTAATGCATCCCTGACCATTTAGTGTCCATCGAGAATCACAATGGGGCATATATTATTAATTATACAAAGGATCTTTTGTCTGATTTATGCTGTTCCACTGCCCTTTGACAGATTTATAATGGCTTGGACTTGATAGAGTGAGTCCACTGCGGTCTATTTAGCATATCAGTGCAACAAAAAAAAAAAGTAGTAATTGGTTTTAAGCCTGCCGGACGCCGCGAAGCGTCCGAAATCGTCTGAAATATTTGCCGACCTGGCATAAACCATACAACTCAAATAAATAACTCGTTTAGCTGAGCAGTCTTGGACAAAAAGTTTCCAGAAGCCTTGTCTGAAAACACTGTTTTCTTTTCAAATGGTTAATCAAGGGTCATGTTGGCCACTTCACGGGACATTCAAACACGAAATTATATAGTTGGCATGTTTTTGACCAATGTTATTCAGTACCAATCACTTGCTTCATGTGATTTTTTTTTTCCTGAGATCCTTTCTCCACCAAACTCCAAAGGGTCGTTTCCAGTTAACCCTGTTATCTCCTGAGAATACAATCACATTCTCTCCTTGCCTTGGCCTGACCTGTTATCAATGTGTTAAGTGAAGGCAGCCATCTTAACATTTTCCCTCGGAGCTGCCTTCACCGCCCCCCCCCCCCCTTTATTTCTTATTTCCTTCTCAAACCTCAGAGCGCCGTCTTCCGCCCTCACCGATGTCCAGCGTGCCGTCATGTAGCTCTCGTCCGCCTTCCCAACTTGCCGGTGTCTTAGCAGTTCCCGTAAAAATGCAATCAGTGTTTGTCAGTGTAGCGTCCTCACGACGATGTATATGCAAATTCTGCCCTTTAGCTTATCCCAGTAATGAGAAAATGCACTTCCTTTGAATTTAACAGCCTCATGTTCTTTGTTGATTTTAGTTGTTCAGAGGGGTAAAAACTGAAACTGATGGCCTTTTTCCGCCCATTGTGTTCGTGGTATCAAAGGTGCAGCAAGCTGTTGATCGATTCTATTGTCCGAGGTATTTATTTTCGCTCTTAGCATAATTTGTAAGACACGCCTTTGCTGCCTCTTATGTCTTGTTTTATTAGGATGCCATTTCGAGTTTTGCCCGGATGGAGATGCAGTAAGAGTCCAGCTAATTTACGTAATACTACCCCCCAGACGGGAGTTCCTCTGCATAGGCGAAAATGCAAAGTAAAATGTGAGATCAAGTGTTTGCTTCTCTTAACAGCGCATACTGAACGTTTGGAAAAGTGCACAACTTGTTTGCGGCTGTGTATTTTTGTCCGCAGCAGTCGCCACCTACACAGAATTGTACAGTAAATGAGACGTGTAATTTGGTGGCTTGGTGAGTAAGTGTTGCCCCACAAGTAAAAATACAATCCATGCCTTTGCTGTTTTATGGCCCCTGGCGTTGGCGCAAACCCTTAGCTCCACCTTTGGCCGCTAAGATAACAACAGTGATACTTTGTGTTGGCCTCACAGTAGATCAACGGGGATGAGCAGTGGTTTATTATTTTATCAAGACAGGAGCAGAAAACAAGTTGATGTGAGGTAAGACAACAAAAGAAGTCTTGCAAAGCAGGGATTGCCTACATTTTTCCACCGAGGGCCACATATAGAAAAGTGAAAAGAGGACACCACTACACTTTGTATTTAGGAAACATGCATAAACCAGTCTAATGCACATGCAGGGCAACATACCGATAGTATGTTGGGATCCACAGAATTATTCTCCACCCTTGTGGTATTTAGATGATAACATGCTCAAGACATTCAGATTAATGGAAACTGTTTTATAATTTGACGAAAAACAAATTCCACAGTACATCTCCTTTAAGAGCAATTCTAATAAGTTTTTTGTTTTTACTCATTTTGTCTCAGATCATATCAAGAAGAAGCTACGCCGACGGCCATCTTGGGTGCGGGGCATCATCCGCAAGCATAAGCACCACAAGAAGGGTGCGGATGAACACAAAGTGGAGGAGCACACAGAGGCTGAAATGGAAGCGGCGGGGCCCAGCGACTCTTGCCTGACGTTGGACGAGGAGTCCTCATGCGACACCCCGGGACCCCGGACCAACGGCCACCTCCCTCATGCCTCCTCCATGGAGGAAGAGAGCTCCAACGAGCCCCCGGTTGGCTCCACCGACGCCGGAAAGGAGTTGGAAGAACAAACTCGGCTGCATTGCCTTGGCAATGATTCTCATCCCCAAGCAGACGGTCACAGCCAAACCGATGCAAAGCCTCCAATTGAAAAATCTGATTGTTCTGACGCTCAACATGCGGAGTCTCTCCACATAGCACAAGTGAATGGGAACGAGTCGATGGATAGTCTGGATCAGTGCCTGGAGAAAAACAACAAAGACGGTGCGGAAAGGACTCCTCAGAACACTGCGGCCGAAATAGCGTCGAAGGGGGAGCACAACAGCATTGACGAGGGGGAATCGAATCAGGAGCATTCTGGGAAAATTGTGGAGGAAGATCAGGACAAAGAAGGTACACATTTAGATCGAGAACTCCTCCAAAAACTCAGGCCACAATTCCCAACAATGTGCATAGGAGGAGACACGTTGCCTCATTAAGGCTGGATTTACACTGCGTGTGGTTCAAGTGATACAATAATTTTTTTTCCAGTCTCAAGTGGTTCATTTGGAATATACTTCCTCGTCAATAGAAAAAAAAAGGCATGGAATCAGATATCTTCAGATGGGAATCAGGCCTATTCCAATTAAGTTAAGAAGCCTAAAGCTGTCAGGCATCTGCCAATGCGAGTGCAGCCAAAAGACACAGATTGGATAATTCACAATGCACTAATGGTGCATTTTTTCCCCCACAGTCAAATTATCTATAAAGGTAACCTAAAATGACTTTGAAATGATATTTTGGTTTCATGTGTTCATCAATGCAATTATAATCATTGCTTTGTTGAGGGTTTGCCGTATAGGCATTAAATGGTGATTGTGCACTTGGATCTACAGTGCAAATCCAGCCTAAAACCATGCCAAAAGTCAAACAGGGTGTTTATGCCATCACACGGTGTTGGTGTTGGCCCCCTTTGAAGTCCACACATCCCTTGATCTAAAGCCTATTTGGGCTTATTTGAGAAGATGGTCCCTCTTGCTAAATAGTGGACCATCATTTGCTATAGTAAAAGCTTTCAACTGCAGAGTTTTGATGTGGGTAGGTGTGAATATTACCCGCTGTTGGTTCCCATCAAGAAAGCTTTGATGTCATTAACAGGGGACGCCAAGGCAAAGAAATGCAAGAGGAGCCTGTCGGAGCAGCTGAAAGCTTCGGCTGTGAGGACAGAGGATGAGGCCAAAGCGGCATCCCCGCCTCCGCCGCCCCCACTTGTGGTTGATCACAAGCAACTTTTGGTAACGTATTTATTTTTACAGCAGATTTGTATGGCAACGAAACCTACCGTTTGAATAAGCAGGCATACGCGTTTTAAATGATAACTGGAGGAGTGATTGCAGGTAAGAAAACAGAATTGCTTAGCCTGAAAACAGCGCTTGTCCTGTTGGCTTGCACATTTGACTCTTAAATGGACAACGAATTGAATTGGAACTATATTTTTCTTAAAGCAGCTATGTTATTTATTTGAGGTTGCAATTAGTTGATTGAACAAGCTCGGGCATGTCTTCAAAGTCAACATGATTTTGTTGTCTGACACGGTGCTGACAGTCAGACTCGTGCTTCATTTGACGGTTACCTCATAAAAGTAGCTTGACCTTGGCCTTGTGCCCAGCACTCTTTATATTTATCATTGAAACACCTTCCCTGTCTGTTTTACAAAGCCTGCACTTAAAACTTTCTGAACAAAGCAGAGACGGCTCTACCCCCCCCCCCCCCCCCTCACTCCCGTAGAATGGGATTTATATGAAATGCTATGGCGAAGCCCCTTCAAGCAAGACTGCACCCCCAGTTCTGTCGACAGCCATAGGTCTGTTTTGAAGCTGATGTTGTCAGTTGTCCTTCTCAGATGAATAACTTTGTCAGGCTTATCCAAACTCTGCTCACCCCCTTTTTTTTTTTTTTTTTTGAGTTTGTCAGTTTCTTTCGGGCTGCCAATTACGCCACAATGTCACTCTCAATCTACAGATGGATTTCCTGTACAAGGAAACAAGGTCATGACTAAAACATGAGCCAGCAAACAGAACATACGAATGAACCCCGGTGCTCGCTACTACTTTTGTCCCCCCCAAGTGTACTGGAAATTGGTACCTTTTTGTCTCAGTGGTCTCCCTTGACGGCATATCCCACCAGCAGTGGGGTGGGTGGCCATAGGGTGTAATTGGCATCAAAGAAGTGCTCTTTTGACATGCACTCACTTTTCCACCCCTTCCGAAGTGACATAGAGCCATCAAGCCATTATCGAGTGGCTTTTTACCCGAGTCCCACACGGACGACGGTGTCAACACCATCACTCAAACTGATTGGCAGGCCTTTTAGTAGACTTGATCTATTGGACTCTGATGGGCCGCTGCGGTGAACAGCAACACGCAGCACTAATCTGCAGGCTTGTGGCTAAAGCGTGTCGCGGGGCGGGGGTGGTTGGGTTATCTTAAAGAAACAGATCGTGAAAATAGGGAGACTGTGAATAATTGCTTTTTTATCCCCCAGCTTACGGAACAAATTGAATTTCCTATTGGCGCCGGGAATGAGCGCTGCTGTTTAAGCGGCACTATGCTCGCTGGTGTTTATTAGGACTTGTGGTGGATGTCAGCCTTCCCTTGGTTATATTCATTGATTGTAGGGTGCTCATTATTCCCTACTGTCAACATGATGGAAGAGGCTCCGAAACTCTTCTCTGTATTAAATACCATCAGGAGTTTGGTCACAGACTCTATGCCTGAAGTCCTTGAGGACATCAGTACTTACTTGGGCCTTCCAGAGCCCTCAGTGTTGTTCACATTTTTAAAGTGGAAGTTAGATATTTTTAAAAATTTTAATCAGTTCCTACATGTCCTCAAACATTCTTGGAGTGAGGTGCCTATGAGCAAAAATACAATTTTCTCAAACTTTTTTTTCTTTCAGTCTGGGCTACTAGCAAGCCTTGTTGCAACCCATAACCCGTAGACAATGCGGAGGCAATTATGAACAATTTGAAATGTCAGTCAGTGTTGGCACAAAAACCTCAGGCTTCTGCTTGAAAGCAAAAACATATCATGAAAAGCCTACTGGAACATTAGAAATGCATGTGGGAGTTAGTCGGTAGGACTTGAAATGGTGACAGGTTTGTCCCACAAAAAAAATCAGTTGAGTTGTGCGGGCTATAGGCCACATTCGTAGTGGAAAATGTTTGGTAAAGATGTATCTTGGCCTCGTTTTCTGCATCACCTATAATTCTAGCTTTTGAAGCAGGACATCCCGCCAAGGCCAAGTTGCAAGTTTGTGTCTCTAAAGAGAACAGCTGTCAACGCGTATGCACTTATTTTTGCCTCATTCTAATAGTTTGTATTCACAGTTGTCCCTTTTTGGTGCAGCGCTGCATTCCCACCGAGCGTCAGGTTCACTTTTCGTGGTTTGATGTGGATTGGTAAACCCAGAACAGGCTTAAATTTCCATTGCCGATCTTCCCTCCTCAAAGTGTACCACTGTGACAATTGAGTTAGGAAAAACAACCATGTTCAGATTATCTTTGGAAACTTGGTAATTGAAATGTAATCAAATTCCTGAACCGATGACGTCAAAGGCTAAGCAAATGAATAATAATGCCTACCTCCACACGAGTGAAGTCGGGACCTTTTCCCCCTCCTCTATAACGTCACTCCAAACCCACTAAGGCAGGGCATTGCAGTCTTGAGGCAACTTGCCACAATCAGATAATGAGATGCGCGACAAGGTCCACGCCAGCGTCTGGTGTCGAACTTCACAACTCCTGTCTGTCCCTGTTATGAGTCAGAGCTGAAAAAATGTGACTTTTAGCTTAAGAACCATACATTCCATATTTCAGGAGGGAAAAATACCTTTACTGATTCTCTCGCAACGGACAGGGGAAAGGACAAACTAATGGTGGGGTGAGTATTGTGAAACTCGCCACCCCATGCTTTCCACTATTCACCTTCCCACAGTCGCTATCCCACTGAAGAAACCGGGGAATATCCAATCCAATTTGTGGCCGTGCCTTCTCACACTGAACATGATAGGAGAAAGCCAGCTTTTATGGGCAGTTTGAATGCAGCTTGTATCAGGCTCTTCTGAGCCAAGCCATAAATGCAATTAGTGAAATGTTGCAAAGGCTAACCCGTGAGGGAGGAATAACTTGGAAACATTGAAATGCCAAAACAAAGTGCAGCTTGTGCCTGGGATGTTATTTTTTTTTTTTTTTGTACGTCAAGGTGTTTCATTTCCTTTGATTGGGGTGGGGGGTGTTTTACGAGTGCCAGAAGTCCATGGGAATATTTGCGGATGGGAAAAATGGATGCAGGGAATTTCTGTATTGTTTTTTAACTTAAGGCTGCATTTTGACAATCTTGTACAATAACTTTTAAAGTGTGTCACTGTCTTTTGCTCCCTTACAACGAAGCGCCTATCATTCAGAGCTATCAGCTGTCATGGGGATTTTTCCAGTGATTTGATCTTGGAAGCCATGCCAGCCTTGCTGCATATTTTAAGATGAGTTGACTACCCCAGCAGGGATCTCTCCCCACCAGTCCTCGCCGTAAGGGACGAGCGTCTCATTTTAATGTTCTGAGACGACGGCCATGATATGATTTGTCATGATTGTCCCTGACCCTTCTAACACCCATCCATATTGCATTACCTGTGTGAATGCCCCCATAAGCCGCCGTATTTGCCACCTGGACTGAATTTTTTTTTAAATCTGCGTTTTCGTCGCGCAGCCCCATGTCCACCACCCCTTGGCCTTTGCATAAGCTGAGGCGAAAAGAAAATGATGTTCATTTATCATTTATTATTTTCCATGAAAAGAATTTTGAATTGGCATCTCGAAGCAAGATAGCGGCGCCTTAATAGTGTCCCTGCTGACAGTACATGTGGATGTCTCCCCTCTCGCAATGATCTCCACCGCAGGCTTTAATTAGACCCGCACAATACAATCCTTCTACCTTTTCAGGATTGTTAGCGTTTCACAGCAACAGCAGTTCTTTTTTTTTTTTTTTTCCTTTTTGGTGTTAAGAGTTGCAGGAGTCTGTATCTTTCCACAACATAGCTCGGATTCCAAATTATTCTACTGTAGAGGCTGTCCTGAATTGAAGCTTAGCCATGAATTACAACTGATTAAGTACTGGCCGTGTTTGTTGGATGACCTTGAAGAAATGAGAGCAATTCGATGCGAATGAGAACGTGAACGTAATAGAAAGGAATTAGAATTAAAGACGACAAACCGAAAAGCCGACTTCATAAATTGCTCCAGATTACAAGGTGCACTGTCGATTTTTGAGAGATTTAAAGGACTTTTATGTGTGTCTTATCATCCCAATTCTTTGAGACTGGACGGTCTCAGAAGTGTTTGTTTGTTCCTTTGTTGCGTATTCACAAACAAGGAACTCACAAAATACATTCTGTAGGGGGGCTATAGAATTTATGTTGTAATTTCCTTGCTTGACTTTCTGTTTTGATGCATTATTTTCAATTTTCGTAGTTTCATTGAAGTAATCGTTAATTTAAGTTTTTTGGAGGCGGTCATGAACGCCTTGAGTCGAACAGAAGGAGCGTAGCTTCATCTAGTGGATGCATTGTAGATTTGCGTTTTATAATCCGAAAATACGGTATATTATACCCATGACAATGGCAGGTAGCACGAGTAAAAAAAAAAAAAAGACAGCGGCAAAAAAGGAGCTAGGCCTTAATGCTCACAGGTGAGGCTTCGAGGTTAAATGGCCCGTGTCCGCGGTGCTCCTTAGCGCACGGGATTACCGCCCTTTTGTGTAGCACTGCGCTTACTCAATCACAGAGCGCGTTGTAAGACACTCGGCCACCATTTACCCCACGCCGCCGCCGAGCTCCTGACCAAGCTGACAAAAAGCAGGGGAGCGCTGCAATCAAGACGATTCGCAGCCAGTGGGAGAAAAATACATTGAAGGGGATGAATGGAGTGGAAACGAGGCAGGATGGGGTGGGGGGATTGGACCATCAAATTCACGGCAAGACGAGCTTTGCAGGGGGAGGGTGGAGCGCTATAAAACAATGAAATGGGCAAAAGGTGAGAAGATTCTACATAAAACAGGAGAGGAGGTGCGCTGTAAAGTTGTAAAGTGCACCCAAAACACAAAAGAAATGTGGCAAATGTGGATTTTTACACAGTCGCTCAACTGTCGAGATGGACTGTAACTACGCCAATTAAAGCTTTTATTCTTTTTTTTTTCTTTCCCCCCCCCTGACGTCTCATGGTGTTCCATTTTGTTCTGGCTTCATGACATGGCGTGGCAAAGCTCCCTTTTGGATGTTCGCGCACGCACACAGACGCACACACAGTATGAAAATAGGCTGATAAAATGTGCCAAGTGCGGCTCGGCGGCCTGCAGCTCTAATGATGACTATTATTTTTTGTGGAGGGGGGGTTTATAGGAGTCCTCAGCGCTCGCTTTTTACTTAACAAGGGACTTGCACTTATTAGAGGCCAATGGGGAGTTTTTGTCACATTTTTAGCGAGGGGATTGTCTTCTGCTGCCAGAATGTCTAATGGAAAGTGACAATGCTGTCAATGTTATTGTGTGCTTAATCTGGTGTTTCACTGTAGGAGAACATCTAGTGGGAATAACTATGGGCTACCTTGGAATTGGTGTGCAAAGAAAAATAAAAAATAAAGGAGTTGTTGAGGGCTGCTCTTCCACTGTTGGGTTTGTGGCGATAATGCACATAGCAAAATGGGAAGGGAAGCTTTTATGTTGCCGCTGGTGGGTGGGTCACGCACCTCTCCCATTTGGCTGCACTGCGAACAAACGGCGAATACATGAAGTACAGTCCTCAAGCCTTTATCCCGGTTCTGTGCAACACATTTTAATTTATACGGCTTCTTTGTTGGTGGTTGAAAAGTGGTTTTGTTGGGGGTTTTTTCTTTTTTTGCATAATCCTGCAAGCTAACCAGCCCACCATAAAGCGAACAAAAGTAATGTGTTTTTCTCTTCTTTTTGTTGTTTGCTTAATTATGCCGGTTAGCTCGCTGAGTTTCAAGCAAGCAAAAAAAAAAAAAAAGGTCCATTCTAGTTTAGTTATGCTCGCTAACAGCTCATCTAATACTGATGTATTTTGCGACACTGATTGACGTCACACCTTTTACAAGATCTGTCCCAAAATTAAACTGCTTCTTCCCTTTGTGTACTCTCGTAAACTCGGTAACTAATTCAAATAACTTCACGCTGTACATTTGAACATGCCTTTTTCACTATTGTGCATTATGGGCAAATCGCCGCTTTTTTAGGCAAAACAAAAAAATAACTCAATTGGCAGTAATTGGTCCATTTTAAAAATTTTTTATTATGATTGTTATTATTGCCATTTCAAAACATTTTAGGAGGGGCCTTGAGGTTGATCTTTTCTTGACTGTATACTTGAGGAAACATACGGCACTGTTTTGTTTGCTCCTCCAGTCTTTCCCCCTTGATGTAATCAACGGCCGTGGTAATCACACTGGATTAAGTCCCCGCGTGTAATTAGATCCCATGCGTCGGCTGACTTCATCTTGACATGTCATTGTGTGCCTTTACCGCACGGTCACCGCCTTTCACCCGAGGTTTCACCCCGTTCTCCTCCGTTGCCATTGATGGCAACTTTAATTAATGTGCCGTGCTCGACTCGAGTGGGCGCGTTGTGATGAGCTGTGCGTTTTGAACGCACACGTTGGCGCGCACACACCGGGGGTCAATTAAAAGGGCCTTTTGCTGTCCGCAATGTTTTAATTAAAGTCATTGTGAAATGCAAACTTGCTTCTTATTATGATTAGCTTTAATTAACTGTCACTGGGATCCGCGTCTCTTTGGTGTGCCTCTGACCTCCACGTGCTGTCACAACTGTCTTTTGGGGGAGCTGCTGCCGTGTTGGTGCACATGTATGTCCGCATATCATCAAAATATTTTCCATTTACCTGCAGGTGCTCCTCAACATGGCGGTGAGGAAGAGCGAGGGCTTCAGCGTAGAGCAGATTGAGAGACTCTACTCGGTGCTCAGCCAGTGCATCTTCGCCCATCGCAGAGACTACGATAAGACGCGACTACTGGAGGTAACTAATAGTTGTCTTTGTCACTTGGGCCTGCTGCATCGCAGGCGTCGAACGCAGGACAGCTAACGCGCCGATGTGACCTTGTGAACCAGAAAAGAAACCAATGCAATGGATATATAACAAACAGTAATGCAGTAAACACAATACAGCTGTTGAGAGCACCTCACAATCAAATCAATGCAGTGGGCGAAAAAGAAACTTTCGAGTCACAGCTTTTTCCAAGACCCGCACGTCTTTTTATATTATGCTAGTGATCCTCTTCTACTTTACTTTCTCTCATTTCCTATTTTTGCGCAACGTAGCACAGTTGCCCTCGTATTTTGTTAGCGTGCGCCAACTGCCACGCTTGCAGCTGATCACTCTCATTTGGCAACTTTGAGAAATCTTGCTGCCAGCCATCCCCACAATAAAAGTAACCACAACCAAGAATGTTTAGAATGGGGGGGGAAAACTGTCGTGAAATGTGCCAAAAACTTGATCATATACTTGGTTCAAAAGGAATGTTTGTTTATCACGAGTTAGCCGTGGGCTGAGTTGGCAAGAGAGGAAGGACGTGAGGAACACGTGAACGATGCCGCTTGGTTCTTTCAAAATCTTCCCTCCATGCTCTGTTACATTTTGTTACCAGGGACATTTCATATACTATTTATGCAGATTTTCTTCCTTTTCTCTCCTCAGGGAAGCAACACTATTTACATAAAGCATTTCAAACTTTGCTTCCAAAAATTACATTTTTTTCCCCTCTAATAACAAGAAACTCTTGAGTGATATGGCTATCAGGGACAGAGCACATCATGCAGTCTTGCTTGACGGCACTGTGCAGTCAAGATGGTTCTGTTCCAAATATGCCAAATGCATTAATTCAGTACAAAGTTACTTTTTCAATTGTGACTTTTAACAAACTCAATGGGGGCGGCCAGAAACAATAATTGACTGTGAAACTAGGACAGGAGAAGCGCATTACAGTATAGATTTAAATACGTGAATTGTTACTCGCCGCCGGGTGTTTGTGAGACAAAGCATTTATTTTATGAGAATAAAGTGTAATTTTTCAAGACCAAAGGCATAATTTTACGACAAAGTCTTATGTGGAAAAGGCCCTCAAGTGGTCATTTATCAAGAATAAAGCCATCGTGAAGAGCGCAAATCAATCGTGAGCCAGGTGGCTTTCTGACATTTTAGGCTGGACACGGCAAATGTCAAAACGATAGCTTCCGACGCAGCTCCCTCTTTGTAGCCGGAACGAAAAACCCTCTCGAGAGAACGCCGGCGCTCGCCGACGCACGATTGATCACCCGGCGAGCACGTTTCCGCTCGCCGTCGCACGTGGGGCTGCGGCTCGGCGCGCTCTGCTCCACTGTAAATGGAGCGTGACGGCGAATTTCTTTCATGCGCGCGGCCGGCCGCGTCCTCGGCGGGGCTCGCCGTTCTCCGCCGCCAGCGCTGACCTTTCAGCAGATGGAGTGGACTGCACTCTTGCTTCACTCTTGCTTCTCGTTAAGAGCCAGAGGGAACTTCCACCACCTGTGTCTGTACACAAGACCACGCAAGCAGGTCCTCTGCTACAAATTGGCAGTTGCATGGCTGTAAGTCTACAATTGCATTTTATTTTGTGTGTGTGTGTGTGTGCGCGTGCTGCAGGAGATGGAAGACAGGATCCAGCATTTTGACACATTCCTGTAAGAAGCTGCGACAAAACCTCTTCAGGTAGACCCTGAGCAAGCCTCCCTTGGGACCACAGAAGACACGAACTGAGAGCGAGGTCGAGAGACATTCAAATGGTGCTATCGTCTCAGGAACATTTACTTGGACACAACCAAACCCCCTCCCAGAGGTGTGTCTCACACGCACGCACTCACACAGGCCAATGGTAATGAGCGGCAACCCCGGTGCTACTAGGGTGCTATTCTAACTGTCATCCATGCTGCTTATTCTTGGCATTTTTTAACTCGGGACAGTGAGTCAAAGCAACCAACCCCTTTCACACACACACACACACACACACACACACACACACACACACACACACACACACACACACACACACACACACACACAGATCCTCACCAGCAGAAACGCTTGAACACCACTCATAGAGTAGATGAGGACAGAGTAATATTCCCAATCAGTGAACTCTAGACCACTGAGCCAATCTCACCCCGGAGCAGATCTTTTTTTTTTTCCCCCGCCCCCAAACGACTGATAGCATACCACCCCCACCTATGAACCCCTGCCTCCTCATGGTTACTTTATGTATCCAAGCCCTCCTTACTCAGTGTCTCAATTCAGCGTGTGCGGAAGGCTATATAGATCTCAAATATAAAAAAAGACGCCTAACTTCTTTGGTTGCGCGTGATCTGCACAGGTTGCTTTTCCCACAGGACAGCGGATAAAGGTTTTGATGAGCGGTGTGTAAGTTTTAACGCAAACGACTTGAACCCCTCAATTCCGAGTCAAGAGCAATGAAGAGCATGGCATAAGCAGCGTGGAAGGGGCGTATGAATTTTACACGTGGCATGCGGAGAGAGAGATTTGCGGATCAACCAGCTCATTCTGTATCGATACCTTTTCACACAGAATGAAGGAGCTGGTGACTCTTAATACCCAAAAGAAACACCTTGTAGATCTTAATTAAATATAAAGCAGCAAATTCCTGGGATTCACTTCAACACTCTGTACCTTTCACATAGGACAAAACCGTAAGACGGACAGCCTTGGGACTTGTTAGCAACTGTCAAAAGTATTATCGGCCCCCCGTTAGCCGCCAAATGGAATCTGCTGAGCGTTAAGTCTATTCTTTGAATGCATGAATTGAGCGTTATTGGAGTTAGCACCGTCACTAAGGCAGAATTTTGTCATTTATTTCATCTGCTCTCAAAACCTTGCACTGCCCATCCAACCCGACGGTGGCCAGTTACACACGCGCACTGACAGACATGCACACACGCACGAGGCAAGGGTTGGACAAGACGGTGGACGAATTATGCAAAAAAAAAAAAAAAAAAAAGGCTGCCGCAAGCTACCTCAGCGTAACTTATTGTCAACTGTTTACTCAGTACACACAAGCGGTATTTGTTTTGTTTTTATACTGTCGCACCACCACTCGCTACCGTTGTCAGCGCGAAACCCAGCCGGCTCCCAAAAACTTAGCCCGACGCCCACCCGGATGCCATTTTGTGACATGATTCCGACTTCTTTTCCTGTATTTGGCAGATTTCATCTCGTCTATTTATTGTAGATGACTTACACCTTTGGGGAAAAATAAAATCAAACCTGTAGCATTTTTCGGGCATTTGTGTGTTTGCGTACGAGGGTTTTTACATGTCTCTCAGGTTCAACACGTGACCTTTTTTTTGCAGCTTTTTTTGTGTGTATTTATTTCCTGGTGTTTTCTTTTGAGTTGTTGCATACTGGAAATCACGCAAAAACAGGACCAGACGTGTTGCCAAAAGAAATAAATGAGAGCCACATTTGGGAATTAAAGACAAAGGTTAGTTTAAATGTCATACATTGTGATACTGCTTTTTTCTTATCATAGCCAATTTGGACTAACAACCAATTTTTGTCTGGTAGTTGAAATGACTTTCTAGTCCAGTACGCCGAGCGAGATAGAATGAGCTGCTTCCCGCCCCCCGTTCTTCCTTCTGCCACATACCCTTGACATTTTTTTTCTTTCTTTTCTTGTGTGCGGAAAATCTTTCATGGCAATGTTTGGGTTCCTTTTAAGGGTTTTTGTTTGTTTGACACAGGCAGCACGCTCTCATTACCTTTTTAGTGTAAGTTATGTTTGGAATGGAAACACTTACTGTATTTCTCAAATAAAACTGCTGTGATATACTTGAATAAAAAGGTGCAAAACTGTGCATGTTGTTTTCTTTTCAAGCGGAAGGCGCCAAAATATTTGTCAGTTTAAACCAGTAAATCCGCAGTCGCACAGGACAGTGGAAAAAAATGACTTTTGACATGCTACCCTCTTCTTAAAGAGACAAAAGTCGCCTGAATACTGCTGGGTTAATAACGTTTTTTTTTATTTTAACATCCCAAAGACTGAAGGTGAGTTAAGGGACAATTTGTGACTGAATTGTGGGTGCTCGTGCTAACGTGTCTGTTTGCGCTGATGTTCACGTTTTTGAAAAAAACATTTCAACATTTCTGAGGAGCTGCACAGGGTAGGAGAGGGAACCTAGCGTGTTTGATTGTTCACTTGCCCTGGCTGTTAATTCTGGATGCAGAAGATGAGGATTTTGCCGGATTTGTGGATTAGGATTGATCCAAAAATGTGAGTATAGTGTTGAATACTTCAATAATATAATAATAATTATAATAATAATAAAGGATATCTTATCTTAATAAAGTACCACAGAACAGTTTTTGCTACTTTTGCCTTTTAAAAACATACGCTAGCGTGCACGCTACCATATTGTTTAAACAAGAGTATGTTTTACCATGTCTGCGTCCAATAATCCAGTGCGTGTTATGTATGCATTAAAATTCAGAAATGGCACCCGTAAATGACACTGCGCCTCTTAATGCGGTGCGCTGTAGTGACAATACCGAACATACGCTTTTCAAGTGCGAGGTGCCCAAACTTGTCCGAATTCCGTGGTGGCATTTCTGCGCTTCAAAATTGACGTGACACTCTGAAGTTCACCCCAAATCTTTCTCTTCTCCTCAAAAGCTGTGCTGATCTCAAATCCAACATTACCCTCTGCAGCAGGCGAGCACAACCTTTTTTGACCGAAGATCTGCTTTTCGAGGCAACCGACCTTCCACAATCGACCGTTACCGTACGTGCCTGCACGCACACACACACGCCTCTGATAACTATGTGAAAGAGGCAAGTGACTTCACCCAAAACAAAACACCCGAAGATCTTAAACGGAGACTTAACCAATTTTTCATAGGTAAAAAGTTCATCTGAAGTCTGCAAGCTGAGCCGTAATTGGTCATTACCTGAGACCTGAGGACTTACGTCATTTTTATATGACAACAAGTCACAAAATGTATTTTAAAGGTATTATTTGAGAAAATAACTGAAGTATCCCTTAAGGTTCTCTAAAACGATAATTTAGCAGTCAAACAGGACAGAAAAAAAGCGATGAGACTGGTGACGAGCAATGCAAATCAGCCTTAAAAGTTATTGAAACTCTGATTCTGTTTTGGTACCTTTCCAAATAAGGCAGTGAAAAAAAGGCTTTGTTCGGCAGTGTGAAAGGGGCTTAAAAAATATCAGAAAGACAAGACAAGGCATTCATATTTTGGGGGTATATGTATTATTTTAAGTGTTAATTTCTGAATACAGATTTACAGACATACCACTTTTTTTTTAATTCATCCTAACATTTTGTTTATCCTTTAATTTCCTAAAAACAGTTATACACAATTGCCGTGTGGTTGTAAAATATACATATTTATCCTTGCTGGTATTTACAGAAGCTCGCATGTACTGAACAGGTGGCTTTAAAACAAGACCACATGTATAGAAAAACCAACAAGAAAAACGATATGACAAAAGCATGGGTGATTATTGTGCTTCTTTTCCTCAGCGGGTAGTTGGGAAGAAATATTCAGGATGACCACCACGTTAGTCCTCATGGAGCTGCTCTTTGGAAGTCCAGTGGCTCTCATCCTGAAGAGATCACGAGTGTAGAAAATAAATAAAAATGAGGGGACAAAACGTCAGAAGTTTACGAGAATTCCTGCACGTATTGATGGGAAGACCGACAACCTCATGGTTGAGCGGTTGCACATGAAGTACATTCTGCACAGGGAAGGAGTGGCCGGTTCCAAAGGATCCCATGCTGGGGTGAGTGGAGTCCCGGCTGGTGAGTATTTTTTGGCACTGCGTAAGTGGTGACGTGGAGTCTGCCCGGCCTCATCCACTCTGAATGTACTTCTTGATGACCACGCAGCCGTGTCTGAAGAGCGGGCAGGGTAGCGACTGCAGCAGTGTCCACATGTTGCCGCAGGGTTCAAATGTTTCCATGTTGCCCAGCGCCGGACCCTCACTGCTCACGATGCCACCTGTGGCATAGATCTTACCGTCCAGGATCACGGCGCTGAAGTGAAGAACACATGCATATGGTTGGCATTTGGGGTGGAAACACAGCTTTTGAATTACTCAGCTACAGGGTGGGGGGGGGGGAGGGGTGTTGCTGATTTTTAGAATAATGATTGGTAGTATTAAAGTTAAGAGTTGGGATTGAGGTGATTGTTTCTGGAGGTCAAGACACTTGAACGGTCAATCTGCCGTGCAAAGGGCGGCGGGTTGACTTTCAAGACACTTGAACAGTTGACCTTCAAGACAAAACCCCTGGTTGTTTTTTTTCGGCTAAAAACGCCTGACTATACATGGTTGTTTGTTTTCTGGCTAAAACACCTTACTAGGTGGGTTTTTTTTTATGGCTAAAAACGCCATGGTCGATTTTTGTGAGGCTAAAAACACCTGACAATATATGGTCAGTTTTTTCAGGTCTTTTTTTTCTTTGGCTGAAAACGCATTACGATAACGGTCATTTTTTTTTTCGTCAAAAACATCTTACTACATGGTTGTCTTATTCAGCTAAAAATGTCTTACTACACAGGATTGTTTTTTTTCCAGCGACAAACTCCTGACTACATGGTCTTTTTTTTGGCCAAAAAACGCCTTAGTATACACAGTCTTTATTTTTTTTTCCCCAGCTAAAAACTTCTTTTTGGAGCTAAAAATGCCTTACCCTCCATGGTCATTAGAAAAAGCCTTACTAGATATGCAAACTCTGCAGACGAAGACCGAGATTTTGATTCAAACCCTGCATCTCTGCACTGGTAAGCCAACACACTAACCAGTCCTCCATGGTGGCGCTGCTCTACTGAAGTCGTAAGTACCAAACCAAAAAGGCCTAACATAGTACATTGTCTATGGCCATGTATAGTAAGGCGTTTTTAGCCCAAAAAAACGACCATGTATAGTAAGGCGTTTAGCCCAAAAAAACAACCATGTATATATAGTAAGGCGTTTTTAGCCCAAAAAAAGACCATGTATAGTAAGGCGTTTTTAGCCCCCAAAAAACGACCATGTATAGTAAGGCGTTTAGCCCAAAAAAACCCAACCATGTATAGTAAGGCGTTTTTAGCCCCCAACCCCCAAAAAACGACCATGTATATATAGTAAGGCGTTTTTAGCCCAAAAAAAGACCATGTATAGTAAGGCGTTTTTAGCCCAAAAAAAACCTACCATGTATAGTAAGGCGTTTTTAGCCCAAAACAAAGACCATGTATAGTAAGGCGTTTTTATCTGGAAAAAAAAAACGACATAGTATAGTAAGGTGTTTTTAGCCCCAAAAAAATGACCATGTAAAGTAAGGCGTTTTTAGCCCAAAAAAACGACCATGTATATTCAGGCGTTTTTAGCCCCAAAAAAACGACCATGTATAGTAAGGCGTTTTTAGCCCCAAAAAAATGACCATGTAAAGTAAGGCGTTTTTAGCCCAAAAAAACGACCATGTATATTCAGGCGTTTTTAGCCCCAAAAAAACGACCATGTATAGTAAGGCGTTTTTAGCCCCAAAAAAATGACCATGTAAAGTAAGGCGTTTTTAGCCCAAAAAAAACGACCATGTATAGTAAGGCGTTTTTAGCCCCAAAAAAAACGACCATGTATAGTAAGCCGTTTTTAGCCCCCCAAAAAACCGACCATGTATAGTAAGGTGTTTTTAGCCGAAAAAAACGACTGTTAAAAACGACCATGTAGTCAGGCGTTTTTAGCCGAAAAAAACGACCATGTATAGTAAGGAGTTTTTAGCCCAACAAAAACGACCATGTATAGTAAGGCTTTTTTAGCCGAAAATAACGACCATGTATAGTAAGGCGTTTTTAGCCCAAAAAAAAGACCATGTATAGTGAGGCGTTTTTTGGCGAAAAAAACGACCATGTATATATAGTCAGGCGTTTTTAGCCCAAAAAAAACCGACCATGTATAGTAAGGTGTTTTAAGCCGAAAAAAACGACCATGTATAGTAAGGAGTTTTTAGCCCAACAAAAACGACCATGTATAGTAAGGCTTTTTTAGCCGAAAATAACGACCATGTATAGTAAGGCGTTTTTAGACCAAAAAAAAGGACCATGTAAAGTAAGGCGTTTTTAGCCCAAAAAAACGACCATGTATAGTAAGGCGTTTTTAGCCCCAAAAAAACGACCATGTATAGTAAGGCGTTTTTAGCCCCAAAAAAATGACCATGTAAAGTAAGGCGTTTTTAGCCCCAAAAAAACGACCATGTATAGTAAGGCGTTTTTAGCCCCAAAAAAACGACCATGTATAGTAAGCCGTTTTTAGCCCCCCAAAAAACCGACCATGTATACTAAGGATTTTTAGCCGAAAAAAACGACCATGTATAGTCAGGCGTTTTTTAGCCCCAAAAAACGAGCATGTATAGTAAGGTGTTTTTAGCCCAAAAAAACGACCGTTAAAAACGACCATGTATAGTCAGGCGTTTTTAGCCGAAAAAAACGACCATGTATAGTAAGGAGTTTTTAGCCCAACAAAAACGACCATGTATAGTAAGGCTTTTTTAGCCGAAAATAACGACCATGTATAGTAAGGCGTTTTTAGCCCAAAAAAAGACCATGTATAGTGAGGCGTTTTTTGGCGAAAAAAACGACCATGTATATAGTCAGGCGTTTTTTAGCCCCAAAAAACGAGCATGTATAGTAAGGTGTTTTTAGCCGAAAAAAACGACAGTTAAAAACGACCATGTAGTCAGGCGTTTTTAGCGGAAAAAAACGACCATGTATAGTAAGGAGTTTTTAGCCCAACAAAAACGACCATGTATAGTAAGGCTTTTTTAGCCGAAAATAACGACCATGTATAGTAAGGCGTTTTTAGACCAAAAAAAAGACCATGTATAGTGAGGCGTTTTTTGGCGAAAAAAACGACCATGTATAGTCAGGCGTTTTTAGCCCAAAAAAACGACCATGTATATATAGTAAGGCGTTTTTAGCCCCAAAAAAATGACCATGTAAAGTAAGGCGTTTTTAGCCCAAAAAAAACGACCATGTATAGTAAGGCGTTTTTAGCCCCAAAAAAACGACCATGTATAGTAAGCCGTTTTTAGCCGAAAAAAACGACCATGTATAGTCAGGCGTTTTTTAGCCCCAAAAAACGAGCATGTATAGTAAGGTGTTTTTAGCCCAACAAAAACGACCATGTATAGTAAGGCTTTTTTAGCCGAAAATAACGACCATGTATAGTAAGGCGTTTTTAGCCCAAAAAAAGACCATGTATAGTGAGGCGTTTTTTGGCGAAAAAAACGACCATGTATAGTCAGGCGTTTTTAGACCAAAAAAAAGGACCATGTAAAGTAAGGCGTTTTTAGCCCAAAAAAATGACCATGTATAGTAAGGCGTTTTTAGCTCCAAAAAAACGACCATGTATAGTAAGGTGTTTTTAGCCGAAAAAAATGACCGGAAAAAACGACCATGTATAGTCAGGAGTTTTTAGCCGAAAAAAACGACCATGTATAATCAGGCGTTTTTAGCCCCCAAAAAACGACCATGTATAGTCAGGAGTTTTTAGCCGAAAAAGCGACCATGTATATATAGTAAGGCGTTTTTAGCCCCAAAAAAATGACCATGTAAAGTAAGGCGTTTTTAGCCCAAAAAAAACGACCATGTATAGTAAGGCATTTTGAGCCGAACCCCCCCCCCCCCCGATCATGTATAGTAAGGCGTGTTTTGACAAAAAAAAAAACGACCATGTATCGTAAGGAATTTTTAGCCGAAAAAAACGACCATGTATAGTAAGGCGTTTTTAGCCCCAAAAAAACGACCATGTATAGTAAGGCATTTTGAGCCGAAAAAACGACCATGTATATAGTCAGGTGTTTTTAGCCCCAAAAAAACGACCATGGAGAGTATGGCATTTTGAGCCGAAAAACCCCCCCGATCATGAATCGTAAGGCGTTTTTTGACGAAAAAACCCCCGACCATGTATAGTAAGGCTTTTTTAGCCGAAAAAAACGACCATGTACAGTCTGGCGTTTAGCCCAAAAAAAACCACCATGTATACAGTACATAGTGCAGGACAAGTCACAGTCACTGGTAGTGTAAGGGTTTACATGCTGGCGTTCAGTCCAGGCAACCCTGGTTCAAACCTCGCTTAGTTATGTGTGAAAATGCAACACTTACTTTTTCCAGGAAACCCTCGAAAGTGCATGTCAAATATGCCTATAGTGCAAGACAAGTCAGAGTCACTGGTAGTGTAGAGGTATACACGCTGGTGTTCGGTCCAGGCAACCGCGGTTCAAACCCACCTCAGCTATATGTGAAAATGCAACAATTTGTGACTTTTTCCTGGAAACCCTCGAAAGTGCATGTCAAATAGGCCTAAATTGCAGGACAAGTCACAGGCACAGGTAGTGTAGAGGTATACACCCCAGTGTTTGGTCCAGGCAACCCCGGTTCAAACCCCACTCAGTTTTGTGTGAAAATACAACACATAGTTTTTCGTGGAAAACCCTCGAAAGTAAATGTCAAATGGGCCTAAAGTGCAGGACAAGTCACAGTCACAGGTAGTGTAGAGGTATACACCCCGGTGTTGGTCCAGGCAACCCCGGTTCAAACCCCGCTCAGTTTTGTGTGAAAATACAACACTTAGTTACTTTTTCCTGGAAACCCTCAAAGGTGCATGTCAAATACGCCTGTAGTGCAGATATAGATACAGTCGCTGGTGGTGTAGAGGTATACACCCCGGTGTTTGGTCCAGGCAACCTCGGTTCAAACCCTGCTCAGTTTTGTTTGAAAATACAACACTTAGTTACTTTTTCCTGGAAACCCTCAAAGGTGCATGTCAAATACGCCTGTAGTGCAGACATAGATACAGTTGCTGGTGGTGTAGAGGTATACACCCCCGGTGTTTGGTCCAGGCAACCCTGGTTCAAACCCCGCTCAGTTATGTGTGAGATAGTATAGCAAGGCGTTTTTAGCCCGAAAAAAAACGACCATGTACAGTAAGGCGTTTTTAGCCCGAAAAAAAACGACATAGTACAGTAAGGCGTTTTTAGCCCGAAAAAAACGACATAGTATAGTAAGGCGTTTTTAGCTGAAAAAAACGACCATGTATAGTAAGGTGTTTTTCGCCTGAAAAAAACGACATAGTATAGTAAGGGGTTTTTAGCCCGAAAAAAATGACATGGTATAGTAAGGCGTTTTTAGCCCGAAAAAAAACGACATAGTATAGTAAGCCGTTTTTAGCCCGAAAAAAACGACATACGATAGTAAGGAGTTTTTCGCCCGAAAAAATGACATAGTATAGTAAGGCGTTTTTAGCCCGAAAAAAACGACATAGTATAGTAAGGCGTTTTTAGCTGAAAAAAAAAACGACCACGTATAGTAAGGTGTTTTTCGCCTGAAAAGAACGACATAGTATATATAGTAAGGCGTTTTTAGCCCGAAAAAAATGACATGGTATAGTAAGGCGTTTTTCACCCGAAAAAAACGACATAGTATAGTAAGGTGTTTTTCGCCCGAAAAAACGACATAGTATATATAGTAAGGCGTTTTTCACCCGAAAAAAACGACAGTATAGTAAGGCGTTTTTAGCCCGAAAAAAATGACATAATATAGTAAGGCGTTTTTAGCCCGAAAAAAATGACATAATATAGTAAGGCGTTTTTAGCTGAAAAAAAACGACCATGTATAGTAAGGCGTTTTTAGCCCGAAAAAACGACATGCTATATATAGTAAGGCGTTTTTAGCCCGAAAAAAACGACATAGTATAGTAAGGCGTTTTTAGCTGAAAAAAACGACCATGTTTAGTAAGGTGTTTTTCGCCTGAAAAAAACGACATAGTATAGTAAGGGGTTTTTAGCCCGAAAAAAATGACATGGTATAGTAAGGCGTTTTTAGCCCGAAAAAAAACGACATAGTATAGCAAGGCGTTTTTAGCCCGAAAAAAACGACCATGTATGGTAAGGCGTTTTTAGCCCGAAAAAAATGACATACGATAGTAAGGAGTTTTTCGCCCGAAAAAATGACATAGTATAGTAAGGTGTTTTTAGCCCGAAAAAACGAGACACGATAGTAAGGAGTTTTTCGGCCGAAAAAAACGACAGTATAGTAAGGCGTTTTAGCCCGAAAAAAACGACATAGTATAGTAAGGCGTTTTTAGCCCGAAGAAACGACATAGTATATATAGTAAGGCGTTTTTCGCCCGAAAAAATCGACATAGTATAGTAGGGCGTTTTTAGCCCGAAAAAACGAGACACGATAGTAAGGAGTTTTTCGCCCGAAAAAATGACATAGTATAGTAAGGTGTTTTTAGCCCGAAAAAAACGACATAGTATAGTAAGGCGTTTTTAGCTGAAAAAAAACCGACCATGTATAGTAAGGTGTTTTTCGCCTGAAGAAAACGACATAGTATAGTAAGGGGTTTTTAGCCCGAAAAAAATGACATGGTATAGTAAGGCGTTTTTAGCCCGAAAAAAACCGACATAGCGTTTTTAGCCCGAAAAAAACGACCATGTATGGTAAGGCGTTTTTAGCCCGAAAAAAACGACATACGATAGTAAGGAGTTTTTCGCCCGAAAAAAAACGACATAGTATAGTAAGGCGTTTTTAGCTGAAAAAAAACGACCATGTATATATAGTAAGGTGTTTTTCGCCTGAAAAGAACGACATATAGTAAGGCGTTTTTAGCCCGAAAAAAACGACATACTATATTAAGGCGTTTTTCGCCCGAAAAAAACGACATAGTATATATAGTAAGGCGTTTTTAGCCCGAAAAAAATGACATGGTATATCCATCCATCCATTTTCCGAACCGCTCGATCCTCACTAGGGTCGCGGGGGTGCTGGAGCCTATCCCAGCTGTCTTCGGGCAGTCGGCGGGGGACACCCTGAATCGGTTGCCAGCCAATCGCAGGGCACACAGAGACGAACAACCATCCACGCTCACATTCACACCTAGGGACAATTTAGAGCGTTCAATCAGCCCGTCATGCATGTTTTTGGAATGTGGGAGGAAACCGGAGCACCCGGAGAAAACCCACGCAGGCCCAGGGAGAACATGCAAACTCCACACAGGGAGGCCGGAGCTGGAATCGAACCCGGTACCGCTGCACTGTGAAGTCGACGTGCTAACCACTGGACTACCGGGCCGCCCCTGACATGGTATAGTAAGGCGTTTTTCGCCCGAAAAAAAAACACAGTATAGTAAGGCGTTTTTAGCCCGAAAAAACGACATAGTATATATAGTAAGGCGTTTTTCGCCCGAAAAAATCGACATATATAGTAAGGCGTTTTTAGTCCGAAAAAAACGACATAGTATAGTAAGGCGTTTTTCGGCTAAAAACGCCTTACTATACATAGTAGGTTTTTTGGGGCTAATAACGCCTTACTATACATGGTCGTTTTTTTTTTGTCTAAAAACACCTTACTATACATGGTCATTTTTTTGGGCTATAAACGCCTTATTTTACATGGTCATTTTTTGGGGCTAAAAACGCCTTACTATACATGGTTGTTTTTTTCGGCCTTTTTTTCGGTTAAAACGCCTTATGATACATGGTCGTTTTTTTCGGCTAAACACGCCTTACTATACTATGTCGTTTTTTTTGGGCTAAAAACGCCTGACTATTCATGGTCGGGGTTTTTTGGGCTAAAAACGCCTTACATGGTCGTTTTTTGGGGGCTAAAAACACCTGACTATACACGGTCTTTTTGTTGGGCTAAAAACGCCTTACTATACATGGTCGTTTTTATTTTCGGCTAAAAACACCTTACTATATACGGTCGTTTTTCTTTTATCTAAAAGCCCTTACTGTACATGGTCGTTTTTTTCGGCTAAAAACGCCTTTACTATACATCGTCTTTTTTTCGGCTAAAAACATGGTTGTTTTTTGTGTTAAAAACGCCCTACAATATACATGGAGGTTTTTTTGGGGTTAAAAAGCCTTACAATATACATGGTCTTTTTTTTGTCCTAACAACGCCTTACTATACATGGTCGTTTTTTTGGGCTAAAAATGCTTTACTATACATGGCCGTTTTTTTTTCGGCTAAAAATGCCTTACTATACATGATCTTTTTTTCGGCTAAAAACTTGGTTGTTTTTTTGTGTTAAAAACGCCTTCCTATACATGGACATTTTTTTCCCGCTAAAAACGCCTTACTCTACATGATCTTTTTTTCGGCTAAAAACATGGTGTTTTTTTGTGTTAAAAACGCCTTACTATACATGGTCGTTTTCTTCGGCTAAAAATGCCTTACTGTACATGGTCGTTTTTTCGCGAAAAATGGCTTACAATTCTTCATGTTGTAAGGCAAACACCTTACGACATAGAATAATGAATTGTGGACAACTGAAAATGTTTAAATTAGATCTACATTTAGGCTCATCTTGAACAAGGACTGCACACTGCTTTTTGTGCATGTGACTTGAAAATAAGAACTGAGGGTGACTATCAAACCAACCACTTTATGAAAAACCAGAATAATGTGCTTATTTGATACAAGAAACAATAACAGGAGTTGTGCAGGGAGGATTAAAACTTGGGAGGATTACGTCTTGTGTCCTATTCGGCCTTGCGCATGCACACAAACTCGTAACCACTGCTGGAAGTGGAAAAGATGATTACAAAAAACTTCCTTCTATTCGGCTTGACCAGGAGTGGAGAGCAGCAACCCCCCCCCCCCCCCCCCCCCCCCAAAATGCGAGCAGTCACTGCTGTGTCTGATAAACGCGACCAAAGAAAGGGAGGATAAGGATGTCGTCTCTCTCCTCCTCTCCTGTATCATTACCTACCTAACTTGATCCGCGGCATGGAAGCACGCAATGCGCCAATATTGCAGCGAACCCCCTCTTTTCACGGGGTATAGCTCCAGAGCCAGACGATAAACGTACAGAAAATTTCTCATGCGCCCCTAAAAGGGATCGTAACTCCACCACGACTACTTTGCCTTTGGTATCTGCTCTTCTTCTTTTTGACTATTTAACGCTTGTGTTTAGCCCGATTGGTTATGCGGAGCGCCACCTGCAGAACTGTCTGGAGTGATTCATGTTGGGCCCAGCCTTGATGTTGCCTTTCTCTGGGTCGTAGATGGTGGTGGCTCGCGCATAAGCTCCGCCCAGAATGTACACCAGGCCGCCCAGACTCACCGCCGGAGCGTACTTGTTGTCTGCACACAATAACACATTCGGACGGAGTCAAAGGCAAACACACGGAGTGACACAGAGGCAGACACTCAGCGAGTCGTACACAGACACACACATGAACCAACACCGCCACAAAGACAAAAACACATCCACATGAGACCCTCCCGCCAAATACACACACAGACATACACACTGAGACCCACGGACAAACACAAAAGTACGCACACAAACCCCATCACATTCATAAAGCGCGCGCGCACACACGCACGTGACATTCTCAAATCTATTTGTCATGACATCAGCTTGTTTTTCCACACACCCACCCAAATATCAGGAACAACTCTCAGCACGATGAAACTGCGCGCGCATGTGTGGGTGTGTGTGTATGTATCAACACATTTGTCTGCGCTTGACGCCCAAGGCCAAATACTCAGAGATGTAAAAAAAAACCAGGAAAACCCCCCACAGATAAACACTTTGTGTCTGGCAGCGGCGCAGCATGTGGCGGCATCTTCATCACAGCGCAATCCAAACATCACCTGTGTCGGTGACGTCGAACAATGACTTGTTGGATGAATAGCGATGAACTTTACATGTTTTTAGTCAAATTCCATTCGTTGAGATGGAAAAAGTCCCATCAAAATAAATACAATTTACAAAGATCGGTCAAATAAAGTGAAATCAAAAAGAGGGGTGGGGTCCAGGGTCGTGGACAATCACGACCCACCGATCATGGGCGACTCGATGAAGCTCCAGGCGTCGCTCTGCGGGACGTAGGACTGGAGCACGCCGGCCGATCGTCCCGCCTCATTGACGCCGCCAAAAACGTACACTTTTCCGCCGCACACCGTGGCCGCCGCCGAGTGCACCGGCTTGGGTAACGGCGCCACCGTCTCCCACTGGTTGGTGATGGTGTCGTACCTGAAAAAGAAACCGTGTCACCTTGATGGATAAGTTGAATTTGTTCAGTCAACTCGTAGCTCAAAACAGTCTTCGCTCAAAGGGAATACTTGATCCTTTTGACAAAAAAAAACCTTCCGAAACATATTAAGACACCTGAGAACAAATGCATAACGTGTTTCCTCCTTGCCTCTAAATGGGATACGACCTACTTTAAACGTAGCACTCATGTATCACGCGCGCACACAGTACAGTAGGCTTCCCGACTTATGGCTGCGGGGCTGACAGGCGTAATTAGGCGAAGGCGCGCACCACCGGGGAGGATGAAAAAGAGCCAGCATTGCGCACAATGACGGCAATTAAAGCAATTACACAAAGCAAACGTATGTCGACCGACACACGTCATTAAGCCCTTGCGACGGCCACCAACTTGGAGCAAAAAACATTAAAAATAAATAAATAAATACTGCACTCCAAATGTGTGCAGGTTGAGAGACTAATGGCTGTGTGCAGAATTCTCTTCAGGGGGACAAAAAAAATTCACGGGGTGAAAACTGTACAATGTCAAATTTTCGATGTTTTTAAAGCATCTGATAAAATACTAAACGTGTATTCACTTATGTTGTTACGGTATAAGCCTTTGCCAAAGGAGTAGCGAAGCCCGCTCGACTGCAAAATGTGACAAATTTACCCTCCCGTGGGTTTAGTCACATTGCACATTTTTTTTTCTGTTTACATCTGTGCAACCAATAAGACGAGTGATGTTACATCTTTTTTTTAATGGCGTCAACTTGTAATCGTCATCGCTATTGCCATGTCTGCAGCCATTCGCCTTCATTTTTTCTGCCAGTTTGGAAGTCGAGCGAGTCCCAAAACGGCGCCATCCATCACAATGAACATCACGTCTGCACATTCTTCACCGTTATTTTGCCCAGCGTGTTAAATAAAGTCTGCCACCAACGAGGCTCGCCGTCTTGCGTTTGATTTATTCGCGGGGTGAAGTTGCTGTGGATTTCTTTTCATCAATTATCCTAACTGGAACGGGTTTGTGCTTTTGAAAAAATGCTAAGACACTTAGCGAGTATAAATAATTGCATCCGGCAGCATAAGATGCTTGTCTTCATTTTGGGGGAGGGGGGGAAACGTGTTTGTCACGTAGCAAGCTGGTGGTGGACTCCAAAAAGCAGGCAGGAGGGAGGAGCAGAGTGTATTTGAAGTAGTGTATTGATAAAACACAGAAAACTAAATCCAAAACAAAGTCATGAAAACAAAACGAATCAGACAAAGTAACAAACAAAAACAATGACAGAAACTAAAAACTCAATAACAAAAACATGACTGAAACAAACATGACAGTAGCATACCAACAGCCAGAAACAAACATGACAGCAGCAAAAAGCAACAATGACCCGACACTGAGTGTTCGGGCAGGAGTCCTTTTATACAATTACATAATGACCAACCGGTGTGCAACTGCAGGGGGAGCCCTACAGTGCCACCTGTTGGTCCCAAACCAAATCATGACAGTGTTCATCCCTTCTGTGAGAGACCACATGTGGCGGCGAGGACCAAGGGTGCCACGCCAGGAGTCTGGGTGCTGTGGGGAGGAGGGGGGTGCGGGGGGTTTCAACGTTGAGAGCTCAGCAGGTGCCACCGCTGCCAGTTTGCCTCATCTGAGGAGCAAGGGATTAGCTCAGTAGGGGAGAAGCTGCCTCGGCAGGGGGGCTTTGGGAGCCTCTTGTCCCTGACTACCGCAGGGTCGCCCCCTCCCGTGGCGCACCGCCCACCAATAACCATAAGAGCTGGAGGCGCTTACCTGCACCCGAGTGCGGCGACACTTGCAGGTAGCAAGGCGGAGTTCGTTAACAGTGTGGAGAAACGAGATAACTCGTTGACCATGATCCTTCAGCATTAACTATTAGTGGTATCTTGCAAACATGACTTACATGGAAACAGTCCGCATTAAAGCATTCCACAACGCTTGGATGCTCTCTTCTTGCTTTTGTAAGAGCACCAAAAGAACTGATCTGAAACTTTTGGGGGAGGTAGGGTGCCGAAAGGGGGTGAAGCTAGCAACTACTAACCGTTACTGGTAAAACGCAAACCTGACTGAAATTGCAAAGGGTCCACATTAACTAATTCAGTACCAGCCAATTCTGGACCAAGTCTGAAAAGACGTTTAAAAACGTCTTTGGGAGTGAATGAGTTAAAGGCTGGGGCCACACAAAGCCAACGGTCAGCCATCGATGAGTATCATGACCCTCCTTGGCCCACAGTGTCATCCCGCACCGTCAGCATTACAGTCTTTGGCTCTCGTTGCTGAGGTAGGGTACCAAAAAGAGGGAGTCAGACAACAGTAAATAAATAGCACCGATGACTTGCATATCAAGATTTATTGTACGGAAACGTACCACGACTGACGAGGTTTTGCCGCTTGAGGTTTTGAACTTGAGCCGCTTTGCAAAAATCTGAATGGGATTCACGGCACGATGAACCAACAAGCCACTGCACTCCAAAAAGGATTTAGTTCTAATACTACGTCTCGGTGCTATTTTTCACATAGCCATCGTCGGTATTTCCCCCAACCGAATTGTACCTTGATGAACTAATGAATCACTCCACTCAAGAAGGGGACTTAAGTGGAACCTTCAATGCCCGTAATCAGCGGAGTCAGGTTCGTTCCAAAAATACACAAACAAAAGAGCGTCTGATCTTTTTGTTAGCTCGACAACCCCGCTGAGCGACTCCTAAATCTGGCGCCGCGCTGCTAACAATTGCTCATGAAATATTAAGCGGCAATGGCGCTTCAAGGACGCACGAACCTGCGCGTGGCACGCGATAAATAAAACAAAAAGCGCCACCGCGTGATTGACACATCATTAGACAGCCATGAATTATTCAATATCCTGCAATCATATTACTTTGTCAAAGGATCAACATGCCGGGCGAGAGAGCGGGCCCAGGGCACCTGATTGCGAGTTAAAAGCCTCCCCTACAACACGGCGACTCATTTCCCCCTTAAAA
Organism: Hippocampus guttulatus; assembly: GCF_054856545.1. Taxonomy (NCBI): domain Eukaryota; kingdom Metazoa; phylum Chordata; class Actinopteri; order Syngnathiformes; family Syngnathidae; genus Hippocampus; species Hippocampus guttulatus. The sequence goes on along the minus strand of NC_141283.1, from coordinate 304,295 downwards.
AAGAAAAAAAAAACTGTGATGGGAACAGTTGGGCTTGGTCGTCACGAGTGTTGATTCGCGCTGAAGAAAGGCCGCATCGCGGTTTCATCCGGGCCGCTTTGAGATGCTTCTGATTGAAGACAGAATTGCGACCGTGGGCTCGCATTTCACACGGCGGGAAGCGTGAAAGCTAGCGTCAAGAGCGATGGCAGCGAAGGCGGCGGAAAAGACTGCAAATGAGGTGGCGAGATGGAGGGTGTACACAAGGCCAGACACCTACATACAATGGATGGATTAGAAAAAAAAATCAGCAGCACATTGTATTTTTTTTCTTTCTTTTTTGCACCTTGGAAATCGAAAGGAACAGCGAGCATGCAGGATCTGACGAAATGGACTTAAAACGATGACAGTCGGCAAACATTTGGAGGGTGATCAACGGTAGGGTTGGGCCACGTTTGGTTGCACCGTTTCTTCTTCTACGGTCTTCTTTTTGTGTTTGTTGGAGACGCGGAAGTCGGCTTCTTTCAGGGAAGCTAAATACGGCAGAAATGATCGTTGTTCTCGATTGTCTTCTTGCTTGTCCCATTTCGGCATGCACTACTTCAACAACTTTCAGAAATGCATCCCGAGCCGCAACCGCCCTCCATCAAAAAAGCGCCGTGATGGAAATCATCGTTTTAGTTGCCGTCCGTCGTGGTTCAAACACCAGCGCGCGGCCGCTCTTTAACCCGAATGAGATTTTAAATGGGACCATCTCACGAGGACTCAAGAGCGCGGTTCGGTTCACTTGACGATGCGAGATGATCCCGTCTCGTCTTTTACGAAAGCGAGTCTAATAAATGCGCTCAACTCCGCGCGTACATACAGTACGTACGCTCTGGCAACAACGACAGCACGCAAAGCGATTGGCTGCGTCCCCGCGCATCCATCAGGCGATGAGCAACACAGCAAATCAATTTGCAGCTGTTGTCGTGGCGTCGCCGAGCTGCCATCCGCATATCAAACATCGGGCAGCCATCGCTATCCGCCGAGTAATGATTCCGGAATGTTATTAGCGCCCCAGTCGCAAACGAGACACCTGCAAAGAGTTCCTTTCCTCTCTTCGGTCGCTGCAATCGAACGCTCTGATGGCAGAGGAAGCGTGGCCCAAAATGGCCACTTGACTCCTCCTTGGCTGCCAGCCATTTACAAAGCGGTTAGGTCACCTTCATAGTCAGCCTGTTTAGAGCATTTTGTTTAATCTTTCAAGACACACAGATTGATCGTTGTGTTCTGTGACAATACAAGCAAGAAAAAAAAATGGTTTTGAGCTTTTTCCGTGCTTTAGTCATCAGGGATGGATTGGTTTCAGCAGAGGCATCGGTTTCTGACCAGAAAGCAGAGAAAATAACATTTTGCTTTATTGACACCGACTATAAAACAACGAGAACAAAGCTGAGAGCGCAAAACTGGCACCAAACGCGCTCCGAAAGTCAATTTGATAAAAAGGCCTCAAAGTCGCAATCTATTTTTTTTTAAAGTCACTTAACACATTTGCCTGCAGAGCCAATGAATGGTTTTACAAAGGCCATCGTTTTGTATTACATTAATTCTTGTGGAAAAAACTGTTCTGATCAGGGTTAAGAGTTTTTATTTGTTTTATTACATCTATACATCTATGGAGTCGAGTGCAAGATGGGGAATTGTGTGATAAAGTCGCCGATTATTCCCAAACGATCTTCTTTCTGCTGTACGGCCTGGACAGTAATACTGAAGTATCAAGGTCATATTTAGTCATTTTCGTTTTTTTTTTTTCAGCGATTGAAAAAAAATATAGTATTAGTTGTTTTTTTTCCACTTTTCGTTACCTATACTAGCCTCGGCTTGAACACATCAAATTTTCCAAACGGCAGCTTCCTGGCACACCTGCGGGTGGGCTCGAAAGGTATTTGCCTTGTATTTACGAGCGCTATGAAATAAATAGCTCGCTGATAATCTGTCAGCAACGTCGCCGAGCAGTCGGCTCGGCGCATAATTTACGACACCTGTTCACAGAGTCCACGGCGCGGACCAGCTGCCTGCTGTCGCAGTCCGTCCCGTTGCAAATCTTTCCTGCTGCCGCTGCTCCGCCCTTCAGAAACTGCCAAACCGTGCTGACGTGTTTAGCTGTTATTAAGATACTCCATCAATGCTAACAAGGTTTTGTTTGGATAGAAAATAGAAAAAATAAAAAAATGGAGAATGGGGGGGGGGGGGGTGCAAAAAATAAAGTGACAAATTTTTTTACGGGGTTTTGCAGGGAAATAAGAGAACATCAACCAGTCGACACAGTTTGGATCTTGTGTATCTTACAGAGAGATGAAAACGTTAACTGAGCCACAACAAACGTCCTGTAGCAGTTGTTCAGTTTGGCCATTTTTAGGTCCTTGCTTTGTGGACAAAGTATCGTCTAAGTATTGTTCTGCTTCAAAATGAGTGGGGGGGGGGGGGAGGATGGCTTGTGTGTCATTCATAAGTGGTGCTGCCAAACAAAACAAGCGTGTGGGTACAAATCAAATCTCTCATAAAATTTGATAGTAAATTATACATGAAGTGGCTTACATTAGTCTCGCCTCACAAACTACATGACAGCGGCAATAACAAAAGACTTTCTTCTCTTCCTCTTCTTTTTCGTCCTGGTCGCAGTGACGCGCCGCGAGCTTCACGTGGCGCACATTAGCCGGCTCATTCGGCCACAAATCGGGAGGAGGGAGTAGAGGGGACTCCAGTTCTAACCCCGTGTCACAAATGGTTTGGCCCCGACTGACCAGCATGCATTAGCATCCCAACTGCGACTTTTGCCACGGCATCGGACCTCAAGAACAATTTTTGTATCATTTTTTTTCACGCCAGTGCATGGCGTGCGGTACTGGCTTAGTTCTGCTCAGCTCATGGCATCCCATCCCCGACTCACCTCTCCACGTGGTCCAAATTCCCAGAGATGCCCAGGCCTCCGATGGCGTAGAGTTTGCCGTCATACACCAGGCTGTTGTGTCGGCAGCGGGCCACCGTCATGCGCGACACCAAGTTCCAGTTGTCCAGCAGGGACATGTAGCACCATACGTCAGACAGCATCACCCCTGACTCTGTGCCTCCTGCAAAAAAAAAAAAAAAAGGGGGAAAAATAGAACAGTACAGTGACCCACCTGGCGAATTCGCTTTTTTTTTGGGGGGCGGGGGTAATCTATTCTCCATTATTTGTGGAGAAACTCGCCCTTAACAAAAGTATTACTTTGGCGCCATTTTGGTGCCAGGGATGGGACTATGTTGAAATGATTTGAAGCGCTTCATTGAGACCAAAGTAGTGCTTTTGTCACGGAATGAAGTCGAAGTGAGCTGAGTTTGCAAAAGTATTGCTTCGCCGCCATTTTGTGGTATCTCCAACAAACTAGAAAGCTTTTGGAGCGCATCATACTTTTTTCGCGACAAGGCTCAATACCAACACTGTATTGTCTAAAAAATAAATAACCGTTGTGAGGATAGTTCGGTTTGGTTAAATGGATGGATGGATAAGCAAGTAAACTGCTCTCATGAAGTGGAATTATTGTCGTATCTGTGTATTGAGTGTGTGCCTTCCAAGGGGTGTGGCCTAGTGAGCAACCCCAGGAGCTGGAGTCTGTGTGTGAGCGTCTTGTCATGAGTTGTGGCCTACAGCAGCTTTGTTTTTGTGCGTGTTTTTGTTTATTTCTGATTTTTTCGGTAAATTTTGTCCAAGTTGCCATTGGGGCACTAAGTCATGTCAAAATGTTAATTGTGATGATGTCATTGAAGTAGAGAACCCCGGCAAGGAAGTACGAGCAGCAGGAGCCGATTGGCTAACCCGAGATAAAACCTCTGATTTCTCCAATGGCTTGTCGGACTGCCAGCGGACACGGGGGCGCCGCTTGTTCCCCTCGCCAAACACACATTTCCATTTATATGAAAAGAGAGCGTGAGAGTGAGAGCGAGAGCAGCCTGGAAGAGGCCGATCCTGTCGCGGCGTCAAGGTGAGCGTGTGGCTGCCGCGCTGAAAAAGGTGCTGCAAATGGAGCGTGGCTGGAGAAAAATGCTGTCGCGATGGAAGAGGGTGGGGGGGGGGAGCTTCAACGAGACACTGACAAAAGTCAGACGGGATGGTTCCTTTTGACCTTGACCACTCATTGTGACTCAGTATTTAGGGGCCTATCTGGATAGGTTGCATGACAAGCCTGCGTGACGCTGCGCTGTCATCAAAGCGTCGGTGGGCTCAGAAGGCCGAGGATGCTACCACGCAATTCAAACGATGAGAATCAACCCTTCCCGTAAATTGGAATCGTCCCGACGGGGCGACGAAACGCATGAGCTCACCTGATAGGTAGATGTTGTCGCCGGCCGAGATGACGCTGAAGAACTCGCGGTCGTAGAAAGGAAGGCTGGCCAGCGGGTACCACTTGCTGTTCTGCGGGTTGAAGCAGGTGACCGCCGTCAGGCAGCGCTGGTTCATCCCGATGGCTTGGCGCCCCCCCACCAGGACGATCACCTCCGCCACGCCTGCGAGAAGAGGAGGAGGGTGACAGGCGGGTGCGAGACTCACTCTGAGGGTTAAGATAAGATGACGCATCTGCTAAATAGTGGCACGGCGAACCAGGAACCCGCGCTAAAGGGCGGTTGACCATAACACAAGCCTTTTTTTTTTTTTTCCCGGGACCCCAACAGTTGCACTTTCTTGAGCTTAAGAACCACAAGAAGGGTGAAACTTGTGTCAATGTCAAGACAATTGCTCACCGAATCAGAGTTCCACATTTTCTCAAGTAGCGACCGGTTCGCCAGGCTCAGCAGAAAGAAGACCAAAGGACACCGGCGTCCAATCTGGAAACGGGTCATGACGCTGCACGATAGGCAACGAATTGGATCTCGTGTCGCCTTAAAAGGCGCACACACACTCCTCCACAGAGAGAGCGCTACAAAGACAGCAGTCATCCAGAACACACAAACAGGCTGGAAGGCTGCCAAGAAGCGACTCACCGTCAGGCGGCAAGGCAGCCGCCAGACACCAGTGAGCAGTGTGTTTGAGAGCGGTAGGCATCCAGGAGGGTGGAGGGGGGGGAGGTGGTTGGATGAATGACGAGGAAACCTAGTTGAGTGCCGTGCCGGAGGGCTCCGGTGTGAAAAGGGGATGGGACAGCTGGGATTGAAGAGGGGGAAAAAAAAAAGAGCAAGGATGGCAGGCTAATCTTCATTGACTGGGGAAAAAAAAAAATCCAAGGCCAACTTTATCTTTTTGTCCCCGATCGATGCTGCCGCTCAGTCAAGTCTTTTGACCCGTCGCTTCCCTCGCTTAAAACACAACAACAAATGAAGCACAAACCTTTTTTTTCTCTGCAGACCTGCCGGAAAAAAAAAAAAAAAAAAAGCAGAGGAGCTAAGCCGAAAGCCACAGACTCTGAGTGGACGTCTTTTTTTTTTTCCCCGGGTTGAGGCTTTAAGAGGCTCTCTGATGGATGAGACGGGCGAAGGGGGTTGAAAATGTTTTTTTTTTCTTCTCTATTCAAGATGAAGCAAGATGCTGGTTCAAAACAAAGCAAAGAACCTCGACGGCAGTGGAGTGCTCGCAACCCTTTCAGCGGTAAGTCAGTTTTGACAGGCCTCCAAATGACCAAGCCACAAATTGTTCATTCAATTTATCCACACACACGCGCGCACACACACACACACACACACACACACACACACACACACACACACACACACACACACACACACACACACACATTCATATATAACAGATGGATATTTACATATGTGAATGGACACGCGTTTGCAGAGTTGGACTGGCAATATATGAGCGCGCCATATGTGTGTGAATGGACAGAAATGAGCACTGATCACTCGCCGTGCACGTGAACGCACAACGGCAGCTCAGGGCGATTTCCGCTTGGTTGCCCGCGTCAGCGATCGTCCACATCTGCCCGTCTGACTGATCCCCCCCAAAGCCTCCAACGCGTTGGCGGACGAACACAACTCAACGCGGGCCTGTCAGGAGCGGTGATGGGGCGGGGGTTTGGGGGTGGGGGGGTAGTTTGGGTTCTGGGCTAGCAAAGCCGCGGCCACCACTTGTCCAGTGGTTGGGAGGAAAAGGGGGCGCAGGGGATGGAGAAGACTTGACAAGCTGATGTTTTCCTCCTGACAAGAGTTTAAAAGCAATGCACTTTGGGGAGAAAACGGTTGGTCCTTGAACCCCCCCCCCCCCCCCCCCCCCTCCAAACAGCGGCAAGAAGGGGAAAGCCCACTGACAGATGGCCAAAAAAAAAAGGGCTCAACAGTCACTTTATTTGGTACACACAGTAGTAACATGTACATTTTGTATCCGTTTCTTTTATCGAATAATACTTCAGGGGTTTTTTTTGTTTTGTTTTATGAACCTGTTTGTTTTTGATTAATTTTAATATACTTGATACTTGAATGCTATATAATGATTAATTTTCTTTTCATATTAGTCTTAAAAAGTATAACGACATCTCTTTTGCCCTTTTTAGTATTTTATAAGCGTGTTTTATTTTTTTAAAAATCCGATTTTTTTTTCCATTGCTGCTAGTATTTCATTCATATCAGAATTCTATATTTTCATGACCAATACTCTTACTTTACTTTGTTATTTTTGAGTTCTTTGTATCATTTGAGCAAAAGCAAAAAAGTACAGTGGCCATTAAAGGGGGGGGGAAAAAAAAACCAAAAACGGTAGTTTGTGCAAAGCGAATCATCACACCTCCATCTTTGTTGTTGTCAGCCACCATGAAGGAAATGGCGACATTATCATTGAGCCCATCACGCTGTGACAAACTACATTGTTGCCTCGTGTAGCAGCCACAAAAATGTCTGTTTGCTCATAAAACTGACACGTGCATACACATAAATACTGTGCAAACTGGAAGGTGGCAGATGCTGACAGACACGCACACACGCTATGTATGTACTTATACACACACACACACACACACACACACACACACACACACACACACACACACACACATGCACACGCACGCACAGGGTTGCACATAGCTGTGGGAGACATTTATATCTTGCTGCAGGTCCATAACCATTATGTCTTATCACGCTCGCTTTTTACTCCATTTGCTCTCATTTGCGAACCCTGTGATTTGTCTCCCAGTGTGCTAATTTGCTATGACGACGTCGGGGGGCCCACGGCGCCCCGTGATGGCGCTACACAGTGCCTAAGTGTGCAGAAGTGCGCGTGAGAGCAAATTAGGATGTTTACTTTTGTACTTGAGTCACTAAAAGCCCCAAAATGCCCTCCGCCAAGTGCATCTGGGGCAGAGGGTGCAGTGTCCTGTTAGTTCCACAAGATGTTGCTGTTTCTTTTCTCTGTGTTTATAGTTAATACAGAGCAATTAGTTATTTATAGTGAATTCATTTTTTGCCAAAATAAATGTGACGAATGATTATTGTGCCCTTTTAAAGAATGTGTGATTCACATTTTATTTCCTATTGCCATCTGAGACAGCAATGATTGTTTTTGCCCAGCAACAGCAGACATGAGCTGCAGTGACAGTAATTTCCTGCGCCACTGTTGGACTTCCTGTTTGTGCACCGTCCTTTTTGTCATTTCCACTGCCAAGCTAATATATCTGCACATTTTCTTCCACTAGCCTTTGGAGCGGTTATGATTGAGCCCCATCAACTCTGCCTAGCAACAGGTGACATAGGCATGTCGTGATTATTAAATGTGTTTTTCTGACTTGCTGTTCCTGCATTGTCAGAAGCGAGTTAATCATTTATGCAGTTTAAGAATGGCATCGTCCCAAGGGACAATTTGGATTGATGATAATAATAATTTCCTTGGCGAATGACTGACTGCGTTGCTGTTCCTGCACTATCCGCCCCTTGAAGTTTGTCAGTGTAACCCCAACAAGGTGCCAACCCCAAAGAATCCAAACACTTCCATCCATGGACGTTCCTGTGCCTGTCATGAATGCTGGATGAGGCAGCAGCAGCTTTGCAGCGGGTCCGGCGGGTCAGCCTTCTGGATGCGCTCCACCTAAGCTGGATTTATTTTCTGTGTTGAATTTAGGAGTCCGCGCAGGATGAGATTTTACCGATAAGCCGCGAGAACGTCACCGGCACACAGTGCCGATGTATGACTGAAAGACTCGCACGCATCATCTGTCCCTTTTCCTGAAAGCCTCTCCTGTTCTGGGTCACATGGAACCTGGAGCCTATCCCAGCGGACTAAATGTGCAAATCACCTGCCAATCACAGGAATGACACATAGCCATAATGATATTTATGTTTTTGTAAACGTCAAAGACAATCAACAGTAATTAATGAGCCTGCAGCACATGTTTTCATATAAGGAAAAACAAACACACACACACACACACACACACACACACACACACACACACACACACACACACACACACACACACACACACACACACACACACACACACACACACACACACACACACACACACACACACACACGCGAGGGTATGAATCAAGTGGTTTTTTTGGAAATACAAATAAGGAAAAGTGCAATTTCATATGTACCTGTACCTCAAAAGTAAAGTGTGGAGAGTCTCTGTCAAGGCAATGTATGGGCCAACCCATGAGCATATTGGATGCGGAGCCTCAAAACTCGATACAGGGTTGCAGTTTTTCTGTTGCAATGAATCGGGAGATGTGCGGTACACGTTTTGCAAATTCCGTGTTGTAACAACAGCATTTTGTTTTTTTCTGGAATATCCAATAGAATCCTACTTCTTTGAGTAAACATCTAGGGCAGAGTAGTCATCAATGAACTCCCAAGTTTTAGTGAAGACAACAGAGTGGTGAGGATAAATGTTTTGGTCGCCTGTGAGTAAAGGAAACCCGGAGAAAATCCGCAGTGGGACAAGCAATCTCACGCTGCATTTACTTCTCGAGACAAACGGCGAGGCTTAATAATTACTCGGAGCCGGACAAGAATCAACAAAGTCGGGGTTAAAATGCTTTTAATTGTCTTCCTGAGCCTCTGACAGCTTCACCTCGCCGCCTGCTTAAATGCAGACGCAACACTTTCAATTAGAGCTTGAAAGAGAGGCGCTGGCATCGGCGAGGAGGGACAAGAAAGTCAGGATCAATGCGTGCTAATTGGAATGCCGCTGAAAAGAAATAGGTGTCCGCCTTCAGGGGGCGATCGGGATGTTTTTACGCACGTTACGAGGGAGCGTGATCGGATGCTGGCCGTTGGCCGGGTTTGAATCAATCAGACATTTAGATTTTCATGAATCTGATGCTTATTTTTGAATGATTGCGAAGTGTCTTCAGTGACATTGGCAGGGTTGCTTACAAATCTCTTCTCTCTGCGCCGTGTCAAACGTACAGTTTTACTTCCTCACTCAACGGGGGCTCACCAGTGACGACATCGACGTTGAGCCTTAATCTCAAACGTACAGTACACACTGGGCTTCTGAAGGCTAGTCATTAGCATATTGCACGTGCGTATCCGCTCACACACGCACAGCGAGTACGCAGATTGACTTTGCTCAGCAAGAAGTGCTTCACGGATGGCAGTTCTCTTTTCTTTTTACGCTTGACAGTCTTATCAACAGAGCTCAGGTGGCGCTCCATCTGCTTACGCGCCTTTTTAAGCGCGCGCGCACGCACACGCACACGCACTCCCTCAAACGCACACATTCAAGGACTAAACCATCTGCCCTTTTGCACAACTTTGGGGCATTCGAATTTCTTTTTGCTTGACTCTCCTCGGAGCTTTTTGTTTGCAGGTTTGACAGCCATTTCAGTTTTGATATTTGACAATATGGCAGAAAGTTATTAAAAAAACATTATATATACTGCATATATATATATAATATACACACCACTAGTTTTATTTCATTATTTTTATTTGCTTCATTACTATAATGGAATGGAAATCAAATGTATTGTCATTGCACATGTCAAAAGTAAAGCGCAACAAAATTGATTTGACAGTTTCAACACGCCCAAGGACAGGAGAGGAAAGACTGATGGATCACCAGGCGCTGCCATTTTACTGCATGTGTTGTTTTACACCACACAGACACACAAATGCGCGCACACACACAAGTAAATAGTAATGCGTGCGCACACACACACGCTTGTAATGACTTTTTAGTCTAAAAGTAGAGAATTAAAGCGACTCGAACGCTTACAGAATATGGCACTGAGATAAATACCGGTAAGTATTTGCTCAGTCGCCAACAGCATCAAGCTGAGCAGTAGACCGTTTTTTGTTTTTGTAAATCTTTCAAAGCGCTTAGCATACACTGACCTCCAGAAATAGCGGTTGGATTGTTTTTCAGCACATTTTGCTCAACACAAGGTTAAGTGGCCTCTACTCTTCTTCCTCGACTTTGTTCGGTATACACAGCTCTCAGCGGAAAAGCTTAAGACTCCCCGATGGACATCAATTACACTAAGTATCGTTCATTAGAGTTTGGAAAATGACATCAGAGTGGGCGCTCTCGCTTCCACTTTCAAAGACGGTTTATACTCCAGGCTGACTTAATGCAACACACACACACACACACAAAATAGAATACAGAGCGGCGACCCATTACCTACCCGGTGGGCCAAAATCAATAAAAAGGCGACGTCTCCTTACGGCGACATGACCTCTTTGTCACCCTGATGCGGCGCAAAATGAATAGCGTGCACGGCCCAGTGTAATGCTACGCAGTGGCGTTTCGCTACACTGGCATCAGCGGCATCAATACAAAAAGTGTTTGGGGATGTTTTTGCCCGCACTTATTGACCGTTTGTCATTTTTCTGCCATGTCGTACTTTTTTCTGAGAGCATGAGCAGCGATAAGCTTCTCGTTGCTCGGTGAAGTCACATCAGAGTGGACACAAATTGATTTTTTGCCATGCTAGGTAGCTAGTTAGCTAGTTACCTGCCTGGGTATTATTGCCATATCGTTTGCCTGCGCCGAAGACTCCAAAACAAAGTGGCGCGCGCGTTACCTGCAGAGAGCCTCGGTCTGGTGCGCGGCGTCTGCATCTCCTGGCGCGCGTGCGGCAGCATGTGGTAGCGCTTGGCCTCGTTGACGAGGTCGCGGCACGCCTCCGACGACTTGATCAGCTCCTCGTTGTCGACCACGTTGAGCAGGTAGGACGGGTGGATGAAGGGCAGTCGCACCGACGCCAGCAGATCGGACAGGTGCTGCGAAAAAGAGGGACCGTCAAGAACCGCGACGAAAGGAACCGACATCGCCGACGCGCGGATGTGAATTTTACACATCGACTTATTTACCTTTAAGTCACGGATTCAACATTTGTCAATACAATGGTGAAAAATGAAACCACAATGATTCATTTAAATAAGTACAACTAATTACTGCTCATAAACAACTCTCGATGTTTGCACATTTGCAGTGGTACAGTTGCCAAGGCAACCTCATCTAAAGCTGCAGAATGCGTATGACTGCGTTTAAGTGCGGCGGGCCTGAACCCCCGTGGGAGGCTCGACTCGTACGACAGCAAAAGCTGTAAACAAGCCGCCGCCGAGTGTCACAGCGGCGGGCGGCCGCTGACCGGGATGACCTCGAACGGCTCGGCGCATCGCGGCCCAGCTGGACACGGGGCCAAAAAAAAAAAGCAACTAAACAACAGACTCCCAGACAGAAAAAAGAAGTCAATAATAAGGCCGGCATCTCACCTCCCACACCTGAGTTCTTTCTTTGATCTCTCATAAGTTGAGTTTGAAAATTCAGCCGCGGAAGATTGTTTTCACTTAGCGAATCGAAATTTGGTGGGCATAGCTATTGTGGGTCGAAATACAAGGTCTCGAGAAGGCAGGCCTGCAAATGCATCATAAGAGGGGCCTTTGAGTCGCCCCCCCCCCCAAGAATCTGCAGAGAAAAAAAAAAAGTTGATTCCGCGTAGAATCTATGCTAATATGCCAATACATAAATAAAGCTCATCGAGCAGAGATTGGAGGGAGGAAAAGCGAAAGAGGGAGGAGGGGGGGGGGGGGGGGGGTTGAACGCAAGGGTGCCCGTCACGGCGGACATCTGCCGATGACATTTCCTCTCAGCGAGCCCCGCAGATGGGACTGTCGGCGACCGTCACCCACGGGGGGAGCGCGCCGTCTGCCAAAACAGTTTATCAAACAAGCCGCGCCGGGTAAACACGGGCAGGACCTGGCAGATTTAAGAAGCCCTCGGCGGCTGACCTTCGGAGCTCAATTAAAAGCTTTTTGCAGCCCTTGTTCGGTCAGGTGGTGCCCTACAAGTGTCATTGCGGAGAACAGGTGGCTGAAATGCGGGTTTTGCCCGCGCGAGCGAGACTTACACAAAGTTAGCGGCGCAAATACCCGAGAGTTGTCCACAGTGAAGCTTGAAAGTGTAACTTGTCTTTTTCAACATTCCAACCATCGATACGACCTTGAGGAGCAATTTAAAAAAACAAAAAAAACAGAATCAAAGCGCTGAACGGAGAATGGCTTTCCCAGACAAGAAAAGAGGCACTTAGCATGTCGGCAAAGGCCTCGCCCACTTCACTTCGTTGTGGCTCTTGAGCGGCAAAGTCTTTGTGTTGGGACTTGAGCGCTCAGAAGAGGTCAACAATTTACTTCACGCGGTGCATAATGGGAAGGGGGGGTCAATAAGATTCGGGCCTGAGAGGGTGCCAAGTACAGCATTTTTATTTCCTATTTTTAGCTTGGGCTGCAACTCTGATTGTGGGGTTTTTTTTTGCAACTGCAAAAATTTGACTTCTTATAAGCAGACGGCCCAACAAAACCAGGAAAATGTCAACGATTTTTCTCTTTATTAACCAAATACAGTCCGATGTTGTAACTGTAATTCATATTTATCTTGTCAGCATTACAAGACCAAAAAAAGAAGTCTCTCTCTCCCCTTTTTTTTTTCAACTGGCCGATTAATTCAGTATCGGAATTTCATTCTGTCAAATATCAGAATCTGCATCAGCCCAAAAAAAATAAAAAATAAAAATAAAATAATCCACCTCGGTGGGGTTCTAATTGAAACTTCTCACTATCACAGATCGTAAGTAATCCTCATTGAAAGCGCAAAAGATGTACAAAAATCAATAGGGCTCTTGCACATTAATCCCTACAAGCTCGATGGAGGCCGATTCAAAACGGGGTATGGCAGAGAGACAACAGAAAGTCATTTCACAGCGGAACTCAGCGACTGCCACAGACGGACGTTGCATCGGACGAAAGCCGTCAATGCGATCGTTCATCGAAATGGGGCAAACAAACAACGGGACAAAGGGGAACACTCGCAAGACGCCATCTCCGCCGCAATATAGCGGGGGATTACTGTAATCCAAGATCAAGTTTGAACTGTCACAATGTGAGCGGCAAAAAAGGATGAATCCATAAAGTGGAAGAGGAGGTTGCCATGGCGACCTGCGCTGGGAATTCCAAAAAGCAACTTCGGCGACAAGCTCTCAATAGAGTGCTCAACTTGACTTGACTTCCCTAAGATAAACTTTTTGGGGAAACAGGAGAGAAAGGAGGAACAAAATGAAACAAATGCTCGTCTCGGGCGCAAGCAATCAGCAAAATCTCATGCGCATGATTGTGGTTCCACGCTTCTCGCGCCAAAACTTCAGATGGACAATATCTGGTGTCGGCTCGAAACGTAGGCGGTAGGGTAGAGACACTAATTTACTACTTTCCTATTAGATGGGGCTTTGGTGCCATCTTGTGGTGATTTAGAAAGAGCACTGCTATGAATTAGCTGGGGATAAAAAATGTTTTAAAAAAGCTGCGTGGACGATGATATGAATGAACAATGAAGTGACAATCAGGCTCCATCACCCCCCCCCCCCCCCGCCACCCTTATGAAGATACACGGATTCAAAAATGGATGAAGTGACAATAAGGCGCGAGGCTTTGCTACGATGGGAACATTGCCCTGCTGCAGGTGTTCGTTCACGTGGCACGAACGATAGAAATTTCCCATTTTACGCAAAAGCAGACGACACGTAGTACAGTACGAATGCGATATACAAGTTGGAGCTCAGTGGGGGGTAAGTACTCATAAACGGCCTCTGTGTCGTCAAAGGCTAACATCTCCGAGGGACATCACTCATGACGCTGAACCGTGAGCACCCAACTCCATTCGTCTCTCTCTTTGTCAAGCTCGGTGGCCATCGCTCACTCTTGCTCTCGAGCGAACGCGAGCATCGTCCTGACAGACGAATCGCCAGAGCTGTCACCTTCGTCTTCGCCGACCAGATGCCGAGATAAGCCTTTTCAGAAGCAAGACTTGGGGGGGGGAAAGGAAAGCTATTTTTAGGCTGATTCAATACTGTAAGCAATGCATCGTCTCAGCTCAAACCTGCTGACGGTTATGACGTAACAAACTTGATCAAAGGCGAGCTTAGCAACGATAACGCTTCTTTCCAAAGTTGCGTCCAATCAAATTGCACTCGTGCCATCCCCCTAAGCCCCAAACGCAAATGAGGGGGGAAATTTCCCGATAATAACCGGTAGGGTGCTGATGCTGTTCATCATGCTCATTTATTATGACGTGCGGCATGCAAGTGCTAACATGCCCAACATATGGGAGCTCTCCGCGGGAGGGCCGACTTCAACTGTGGCAGCTACTTTTAGACCCCCCCCCCCCATTCCCCACTTCTTCCATTCTGTCAGGATGACCATATGCCTGAACAACGTGACTCCCGACAGGCAACTCCCCCGTTGCCAATGGGCTCAGATAAAGCACCCAAGCCACACAAGCAATCCAGAGGGATGCCTTCCACTGCATGGAAACCAATGTGAATCGATGGCGGCCGGATGTTGTGAAATTGGCTGGCGCCATCTAGCCGGTGGGAGGCCCATTTTCGCTCATATCGAGACAAAAACTGATTTGTCAGCCAAGCAATGGCTCGTATCTCGAAAAACTCTCAAATCATCAAAAACACCAAATAACATTCTCATACAGGCTGTAAAAAAAAGTAAACCATGGTCCGAAATGTACCAGCCGACTTAAAACTGGCCATACAAACATGACCGCAGACTTCGATATTTTGTGTGAAGAAAAATATATGACAGCAGCCTGCTCCAGTTTAAAAAATTTCCATTAACGCCTTGGAACGGCAAATGACTCAAACAAATGACACCAAGGGTCACGTCGGCCGCTTCGGTTTGAAAAATAGACAACTCTGCCCCCTCCCGCGTGAATAATAACACACGTGCGCCCATATAAAAGAGTGCACAGCCTCATAAACAAACCCATCCAACTGCAATGAGAGCACACATGACGTGTGAGCAAAATATGCTCGCGCTTGGCCACAAATGGTGTTTTTCTGGCGTCTGCGTGACTGTGAGTGCGTGTCAGGCGGAGAGGATGTGAGCGAGAAAGGTAGTGAGGGGGTTGGCTGATGGTGAGTGGGAGAACAGGGGGGGGGGGGGGGGACATGTCGCCCTGAGCCGCGACTGACAGGTGCGGCGTGTTTCGGCATGACTTCATCGGAAGAAAAGGAACACATTCGGCTGCAAGAGACCTCGTTGCACGCGAGGGGGGGGGGGGGGGGCAAGTCTCTTCCTATAAGATGTCTGCCCCAAATATTAGGTACACTGTGAATGGACGGCGGCCGACTGATTTCACTTAATGGAAATTATTATTTATAGACTGTATATATACGTTGAACATCATCAGAGAGGATAAAGAATATATGCCTGTGACTGTCTGTAATATATCTGTCTTCACGTTTTGGTTCATTGGTTGCTTTTAAAAGCGCTACTATCGACGCTACCCGTTAGCATGACAATGGGTTCGCACTGTTTGTTGGCGTTTGCTTTGCTTTCGGTTTGGTGTGACAGTAAACTACAAGTGGGAGTGGCTTGAAGCCTTTTCTTTGAGGAAATATTCAATATTTGACAAACTGCTGTCAAGTTGGCGCTACCAAGTCAAAGCAAAAAAATCATCCGAACGACTGCTTGTATCTAAAAAATACTAGAAGTCGGGTTATCTGTGTCTGAGTAGATATTGTCACTTCATTAGTTGCACTCGAATGAAACATCAGGTAAAATACAATTAGATATTTTTCAAATCCAAAGGCATCATGTCAAAATAATGTTTAAATTGTAGTAGTTGTAGCATAGTATTAGCTTCCTGGCTAATACGCATCGTTGGCTCCAGCCAGCGTAAGCGAGTACGGATTTGACCTGCTCCGGATATAAAGTCGCCACGGTTGAGCGGGCGCGTCCATCTGGCCGCACACATCAGGACTGAGCACGCTCTGAGACCGCACGGATGTCCGTAGAGGTCCACAGTTCACTGGCCGGCATCCGATCCAGCCGCACAAAACTCTACTGCAAACTTTTTTTTTTTTTAATCTAACGTGAGCATGAAAGCTTGACGATCAAAACTGCGTCACGCCAAACTTTGATCAACATATGATGGAGACTTGAAAGGTGACAGCGGAACACTCGTCCTCGTTTCCACTCGGCGGTCCCTTTGTATGGCCGCCGCACTCGTTCAATTACTGGAGGCCGGTCTTTTGCCAAAAGCCTGAATGGGACCTCCATTAGGGCTCACGTTGACATTTCATTTCTAGCGGATCTTATCTGGCCAGGTGACAAAAGAGGATGATTAATCGTCTCTTTGAAAAGTGGCCAGCGACTGTAACATGGCTAAAAAGGACACTTAATGGCGTGCTTTGCCTTCCAGCCCGGCCATTAGCGGTGGTAACAATGGCCGGCCACGACATTTGCGGTTCCCGGGCCAAATGAACACAGTTAAAGGTATTACTTAATGTGCTCATGCGGGTCTCTCATAATAAGCTGATGTAATTTTCTTCGTCTTTTCTCTTCGGGGGTTTTTTTTTTTTTTTGGAATGCCAGAACAAATTATATCAGAATGAATATCAGAGGACAAAAGTGCTTTGAGGCAGTGCGCGCGTGTATGTGTGCACGTGTCTATGTGTGCGAGTGCATATTTAAACGGATTCCCCGTTGTTTAAAATGATCAAAATGACCCCATTTTACCTGCAACGTCGCTTTTAATTTGCCCGTTGTCTTTGGAGTTCAAAAGCACAAAAGACTCATCGCCACGAGCCATTAAGTGGGGTTAATTGTATTTTTTTTTGGGGGGGTTAGATGACGAACTTCGCATCTGCCACAATCGTCCTTTGGAGAAGAATGAAATGCTTGAGTCGTCTCCTTCCGACTTCACTTTGGCTGCTCTTGCACCGAAGAGAAGAAGCGACAGTCATTACTTTCTTTTGATAGAGCGAGCGCCGTCAACCTTGGATAATGAATCCAACTTGAACAGAGTCATGATTCAGGTCAAAAGGGGCTCTGGAGTTTGTTCAATAGCTCAGCCTGCTATTTTTAATGATCCTGGCTTCTGATTTGGGATCATCTGGGCGAATTATTTGGAATTAAATGCTGTGTTGACTTTGACGGAGTCATTAGACATGGGCGATATGGCATGACTCCTTCTTGTGACTTCCTGTTCAATTGGAAGTTTTTGAGGCCTTTATGGAAATGTTGTTATGATAGACATCCGCTGCCATCTTGATTGTTTTTATCCCCCCCCCCCCATCCCCATTAACTTTCCAGGGGGTGCTACCGAGTTGAATTTTGAAAGGGTCGAGTGAGGACCATCGTGAAATACATACAATTTCACCGGAATACACACTCTAATGCTCTCTTCCGTCTCTAAGCGATGTTCATGCCTCGTTTCTCGCTGCCACCAGACGCAAGCTGACAGGGTAGCGGAAAGAGAAAATTGCATATTATTTACCCGCCGCGTTCAATATGCCACTTTTCCGCTATACAGCCCGCAGCTTAAAACACACAAAACGGGCGCATGCCGGGATGAATGCAAACACACACACACACACACACACTGACTAGTTGACGCCTTAAAAGCCGCGCGGCGACATTGTGCCCTGACATGTCATTAAAAGTTGTCACAGGTTCCGCAGGAGTGATTTTCCGCCTCGGGATGAAGCGCTGGTGGATGTGGACCATGAATGCGGCACGACGGAACCATCCGCGGGAGGCGGCTTTCGGTTCCCACCGAGGAGGTCAGGGTACGAGATTCCAAGTTGCCTCTTGTCATGCTCGGATTGGTTTCCCCCAGTTTTTTTTCCAATCTTTGCAATCTTCTGTACCTTCTTCTTCTTCTTCTTGGCTCAAGCGCAAGGTGAACCGGGGTCTCACGTCCCAGGAATATGGGAATGGCTTGTTCAGACAAGCGGAAAAATGTAGCCCCCCCCCTCCCCCGGCCCCATTCAAGTCTACTTCTCCGGAATAACTCCGCTCTCCATTAGAGGGTGAGATTGCTGGACTCAACGGTTTGGAGGTTTTGGACTCACATGACTTGCAGCAGACATCAGTCCGACAATGGCGGATGGCCCAGAACAACGATGATAACAGCCTTGGATGCGTGATCCGCAATTATATATCTGTAGAGACGGGATGACGCAAAAAATGGCCAACCACTGAATGCTAATGGTAAAATCCCACGCACAAAATGCAATGGGATGACCCGCGAAAATTTTGATTTTGTGGGACCTTTGTGTACAAAAGTACAAATCATCGTATTCACTGATGAAAACACTCCCATAGAATGTTTGCTCCACACTTTTTTTTTTCACTTTTCAGCATTCGAGCTTCAATGTTCCTCCCCTTCCCGGAATGCGTATGGTAAAGTTCTGTCCATCTAAATCATCCAACATCATTCTTCATGAATCAGATATTTGTTTTTTTGGAACAATTCAAAAAACTGAGATCGAACTACATCATAAAATAACTAAGACGAAACGACAAATGCAAAATCAGGAATGATGATTATAGGTGCCAACAGGGTAACATTGATTTTGGTCGTCTGATGCGGATAACGCGGGCCGGCGCGCTCCGCCAAATAGGCATCGCTCAGGACGGATGACTCTTGGGATGAACGACGGCCAGCAATTCATCTGCTAATCTCGCTTCCATTTTTAACTAGGCCGTAAAAATCAGCGGCTTTGTATTCGGGGCGCTCGCCTCCGCAATCAATAAAAATCTCACGGCCCCAAGGTTGCGATCGTGCTCTCTTTGCTTTCGCGCCGACCCGGGCCGGAGACGACACTCCAACCTTCAAGGCTTTCTCATCGATTCGGCGTGACGTGACAATTTTGACCTGCTCTCGCCCGCTGTCGATATCCATCTTGAGGATGGAACCTTTTGACTGTGATGAACCGACTCCGACAACGGTCTGACACCTCGCGGACAAAACCTATAAACAAAGGTAGCAGCTGTGCCTTTGCCCTTTGCTTTCTCATGTGAAACCGAGACAACATTTAGAGGGGCAAACATGTCCAGAATCGGGACAGCTGTGTTTATTTATCTTTCCTTACCTGAACTCTGGAGGCGGAGTCACGTTTGATCCATTTGATTACCGTCTCGTACACCAACTCCTCGGCTTTGGTGTTGAGGCTATCGTTGGACAGGTAGGCCACCAGGTCCTCCTTGGACACGCTCAGGATCTCTTCCTGTCCCGCCACCTGATCATCGGACACAGAAGTGGATTTATTATTATTATTTTTTGGATGCCTCTCGCCCTCATGACACTGTGACTCAACCTGCAAACTGACTTGGGATTATTTGCGATTTATTGCGGCACTACCTTCTCAGTCGACCTAAAACAGATAAAAGCTCATAGCTATGTAACGTTTTAGGAGTCATATACCCGTTTTATACCGCTGCCGTTCTCTTTTTTTTTCCTCTGTCTGCCCCATCTCAAACCTTGTTCTGTCTGACTGCATTTTCCAATAAATATCCATCACACTAAAAATAACCCAAGGAGGAGTATATCAGACCCCCCCTCCCCTTCACAGAAAAACTGCCGTGCCAACATAAAAGGGTATACGATCTTTTATTTTGCAGGAAAGGGTTAAAAAAAAAGAAGCTTTCTTGATTCAATAGAATTAATTTGACTCAAAAAGTCTGCACCTAGTCCAGAACATTAGTTCTTGCAAATGAAAATTAACTCATTCAGGACCAGCCAATTCTGGACCAAGTCTGAAAAGACGTCTAAAAACGTCTTTGGGAGTGAATGAGTTAAAAAACTCAATTAAAACCTAAAGAACATCAGGCTTGGGGTTGAGGATGTGGAGTCCATATTCTGCCTCAAACAACTTGCGTCAAATAACAGAACAAAATGATGGTCTGGTTGGTGTTCCTACCTCTGGAAAGTTCTGCAGCGCAAAGGCTTTGGCCATGTTGTGCAGCTCTGTGCAAGTCATCGCCTCGGCCATTGCCAGCACACCCAGGCAGTTTGCCGCCGTCAGCTGTTTCTCTGCAGCCCACGATGAAGAAAGAGAAGAATTTCAAAGTGCATTTATGAAACAATTCTAGCTAAAAAAAAAAAAGTGACTCGTTGACGCTTATATGACGCCAAACAAAACCCCAATGGAAAATCGGGTCATCGACCAGATCATGAAAAAGAAGAAGAGAAATAAGATAAAGGTCAAGTCAGAAGACCCACGAGGGGAGAACACAGACAGACCGATGAGGTCGATAGCGAGATGGCACACGTCGAAGATTATGTCGAAGGATTGTGTCACAGCTTATCTGCTTTCTAGCTACCTCAACACGTCTAATAACTCCAAACGCCTCCCGGGACAAACAAACAGGGCGGGAATCGATCGCAGGGAGTAGGATTAGGAATTAACCGGGGAACATTAGAGAGGTAGATCTTAAAATGACCAGCAGGGGGAGGGCTCGCGGACCCCTCAGATCTTTTGAGAAGTTTGTTTTTGATGTAAACAATCCAAAGAGAGAAGGCAACTTGTGCAATCAACATGCCATCAGACGCACTGATCAACTGGCCCCATGCGAGAGGCTGATTAAATAATCGTCATCAGGAGGGACCCATGCCAGGCCTTTTTTTTTCATTTTGATGGGCGAATGTGGCTTGCCCGAAAACAAATAATGGTCAACAGAGGCAAAGCCAAAACACAAGGCGGCAGACGAATGATTCCACACCGAAACGGCTGTGTCCAAAAGAGAGTAAATGTGCTGGTGTTCATGAATTGATGATGCTCAGACATTGGAGTGACTGTCAAACCGGAGGGCCCCCACATGCAAAAATGAAAAATCGTTTCCCTATCGGTCGACTAATTGTCAAACATAATATTTGACACGGTCAAAAATGATCCTGAAAAGCCCACTTCACCCATCGCAGATTGCCTCAAACTGTTTTTTGGGACTGAATTCGATGGAAAACTCGCTCCCCCGTCTTTAACTGTAGTCTTAGACTGCCAACTAGTGGCCTGGCATGCACATTACTACCTGTTCACACATGACACTGAACCGCTTTCGAGATTTTGATGCTAACAAATGTTTTCCTGCAAGTAGCTGTCGCGCGGTGTGAATTAATTTCAAAGAAAAGCAAAAGTAGGTTGACGAGACAAGACGGCGCCTCTCTCAAGGACAAACGCTTGTACCTGAACACAACCCTCCCAGCCCCCGCTCTAATGTGCTAAAATGTCACCAATCTTGTTGAGGCGGAATGAATTGACGTCTCGGAGGAAATGAAGTCAACAAATGGCTTCCATGTTTGCTTTTTTCTTTGTTGTGTTGTGTGGCCCAAATAGAGAAAAACAAATCAATAGGCGCCGTTTCTGCTGTTTTCTTTTCTCCACTCGCCCGCCTCTGACCTTTTTGTCGACATATGCTTCCCTCATGTTCGCTATACCGCAAGCAACTCCTGAGATGGAATGCAAATACTGACATTTGAGGCTCTTTTTTTTTTTTTTTTTTTTTAATCGTCCCGCAAGAAAGGCATTTCCAAACTTTAGGTGACACACCACCTTGTGGTAGACGCCGCCGATCAAATTTTATGTGACCAGGCGACACTGACTTTGGAGGCAGAACTTTTAAACGCAACTTTTCAGAGTTGCGTGTTTTAAGGTGAATCATTAAACGTTGCCGTCATGCCCTGCTGCCCCGCAATAATGAAAAGACAAGATTCTGGAAATGTAGCATCTCGTAATCAAAGTTTAAATTTGGTAGCACGCAGACAAAATCTTGAGGTGTTTGTCTGAATGATGCTCGGCCCACATTGACGCAAACTATTAGTTGTAGTTCAAATTTGGCAGCAACTTGACAAAATCCCCCGGACAATACAGTACTGCCACTGAATGTCACCCAGAAGTACCTAAAATGGGGCTATAATGTCTGCTTTGAAACCAAAATGGCTGACTTACTGTGTCTTTCCAAGCATGGATTTTAGAGATTTTTTTGTGGGCCAATGCATGATTGACAGGCCTACCAAATTCAACGTTGGTAGGTGAAACTGACCTTGGAGGCCGAATTTCCAAGCTCGATTTATTAGTTTGGAATTTTAGAATTACATTGACAAAATGCTCCGTCCAAAAAGAAAGATGAAAACAAAAACGATTATGAAAATTTTGTTTATGCACCGGCTGGATGTATGGTAGCTAAAACGAGCTGAAAATGGATGCTTTGAAACCCAAATCTCTGACTTGTGCCATTTTGGTCATGGATTTTCAAGACTTTTTTGGTAGGTCTGCACATATTGGACACGCCTACCAAATTTCATGCAGCTCGGTGAAACTGGCTTTAGGGGCTGCATTTTCAAACTCAATTTACTGAGTTGAATTTTGTATTTAATGGCGAGTCATTCTAATTTGCTGCCAGGCTCTGCTTTTTCTCTGGCTCCTTTCCAACACTTGTTGCAAAAGTAGTAAGTTACCAAAGCAATGAGCCGCCAAGCCTTATAGACAAAAGTTTTAGGAGACACCTCCACCTCATACGCACCCACCTAGGAAAGAGACGCAAACTTTGCAGAAGGTGTTGAACTGGAACTTATTGGCGGCTTCCAACAGCGTCTTGGCGTTGGCCGAATCGATGACCAGCGAGCCCGTGTAGACGAACTCCAGCAGCTGCTCCAGAACTTTGGCGCCGATGTTACTCATGCTCAGCTTCAGCATCTCGCCATTGCGCGTCTCCCCCGACGACCTGGTGCGACCAATCAGGACACAGACAAAGAGAGCAATTGGGTTTCAGAGGGCGGGCTAGGAGGGAATTTTTGTGAGACATGGGGAGAGGATTTTAGCGGATTTCTATTTATCTGAAAATTGCAAATAGTGAACTGTGAATATGCGGGAGATTACCTCTATATAAAACGATTATACTATACCTCCCCCAAGGCTGAGAGGCGCGAGGAACAGAGTATGCTCTACTCAGGCCGGGCTCGGATGACGGCGATTTGTCCACGCGGCGGCGGATGCCCGCAGGGGAGATATTAGGGCGTTTAGTAACACCTCAACACCCACGTTTAATGTCCCACGTGAAACAATAATCCACTCAAGAACAAAATAAATGGAACGCCCCCCCCCCCCCCCCTCCCACCTGCAACCACTTTAACTCCCCTCCCTGCGGCCACGGACATATGAAAAGTGGTCGCTATTAAGATGGATGGAGGTCCTTTCCGTGCGTCAATCAAGATTTTTATTTTTTATTTTTTTCTATTTGGTGCTGCTGGAGCCACTTTGCTGAATTAGAAAAACATACGCACACAGCATTGATGCTGTGATCAGCAAAATTGGGAAATTGCCCAGCTTCTGACGAGGACGAAGTTGGATCCGGCGCAAAAATCTCCATAATCGTCGCAGATTCTATATCGGCCATTCTACTATTTTAGTATTTTAATAGTACTAGTAGTAAGTATTGTACTCGGGCTCTTTCTGGGAGTACTTGAAACGAAAAGTACATTTTATTATTATTTAACCATTTAGTGCAATTTCCTTCCATGACAACCTGCAGCCAAATCGATGCCACGCTCCAATTAATGGCCGGTTGCTTTGTCCACGTGAAAAAAACACTACAGAGAAGGAAAAAAAAACCCCCACCTCCCTTCAAGAAAAACAAATTACAGAGGTAGACATCATTACTGTGATGCACAAACATTGCCTGCAGAAAGTAGGTGGCATCTGTAAAGCTGACATTTAAAGTGGAGTTCAAGGAGTGGTAAAAAAAAAGTGTATGTGAAATGTGTAACATACTAGTGACAAAATGCTACATTTTTTAAAATTTAGATTTATAATAAAACTAAAAAATATTTTTGACATTTCGAGTAATTGGTCAAAATGTTTCACATTTTATTTATTTGTTTTTTTTACTATAAAACACATTTTAAACTTATTTCAGTGCATATAATTTATATAATTATGATGAACACTCAAATTAGCTCATGAAAAATATTTTTTTAATTATTCATGATAATTTAATTTTAAAAAAAAAGAATTAATGTTGAAATCATACAATTTGGGGAAACAGCCAAGTTACTGCACTTTTTTCCCCCCTTTTTTTTTTAAACAGCAGTTATAACGCGAATGCTTGTCAGACCAAAACTGGACATCAAACAATCAGGATGAGACGACAGGATGGTGGGAAGAGGGAAGGACAGGGGAAAAAAAAAAAAAAAAAAAAGAGAGAGCAAGAGAGAGAGAGAGAGAGAGGGGGAAAAAAAGGGTGAGGCAGGGGTGAGACGGTTCTTCCACAGGGAGCCAGCAGCCATCCTTAACTGGGAGGGTTTGTGTTGTTCCATGATTTTTCAATAGGAGATAAGACTGAAACGACTGTCACCCCCCATCCCTGCCAAAAAAAGCCCACCGCCATCACACCTGCAGTGATATCCTGTAGTGTATGAACTCAAAGACATTAGTCGTCATTTGAAGCACACCCAGGGGAGGGAGGTGAGGTGAGGCAAGAAGGACATCCCAAAATAAAACTGAAAAGTCATTTAATTGTCTCCGCATAGCTGAAAACACCCAAAGTTTAAAAAAAAATCAATAAAATTTACCATATGATTATTGTTATTATTTAGTTTAATGTTTTGTCCTCCTGCAAAGCGAAAAAGCCACATAGCGTTATTGACCTTTATCCCGCACAAAGGTCTGCCTGCAGGGAGGGGGGAGCGGAGGGCAATCGGGCAGGTGGGAAGAAAGAAAGGGAGGAAGAGGGGTTGGGGTCAAAATGGTGGAGGGAGGATGGGAGGGAAGAGCTATTAAAACAAAAAACAAACAACATAAAGTAATTAAAAAAAAACAAACATCAGGCTGGTCAGCAGAAAACGGCTCGAGCGGCCATGGAAATAAATTAGGGATCGTCTGAAAAAAGGAGGATGAGCTACACCCGGATGGCGGAATCTGTTTGTGAAGAAATTGCTACACTTTTCCGAGAAGGGGAGGAGAATGGAGGCCAAGCACAGAGCACACACATTGGCGTACGCATCCGCACACACATAATGATGAAAACGTACAATTTAGGCAGTTGAGCAGTTGTACATCTTGTCTTAAGATTCGTGATTCGACTTGGATAGCAGTCGGATAAAATTTCCATGTGCGGTTATGCCTGTGAAGGGCCCTTTGGAGCGGGCAAAATGGCACATTTCCAAACAAAATGGCACCCTTCCACTGTCTTTTTGAGACTTTTTTTGTAGGTGTACTCATGTTAAATATGCCTACCCAATGTCATGTGAAACTTAAAATAGCTGCGGAGGCTGCAGAATTTTCAAACGCAACTTATTAGAATGACCCCTAATAATGGCCAAAATGAGCCAAACCAAAATGGGGCGTTTTTTTGTGGCTCCACTCACGATGGAGCTGAATTGTCAAACCTTGCGTATTTGACCATATCCTAAACGTCCTTCCGCCCCCCCCCAAAAAAGTTACTTTGTGGAAACCAAGGTGACATTCTGCCTGCAAAAAAAAAAAAAATCCTTGTCTTTAATACGAAACTCAGTGAAGAGGTGACAGAAACTGCAGTCCAAATAAAAGGCTGAAGACTTGTCTCGCTACTGCGATCAACTAGAACAAACACTATGACATAGAAACCTGAGGGGTGGGTCGAGCAGTCGGTTTCACACAGCTAGAGAGGACGAACGTGTCAGACCGGCTCGGAGATTTTTTTTTGCAGTGCGTGGTCGTAGCGATGCAGAAAATGTGGACGGATGCCATCAATTAAATGCTAAGCGAGCACACTTATTGGAAAATGCGGATGGCTGAAATGGAATTACAGGCCGTCATCTGTCAGCCTGCTCGGCGCACCGGCCTTTTAAGAGGAAGGGTCTTTTTTGGGGTGGTGGGGGGGGGGGCTATCATGAAGCAACATATTTCAAAAATTTGTTGGAACTTGTACAAAAAATGGGGGAAAAAATTCACTAAAAATAAGGCTTGATTTTCTTGTGAAAAACAAATGATGTCACCCTAAAAATGAGCAATGGTGAATTGCAAAAAAAACCAATAATAATAAAAATTATTGCGTGTGGAGCATGGCAGTGAAGTTTGATGTGTCTAAAACACAAAACTCAAGTAAGTTGCTTTTGAACATTCATCCCCAAAGCCAGTTTCATTTATCAGAGTGAAGTTTGGTTCACCTAAACAGACCCACAAAAAATAAAAAATAAAAAATAAAAGTCTCAATTCATGCCCAAAAAAGGATTTTGCTCTGAAGACGGTATTTTATAGTCACTATGGGCTACTTCCATAGCTGCATGAAAGACAAACTCCTCATCGAGATTTTGTCATTTTTGCTTGGAAACGGTGAGAATTTTTGCCATCGCGTGTCGGCTGCCAAAGTTTGATGACCGCCATCAAATACAAAACTCCAATAACTGAACTCAGAGCGAGATCAACATACACACGAACGCAATAGCTCGACTCGGCTCGCCTTCAAACTGCTGTTTGTGTTCCCACAAAGGGAACACTAAGCAACATTTTTTTTCAGAAATACGGTCGTCTCATTTACGCCCCTTAAAAAACATCGCTCGATCGTGAAACATTGGCGCTGCTCGTCAAATGGGAAACGTGGTTAAAAATGGGGTGGTGAGGGAGCGGGGGGGAGGGGGAGGGGAGGTTGCAAGAGATGAATTGTTGACCTTTATCTCCAGATTCGGATACATTCATTTGAGTGTGGGAGTGAGGGGGGGGGGGGTGTTGGGGGGAGGAGAGAAGGAAGGAATGGCTGCTGGCCCTGTGCTAGAACCCAAAAAAAAAAGGTCTTGACGCACCTGCAAGAAAGATGGAAAGAAAGAACAGAAAGAGAAAGAGGGCTGGGTGGCAAAGTGGGGGTTAGGAAAGCGACACAAATGTGCCCTACAAAAAGAAAGCGGGTGGGATCAAGGAGGAGAAGTGCTGTCAGGAAAAGGCAAACCTTTTGACCAGGTCCTTGAAATACAAGCTGCAGGAAGCTAGAACATTTTGGTGGACTTCAAACTCTTTGCCTTCAACAATTATTTTCAGGTCTGTAAACTCTTTCGCTCGCCGCTGCTGGTTGAGCTCCTTCAACATCTCTGTGGGGGGGGGAGAGGGGGGGGGCAAAGAAGGAGGAGAAGTAGAAAAAAAAAAAGAAGGAGAAGAAAAACAGACAGCGACACATTTTAGCTTTGCTTGAAGTTGCCTCGTTTGATTTTTCAGGACAGACGTGAGAATCAACAGCATTTACAGGGGAAGAAACATTCAGCAAAGCCAAGTGTGGCAAAATTTGGAATCAAAATGTCATTATGGAACATCTCTGATGTGATAGCGAAAAGAAAAAAAAACACTCACTGAGAATTGTGGCATTTTGTTCTCATAACGATGACTCATTGAAAGAAAATTAAGCTTTATCACTTTTCGTACAAATTACCACTAAATTCTGAGCTAACGAGCACTTGGATGATCAAAATGAACAAGGTGACCCTTGAAATTTATGAGGGGAGAAAAAAAAAAGTACGTTAGTACTATTCTATATTTATTTTGAGTCCTACTACAAAGAAAAAAATAAAGGTGGATTTTCCACTGCGGCTATCTGCTTTTCCTCAACTGGAATTCTCTGCACCCCGCAACGGAATGACGATCACAGAATTGGGAAAGAGTCACGCTTAGAGCAAACCGATGCAAATTCGGGATCGTAGCGCCTCGTCGGACCAACTGCGGCGTCAGCTTGGAGCTGCTTGTCTTCCTGGCGTCTCAATGAGGCGCCATCAGGGGGGATGCTGCGAGGGAAAGTCGGCGGGAGGTGCGGTGAAGTGGGAGGAGACGTCATGCTTGTTCCCCCCCCCCCCCCCCAATCCAGAAGGCCACTTTGTGAACAAACACAAGCCATAACATGGGCGATAATGATTACGGACGCTCTTCTTCGCGCCGTTAAAGCTTCTCATCGCCAGTGCCGGCTGCGAGGGACGATTCATTCGACAAGAGCGACATTTGGTCGACAGTGGAGTTTGCAATGCGCCAAGGACAAGCCCTGCAACCGGCGGGAGATTTTAAACAGGACACGCGTACAAAAAGAAATGAATCGGTTCAAATTTAGGGAGCCTGGGATTCAAAACTAGACTCGAAACGACCGCGGTTTCACCAAGTCGACCCGTCAAAATGACCGTGACGTTTCAAACGGCGTCATTTGCACTCGAAACTTGACGGAAATAGCACAAATATCAAATTATTTATGGGAAGAGCATTTTGGACAGTACAATAGGTCCTGTACTTCAGTCATTATTGCACCCCCCCCCCCCCCCCCCAGTTAATTTATTTGTTATGGTGAATTTTAGAGGTGTCTGAAGTGCTCATTCCATGTAATAAAATAAAATAATTATTAATATTATACATATTTCTTATTTTAAAAATTATATACAGTACTGTATTCTTTTTGGGGGGGGTTTGAAAATTTCCAAAAAGATGGCAAGTAGAGTTGATCTTCTGTGTAAGCATGACAAGAATGCATTTCAACCAGAGAGAAAAAAAAAACTGCTAGCGCAGTCATTTTTTCTTCACTTTATGGAATTAATGATACGTACAAGTCCAAAACGTAACAGTTTGAATTGGGGGGGGGAACAAAAAAGGTGGTGGCATATAATAAGGAGGGTTCTCAAAATCCTCCAACTGGATGCACAGCTGCATGTCTTCGTTATCCCTCCCCGAAACACAAAAGCATTCCACTCCAGCTCCTCTTTGTCAGAGGGCCGACTCTAGTCTAGTTTGGACTCTCCTGCAAAAACGATATGGCTCTCGCATCCAATCATCCACGGCGCATAACACCCCTTTACGCCGTGAATAGAGCCCCTCGAGGGGGGTCCGAGGAGCAGACAAAGGCCGACTCCCTCGAAGCCGTGCGGACACACCTGATGGCCCGATAGAGGAGATAATCATGGCTTCCAAGGGGTGTCGTCGGGCGGGAGGATTTGCCCTGGAACGACCCGTGAAACTACAAATGGCGTAGCCCATTCTTTAGTGCGGGGGCACGCCAAACCTACGTCTCAATACGAAAAAGATGCCCCGAGGGACGTCAAGTGGAGTAACAAAGACCTACGCTGGCTCTCGCCTTTCGGTCGCCGGGTGGACGAGTTCAAAACAGGACCAGGCCAGCCCCGATTGGTTGCTTCTTGGCCTAGTAACGCCATCCATGTCCAATCGGGGTACTCGGGTAGGGCCAACCAATCAGCGGATGCCGATGCTTCGGCAATACCAAAAAAAAAAAAAACGCGGCAAGACGCGATAGGTCAGCTAGAAAGGCTGCGCCATTGGGCGCCGATCTCGGAGCCATTTTGAGTTTCGGCACAGGTTTGACAGAAGAGGGGGTGGGCGGGTTCCGCCATTTTGTCGTCAAGGCAAAATTTTGGTGGTCTTTGTGATCACATGGCGACGTTAAGATTACGTCAGTATTAGGAATTGTCTGGAAAAAAAAATCGTATGTTGTTTTAAAAATATTTTTGTATTATTAATATTCAATGCATCCAATACTGTAAATTATTCTTTAATTATTAAGGATTTAAAGCTATTTTTTTTACCAGATATATTTTTGCCAGCGTATGTGGAACATGTTTGTGAAAATGATTTTTATATTTTTATTTGGAATGTATTTTTCACAGTATTGTCCTACACAGTAGGACAAGTCCTGTAAGGGGTTTTTCATCAAGCTTTATATTAGCAACAAGTCTACAAAAACAATTTCTATATATTTTTTGGGAGTATATTTTTAGCGTTATTGTCCTATAAAGGATAAACACAAAATTTTGAATGATCTATGAATTAAAAGGCTCTTACAGTATTCTATTTCACCGAACAACAAAAAATGTATGTTGAAAAACACAAAACAAACAAAACCAAAACAAAACAAAACAAAAAAAATCCCACAAAGAAAAATAAGTCATACTTTTTGACCCCTTTTGTACTCTTTTAAAGATTCAATAGTAAAACGCTGCTTGCTTAATTGGCCGGAAAACAAACCAGCACCACGAGTCGATCAATAATTCAATACAGAAGTCCACTAAAATGTTTTTATTCCGAGCGTAAACCGACAGGAGCATGTTTTATGGCGCACATTAAAAATGGAATCAAATCAATGTATTAAAGCATTTACACCGCATGCTCTGCTTTTGAAACGAGAGACTCAAGCATATAAAGCGGATTTTTCATCGCAAAAAATGTAGTTTACTTATCGGTAAATTATCGGGAAATCATTTCTTTCATATTTTAAGTATATGGGCAAAACAAAGCACGCGAAATTGGGTCATTCTATGGTAAATTTCAGAAATAATTACAAGTTGTATTCTCGTTATTGATTTACTAATTTTACACGTTCAAACCTAATGACAAATAAATGCATTTGTTACAAATTCCAATGCTAAAAAAATGCATCGGATGCTCAACAATATATTGAACATTTCAAGACATTTGAGAAAATTAATTTCTCAGGTATGAACATTTAATTTTTTTTTTAGATTCCAAATATACACTTGAGAATTTAATGTGAAAAAAATTAATTGTTTTTGAAAGATCGTATTTTATTTTCCATTCGGTAAAATTACCTACGTAATTTGCAAAAAAATAATGCATAATGCATAATGCAAAAAATAAACGATCTAACATGGACCTAATTTTCTCATGCTGAATAAACATAAAAAGGATAAATCCAACTTAAAGTGTAAAGACATTATTTAGCTGTAATTCTATAGAATAAAGGGCAATATTCCATATACAATATTCAAACAAACAAAAATAATCAAAGGCTTGCAAATGTTTTTGGTTGCCTGCGTATCGAAAACAAGCGAGGATCAAAGCCGTCGGTCGGTGTCCTCGTTTCATCGCGTGGCCACGTGACAAAGTCAGATGGCTTCAAAACAATCCTCTTCCCAATCAGACGCATTCATTCCGCAGGAAATCCGCTCGGATCGTCAACAACTTGGCTCTCGCCGCCTGGGAGAATAGTCCGCAAAGACGCCGTTGCTTTCAAATCTTATTTTTACATCCTCTTTACAGCCGAGAGTGCCGAGTTAAGAAGCTACTCGTCGCGGGCGCGTAGGTGAGGGGTGGGGTGGTCGATGGTTGCAAAGGGGGCTTCCCCCCACCCCACAGCCCAAATACGACGTAGGGGCTCTAAAGGGGACCTGGACCATGGCGGTCCAGAGGTCAGACGTAAGGAAGGGCAAATCCGAGGACAAGCTCGAAGGGAAAGAAAGTGTGTCAAGGACCCCAAGAGGGGGCGTGGCTTCAATGTTAGCCCAACCGAAAGGGAGAAGGGGGCCGTAGGTGACATATTAGCAGAATTGGAGTGTTGAAGGCTACAGGAACACATATTTAAAAAAAAAAAAAAAAAAAAAAAAACGATATATTTTTTGTTTGTTATTTGTTGTGATGTTGCACCACAGGAATGACTCTGAAAAATGGGACATCACTGCCAAAACATCAAATTATTTAAAGCAGGAGGAAAAAAACGCACACACACCAAAACAAAACAACCCCCCCCCCACGCCCATGCAATTAATCAAGTCATGATGCCTATTTTCTCTTATAAATATTCCAATCAAGGATATCAACTATAGAAATTCTATAAGCTATAACAATGCCTGTTTTAATGCCATTTAGGGAGTGTTGAATAAACATAAAATATCCGACAATCTTTTTGATGAATTGAACTCGATTATGGTGCAGGTAGTTGATGCAGCGCATTATTCTTCAACGCACACAAAAACAAAGGGATCTTGGCCATTTTCTTTGTTTTTCCAGTCGTGCATCACGGGAATAACGCTGAACATGAGGACAATGTCAACACCGCCCCTTGAACAATTAAAAGCGAGCAGGAAGCAGCAAATAAGGTCGTGATGTCCCATTTTCTGCTCCAAGCCGAATCGTGCAAGATCAAAATTCTGCCTTTCAGAGGATAACCATGTTTCTGCACCACATCATTTAGACAACTGTTTAGAAGAATTGAGTAACCACAGTGGACCCTGAAAACATTCGAAACATTAATTAAAACACCCCCACTGCGCTCTTATTGTCTTTGCTATTAAATGACACTCGATGGAACCTAAAGGGACATATAACTGCATTTTCTCACTTTTTCTGGCATCAACTATTTAAAAAAAACTGTTCTAACACCTTTCTACAGCCCACACACGGCAAGCTTTTCCAGCACTGGAATAAATATTTCCACGAGGGAATATGCCAAATAATGACATCCACTTCGCATGCACTTCCAGCCAACGGCACTTCATCAGAAATGTGTAAAGATTTATTTTATTTTTTTTTTCCAGCAGCAGCAGCACTGCTGTGCACATCTCAAGTGATGTGTGACGTTTCTAGATGCTAAAGCGTCACCTTCACGCTCTTTTTTCCCCCAATATATCTACAGGTATGTATTTTTTTTTTAAAGATACAGGAATGGGGAAAGACTTGACGGCTTCATTTCACCTTAATGACAATTCGCTCGATTATTTACACCATTCTCCCTTGTGCAAAAAAACACACTTGTGCTCCCAAATAGGAACTTCACGTCATTGAATGAAAAAGACGGATGCAGATAAGTGCTGCACTCGACGCTAATGAAAGCCCTGACAAGCACTCATTACATTAGCTGCGAGAAAGCATGACCTAAGACGCAAACAACAGTGATGATGCTCACAATAATCAACGATAATCAAATCAATTATTAATTAAGACCGACATTTCAAATGTTAAATTAGTTGTTGAATCGCTATTTATATCGTTTATCATCCAGATCCAACCAAACTCAAAATTGTCTCGTGCCGGGTAGCTAATGAGCTATTTTCATAACTGGCTAGTTGTTTTTTTTTCTTTGCCATACTTACGAATATTTTAAATACAAAAATTGGCATTAAGTGAATCTTAAATTCACTCGCCTGAAACACTTTGTCAAAATCAGAATAACCTGACATTTGACCCAAATTGTGTGTGCAAGCACGGCGCAAACGCCTCAAGTTACTTTCACAGCGTTTCTTAGTTTTTTTTTATACCCTTCACACTCGTAGCGCGTTTATGACTCGCCGCATTTCTCGCCGACTCTTCGGCATGTCGACAAACACAATAACAACATTTTCGCGTCAGCTGAGCCCTTTAAGATAAATGTCACCGCGTACGTGTCGCGTGTTTACCGGGCAACATCCTAAAAGTCAAAGCGGCTCAAGCGGGAAGGTCAGCGGCGGGGGCTATGCGACGCTTGCCTTTGATCCCATTCGGGAGGGGTGGGGGGCAAAAAAAAAATTGTGTCTCTCTTTCATGATTTTTCGGACCATGTTTAAATATGGCAGCTGTGACCTTCATTTTTTTTTTTTGAAGACAGACAACATTTAGAGCGTTAAGAGATGCTAATATCTCCGCGCTAAACCGCTAACCCACATACGGTGAACTATTCCTTACAGTATTAAACGTCAATGGTCATGAAGCATATTGTTATCTGTTATGTTACTGTATCGATACGCTAGTCACGAATACCGACGTGGCGCTAAACCCTGCCGGCATCGGTTCCAATAGCAATACTGTAACGTACCGTCTCACCGTCTGTTGCTATGCCATGTGGATGAACTAGCATGAAATCGCGGCTGTATGACATCCGCTACGACAAATAACGGCATTGTGATGTATCGCGTCGTCACGCGTTACACAATACACTCTCCACGCAACCGCATCAAGTATCGACACCGTGACAACTGTAATATATCGTCATGTGACGCTCGCAGAAACGCCACAATGAAAAGTCAATAATGTTGCGATTCGGCGTCGTTCGATAACATTACGTTATCTGTGCCGCCGGCATGGCATTTTCCCATCGCACCTAAGATGTCTCGATTGCAGTCGGGAGCCTATTATCATCCATCTACGTTGCAGACAAACTATCAATCACCCCCCCCCCCCCCGTGCCGACCTTGCTGCTAACTCCCAGGAATAATAAGATGGAAAGGGGGAGCGACTCCTGCTATTGTCTGCTCCTGTCATTAGTATTTATTAGATGTCCTGCATGCATTATCAAAGCCATTTAAAAGTTTTCTGGGCAGAAGTTAGAACGGCGCCTGCGCCAACGGAGGGGCGCTAGCGTCGGCTGCAATTAGGCCTTCTCATTAGGAAGAAGCATCAGGCGCACCGCAGAAAAGGCTTCCAGGTAGCGTCTGCCGTGCTTCCCGGCTAGTCTTTCTTCTGCTTTTAACTTGTTGCGGTTCTATTTTAACTTGATCAGAATACGACTTAAAAAGGCTGAATGGCTCAAAACTTGGTTTTAGTTGAATACGGCGAAATATTGAGTTTTGATTGTCGGCCCTCGGAGACCTTGACTTCAAAACATGCCATCACATTCTGAGCTGGGAATGATCACTCGGTCTTTCGTGCCCTCACATCATGAGTGTCGCAGTCTTCTCTTTACCTGTCTGAACAAAAACTCAGTCCTTTTCGAGCAGGTTTTCACTTAATGCAAGCTCTTTTAGAGCATTTTGGACAGATTTTTCAAGTCCTGTCGAATTTTATATACATAAATACACACCTACAGGGACATTCATATTTTAAGGTGCTGTATACAGTTCTTTGTTTATTTTTGGCTGTCTAGCAAAACAAATACCGGGGCGGTGAAAATATGAGGTCGTATCGGTTTATAGCCGCGCGACTTGAATCACACGCGTTGTAAATGTCTCCTCGTGTCGGTTTGTGCCCCGGAAATCAACTTTATTTGATGGGCTTTCATGGCGGCTCGTATAGTTTTTCCGTTAAGTTTCCCGAGGGGGCGGGGGCAAGAAGCTCCCCGGAGCCAAATGGACTCCAGCTATTTCTAAATCTTTCTTGCTTGTTTTCTACTTGGAACAGGTGTATTTATTTTCGGGGTCTCAAACATGAAAAGCCAAAACTCACTCAAGTAGTGCCCAATCAAAAATCGAAAAAAATGACAGCGCGTTCAAGATCATCATGGTAGTGATGATCTTGAAAACTCTGAGGGACCTACAGAAGGTGCTAACAAGTCTGCCACGAAAGAACGGCGGAGCGGGGCGAGTCAAAATAACGACAAGGCGTCATAGGCGGGTAGGAAAAGAATAAATCAAAGCGCAACCGAGTGGTGAGACAACAAAAGGCGACGCGATCGCATCAACGGAAGCAAAAGTGGCTTGTCGAAAAGAGGGCAGGTGCGGGGTGGGAAGGGGACGCTCTCAGGACGCCATTATGCATGTACAACCTGATCTGTCAGAGCCGCGGGTTGGGCCGCCGACGTTCACGAGCTTTATCTCCGAGATCCGGGTGATTAATGAAGCCGTCGCCGCATTGTGCACGCGAGGAAGTGGGCAAGAGATGATCAATCTTAATGAGCTATCCGCTGTCCGTGCATTAACTGCAGGCGGGTAGAATGCACGGACGGGGGGGCTCCTCGTCTTTAAAATATGATGAGGGAGAAAGCGTGATGGTTGGAGTCGGCCTTCCTGCCGCCGACGTATTCCCAACCACCTCGCCCCCGCTTCCCCTCTCTCGCGAGCTCCATAGGGGCAAAAAGATGTACAAGAAAGTTTTGGATGAAAGCCACGCTCTTCCCAGCTAAAACCGCAGAGCACTAATGACGAGGGCCGGGCAAAAAACGATTAACCGACCCACTAACCCTAGTTAGTAAACATTGAAAACCCAATTTAACAGTGCCATTGACGCCTCTTGAAGTCGAAAGGTCCATTGT
Organism: Hippocampus guttulatus; assembly: GCF_054856545.1. NCBI lineage: Eukaryota > Metazoa > Chordata > Actinopteri > Syngnathiformes > Syngnathidae > Hippocampus > Hippocampus guttulatus. The sequence goes on along the minus strand of NC_141283.1, from coordinate 268,378 downwards.
TTTACCTGCAGTGGTGGTGAATGAGTGAAGTCATACCCACTAAACCCCAGGTGTCAAAGTCAAGGCCCGGGGGCCAGATGCGGCCGCCACATCATTTTCTGTGGCCCGCAAAAGCAAATCATCTGCGTGAACGTCCATGATCCTAAATCTGTACCGAAATCTCAAATTGTAATCGTAATTTAAAACATTTTGCAATACTTTTCTGACCTGGTTCACACTCACTATAGTCATGCAACAAACAACTAGCTGACTAATTTCAAAACTAGTAATGCTTAATTTATTTGGTGGGCAAATAATCATATGACGACTGATCAATAAATGTTGGATCATATGACCTTTCCGTTAGCAACCAATTCAATCATCCACCTCCTGTAACAAAACATGCAAATCAGCAACAACTTACGCCAGAGCGCTAACATAGCCTAAACTAAACCCGAACAACAACCAACTAACTCTTGACACATACAGTTTTGCAAAGAATCCAAATTTTCCACAGTTTACACCCCCCCCCCCCCGCCCCACCACCCTTTCGATATATGCGTTCGAATCAATCCCATTTCCGAGCTCGACCGCGCTGAGCTCGACACTCGCACACCCCGTGGCTGATAGTCATCAGGACAAGAGGATCGATTTAAACAAGCTCCTCAATATACTCTCCCAGCCGGTGCCCCGCACTGTTTTACGAGCCCTTTAATCAACAATGTCAGTCACCTCCGCTGACGGCGGAGTCTGCCCAAGTCAGGCGCAACACTTATTTGAGTTACAATAGGAGTAAAATGTAAACGTAAAGAGGAGGAGAGGTGCACACCGTCGACAGGCGGGTATTACAGGGAGTGCCTGCTGTGGGCAGTGAAACGAGGTGGGCAAAATTATAGAGCGGAGGAATGAAACATCACAGCGGGAGACGAAGTTAAAAGTGCACACGAGGCAGATGATACGCTGCACTTTCCCGTTCCCTGAAATATGCAACGAACCCTATCTAATGCTCACCATTTTAAACAGCCATTTAACTCATTTAGAATTAGTCAATGGCTTTCGGTAGGGAGCAAAACGCACCCGTTTTGATCCATCTCAGGGGTCGGCCATTCTGCCAGTTGCTGTCGACCGAAAATGACATCACAGTGCCAACGGTGAGTGCGCATAGAACATATTTTTGTGAAGTTTCACAAACCCCTATTCATGAGCCCTAAACCCAAACTATCCGTCCAACCTTCCGTCTCATTTCCTCGTCCGCTTGTACGGTCATGACAACATCGTAAAGTCACAAATCCAATGGTGGTTTAAGACCGTAGGTATACAGCTTTGTTTGCCAGGCATGCGCACATGACGGCGGGTGACGAGAATCCGAACGCAGGCACGCATCGGCACACGTGCGCGCAAAGAATAGAATGTCGTTCGAGCGGAGCAGACAAATTGCTGCCTTTGAAGATGAGGCGCAATTTCTGCCACGATGCTTTCTGCAAGGCTGTCATCTGTCAGAATGCCCACACCCAAATCAGAGAGACACACACACACATTTAGCGGCCTGTTGTGTGCGTGCGCGTGTGGATTAAAAGTGCCGTCAGCATCTCCAACATCAGGCCGCTTTGCCATCAAACGGCGTTGTCCTCGCAGCGAGCAACTGGTGAAGAAGCAATGACATCACTTGAGAGGACTTGGCTAGTTCAGCTCTTTGTCAAGCAATCGTTTGGAAACGTCACTGGCGAGTCATTTCATGTTAGCGGCATAAAATGCACTTCTTACTTCCTGTTTGACTTCACAGAGAGCGCCAAAACTGATTTCTGGTGCAACGACTGGGCCAAAAGCAGCAGCAACATCAGTTGGTTGCTTGTCTTTACTGCAAATACAATTCTGCAGAGCCTCCAATTCATCTTTCCCAACAATTTTTTAAATTTTTTATTTTTACAAACGGTCCCTTTAAAAAATTATATACATTAGAAATAATAAAATGAATACGGGTAATATTTATTAGGTTAAAATAAACTTTATTTTGCCGCCAAGTTTATTTATCCTGGCATCTGACATACATTAATACATTCTTAAACTAACGAAAATATGTCACCACTATTTTTGGGGAATTTTATTAATTTTTTTTCTTATCCCTTCGTGAACCGGTTTGTGGACTAGCAGTAATGTGTATTTTTTATTTTTTATTTTTAACTTTTCCATACATGTTTTGTTGTCTCTTAACCACATTGGATTATTCTGGCCTGCCGGGTTTGGACGTTTATTGGTATCACTACAGTTTAGCATGTGTTCGGTGCCACTGCCATACAGGTTAATTGATTGAAAATGTAATTACAAGATCGGAGGCTAATAATCCCTCAGGCCGGAATCCCTTCTGCAGAAAACTTCTCGTCCTACGATGCCGCGACAGCCGTCGAGCAATAACATTCTGGTCCCTCTTAGTGGGAGGTCAACGCAGCCGCGCGCGTATAGGTTTAATGGATCATGACAGCCGATTCAACACGCCGGAGGCAGCAAAAATTCTCATTTTATAGAGAGCAGGCTGAGCCGACAATCCTGTCTAATTATCCGTTTGCAATTCTACCTACAGTCTCATTTCAATGTAGAGCGGGCAGGCCACAAAATAATTGCTTTTCTGCAATCTACAAGTTCATTTGCCTTTGTTTTATTGATCGCAATGAGTAGGGGGGTGCGGGAAGGGGGGTTTGGTGGTGGTGGTGAAAACAATCTAAACCTAAATGAAAAGCTTCATTAAATGTGAAAATTGTACCGTGAATTGCAAACATCTGTTTCTGATGCGTCCCTGCATTGCAAACTCCCAAGGTTAAAACCAGACGGCAAATTCAGCTTGCAGGCTGTGAATCAACTTTGCAAAAAAAGGAAAAAAAAAAAAAACAGCGCAGAGGTAGGCACTGGTCAGATTTGTAAGGGTCGATAGTTTGGGGTGTCAGGACAGACCTGGTTTATCAGTAAAGGCGCTTTAGTTGAGTCTGAGGTTTAAGAAGGCATGTTAGTCTGCAGACTCTGTGTTCAATTTGGGTCTGTCGAATTGAACAACACAAAGTGAATCTACTGGCAGAAGAAGCCGTGACTTCTTCAGTTGCATGAATGGCAACAAGCGGCTCGAAAAGTTGATTGCACTTTCTGCCATCTAATAGGGGCCCAAACAGCTCCTTGCTCACCTTTGGGATGTCCCGGATCGCTGAACTCGTACTTCCCCATGCCGACGGTCCGTAGCATCTGCAGCCCGTTCAGACCCTCTTGATTGTCGGTGGCGGCCGGCGGGGCGTTCGCGACGACCGGAACATGGGCGGCGGCCCCCTGTCCATTGCTGAGCTGGATGAGGCCCGGGTGGTGGGCGCTCAACTGGCCGTTGCCCATCATGCCGTGAGGACTGGGGTGCACCACGTGGTTGGACGGAGCGGTGGCGTAGGGAGGCTGGCCGGGCATGCTCAGCACCATGGCGGGCGGCTGCGGGGTGGACTGCGGCGTCAGCTGGAAGTGGGCGGTCATGAGGGAGTGCTGATGATGGGACGGCGGCACCGAGGTCACCCCGATGATGGGCGACTGCGCCGTCACGCTGTGGTTGTAGGAGGGCGGATGCGGGAGGGCGTAGGTGTGAGGCAGGAGGCTGGGCTGGCTGACGGTGGTGACCGGCGCCGCCCAGGCGGGAACTGCAAAGCAGAAACAAGAACACGATTCAACCAAGGAACCCTCGCCAAGGCTAATACAAAATCAATCAATCCATCAGTCAAGTTAAATGAAGCAGAAAAATCCAACCAATCATGCCCCAATACAAGCGAGACATGCTAATTGACAGGCAGTGTTCAGTCTGTTTAAAAGTCTGTTCATGATTAAAATGTTATTGGATTTCCTACATGTAGTTGGAGGCAAGTGAAGTTTTGATTGATTTTACAATCCCCCAAAAAATGAAACTTCAAACTCGTAACCTTTCGTGTAAAAGTAAGACTGACTTGTTTCCAGCGCTAATGCTAGCTACGTATTGGGAGCGCTGCTATTTTGTTAAAATTGGAGAGAGAGAATGTGACGATCACAACGGTGGACTTTTATAATTAGATGGCACATTTCTTTTGCTGCAGCTTAATATAACATCCGTGGTTTTTTTTTGTATATTACTCAGCATTGCAGAAATAGTGGGGAATGCCCCACAATTTCGCTTTTTTCGTCTTGAAATGTAATTCTGCTTATTTTCTTCCACACGAGTTTCAAAAACATTCGTCCAGCTGCTGCACCGCTGACAGCCAAGGCTGCATAAGAAAATTGTTTTCCTCCTTATAAACGCATGCAAACCTCCCTAATGTTTAATTAACCCCCGTGTAAGATCAACATCATCGTGAGGGTTTCGCAAAGAGCAAACGCATTGCTTGTGCTTTTTTTTCCCACTGTGGACGATGTGTTTATCCACACACTCAGAGCCAATCATTTCCTACCCCGAGGCGCTCGGAGCGAAGGGTGTGCCGGGAAGACACAACCATATTCGACCTAAATGATGCCTCCCTGCCATAGTAGGCCTCCCTGCCACCTTCTAAAAATAACTGAACGCTGAGTGAAAAGGCCAAAGTCTAAACGATGCCAAAGAAAAAAAAATAGAAAAAAGAAAGAAATAAAGGAAGCACTCACAATTCATTACGCTGGAGGTGCTGATAGGAAAGTCACAAGTCAGTCAGCTAACTGGTATTGCCAACCTGTCAATTGCTCATTGCCAATTATTTTTTTGTTGATTTTTTTTTAGCTCCTAAATGCAACATTTTTGACCCTACAAAACAAATTTCCTAAAAAAAAAAATTTATTATGTGGCCTCAGGATGACTCAACTGCAGAAGCAATGATGTTAGGCCTTTACTTTATTTGTCAACATTTTATTGTAACTCAACTGATGTAATTATTGTAACTAACTGTAATTATTGCATAAGCATTTTGTTTTATTTATTTATTTTTTTAACGTACAATTTGTTGCCTACGTATTGGTATTCGCTTTTATTACTACGAATCGGTCAATCAATCACAAGGTTGTTGCAATAGGGCTCTCAATTGTCCCGGTTCGTTGCCGTGACACCGCTGTCTGCTGGTGTTCTTGTTTGAAAAAGAGACATTTCGGGTGAGTCGAGGCAGGTCAGTGAAGGAAATTAACTGCTCTGGGGCAAAGCCGTTCTGGGGTGGCTTCATTACAATAAGTCTGAAGGGGGGGGGGGGGGGAGAAAAAAAAAGGAGGAGGAGAAGGAAAAATAGAGACAAGGGCATGAATAGCAGACATTAGAGTGTCGACAGCGTTTTTGACATGGGCTGTTAAGAACGCTAAGGTGGTTTCTCTGCAAGTACGATCTTGACATTTTGTATAATGATATGCGCGATTAGGCCGCTTTATGCAGCACAAAAAAAGCAGCTGTTTGTACATTATGCAGGATGGTAAGTGCATTTAAAGAGAGCATGTTGGAAAAGCACTGTTGAATTTTGTGCGTTACCCGTAGCCTCGCCATCTCGATGCAGCTTGCTGGGCGGCTCGTCCGTGTCCCAGGGGGTGAGCTGATTGATGGGCGTCTGTCCCCACCTCACGCCCGGAGCGAGCAGCAGGCCGGAGCTTTGGTTGTCCCCAGGAGACACCTGCAATCATACCAACAACAACACATTAATACAGATTATTACTAAAACGGTATTTTCCCCTAAATTGTGACAAAATATTACATACAAGGACTTGGCGGTTCAGTGGTTAGCGTGTTGAACTCACAGTGCAGAGGTCGTGGGCTCGATCCCGGCTCCAGCCTCCCTGTGTGGAGTTTGCATGTTCTCCCTGGGCCTGCGTGGGTTTTCTCCGGGTATTCCGGTTTCCTCCCACATTTCCCAAAACATGCATGGCAGGCTGATTGAACACTGGTTCGGAAAATGGATGGATGATGCACTTCCCACCTTCATTTTGGGTCAATTAAGAGCTCTGTTTTGTGATTTAATCACATTTTTGTTCTTGGAAATAATTTGAAATATCTCCTTTGTTTAACCAGGTAAGGCAATTGAAAACTGTTTTTTTTTTTTAAACAATGGAGGCAATTTAGGGTTCAGGTCTTGTCCAAGGACACATTTTGGAACACCTGCAGCCGACTATGTCACTTGATCATCGTCCGGCTGGTCATGCAAAAACCGCAATTCTGAATAGAGTGAAGATGTGCTTTGCTTTGTCCATCCAAATAAAGTGTTTTTATTTTCACACCTGCTATGCGAAAAATCGTGTTTTGTGAAGTAGAAATGTTATCAGCCGAGTGCAGGCTGATGTAACGCTGGCTCAATCAGCGCCGGACCCCATGGGACATCTTTTTCCCCCCCATTTCACCCGCCGCTTTGCCGTCTGGGCTCGGCCGAGTGCTGCGGGTTTTCAAGGGTTCAGCGCTGAAGCCGGATTCCCCTCCGCTTGGCCTTGGGAGTTAATAGAAAAGACCCGGATCCCCTCTGAGTGGCGCTCCGGCCCTCCATTTCATTGTCCTGCTTGACCCCGCAGCGACGCAGTTTGGCTTCAGAATTCACAAGCAGCGTTATCATACAGAACCCATCCAGTACTAGTCATCATCAAAGTAGTATTAGAAATTAGTCGTATAGTAATAGAGGGGTTCTTATCATTTTTACACCAAGTGCTACCTAGAAAAATTCCAAGCTCTTAAATATAACTGAAATGCACTTAACAAACGTACTGTACTGAATTAAACATTTTGAAGCAGCTGCAACATAAACGTTTACGTATGAGCTGTTGCAAAACAAGCCTCTGCTTGAAATCAGAGAAGGTTCTTCGACTTGGTGATGCAGCAAGCGGCTCGCTGCAAGTTGCTTCAGTATTCTTCTTCAATTATATGCTTGTGATCATGAGGCGGCTTGGGTTTGTTAGACAGCAGCTGTAAAATAAATGGTCAATAGAAGTAAACCCGAAACGGAACCCTGGGGAACGCCCTTTGCAACAATGTTGTATTGTGGGATGAAAACTCGGTTTCAAACGGGCAGACAAGTTCAATGTGTGTCCACTCGGAGATAAATCCCTACTGGAGTTTCTCTGACAGCTGTGTGCGCCTTTCCGTGTGCGTACGATGGAAGCCAAAGACACCCCCCCCCCCCCCCAATTGCAAAAAAATAAAAAAAGAGAGACAAAGGAGTGATGGAGCGAGAGAATGAAGCCCAAGAAGATGAGCTGTCAGCTTCTTTTGTCCACTTCAAGCTGTCAACTCAAACGCTTTACTCAGAGAAGTGCTGCATTCCGGAGACTCGGGGGGTGGGGGTGGGGGGCAAGATTCCTGAGCATATCCAAGGTGAGGAGATGCTCTTTCCAGCCCTACCATTTGTTTTAATAAGCAAGCTTCCTCCGATTCCCTCTGCGGCGAAGGAAAACTCATCATTAATGCTGGGAATTCGACCCTCTTACTTGGCCCGCACCCACAAACATGGCCTCATTAAGAAGAATAAGATTTGTTGCCGCTTCATACTATGGCCGGATAAATATCCATTTATACTACATGCCAGGAGCAAGGATGTATTTATTAAGACCGTCGACATTCTGCAAGCGGACAAGTTCGAAGAAACAGGAGGATCTCGGTCGGCAGCTGACATTTCCTCTCCATTTTATTTTGCGCGACGTGGTTCCAGTTGCATCAGTTGTGGGTCGCCTATTATCGTCGGCCAGCAGATGCTTTCTGCCCGCTGGACAGAAAACATCTGCAAGGTGGGTGGAGGGTATGGGGTGCCAGATAAATAATTTGCGAGCCGGCGCCAAAGCCACTATTGGCTCTGGCCGGGAGTCGAACTCACACACTTGAGTTTGCAGTGCACAGTGACATCACTTCATTAGCTAAACCTGCATCAAAAAAAAAAAAAGGTCCGTTTTCATATGCTGCAAACATCTTGGGTAATATTGGAAAAAGGCTCCCAGCAGGATGGAGCCATACGGATATATTGCTACAATCAACTTATTGGAACATATACCGACCACCCCCCCCCCCCCAAAAACAAAACAAAACATGTTTATGCCTAAATGCATACAGGCGGTGCAGAAGGGGTCTACAAGGCACAGAGTAATGCAATAAAAAGATATTGCAACTGTAAATATTTATATGTATGATAACTTGCTCAATAAAACGCAACATTGGGGGGGGGGGGGGTGGGAACGCACATAAATGCAGACAATGAGATTGCCAAATCAGTTATGACGACGGACGCTTTGTATTTTAATGGCCTTAAAAAATAAAATAAAATCCAACGCCGTGAACAAACAGGAAGCCAGCTATTTTGGATGCAATTGGACATGCAGCCATTACACTGAGGAACTTGTTCAAATAAAATGAAGCACATAAAATAGCTTGGCGACAAGATATAACAAAATATTATTGCCTAAGACGTGTTAGGATGTGGGTCTAGCATAACAATTTCCAATGATCAGTTAGAGGACAGACACTGGGATGTCACATAACCCCCTCCCCCCCTCCCAACCACACACACACACGTGACATCCTCATCATGATGGGGATTTTGTCAGCTGACACCTGTCGCCATCTTGCCGTGGCATGCGACGAGGGTCTTGAGCCGAGCAAGGACGTCACGTCCGCTGCCCGCCGCCATCTGCCCAGAATGTTTGTGCGGCGCAGGGAGCGCCTCGATGGGATGCGGCATATTTTGGATTGCTTTGAGACATCGGTCACAGTCAAATGAATCGCTCTGCCGTTTTGTGTCTGACTTCCTATTAAGACGGCGAATTTTATTTTATTATTATTATTTTTTTTAATCAAACGTTACACAAGAAAGAACATTTTCATCAGGAACAGGAAAATACAGAACAACATTTTCCTGTTCCTGATGTTTTTTTTTTTAAATATATCTTTTTGGATCTATTTTTGCTCTTTTAAAAAAGGCGCTTCAGGTTATTAAGACGTTACTTTGTTTTATTTCGATGTTGTTTTGGGCAATGGTCTCTTCCAATATAAGAGGACCTGTGTGGTGTTGCTTATATTAAAATGCACCACCACCTCCACAAATCTGCTCGCTATCTCAGGGGAGACGCGCGTAAACAAATTTAATCAAGGCTCTATATTACTCCCAACATAGAAATAACACCTGTTTGTAATTGCACGCAAGGAAGGAGGAAAAGGAGGACCGTGCATGCAAGTAAATTCATGAAGTCCATCAACTTGCTACCACTGCTTTCCCACCTTACAAAATGTCAAAGTATCAGATGATAAAATACACAAACGTGGCTGGCTTCCCCTTTCGATCGCTTCCTCCATTGACATACCGTCAGCTTGTAACTACAAAACGCTGAAGAAGAAGGAGAAGCAGAAAGAGTTTGCAGGGAAATTAAATTCATGAAACCCATCTGCTTGCAAGCAGCCTTCTCCCCCGCCCTTTGGCAAAGCTTGGACAGACATGGCAGACTTGGCTGAAATGTGGAAGCTGATGGGAATAATGGTTCTTTCTCCTAGAAATATCCATCGCCTCCTGACACCGATGACTATATATACTGTATATAAAATTAAACTGCTAGTTGTGCGGTCCGAAAGTGAGTGACAACCAACGAGTCGCATTCACTCCCAATTACAGGCGAGAACTCGTCTCCATGGCAACATGGCGTCACCTGAATGTGAAACCGATTAGGTCCGGGTGTCCCCGCGTGCTGCTGTGTCCAATCTATTGGGCTGCAAAACTGCTGCACATCTTGCACAAGTGAGTAAACAAGGAGGGTGGCTGGATCCCATTTTTGTCAAGTTAACTCTAAAACTCATTTGTATTCTCTGGCATTTGATTCGGCCTGACTCAGCCTTGATCCTAGTTTTACTGTTTTATGCTTTCTTCGTTATTACTTTATTTTATTGTTGTATATATGATATTTGCTCCATGTACAGCACTCTGTATACAGCGATGGTGGTTTTAAAGTGGTCTATAAATACAGTTGAGTTGAGTAAATGGTGAAGTATCACATGCAGATGTAAACTCACATCTTTTAAATCAGAACTGATTTTCCAATTGAAATCTGTTTTCATTTTACCTTTAGAATTTTTTTTAAAATTCCTACTGTCACCTGGGCTGGCATGCGCCATGTTTCCAAGCATCATAACATACGCATCCGACATCCACTCGCGCTTAACGCTGACCCCCTGGCAGCGTGGCAGACTGACATCATGAAAATAACACTATCGTCTGCCGGGTATATATGGCGTTGATGCGCCGTGGAGCGGCTACAGATACGCTCGGTGATTTCTAGTCTGGGAGGGGAGGGGGGGCTGCCACCCTGATGGCTTGGACGCTACAATTGCGAGATTGCCGACATGCTCGAGTGGGAAAGCTGAGCTAATATCCTCCGAGTGCTCAGACCTCTCAGCGCTCGCAGCATTCCTTTTGTGTTCTTGTTTGTGCGAGACAAGCGGCGAACGGGGCCCATCCCGAGGGCATCGAGTAGTGACTGCATTGAGCTGTGGAGGGCTGCTTCATGCCACGAAAAAAGTTTATCGGGAGTGGTCGGCACAAACACATGAAAAAAAAATGATTAAAATAAAAATTAAAAATAACCTGGGGGGAGTGGAAAACAAAATAATTCCTTCTATATATTCAACTTAATATTAAAAAAAATACACGCATATAATACTACCCCCCCCCCCCCCAAATCTATATTTTACAAGTTGCACACTTGTGTTAACACTGAACTGGCTAAATTCTGATTCTACTTTGATTCGGTGTGAAAAACAAAGCAGGAAACACGGCCAAAATCACTGCGCGACTTGCTCAGGACTTCCCAGCCCATCGTGGCCACATCGCCTGTGCCGGGCTGGCAACAAGCAGACGACCAGCCAGCCGGCCAACAAGCCAGCCAGCCCTCCAAACAAGACCCCCCACTGCTTTGACAAAAAGCCCGAAAACATCATACTGAAGTGTCTTCAAAGCAAATTGAATCAAGCGCGGCTGCTTTTTGTTTACCCGACATGAGCAGGATTAAGCTGAAGCGGTTGAGGCAAACAACAACATAGACGTCTGATTGAGCCGTAATACCGGAAGCGACACTCATGGCGACTCTTTTGCTGCAAATGTGACTAATTAGCGGCGTAATGCCGCAAAAAAAGCAAGGAGTGCATTCATCAGCGTGGAAATTGGAAGTTAATGAAGCAGCTGGCTAGCTGCAGCTTAGCGCTAGCGATAGCATATCACACTACAAAGCTCTGATAAGTGCAGCCCTCAGGTATAAAGCTTTAATTCGGGGCGACACATCATGCTGTGAGCCCATTTAAAGTAGCAGCAAGTGATTTCAAAAGCAAAAAATAAATACATAAAATCCCCAAGAAAATGCTAATTAGCCAATCCACGTACATAGCAACGTAGATGATCCTTTATCTGTGTTGCATTGGAATTAAATAAAAGCTACGAGTTTCCGGTAAAATTGTTCCTCGCTGTTGCTTAAAGTGCGAGGACCAAAATATTTTCTGGGCAGCTTCACTACTTTTGAGCTTCCTCTCCTGGGGTAGCTAAAACAATGCCGGACCCCTGCTGGCCCTGCTCAAAGGCAGCTTTTTATCCAACAAGATGAAGCGGTCACCGAGACCCTCAGGGGGGCTCCCAGCATGCATGCCTGTCGTGGTCGGGGGTCTGACCCAGCAGAAGCGAGGGGGGGGGTCTTTAGAGTGAAGCAGGTGGGGGAAAAAACGAGCCCTGTTTTGACAGTTTTATGAGTTTGGAACTGCCTCCGGTAAGCCTCATACAAGTGCTAAATGCGATAGGCGGCCAATTCAATTAGCTTGGATTGTACATACCAATCAGCACCAAAATATTTGATCGTTTAAGAGCTTTTGTTCATTAGCAATTAGCCGACTCAATTGCGCCATGCATTTAGCTAGCTAGCTTGCGAGATAAGCTTACACTCCATCCATCCATCCATTATCCAAACATCTTATCCTCACGTGGGTTATTTATTTTTTTAAACTTGAAATGGTAAAGGAAAACAGGCAGGCAAAAGCAATCACGAATCACCCCTCTGGAAGTTTTAGGCAAGATCCGCACAGTCATTTGCATCCACGATGGGTGAAACACAAGCATTACAACGCTCACCGAGTGAGCAGGGAAGGATTTTATCGGGTTTAAACACGGGCCAGAGCCGAACTCTTTTATCTGCTCAAGCATAATATTCCCCCTCAAAGTGTCTTCGCACCGAGAGCCCAGTGAAACATGGATTTCATACATGGTTTAATCCTTTAATTTGATCGTTCAAATGCGCCCCTTCTCTGCATGCTTATTTGCACTGTGGAGATTGGTGCTCTTCAGCTCGGTGTAATACGGGGACTGCAGTAAATCTCACATAAGTTTAAATGTTTTTCTTATTCGTCTGAGTGGTCACAGCGAGAAGGTACTTCTTTGACGGTGCTGATTGAATTTTAGTAGAAGAGATATCTAAACGCAGCACGAGCAAAGTTGCAATTGTCAAAGTAGTACTAGAGTAACTCGCTCAGTAGTGCCCCTTGAAAATTAAAAACTATGTTAGGTTAGGTCTTGCAAGTGGGAACGGAACTCTGTCGGAAACTAAAGACTCCCTCGATCTGGAGGATTTCGAAGGCTGCGTCGAATTTTCCCAGAAGCTGACTTTGGGACTTTCCCCAAGTTCTCAACTACCTGAATTCAACTTGTTTTGCAGCCACAGCAGAGCGCCATAAATCCAGCGTCGGCAGCCAAACAAAGCGGCATAGTAAACAATCAAGATGGCCGTGCTTGAGATTCGCCGCGATACATCGCGTGCTTTGATGGGCTCTAATAGAAATTCTGTGTAATACTTGCTGCCGGCATTCCATTAAGACACATTCACGCCGCAAGGGCGCGTGGAGCTTTCTGTTCCACTGAGCACAGCCATTTCCCTTTTCATTTCCTTTTTTTTTTTTTTTGCACTGCCCCTTTTTATTATGAAAGGATACCATCATCCCGCGCTGGATTTCAGCACCTGGCGCAGATTCTGCTACAGTGATGGATCACTCCATCATCAGTCCAAAGCTACGCACCGTTGTTCTTCTCTAAAGCCGATTTGTAATTGATTGAAAAGTGCTGCGTGGGTGGGGTGTGGGTGTGTGTGTGTGTGTGTGTGTTCTCCTCGCACAATTATGTGTCACGAGCAAAGCATCGATAGCGGTGATCAATGCAGCGTGTTGCAAAAAAACCTAATTGTGTCTGGTCGGGCCATTGATCCGGTCGACAGACTTCATGCCGGGGCCGTCGCAACAGGAAACCGGCGAGGGCCGCCTTGATCAGCAAGGAAGGAACACTAACAAAATGTTCTTCCCTCAAACTTGACTGACATGATTTCTGTGAGGGGTTTGGAGTCAGGATTTTAGATCTGAGGAGTTTGGAGATGGGGTAATGGTTAGGGTATAATTTTTGGTTTTCCACTTTTCACCCCTCAGATTATTTTTCATTTTTATTTCAATCATTTTTTAAAAATCTAACATAGATGCATATAATTTTTTTATATTAGGTAAAGGTTTTAGGGTTCATGTTAAGGGTTGGGTCTGCAGGGTGGGATTAGGGGTCAAGATTTCGTGTTTAGGATCAGTTTCAGGATCGAGGAAAATGGTTTGGGATTGGGACCTTGCGGGTTAGTGCTACTTTAGGTTTGGGGGTTACTGTCAAGGTAAAAGATTAGGCGTCTCGGGTTACTGTTCAGGGTTCATACTTGAGAGGTGTTATGGTTTGCGGAAAATATTTAAAGTTTAAGGTTCAGGATTGGTTTTGCAATTAGGAATGAGGGTCAGGACTACGGATCAGGGTTAGGGTTTGGATTGAGGATTTCAGGTCAAGGTTTTGGGTAGGGTGTTGGGGTTTAGGTTTGGAGTTTTTAGGCTGCTGGGTTAATAAGAGGTTTTTGCTTTTCCCAGTTTCAAAGGACAATGTTTGGATTCTTTGTGCAAATCTCGTTGTCCCACATGTCCGCCATTTTTCTGATGTCGTGCTCACTCATGCATGAGAATGCAAACAGACAACAAGATTGTCCTCCATAAATCCACAAAGCAAAGGCAGCCTTCCTGACTTACTTACTTTCTTACTCCCCCCCGTTGGAGGATCCTAAAAGTAAACCACCTTCACACTCTGCTGCCTGGATTTGATTTATTAGCTTCTCGCCCGTCTCATCCCGTCGCAGACTCGCCGCTTGCTATTTGCATTGAATGGTGAAAATGTCAGCAAATTCCCCTCTTGGGAAGATGATCCTTCACAAAACGACCACGTGGGAGAAATCTCCTTTACTGGTGTGCCCTTCTGTTTCTTAGGCACATTCGTCACGGTACACCAGAAGGTGAATTGAGTCAAGATGCCTTTTAGGCGTCGGGTGGTAACAGTAGAGGGTCGAGGGTCAGGTTTTAAGGGTTTCGGGTTAGGGTTATGGTCAGGGTTGAGAGTTTTGAGGTGTTATGGTTGAGGCCTGGGGGTTGAGAATTTAGTTAAGGGCACAGGTGTCAAACTGAAGGCCCAGGGGCCAGATCTGCCCCAGCACATCATTTTATGTGGCCCGTGCAAGCAAATCATGTTTGTCAACTTGCATGCTCCTTGCTGGGATCCTTCCAGGGGAAAAGAAATGGGCCTTGTGGAGTATTTGGCAGCCTCCGAGCAAGTCCGTTGCTCCTTAAGGCAATGTCCATAAACTGGCTCGTCTGCGCTGATGACTGCTGATTTCATTGGCTCCCAACGAGCATCGCCATCAACGTTTCAAGAATGCGAACGTCGCCATGTTTGGAGACAAACAAATCTGCTTTGAAGCAGACAACCGCAAGAGGGTTGCGGGGGGGGGGGGGGGGGGGGCTGAGGGGAGTGGGATTAAGCAGCGATTTTCCTTTAAGGGGGCCGCATGGAAAGTGTAACGAGGAACGCTGATTGTTAATCAAGGAAATGCCGACTCAGTTGTCTGCTCAGTGACCAATCCCAGCGCGCCCTCAAGGATGGATTAGGACAAAATGTCTGCAGTCTGCTCTCAATCGTATATTATTCCTTGTACAACAATGTGTCCCATTATAAATAATCCGTAGTTATTTTGCATGAATGTATTGCATCTACTGAAGTACTTTTAAAGTGTGCATTATTGATCGTGTGAAATGATGTCAAACGGAACCGTTTTATTCTACTTTTCAGACTGAATTGAATTAAATATGGTGGGGGGGTCAATGTAAACCAACTGACATTCCAAGAATGAATAAACTTTAAAAATGACCAATTCAACTGTATTTATTGCTTCTTAAATAATATTTATATAAGTAAATGTAAACGCATTATTCTTGAACTTTCAGGAATTGATTACCTGTCACAACAATTCAATTGACTTCACAGGAAAGTAACCTGCCGAGGTTGCATTTCCCACCAGTCTTAGAAAATTCCATTTCATTGTCATTTTTTAACAGCTTATGAAATCACCTGAGCGACTTATCGGCACTTCCAGACGTCGTCGATCGATAGAAAATAGGAGTCAATGACACACTTATCATGGCCCACCATCATCGCGCACATCAAGAATTATTGACGGCCAAGAAGAAGATTGGGGGAAAAATGAAAGCGGCGACAAAGGCCGGCGCTTGGACAATGGCGACCGGACGAACCTTATCTATGCGGCGTGCGTCAATCTGACCAGACGGGATGTCGCGGAGGTTTGCGTACAATCGCCGCCATGTCCCATCTGACCTTTGGCATTGCCGCTTTTGTCCCTTTCAATCAAGCGAACCTGGAGAATTTCCAAAGGCGGAGGTCCAACAGAGGCTGTTATTTGCCCATGTGCGCGGGAATGGAAACAAACCGGCTCACTTATGAGCGTTGCTCCGAGCCGACGGGCCCGATGTTTCAATCTAATAAGCAGTCACTGGATATCACGCTGGGATGAAAGACAAGATGCGGCGCCGTCATGTCTATTTATGTCACAGTGACTTTGTCAACGCTAGTGTCTTGCCGCGCAATAATAGGCTTCGCAGGTTGCGGGAAACTGCGAAAACCACATCGCGCCAAATGCAAAGGTTGAAATTCCGTTGATGGTAACAAATAAGGACAACAGAGGAGGACAAGGAGCCTCCTCGATCTACTTCTTAGGAAGAATACAATTTGTACCTGACGGTAGCTTGAAAAAAAAAAATCGGCTCAGGTCGATTGCATAGCATACACAATGAGTGGGTTCCGTCAATTTCCACGCTGCGCCCTGCTAAGTGCAGTGTGAAAAGGGCTTAAGGCCGTATGGAATTCCGATCAGAAACTATGCGGCCGTTCGAGCGCCTTTTGTTGACTTCTCGGTGGTCATTCTACTCGAGTGTTCCTCAGGACTGTCAGCGCAGGAGAGCGGCGAGCTTGTCAAACGGAGAGAGCGTGACGAGAGGCTCGTCGCCGTCCGTCCGCCGACAGCTCCAAGTGGCTGTCGTCTTAGATTTGTCGCCGTCATCCGTCACCGGCGGCGTCTCGCCCCACCGCTCATGCGTGCGTGAGAGTCCTCTTGTCAAAAGGTGAAAATGATACTATGCCCTTTTTTTTTTCGCCCTCCTCTGCAGTTTATAATTGGCTCGTTCTCCGGAGGCCGCCGAGCGACTGCGAAGAGTTTGCAAAGTGATAATGAAGAGAATTAGCAAAGACAGCTGTTGTCAGCTCCAAGTCTTGTCGCCTTGAAAGTACAAGAAAACTGAGCGATGAAGCAATTAACTTTCTTGTTTAAAAATAAAAAGTATTCTGTTAAGTTTGCACATTACTCACACATTACACACACATTCTAATAACCGCAACACATACTATGTTTCTAAAATACGTCTTTAAACTCCGATCAAATATGAGGTGCCTAAACGTATTCAAATTCATGATTCACTGCCTAGTTTTTATCTTCCACTCAAAAGCTGTGCTGATTGCAAATCCAAAGCGATGCAACACCGGCGTCTCTATTTGTCGACGGCAGGAAATGAATTCAGGCTGAGGGAGAAAAAACGTAGACTGAAATTGCTTCAACGCACGTTCGGTATCCCAAAAACAAAACATGTTTTGATTCAAAGTTAATTATTGTGTGTTCGCCAGAGACTAAGCTACACTGTTTACAAATCTGCACCCAATCAAATATTCGGAGCGGAAAACTTCACGTGCTAATTTTCACTCCTATTAAATATTTAAGTTCATTTCTTAAAAGGTACAAAGCTTTTGGGTGATCAAACTGGTTGCTCGCAATGAATTCGAGCCAATTTTTCCAATGGGTACACACGCGGGTCTAATTTTATTCCGCTCATTTAATATTCATCCCAGTTTTAAACACAGCCAGGAAATCGCACTGTACTTATGATTCAAATTTTTAATCATACCACTGCAAAATATTCACCGTGGTGACCAAGCCGTTTCTCATTACTCTTAGTATTATTCCATCGATTCCGTGGGTGTTGTGTGCATTGTGGTCTGGGTGCTTCGGGGGCTCTGTGGCTCAGGAGCGCGGAGAAACTGGAGGGGTTGGAGGCGTGGGGTGCACCCTTGCTAGTCATTTGAGTATTACGCATAAATAATAGATTAGCTTTTAAATGCAGATTCTAATAGGGTGAGACTCAATCAGCCTTTTGTGGGTCTGACCTTAACTCTGGCCGAACAAATGACTCCAAACTCACTTCTTTTTTTCTCATTAGGAGCGTCATGCTTCGCCACACTGCCGTAACGCACGAGTGTGTGTGTGTGTGTGTGTGTGTGTGTGTGTGTGTATATATATATATATATATACACTGTCCTCTCAGGTTAGCTACGGTGAACCTTTTCAGTGCACGAGACAGCTTTACTCTCATTGGCGTCATATTGCCGATGCATCATTTATTAACGAGCACTAAGCCCAGTAAGGTGACACTTGACACTTCGGGGGGGCTTCATAAAAGTTTTTTTAATGTATTTATTAATGTGTCTTAGTATCTTATTCAATTTTTTTTTTTTTTTTGTCATGCACATTTTGTAGACATCATGGACAAAATGCAACGGTCGTGAGGCGGGATGGGGGGGAGAAACACAAAACAACCCCCTACCCAAAAGAAGAAAAAAAAACAGGCCATGATTGCTATGAATGCCCGGCAAGATATGAGGAGTCTCAAAAATGAGCATGACAAAATGGTTTGGATAATAAATCTAGTTGCTCATCGAAAAATTGGGTGACTGCAACTAAAGCTGACGTCCTAGGATGTATTTAAAACTGTGATGAAAAGCAATTTGTATCATGTTTGGCTGCATATGCTACACGTTTTGTGGTGTGTAGTAGCCATTTTGTCGATTTCAATCACGGAACCGAGTTAGAAGCTTCCAGCGAGTTTAAAAGCAAAAAAAAAAAAAAAAGAATTTCAGGTTAACGCCGTTAAGATTTTCTTTCACACGCAGATCAATATATAAGATTAAATCAATTCAATTAAACGCAACACAATACCTGCGGAAGCAGTTCTGAACCCCCATCATCTAAATGCTAATTACGTGTGCAATTACTTTTGCAAAGTGTTGCTTTTCAACTCGCCAAACTATTAGCTTCAATTTGCCGGCTAATTGCGAGGCGGCGCGTCGATCCGCTCCTCCGACACGTTGACTGTTATTTCCCACTAGGATGTAATCGGATGACTGTGGGAGGTTACAATCACGCCGTGCGTCAGTGGCGGTTCTGGGGGGGGCCAGCGGGGGCCAGTGCCTCTGTAGCACCGATTCTGGCCCCCCCTGTGGCCCCCCCCCCCCCCTCCGAGCGCAGATTACGCAGTCGTGCCGAGTCGCCGACGCGAAAGGTGGAACCAAAGTGCGTGATTTAACATTCTAGTCGGACCCTTTAGTGCGCTGCGCCATTTAAAAATGAGCGGGAAAATGAGAAGCATTCCGCAGAGAAGGAAATTACCACGACACGAGTGCTATTTGCGTGTGTGTGCGTGTATGCGCGCGCGCGTGTGTGTGTGAGTGTGAGTGTGTGTGTGTGCGCGTGTTTGTGTGTGTGCGTGATTGTGTGAGTGTGTGAGGTGTGTGTGTAACTTTTTTAGTCTCCCTTTTTATTTTAATTTTTATTTAACAGGATCAATATATAAGACATTGCCTTTTAAAATTTGGATAATTATATGCATGTAAAACATCTAGCTTCAGTGTATTTGCAATTTTTGTCCCCGGCAGGCTGGTACCATATCATCCCCTGGCTTGAATATTCTCAACAGATGGACACGGCGTATTGTTACGCTTGCAGACATTTTAGCCCTCCTAATACTGTTTTTTTCTCATCACTGTAATGTTATGACTACAATTTCAAAGTCTGAAGAAATAAAAAGTCAAATAAGATTTCGAATCTGTCTTTTTAGCCCTGGGTTGAATGTGCCCCCCCCCCCCATCAAAACCCCTGACCCCAGCCCGGCCCCCTCAGTGAAATTGATCCAGAACCGCCCCTGCCGTGCGTGCGTGCGTGTGCGTGTGTGTGTGTGAGAGACTGTGTGGTCTTTGTTGCTGTCTTAAATCTAAGGCCTCAGAGACATTTATAACTTATAAAGAGAATTTATAAAGCAAATTTGCACACTCCACTACGACTGCATCGATTCTCCCCATCCCCATATATTTCGGTGACTTGAAAGTTGTATGAGTTCGATTCTGGTAGCCGTTCAACATCTGTGTTGCATGGTATCCACCAACCGACGAACTGCTACTCACAGCCCAGGACCATTCGACTACATCCTACGATTGCTCTAAAGCCTGAACACCGTTTCTGACCGCTGCAAATTTGGGCGCCTGTGACTTGCTGTGCAATCCAGGAACATGTTTATGCAGCGCTATTAGTCGGACTAATTAAGTTGTGGGAGCATTATTTCTGACAGCCAGTCAATATTGTCTGTCTCCATGTGTTGCTGCACTCTTTATGTTCTGATATTCATTGCTTATAGGGTAACTGGAACTTCGACTTTGTGTGAGTTGTGTGTTCAAGTGTGTGCAATGTGGGCGGCACGTTACTTGTTATTTCAAGCTGGGCGAGAGCTAATTAAAGCATTCCAATAGTTGCTATGGTCAAGTTGTTTATAGCTCTCAGGATGCTACGGTGGTTTTTGCGCTTTATGCTAGCAGGAAGGCATACTTGACAGTGATGCAGACCTCTCCCAGAAACACACACACACACTCCACATCCGAGTGTTGTTTTTGCGTACCCACTCCCAAATATATAGGCCCTCATTTCATTGGCTTAACGACCTTATTTCAACGAACTTAATAAAACGCGCTCAAGTACAGGCACGGCCAGAGTTACTCACACGCACGCACGCACACACAGGCTACGTCTTCATTATGAGGTCTGGTTGGTCCCCCGCGGAAACAACAACTTATTTATTGTCTCCTCTCGTCTCTTTTAGAGTTATATTAACGATGTTGGCCTAACAGGTTGCATCCATAAGCTCTCAATTGCTTTTTGAATAGCATCGTGGAGCCACGCATCAGATCAGTGTCGGCTCCGTGGAACACGGATGTGAAGCAGTGGTGAGAAACGGTGCTTTCTTCAACCTGTAAAGCTACAGAATGCAGATTATTTTTTTTTTGGGGTGGGG
The DNA here is from genome assembly GCF_054856545.1 of Hippocampus guttulatus. Lineage (NCBI taxonomy): Eukaryota > Metazoa > Chordata > Actinopteri > Syngnathiformes > Syngnathidae > Hippocampus > Hippocampus guttulatus. The sequence goes on along the minus strand of NC_141283.1, from coordinate 247,893 downwards.
GGTGTAGTCCAATGGGCGTACAACGCAGATATTAGGGGTATCAGGATTTAGACAACTAACGGTTTAAATATGTTTCATGTCATTAATCAAAAACAGACAATCCAACTGAATATATTGTACAAGTTTCTGAGCTTAAAAAAAAAAAAAAAGGGACAATTTGGGCCAGATTTGGACATGTGATGTAAAATCAATATTCTGTGGCCAGGACTGCAATCTGACAGCTCAATAAGCTTGGGGGGGCTCTTTCGCCTCCCACCTTAACTCCTTGAACATCCTGCATTCCTTTGGGGACTTAACAGCTCGAGGCACATTGGTTGTTTCACATGACAAGCTCCCACCGACAAAGCGAACAGGGATTGCCAGTGTGCCGCCCGGAACTAGCTGCAGCGCGCACTCTGTCAAGATGACGACCGGTCTTTCTGTCCATCTGACCTCCAGCGGCATCATTACCTCGTTCGGGTACAATGAAGGAGCTGATGCGCGGGCATCTCTACGGAAAGTTCCCAGAAAGCTCCCCATCATGTGCGTCAAAGGGCGGGGGGATAAAGCAGGGCAAATATATATATATATATATATATATATATATATATATATTTCAACTTTAAGACCATCTAAATGGATTCAGAGACTTGTTTCGCAATGCATTAGACAGTTTTGAAGCTAATTGTTGAGAAAAAAAAGGTGCAAAGATAGATTGAGCTAAAATGAAGTATTTATGGGAAAAAATAATTTGAATAAAAATGAATTAAAACTAACTGAATTTTTTTTTAAAAAGTTACAACGAAATGAAAATGAGCTATTGTGAAAAATACTAAACTAACTGATAAGTACGGCACAGTTTTGTCACTTCTGGAGAGAGACAAAGTATTTTTATTTGCCTGTAATTTGCATGAATAAAAAGCTCCGCTGTTAAGCAGCTGCGTCGCCACACCAGTTTTATATTTGGGTGTTTCCCCCCCCCCCCCCCATTTCTTTTTTTAGGAACACAACTCATTTCTGTAAGTGATTAATCGTCTTATGAATATTAACACTCTCCAGCAAGGTGTGACTGCCACATTTTCCTCTTCATCTCCTCAATTATCGCATGAAAAATATATTTATATATATATGATATATATATATATATATATATACAACACTCCCAATTTTCAGGTGTGCCTATTTAAGTGGTTTTTTTTTTCTGCCGGCAACTAAAAAGGCAGTCTTCATATTGATGTGTGAGAACCAACCTGACCCTTATTTAATTGAAATGATCATGAACGACTCGTCTTTCGAGCTCTAACGGTTTGCCCCCTAAAATTGTTAAATCAGCGGAGCTTTTCACGTGACCGCTTCCTTCAACCTCAAACTTTTAAAACCCTCGATGTGAAGTGATCATCATAACTAATAACGTTCACGCAGCTAGATCATTTCCTAAGTAGATTTGCCGAGGGCTCGTCGCGATCCCAACGCGGCGCCTTCCGTTTAACACGTTTGATTTGCGGCACGGCACTTTAAAAATAACGAGGACGCATCTTGTTAAACTTTTACAATGTTTGTATGAACGTAATATTGCCGTCGCAAGTGGTGGTTTTTATGTCGATACGCGCGGGTTCTTTAAGAGGAGGGCATCATTTATTTATTTATTTTTTGTAATGAATGCGACGACGGCATGAAAACCCGCCGATAAATAATTAACGGAGAGACTTGGGACGGGGACGTCACTGCGAATTAACTACAGTCTGCTGTTCCGTGCGGTTAACTTTACATCGGTAACGGACAATAACGCCAGATGGTGGGCTTTACACACATGCACACAAACTGTACATACACACACACGCGCACGCGCACACCTTGAAAATAAAAGCCAAGTTGTTCCCATGTCGCACCAATTCACACTGTGATTGTGAAGACTCCGGAGCATCGCTTTTACATGTGTCGGAGGATCCCAGTAGGAATTGCCAACTCGCCAGCAGCTTTCATGTGATTTGACCGAATGGCGGAGGGGATCCGGATGGAGAGCCAGCCACCGGAGGTGACTCCCGACATGCCCGTCTTGTAATTAAAGCAGAGTCGAGCAGTTTGCCTTTTAGGCGCAGTCGCTGTCCGTTGCCGTTTTTGCAACGATCTGTTGCAAAGCTCTAGGCGAGGAAGAGGAGGTGGGGAAAATTTTCCAGGAAAGACGAACAAAGCGGCATCCTGGGTGGAGCGCTACGCTAACATGATCCCATTTCCTCCCACCTCGACCAAATATACTAAGTGGCTTTACAGGAATGTCACCTCATTGCGCTTCAATGCTGACATCGGCTATGGTGGGAGTTGGCGAGCCCTGGCGGGGGGGTTGAGTAACGATTGGGCCTGCACAAACGCAGATTTACGATTTGCCACCAGTGCGTTCGGGGAAACTCTGCGCTTAAATTGCAACCAGCGTGTTTACTACCCAGGAGAGCGCGTCGATGCCATCAACTTTTTTTTTTGGGATGAAATAAGGTTAACTTGGACAAACTGACATAACGTCCTCATATATTACTAAAGCGGCTCCAATGCATAATCAAGCCTTCCTACATCTCAACAGTAAGCAGGAGGGGACTCTGTGACGATGATGCGTCATCTATACGCTGCGCCTTGAGCAATGACTGACAGTCAACAATCAGCCCCAAGTGCACTCGCCAGGGTGTCCCATAAAATCGCCATACGCAGGAGAAATAATACATTCCACACAGAATGTGACTTGAGTCCAAGCAAATGACTGGAAACACGACTTGACTGCTCACACTCTTGGCAACATTGCTCTTCCACTCGAGTTCAACAGGTGTCGCTAAAAAGCCAACTTCGGACGACAGTATGGCTGGCCATGGTCGGACAGTAACTAAAATGGTTAGGAGTAGGGGAGCATGACAACAGCCTAAGCTAACGGTTGAAGAACTCACATTTTACAACCAGTTTGGAACGACAAGGCGTGAAATCAGCCCAGATTTGGAGTCGGGAAGTAGAAAATGGAGTCGGGCAAGAAAATTGGCTGAAGACGCACAGTGTTTGCCTGCCTTAAGTCCTTATCTGGCTGCCATCAGTCCAGTCAAGTCATCAAGCTTTTTGACCCCTATGGGCCACTGTAGTTCTTGTGCGTACTCGGAAATGGTAAAACAATTATGACAATGCTAATTTGATTAATACGACTCCTTATGCACTACGGTGGCCTTAGAGGTTAGCTCGCGACCCTGACAGTTTTGAGCATCAGCTCCGGCCTTTGTATGTTGAGTTCTCTGTGTAACCACTGAGATTTTTTTTGCGTATTTGATGAAAATAGTTTGTGTTCATAATGAGGCTGGCGGTGGGCGTACAATAGTGTTGTAAATGTACACGAGTCACTTGCGGCAGAACAACAACAACAACATCGCGTACGGTTACAAAGCCGTTAAGATCCCAAATGATTGAAACCGTTCTGCCTTTCTTTTCTCGTTTGTTTGCGTTCACGAAAAAGACAGTCAGTCAGTGCCCGAAGATCATTTGCATAATCAAAGTAGGGGCGGGGGGGGATTTGTGCGGCAAGGACGGAGCTCGGAGTACAGGCCTTGCTCTTGGCAGAGAGAGAAAATGAGGATGGAAGGGAGAACCGGTTTGGGGGCAGTTCAGATGGGACGCTCCGAGAGGCGGGCGGAGGCCAACCATGACGACGGGAGAGCAGAGAAACATTTCCAGAGGAACGAAAGACGGGAAGCTAACCACGGCGAGAAACTCGACCGAAGCGGGGGGGGGGACGCAAGTCTCTTACCTTGGTCGATGCCGACGTGACCAAGCCCGCCGCCGCGATGCCTCGCTTGGCCGCCACCTCGCTGCCCGCTGTCGTCACGACGACGGCGGTTGGCGTGGGGAGCAGTGAGGGAATGATGGGGAGGGGAAGGAGCCCCGGGCGGTTGTTGCCGTTGACGACGGCAGAGGCACAACTATGATTGGCTCCCCCATTGTGGAGGCCCGATAGGCGGATGTCGCGCCGCTCCCACGGTGCTCGGTAGTCCCGTTCGAAGCGGTGGTGGTGGCGTGACATCACTTCCTCGTCCTCTCAGAAGAAATATCAACAGCAGGCCTAAAGGACAAGCATGAAACATGCTTTGTATTATTTCCAACATATATTTCAGTATTTTGTAATTTGCGAAGGCCATGTCGTTTTTACTGAGCCATTCACTGCCATGAGCGCAATCTTTGACGTCTTAATATTAAAACTCATTCAGTACCAGCCAATTCTGGACCAAGTCTGAAAAGACGTTTAAAAACGTCTTTGGGAGTGAATGAGTTAAGATTTAAAAAAAAAAAAAAAAAAAAACTTTATTTGCCCCATGATGGAGAAATTTGCAATGTGCAATTGTTCAGCAGCCTGACAGCCTGACGAGCAGCGGTACATCTCCCTCTTGCAGCGCGGGTGTAACAGTCTCTGGCTGAAGGAGCCGCCCAGTGCTGTCAGGGTGGCCTGGAGGGGGTGGGAGGGTCTGTCCATCATAGCTTCCAGTTTAGTTATCATCCTCCTGTTGCCCACCTCCTCCAGAGTGTCCAGGGAGCAGCCCAGGACAGAACTGGCCCTCCTGACCAGTCCATCCAGTCTCTCTCTCCGTTATACTGATAAGTATCAATCACAAAGATTGATCGGCAAATTGGTGCCGTTGTTAAATCCAGCTTCTTTCACCTTAGACAGCTGGCCAAAATAAAACCTCTCCTCTCACATGAACACTTTGAGACAGTAATTCATGCCTTTGTCACATCCCGGCTCGATTACTGCAATGCCCTTTACTTTGGAGTCAGCGAGTCCTCCATTAAGCGCCTTCAGCTGGTCCAGAATGCCGCTGCTCGCCTCTTGACTGGTACTCGTAAGAGGGAGCACATAACTCCTACTCTGCCATCCCTTCACTGGCTCCCCATTCATTTTAGAGTTATTTTCAAGATCCTCTTATTTGTTTTCAAATCTCTGAATAATCCCGCGCCACCTTACCTCTCTGAGCTCATCCGCCCCTACACACCTGCCCGGCGCCTCAGGTCTGTGGACCAGACTTTATTAGAAGTACCAAGAACTAAACTGAGGCTCAGAGGGGATCGAGCCTTTTCTGTTGCTGGTCCCTCTCTCTGGAATGACCTCCCACTGAACATTCGGCAAGCCTCCTCGCTGCCCATCTTCAAAACCCTCCTCAAAACTCACTTGTATTCTTTGGCATTCGACTCAGCATGACTTAGATTTGTTCTTGGTTTTACTGTTTGGTGCTTTCTACCGCCTTTATTACCGATTTGTCTTACTGTTTATTGTGCATGTTAAATTGCTCCATGTACAGCACTTTGTATGCAGCGATGGCTGATTGAAAGTGCTCTATAAATACTGTTGACTTGACTTGACAAAGGCCTTTCCCCATCCCTGAAAAGTGCTGTTAGCAGCGGGTAAAAAAAAGTCTTGAGATGTCACTCTCCAATGCTTTCTCCGTTCGCCTTCACTCTCTGGCCGCCTGCCCCCCTCTCCACCCCCCGCCCCCTTTAATAACCTTGAATTTTCTGAGCCGCTACAGTTGTATTACCACTAAAAAGATGTGAGGCGTAGAGAGGGAACATGGTGCTCGTCCGGGGGAACAATGACGGCGGTTTGCGCCAGCTAATATTCTCCCTTATCTCCGCAGCCCCACACCTCAGCCAGGAAAGAAGAGGGCAACCGGGTAATTCTTCCACAAAATAGGTAGAGAAGACACACACACACACACACACGCATGTATGCATTCATATATGTGAGTGTGCCAATTACGAAGAAGAGAACCTCACGTCGCAAGTCCAGGCGCCACACAGTTATAGTTTGAGGTGTCACAAAAGAAAAAAAAAAAATAGCTGCGTCACTTCCGAAAACACAACTTCCACCGTACAGGGAACTTGCATCCAAGACGTGGCAGTAAGATGACAATATGGAATCCAATTACGGCCTTGTAGCACGTCAGATCACAGGGAACCTATTTACAAACGCGCTATAAGGTATCATGAGAGCGTGTCGCACGGGAGCGGCAGCTGCAAGACGGGTCTCACCCAAACCAAATCCCGCCACGACTGCAACTGCGAGGCGAGCAGATGCATTTGAGCTTCCTAATTAGCGATTCTTAAAATTCCCTGCATCGCTCCAAGTCAGCTTTTCAGAGGTCTGCGTGCGTAGCGCATGTGTGTTACTTTGCACACAAACTGGAGGCTCAGGGCGGGACCTAGCGTGGAGGAGGAGAAGAGGAAGAGGAAGATGAGGAGGGGAACCAGACCCCCCCCCCCCCCTGCACACCTGTGCGCACTGCCAGAATGGATAAAACTTGAAATTCATCATAACCGCCCGGCGGCTAGGCATTCGGCCATTTTGCGTCATATCCAATGAAATATAACAGGAGGGAAATGTTGACAATCATGCGAAACGGGGGGGGGGGGGGGGGGGGGGGGATGACAACGCAAGAACCACTTTGGTTGCAGACGTATTTGGCTGCGCTAACTTCGCCAGTCGGGGCAACCTCACTCCATTCTCTTGCCACTTTGTTGTACCGATACAAACGAATATATGATTAGAATGTGCTGCAAGGGTGATGGAGCTTTTGACATGCCTCATTTTACTGAAACCACGCAGGAATACACGTGAAGAAGGAATTAAAGCGACAGACGGATGCCGCCAGCCAGCTAATGTCTTTCAGCAGCAGCAAAAAAAAAAAAAAAAAAAAAAAAAAGCCAACGTGTGCCAGCTCGAAGAAGGATGGTGGCATATGTGCATGTGAAATGTGCAATGTTTGCGTTTCGCCTCCACGCCCCCAATCCACCTGCTACCGATACTCCCCAAGAGGATCGACTCTATTTCCAATCTGTGGTCGCATTTACTTCTATTGACCTGGTGGCAGCCCTGCGCACGCGCACACACACACACACGCACGCACTGCACCAATGATCAATTCATCCATCAGTCAAGCGTGCGTGCTATAAATGAGACTCCCCAAAAGTGGATCTGCTCTACTAGAACAAGATATTGCTGTAAATGAGCAGCGCTGCGAGACGCCGGCGCGCGCGCACGCACACACACACACACACACACACACACACACACACACAGAAAGCAATGAATATGCTGACAGATCCTCCAGGACAACACAATGTTCATCCTGACATTTAAATAGAGCAGCGGCGCAGGAGTAGAAACGTCAAAAGCATCACAGGCGCATGCACACATAAGCAAGAAAAGGGCAAACGTGCCCTGCAACAGGAACCAGTTTGCAGATTGCTTTTGTTGACAGAGAAATGGAGGATTTTCTCCCAAAAGTGAACTGATGTACATTTTCCAAGGCCGTTTCCACGCTTTTCCTTAAAGGTGACCGTTCATGGATGGTCAGAGGTTTAGCCAACCAAGTAAATTATAAGCGGAAGCTCAGCGTGGTCTCGGGGGTCCACAAGTGGAGAAGAACGCAGCATACCTGCCACACCATTCTTGGGACTGATTGTTTCGCATTAGTCACCGCAATTCATCCTGGCGCTTTGGGGAGAATTTGTACTTTTACTACAATTGCTAGAGCTCATTAGTGCTCTGGAAAAGAAGCAGGCAGTCAGTAGTGGGCCCTGGAATAAATATAGGACATCTATGAGGAGAGAAAAAAAAAAGCCTGCAGGCCAAGCTGCTGTTTTGCAGCCCAGATATCTTCTGCTCGGGTGATTAATAGTGACACGGAGGATGGCTCGGTTTAAATAGCTCCAGTTTAACGGGGCAACTGGGAGACGTTTGACTCACAAATACGTGCGAACTGCCAGATAATCAGCAGAGAGGGTTGCTAATGCTACACTAAAAGCCCATACAACACCGAAGATCACTCGTACAAGGTTCCGCCGTGGTAGCGAGCACCCGCCGCTGCCCGATTTGCGGGTTTCGGGACATTGCTTCTGACTGACGTGGCCAGCAAACGAAAGAGAACAGGATGAAGGTCAGTGAGCTCGCACCTATCCGTGGCTATGCTAATAACAACTGACCCAACAGATTAGACCGGAGATTTAGGTCCAGATATTTTGCATTCAGGAGTCACGCTCAGTATTTGCTTCCATAGGACTTTTTTTTTTTTTTACGCCATTTGATCCACGGAGGTTGAAAAAAGGTAAAACGCCAGGTTCTTTGTTTGACAAAAAAAAAAAAATGTCCGAAAAATAAATACGAAATGTACAGAGCTACTTGGCCCGCTGTAAAAGAATGGCCACGTTGCGGCAAGCAGCTGTGTTACCCAGAGCGCGAGAGCATCATTTCCGACAATTGTCTGACATCTTAACGAGGGAATGATTGATCCCTTCATCGCCAAATGACCAGCGGATTAGCCGATAATTAAAATCGCTCATTAGCGGCAGCCTCCGACACTAATTTGTCATTGGTTACAAATGACCGAGCAGTCGGACGCGTGGCCAAAGAAAAAAAAAAAAGGACGCCATCCGCCCCTAAAAATTACACAATGACCCGAAAAACCTAAAACTGGACTCTAACCGCCAAATCCTTCAACCGAGCCCCGAGACAGAGAAGCTTCATCTGGCACACTCGTTTATTGACAAAATACGGGGGAAAAAAATGTTGGGCGTGAGAAATCCGAACCCTGAGATTGAACAGTCTCGCTCGTGGTGCGGACTGTTAAATCAAATTGCGATTGTCTCGAAACCCACGAGTGGTCCGATTGTTTGAGTGAACAAAGCCGAGCCACAGTTGATGGGATTAATTAACAAGGATTAACTTTCCCTACCTTCTTTCTTTCGCACCCTTGTTTAACTTCCTCCTGCCGTTACAATAATCCTTCAATCCCCCTGTCCGCACAGGCTCCGGATTAAACTACGCGTCTGTCTGCGCCGTCGGTTCAATCTGTTAAAAAAACAAACAGGCGCGCCTTTGCGGAGGTAATTAATATTTGTATAGTCTCTAAAATAACAGTGTGACTTCACCGAGGGGGCGCGATACGGCTGAAAAGTATATCGCGATATGAGTAGGTCATATCGCGTCGATATTGATAATTATGAACACAACTATTAGAATGTCGAATAATCTGGTCGACATAAAGGTCAAACCTCGACCTTTAACCTTAAAACTGTCCACCTGTAATCCCACCCTGAACGATGAAACCTAAATTTCAAAACTAACCCCTGCGTAAACCCGAATCATCGTCCAAACCCCTCCACCCCCGCCCCCCTTGTTGTTCTTCTTCTTCTTCCATCCAACTAACAAAGAGAATGAGGCACGCGAAGAAGAGAGGGCGACGAACATTGCTGGACGACATCAGAGCCGCGGCTTGAGATAAAGAAGAAGAAGATGAGGGAGAAGACGCCAAATGAGAAACGAGCTTGGCGAGATTGCGGAATGGTGGAGAAGGAAAAAAAAACCCACACGCTCTTTCATCAACACAAGCCCGCGCTAAATCACTTTCCTGGCAAGAACAGAGCGGCTGCTATCTCGACTTTTTAATATGTTGCCAGAGTGAGTGATACAAGACATGGACCAGGAGGTGGGGGGCGCTTGAGGTGCTGGCGGGGTAGGAAGCGCGCTCAGGAATCACAGAATAGTTCCGATTTTTTTTCTCTCATTTGTATTTAATTCACTCAGCGACCAAAGTCGTAATAACGAATAGGGCCCGTATATTCGGACATTTTGCGGGATAAAATTCCAATAGCCGAGTACGGTCATTAAAAAGATCGATAATGAATAAAATCACCTTTTTGGGGGAGTGTTTTTGAATCTCATTATTTTTGTCTTGTATTGTAATGTATGAATATGTGAAAACCAAAATTGGTACAAATTGGTACAAATTGGCAAAAAAAAACTTCAGCAGATTTTAAGAGCTAAATGAGTGCAACATTTTTATTCCCCTTGAATGAAAATGAATAACATTGTTTGGAAGCTTTAAGCTAAGCAGCCTCCCCCTAAGGCAAATTAATGTGGTTGTTTTATGTTTAGTTTGACTTTGATTGGTTTGTTTGTTTATGAGTTGTATTATTTTCCAGAACGTTGAGTTTTTATTAGTTTTAGCATTAGTGTTTTTTATATACTGAGTATTTTTCAAGTTCAAGTAAAAAAAAAAAAAAAAGCTAATGGATGTTGTGTAATAAAGTCAACATCTGGAATCATCATCAGAGGCCACCGTGTCCTTGCATGCAGACACAAACAAACCCTCCTACATGGACTCTTAATGCATCACAACAAGCTCTTCTTGTGCCCGCCATGATATGAAAGAAGACGAACCCCTCCGACCCCGCCCCCCAAGATATTGCAGTACATCGGTACAAACTGGGTGCTGTGCTCGTGTGAGGGTCACATTGATTTAGAGGATATTGAAGTGTTTTCAGAGGGAGGTTGGGGGGGGGGGGGGGGGGACTTTCCCCTCCAGAACGCGCAGCGCCGTCATCCAAGCGAGCAGATTACGCCCCGACCTGGCAGCTTGACCTTCACTTAACTACGTGGCCATCACGCCTTCTCCTCGTGTTTTATTGACTTGATTCCATCTCAGCGTCTTCAAATAGGACAGCAAATGTTGTTACAGAGAGCATCTCTTCCAAATCCCCCCCCCCTTCCCACACACACACAGCACTGTTCGCCCCCCCCCCCCCCCTTTTAAAGTGGCGCTAAATAAGTAATGGGCCGTCTCATCGGCTTTGGCTAGTCACTAACCGGATGGGTTACAGTAAAGGGAGATTAATGGATGCAGGGATGGAGATAAACGGACGAGTGGCCTGTGACGACGGCTAAGTGACTTATAGTGTACGCCGCACGCCCCTTCGTCGACCACACCGCATCCATTTGCGTGTCCCCGGAGGAGAGACGCGCGTGAAAAATGACACCTCTGGAAATCAAAGCTTGTTGTCATGGAGAAACTGACCCCCATACACGCCGGAGAGCCCTTTTACACAAAGGGTTACCAGCCCCATGGGCCACTTCGGGGTCCAGGACAAGGATCGGCCAGGCCGGGGGAATATTTAAAAAAAATAATTATCTATTGTTGAATGAGAATTATTGTTTTATTAATGAGTCAAGTACAACACAAACAGTATGCAGAGAGCGATACTCAATTATTGAAAGAAACTACCTTTGCTGTACATCTTTTTCTTGTTGAATTAGAATCGTCACAACAGTGGCTTTGCCAACTACTGGCCTGACATGCGCATTCCGATACAAGAGCAATTTTTGTCATTTATTTATGGGGCAAATTTTCTTGTCCGTTATTGTTGTACTGTTTTGATTCTGTCGCTAAACGGTTTGAAGCGGCTCCACAATAACAAGCTAACAGCTTTATCCCTCCTGCACCAAACTTTATAAGTGGGCACAATGCAGTCAAGCGAGCCCACTTGGCAGAGCGCTTAATGATGTGGCTGCGGTTCTTAAACACTTGCATTTATTGCGACAACACCACTTGGAGTTGATCTTTGGAATGTTTACGACGGAAGAAACTCGCGACAATGGCATCTGGTGACAATGTCCCGCTGAAAACCAGCCAGCTCATTAGGAGATGCCGGTTTTCCACGCGTTGTGATTGATTGGGCTGAACATTTCATCCCAGAATGCCTTCTTGCACTTTTACTGCGCCCTTCACAGATTCAAGCAACTGCGTGCAGGATGGAGCAAAGCAGCCCCAGAATGTAACTGGCAGCAAGAGTCCCACCGATGTGCAGCACATTTCCCTGTAGCAAAGCAGGCCCAGAATATAAGAAGCAAAGCTTTCTGAAACTGGGATGTCGCTCGATAATACCTTGAGAAGCTTGCGATGTTATTGTTCCCCTGCATCGACACCCTGTGCCAGATGCAGCCTAAGACGCACCAACGAATTGCGTCCATGCGTGAATGCTGTAGTCTGAGTCAATTTCTTCCACATTTATTCACGCTCGTTTCATGATTCCTTCCGAAATCCCTTACTCAGTTCATGTGTGACGGTTGCATATAATTCATGTAAATGCGGCAATCTGCATTGGACGGGTTTGCTCATATTGCGCTTTGCTAGCGCTGTTTCCACAGCCTGGCCAACCCCGCGCTGATCAATTTGCTCAATTTAAGCTTAATTAGCTGCCCGCGCACGGCATAGCCAATCCATCTGCCTCGGTCCGGCTCTAATTAGCTTGACACTCTGAAGCCGTTCTGTCACCCTCAAAACGACAGCAAGGTTACCTTGCGACGCACAAAGTGTCCGATGCTGCTTCCTTGTAAGCCTGCAAATTTAACAACTGCTCATTTATGACAAGCCGGCACCGCGGGCGCAATCAACAATGCCCTCGGGTCATGCGTAAAAGATGCGTTAAAAATCCGACTCGGTCCACGACGGAAGCAGTTTGGAGATTGGCTATAAAAAGATGCTACCGCAGTTGCTATACCGGAGCTTTGTAACCACGCAAGATAATGAAAGTCTCGGTGGGAAAGGTGTTCATAAATAAAACAAGCCGCGGTACGGCTGCGTGGCATTTGCTGTGCTTTTTTTTTCTGGAGAATGGTTAAATCAATGCTAATGCCGCGCACACAGTAAATAGGCATCGCTCAGTGGCACGTTGACCTGTAGCTGTTGCAGACATGACGGCGCATGAAGTGAAACAAATTTCAAGGAACTGCGGTTACAAAATGCCGCATTTTTTTTATTCCATAGAAGATAAGCAGCACGGTTTTGAGTCCCTTCCATACTGATCGGACTATCAAGCCGGTCGAAGTATAATTCTAGTTTTGATGGTGGACTTCGGAGGACCGGTGGGTTCATCGCTTTGAGCACGGGCGCCTTGAGACTTTTGAGAATTCCGTGTCAACTGGTATCAGGGTTGAATTTTCACGGTGAATCCTCAAAATGATCCTCCAATTTTCATCCCATGCTCTGCCAATAGTAGATTTTGTGCAGTCAAAAAAACATAACCCTGGCAATTTAGCGTCGCCTGCTTCCAATTGAAGCTCACTTGGGCAAACTCCCGAGTGAGAGTTTGTCAAAGTACCTCGTATCCATGCAAAATAGCTGCTTCAAACCAAAACGTCCCACTTCCTGTTCAACATGGCTCCTTGAGACCTTGAGTGAGTTTTGGGGTGTCGTGTTGGGAACATAAATTTCAAGATTGGTCATATTTCTGGCAAGACATGAGCAAGCACCTGATGCTTGAGGTGCAATAAGAATCTACTGAAGCGGAAAAAAAAAAAAATGTGACGGACGGAAGAATGAACAGCGCTCGACTGGGATTTACGCGTGGTGTATTGAATTCTGGAGCAGCGCAGAGGAAACGAATAACCTGCGTGCGTCGCAGAAAAAGTACAAAGTAGGATCGGAGGAAGCGCACTCCCTGTCCAAAACGGTCATCGGGGTTGAGCGTCATATCATTGGTCAACCGGGGAACACCGGACAGACATCAGTTAAGCGCTTCTTGTGACCTTTTAACCAAGTAAAATATTTCGAAAGATGACATTTTGTGCTTGTATCCATCCAAATCACAGTCCAGGCTTGACAGAGAACTCGTTTTTGAAAGATTTAAGAATTACGACATCTCTAAGGGCGGTCTGTCGCGAAATGGTCCTATCGATCCAATTTCTGACGTGCTTCTCTCAATCAACTCGGAGTGGATAACAAGGTACATCCGTGAGGCGCGCGCATCGACGAAGACAAAATGTTGCGGAAAGTCTGATCGTTGATCGTCAGGCAGTCGGACACAACGCTGCACTGAAAAGCCACATTGAGTGAAATCGCTAAACTGAGCAGTGGGTCCAAGAGAGCCAATCCTGGATTATTTATACAATCTTCGAGAACTCCCGAACCCACCACTAACATCCGCAAGACTGACGATGTGCGATCAAGGAAAAAGTCAAGCGACTGCACAAAGTGTCTCTGGCAGAGGACGCCTCGTCTCTTCATTAATGGACGGAGGCGAAAAGTAGGGGGGGTGTCATGCCGTCCCTTTCACTCACCCCCCCACCACCACCACCACCACCAAGAGTTAAGAGCTCGTCAAGCACAAGGTAATGAGGCTACTTGGAGACGCCATATGACTTCAAGGTTAATGGAACACCTGCCAGTGCAAGGGAAGAAAAAAAAAAAGATAACCCGAGAAGGTTTTGTTTGTCTAATATTTTTTTTTTCCCTCGACACGTAGCCTCGAGACGTCACTCAACAAAGTGACGCTTCAGTCAGCGAGAGGCGATGAAAGCTTCTTCAACAACATGAGTCATAACCCCGAAGGTGAGGCGCAATCAAAGGGTCTCACGGAAAAAAAAATAAAATAAATCCGATAGACTGTTCGGGGAGGAATGATCCGGGTGGCGGATCGCTTTTTTGTTCCATTAATCAACCCTTTTGGTGATAGACAAACATTGAGATGAGGATTAAACAAGCCGGCGGCGGCGGCGGCGGCGGTGGCGGCGGCGGCGGCGGCCTCCTGCTTCCTCTCGCCGGCTGACAGAAAGGAGCCCGCTGAAAATTATGCAAATGGGTGTCAGGCTAACCAACGAGAAGGATGGCAAATTAGCAGGCTGTTTAGTCTCACAAATGGCGCTAATGCAGATGAAGGGCTGCCGCCGCCGCCGCCTGATTTCATTACCTGAACGGAAAGCGGGAAGGTGGCAAAGAAGAAACAGGAGAACAAGATTGACACTTTATTTGATTTGACAAAAAAGACAAGAGACAACCAAACTCAGCCAACCAAAACACTTGAAAAAACGTCAAGCCACAGCGCGATTTCTGTCCTCAACTTTAGCTTTATCATTTAAAAAAAAAAAAAGTAAAAGCGGGCAAACTGGCCCCTACAAATCAACCCAGGGACAGAGAAAACAGAGTCAAAATCTTGATCTCTTACACTCGACAAAACCCCTGGAAAACTGGCATTTTTGTATCACGCGCCACCTAAAGTCATTGGAATTAGGCTTTGGCTCAAGATCAAGGTCACCTGTGGGGCTCTGTTGAATATATATATATATATATGTATATATCCATCCATCCATCCATTTTCCGAACCGCTTAATCCTCACAAGGGTCGCGGGGGGTGCTGGAGCCTATCCCAGCCGTCTTCGGGCAGTAGGCGGGGGACACCCAGAATCAGTTGCCAGCCAATCGCAGGGCACACAGAGACGAACAACCATCCACACCCACACTCACACCTAGGGACAATTTAGAGCGTCCAATCAGCCTGCCATGCATGTTTTTGGAATGTGGGAGGGAACCGGAGCACCCAGAGAAAACCCACGCAGGCCCGGGGAGAACATGCAAACTCCACACAGGGAGGCTGGAGCTGGAATCGAACCCGGTACCTCCGCACTGTGAAGCCGACGTGCTAACCACTGGACTACCGGGCCGCCTTATATGTATATATATATAATTATTTTTTTTGAAGATTAACACTATCAACACAAGACGATTAAAAAAAGATATACCTGTATATATATATTGCCACAACATTACCCTGACAACCAAAGAAGAAGAAGACAAATTGGGTCGTGGGAGGTTGGCTGATGTGGTGCTCCAATCAAGTCGGAAAATCAAATTAGCGAAATGAACGCGACAAGAAAGTTAACGGCAACTGAAAGGAAGGAACGGGAGAGTGTTTCAATAATCAATAGAGCGTGAAGAGACAAAAAAAAGTGAGCGAGAGAGAGAGAGAGAGTGTTCATTAGTCATAGCTAAGAATGAGCTCTGGTCGGTGCGAGAAGACTGTCAGAGGCTCGTAATCAGATGAGCAACGCCACTCATTAAATTCCAGCAGAAGCACAGCGACTATTGTCCTCCACCTCTGTAGGAGCTTATCACAGCATCTCAACATCCTCATCCTCCTCATCCCGCGGCTACGAGACTCACGAAGACTCCGAAGGGCCTCTTCACGGAAACCAACAGAGGTTTGGTTTCCTGCATCAAGGGTCACGATTGACTTAGGCGGTCTTCTGTAATCGTCGCGGAAATGACTCGACTTTTGTTGTGGGGGGGGGGGGGGCAAGTGAAGATAGGCTGGCTAATAAAACGGGTTTCAATCAGCCCGTATCGCACTTTGCGGCGAAGGTTTGCAAGTGCGTGCGCACGTAGCGGATGTTGGGGTTTTGTCAGGATTCAGTCAATGTTGCAAACAGTTGCAAAGACCTTCGTGGACTGTTTGAGACCTTGAACAAACCCTGAGAAAAAAAACAACAACAACAACATTCACTACGTGCGCGCACACACTTGGAAACCTTCGCCGCTCAGTGAGATCTGGCCTTTAGCTACATTGATTTTTCTTTTGTGGATAATGGCTAACTGAGCCATTCAAAAAAAGATCTTCAACAAGCATATTGTCCTGGCATGAAACAAGCTGAGCCGTCTTTTGAGGAGCCATCACGGAAACCGAACTCCGCAACTCCCGTCTTGTCTGGGGGGGGCGGGAGGCAGGAATGCTACGAGAGCGGCTCTCGGCGCGACATACAAGACCGGCAAAAAAGAAAAAAGAAAAAAATCAATTCTTCCTTTTCAAGCCGCCCATTAAAAGGCGCCGGGGAGACGTGGAGCGCTTGTTCAAGACACACCATTACAGCATATTATGTATTCTGTTGCGAAGGCGCCCGGCACGCTCCATTACACTAAACCGCCAAATAAGCAGCCAGGTCCATTTTGTCCCGACAACAACTAGAAATCCGCTCAGAAATTACAGAATGAAATATTCTCACACCGAATCAAAATGTCAAAACAGAAATGAAAATCGACGCCTATAAGAGACGACATAGCCAACCCGAGAAAGTGATGCAAACGGTCCACTTAGTCACCGAAAGCAGCATGGGGGAGATGTACAACAACGGTTGCTTGTAAGTAGGATGGGTTTTTTTTTCTTCTGCCATTTTTACTCATCTCTCGGCATTCGCGCCATAAAATTCTCAGTGTTCTTGAGTTTTGCGCTAGTAAAGACGCGCGTACGGCATCATAAACACAGAGTGCGGGAAAAAAAAACCTTTAAAAAGCCGCTCTCGGCGGGTCTCCTCTCAAAACAACGGCCCAGAACGCTCAGTCAGGCTGGACCGGCTGGGGAGTCGAGAGTCTTGCGCCGGTGGTGCGTCCACTCCATTTCAACGAGCTCACACAAAGTCAAAGTTTATTGAATTTTTTGGCCTTAAAATGCTGAACTTACTCTCTTAAAAAAAAAAATATATATATATATATATATATATAAATAAAATTTACCATGAAAAATATTGTACGGCTTTTTTATTATTAAAATGTATTTCTGTTTATTCTAAAATTCGGCTTTTGCATAGGAAGAAAAATCATTTACGACTCCCCCAAAAAAAATAAAAAAATAAAAATAAAAGAAAATAAAAATGCTCACATTACTTTCGCAGTCTACTTTTTAATTTTTTCCTTTTCAGTGTGGTCCTAATACTCTCTTTTTGTGGTGGATGCATTTGGAATGAAGCAGATCAAAAGAAGCCCCCCCCCCCCCGTTATCTGATCAGCCTTGAAAGCCTTGGCTGAGTTCATAGTCCTTGCCCACTCTTGCACTCCCATTCCTGCCTGTGAACGAATACTTGGTTGGACTGGCATTTGAGGCGCCCCCCCCCTCGCAAAAAAAAAAAAACAACTTTGAGGTTGCCAAGCCAAGACAGCAAAACAAATAAAAAGTGAAAATTCCTCCAAAAGCGTCTTTCTCCTTCATCGTAGCGGGTGCTGAGCTTTCCACTTTCAACTTTTAAAGCCCTCGTCGTAACTGCTGAGGTGGGCATCCTTTTGTTTCAATCGATAAACACAAATGGAAAAAAAAAAAGACAGCAAAAAAAGCGAAGAAGAGCAACATGATGCAGAAGGGTGATTTTTTTTTTTGTGTGTGTGTGGGGGCCAGTCAGAATGTGGATGTCAAGGGCTAGAAAGAACAGCAAGGCGGCACACACAGGCTGACAGTTGAATAAGAACTCATATTGGCAGCTTTCTTATGTAGACAAGCCAAAACATCCCCAACAAAGATTCACTTAAAAAGGATGAAGAAAGATTCTAGAAAAATAACAATTTTCTCAATTTTTAATGAATTTCTCTTTGGAATATTTGGAGTTTATAAAGGGAGCATAGACATCCTTTTCCTTGGAAAACAACAACTTCCTTTTCAATATTATTTTTAGAATAGTACAACCTTATTTCTGATAAAACATGACTTTAAAATGTGTTGCGTTTTAAATATAATTTTCATAAAAAGTTTATGCTAATAAGATTCATGCTTTTAATTTGTAAAAACTGTGTCTTCATTCTCAAAAAAAATTGAGTTGTTGTTTGAAAAATAAGATTACTTCACTGTTGAAAATATACGATTTTATTTCGGTCAGATTCAATATTTTTTTTATCCGAAAACAAATTAATTTTTGGAAGATGACAACTATGTTGAAAAATAAAAAATATACTTCAGAATATAGAAAACCTTCCTCTCTGACGACGATTACTTCCATCTTGAAAATACACGACTATTTTCCTTTAAGATTACAACCATTGTCGTGATGAAGCTACTTGAAAATATGACAATTTTCATAATATTAAAAAAAACAAAAAACTTCATGCTCATAAGGTTATATGAATATTTGCCGAACTAAGAACGCACTCTCACGCATCCCCACACTGTATGTATGTATCAAGTATTCCTAATCTATGTGCAAATATGCCTTTGTGCAATATGTGCTTGCTTGTGTTTGCATATGGACTTGTTTGTTTGTTTAGGCTGTGTGTGTGTGTGTGTGTGTGCGAGCAAGAGAGTGCGAGAGAGCGAGAGTGTGTGCCATCACTCCTCTGGTCCCTCATGACTGCTGTTTGCAGCCAAGTGAAACATCATCACTGCCATAACCGACAAACACACACTCACACTCACACACCCGCACACTTATGTACGCACGCAACTACCCGTGCCCCTGTTAACCCCCCCCCCCACACACACACACACACACGCACAGGCTTTTGATGGTGCCATTTCACGCGTGCCAGAGCGCAAAAACACAAAAAAATGACTCATAGGGTTCCCTTGGGTTGAGTCGACACACGTGTCGCCAAAACGTCCAATCGTGTCTCACACAAACAAAAAAAGACGACCTAGTCAAACTTGGTGGTGACAACCAAACAACTTTAGCACTCATGAGGCAAATGACATTTGGCGTTGATAAAAATGCTTTCAAATAACAAATAACCTGAGCGTATAATTAAGGCAACGCTTTGATATGACAAGTCAACACTTTGAATCAAATGTTTTCAGAAACAACAGCCAGATTTATTCATTGATTAGCGCACCTACGTTTTTTTTTTAAATCCGGTTGAGAAAACAGGTGCCCGGCGCCAAATAACTCAATAACGCTGGCAAAGAGCAGTTAAAGGGACAATCAACAATGCATTCGAACGGCTGACTCGGCATTTTGGAAATGACGCCACTCCTCGTATCAAACATAATAGAGCTCAGAGACGAGCACATGCAGAATGCGGAGAGCGAAGAATACCAAAAAATAAATAAAAATACAAAACAGACAAACTATCTGCTGGACAAATGCGGTCCTCGCTGAAGTCTTCCAGAGAGCCCTATTGCATTTTCTTATCGTTTTCCGTCTTTATGATTAGCATCGTGCGTTTTGACAAAGTCAGTGCAATGGGGGAGCGTACCGAGCAAATCTAATCAACATGACGGTTACTCATTTAAAGAGACAGGGCGGCCATTTAGAAGCACTGCTGCTGTTCATTACGGACGATCGAGTTACATCGTAGGGCGAGCTCGTGCGGGGATCACATTCGAGAGCGTAACGTGAATCCTCAACCCTGGCTTGAACCCGAATCTTTTAGAAGATCTGGAAATTAGGCTGTGCACAATCAAGATTTATTTTGGAGCTGTTTATTGATCAGTGAGTTGTGGTAAAAACAAAACAAAACAAAACGTCTTTACGTGCTTGTGTAATGAGGTTAATCTAATCTGTTTGTTGTCATCTTATTTTGTCCATGACGTCAGTGATCGACGGGCAAATAATGAAAACGGATGACCAATTTTGCATCAAAATACAGAAATCAACTCATCCGATCTGTGCGAAAAATTCACTTGAAAGCGTTTATCCGTTAACGCTGGTTTGAGAACCTTTGTAAAACTGTATTATAGACCACAAGTATCGGTAAACTCATTCACTCCCAAAGACGTTTTTAAACGTCTTTTCAGGCTTGGTCCAGAATTGGCTGGTACTGAATGAGTTAAAAACCCTGAACACTGCTGTAAACCCTAACCCCGACTTGAACCCCTAACTTGAAATCCGAAACCAGGCTTTAAAGTCTGATTTTAAATCCTCACTTTCAACCCTAACCCTGCATTGAAACACTCATTTGAAGCCCTCAACTTCCTTCAAAACTTTAATCCGAGACCCTAACATTTATGTGATGTCTCAACACTCCCTAACCCTCTAACCCCAACGAAAAAAATTCCGTCGCAATTTGAGCATGGACACAATGCCTCTCTTCTCTGTTCCTGCGCGAGCGCTGCTCTCGTCTCCTTTGTGCGAGGTTGTGAATGGGCGCTTTGACCGCTGACATATGAGCAGCTCGAGTCCATCATCAGCATCCAGATGAAAACACACACACGCACGCACGCACACACACTTTTTACTCCTTATCACTCATCCCGCAGTGGCCATCCGCCGCACATTAGATCCGCTTTAGTGTGGAAATCTCCCTATAAAACGTTAGTTAGCGGAGATTATTGGACTTCATTGCGCGTAGTACAAGAAGTACCTGTTAAACGCCAACAGCGGATATAACGGTGACGTTGCTCATACGGCAGGGAAATATGAAAGCGCTTCTGACGCGCAAAGGACGCACCATTAGGATGCAGAGCGCTAGGAAGCCACGGGCTGTTCTAATGTTCGGCTTCCCCGGCTTGAAAATCGAATGTGAAACCGCAACCGTGACTTGAAATCCTAATGTTTGTTTGAAACCTGAACTCGGGCTTGAAACACAAACCGTGGTTTTAAACCTTCATAGGGAAACCTTGACCCAAGTTTGAAACCCTAAACTTGAAACCCTAAATCAAAACCATGACCATGTCTTGAAACATCAATGTCAAACGCTAACTTGAACCCAAAGCTGAAATTCGATTTTAAAAACACAAACCCGACCTTAATCGTGTCTCAGAACCTTCATTTGAAAGTTTTGCTTGAAACGGCCTGGCATGAAACCCCCAATGTGATACTCAAACTGCAACCTTAACTCACGATTCAAATCCATGTGAAGAGGCTCACCGTGCCCATTTTTCATTTTTCTTCTAAATCACGAGAGAAACGACAGGACAAAAGCAAAGCTGCGACCGCCTGGCGGAAGTCCAATTTGCAAGGCCGGAGCGCTGTTCGGGCGTCGCTGCGCATTTGCCGGCGAGGTTGCGTCGGCGCCGCGAAAACCAAAGCGTCTATGACACGGCGGAGATTGCTCTGTCCAAAACGCAATCATCCACAGGCGGCGCCGTGGCGCTGATGAATTACCGCGGTTTAGGAAAAAACAATGACTTGTCAAGATGGCCGCTGATCGCCTCTGAGTCTCCCAGACTCGGAACACTTGGTGGGGAAAACAGCTTCCACAACTCAGGGCAAGGATAGCTTAGCAGTAGATTAGCGATGCTGTCAATGGCGTAGGCTACTCAAAAAAACCAAAAACAAAACGTAGCCCATAGTAAAATCAGAACCGTCCTAAGGCTGGTCTAGTTCTGGTTCTCGTTGGACTTCTGGTTTTTCTATTTCTTCTTCTGGGTTGAATTCTAATTTGGGTGGTAGTTGGAGTTTTGGTGTTTGTCATTTCATGTTGCAGTTCTTTTGGTTTTGCTTCGGTTCGACTTCCGGTTGAGGTTTTAGGACTTGTATTCTGCTGGTACTGGTATGGTTACAGTCCTAAGTCCTAACTGCGCTTCCATTTCGAGATCTGGCTTGAGCTTTGTTTTTATTTTGCTTGTGCTTTCGGTTCTCCACTTCAGCTTTTAATTTGATGGTTTTAGTTCCTGGTCTCGTATTAGCTGTGGTCAGAGTTCAGGTTGACTTTCCGTTTGTGGTTATTTGTCAAACAACAAGAAAATATCTGTCTCGTATTTAAGACGCTGCAGCCTGATCTTTTTTTTTTAATTTTTTTAGATTTTGCAAATTAAAATAAATAAATAAATAAACAATAAAATAAAGGATTTTATTTTGAAATAACTACGACTACAACCGACATACCGTTCGGCAATTGTCTCGGAGGAATGACAGACATCCGCTGCCTTATCACGAGGTGTCCATTTTAATTGAGCAAATACGGTTCGTTACACTGTGCGGCGTTTCTCCTCAAACAAAACAGAGTCGGCATAAATAGTAAAGCCTTTAAAAATAGATCCGAGAAGGGGTTCGGCACGGGGTCACTGGCAGTTGGCGACATAGCAGTCATCTTGACAACAACGGGCGAGGTGGTGGCGTAAGAGGAGCGACATGCCCGCCGGGCGACCCCTCGAGCAGAGCATCGCTAAAGTGCTGACTCGCTGCGGGGCCGGTGGAAAGACGCGGCGGTACGAGCCCCTTCCCGCTCATCAAATAGTAATGAGCCCTGTGCTGCGTGCGGTCAGGTTGCCGCGGTGGAGGAGTGGGGGGGTACAGAGTACGGAGGGCGAGGTCACCTCACGGTCACTAAACAGCACCGCGCGAGTAGCCAAACATGGTTAGCCAGAGAATAGCGGGCACAGTTTCGGATACGACGACGTTTGACTCAAAGTGTGGATTTTTTTTTTCCTCATTGAGTGAATTGAGAGACGAACATGGCAGCTCATTTTTGGTGCGGAGCGACACAAGGGGCAAAAATGAGCTGGGTGCTCACGGCTTGGGGCAGAGGGGGTTTGAGGCTCGGGGCCATCCATCTCTGCTTTCAGGATGCGTTGACAAGGTCACGCTCCCCTGGGTGCGAGCCCTTGGGCCGTAACCACGGACACCCAGACCAAACTAAGAGCTGTCACTCAAGCAAACAGAGTCACTAGATGGCAACGGGGGATAGGCAGACACCTGCTGTGTGTGTGTGTGTGCCTGCCTTGGGAGATATCAGCAGACCTTCAGAAGACGCATGAAACACTGACTGCTGACAGCGAGGAAATGTCTTCGCAAAAGGGCTGGAGAAAAAAAATGAAATAATTGGCCACACATTTAAATTTTAAGAGCCTTTAACTCATTCACTCCCAAAGACGTTTTTAAACGTCTTTTCAGACTTGGTCTAGAATTGGCTGGTACTGAATGAGTTAAACTCAATACAACGAAACATGACTCGGTGATGCAGACCTCCATCAAGGCCAAGTACAAGTACATTTATATTTCCATGACACCCTTTTGATGGGGGGGTGGGGGAGAAAATCAATGCAGTTCTCGTACTGGGACTCGGTCTGGCTCTAATACTAGATGTGGTTCTACTCGGTCTAATTCTGGTTGCAAGTGGAATGTACTTTTACTTCTAGTTTTATGGTTCGTGCTCGAGTTTTGATTTTCGTTGACGCAGTACTTCTGGATTTGGTTCACGTTCTACTTCCCGTACAGGTTTGAGTTTTGGTTCTGCTGGGTCGGTTCAATGTAAGAGACGTTTGTTGAAGAAACTTTGCAGTAATTTCGTATAATGCAGAGGAAAAGCAAAGTGGTGCGCTGATCTTTGACCGATCAAATTCCCCGCAGAGGTGATTGCGGAGAAGCAAAATGTTTTTAAAACTTTTTAAGAGACAGAAAACGGGTCAAAGTTGAGCCCAAATATCACAATTAAGAGTCGTAGATGTCTTTTTTCTTTGTCTGGAGACGAGTGTGTTGTTATCTAAAGGCAATTATGGATTTTTAAGCACGGCGGAGCATCCATCGGAGATTTTCTCTTGCAAAACAAAACCTAAGCAGCAAGTTAGCCTCCACGTTGATAAATAGTCTGCAGCACGGCAAAAAAAAAAAACACAAATAAATTATTCAAACTTCTACCTTGCTTTAAAAAAAAAAAAAAAAGGACGACGACGGCTTTGTGTCTCTCTTAGGCTCACATGCTGCCATTGATCCACCTCCCTGTGGCGCCTGCCTCACTCACTCGCCGTGCGGCAAAGGAAAACAGCATTAGTCACCTGCAGGCCACCGCGCAATGTTGTGGTTTTTTTTAGATTTTATTTCACAGCGGCGAGCTGCGCCCGACAATGCTAATCAACTTTGAACCACAAAGCGTCGTTTCGTCACGCGGGCGAGGAAAAAAAATGCCCCTCGGCTGTGTTAGCGTGACATTGTGAACTTGAGACGCACAGCGTCTGATTGACAGATTTCTGATTGAACGTATGCGAGTCAATGCAGATATTTATGTGTTCCATAGCTTTTTTTTTTTTTTTAAATCTTACCTATCCTACACCCCGACAAGGAAACGGATTTGCTGTCAATATTCACATGATCACATCGTATGCAGCATCCACGTTGTTATGGCAATTTCCCGACCTCACTCGGAGGGCTGACGGCATCGAAAGAAAATGCGCAGAAAAAATAAATAAAATTAGAAGCCTGCAGCTCATTGTTCGGGCAGCGGTGCTCGTCTGGGGAGTCGGTGCTGCTGCTCGCCAACGTTTCCCCACATTCTCCGATACTTATACCGAGATCATTTTCCTCCGGCAATCGGCCGTTCTTAATCGGCCGCATCTCTCTCATGGGCCGCGGGCAAGCTAACGGAGGACGCTAACGAAAGCCTGCATGGTCTGCGAAGGGAAAAAAAATTATGATTCTGGAAAAGCCTCCGTCTGGTTTTGTGTCTGTCATTCTGTCGCAGTCTCTGGTGACCAATCCGTTTGTCTTGGAACAATTCACAGCTTTTAATGAAAGAAATACATCACGAACAAATCTGATTCTTCAACGCCAGGGTACTACGAATGATATAGTGTACCTGAGCTCTTTTTGGTCAGGATTCTAATCTAACTTGTGATTGATTAGTTGATTACGGGCCGCGTCCCAATACTTGCGCCGACATCGCCTCCATAAACACCTGATCCGAGTCTTTTTTTGCGCTGCCGGTGTTTGTGCTCAATAGCCGGGGCAGACATCTTATATTGATTGCTTTGTTTCCAGTGCAGCGATACATAATTCATCAAGCCTCAGTGAGTGTGTGTGTGCAAAAGTGTGCAGGCGTGGGTTTGTGTACAAATAGCAAAAGGGGTAAATAATCAATCAAAGTCGACACCTTCCCTTCACACAATTAAAAGTGTTGCAGGAAAACAAAAAAGACTGTCGCCTTCTCTTTTGGCCCGCCCAAAGCACAATTATGAGATACGGCGGGACCTTCACACAAAAGTTACGTGCCGTTTAATGCCCTCACATCTGACATCACTCACTAGGCCACGCCCCTTAAGTCATTACATCATTTCATTGTCTGGGGATATTCAGATTTGTCAGTCACTTCAATAAAGAGATGCAACGATTAATTGACAACTCCTGAATGATCGAATTAATCGATAATTAATTTTAAATGGTCTAAATGTGAAGAATTTCACCTTGCCAATGGTAAATATCAAAAGTGTGTCCTGAGTGTAACTAACAGGGAAATGAAAAAAATTTGATGAGCATGGAAGTGAATTAAGCTCCAAGCTTGGTTCTGAAAATGTTTTTACTTGTAAGTCAAGGTAAGGCTGTCGATTAATGTCCAAGTCCATTTGAAGAACAACAAAGAGTTGAAGAGTAAGTTGAAATTACTTTGGGGAGATTGGGGAGGGGGGGCCGCCTCGGTCCCTTGTCGGCTGGCCATCACGATTCCCAACGCAAATTTAGATCGCGGATCCGCCGGTCGCGAGTGCGAACGCCGCATCGCCCGCGATTCGCAGACATTGATTAATCTCATCAGGGAGCGAGCTGGACACAGCAGTAATAAACTGCAAATTGTCTAGCGGAGCTCACATCAAATCAGCGCCATGGGCGAGCTGGGCTGCCGTTGCCGCCGCCAAGCCAAGAACAGGCGTGTCTATTCTGAGGTTTAATGCGATGGAGGTAATTAAGTACGTGCTAAACAAACTCGTTTGAGCGGAATCGCTAATAAGTAACAAACAAGCGCGACTTCCTGTTCCCGGTCTTTGTCCCTTGATCGCCCACGCACTCAGAGAGATCTTTAGCGGAGGCCAAGAAACATGAACATTTTATTTTTTTAATTATCCCTTTTGAAAACCTATCTTGAAACGATTAGATCTACAAAAAAAATGAGCCTGCACCGATTTCATGTTTGATGGTGAGATCCAACATGTACTAAACTGCGGGAAATTCCATGCAACTTTCAGCGGGTTTGTCAGCTGAATTTTGCTCTCCAACTGGAACACGGCGATACGAACAGACTGTAATAACTTGAGATATTGCATGGAGGGGGCTACAGTTTAAGAACATCCAAATGTCACTAATGGACGCGAGTGCGCCCATGAAATATTAAACAGGCGGAGAGAATCTAATCCCAGACTCAATTGAATAAATGAGAAAATATATTAGATTCATTTATTCAGTGACTCATTTGGAAGCCAGTGGCGAATACCAGACTCCCACAGCCGGCACAAATATGATATAATTAGTTCACATTTAAGCATATTTTTAAAAAAAAAGAAAGAAAAAGGATCTTGGATCCTAAAAAATAATAACGCTGAGGACTAATTTGAGCGTCATTATGCTCGGAGTATCCTCAAACCGCCCAGCGTTTGACACGCTTACGCTCAATAAAAGTGACAACTCGAGAGGTCTCAGCAGATTCAGCAAAGAGAGAAGGAAAGAAAAGAAATAAATAAAAAAGAGCCGCCATCTTTCCTTCGAGTATAAATGTGAAGACGAATGGCGGGGAGTTGAGCGGGAAGTTGTCATCTGTAATAAAATGTGAAATGTAGAATAAATGTGATTGGTCGATCAGCCATGAATCGCTTTGATCGCGCTGACTGATCACACACTTTTTCACCAATATCAGAAGAAGAATCAATCTGAGCATCACGGGTTAACAAACGGCCTCAGGGAACCGATTAGATGTTTGAGTTTGCACTTTGGGCTACAAACATTGACAATGTCAACAGTTGGCGAACGGACAGACAGATTTGTCATCACTTGCAAAAGAAAAAAAAAGTGTTTAACATTGCAGAGAGAAATCTGTAAAAAAACGGCATATTTTTTGGGAGGAGTGGGTGAGTTTGAATATCATTATCTTATTTTTTTTTAAGGTTGTAATGGCTTAATGTGTACAACAACAAACAAAAAAATCGCCCGATATTTTAAAAGAACCAAGGCCCTAGTCTTCATTTGTGTCGATCGTAAAATATCAGCTCGTAGGTGGAAGGTAATGAAGCCGTCCAAAAGGGAACAGAAGGACCATCCTCATGTTTTTGGCATTGGCATGTGAAGGAGGTCGGCGAGGCGAGCAGCGGGACGGCAGATGGTCTGAGAGACGGTGCCACCAGCTCCGTCCAGCCCAGCTGGGTGAGTGCGCGCGCGCACACACACCCACACACGCACGTGGCAGCCAGAGAACAATGTGCTTCAAGCAACTGTGCTCTTCTGGCCAACTTAGGCGAGACGCCATGACGGGAACACGTCCTTGCGTCAACACGTCCAACATCTGAGGTCCACATAAGGTCCAACTTGGAAGCTTTCACCGGAAAATCAATTCAAGGTCAAAAACCCTTGGCTGACTATTTTTGCACGCGTGCTTGGATAAGAAACGCAATAAAGACACATCATTAGGTACATCCGCAAGCTGCTACTGTTTAACCTGTGCCCCACCAAAAAATGCTGACATCACAGTTGTGAGTTCACTCTTACTCCACAAATGCAATATGATTGAGAATATCGTGTTTAGACGAGTGGCGGCGCATTTTATTTATTTATTTTTTGCCTGTTCACTTCGGATCTACGACTTGGGTCAAAATGCAAACGGGATGAAACCAAACGTACTCGCTCATGTTGGCACTTGTTGGAGCACCGAGGAGAAAGAGGAGTTGGCGAGGAAGGAGCGCCCGCAGGCCTGCTGACCTCTATCCAGACCGAGCGGGGACGATATTAGCGCAGCAATTAAAGGAGATGACAGCCGTCAGGCAGGCGGAGACGGAACGCCGACTTCTCTCGAGTGTAATAGCTATTGATTTTTTTTTTGGCGCACAAGCAAAACAACACAGCCCGGAGACAGAAAAGAGAAGCAAAGAAAGGGGAGCGCGCAGGTGAGTTGTAAGGGGAGGCGTTCCCCTAGGCTCTGTGCCGGGATGCTCCCAATACGCTCCAGAGATCAGAAGACAAACTCGTAGCTGGGGAAAGAAAATGGTTTGGGACGTAAGGGAAATTATTTTGTTTGTTTTTTTGGTGTACTCAGGAAAATAGTATTTTATTATTTATTTATTATTAATTTAACAAATAATTCATCTTTATGCTACTATGGATTGTTTCATTTTACCACAATTATTCCACAATTTCCGAAGGGAAGAAACACAACGGAATTCAAGAACTCAAAAAAAAAAAAGGGTGTTCAATGACGCTAACAGTTTTAAATGCAAAGTTTCATTGTTTCAATCAGATTTTCTGGAAGAGAGTCATCTCGAAAAGCAGGTCAGGTGAGTTACAGTTTACGTGTTTTCATTTCACGTATTGGGGGTAAAATGTCTGTTCTTTATGCAAGTTGCCAACACGGTGCTAAAATTCTGGCACATTCCAGCTGTTGTGGGGGTCTGCGTGGAGAAAGCCAGGCACCCCCCCCCCCCCACCACCACCCAGTGTTGGAATGCACTTTACGATTGCCTATATTGCTCATTACCACATCTGTGCTCTTTGCATCCATACAGCGGCACACTTTTTTTTCTTTTTTTTTTTATTAACGGAATAATTTATCCATACAGCTATGTTCGGAGTCACATGACGCTTTCTTCGCAATGTGACAGCACCGCCATTGGCCGGCTTTCTAAGTCACCGTCATCAATCATGACAGCAGAGCCACTCGACAAAATGTCTTGACATGATACATCGAACCACAAACGCTGATTCTCCTTTTAAAACGGGAGAAGGAGAGAACAAGGTCACACAAATGATTATCCACCACGATGACATCACCTGCGACAGCTCAAGACCAAGGGCCTGGAAATAAATACCTCCGAAAGACCCTCAACAACCTTTGGGGGAGGAGGGGGGGGGGGATGAAGACACCCGGTATGAAAATCGATAGCAAGTCGAAAGCCTTAAATAACACTGCTGCTGACGTGCCAGACACACGAGATGAGAAAATGATTTTAGGGGGACTCGGCGTTCTCAACGACACCAACAACAACAACAACAACTTTGGATCAGAACATTTCTGTCACTTTGAGGAGAACCTTGGACACAGGAAAAACAAAAACAGAAAAGCGACGTAGGGCGTTTCAAACAAACCGCAACGAAGAAGGAAAAAAAAAAGGTTTCAGAAAGACTCGCTGATGTTCAAAGACCAGCTGGCTCTTTTCTTCTAATAAAGCCGTTATGAATGCGAAAGGCGTTACGTCGCCTTGTTGATTTAAGCCGTGCTGCTTGAATTTCGCTCAAAGCCCCACACACACACACACACACATACACACACACATTAAAAACGGCCTTGTTGTTTTCCATTGTTCTCATCCTACACCCCAAACATAAAAATGTTTGCTTACTTTCGGCAATAAGCTACTTAGCATTTAGCCAATTACAATTAGCCTCAAGGCTAGATCGCACACATAAGTGAAAGCAAGACAGAAAAAAAAAGATCTTACTTTTTTTTACTTGCTTTTTAGTGACAAGTCGATATTTTGCAAGGGGACGTGGTGGATGGGGAGAGGCAAGTTATGCCAGTGAAACGGCGCAAGTAATTACAGGCTGTCAAAAAAGTAAACATGGATGTAACTGATAAGAAGTGACTTTTTATCTGGTCGGAAAGTCGCAAGCCTCATCAAAGAGTGCGGAGCCCGGGGTTCACTACGGGACAAGGAGGTAAGGCGTAACGTCACTTTTTCCCTAATTTTTTTTCACATTTTCCTCAAAACACGGAGCCAGCGGTTGTCGTCCGCAGTAGCTGAATAAATTCACTTGGCTCAGACATACTAAGGAGGACGCGCTTCGTAATCTCTGCCAGATGCGTGGCAGTCGCATGCTGCTGCTCTTGTGAGACGGCTAGCCACAAACTACAGGCTGGATACCTTAAAGCAGGGGTGTCAAACTCATTTTTGTCACGGGCCACATTGTTGCTACTGTTTCCCTTGGAGGGGCCGTTATGACTGTTGCCAAACCAATTGTTTCACCACCACCGCCACCACCATATTGATGGATGACTTGTTTTGAAATCAGAAGCCAAGAATAATGGCTTGTTCAAATATTGTGATCATGGATTAGATGAGACAATTTGAAATTTTGGCTCAGACTTTAGGAAGCATCATGGATGTTGACATGTAAGATTTGCTTTCGCGGGCCACATAAAATGATGTGGCGGGCCAGATCTGGCCGCCGGGCCTTGACTTTGACACCAGTGCCTTAAAGCAGCATCGTAAATCATCCGTGATGTCTCGCACGCTGCAAAAAAAGGGCCATTTGCACGCATTATTAGCTTGGATATGTTGTTGGGAGCTCCCCCTGCTGTGCGCCAGCGTGTGTCCGCCTCTTACGATCCCACGCTAAAGGACGCAACTCCCCCTACGCCCACCACCGTCGCTTCTTACGTCGTAATTTCACCAGTGGAGGGAAGATAATTGATGAGGGGGGGTCTTGGGAGGAAAACCTGACCTTCAAGGACCTGTACAGTGTCCTTGGGTGGCATGAAAGGCGCTTTTAAATAAAATGCATTATTATTATTATTATTCTAAGCACCTCATCATGATAGCACATCTTACAGCAAGTTCAAGGGTCACCTCATTACCACCACCCCAAAACCCCTGCGCCGGCCATATCACACCATTGTGCTGTGTCAGCAGGTAAGGGAGGGTAATATATTTTATTTTTTGCTCACTCGTCAGGCAATATATGACGTACCCCCACCAGTGGCGGTTCTGGGGGGGGGGGGGGGGGCAACGGGGGCCAGTGCCCCTGTAGCACCGATTCTGGCCCCCCCTGTGGCCCCCCCTCCGAGCGCAGATTACGCAGTCGTGCCGAGTCGCCGACGCGAAAGGTGGAACCAAAGTGCGTGATTTAACATTCTAGTCGGACCCTTTAGTGCGCTGCGCCATTTAAAAATGAGCGGGAAAATGAGAAGCAGTCCGCAGAGAAGGAAATTACCACGACACGAGTGCTATTTGCGTGTGTGCACGTGTGTGCGCGCGCGTGCGTGTGTGTGTGTGCGCGTGTGTTCGTGTGCGTGTGTGTGCGTGCGTGCGTGCGCGCGTGTTTGTGTGTGCGCGTGTGTGTGTGTGTGTGTGTGTGTGTGTGTGTGTAACTTTTTTAGTCTCCCTTTTTATTTTCATTTTTAGTTAACAGGATCAATATATAAGACATTGCCTTTTAAAATTTGGATAATTATATGCATGTAAAACATCTAGCTTCAGTGTATTTGCAATTTTTGTCCCCGGCAGGCTGGTACCATATCATCCCCTGGCTTGAATATTCTCAACAGACGTATTGTTACGCTTGCAGACATTTTAGCCCTCCTAATAATGTTTTTTTCTCATCACTGTAATGTTATGACTACAATTTCAAAGTCTGAAGAAATAAAAAGTCAAATAAGATTTCGAATCTGTCTTTTTAGCCCTGGGTTGAATGTGCCCCCCCATCAAAACCCCTGGCCCCAGCCCGGCCCCCTCAGTGAAATTGATCCAGAACCGCCCCTAACCCCCACGTTGGCCAATGTGATCTAATAAACAACCTATTTCTAAAATTTCAGTCTCCCTGTGTAGAGTAGCTAAAAAAGACAACAACAAAATTTGAAAAGCAGCTTTCTGTATAGTGCAGTGCAGTTACACATTAATAATGCATCATGGCATTATGAATGCATTATTATGCGCTAATAACCATAAATTCAGCCTGCCTCCCATGTTATACAAGAACAGCGTAGTATGGGTCATTTAATTAGCACATATTGCAGCTAAAAAGTTATTACACATCAACAATACAGGAATGTTACATTTAGGTATTATTGACGCATGGTTTGAAATGAATAACATTTAATTCAGCTCTCTTTTTATATTATTCAATCACAGTGTAGATCAGGGTAGGGCTGGGCAATAACTCAAAATCAATATGTATCGCGATAGATACGTGATCAATACCAAATGTCTTTGATAAAATGTTTGATTCGTGTGGCGTACCCACGTGCAAAAAAAATGACCGGTAATGAGTCTAGTTCATTGTTGCGTTGACTTACGTTGCAATCAAATTACATAAATGTGGCCTTTTTTCTACGTTTCTTTATTTTTCAATAGTTACAAAATCTAAAATAAAAATTCGATATATATGAATATCGACCAATAGGTAATACTTATATCGTATCTCAGTCGTATCGCCAAGCCCGAGTATGGAGCATTTATTAAGTGCACAGTGCGGGCGTGGAGAAATACACGTGCCCCTTGAGAACGAAAGTTTGCTGCGCAGTGCCACCGAGCCGCCTCCCAAACCCCAATTGTAATTTACTGCACCACTCAGCAGGAAGGACGAAGGCCGCGCTTCCCATGGTGCCCTGCAATCTTTCATCCTCAGCGGGTCCGCAGCACGCCTTTACGCGGCGGTCTGTGCGTGCAAACCGGGCAAAGCCGCGTTTCCTCACGGAGGAGGATTGTCATCCGTCATTATAGGAGGGTAAGCGCAGAGAATGATGAGGCCTGACAGCTGCGCGTCGTCATCAGAGGCTCCGAGTAAACAGCTCGCGCCGCGGCGATCATGACCGTTACTTTCCAAGGTGTGTTGTAAAAGAAACGGATTGCGTCTGCCAACGCTGCCGCCGCCGAGTCATTTCTAACCTTTTGAGGTTTGGACGGACTTGGTTTTATTTTAATTCATCGAAGAAGACAACCAAGCACGGTGCGATTTCTAATAGCGAGAGCATCAACTTGAATGGCACACGCGCAATCATAAATCATAAAACCTTCAACGTATGAAGATGTTAACTTTTGTGAGTGCTTTTGGAACATTCAAGAAAAAAAATTCTAAATGCAAGAAAACGAATCCCTTCATTTGAGAACGTCCGACGCAATCGCCATTGGATGTAGCTTTAGCATCGTTAGCATCCGTCGTTTTCGCACGTCTTACCTTCAGTCTCTGCTGGATGACGGCGATGCTCATCACAGACAAATTACATTCGGGGGGGGTATTCCCGTCGCACACCTGCGGAAACGAGAAAGCTCTGTGACTTGATGTTAACAATGGCAAAACCAAATGCTGTTGCCTCGATCCTGCTGTGAGTTGGCCTCTACGTGATGAAAACGAGGAACCTCTTTTTGCCGCAATGAATGAGAAGCTTTTTCTGGAGACGTAATAGCGGAATCGCGGCAATCTGGAGACCAGATCAATGACGGCGCCAGGACGGGCGGAAGCTAGCAATAAAGCAAGCGCAAATGTCCAGAACATTAGCGTGCCGCGTTGGCTAATTGGGTGGCGGGAAAAGGTCAAACCGGAGGCGTGTGGCTGCGGAAGTCGGAAAAGCACTCAGGGACAGGACACCAAAGTAAAAATGAGTAAAAGATATTAAGCCGGATGGAAAGAGCAGAGGTACGACTGCAGAGGTTACTCTGCGGGTTGCAGTACTCCCAAAGCACACTCCACAGAACTCCTTGAGGACCCTGCCAAGGGTGTAGACCTGGCCCACTGTGCCGACAAAAACCCACACTGCTCCTCCTGGAATCTGAGACTCGGCATTGTGGTGTAAAAAAACACGACGGCACAGTATCACATCACCATGTCAAAACATGTCATGACGATGGCAAAACTACAACGTTACGGCGCGGAAACGTGTCATTGGGGCGCCAAAACGACATTTTGGTGTAAAAACAAGACACGGTGGTGTAAATGTGACACTTGGGCTGCGCCAGCGTGCAAGCGGGAGCCCCCTGTGCTCGTCTTGAGGCTTTGCGGGATCACGAGCAAACTCCACATTCAACTCTGAGAAGATCCTGAATAAAGCATCACTCAGCGCGCGCATATCTTACTCCTCGCTTAAAAAGGAGAATCCACCCCCCCCCCCCCAACACTTCTATTTCTACACCCACGCGCGAATAAAACACAGACTCAAGTGTTCTCTCTTGGGGTTTTTCTGGGGGAAAAATAGGCTACCATGCCAATAAGAAGCATTCGGCAGCTCCATTTTGACAGCGTGGAAAAAAAAAAACGAGGGTGGAATTGTTGTTATAGTGTCGGAACGCCAGGATCTGCAGCCGGCTGAATATCGGCAGTGACAGTTTTCCGGCAAAACTTCTGCGAGTGTTAAAAAAAGAAGACTTAATAATAAGAGTATGGAGGAAGGATGGTAGCTTTCGGGATGAAGTCGTATTTCTCTCGACTGGGTCGTGATGATTGTGCAGGGGAGGAAAAAAAAAAAAGTACAAAAGTGCCTCCTGGCAAAATCTAACCCGAAGGAATCGTTGCAGGCTGCGAGAATACGGCTTTATTTCACAAAGACGATGAAGGGAAAAAAAAGGAAAATGTTGCAAAGTAGCCGTGAGAAATGCTGATTTGTTTTTTTTAATTCATGCTCTAGAACGTTCGAAATCAGTTGTTATGATTTCCCAGCAAGTGGTCATTTTCTGTGTTTTTTTTTTTTTGTTTTGTTTTTTTTAATGCCTGCGGAAAATCAACTTTTAAGCCGCGGAATTAAGATTTGCTCTCCACAGAATCACCACTGCAGGTTCCGGGGGGCAAGAAGCATCACTGGTAATCAAAGAGTTCAATACGTGAAATAAACCAATCAATAAAGAGACAAAAATCTTATCAAGCAGCAGAATGAAGAAGCCTGAGGGAACGGGAAGAGGAAAAAAAAAAAAAGGAGGTGTAGCCACCATGAAATGAGAGATGCTTCCATTAAGTGCGGGCATCATTTACAACCTCATTGACTTCTCCCGATTGATGTAGATTTTGCCTCCTCTATGCACGATAAACAAAACCTCAAGTAACAAAATCACTTAACAAACTTTAGCGGCTTGGACTGCCTTGCGGGTGGGGGGGGGTTCCATGACCTGAGCCGCCACTTGACCGTGAAAAATGCTGTGGGAAAAAAAAAATGCGGCTTTTAATTAGCGGAGGGCAATTAAGGCCTCGGCGATGCCACTCGGGTCCAGCGCCAAAGTGGCCGCGCCCCTTTGAAATGTTTCTCCTCCTGTCAGGCGCGGATAGCCGATATTACGCACCCACCATTTTGGTACGTCAGTTCTACATTTGTATTTCAGGCTTTATTTATGAGTTCTTGACACGTGTTCTTCTTTAAGTTAAAAAAAAAAAAAAAAAAAAAAAAAGGATGAAGTATAAACTTTTTTTATAATTGCATTCTGTTTTCTAGCTCCCCCTGGTGTTAGTTGTGGCTGTCTAAACGAACATAAAAAGCGGCTCAGATTCGATATCCGTATGGATAGATAAATGTTATTAATCCCATAAGGTAAAAATAAGATTAAATCATCCGTAATAAACAAGTTACGAGCGAGGTTTTCATTTTGGGTTATCTTTTCCGGCGGGCCTTAAATCATTTGTCTGCGGCGAAGGAATAAACGCGCAAAAGCTTCTCTGGGCAACACGTCTCGTCTCATTTGCATTTCTTGACTTAAGCGGATACATAAATCATATTTGCGCCAAGGTGTGCGTGCGCATTTCTAATCGCATCTTATTTACAGCGCGTTTGCCTTCGTCATGAAATATTGGCCGAGTGCCAGCCGCGACGGCGCACGCTCGGCAATTGATAAATTAAGGCTGGCGGTGGACTTTTGCCTGCGTAAATACCTGCAGCACAAAGGCATTGGGGGTGAGGTGGGGTCATTAATTGTCCTTAGCGATTACTTCAAGTAGCGTCTGGCTGCTAATGACAAATCCAAACACGCTCTTCCTGAACCATCGCCTTCATTAGGACAAGCGATACGGCGCTACCTCAAACGCTAGCTTTTCATCACGAGTGACAAGCATATGGCGGCCAAGCAGTCGCCGGCTAGCGCGAGAAGCTGATGCGGCATTTGACGTCTTAGTAGTTTGTCAAACAGGAAAAGAGCGACGGAAAGTTAAAGGGAAGAAAAATCAAGATGCTGGCATTGGCACAAAAAAAATAAAATAAAGAAAAAAGAAAAATCAAAATATATCCTGAAGCATCTGTTTCGGATTACTGTCGACTGCTTCAAAACAAAATGGCCGACTGCCCTTTCACTTTCTTGAAAAGTATATAATTGTGGCGGCACGGTGGTCAACTAGTTAGCATGTCGACCTCACAGTTCAGAGTTTGATTCCGGCTCAGGCCTTCCTGTGTGGAGTTTGCATGTTCTCCTGTGTGGGTTTTCTCCGGGTACTCCGGTTTCCTCCCACATTCCAAAAACATGCATGGCAGGTAGACGGAACACTTTAAATTGTCCCTTGGTGTGAGCGTGAGCGCGAATGATTGTTCGTCTACGTGGGCCCCGCGATTGGCTGGCAACCGGTTCAGGGTGTCCCCCGCCGACTGCCCGAAAACAGCCGGGATTTGCTCCAGCATGCCCGCGACCCTCGCGATGATCAGCGAATTAGAAGATGAATGGATGAAAATAATTGTTCACCACTAACCACTTGCTCATCGTGCTGACCCACAGGGACAGATCACGGAGCCGAGTCCCGGCATGCCATGACAGTGGACCTCTATTGGAGGATTTCCCTCAATTATTCAAATTTGCAATGAATTATTACAATGACACATCCGTGTCATTCAGCAGCCACGCTGCATTTTTAAACCCTCGAGTAGAAGCTTAAATAGTGCATGACACGCGGCGCAAAGTTGAAATAACAGAGCGACGAACATCGCGCGTGAGGTTCCGTCCCGACATTGCCGGCGAAAGGCCCCGGCAGATCGTCGTGTTTTCACAACCCGCCTGAGCGCGTGTGTGGCTCTCCCGTTGTGTCATCGTATGAGGCTAACAGGCTTAAGTGCCCCCCCGCCCCTTCCCGCCGAGACTCTCAAGACCCGGCCCCTCACCATCCACCCGCTCTGATGGCGCCTGACAAGCTTGGGCCTCAAAGCGGGCGCTCGCCCCCGAGCATTCCGAAACAAACCGTGTGAAGCTTGAGTAGGCATTGAGAAGATGATAATGGCTTTAAACAGGCACTGGAGGAGAAATTCTGCAAAACGCAGCATTTAAAGGGGAGAAATGTTCATAATAAATTGATTTAAGTGTATTCCAAGAACCCTTTACCGTAGCTTATTGGTTTGCCGTTTTGAACGGGAATGAAATAATTCAAACTAAATTAACTGTTCACCCAAATAAGACTTCCCGTGCATTTTCAAGGACGACGTGGGACTTTTTTTGTGGGTCCACTCGTAATAGGCATCCCTACCAAATTTTGTGTGGCTAATTATTAAAATGTTTTATTCTTATTTTTATTATTTTTTAAATAAACTAATACCATGCAAGCCAAATGTCCTCAAAACCCCTTCTCAGGTTAATATTTACTTAAAAATTCAGAGTGAAAAAAACTTTTTAATCACTAATAAATATCACTCCAATTTTTTTTTTCCAGTGTAAAAATTAATCGGAATGTTTCACCCTCAAATTTTACTCTGCTTAGACTGAGATCAAATCGAGTCTGTTTAGAGTAAAACGTACTCGAGGAAATTTACTCTTTAGACACGACATACAAATAAATCAATAACATTTACAAAAATATTTTAAAAAATAAAACCTACCGACTGAACTAAATGAAGCAGAGTCCCCCCCACTGTTTCCCAAACTGCAGCCTTTGCGATTTGAATATTGCATTCGACTACACTGCAATGTCGATTTGAATTTGATTAATTGTTCGGCCCCGGTCCATATTCATCAACCTAACCGCTTCGAGAATGCTTTCATCAAGTTATCAGCAGGTGGCTCACGTCACAGCCAACCCGAGCCACTTCCATCTGACACGTTAATCAACACAGGCCGAGATCGGACAACGCGCTGTGATCAATGCTCGTAGTTAAAGCGATCACTGCATGGAGCAATTAGGCTAAGTGCAGGCAGGCGCTAAGTTGCTGGCTAAAAAGGTGCACCCCCCCCCCCCCCCCCCCCCGCTGACATTTCACTCAAGCTCTCGCCACTCTTTCCTGTAAAAGCATCACAGCATTATTTGTAAAAGGAGGCGGTGGGGGGGTTGCTAATGCTAACGACGCACTTCATCTTTCTTTTACTTTGTTGAATTGTTTTTTGTTTTTTTTTTAGACTTGCTTGTGCAAAATCAATGGTTTGAATCAATAAAGCAATACATCCAATCACAAAAGGAGCAACGTTGAAGTATCACATTTAACATTTCGCAGCGGTTGAAGTGCAGTAAGATAGGACGCCCTTCAGACTCAAGAGCAGCCCCGGTGAACAAATCACACGCATGATTTGGTTTCATTAAGCAGCAGAGCGCAACAATGAAAATCATTTTATTTTTCTAAAATAGTAGGGTTTGTCTGTCCATATGTTAGCCAGCACGCTGTTTCTTCGTTAATTAAGAATGGCAAGAGGATGCTACTATTTATATTCGGGAGCAGGAGGAAGCTTCCATTGTTGGTCAAATAAGAAAAATAAATCCACAAAAACAAGCAAAAGTGTATCCGAGACAGTGTTTGTTCATATTTATTTCCTGGTTCGTAAAACATTTGGAGTAAATGGTCGGGATTGTAACATTCGCAGTGTGGGGCAGTTCTTTTGTAACTTAAACCATAAAAATATGAAGTAGAGATCATGAAAAGAAGCAAGACTGCCATTGTTTGTGCATATTTAATTGTATTTTAATTTCCTGGCTCATAAAACAATTAAAGAAAGGGATGGTCCTTGATTGGACGAAACTGCGTCATTAGCGTTCTAGGGTAGTTCTATTTGAACTTAAGTCAATAAAAAGGTGAATACAATTCACATAAACAAGTCAAACTAACCATCACCATTGTAAAAGTGCTGTTTTTCGATATTTACTAAATATTGACTTCCTTGTTTATAAACCAAGAGAATAAAACAGACAAGGTTGTGCCATTCTCGTTCTGGAGCAGTTCCAAAATGGCAAAATAGCAAACAAATACCTCTTTCGCATAAATCCATCCTGGTCGTAGTTTTGTGCTTGGTGGAGGTAACGACAACACGAATGGCCCCGGGGCGACCGTATTATAATTTGCTGAGCAAAGCGACAATGGGAGCCATCAGCTAATAGGATAAATGTCTTTGGATGGGCCTCGAAATGAATTCCTCCAGCCAAGGCCAGTTCCTGGGCCGGCGTAATTCACATCAGACAAGGACGGATTACCCTCAGTGGCGAAAAGGGAAGCAATGTACTGTACTGTACTGTACGGGGATATGCAGCTGATGTGGCAAAAGTACTCACACTCTTCAAGTCAGTTAAAGTACAGATACTTAAATCCAAAATTAAAAACAAATGTGGGTAGGGATTAGGAAATGTATAATTTAACACAAGGGGGGAGGTGGGGGGGAATGATCTATAAACAAAATTGTTATGTGGGGGGATCACATTACATGTCATATGTTGTTATGTAAGGCTTTAATGCTATCAAAACAATGCATCCCCAAAGCTACATTGGCATTGTGAACAAGAAAAAAAATGCTAGATGAGCCAATGATAACTAGAAAATTGAGTATTAAAGGCTCTTTTTTTTCTTTTTCACATCATCTGCAAAGGTTGAAACAAAGGGACAGGCCTAGTGTGAGAAAGTAAGGAGTACCTAGTTTTCAAATAAATCCAAGGAGTTACATTAAAATTATTGCGAAAAGTAAATAAATTCAGTACAGGTAGATGAAAAACGTACCTCAGTACAGTGACATAGTACACGTTCGTCACTCCGCTCGTAAAAGCGTCTGCAAGAAGTAAGAGGGTGGCAGGGGTTTATAAATCATGCTAAATATGGCGACCAGATTATGATATTACCATCATTGGAACCAACATGACGCCGAGCTCTGACTTGGCCGAGTCGAGCGGCGACTAAATATAGATGCAGTCAGGAAGTTGCTCCACAAACAAAATGTGTATTATCCAACAATATGTTTATGATAGAGGTTAGAGGTCAAGCTCCTTATATTGTGACCCTCTCATGCAGCTATGGCGTTAATATGATGCAAAGCGGGCCACTAAACGCATGAGTATTGTTGGAGGTACAATGAGGTGTCTGATCCTTGCTTGCATCAGCATTGCTAAATCAATGCAACCTGAACACTGTGTGCTCGGGAAATAACAATAAATCCCTATTATGGCTAATCATGACTTTATGTAGATTCATTCAAATGCAATTAAATATGCTGTCATTGCAATTTACACAAGTCCCGTTAATGAGTGCTTTGTCCAGCTGCATGCACATCATGAACAACAACAAAAATAATAACAATAATAATCATAATAATAATGCACAAGTTGTGTGCGCCTGCGCACAAGGTTTAAAACCATTCATTGATGCCATGACAAGTGGCCGACTCACGTCGGAGCTGGTGCCCGACACAAGAGCACCGAAAGGCGGACGCGGCGTGGCTTACCTTCCGGGGACGCTCGTTGCTCCGGTGGTACTTGGTTCCTCGCCCCGACCGACTAATAGCCACCAGCTGCAGCTTTGCTTCGTTCCTCCCTCCGTGCGTCCGTGCTCCCTTCCAAAGCGGTCCTTATCCGGCAAAGAAGACGGGGCGCTGGTGCATTGTTGTCCAAGTCGGTTCAGAGGAGGGCCGCGCAAAGGTGAGCGCGTTCGTCCGTGTTGCGGGTCACCGTAGACGAGACACACCGTGACGCAAGGGCACTGATGAAGACTGGAGGATGACAAGTGAGACTGTGCGTTCACTACACTCTGGATCAGGCCCCTCCCCTTTTCGTGCATGCGTGGTCCGGCCACACATCGGCAAGACAGCGCCTCCTGCCGCACACTCGATGGAAGCGCAGGAGTGATTCTGGTCAACCAGATTTCATTTTAGATCCAATGGCTGTACTGTCCAGACGGGACAGAGAATGTTTAAAAAGGCTTGGTCCTATCTACAAAGGACTATAAATATCACACTTGACTGCAAGTAAATGAAGGCAGAGACACGCCAAAAAAGGCAACTCCAGTAAAATGCTCCACACGTCCTACCCTGCAGGAAAATGTTACATTCTAGCTGATAGTCGGCCTTCTTATCAGCGTTCCATTTATTTTTCCTCATTTTTCCGCAGCCGTGTGTTTAATTGGCTGGCAGAGGACCCCATTATTCTCATCAGCAATTAGCATAAGCAAAAAGGGCTCTCATATTGCTGAGGAGTGTGCAGTACGTCTTGTCAGGAAATTCCGGGTCATTTTTTGGGGGAGGTGACCAGGTTGGAAAAAAAAGTTTGGTCACAATTAGGAGATGATTCCAAACATATCTTGATACATGGAGTGCGATACAATTGAACAAATGTTCATTTGAATGCGGAACGATTTCATTCAGTTTGATTCTTTTTGATGAAACTCATTTTGTCAAAGTACTTCCTGCTTACGACTCCTTATGTATTATAGGCAGGGCAGATCAACTAAGTGGGGGTCTTATGGAAGTGAAATTACACACATACACACAAACAAAAAACTAAACATTTATGCTGTCAGACAGTATGTCTGCGTTGATCCATTATCTCTGTCTGGAAATGAAACAGCATTGATTCACTCTGACCCCGCCGCCGCCACTGAGCTTTTCTTTTTTTTTTTTTTTTGAAGGTTAATTGCTTGCTATAATGCTTGGTTTTTCCTCTGAGGAAAGTAAGTCTATTCATGCATAAAAACACAGCCGCGGATTTCCAGTGAAAGACTGAAGTCACAGTCGAGACAAGTCCATGTTTTGAAGACCGTGTCGGAGCACTTGGTCTTGGCCCGTTTTAATTCGTAATCACATTCACAGGGGCTATCAAAGTAGCGGTTGCTTGGCTTTTGTTTCACACAGATTCTGATTTAAAGAGCTTCCCTTTTGAGGAACTTTTGCACCAAGATTTTAGTTATTTGGTTAAGTGTCTGACAAAAGACAAAAAAATCATTTAAAATGGAGTAAATTTTTCATTTTCATTTTTCTTTTCATCAGAATTTTGGCCTGATTCCTTATTTATTTATTTGACAACACCTTTTGGAGTGATTTTTTTGGTTGCAATTTTGGGGGGACAATTTTGGGTGAATTTTTTTTTTGGGGGGGGTCAACATTTTTGGAACATTTTGGACTTTTTTCGGGGATGAATTTTAATACAATTTTGTTTGCAAGCCTTCAAATTGTGGCTTGTAGGCCAGAATGCCGACTACATCAGATCACATGACGTGACTTGTATGAGGCCCTCGGGAGTTTGCGTTGTGCAATTAGGCGTGCGGTAAACCCATCAAACAATGTCACATGTCGCCTGCGGTCATATAAACAAACATATACAGTATATACTGCATATCACAAAAGTTGATGTCCACACAAGAGCAGCTGATAGAGGGACAACGCCAACGTGACACTTTATTGCCACGTTAAGTCCTTGACAAACGAGCAGCATAAAAAGGAGCTTGTGGAGCAGCACAAAACCTAACGTATCCAATAAAGCTCTGAGATAAGAAAAGTGCATCCGTTTAGAGCAGAGTTTCTTGAAATAATTTTAACGTTGCCTTTGCCATTACACATCTAATTCGCGATAGTAATTCATTTCATTTGGTTAATGGGCGTTACTGTTTTCTAAAATATGTAACAGGATGTAAAAAAATGCTTCTGTTAGATTTTAGTATGACTTGACCGTGAATTTCCAAGGCAAAATTGTACATTAATACGCCTTTTGGCCACACGGTAGAGCTAAAGTAATTGTGGCTGTCTAATGGATAAACATGCACTGTAGCTCCAAAATAAATTTAAAAAAAAAATGAAAGTATTATTGTATAATAAGAGAAGATGTCATTTTGATTTGACTATAAATCTACTTTAAAGTTCTATCTGGATCCAAATGATTTTAGTTTGTGCAACCACGTGACAAAATGTAATGGGGGGAAATTCAACATACAAAAAAACCCCAGTTTTTGTCAATGTGGGTCACTATGATTTGAATAATAAAATTAAAAGTAACCGAATAAAAATAATTAAGAATGATAAGATTTATATAGCGATTTTGATTCAACACATTTATACACATACTGTACATAAATGCATGAATAGATACATATATACATCACCGATATGTATATGTGCACAAATAGACATGTATTTCAGTTTTATGAAAATACATGCAAATATGAATTCATCGTGATTCTGCTTCATCTGTTCATCCTGATCTTGTGTTTACATTAAATACAAGCTTGGATAAAATTACAGCATGACACCAAATCGCAGTTCACAATTTTATTGACGTAATAATAAATTTGGACAAAACACCAGAATCTCACCAGAAATGGTTTTAAACGATATCATCTGAACATCTGAGGCAGATATCCCACCATGCACCACAAAAAAAAAAAATGCCTTCCCTGGTACCCCTTTCTCACTAGTACCAAATCAGCACCAATTTAAATCAAAAAGGAAGCTCCACCTACAAGGGAAAAAGAAAAAAAAAGTTTTAAAAAAAATTTTTACTAGAGGGGAGGAGGACTTTTGTGGAGGTGGCCATCCAGGCTGGACCAGACCCCGCCCTTGCAAATTCAAGGAACATTGAGAATAAACCACTTGCAGATCTCTGCTGCGCATGTGTGGGAGTCCAGGTAGGGGGAGGAAAAAAAAAAAAAAAAGCAAAAGTTGGGAGCCAAAGTACCCTTACCCATAATGCACAGCGCGACCCGGAGTTCTGCAAGTGCTTTCCGATCGAAGAGGGGGAGTGGCGGTGGGAATAGTAGCCCATAAGGTGGATTGCGAGCGTGAGACAACGTCCTGTGTCAAAAGAAAAACTCAAACCCTGCAATGTAGTACTTTTAAATATATAGATTTATACTTCTTGATATATATATATACTGTATATATATATATATATACATACATATATATGTATGTACACATATATTCATGTATAGCTGTTTAATTTAAATAAACGCCGCACTCTCGTTTTCCCAAAAACTTTAAATACAAAATTTTAAACGGTAGCCACACGTTAAGTGCACACCGCCACGAAATAGTTGGCATTTATTTGTAACAGAAGACTATTCCACGGGTTGCAAAATTCCAGACATTTTCAAAGTTAGATTTCATGGGAATTTAGGGGAATACGGTGAAGCCCCAACGCGTGTTCAGGGTGTGGTCATGTATGCCAATTTATGTTTGATTGGTCGGGGGGAACCCTGTTTTTGCAGTAACTGTATTAGTACTTGGAAATAAATCTGTTGACATTATTTTGCATGGACGTCTGATGATTACAAAACAAAATCGTAAACCTCATCGCATAAACAAGATTTTAAAAAACGGCAATTCAAAAAGAGTTGGTAAACCAACCTTCAGGGATTGTTTTGACCTTGATGACTGAAACCCTGTAAAACAAACAAAAAATGTGGCGGGTAAATTCCTTATTCATCCATTTTCTAATGCACTTATCCTCGCGGGGGTGACGGACGTGCTGGAGCCTACCCCAGCTGTCTTCGGGCAGAAGGCGGGGGACACCCTGAACAGGTTGCCAGCCAGTCACAAGGCACACATACAAACAATCATTCACACTCGCAGTCACACTGACGGACGATTTAGAGTGCACGGTTCACCTGTCTGTTA
This sequence comes from Hippocampus guttulatus, assembly GCF_054856545.1. Classification (NCBI taxonomy): domain Eukaryota; kingdom Metazoa; phylum Chordata; class Actinopteri; order Syngnathiformes; family Syngnathidae; genus Hippocampus; species Hippocampus guttulatus. Next base: position 203,238 of record NC_141283.1, on the reverse strand, counting down.
TTCCCCAAAATTCACATGATACACCACAAAAGATGTCCAACTTTGAAAATTCCCAACCCCTAAAGTTCTAAATTTAAAATGGTGGGACACGCATCAAGTGGACGCTACAGCGGAATGCGGGAAAAACATTCCGAGACTGAAAGCAGAGGAGCAACGATGAAAATCTTTTTTTGTTTTGTTTCAATCCCAGTAATGATGAAGAATCCAATCGCCGGTCTGTCCCTTCATGCTTGCCGTAGTGTCAGAAATCGAGCACCATATCAAACCAAAAAGAATAATTACAAAAAAATGTTTCTTGAACAGCACATGATGCTACATTATTATTTGTGGGTCAGCTTCCAATGTTTATCATGCCAGGCTTGGAGAGTTTTTTTTCTGTCTGGGGGGCAGGGGGGGTGGAAAGCAACAACATGGCTAAACGACAGCTGTAGTCCGTTTGTGCTTGGGCGTGTGCTCAACTGAATAAGTGCTCCTCTTCCATGGTCACCTCCGGTACCATCTGTTCCGGCTCCCCTCGCCCTCCCGGGGAAGCGGCGGCGGCGGCGAACCAGGGGTGCTGGAGAATCTCGCGTGAGGTGAGGCGCTCGGTGGGCTCGCGGCGCAAAATAGCGCGGATCAGGCACTTGGCCTTTGGCGTGAGTGTGTCGGGCACGCTGAAGTGGCCGCGGCGGATCTTGCTGAAGAGCGAGCCGGGCTCCACGTCGTGGAAGGGGTAGCGGCCCACCAGGATGGTGTAGAGCATGACGCCCAGGCTCCACACATCGGCCGCCTTACCCGAGTAGCTGCCGCCCGCGTTGAGGATCTCGGGGCTGACGTAGGCCGGGCAGCCGTGTTTGTCGGACAGCGAGTCGTCGCTGCCCGCCAGCATGTACGTGTCCTCCAGGCTCTCCAGCTTCAGGGAACTCCTTCGTGGCGCACCGGAGCACAACAACAACATGTGAGGACAATGATCGGGGGAACGCCACCATTTTCCCCATCGTTTTGTCGTAATATCGGAGGGGGTCTTTAGCACGCATACAAACAGGCATTCAATCACTCCTGACATTCTCCCCATTGGGAAAAAAAGGAAAGACATTTCAAAAGCGGCGACAAAAATACATTGGAGGGTTGAGGAACTGAGCTGCCACTCGGACGTTAATTGCCTCCAATTAACTTTTTTTTTCTCCTTCTCAGCAAGCATAGGAGGGAGGGAGGGAGGGAGCAAGACAATCGAGACAAGGCCAACACGGATGCCTTTTTTGCTCTGATTAATGTGCATTATTCCCCCCAAAAGAAAAAGAAAAATGGTGCCAGCAGGTACTAGTAAACCCCTAGGACAACATGAGTAGCTCACCGGTCTGTTCTAAAAGATAGCTCACCAGTGATGGGAAACTGATTTACTTAGAATTAAAACTGATTATTTTGATCCGAACTGAATAATCCTCAACTAGGTTTCTGATGCGGTGATTTTGTAGGATCTTAACTCTGCTCTGTAAAAATTGTCAAAATAGGGCAACAAAAGAAAGAAATTTATGCCGTTTACGTGACCTCCGTGCGAAAGGGCCTGTTAATTAAAGCGGCACAAGCGGGGTAATTAGGCTTGACGGAAAGATATTTTGAAGACAAGAGGAAGCGAGGCGGGTAATTCCTCAGGATTAATGCTGAGCGCTCGTTTAGATAAAAAAAAAAAAAGACAAACGTGTCGGTGCAACGAGGGGATTTTATTTTGTATAAAGTGGGCTGAAATAAGAGTAGTTGAATGTCTGCGCCCCAACCACACACACACACACACACGCACGCACGTAAAAATGACAGAACAGCTCGTGTTTGCTCTGGAAAAGCGCACTGGAAGGAGACTGAGCATACCCTGGAGTGCTGTTAAGTAACAAAAGCTTTAAAACCAGATGAAGAGCGTGCGGTCCCTCTTAAATGTTGTGAGGAAAGAAAATGCTCCCCAAAAAAAGTCAAATTGAAGGTCCAATTTTCTCATCACTTATGCCCGATCACAGTGAAGTAATACGCCATTTCGAAAGCGGGAGACTCGCAATGTTTATCGTCGCCATTGTGCCTTGTAAGATTTTTTCTTAAACGCCCAAATGGAGGTGGGCGCCTTAGAAATGCACACGCGTGATGCTGTAGCGGGACATTTTTCAATGATTCAAGGCGAACACGGGAGAATCCTTTTTAACTTGATTGTGTGGCGAAGCAACGGTGGCACACTGCGCTTCACCACTTAACCACCCGAGGGCGCCATTCGTACAGTTTGTTGCCAAATTGAGCTACGGTAGGATGAAATGGATGCACAGATTTACTATTTGATCTGTAATTCCAATCATTATCTGACCTTAATTATGATTGAACTAGCAACAGTTGCATTTATCTCCCAGTCTGCCTACTAACCTTAATCATTTGCCATGTAATTTGTAAGTGATTAGGAACCGATGCAACACAAACATACAGTACCTTAGACACAATCGTGAATTGGTCCATATGTTGAGTTTTGGCCAGACCACTCACCTGTCCTCGTTCTTGAAAACAAACTTCCTCAGTTTGAGGTCTCGCAGCACCAGGCCGCTGTCGTGGCAGTGCGCCACGGCCGAGGCGATCTGGTAGAAGAGGCGGGCGGCCTCGTCCTCGCGCAGCTTCTTGCAGGTGCGCACAAACGAGTGCATGTCGCCATGGCTGCGCTCGAAGAAGGCGTAGGCCCGGGTCTCGCCCAGCAGGACCTCCAGGACCTGGTTGATGTGCTGGTGGTGGCCCAGGGCGAAGTAGGCCGCCAGAGAGTCCTGGTAGCGGCCCACGTCCAACACCTGAGACAGAGGGCAACAAAGTGACAAATGATGTTGGGAAGCCATTTTAGTCAACCTGCAAAGATGGCGTTACACAACGTGTGAAATTTTATTTTCTGTTTCCAGGGGATTGTTTACTATTCAGCATCAGGCAAATCCAGGAGTGGTGACATGAAAATATTGGTTTCCTTGGGTGCTATTTCTCACCCATTCGGTTGTGTAATCAATGTTGGCTTGCGGTTCTGCGCAGCCATCATTCATCTTTACAACACCGGCCACGTTATAGCTACGGGAGGTGCATTCAGGGACATCTAGTAAATAAAATTGAACATGGTCTTTTATTTCATTCTCTTCAGTATTATCAAACAGATGACCAGGGGGAGTTACAGTTTGTATTGAAATGCTTCAGTTGAATGATACGACCACGCGGTTGTAAATGATTCCAAAGTCGACCAAATTCAATTTCCACCACCACAAATTTGGGGGTTTGGCATTTTAGAGCAATGACGTAGAAGTGAGGGGAGGAACTTCATTTAATGAAGCAAAAAAAAAAAAATTTTTTTTTTTTTTTTAACGTGTGGCATCTATCAGCAATCACAACGCCCCTTGAAATGGGATTTGGTATATTGATGAGGAATAAAAGTGTGTCATATTAGCGATGCACTGCATCCCCATGTTGCAGTGTCCCTTGAGTTGCCGTGGCAACCCCACTCCCCACACTCCTCTTCCTCAGATTGACTCGCTTCCCGCGCTCGCGGCAGAAAAGAACTCCCCACAGCGCCTCATCTTAAAACCTCCTTGAGACGGCTGAGCTGGCGGAAGGGATCAATGGCGGGATTGATCAGCCAATAATAATAATAATAATAATAATACATTTTATTTATAAGCGCCTTTCAAGACACCCAAGGACACTTTACAATAACAAAAAACACAAAACAATACGGGTTGAGCAGCGGCAGCCAAAACGCGCCAGCGTTCACTCAACCCGAAGGTCAGAAAGAAACCACAGGGGAGGGAGAGAGGGAGAAAAAAAACCCACGCTCGAACCACCCTCATTTTGAGGACAATTTGAGTGAGGCAAAAAAAAAAAACTCCTGCACAACCAATGATAGGGTGCCTTGGCATTTTGGGGGCAAACGGTCAACGGGTGGGCAATTCAAGTGTGCTTATTATGACATAATAAAGCAATTTCATGCCTCATGGATTTACAGTGAAAACACAGTATTAGGCACGCAGAAATGACACTTACTTTTGCATAGTCTCCCTGTCAGAGCCGAAATAACCCATTTTAAGTGGCTCTATTATGCTTGACGGGTTTTTAAAAAAAAGTCAGCTCTAACGCATCAAGATGAAGAATATTGGCACCGAAGATTGGTCTTTCCCTAATTTATACTTTGAAATAAATATACAAATTGACACATGGTTGGCAATGGGAAAATAAGCTTTGTGCCTTCTTGACAAAGTCAGTGCTCTTCCTGGCCATCTGAGGGCACTACAGACCATACATTATTTGAAAAAATGATTACAGATTTTTTATTTGTTCAACTTTTATGACGCGCATCGTTATCAACAACGCAGCATTACTTGTCTTTTTTTTAACGACACCGCCAGTGAGGTGTCAAGTTGCAGCCTATCGGGTGCTATGAGAATGTTGGTATCCAGTGCACAATAATAATAATAATAATAACAATGCATCAGATTTATACGGCGCCTTTCTGGACACTAGACACTCAAAGCGCTCACAACGGATACATTATTCATGCATTCGCACATTCATACTCTGCTGGCGGTAAATTTCATAAACCTCAGCTCGTCAAAGGAACAGCTCGCCGGTATGACGGAATGTACCGGTGCAAAGCATAACTACAATAACACTGTGCAGTACATTTAAACGACTGCATCAGAAATGAGGAATTCCCTTTCAGTGGCACATTTTACATGCAAATCTTGTGTTGGATTGAAGCGGCGGGTGCGCGCTCGCGCGCGTTCTTCTTGCACCATAATGAACGTTACGTCATGCGATCCCATTCGCTTTTTCCATGAGGCTCCTCTCTGGGTATTTGAAATGCGAGCCAAGTAGTGCAGAGCGCTCGCTTGTGGATCAATGCAAATGAAATTTGAATATTTGTGCACATGGGCAAATGTGTATGCACTTGATGTGTGTGGGCCCACCTTGCAGACTAGCTCCTCGCCGCTGTGCAGGTGAGCAGCCCTGAAGACGTGGTCCCCCTCCAGGGGCTCCAGCAGGAGGTAGTCCCCGATGCGGGAGATACAGTGCGAGGCGTCTGGGGTTTCCGGGGGACTGGGCGAGCCGAGGTTGGGGCTGAAGCTCTGGTGCGACTCGGCGCTCCTCAGGCAAGATAGATCTTCGAAGTCGTGCGATTTGTGCCGCGATCTGCCATGACGTGAAATGTTAATAGGACGTGACCTCTGTATGTTCATGGGGGAATGTTGGTTTAATAGCTCCACCGGGATCGGCGATGACGACTGCTTCAGTCCGCTTTGGGGTCTTCCTCGGTCGGGATAGCGCTCGTTTGGTTTGCAGGGTTAATTGAATTAAAAAGCAACTTGCAGGATAAGAGGTAAAATCATAGCAGACTCCACTCGCCTTTGTTTTCCCATTCACCTGAAAACGTCCCAAATGCACGGAGAACGTTTTCCAAACCACTTAACGGCCCTTATTATGTTGCGTTAAATCGTTCAAAAAATGCATTAAACTGTAAAAAAGAAAAAGAAAAAAGATTCAGTTTTAATGCACTGAACGCGAGCTATAAAGCATCTGCTCGTGTGTTAGCTTATTTACCGGTGTATTAAAAACCATTTATAAAATCGTTTCGTAAAATAGAGACAATAGATCCGAACGAATGCTCGTGAAAGCAGTACAAAAGAAATAATAAGTAGACAAAGTAAACTTGTTCCCAGTCGATATCGAAAAACGGTGATTAGCAGGTGTAGCTAACTAGTTAGCCTTCGTGTTAACAAGTACCAGGTCGGCCCTTGTTCCATAGAATCCACGCGCGGGGGTCGTCACGGAGAACCCCCCGTGCACACGAGTTGGGGGTGGGGGGGGGCGGGGTAAAGTGGACGTGGTGGTGGGTTGTTTTGTGAGGAGAAGCAGACGTCCTCTCTCTCTTTCTCTCTCGCTTCCAGGTGGAAGGAGGGTGTCGCTTGTCGTGCGGGAGGAATGAAGGAAAGAAAGGACGGGGCCGGCTGATTTTCCCGGGCCTATCCCTTGATTTAGCAGGGCATCCTATCTCCCGTGACGCCGCGGTGCCTCTTCCCTGGGCTGGCTAGGAGGGGAGGACAGATAGTGGGATATCCTGCCTGGTTCCTTCAGTGCAGAGTAAAGCTGCACAGTGCACACTGACTCGAACGTCACGTACTGCAAGCGAGAAGCCTCCTGCCCCGCCTTCCTTACGTCACTGCCACTCCGGGTTCCTATTGGCTCACACCGCCCTCCTTCTTTCCAGGATTATGCAAATGCCGAGCGCTCACGTGACACGTGGAATTTGAATGCATCGCGTGCTGGCAAATTAGATTGGGGAGAGGATGGAGGAGGAATGGTGAGACGCTCCTGTAATGTGCAGCATTCCAAATGTGTTTCCTCTCGGAACGATGAGAGGGGTGCCGGGGGGTTGAGGAGTGGTGCTTCCCTCTTTCAGGGAAGAAGAACAGAGGCAGGATTCATCAACCGAATCGAAGCAGTCCACGTTCAAATCGATCCAGCCTTTCATCGTCTCACACCCCACATACTGAAAACTGCATCGAATAATTTTGTGGGAAGATGCACAGATCTGATGGGAATAAATTATTATTGTACTGTTATACTGTAAAACGTAACATACACATGAAACCGTCTCCCTTCTTGCTCTGTGACTGACTCTTTTGGGGGGGTTTTCTGTCCAAACTGGTATGAAAACTTCCAATGCACAAGACAAATCCCTAAAGACAAGCCTCCTTTCGTTTGTGAGGCAGATGTGGTAACCACTCATGAATCCTAATTGACAATCCCTTCTACACACTCGAGAAAAACCCGCTGGGAATCGTCATCATCGGCTTTCCAGACAACCCCCTCGTCGCCCGCCCACCCACTCCACCAGACTGCTATCTTATGACTGACGTGTCCTAGAAGACTGGCAGAGGTCAACTGCCAGAGGATGGCTAAGCTTCCTCACATCCTCACAGTGGCGTTACTCACCCTAAACGAGCTGTCGGGCCTCCAGGGGCCGGAGCTCAGCGTCATCGTCGCAGTGGTGTGCAATCTAGCTCAAGAATGTGGCAGAAGGCCCCCGGCATTCCTAAAAACTCACTGATTTTGTGTACCCTGGCAAAAATATATGTCAATATATTTGATCACAGATCGACACAAAATTGTGTGAGTCTATCAAAACAGGACGCACGAAAAAGTCTCAAGGGGCCATGACCTAATATGAACAGGAAGTCGGCTATTTTGGTTTGAAGTACCAGTAGCCATCTTGAATTGAATTCCAGGCCTCGTATTTTGACAGCAGATGGATTAGTGTACTAGTTGCTGGCAGAAAATGATTATCAAACATTTATTGAGTAGCAGAATGTGACCCCTTAAACTGACCGAATGCCTCCATCCGCGATGTGCTTTGACGCTGACACTGCCTTTCCCACATCAGCAAGATCCTCTCAGACATCCGCAGCACTTGAAACATGAAATCCGAGGGTATGGTTATGTCGCTATTATGTCTCCGCACAAGGCGGAAGGTCAGTTTGGAAAAAAAAACCCTTGTCATGGCGTTCAGCGGCTTGCAAGATAAGCGACGGCGAAATGACAATCACGCTGTCCTCAGTTGGCCTCTCATAAAAAGCTCTCACACAGACACATTCATTCACGCTGCTGCCATGGCAACCTTTCTCCATCCCCCCCGAGAAATATTATACAGCACCACAACATAAACGCACACACTCGCACGCCGTTCTTATCAAGAGTTACCTGTCATGTGTGCTTGAAAAGGAAAATGACGGCGGCGTCAGTCAAGTCAACGATTCATTTTCGAGCGCGCCCACGGCGCATCACAAGGCGTCCCGCTTACACTTCGGAAATAGATTACCGAGCGACGCATGATGCAGTGGCATTTTTCATCACAATGTTGTGATGGCGCGTGTTCGATTTTCAACTTGGGAGTGCAACTAAGACAGCAGCGCTATGCTAATCGACTTCACCAACGTAGATGCGAACACATCAATAGTTTGATCAAAAACATGGCGCTATGTAAGGCCTCACGGTTGAGCACAGACTACGCATGAAGTAAAATGAATTGTCTGTAAACGCTTTGAGACAGGGTGTGTCTCGAGGCAGAAATCTGGGGAAGGGTACAGAAAAATGCAGCTTTGATAGGGTCCCTCTGAGTGCGTCGTCAAAAACGCTTGAAGCAGACAAAGTTGCGTCAACAAAGTATTGAGCAAAGGCTGTGGATACGCAAAACGTTTTGTCTTCATGTTTTAATCATGAGATGTTGTGTGTGAAATTCCAAGGGTGGGGCAGGGGCAGTGGCGGTTCTGGGGGGGGCCAACGGGGGCCAGTGCCCCTGTAGCACCGATTCTGGCCCCCCCTGTGGCCCCCCCTCCGAGCGCAGATTACGCAGTCGTGCCGAGTCGCCGACGCGACAATTTCAAAGTTTGAAGAAATAAAAAGTCAAATAAGATTTCGAATCCGTCTTTTTAGCCCTGGGTTGAATGTGCCCCCCCCCCCCCATCAAAACCCCTGGCCCCAGCCCGGCCCCCTCAGTGAAATTGATCCAGAACCGCCCCTGGGCAGGGGGTGAATTTACTCCATTCAGGAATACCCGTAACTAAACTACATAAAGGGCCTTAAACATTGAAATTGGCTGCCAACATACCAGCGAATATCCATGTTTTCTATGTTGCAGTTTTCAGAATGTAACGTAAACCTGCAGATCCTTTTACTTTTATTTTTGACCCGACAGGTTGGGTCCTGTACGACAAATGAAGGCCAATAAAAGGCACCTCTAGCACTTGCATGTCAACACCTGAAACTCAATTTCCTGAACGCGGCTTCCTGTTTTGTCTCCGGCAACACAGACCGGATAGCAGGTGCAAATGGACAAATCCTTCACCGTAAGCAAGTTTTTCTTTTCCTCGTTGACTTTTTTAAAGTATGCCTCCAGAGGGACAGCTTGTGCTTTAAAAGTTGATCACATGAGAATCTAGGCCATGCCGGATTGAGGACAAAGGCAGATAAGAGTGTCCGTCGTTCCGTACAAAAAAATAAATAAAATCTGAATAGTTGGATGATGGAAGCACAAAGGGAGGACTGTGCCCATTTCAAGGATGAATCGCTATTTAAGATAATAATTTGACTGTCGTCTCTAAAGACCACTGCCGCGGGCCAAATAGCTTGAAGATGGGGGAGAAAAAAAAACAGTATTGAACGGCCTGTGATTACTGTCAACGTTTGCGGTATTAGCTCTGACAGGAATGATGTGTTTGCAACATATTTGACCATCGGAGACTGGCACGAATGGGTGTGTGGAGCATACGTCAGCGCTTAACAATGCCTGAGGATTCTAGTTCTAATTTGCGGTTTGCAAATTCTCAGAATTGTTGTTTTTGTTTTTGTTTTTATTCTTGGCCATCACTAAAATAATGCCTATTAAGGCATTTCTGTGGGTTTTTTGGGCTCTTTCTGGAACATGCTCACATACGCCTTCAACTTTAATCGCATCTGCTAATCAGTTTACTTTTTGGGCCAATTAGCATGAATAGCTAGCGCACATGCTATCCAAATAAAATGGCTTCAGAATGAGGACGGATGATGTGGGGAGGGCAGTTTTGACGCAGGTGTATTATTTGCGCGACGTGAGATGAAGCGCAATCCAACAGTTGTGAGGCAAAAGCAATTTCCTCGGACGGGAGAACACATCCTACTAACAGGTCTGGGAGCCCGACTGCGCACGGTGCCTGGAGAATGTCTGCCACCCCCTCGTTTATTCCCTCTGTCTCCTACCTTGGTCTACACCCTTGCAGGGGGTTCACGCAGCCTAAACAATGTCTCAGTACTTTTCCGATGTGTGACTCCATGGTGTTTACTGGTTTGATTGGGTTTGAGCAAGGTTCGGGTGTGATCTATCAGAGAAAGACATTTCACACGGCACTCCTGCGAACAGAATCGGCGGTATCATTTCAAACAGAACTATGCCGAATTGGGACAGTGTGCATCGCTGTCAAATACAATATGCTAGCTGCCGCGTCCGATGCTGAGGTGGTAGAGGAGTGGCAATAATGACAACTTTCACACTGTACTCCCCATAGATTGGTACATGAGCGGCAGAACGGGTCATGCCAGGATTTATTCGCCAGTGCCATTGAGACACAATCTGCGCGTACTCTCCCAAAATGCGCACATGTCTCTGGCGCAAAAAACGGCTTTTGGCACAGACGCATGTTGTCGGCCAAAGTGAGGAGCGAGTCTCGCAGCACGGCTCCTCTTTTCTGACTCAGACTTCCAGAGGTGTGAATGTCTGTCTGTCTGCGTGTGTGCTGCACTCTCGCATGGCCCCCTGCCAGAGCTCTAATTTAAGATGCTCTGCTGAAGGGAAGGAGATGTGCTGTTGGGTAAGGGAGCGGGAAGAGGGAGGAGGGTGGGGGGAGAAGGGGGTTGTTTGAGCCACGAGGGAGCCAAGCCCAGGCAGAACCCCGGAGTGGAGTGGATGGCTGTTAAGCTCATCAATGGACGGATGAGTCATCGCCACTGCAGTCTCTTACTGTACGTTCCGTGTGTTCAATGTTTGCACTGTCACCTGAGCCCAGGTGCTGTATGCACCGACGTGCGAGTGTGTACAGTATGTGCGCCTGTGTGGGCTCAGAAAACCTGCTAAGCAACAATTTCCACATCCGGCAAACTCTCAAAGGTCACAAGCTTTCAGACCGCTGGCTGTGCCTTGCATCTGATTTCCATTTGGGCCACTTTCACTTTCAAACCTCCCACCTTCCTGCCTTGCGCGGCCCTCCTACGAAACTTCATTACCGCTGAGCGGGGGAAGAGGGGAAACTCCAACTAGTAGACGGGGGAAGAAATTGTTGTTTGACGTCCCGTTGTGGTAATTAAAGTGAATTACTGCCACGGAGAGGATTGGAGTGGAACAGGATCGTCGAAACAAACAAGCTCCCTGGCTACAAGTCGGAGCCTGTTTGAGCCTTAAAGAGCACGGTCGGCAGGAAGGCAGCTGTTTAACAATCCACAGTATGTTTATTGCCTATTAGCATACACACATGATGCAAATTCATCCAAATCATTGGTCCCGTTTGTCATACGGGAGGTGGAGCAGAGGGGCTAACAAGATGATACTCTCGAGAGACGAAAGCTGCCTGTTCATCAGAAAATGTTGAGATTTGGAAAAGATGTCGTCGTCATTATCATCATCATCATCATCATCATCTCATACCTGCTCTCACGCCCGTCTCTCAGACTGGGATTTTACAAAGACTGAATTTTGCAGGGTCGCTATAAACAAGGCGTGATTCTTTCTGCATTTATTACCCCAAGGTGATGCCGCTCTCTTGATTGTTTGCAAAGTTTCCTCTTTCTGGTGTTTTTAGAGCTCATCTATTGGCTGTTGGTTGCGTCACGTCACCGCAAAGGCTGACAGTGATTTTTCAGTCCCAAATAGCAGGCGATGCGGCGAAGACTTACCTATTTTGGGTGGCCTCAATTTCGTAGAAAGGAAACCAATTCCTGCAGACTCGAGACCCAAGTGCAAATGGATCTATTCCAGGGGTCTCATATACAAAGCCTCTCAAAAGTCGTTTGGGAGCCGCCCCTAGAAAGTTAGAAAAACAAGTCTCACTGATCAGCAAGAAATTAGGCGCTTTCTTTCCTGTCATCGGACAGAAAGTCAGACATTTTGGCTCGAAGCAGCCATTTTGGATGAATTCCCAAATTTTTCATGCTTTGGACAAATTCCTTCCAAGAAATTGGCCGAAATGAGCCCCAATCAGAAACAGATGAGGGACCCTCAAATGACATGTTGAGTATAATGAGGTTTCACTCTGAGAAGGGGTCCAACACTAGTTCGCTAATCGACATGAATGTCGATCATAACAAGACACATGAAAAAGTTTCTAGGATCCAAGCCAAAAATCAAACAGGAAGTCGGCCATTTTTTATTCAAAGCAGCCAATTTGGGTGGAATCCTAGCACTCGTACTTTAATGATCCTACCGGGGAACTCATCCAAAAGCTGTAGAATCTCGGCTGATATTCAACTTGACTTCATTTTCCATTGCATTAGATCTTTGTTGTAGGAAAGAGTTTTCTGGAAACAACTTCCATCATGCTTTTGATTGGCTAAAACAGGCATTCGCAGACATCTTAGGGTCAATACGGTTGCACTTTACAGCCTGCCGATAGTAGACAAAGTGATTTATAAATATCCTTTTTTTAAAATTAAATGTGGAAAGTTGTTTTGACAAAATATTCCCCGCAAGACAACATCTGATCAGCAACCTGGCAATGCTTTTGACGTTCCTCTGCGGTCTCACAGGGGATGATTTGGTGTCCACATGGTGGCCTGTGATTGCTCCAAATGACTAGGAAAGGAGCTCAGCAAGAACTTGGACTACCTTCCAAAAAAAAAAAAATTTAAAAAGCTCTCATTCCTCAAAACCATTCAAGTCGCCAAAAAGTGCAATGTCTCTGGGTGGCGGCTGTCCTTGTGAGGGCTATTTTTAAATTCTGTGGTAAGTGTGTTGCCATGACGCCTGTCTGGAAAAGATTCACAGCTAAAATCTTATCGGCTTCATTTTCACTCTACTTATCACGGCTGAGTGCTGCTCAGGTCAGACTGCCCTCTGTCCTTTCCTTAAACCCGGACAGCGCGTGTGTGCGCTACATCAGCTATCTTAGTCGCGTTCTTGGTCACCGCTAACATTTAGGATCACGTATCCTTCAGAACCAATAAAAAAATTGAAGGGTCTTTATGGCAGATCCTTGGAATGATCTTGAAACCTTGACGCCATGGTGCCCCGACATGAGATGGCAATTTAGCATTATCTTATCTTAGCATTATTTATTATGTGTCCAAATGCATCTTGGGATATTTTCCTCGCCAACCGACGTATCCTCGGTTTAAGCTAGCTAACAAGAACAAAATGCTGGGAATTCGTTGCGTACTTAGTTTATTCGTACTCTCAATTGGAACAGTAGGAATGGACCAAAAATAAATAAAATAGCTCCTGTTAGTGGAAAGCAGCAATTGTAATTCTCACGAATAAACGTCACATGCAGTCAATCACGTTTAAAAAACGCATTCTGGTGTAACAAGAAGAAATGCTAATGCTCACCAGGCCCTCAAAGCATTTGTTTGTGTCGCCACTCACTTTGTCATCAACACGCACGCAGCAAAACCAAATGTATCATCTGGTGGCGCACGCCTCTGACTGAGCAGCAGCCAGCGTCCGCTAAAGGTGAAGTCAAGTAACCTTTGAGTACATTTCATTTTTTTGGGGGGGGGGGGGCATGGGGCGTGCATTACTCGGCGCTTGGACCCTAACCTTGGCAAACAGTGAGGGTTCACTGCACTCGGAAGAGTTATCGTGCTCATGGGACCTAAATGCATAAAGCGTGCGCTCATTATGCGCTGCACCAACACGCAGTGGATACCGCTGTGTATAATGAATATGCCATGACCACCCTCGAGCACGCGTTGCTTGCATTATCATTGCAAATAAGCCAAGACACGTGTAGTCACACACACACACACACACACACACACACACACTCACACACACTTTTAATTAGTGAACACACAAGCAACGACACACACACAAACACATGCACACTCACGCACAAACGCAAAAGAAAGCCTGTAGTGACTCAACGCTCCAATGATTTCGGATCCCGATCCCACTACCAAAGGAGAGCACATGGTGACTCACAGTTTCCATTGTGGCCTGCACGATGCCTGCATGAGTGTGTGTGTGTGTGTGTGTGTGTGTGTGTGTGTGTGTGTGTGTGTGTGTGTGTGTGTGTGTGTGTGTGTGTGTTTGCACGCGCACGGGTCTGTGTGTGCAGGTGTGTGTTTGGTGAAGCACTTGAAGCAGGCAGGCATGCAGGAAAGGGGGAGGGGGGCGGAAATCATGGAGCTACGGTGGGGTAAGAGCCACCCCATCTTGCTTCCAGTTGACCCGGTGTTGCGCAAGCTGTTGTTGATGCTACATTAGAGGGCACGCACGCACAAGCACACACACACACACACACACACACACACACACACATCAAAAGAGAAGAAAGGCAATTACAGTGACTTGGGCATGATTCCGTTCAAGCAGTCGGCATGTATTACTCGTATCACGTGTGACTTGACTTGCTCTTTTAGTAACTTCAGCCTCCCTTACTTTTCAATGGCACCATTGGACGAAATGGACATCCATCAATATGGCAGCATCGCTGATTGGCTGTAATGTTATTCATTGTTTTTGTTTTGTTTTTTCTCTCGCTCGTCAGTTGTCATAGCACTGCTGTCATTGTGGGCCAAGGAGGATGCAGAAGAGCGGCAATGGAGAATGACAGGAGTGATGCTTTTCATTACTTGTGCTGTATGTGTGGATTAATGCGGTTTAAATTAGATGAAATGTTGATTAAAGTTCTTATTGATTATAGTAGACACGCCATTTCTTCCAAATGTGGCTGATGCTGGCGAGTGGCTTCAAACCGCGGCAATATAGTTTCTCGCCGGCATGATACCTGGAAGAAGCACCCCCCCGCCTCGAACCAGTTTGGACCGGCTGCCGTGTCCGCTCCCACCCAATGTGACGGCTTAGCATGTGACACAGACGCTCCATGTGATCCTCTCGTGATCGCTAACCGTCGGTCACAGGTTCTTTCATTTTCATGGGGTCTGCAAACTAACAATCATGATTTTACATTTGATGTTTTTAATATAATGCACATTTTACATTACTAGTCATAATTGAAGTGTTTTACCGATTTTGATTTTTGTTCACAATTAATTTTTATTCAAATAAATTCCTGTGTTTACATAAATAAAAACCATGCAAGTATACTTATAGTTCTAAGCTTGCATGATAATTAAAATTTCAGTTTTAATACTGAATATGTATACTGTACACATTTCATGAAATTATTTATTGTCAAAATTATGATTGTTTTGGGTTCGCTGTTTAATTCCTTGTCAAATGAGAATTACGGTTTCTAATTCAACATTGAACTATTTTAAAGAGTGATCATAATCAATCATTTGTGAAAAAAAAACAACAGTTTTGCTGCTTCGTGCTGAGCTATGGTACCAATTGCAAAGTGTCCCTGTTTGCTTGTTTGTGTCATCCAAAGCATGGCAATCTTATTTTTCAAACCGCGGTTGAGGTCTGCGCTCTTCTAGTAAAGTTTAAAAATACAGGTGCAAACTTTACAGTTGTTCGGAAAATGACAGCTTTGAGCTCTTTTAAAGAGGGGGAAAAAAAAGGGCTGATGGTGAGAAAGGAAGGAATTCAGGAGGCCAGTTCAATTCAATTGGTTGCCGCTGCGTCACATGACGGGCAGGTCACGCGATACCTCCTTATTGGAAGACAGGAAGTGGCGAGCGTTGGCGTCTCGCATGCATCACTTGTCACTCCAATTATAAATCATGCATTGAAGGACGGCAGAGGTCGCAAAAATACTCACACTCTGTAATTTAGCATAAGTACAGATACTTGTGTCAAAAAGAAGGTTCAAAAAGTACTGATTCAAGTACTGTACGTAAATGTAGAATTTATCAGTCACCAAATAACCTTTCATTTGACGATCAATAACCTCACATCTACTTTGCCTTTCAGCATTGCATGAACACAACCTATGAACCTCCCAAAAGTCCTGATGCAAAGTTTGGCAGCGTTTGCCTCAGGCTCGGCGTCCTGCTGCCTCTCCGTGTTGGGTCTCTTGTTGTGGCTCTGATCGGAACATGACGCAACACAGGGCGGCGAGCAAGAAACAGGCGGGTGGAGGAGCAGCGGGAGGAGGGAGCTCACCTTGGAGGACGAATGACGGAATTGACATCAAGGACGCGGAGCGGTTTGTGCGCGCAACGCTCGGCAACAGTGTACACTTTTCCACTCGAAAATGTCAGCAAAAAAACTTTAAACGGGGCTGGTGCATAGGACATGGGAAAAAAAAAGCCGTTTGATTCTGGTGAGGATGTGGCTTAACGGAAGCTATGATGACGTTTATGATCATGGTTTATTATTTAGCAATTTGTCGTCAATCTCACGTAAATTCCAGATCTGGCCGTATATGCTCCGCTACATAATAAATTCATTCATTCAAATGACAGAAACAAGATTTATTTATTGATTTCCCATCTATCTGTGCAGTTCGGTAACGCTGGGGACCGCTGGCCTACCTGAGAATCTATCACTAGCGTGTTTAATGGTAACAAACTAAACTGCCTTTTTTTCCCAGTAAACAATCCAGCAGGACAAATTGAAAACTGCACTTTCAGGGTCAACTTTGAAGTTCACTAATAAAACGCGCAGAAGGGGCTGATGTGTCGGAGGTGTTATTAATTTTTGGTGCGAATGGGAAACTTATTAAAGAGAGCTTTTGATCTCTTTTGCATATTGGCTTGTAATTAGCGACGCATGCGAGCAAATGCCTCCTTTTGCGTAGCGGGAGAGTGGGCTGACAAAAGAATGAAAAGGAAAATGACGCGCCGTTAGTCGGCCTAATGAGGTTGTTCTCGTCCTCGCTGCCCCAAAACAAGCTTCAACTCTGTGTGGTTTGTCCAAACCCGCCGATTAATCACGCTTAAATCAGGACGCTTCTGTGAAGTGAAGGGGTTCGTCCCCTTTCATATTTCACGCAGTCAAAATAAAAGCTTTGATTCCGCTGGCCGCCGAGGCGATCTGCTGCATTGCGGTAAAAGGACGACCAATAGCCGGCAAGAGACGGTCTTAAAAACTTTGTGGAGAGGTGCGACATCATGGCCGAATGCCATTAAATCCCATCACACACACACATTTGGTGCGCCTGTGTTTTGCATAGGGGCGCATTATTGCCACCCTGCTGAATTGCATTTAAAAAAAAAAAAAAGGCCCACAGAGGCAAAATCCTCCCAGGAATTCTATCTGCGCTTCCCTTCTGTTCCAACATCACTGTATCAAAGACTCTATCTGGACTTTTCTGCTCATCCTTTTTGGCTTCCACCCAAAACTTGTGACCTTTGGTCAGAACTCACTTCACCACCAAAGTCCGATACAACAATGCTCCTGGCCTGTTAATCTCACCATTCATATACACTACACCACTTCAGAACGAGACCAGAAGATGGGAATCCCGTACGATACGGCACACTTCTTTTTTGGACCGTTCCAAAGAGTCTGGAAAAAAAATGTCATATTTCGGTGTGAAACTAAAGGGTCTTGTCCAACCCCTGATTGAATCCTTTTGTCCTGTCAGATCCATTTAGAAACAGTCCATGATGTTCCAAGAGAGGAGCTTCCTTTTAGGAGCATCTCTTCCTGTAACAAACATTAGCAACAGCGCTATCTCACCGCAGTCTCTGCTTTAAGAGCGTCGTGAGTGGCAGAAAGCATCGTAAATTACACAAATGCGACAGGCGTCCAGGGGAGAGACGGCAGCGTAATGCGAAGCAGCCATCCAGTCTCGTGAATACACGGTGAGTTTGAAACAGAATTATGCAGGCGGGTTAGATAAGAGTTATGGATGAGTTATTGTTGTGGATTCAGTTTTGCTAGCCTGTCGGGTTTTGTCCCCAAATCACCATGTCCTGGTTTGAACTCCATCTCCGCTCCTACCAGCCACTGTACATGGGAAAGAAGAGAACCGTTGCAAAGTAAACGGTCCTAATCTAGCAAATAGAGAACATATTTGACCGCTGTGGGGCAAAATGAACACTGTCTTCATATTGAGGGTTTTCTTTCTTCGCGCGACACGAATTGAAGCGACCTCAAATGACTTGGCTTGGGTTCATTTAGGTATCCACCTGTCACAGGGCTTAAAAGTGTTTTTGGTGATGCGAGCTAGAAGACACCAATCACAAAGCTAAACAAATTTGTTAGCAATGGTTAACAATCATGCAACATGGACCTATCAATCATTTTGCGCAACATGCTGAGAGCCACAATCAAAGCGAGGTGCTTTCGAGGCTTAATGGTGGTAACATATTCATTTTTAATCCATAAAGGAACCGGGAGAGAGCCTCACTGGCGTTGATGGAAAAGCCAGCGAGTCCTCATCTTTTTTGCCTTGCCAGCGGCGACGTCGGCATGGCAACGGCGGCACAGCGAGTGACTGAGAGAGGAGGGAAAACGCCGGTCGTTTGTCAAATGGGTCAACCGGAGAGGAAACCCGCAGTGACGGAAAACGGCGCTATTAAGTGTTACTCGCTTTGCCCCTGACCTCTTTGGACACACCGTTGTTTAGATACGGCCCGCGTGTTACAACATAGACGGTTAAACTATAAACCAGATTAAATTCTGAGTTTTTGGAAGACGGCCAAAGCAAGCTTTCAATCACGAGGTACATGTGTAAAAACGAGAGCCAGACTTGAAGGACACTGCAATGTAGGACATAAAAATGGCTGACCATGAAGTTATTTTAAATTACAAAAATATGAGATAAATAAATGTACATGGGGGGGGGGGGGTAGTGGAATGTAGAAATATATGAAGAATGCAAAATATTGGGAAAAAATTAATACAATACTTGGTTAAAAAAGTATGCGACAAAAACCACATTAACTATTTGACCAAAAAAAAAAACCCCTACAATTTACCTTTTTTTCCGAATATTTATTTGGTAAAAATGCAAAAATATTCGGAAAAAAAGTTAAAGCATTTGACCCCCAAAAAATCCAAATTACACATCTTTAAAAACTAAATATTTGAACATTAAAAAATACATAAAATTGTTAGCCACAAAAAATATGTAAAAAATAAAGTAACATCGTGGTGACATAAAGAAAGCTGGCATTTGCCAGAGCACGAACCAGCGGGGCTGACTTATGTCTGCCCGCCGACTTTCGCAATCGCTCGTAAATCGTGTCACAGGTGATGCAAGGCGATATAAAGAAAGCGTACACGCACACACATTTGCACAGGGGTAGCCTATATTTCGACACGTCTGTGCGGCTGGCTCGCCTGGCGTCGGGTTACATCACCCTTCAGAGAACGGATGCTCCGATTACAGGAAAGGCAAACACAGGCCTCTGGGGTCTGCGCAAGTGTGTGCGGGGTCCTGTTGCGCGCTTATGTAACCAATCAGAATCCCCGATGCCTTTCTCTTGACGGAGGCGGCCAGCTTCGGGTTCGAGTTTCATCACTCGATTGGGCACACAGTTTGGGGGGGTTGTTTGGACAAGGGAGATGATGCACTCGTCTCCCGGAGCTGTGTGTCCAACCTGCTGACATTTTATGGTTGAAGGCACACGATGACAGTTAGCAAATACGTTGGGGATTATGCGCGCGTTCCACTTCTTTCGTCCATTTACCCTATGTCGGTTGGCAAACCTTCCAAAAAATGTGCATCGCTTTGTAAACCGCCCCCCTCCAAAAATGCTGCTGAATAATTAAATAAAATCAAGCACATTTGGTGCTGAATATTTCATAAATTGTAATTTGGTCGGACGCGCCGCAGAGGTTTCTTTTCTTTTGCCTTTGAAGGCAAAGAAAGGGACACAACACATCAGCTCCCTGTTGCTAGTTGGCGGGAGGGTCGACAGGGCTGCGAATTTGGGGTGGGCATGTTTTTCAGGGGAAAAAAAAATATATTAATGAAATGCAAATATTAGACAAGCTACAATCTATTCACCACAAAAAGAAAATTCTCATTAAAGCAATACAATAAAATAGATATAATTGGAAATATGTTGTGAAATACACAAAAATATGAGATGATAAATAGAAAAATGACAAACACACACACATAGCTGTGCAGCCGCGCTGTGTTAAATGTCAGTGAATTTAGGCTGCAGAATGTTTTTACAAAGCAGGGAACCCCATCGGATTAATGATGTGTACGATTCCCACGATGATGCATGCGTGTAGCGTATACCTCCCACGGGGATAAACAAAACATCCCGACACGTGCCATGCGTGCAATCTCGGTTGTGAATATCCCAACAGTTCCTCGATTGGACGCGCTTCCCTCGGGTCTCCGTGACTCATCTCTCATCACAACGGAAAAATTCTCACACTGCCACTCACACCGGAGCAACACAAAAGGAGCCTTTTTCTATGCTTCTTAATAAACTACGCCAATGGGATGGGGGGGGGGGGGGGGGTAGCCCCCTCGCCCCTCCACCCACCCCCCGCAGGCTGCACGTGGGATCACATGACTTTACCAGATGAGTCATACGTCAGGTTGCAGGCGGAAAAGACATCAGCCGTGCGCCACTGAGCCAGAAACTCCAGTGAGACTGGCAGGCTGTTGGCAGCTGGCGGCCTTCTGTGACTTTTCTGGTTAAGGGATGTTCGATTTGATGTTGGGACGCCCCCCCCCCCCTCAAAATTGGTGGGGATGCATGGGGGTATTTCTACTGTTTCACACCTCATTAGGTTGGTTAATGCCAAACCCGAAAGGTGGAGACGCATGCTTGTCTTGCATTGCAGTGAGAGCAAGCAACTGGTCTGTCTCCTACCGACAATGGCTCTAGGTACTGGACAATTCTTGTTTCAGTAAAAAAAACCATGCACTTCATGAAATATGTTCAAGATGCCATTCTACGGTGCAGGTGCACCAAATACAGTATCCAGTGAATTCAAAATTGACACTGGTGAGTCATCAGTGGGCATCACTGAAGCGAGGGTCCCTGATGAGACAGACCGACAAAGATCCCCGCGGAAAGTCTGCCACGACGATGCAGAGTTTCCATGGCAACATGGTCTGACAAGAACATTTTACCCCCCTCTTTCAAATGAGGCGCCATTTGAGATCCAAGTGGCAGTCTTTGTGTAAACAAAGCCAGGGTGGGCCGGCAGGTCAAAACTACAGGGGGAAACATTGCGTCTCCGGCGACAAGTCGGTCGACAAAATGATTGGGCCTGCGCGACCTTGCTGCTTTGCAATGTCGTGGTGATGAAGTCAAGGTGACCCCCCCCCCCTCCCAACACACCTCTGACATGCAAAGGAGAAGGAAAGGATGCTGAGCTAAATGTCCCATGATGTAATGTTGTTGGTGCTCATCTCAAGGTGTATTTCTGGTGCACTTAAGTTCATCTACAGAGGTCTAACGGCTCAGATGAGTTCCATCTTGTCCACATCTCACAAGCCTGCGTCGCGGTCTCGCTCCTCCGTGTAAACGTGTCAGTCGTGGGTCTCGCCACCCCACCTCCCACAACCGCGAGCTCCTTCTCGCTCTCACCCACGCCATTTTTGGTCATATTCAGACGAACAGTGACTGGCTCGACAGTTGGTGGTTCTTGGAGCAAAGCTGGGAGCTCCGACTGATGATTTCGCAAGCATTCTTGTATCATTTTCACGCACATCTGGTCTCCTCCAAGACAAGTGGACCCAAAGCAAATGTGTGTGAGTCCATTTGACACTGTATATTAAGATGCGGTATATTTGACTTGATGAAAAGCAATTCGCCTTGAGCCGTTGAGTCAACAAACGCTCTTCTCCGAGAAAACCGCAAACGGCGTTTATTTTACTGGGAGTCGCTTCCCTCGGCCGCTTTAAAAGCCACGTCGGTAATTTCTGTGAAATCTCTCCTCCCCGCAGGCGATGTGCCCATCTTGGGGGTTTACTCCTTAGAATTCAATGTGCAGGTTTCACTATTAAAAGACCGTGAAAAAAAAAAGGCTGCCAGGGCCGAATTTGCAAATTAGCCTTGGAACCCGGAGTTTGTTTTAACGCTCGGTGAGGAATTATTTACAACCAACCAGAATGAGAAGCATCCTTTGGATCAACAAACAGAAAAAAGCACAGCCCGTTATTGCATGTGATATCAATTCTTAGAACACAAAAAGAGGAGAACATTGCAGAATCCTTACTAACATCTTTGACATAGCGAATTCTCTCAATGATCCTAAAACCATGGTGCCATCCACTATCCACATTAAAAAAGCAGAGGCAAAAAAGCTTTGGCATTGAGCAGCAACGGTCCACTGAAATTACCCCAAAATGTCAGCTGCAAACACACACACACACACTCATACAAGGACACACAAGCACGCCTGCACGCAACTTCACATCCTGACATCCATTTCCTGCAGCAAAACCTCCCTGTTATTATTACACAAGACTCAAGTTGGAGATCCGCCATGTTTCACAAAAGCCCAGTCGGTGCATCCGAGGGTTAACAGTGCGGCTGCGGTCGTCCCCGCCGCAGGAAGGAAGATATTTGCTTTGGTTGTCTCACGCCGAAAAAAAATGAATGGGCAACAAACTCGGTTTGTTGAATGCTGGCTTTCCGGTAGCCTGCTGACGCCCTGTGAAGGACGATACAGGGACCGAATGGTTTTAACTTTTTTACAGGTCTTGCATTAACGTCAATTGCACATTTTAAAATATCTGTTGGGGAGAGCATTCCGGGACCCAAGTGTGTCACGCAAAACAGTTTTTGCCACGCCCTATAAATTAAGAAAAGTGAACTAGCGAAAAACAGTTAACGGCTTTAGTATATATTCACAAGTGAGGCCATTGTCGTTCTTACACTTTGCACGGGTTTTCACCAATTCTTACTCGAGACGTTTAATATATTTGGAAACAAATCTCTGGAAAAAACTTTGGAGGGTCTATCATATTTTGAAATAACTGACGGAACAGCGCATAGGGAAGTGATAGCTTTGCATTTTCTCACTCCTTCCAATTCACATTCAATCACAAACTTGAAATACTGTTTACGTGGCTCCATGCGGGTTGAAGCTGGGAAAAATGGGAAAGGAACGGGAAAGCCTCCAGAATCAGGCACACCGACCAAGCGTAACATTCCACATGAAACCACATAACGTGTGCGTGTGTGTGTGTGTGTGTGTGTGCGTGCGTGCGTGCGTGCGTGAGCTGTGTGTGTGCCATATGTGATTAGAAGGTCGAGGCAAAGAGGGAGACGAGTGATGCAATTCCCCGGAAGCAAAGCCAGAGAGGACACAGGGAGGAAGTAAGGAAGGAGGAGGAGGAAGGAGGGGAGGGGAGGTTGCTTCTGTCGGACTCCGCGAATGTGCTGACGAAACAGTTGCATTTGGAGAAAACAATTTATATCTACTCGTCTTTTATCTAATATTTGTAGATTTTTTAAAATATAATACTTCTGTTGTTTTGTCTAATTTTGTAAAAAAAAAAAAAAACTGCAGTAGGCGGGGGACGCCCTGAACTGGTTGCCAGACAATCGCAGGGCACACACAGACGAACAACCATCCGCGCTCAATTTAGTGTGTTCCATGAACCTGGCACGCATGTTTTTGGAACGTGGGTGGAAATCACAGTACCTGGAGAAAACCCACGCAGACACAGGGAGAACATGGACACGCCACACAGGAAGAACAGAGCCAGAATCGAACCCTGCACCTCTGCACTGTGAAGCCGACACGCTCACCGGGCTGCCCTTTGTTTAATGTTTTATCAAATTTTTATTCACGTTTTTTTTTTTTGCTGCATATTTTTGTTTAGGTTTTTTTGTTGCTTATTTACTCATATTCTTCTTCGTTTTGTAATCAGTTTTGCATATTTCTCCAATATTTTTGCCATTTTTTTTGAATATTTATGAGTCTTCCCATCTGATATTTTGCACATTTTTTTTGCATTTTGTCTAGTATTTGAGGACAACAGAAGGGAAGAAGCATCAGGAAGGAGTTGGAAGGAGGGAATGCTGTTTGTGGGGGCGCTCTGGAAAACGCACTGAAGGGAACTGTTGCGTTGTGGGGAAACACCTGACTAAGCGTGCCACAAATGTTACCAAAAGAGCGTGTGAGTCACTTATTAAGGCTGCGATCTATTTTGGCTGCAGTAGGTAAGCCCTCTATTTCTGAACACGGCGGCAGTGGCAGCGAGCGGCCGTCCGTCCTTGAGCCTCTCAAGTGCGAGATTCGGTTACAACGGAGGGAACACTGGCAAGGACGAATGAAGGAGGAGGAGGAAGGAGGGAGGGAGGAGAGGAGGGGCGGGGGGGGCACTTGGGACACAGGCGGTGAGTCAGAGGCCAAAGTAATTCCATCTTGGAATTCAGTCTATCGTTTCATCAATGGAAGGATGGAGAGGCAAGGCTGATCAATGAAATGGCAGGGAGTGTCAAAAAGTGATCTTTCCAATGCCTTTCATTTCGTGAAAATGAGTCTGCGGACATCGGATGAAAGCGTCGTTGTTTTGCACATTCCCACACGATTATTTGCTCATTTGCTCGGCATTGTATTGAGTCACTTTGTGGCTTTGGCAAGCCAAAGTCTTTCCAAAGAAGTCCTCTGAGGGACACATTTAGGAAACAATAGGATTCATTACAGCAATGTTTCCCAACTTTTATTGAGCCAATGCACCCATTTTTCAGGAGGAAAAATCTCACCACAAAATAATAATGTCACAAAAAAGTATGAAAATTTAAATGAGAAACTTAGCAGCCTTCCTCTGTGTCCTAACACTTCAAACAACAGATATTTGAAGACAAATTGTGGAGCAACACGTTTCCCAATACAGTATTCACCGGCATATATTCTTTATCCATTTATCCACTGAGAATTTGTCTGCATGACTGTATTGTACTGCCCCTGAAAAACATGACATTTTTGTATTTTTCCACCTATTATGTTTTGTTTTTTTGTTTGTGTGCAACATTTTGCTTTATTATTTGTGGGGACATTTCTAATGTTTGTGTCTATTGTGGCTTAATTTATTTTCTCGTATTTTTTATTTTATTTATTTTTTGCCAGTCGCTGAGGCCACAGTGGTGCACTCGCCGATGGTGTGGATGGAGGTGTAAATGGTTGTTTGTCTCTCAATTAGTTCAGGGTCTAGTGATGAGAAATCTGCTGGGATAGGCTTCTGCGACCCTCTTCGGGAAAATCTGTTACACTTTGGATCATATGATGTTTTCTTTGAATGTAATGTGTTACATCACCTGACCAGCTGCGATGAATCAGATGCTTCTTACTTCCACTTCTTGTCCTTGACCTTGTCTGTTTTATTGTCTTGCCAACTACAAAGGGAAAAAAAGGCAGTGAGCATCCTCCTTAGATCAACATGACACAAAATGTCCAATCGTGCAATAGGAGCAGGGAGCCACAAAAAGAATGTTGCTGAAAGGAAATCTTTGGCCTCATGTTGCTGCAAAAAGCATAGAGTCTCATCAGTCCAACAAAATTTGACCACAATTACGAAGGTCTGCTTTCAACGCTGTGGTGTCCTCATCTTGCTCTCGAGGGTCCGGCTCGACTCGCCAGGGCTAGACTCTCGTGGTTTGGCATACAGCCAATCGAGACAAGCCTGGACTCTTGTCTATGTGTGTGTGTGTTTTATTGCAAACTCACCCTTAAAATTAAATGTGTTTAGTCACAGTATAGTCTATCACCCTAACGATAAGATAATCAAGGTTCACCCCCTTGAATAACATCAGCAAATAAATATGTTAGGTTAGCACATGCGCCTAACAGTTCTGAGGTTGGGGGTTCAACTGCAGGCTCCAGACTTCCTTATGGATTTTGCATGTGCTTTTGTAGATTTTCTCCAATTACTTTGGTTTCCTCCTGCATTCCAAAACCATGGATGTTAGGTTCATTGACAACTCCAAATTATCCGTAAGTGTGAATGGTTGTTTGTTTATATATGCCCTATAATTGTTTTGTATCGTTCCAGCATTAAGACTGAGAAGAAAACACACAATTGAGGTTTTTGACGCTTGCTAAACCAAGGTCTGAACTGTAAGATCGTAGCACCGACTCCACAGAAGGGAAAAACATGAATGGAATGATTGATGTTTATTGTTGAATGAGTCTGAGGGGAGCGGAAGGCCAAACCACCACAGAACACGGAGCTGGACCCAGTGGCGGTCGGTCTGGCTCGGCCCCAGTGCGCTTGTCTGGTACAAAGAGAAGACTGCGGTTCTTGGAGCTCATACACCAGCGCTTCACCGCTGCTTTGCTCTCTTCCCAGTTAATTTCTGCATTTTAGTATCTGCTGCCGAGTATGAGTCATATCTGGGGAGAAGCTGCAATGCTTTCGCATTGACATCCGATGGATACACTCCATCTAGATTACACGGTTTTGGTGTAGATAGAGGGATTTATTTTCCACACATCTGTCATTATACTCTGCATGAATCTCGGACCAAGTAAGGGCAGTGGTATTCTCGACCCAACAGATAGGGCTACAGTTAAAAAATATTGTAACAATAAACGTGAATTACTGCCCTCTATGGGACTGGAAACTATTATCTTTTAAGTTTTTCTTTTGATCAATAATATAAACTTTGATAACTTGATAGTTTCGTCCTTCACCCTCAATCTGGTTTAATTAAATGTTTGGGAACCCTTGAATACAGTGACAAGAATAAAATGAAATTAATTTATGTGAGTGCAAAGCTCTGGCCCTGCGTGTAGTATGAGTCACCGAAGCGAGGGAGCACTGCAGGCTTGTAGGATTCATTATGCTAAATGGGAGCTGTATAGATTTCTTTGAGGAGGAGACAAGAAACCTTGGCAACAGCAGAGCATTCTCCACCGTGCACGTAGCGTTGCATGGATATTTACAATGTGTTTTGCATCTCGGAGGATGATTTATGCCATTCTGAGTATGAATGGCTTACTGACACTCTCCCTTGAAGGTGCTTGGTTATCAGATGTCTCTCTTACCTAACTCCCAAGTTATGTATCAGCAGGAACGGACTATTTAATCACCTCGTTTTTTCGTACAACGTTCAGTAATAATTAACTGCTGGATGTCAGAATGAAAAGGTGAAAAAAACTGAAAAGGATGAGATGTAACCGTATGTATTGTACTGTATACGGTAGTTTATATATATATTTTTAAAGCTAGTTGGCTCGCTATGTTGACAAGCTAGGCAATAGCGCCGTCATGTGGACAAAGTGTGAACCTATAACCACAAGCTCCTCGCTGATTTCCATGTGTAAATTTTAAAATAAAAAATAATATGCCAATAAATCATCACAGAACACAAATAAAGGCGAAAATCATGTCAGAAATGTGCCATTTTAGCAAGGACAGAGAACAAATACATATACGGTACAGTACAGTATAATCTAAAAGCCACATTGCGCATGCGTAAACCCACACTGGGCCTTGGACATACAGTATACGGAGTCTCTTTGGAGACAAACTAGGTTAAAACTGTTGCGAAAGCGACTCTTTGTGAACAAATATTGTTAAAATTTGTCACATATATTGACAACTGATGTCCCTAAAAGAGCACCCATGATAAAATTGCAAAGTATTGCTTTTATTTTTATTTTCTTCGCCTTCATGTTGTTTGTCTAAGCGGAGCTGCCGTCCATCTTCCCCTGCGGATTAAGTTCCGTGTGCGTTTCGAGTACGCATAGGGATCAGCGTTTTCGACTGTTCAGAGGGGCTGCCATTTTAGCGACCTTACGGTAAGAAAGTCGTTGCGATCCTAAAATTTGGAGTATGAGCTTCAGCCCTGTTTTCTATGCAGTTTAACGGTAGCTTTCGTTCGCCCGTATTGCCAGGACAACGAAATGGGCACAGATTGTATTTTTAGGTAAAAATAATATGGGCTAGCGTCGTTATTTGAATGCATCTTTCCGGAAAACGTTTCTGCATGAGTGCCATTGGGCTTATATGTAACACTGGCTATGATCAGCACTGGCTATGATCTACACTCTTTTTATTCACACATTTATTAAAACACAGATAGTAGATATGCAAGGATTAAGGTTTCAAATTACGGCTATACGGTCACTGTTGGGGTTTCAAGTTCGGGTATTGAGTGGGAGAACCTAAAAGTGGTGGTAACCCCTTCCTTTCTTTGATATCTAACTTGCTTCGGCCACCCTTCTTACCCTCCATCATTTCAGACCACCCTGCAGCTCTCCGTTTCGTCTTTGCATACATCAGTTTAAAAAGTGTAGAGCAGTGCCTTGAGACTCGGGTTTCAGCGAGCTCGGCGACCATGCTCAAAGGATCATTCCCGATTGAAATGAAAGGAAATGCCATTAATTCATTCTTGCACCCCGCCCCAAATTCAACCACAATGTAAAAAGTTTGTTTTTGTTGAGAATAGCATACTATACTATTATACTTTATATTAAACAAATATACAGTAATTACAGTTGTTTTTACATCAATTTGTGTGCCTAGGCCACCTGGGGGCAGTATAGGACACAGCTAACGTTATAGTACACACCTAACGTTATACTGTACATTGACCCGTCTCTCACTCGTCACCACTGTACCTCTTCGTTGCACCCTGTAACACCTGCCGTTACAACTCTTGTTTCCATCAGAGTCACTCTATGATGGGCATGGCGGTGGTCCAGCTCAAGTCCCAAAAACACCACAAGGATATCCTGGACGCCCTGCACCACCTGAGGCTGCAGGGACACCTGAGTGACATCACAGTCCAGGTCGACTACCAGGGCCACTCACGGGCATTTCAGGCTCACCGGGTGGTCCTTGCCGCCTCGAGCGGCTACTTCAATAACATCTTCCTGTCACTGGATGCCATCCCAGACCACATCCCGCTCTCCAACATGCATCCATCTGACTTTTCTGACTTTTTGGAGTTTGTGTACACTGGTAAGGCGAAGGTGGCCCGGGGCAGGATGGCCGATGTGCAAGCGGCAGCCAAGATCTTGGAATGCAGAGAGCTAGCCAGGGTTTGCAGCATGAATTGTAAATCCCGGTCGGATGCGGTAAAGGAATCATCACAAGTGACCACGACTGGCAAAAAGAAGAAGCCATTGAAACCTCAACTTCCTCAGAAGACTTCAGAGCGGCTTTCAAAAAGATATAAGGTGAAGACCACCAAGCTCAAACTGAGTTTGGGTGGCCGCAAAGTCTTGCAGAGAAGTATCCCAACTAGAAGCGAGGAGTATAATGCTGAAGAGGAAGATGACTATATGTACTCGTCCTCCCCCACCTCACCTCACTTTGATGACAACACACTGAGTCTGAATGATACGGAGGATACATTGCTGTTGTCCGGGGGTGAGGAAGAGGGCATCAGGGCATCCAACAGCACCTCCAAGGGGAAATTCTCGTGCAGTGAATGTAATCGGTGCTTCCACTACGAAAGGAGCTACCTGAAGCACATGAGGTAGGTGCCCGGTTGTCCGGGGTTCCCAAACCTACTTGGTCCAGGGACCCCTAATTCAGTTATTACCGTGCACATACATATTTGTCAACTGGAATCTAACCTGCCACATGTTTTACTAGATTAAACACAGGAGGATTTTATTTATCATCACTGTCATTTTGGACAATATTGGATAATTCAGAAATCATCAGGGAAATTTTGGAGTCACAACTCAAGTCATTGTCCTCCGCTTCACGCTTAGCACCTACCACGGAGTCATTGCTGACCTGGTTTACCGCTGCGAGACCTGCCTAAAGACCTTCTCCAACCGCAGCAACTTGAGGATCCATGAGAAGCACGTCCATAGCAGTGAGCGGCTTTTCACATGTGAGATCTGCGCCAAGACCTTCAAGCGCAAGAAGGATGTGGTGCGCCACCACAAGCAGGTCAGGTTGCAAATGGGTGAAAGACATCTTGTGAATTTCCACCAGGGTTCTGGTAAATTCCCATGAGAATTTCAGCTGGGGAATTATGGAAAATTTCTATCGGAATGTATGGGTATTAAAAAGCAACAAAGTCCTGCAACTCGAGCACCAATCCTTTTACCGCATTTCCTGACTCGTCCACCTTGCCTTTTTAGGTGCATGATCCTCATGTGCACCAATGCTCCGACTGTGGCAAGTCACTGAGCTCCAAAGCATCCCTAAAGTTGCACAAGCGGACGCATAGCGGCATCAAGGCCTTTGTCTGCACTGACTGCGGAGCGCGCTTCACCCAGAACTCGGCTCTCAAGATGCACCACAGGTACGAACTTGGCCACGGAACGAATTAAACTCACGAGGTACCGGTGTACTCTATTTACTCTAAATAATACATTTTTGTTCATCTATTGATGCCAGCAAGGTATAGTGACAGTCAAAACTACTGAATTCAGCTCCATGAAATGGCAGAAAAGATTTATGTCTGGCTGTTGGTTGTCTTTAGAATCCACACGGGCGAGAAGCCCTTTGCCTGTGATGAATGCGACTCCCGCTTCACCCAGAAAAGCATGCTGGCCTATCACAAACGCTCGCACACGGGTAAGACGGCAACCCAATTACGATCTTGTCCTTTATGGCGCTTTCGTCAACTTTTGTTGTTGTCCAAGGTGAGAAACCCTTCATGTGCGAGGCCTGCGGGAAGAGCTTTGCCTCTAAGGAATACCTGCGGTATCATTCCAACATCCACACCGGCTCCAAACCGTTCAAGTGCGAGCACTGTGGCCGGGGCTTCGCCCAGAGGAACTCCCTTCGGCAGCATTTGACAGTGCATACGGGTAAGCATTTGGTTTGGATCTTCCAAGTTTGAAAGCTGAGATTGTCATTTGACATCCCGCACCCTGCCCTGCCCCAGGCGAACGTCCTTACGCCTGCACTTACTGCGACAAGCATTTCACACAGCTCAACGCTCTCCAACGGCACCAGCGCATCCACACCGGTGAAAAGCCCTACATGTGCGGGTTGTGCAGCCGCACTTTCACTGACAAGTCGACTCTTCGCCGACACACTGCGGTGAGTTACACACCGTCTCGAAACTTGACCCGAACAGATGGAGAAATAAAAGTGTTGGAACAAACAAACAAACACAAAATTCTGACCGACTAACCAAAAACTATCCAACCACTAACGTAACACTAAAAGCAAAAACAAACCCCAAACTGAAAATAAATTAAACCATAGTCCAAATATAAAAAATATAATAAACCACATCTTGTGACCTTTTCCTCCACTGTGTCCCAACTGAAGACTCATGATGCCAATGCCCCGTGGAAGAACTACCTGGTGGTCTTGGAGGGCAACGTGGAGGAGAAGAAATCCAAGGCTACAACGCAGGAGAAAAAGAGCGCTGCCAAAAAAGCATCGAAAAGCAACGTCACCTCTCTCGCTGCCGCAGTGCCTCCCGAGTCGGGGCCCATCACCCTGGTGAATCATGACCACCTGGGCATGGTCACCACCATCCAAACTGAGATGCTGTCTCGGGATCAGGCGGTGACGTCAGATGGCAGTAGCGGTGGCATCACGTTGGACAGACCGTTTGCCATCCCTGTGGAGGCAAACTGCTCCGAAAGCACCCACTCGCTCCCCGTGGATACCCCCTCCATGTCATCCCTGCTGGAAGAGGCCGCCTCGCACACCATTCTGGCTCACGAGGCCGAAGCGGCGCAGCTCAACATTCTGACCGTGGTCGTGTCTGACAATATGTGTAAAGATGAGCAAATTCGGCAAAGAGCGTCAGAGATTAAAGGAGATGACGGCCAAGCCAATCCTGAGAACGTGTGAACGTAAATACGAATTCCATTGGACTCCATGTTTAACAGTCATGGCTGTATTAAATCATTATTTGAGCTTATTTTTAGCTGTTGTACTTGCTACGTGAATTATGTTGTGAACATTAAAGGAATTGAGATTTTGAATCAAAGCAGAAATAGTGGCTGGCAGCACACCACTCATGAAAACTAGTTACAAAAAGACGTTTTCTGGCATTGTTATTGGGGTATGCATAATTCATAATACAGGGTTATGAATTGCAAATAAGGAGCCCTGTATCAACAAAATAAATAAAAGATGTCATTACATTTTGGTCCCAGATAAATGAATTGACAAAGTGTGTTAGCATAAGGACATTTTTTCTATATTTGCTGGGAGTTAAACCATTAGCATATTGTAGAATGTCATTCAAATCAATAACTCCAATGTGTTTTGAGTTCTTCTGTGGAACACAAAAACAATGCGATTTTGGATGACTTGGGTGCATAAAACATGGCTGTGGAGCCTAACGGATAGAATACAACTTTATTGTCCATTTGCACAAGCTTCAGTTTTTTTGTGTTTTTTTATTTTAAAGAATAGGCTGGATACTTTGGTGATAGATTGGAATCGACACGGGTGGGGAGGGGCATGCTTGGCGAGGAGGTGGAACGACATGAAATGATAGAGAGCTCCCAACATGGCAGAATAGCCGTCAATAAGTATTGAACCGGACAAAATCAGTCATAATTTTAAATAAAACAATCCTGAGGTATTCCACGCACATGGAGAGGAAATAAATGGCTTTTGATATGCATAACAGTCTCTTTTAACGCATTTCTAAACTTTCTGAACCCGCGAGAACGTCGTCATAATGTGTTTTAAGTAGAACAGGATTGATATTGATAATATTTGCTACAAACAGTTCTGAATTTGTGAGAAACACGAGCAATTTGAGAATCTTTTCGCAAGGTTTTAGTGCGCTTCCTTTAACCTTCATTGTGTCGCTCGCAAGAGGATGTTGTATGTGTCACAGTAAAGAAAAAAAATTGTGCAACTATTGCGGTGGATCGATAACTGTTTCTCTCCAATGGGGGGAAAAAAAGGAAAAAAAACTTGTTTTAAATTCAGACTCAACCACCATGATTTTTTTACTCCCAATCGGATCATGACCCAATCGTGCTATGTGAAAGGTCACAAAAATGCAATTATATTTAGCCATTTCAAATATTAAAAAGCATACGTATCGGCTGCAAAGGTCTTGTTTCTTTATAGTGTCACACCTCATTGAGAATATGGGAGTTACAACGACAAAAAGAAAAACCTTGAATGACTAACATGAGGTATACAGAAGTGTTCCACTCGAGAGGAGTGGATGTGGAAATGCTTTACATATCGACTGGATTTGGACGGAAACGCCACTGTAGCACAATGTTGTGTTGTGGGTGTGTGTGTGTGTGCGTTTGGGGGGGCGGGGCATGCGCATAACTTGATTGTGTGGGCGTCCGCCTACTCTCATTTGAGGTCTCCCTCGTCACCCTGGATGGTCTTTTTGATGCGCAGCAGCAGCGTGGTGTGCCACTGGTCCAGACGCGAGATGGAGTCAAACTCCTTGACCTGAACCACAAAAGCACGGCACGATTGTCAAGCATAAAGCAGATGGCCACGATGAAGAGAAACAGGTGACAAAAGGAGAGAGTGTGGATCAGCCAAGAACAAACTGGCCAATCTCAGTTTTAAAAATCAAACGTGGCCCTTGAGCCTCCTGAAAAAGACTTACCGCCTCTGTGAAGGCCTCGCTGTTCTGTTCCTCATGTGCCTCCAGCAGTTTCTTAAACAAAAAAAAGTAGATTATTAATACTTTTGTTTGAGAAATAAAAACTGAATGGCGGTTACCTTCAACAGTTTGCATTCTCTCGAATCTGAGAAAGCCGGGAACATTTCCTCATATTTCTCCACAGCAATCTATGGGGAGGACACACCTGGATGGGAGAAGGTCTTACCAGCGGTGTAGAAGAAACCCTCAAGAAGCATACTTGCCTTAGCGTTGAGCTCGTCCACGATGAAATGACACAGCGCCGCTTTGAAGAAATACTCCTTTGCGCTGTACTTAAGCAGCGGGTTGTCCATCGTGTTGGCGCCGACCTGTTTGTATTCATATTCATAAAAATCATTCAGCCTCATTTATAGATACCAATTATACCATTTAATGAAATCAATTTCCACACTCATTTCAACCAAACTGTCAACTAAGTGTACATTTTTAGTAATTGTTGTCCCACAAGGATCAATGCCAGACTCCATTTTGACCACGCTTTTACCTGCTCGTAGATCTCAATGGCCTTCTGGTACTGCTCCAACTGAGCACAGTAGGCCCCCACCTTCAGCAAACACTTGTTGGCCGAACTACAGGAAGAAATCACATCACTATTCTAATATAGATTTCTCGCAGATAGCAATTTTGAATACCTGTTAGATTCCTCTCCCTTGTAGTAATCTGCCGCTTGCTCAAAATGTGCAATTGCCTTTGCAGAAGAAAAACAAACACTATTAAGTATTCTCGGGCAATAGTGGCACATATTTCCAGAATCAATTAGAAGTGTACTTTTTCGATGTCCACCAGGTCAGCCTCGTAGATTTCGGCGATACTGATGTGATGTTTGGCAGCGATGGTGAATCTTCCCTGGAATGGATTTATTTCAATGAATTATTTAGTTGTTAAATGAAGATATTTCTACCAGTGTCAATCAATTTTTTTTGCAGTATTACCTTTTGAGACAGCTTTTGTGTTGGATAACGTTATCTTGTTTTGCTAATGAAGTGTCTATTTACTACATATTTTGCTTTCTTACCATGTCTGTGTAAATATCGACGGCGGCATTTAAACACTTGATTGCCTCTTTTGGCAGCATAAAGAAGAAGAAAAGGAAGAGAAGGAGGAGGAGAAGGTGAATGTTAAGTCATGAAAAGTGTTAGTTTACATGACAGAAGTTAAAAACCAGAGAACACAAAAAGACACACAAAATGGCTACTAGAGACAACAAAATGTGTACAGCTTAAGCATTCCCAGTTGATGTTATCGGTCCAGAGGCTCACCGTTGGGATCGGACTTCTTGTATGCGTTGCCGGCGTCGATAAAACTGGTGGCGCTGTCGTGTTTGTTCTGCAGCTGCATGTGGAGGTGCGCAGCCTTGCAAAATGCTCCACCAGCAGCTAAAAAATGTTTAAAAGAGTTATTTAACATTCAGGACCATGAGTCAGCATTAACTTGGCAGCACTATCATAAAATGCTGCTCTGTGCAAAAAGAAAAACATCCTTGCAGGTGTGGGGGGTTTTATGTTTATTTTTCATGTTCTTAGCTCACCACTCCAGTTCTTGGCCATCTTGAACATGTTGGCTGCTCTGCAGTACATCTCACAGGCCTCCTCCACTTTGTGATGTCCTCTATGCAGAAAATAGAAAGGGGAAAAGGTACATGACACCTCAATAAAGCCCTGTATAGTGTAAGCCATTAATTGGAGTGGACTCTCTTGAGTTCAGTCTGATAGTAATGATAAACGAGAGAGCCAGCCAATCATGCTAAAGGATGACATTACCCCATGGCCAACCACATAATTACCGACGTTACTAAACATTAATTTTGCCTTTTTAAATATTTTGTCAGTTATTTGCGTCATAAATTCAACCAAGGAGGAAAGTGCTGAATAATGCTAATGCAGTCATCTTAGTGATTTTTCTTTTATGGATGATGTGGTGCCAAATTCACGATAAAATGATTAGCCTGCTGCCGAAAAGTAGAAAAAAATGTCGTGAAGGAATACAAATAATCATGATGAGCTAGCTTGTTTAAAGTATCAAGAGGCTA
The DNA here is from genome assembly GCF_054856545.1 of Hippocampus guttulatus. Classification (NCBI taxonomy): domain Eukaryota; kingdom Metazoa; phylum Chordata; class Actinopteri; order Syngnathiformes; family Syngnathidae; genus Hippocampus; species Hippocampus guttulatus. Next base: position 168,119 of record NC_141283.1, on the reverse strand, counting down.
ACCAATGAGTTCGCATATATAACACATGTCATGCCCTCGTAGTTGAATGTCTATATTTATTTGTGTGTGTGTGTGTTTTAACTTAATACATGAACAAACCGGTTCTAGGCGTAAAGAAACGGGCTGTGTGCCAGGTAATGTCACGGAGAGCAGCTTACTTACCCGCCAAACATCCCTCCCAAAAAAGAGCCCGACGACTTGACTTTCTTGTCGGCGTCGGCCATGAGCTGTATCGCCTCTTTTTCTTTTCCACTGTTGTCCATGTTTTTAGATTATAAACTTTGCAGAAAAGAACCGCAGAGGATTGACTTGTCAGGGCAGGGATTACGCAGAGCGGTTTTGCGCAGCAGTGTGGTTCTTAGTCACTTCGACTGGGCACGGTGGGAGTTGTATTTTTACGTCAGCGTGTGCGCATGACTTTTGAGTGAAAAAAAACTACAACTCCCAGCTCAATGTAAAAACGAATGATTTTTACACGAACGGAAGCGACGTTAAACACCAGTGTCGTTTTTCGTTGTCATGTTAACATTTTACACTGTATTGTTTCTTACACTATACCCTACCTCCTAACACCATAAATACAAAATGTTAAAAGTGAAAGTGACTTATAAAGTAGCTCACAATTCTGACCAACAGATGGCGCCAGACTATTACATTTTACGCTTTTCCCGGAAATTAAAACGCAAAATTGTGTACACACGCACTCCAGATTCAGTTTATGTTGAGGTGGTTTGTTTACAGCAGCAAATTACAGTACGGTTCCTTTTCGACATGCTGTTCAGTCTACATGTGATTTGCAATTCACGCATTAAAATATATTGCACACCCTTTGTCGTAATTTATGCCTGACTGCAGGGGCGGTTCTGGATCAATTTCACTGAGGGGGCCGGGCTGGGGCCAGGGGTTTTGATGGGGGGGCACATTCAACCCAGGGCTAAAAAGACAGATTCAAAATCTTGACTTTTTATTTCTTCAGACTTTGAAATTGTAGTCATAACATTACAGTGATGAGAAAAAAACAGTATTAGGAGGGCTAAAATGTCTGCAAGCGTAACAATACGCTGTGTCCATCTGTTGAGAATATTCAAGCCAGGGGATGATATGGTACCAGCCTGCCGGGGACAAAAATTGCAAATACACTGAAGCTAGATGTTTTACATGCATATAATTATCCAAATTTTAAAAGGCAATGTCTTATATATTGATCCTGTTAAATAAAAATTAAAATAAAAAGGGAGACTAAAAAAGTTACACACACACGCGCGCGCACACAAACACGCGCACATACACTCACACACGCGCGCGCGCACACGCAAATAGCACTCGTGTCGTGGTAATTTCCTTCTCTGCGGACTGCTTCTCATTTTCCCGCTCATTTTTAAATGGCGCAGCGCACTAAAGGGTCCGACTAGAATGTTAAATCACGCGCTTTGGTTCCACCTTTCGCATCGGCGACTCGGCACGACTGCGTAATCTGCGCTCGGAGGGGGGGGGGGGCACAGGGGGGGCCAGAATCGGTGCTACAGGGGCACTGGCCCCCATTGCCCCCCCCAGAACCGCCACTGCCTGACTGGCCCATATCATCAAGAGCCATATGGCTCTTGGCCTGGAAAAAGTCAACACACATGAAACAAAAACAGGTTCCTCTTAATTTTTCGAAGCAAAGAGTATGTTTGTTCGCACCCTGTTCCAAAAACTCAGCATGAAAATGTGTCTGTGCATGACATTCCAAGACATACACCACCAAGTGATAAAGTATTGTTGCTAGTAGGATACTAGAAACAATGTAACAGAAGGCAAAAACAGTCCTCCAACTAAAGCTTCCCAATGATGATGACATGACCCCTATGTGTGTGTGAGGGGGGGGGGGGGCCAAAAAGCTCCACAAAGTCAACTTGCATCAAGTTTAAAGAGTGATGTGTTGCATTTTTACACTTCACGTGCCACGTTATAATCATTTCCACTTTCACAAAAAGGCCACTAATTGAGGAAAAAAGTGGACAAAAGCAAGACTAAAAACAGGTTTGAAGCTCTTATTTGAACAGGTTCCTCATCTTCATACAACAAAGAGGATGCAGAAAAGTGGTTATGATTGCACGACTGTCTGTGTCTTATGTGTTGTGTTGTATGATTTTATTTTGACTTCAAGCTGGCACCGCGAGAGTGGCTGCCTTTACAGCAGCTCCTATATTTTGTTTCACTTCTTCCTTTCATAACTTTGCTATGAATTGGGAATTTCTCCATTGTGAGACTAATAAAGGTTTTCTTATCTTATCATCCCTACTGCTTTAAAGGGAAATGGCTACATGCACAAAAACAATGGCACATACTGTTGTACTATGACAGCTACGGTAATCCACTGTTATATTGCAGTTCACTTGTCGTGGTCCAGCTCTATCGCTGTTTCTTTTCACATTTTCAGATTTTTTTTCTTTGTATTTGTGTGTGCGCGTGCATTGAAATACTCTGTGTTTAAACAACGTGGTTAAAGCGTGAAGAATGGGTATGTTAGGTCTTATATTACAATCCGTTTTTTTTTTTGATTATTCAATCGATTTTCCAAATATTTTTTGCTTGCAAGTGTTGTGTTTAAAAAGTCTACTTTGGACACAGGTAAGTTTGGTATGTAACTCCTGTGATGAACAGTGGATCACGGCACTGCATAATGTTGCAGTGCTTTATGCGGCCTAATATCACACTTCAGTATCCCTGCCTAAAATCTGAACGCAGAGGCAAGCAGTCGCTACAATTGAAATTCAAAGTGGCCATTTTGTGCACATCAGCGAAGGTACTTGTCAAATTCAAACTCAGAACACAAAATCCCTTTTGTGAGAATTGGACGGGGCTACGAGGAGCTGAGGCCAGAGTCGGACTCGGCACTGCCGCTGCAGGCCCGCTCCTTGCCGGCGACACATGGCGCCATGGAGCACGGTATGGAGTAGCAGGAGCAGGCGGGACTCTTAAGGGTCTCGTCTGTGATGACCTCCCGCAGGGAGTGTTGCTCCTCCACCTGGAAGATGTTGGACTGCTCCGCTTGTTCCTCGCAGATCCTAGAGAAACAGAGGGGGAGTTTGCTTTGCTTTGATACATTTCTATCAGCAGTGTCAGCAACATATTATCATTTTGGTGAATTACATTTAGCCATTTTACACTTAAGATACAAAAATGGGCCATGAGGCAAAGAAAAAAAACATTAATGCACCCATTTTTGTTGACCTCAGCACAATGAGTACAAACCTGCATTTGGGCTCAGTGGTTGATTGCATTAATTGCTCTTATGTCACTTTCCATTGTTTTCAAATTATTGTGAAAACAGCTGCAGTTTTGTTGGTATTGGAGTTTTGGGTGTGACTGTATTTTTTCTTCAAACAGTACCAAACCTTAAAACCCTTGGGGTACTTCAAGTCTTTTCTTGGACTTTGCACTGACACGAAATGGCAGGACAGGTCGCATCTGAGCCTTACTAGAAGAGTGCAGAGTGGCACTTAGTTGTCCACTTCTGCCACTTTGCAGTGTTGAAAACAACGGTTGCCATCCATGTAAGCGTTTTACGCGTCACACCAGATGTCACGTAATTATTTTCATTTTCAGACTACAGGAGGCCATGCCGCAGTTGAGGCAATATCCTGTCTGTTACGTATCCATTGCAGCAATTTTATGTCTAAATATGGATAACCTGATGAAGAACTACAATGTGGCGTCTGTGTAATTATGCAAGCAATCCCCATACTGATGCATATTTTATTTTTACTTTTGTCTCAAGATTGAGGGTGTTTTTTTAGTATAGTGTGACAGCTAAGTATCCCAAATGGTGAGGCAGAAGGCTGGTGATCTTTTAAGCTTTCGACGTAAAGTGAGGCTGTAATCCCTTTAAAGACTATCATTTGAATTCCCCCGGAGGATCACATGCTGCAGAGACCAAACCGAATGTTTGTTCTGTAATGTTTATGCTACTAAAAACCTTGATGCTAAAAATACATATAGGATCCCCATGCAATTCAATTAGCGCTGTGAAGTCGGAATGTTTGACAAGACTCATGAGTAACTCTCCAAAGCTTGGCCCGTGAGGCATTTTGTGGCCCATGGCTGTTCGAGTGAGCAACGCATCCAACACACCCGGTGCCTCATGCAAAAGCTTGTCATTCAAGTTTGAAGCAACCCAGCCACAGAGCGCGACATGCCAGGACCCATAAGGCAAAAAGAAAATGATAAGTCAGGGCAGTTGACCAACTATTTCTTGTTTGGTTCAGTCCCAATGCACTACTCTGGGTTAATAATTAAGAAGTGCATAACAAGTCAACTGTCTTGCATTATCACTGAGGAACATTGAAAGCTCCTGTTTCCAAAGTCAAATATGAGCATCCAAGCACTAAAATGCCAGAGATACTTAACAGCAATCTGACGGACTCGACTCCAAATTTGGCAGTGAGACGTCAGTAATTCTGGGAGTAAAAAAAAAAAAAAAAAAAAAAAAAAGGAGTTAATACAAGTGCCTGTGGGACATGTCGCAATGCACGATGAATTGTATTGTGGAGAGGAGCAGAGGAGAAGGTCACACACGGGTGATTATTTTCTTGTCTGATGTGACGAGCATTGAAGATGTGGAGAAAATGTTTTTGCAGAAACAAATCTGTGAGAAGGCAGAAGAGAAACAAACACAACCTGCTGACCTTGCAGCTTTTCACCGCCAGGCAACTTTGTGACCCGCTCCAAAAAAACACAATCAACTGGAACGGCAGTGGACGTCCGCCAAAGCCAAATAACCCCTATTTGTCAGACCGGGAAATTATCATCAAAATTTCCTGTAGGAGATGGTAATGCAACGAACAATTTGGTCACTTTCCCACCATGCACAAATGCGATCGGGCTTAAGAAGTGAAAATAAGTCATTTCGTCATGTTGACCTCAATGCAGTAAGCCAGGATTGGGTTCAAATCTGGGCTCCGGCCTTCCTAACACTGACTGAGTGCTCAATAACTCTAAAATATTCATATTTCATGAAAAAGAATACCGGTAGTTAAGGCAAGACAAAGACTCTGCCCAACAGTGACAGTGCATGTCCTGCCACTGAAAGGCAGTTAGGCTCTAGCTCACTCACGACCAGAATGAGGACAAGTGCTATGACGACAGAAAAAAAATAGAGGCACGGATGTCTTACCTGTCATAGATGAGTCCGTCAATGCCCTGCTCCCTCAGTTTCCTCCTATTCTCGTGCTCGTTGTTGTCATCGCCCCAGCTGAACACCACCAGGCCTTTGTCCTGCGCCTCCCTGATGAGGCTCACGTTCATCATCAGCTCCTCGGTGTGAGCGCTGATGCCCTGGACGACACATTTGTTAAAAAATGTAAGCCTGATGTCCAAAAACGGGAATAGTGTTCCTGTTTAATATCCAAAGGAGGGTCCAAAGGAGGGTGGGCGGGGTCATACTAGAATGTTCTCGCTCTGAGCGAAGCTCATGGCGATCTCGGTGGTCTGGCAGCGGATGTCCATCAGCTCTGGATACTTTTCAGAGATGCCCTGCGTCAGGAAAAGGATTGGGTACTTGTTCTGCTTGCGGCGCACCCTGAGGGATAAACACAGGAATAAATTTGGATATGACTTCATAGGATTCTATGCTACCAGACATCTAGCGGTTATTTAGTCCAGACTACATTGAATAGTACAGTATTTATTACATTATTTGGAAGTTAGTTAACTCAACCCAACCCCATTTAGATCGGTAAAATTAGCTGTGTTTGCATTTTAGTAAAGTTTGTGTCTTAGTTTGACTGACCACGAAGATGTCACTCCTGTTAACGGTCGTATGCGAGCTTACATGGAGCAGATATCGGGGTCGAAGCAAGAGAAGACGATGCGTCGCTTGCCTCCTTCACGGAGAACGCAGGACAAAATGATGTCTATGAACATGTTCATGTTGAAGTAGGATGACATGTTGCCTTCCCATGACCCGTCCTGTCGGGACAAACGTTGAGCACTTCGCACATTTCCATAGATTTAGCTGTCGTGTTCTGTTTTAGATGCATCACCTTCATCTGACTGATCCATTTGAGCTCGATGTTGAAGCCCACATGTTCTGGGAGAGCTTGGAAGATCTGCGTCAGGGGGAAGAGGAAGGATTTCAGTCAATCGAGAAGTCAAAAGAATGATGCTTGTCTTACCTGCGAGAGCGACGGGAAGGGCTGATGCTCGTCAATCTCGTCATCGTCCTCCATCATGTCTGAAAAAAAAAAACACCGTTGGGTCAGCTGAGTTATGTTATTTGACGTCGTATCTGAATCAGCTTTTGGGAAAAAAAATAAAATAAAATTTTAAAAAAACAAGACCTTTGAGATCGCTTCCCTTCATGGCGGTGACGTGAGCCAGCTGAGTAAACAAGACAAACACACATACTTAACTGGGCACCTTGAGAACTGTGCGGCAATCTCACAAACGTGCAGTGACACTCAAAGTTAACCCTTGTGCCCAATAATATAACTGTCAAGAAAATACAGTCACGTCATTAGGCTGCCTAAACTAGAAGCGTTCTTCGAGTAGCTTTAATATCAGAGAAAACAAAAAAAAATGTCAAACATAACTTTTGTTCTAAATAAAATTTAATGACAGTAAATTAAATTTTTGGGCCACAAAAATGGGACACGTGTGGGTATAAGACGAGATTTAAAATACATCAATAAAAACATTTCTTTTTGCCCCAATCTGAGCAAAATGATTGTCATTGAAAAAAAAAAAAGTCTGATGAGTTTGTGTGGACTGTGTAACTTACCTTCAGAAGCTGCAGCTGATCAAACGTTAGATCTTTCACAGGCACCTCAATGAGCTCTAGAGTCTGGTCATTTTTCTGGAAAATGGCACGCGACATCCAAGTCAAGATAAGGGATTGTTTTCCCATTTGACATGCTTCTACCATTCCACGTGACACTGTGCAAAAGTCACTGTGTCAATGTATTGCGACGTGAGGCATGACCAAGGCTGTTTGCACATAGACGTAGCTGACCTCCCCCTTTGTCTACAGCGCTCATGGAGCCCGTCAAGTAAATGCTATGCCGTCAATCTTATGCTGTCATTGTATTTCATGACCCCAATCCAAGCTGTGACCTTTTTCTTGGTGGCGATGCAGCACGTGAGGTCATGGTACACGATGGGCACGGCGTCTTTGGAGAGGTGGACGTCGAACTCCACGTAGGCGGCCCCCTGCGTGTCCAAACAAAGTTGCATGGGTTTTGAACGGTGTACTGTCGAAAAGGTCGCGCTGCCTTTGTTGGCATCCAAAGAGACATACGTGCTTGGCGGCGCTCTTAAACGAAGCAATGGTGTTCTCTCGCACTCTGTGATGCCTGAAAACATAAATAGTGCATTTGGAGAGACTGGCATGTAACAAGAGAGGGGTAGAGCGCCAAAAGCACCTTTCGCACAGCCAGTCAAAAGCTAGAACAAGACAGCACAGTGAGACTTTCCTTGAATAGCCAAAACCAGCATATTGACTGTACTGTACTTACTTGGCAGCTTGGGTGCTTCCAGCTCCCCGGTGGCCCACGTTCAAGGACCTTCCTTTCTTCCAGTACTTGCTGAAGGTGGCACTCATGTCGCACTGCAGGCCCGGGATGGGCCTGATCACCAGGTAGTCCACTGCAACACAACAGACGGTTGGGCTTCTTCCTCGCTGTCATCTCATCTTCCCAATCTTTACAGGTTCCTTGCCTCGCACTTTGCCGATGGTCTGCCTGGAGTTGCGCCCCATGATGGGTAGCGTTACCAGACCGTGGTCCCTGCCGCTCTCCAGGAAGGTGGAGGAGAGGAGGCAGGCGGTGCCCACGTAACCCGGGTGAACGTCGCCCTGGACCACGTGCTCGCTCATATCTTCCTGCAAAGTCCCACTATTAGAAAAAAAAGGCTTTCAAAGTCATCCTCACCTCGACCCAGGCGTGTCTTCTTGCCTCAAAGAACTCAAAAGTGAGCTCCAGGTTGTCGGGGTCCATGCTGTGGATGCTGTACTCGGTCCACCGTGAAGGTTCCAGGGCGTAGCCGCACTCTGGCTGCGAGTGGCGGGACTTGTAGCATTTTGGGCTGATCATGCTGATCTCCAGGGTGGTGGGCACCTTGGGTGGGGATGACATGTTGTGCGAGTCCTCGCCCTCTTCGTCCTCCTCCTCAACACCCTCCAGTGTCAATTTGATCCTGAACAGATGGGCAGATGCAAACTATGTTACCAAATGGCATGTTACCTTACTCAGGCCTTAATTGTTTTTCCCCAAAACCTTTTTAAATCAAAGCCAACTGCAGGGCACTATATAAAATGCATTAAAGCCAGAGCTGCCCGAAATGAACAAACAAAAACAAAAAAAGCAGGTAAAAAATGTCCATGTGCTGTTTTTGAGGTTTCAAAAAAATGGAACTACTGCACACTTGACCTCCTTGACAAAATGGTCAACGCCTGCTCAGTGTTCGTGTTTTATTCAACTCATGTAACCGCTGTGGGCTCAAATCATTCTCCCAAGAGGATGTGTTGGGCGTTGCGTTTTGGCCCACCTGAAACGAGACTTCTTGAATTTCTTCTTGGTGATGGACACCGGAGACATCTTGGAATAGTGCAGACGCAGGCGAATCTCCGTTTGGCACGTGAGCCAGCCGACGTCGACACACGTGACCCCATCTAAAGCGTGGGAGGACACAGCAAATGAGGAAGGACATCATTCATGCTTAATTTCAGTTCTGTTCTAGCTCCAACAACGCTATTCAGAACCAAAGTCTTAGAAAATTAAACTATGCCCTGAATTAAAAACAAAGTCTGCTGTTGCTCAGAACAAATAAACAGGACGCTAATATTGTGGAAAAAAAATATGAATGGGAAAAAAAAGTGATTTCGTATTTTTGTTAATCTCCAAATGACTTTTTTTCCACTTTGGATGCAAACATTATTTCGGTTTGACAGTGACAATATAAACAGAGATTTTTTGTTTGTTTTTTAAATTCAAGCAGCTGACACAGTCCTACTTGAGGAAATAAGGTTAGCTTTTTATTTCTTTGTTCATTTGGTCCAATGACTTACTGTGAATTCCAAACTGCCCACTGTTGACATTCACGTGAGGTGCTGTAATGAAGGAAAACAGCATTAGAGAAAGCAAGAGAAAATAAATGTGTCAAAAAAACAAAACCGCTCAACCCAGAGCAGCTCCTATTAATAGTTACTTTATATTAACAACAATACATGATAGTGTAGCTATACTTTGTGAACATTGAATGGCAACCATTAAAGGACAAGCTCGGAATGATGCCTTTCCAAAGCTAACACCAAATATTGTGAAAAGAAAAGAATTTGTTCCCAAGAATGATCGTGTAACAGTAATAAAGGGTGGTGTGACAAAGGTGTTTTTGCCATAGGCTTCTCTAGAACCAACTTGGTTTGCGAGAGCAAACATTACAGTCATATGCTTGTTACCCCAAGCGACTACTACAGCGTTTACGTGTGTGCAAAGCTCGTTCCAGAAAGTATCCCAGCTCATCGCTTCCATAAACCAACAAGTGCTGAAATGTTCTCCAGGGGTGATTTTTTTTTTTAAAGCTCTACAAGGAGTTTATTAACAAGCTTTGCCCAAGCCAAGCACATTGTGCACCTGTTGTAATACCTGTGGGGCTCATGGTGCGGGGATGATGATGGCTCTCCCACACATTGACTATCACCTGAGAAGGATCGCCCGCCCTCTGCAAGTAAAATGTTTGTTTTGTTTTGGGGTTTTTCACAGTTTTAATGCACACAGCATGAGTAAAAGGTTTCGGTCTGCTCTTCAAGTCATCTTTGGACCAGACAGACCATCAGTGGCCTTGGGCGGAGGGTTGGGAGGAGGGGTGCATGTCTGAAAAGGGGGGGGGGATTTGTGAGAGAAGATGGAAATGTTAGGCCCTCCATGGAATCGCCAGATTTATACAACGAGGTTGGAGAAAGTATTTTGACAGCATTTTAATTTTGAAATACCACCGTTTGTGGATTGAAAATCATTTCTAAAATATAATATTAATAAATACACAAACAGATTTTACCAACAACTTAACCTGCGTGTGCATATGACGAAATACAGAATTTGCTTATCGTGTCATTTATGGCATTCAAGTTTGCACATGCAGCAAAATTTGGAACCACCTTTCGTCGAGTCTGCAACAACAACTAGATTAGATGATTCTTCGTAGGCATTCAAAGGAAGGTGAAAGTTCATGAAAGAGAGAGAGAGAGAGAGAGAGAGAGAGAGAGAGAATTATTCACAGATTCACAGACAGAAGAGGGGGAAAAAAAGTAGTCTTCTCGGTCCTGCCAGAAGTCAATCCATGACATCAGCTAGGTCGCACTTGGACATGTCACAAGATAGAAAACAAGTGTGTTTAGTCAGGTTAGCACGAAATCTTTGCCCCAGGTACTTAGCCTTTAGATGACGCATTGTTGTATTATGAAACATTTAATTGTCTACCATGGATGGATTTTCCTTTCTGTGCCTGGGAGGAGTCACTCAAACAAAACACAGCCACAACACATCGTCCATTTCCTGTTCTATGGTTTTACAGTAATTGCACTTTTTACACTTCACAACTGTTGGACACAGTTTCTTGAAAATCTGTGTCAATTTCATCCATGTCACACCCGACAACTTCACAATTGCAAGATATTTGACTTATGGCATCAGAGTGTTAATATAAAATGACTCACTTTTGCCTCTAGAAAGAAGCCCTTGAAGTAGCGGTACTTGACCTCAACTCCCCTGGGAATGGCGACCGTTGTCATCCACTTATTTCTGGTGAAGCGAGAGGGGACATTGCAGTCAGAATGCAAACAAAAAAGATCTTTTGAGCCTTTGTGGAATTGCAAAACCAAGTTATCACAAACCCCTCATCACTCAGGGCTTTCAAGACCACTGCTTTTTGGTAGCTCCAGATGCCGAGGGATTCACAGCTCCCAACCACGGCAATCACCTCGCCTGAGGAGCATTCAGGAGCGGAAATTTTAAACAGGAAATAAAAGGCCAGTAGCATATCAACTACCTCGACAGCATAAAACACAACAGTCAACCCTAGCTATTCGCAGGTTTTCAGGAGCATTACCTGCTGCAAATAGCAAATATGTTCCATGTCAATATGTTAAAAACCCTAAAAGACTTCAATAGAAGTCTGGCTCTTTGTGCAGTTGACATCAGAGGAGCTAATGTGGTAAGCATTTCAAGATGAGGCATAGGAACGTCTGGTAAGAGCTCAAGGCAAGGTACAGTATGGACCCAACGAAGGATAGAGTTGCAAGAATGACAATGACATTAAGTGACAAATCAGCAAGGGTTGACTATTTGTACTTTTGTGTTGTGTCGGCCGGGTTGAACAAACCTGGACAAGTTTCTCCTCTGACACTGAGGGTCACCTGGGAGACGTCCATTATTGACAAGACTGTCCACTGCCACGTGCCAACGAGAGGGGGGGGGGGGGGGGAATATATTATTTCGTGTACATATTGTCACTCAAATACCCGCATGGACAGTAATGTAAATGGTGTCGATAGTACACATTTATATTAACTGTGGAAATGCTTTGACGCTTTGTACAGTTACTCTAGCAGTGAAATGTCATTTTAACCCTCCTGTTGTCCTCGGGTCAAAATGACCCGTCACTGTGTTAAAAACGCCCCAAAAAACCCCTAAATGATAATTTTTTAACTTGAAATTTTATGACTTTTCCTAGATTGGCCCCAACTGCAGAAAAATTGAAATGTTTTTATTCACATTTCCATGTGACATGTGACAACATTCCAAAAAAAAGTACAAAGGTGGTCTTCGGGTCAAAATGACCCATGACGCAAATAGGGTTGAAATCAAGGTCAAGGTTATTTACACACCATAGAATGTTTCAGTGTTTTAGTTGTGTCTCAGATCAATTAGTAGAACACGTGAACAAGACAGTAGTAGACATAAACAAGACAAGATACGTTCTCGTAGATGGCAGAACTCTTTTTTTGTGGATTTCAAGGGGCTATAAAGGTGCTACAGATGACAGGACTCCGAATTCTCTCTGTGCTGACGCCATGAGTGTGCATTATGACATTGAAGAGGCTCTAGAGCTGATTTTTTTCTGCTGTCCAGCAAGACAACTGATTCTGAAGAGGAAGTAGAGGATGTATCAGAAGAAGATGGGGAGGAATATAACCCAGAATATGATGAATCATCTTCAGAACAAGAAGAAATCCCTGAAGCTGAAAGAGAGACGTTCCTTTCAAAAAATGGCAAAATAACATGGTCCTCAGCAGCATACAACCAACAAGGCAGGCATGCAGAACAAAATGTACAGGAGCTCCTGAGAAACCTGATGATCCACCTTCCACAGCCACTTCCCCAGCGAGGGCAAGTAAGAAGAAGAAATGCCAGTTCTGCCCTCAAAAGAAGGCCTGTAAAACACATACTGTGTGCTATAGGTGAAAGAAATATATCTGCAAAGGCTGTGCACTTGCATACTGCGCTACATGTGCTAATTAGTTGAATGGGTTATCTTATTTTTCATATTTTTGTCTTGTATTGTATTGTCCTAAATAGTTTACTGGAGGAAAAACAAGAAAGAAACTTTAGTCATTGGAATGAATACAAATGCATCCATAACTCATTTTCGCACATTTTTTTCCTTTTATTAAGCTATAGAAATCCAAGTGAAGAGGGAGAACTATATCACACATAATGTGGTGAAGGACACGTTGTTTCTTCAAGTAATATGAAATTTGGTGTTTAAAATTCAATTTAGCTGCTTATTTGGGGGGTTTAGTGAAGATGGGCCATTTTGACCCGGAGGACACAGGGTGTGTACAGGAAATGAGGACAACAGAGGGTTAAATAAACCGGTTTACCGATTACACAAGTATGTCACTTAAATACCCTATCATGTAAATAACATCGAAAGCACGCATTTTACATGAAGTTGCCGTTTTGTTTTTATGTGTGTTTGTGTGTGTGTGGGGGGGGGGGGGGTAAGTACATACATTTAGCCTAAACGTTTACAACCGAAATTGACAAATTACTAATTTTTTAAACACCATAGGCCACGCAAAGCCTGCCCGACAGCTTTCCTAATTGTTCATTACCTTTTTAGGCAGCGATGGGACGGTTCGTGATGGAGTCCTTTTGGTCAGGTTACAAAGGCATCTTTAGGAACGGTAACGAACCTCTCCGCCTTCCGCGAGGCATTTTTTTTTGTCCGACAACGAATGATACCGCTGAAATTAACTTGAACTTCTTATCACGTCAACGAAAACGGCTTCAAGGCGGTGACACGCGTAAAAACCGCAGAGCTAGTCCAACAAATATCTTTCTGTCCTCGCCTAGTGGTCGAGAGAATAGCGACAATGTAGAGGATTTCATTTCAAATTAAAACAACTACAATGTTCAAATGTAACTTTTCTGTTATTTAATTTCAAAATTTTGACAGTATGATGATAGAAGAAGTATTCAAATAATTTCATTGCGAAATATTGGCTTTTTAATTATTTTCGTCTCGCAAACAAGACACTCTTGCGTTTTTCTTTGAAAGCATGCGTTAGTGTTATTTGTCTCCTTATTTTCCGCTTCCCTTCACCACACCGTTGTAATAAACAAGCTGAGACCAGCCAAAATTCATAATGTAGTAGTTATGTTCACGTGTTTAACGGTGAAAGTCTCGTGTTTTCTGTCTTTTTTTCTTTTTTTAACAAGGGTCAAACACGTCTGAATGACTGTGGTGCGTTTATTGTCGTCCGCGGAGATCGTAAAACACGTTTTGTTTCATTTCCCAATCAAAAAACACTGAATACACTTTGGATTGAGTTGACGTAATAATGCCTCGCTGGCTTTAACCTTGCCAAACACAATCCAATGTTATCGTTATCTAGACTAAGATTGCATCTGAGCATTTTATGAAACACCATCAATGCAAAAACCGAACGATCAGGAAGAATTTTTGTGTATGTAGCCATTAGGGAAGTGAAAGTAGTAGTGTCTTACTTTTAGGCGTCCCGTTCCTGTTTACTTTAGTGTGCGCATTGAACGAGCTAGTCTGCTTCAGTCATACGCACCGAAGCGTAATATCATTCATCTTATGATAATAATAATTGTGCACTCGCATTGTCAGATGTTAATGCCGTGAGTTGGAGAAGGAGACTTTCCAGCTGCATAATCGTGCAGCATCGGAAAAAAAACTGAACTGAAGGACACTCATCAATATGCCATTACAAGGTTGCATACAGAAGCGAGTCAGGTAAATGTCAAGTTACATACCTGTATACTTAAGAGAAATATGTGGCATGTTGATGCCTGACTGTGTTTGTACTTGGCTGAATGTGTGTGCAACTGATTACTATCCAGGAATCTGTCCACATTATTTATTTTCACACAGACTGTTATCTCTCATGGGATCTTATCAGGCAATATAATCAAGACTGAATGAATGCAGCGATAAAAACATTATTGCTGGCCACATATTCTCTTGCCAGAAAAATAGACTGATATGAAAGAATTTATGCAAAAGAAGCACCAATAGCACAAAAGGACAAAAAAAAAGAGACAACAACAAAACAAAGTAGATCCCCAACATATACAAATGTCAAAGGTGCAAAGTGGGACTTGTATCCATAATTATTGAACCTCAAGGACAGTTAGGAGCAGTCGAACCATTGTAGGTAACAGCATAGAACATAGCACACTAACCATTTTTCTTTGAGTGACAAGGCGTAAAATTAAAGATATGTTCCAAAAAACACTCGAGTGTACAAAAGCAGAACATTTGAGTGAACCATAGCTTTGGTTTAGCTTTTCCTAGGCCAAAAAGGACCAGGCATGGCTAAACTGTAGAGGTCAAGTCAAGTTACAGAAGCAGAACCTTTGAGGGTACTGCCACTCCCAATGACAAGTCACGGTATATCAAGCTGTAATGTGCATTATAGGCAAACCCGAAGATAAGAGTATAAAAAGTAACGGATGTCGCCAGCCTTCTAGGGCATGCCTTTGTCTGACTTGCAGAGAGGCTTTTGCTCTCCCCCCGGGCAGAACGGAATTTTGCGAACCCAAGGCAGTGACGACAGACGCCTTGTGATGCCAAAGGGGAGGTTGTAAATGTCGTCGGTTTCCAAGGTTGCAGAGGCCTCCGGGTGCGTTTCGTCCGTGACGAACAGTCCACGCTCGCTTTTGGTACCTGTATCACAGAAGAACTCTTTTGAAGAAGTGCGAGTTGACGGCTGAGGCTAATTTAGCCTTAAACCTACCAGGAATGGTGTTGTCCAGGAAGAACCCCAGGAAGCCTCCGACAAACATCGGAGTTGTAAAAAGGATCTGCAACACTGCATCCACTTCACTTTGGCCTGCGGAAAAACGCATCCAGACGTTGTCATAGGGTAATTAGGGCCAGTGCTTGATGTGCGCTAGGACCACGAATGAGTCCTTGGAAAACCGTCTCCCCACAAAACCCAATGCATTTGAAAACTCATGCCTTATGGTGTCGTTTCATGTCAGTAAAAAGATGCGATTCATACCCGTGACCAAGACATTTGGATTCTTGGTGATCCAGTTCGGAATGACTAGCCCAGAAAACAAGGAGAAACCGAGCACAAAGTTGTTCCTGGAGGAATTCATATCTGTTGACTTAAAAAAAAAAAAAAAGTAAGGTCATGACTACTGGATAAAAAGGAAATAGTCACTCCGGGTTACCTGTAGGTTAGAGATTCCCGTCGCAGCGATGACCCCAAACATGATCAGGAACATCCCTCCAATCACAGGGTTGGGAATGGTGGAGAAAATGGCTCCGATTTTACCCAGGACCCCCATTACGATCATCACGACTCCGCTGAGCAGAATTACCATTCGACTTCCCACCTGCACCACAGACACATCATCAGAAATCATTCATTCATTCATTCATGTATTTCAAGGCACTGTCAAGCAGATACTTTGATGGCGCTGAAAATTTAAAATGATGTCGCGCTCTCTTTCAAACCTTGGTGATGCCCAGGGCAGCTACGTTCTCGCTGAACGAGGTGGTGCCGTTCCCGGTGCCAAAGGCCCCCGCCAACAAGCTGCCAATTCCTTCCACGCCGATTCCCCGGTTGATGGCGTGCTTGGGCGGAGGCGGCGCCCCTGAGAGCTTGGCGCACGCATGATAGTCGCCCACCGACTCTGCCATGGAGCACACGATTCCCGCCATCATGCCAATAATGCCTGCCAGGTTCACTGCCGGGGTGCCCCACTGGCCTGTGGAAAAAGGCGGTTCTCGATCAAGGGGTTCTCCAACTGGGGTCAGGGGTCTGTGAGCCATAGCTCGGCTGTCCCTTGGACCTAAAGGTTGAAGATGGACCAAATCAATGTGTGGATCGGAATGCTTACCCGGATAAGGCAGGACAAACCAGGAAGCCTGGGTAACCACGTCCCCCTTCACGTCAGTCCGGGCCTGGTGTCCGTATTGGTTCGGATCAGATGGCAGCACGTCATAGATGGTGAGCAGGTGGCACACTAACCAGGAGACCGCAATGCCCAGCAGAATCTAATCGACATCAATTTTTTAGCATCGTACGCTAACTGTAGCGGAGTATTTTGAGGACCTACGGGCATCATCTGGAAAATGTAGAACTTTTTGGTGTGCAGCTTCTTGGCCTTGCTGTATGCAGGAATGGGCAGCTCGATGAATCGCAAGTACTGGGAGAACAGGATGATCAAGACTGCGGTCCTGTGCATTTTAGAAAAAAACGTTACTACTGCTTTACTGCGGGCATTTGCAAACCTTTTGGGTCCGGGGACTCCTCAACACGCAGACAGACATTCCATTTCAAGTGTAGCAGACGCACATGGCTGAGATTCCCCAGTGGCTGCCGGCCCTGACTCCAGCCGCGTCGAACATGGACAGACCGATGAGCGAGATGGTGGGCGCGATGGTGAGAGGGCCGACAAAGCGCATCAGGAAGCCGACGAGGCCAGAGAATCCCACTACGATCTGCAGGAGGGAGGCCACCATGATGGAGCCTTGCAGCTGGGATGGGAGGATGGAACCTGAAAAATTATTCCATCAAATTTGACCATGTTTGAGCCGGCTTACTGTTGTCAGTCGGGTCCGCCACACTTCGATGAAAACGGGCGAGGACGTGTTCACCAGGGTGGCATTTTTGGTCCAAGAGGGACACTGGAATTCGGGTATGGACAACATGGCCAATGCTGGGGTGAGTAAGGCGAACGTGCCCCCCTGCAGGATGGGAAGCCTAACAAGAACAGGAACCAATGGTGAAAAAATATATATATATCACAATCACAATCTTGAAAGTGTGCGTTATCCAATATTTTCAATCCTAAAATGATGAATTAGCATGAGCTTACATCACTGGGAAAATAACCACACTTCATTTTCCCAATGGTCCAAATGTTACACCCCTTGTGTTTAGCATGTTCACACCTAATGCCAAAGGTGACCTGCAGAATGGTGCACAGCCCCGAGACGAAGAAGATTGTGTTGATCAGGTGACTCTGGGTCAAGCCGTCGTGCTGCAAACACAGGCTATCAGCCAAGATAAGCGGGATGGCGATGTTGCTGCCAAATGCTGTCAGGTAATGCTGTGGAGTAGAGAAGAAGCTCTGTAAATTGGACGGGGACATTGCAAAACTACACATTTTTATTTTTTTTGGGCGACACGTTTATAAATCACCTGAAAGGCCAGGAAGACTAACAAGTACCAGGGCGGGGTCTGGGTCACACTGTACACTGTCACACTGTTGTTACGGTCCACTTCACCACTGTTTTCACTGATGAAAGGCTTGAGGGGCTCTGCCGCCCTGGGCTGGACTTTGTCCTCATCCATCTAAACACACGAAAAGAGCACTCAGAAAAACAAACCATAAATCCCTCCCAAAGCTCAAACAGGTAGCACTTACAAGGTCCTTAAACTTGACATGAAATGATAAATTTAATGTGCAGTTCAAAAGAGGTTTGTTAAGTTTCTAAAAAGATGTTTGTTCTTACAATGTGTTCGTGAGATATATGAGCTAATTCGGCCTCTGATAATATTTGGAAATGTCTCTCCAATTGTTTGCGAAAGCTAATGCTTACCTCATATAGATTCACTGTTTGTTTTCTAGCTAAAATATGCCGTCTTTTTCGTGGTAGGTTTTACCGAGTTACTATTGCATGAGCAGTATTTTTGAGTCTTTATTTTGCACTTTTTGTCAACCCATGTCTTTAATAGACATACCAAATGGATGGACACTACATATTTGCTTTATTGGCCCCTGAGCCTTAAGTTTGACACCACTGTATATCAATTTTGGCCAACCACAAACCTGAATAAAGTCATGTCTGGAAATATTCAACAATTGCTTTTTCTTAAAGTATTTCAATATATTTTATTATAATAACAAAAGCGCGCATCTCTGTGGATCAATACTCACAAACCATTGATGGTCTCAAAACGACCCTTTGCATAATAACACTTACAGGCTGTTGGCCCGTTAATGATTTTGATGTTTAATTTCTCATGTTAGGAGATTAGAGAGGCAATTGTTGTGAAAAGATTTTTAATTGCGGTAGGAAAAATACCCCAATGACTGCACACACAAAAGATTCAAATTTTCTTTGTTGTTTCAGTATGTGCCCGATGTGGCAATGAAATCATAGGTGTGACAAAATATGGCCAAAAGGTTTTTATGGTCTCCTCAGGACGATACGTGCTTCCAGTATACATACACAAAATTACCATATAGCTCTTACTTACTTATAAATCTCACAACTAACATATATAACTAGCTTGCCTATCAACAGCCAAATTCCCTAATTAGCGAGCTAAGCATATTAACAAAACTAACAAAAAGGTAGGTCAACAAACAATCTAGCTGTCAATTAGCGAGCAACTCGAGAAAGTCACATGTGTTATCTCTTTTTTTTCCGTTTAATCATGCTACCCAACTAGTTAACAAACAACAAGCTAACAACCAACTACTCAACTGCCAAATGACGTCTTATCAACAAATACGGACCTCATCTATCTAGCAAGCTAACTCAACAAAACGTGACTCTCGTAATTTGCATGTTACTTCCCCCCCGCATAATCCTGCTGCAAAGTAAACTTATTCATAAACAACGTAATTAACGAACCAACAAACTCCATCATTAGTACCAACCAACAAGCAAACCTCATAACTAGATTATTCACAAACGCATATCTACCGATATAGCTATGTATCTATTTAACTACCTCAAGGAAGTCACTTAGAAACCAGGTATGCACTTAAGCTACTATTTGCTACTCGTTAACTAAAAGCGAACTATCAATGTAATAATTAACTAGCTGAATAAAGAAATATGGTTTGTCTTTCAAAATTTATTGTCAGAACAATAAAACTAGAAATTCAGCCACCTCCTTGGTCCCAATCTAGTTATATAATTATTCTAAATAACAAGGTTAGCCATTGAAATAAAGGTCAGCATCAGCATCAAGAGTGGAACAGGATTTGTTTGACACCTGTCACCCGAGGCCGGACACGATCGTAAATAACCGGATTACATCTTGCTGACCTTTCACCCTTGTGAACAACATTTAATGTCAGTGTCACATTTAACAAAAAGGTTACAAAATGGAGGAAAGAATAAAGGGCCACCAGCAGTCAATTAGCTTTTAATTGACACGGACGTGCGCACATAAAGGTGTCGTGATGTTATTTGATTTTATTCTTTTTGGTGCAGCAAGAAGACAAAATGAGATCCACCAAATGCTCATTAATTATTAATACAAAAAGATTTCGAGTCAATGGTACTTATGCTCCACCATTTTTTACCTGCCCAAAGAGCTCACGCAGATAGAGTACTGAACCTTTTTCCCTTTCTACCTCACTTATTGCTCATATATATGAAAATACGCAAGTTTGGCCGACGAACTCCCTGCAAATGCCTTCATGCACACTTGCACACAAGCACACACACGCACGCACGCACGTCTGTCGTTAACTTCAGTTACACGAGCTTGAGTAATTGAGGAATTCACATAAAATCGTCCAATAGAAACTACATTTCCATTCAATGGCTTTTTTTAAAATCCTTGAATATATAATTCTCCTGGAAAAAACAACTTTTGAACAAAACAATCAAAATCAACTCCACTTTCCAGACACCTTTCCTTCTTTCCTGTTCCTCTTCTCCTCGAAACAATTCTCAAAACTTCTTACTTACAGGTTCCGTTCTGGCCACGCGCAGCACACTCCTGTGGAAGCGAATTTGAGCAGTGTACACCAGACATACAACTCATATCGCATTTTAATCTGAATGCGGCTTTACCTACCCAAATAAACTCCTGGCAGTGTGGAGAGCCTTCATCCCCTTGTGTAATTGTTCCTGCGGCAGCAGAGAACGCAGCGGGAGGAGAAAAGGAAAATTGAGACACTTGAGCATTGCTGCTCATCGTGGTGGTGGATGTGTTCGTGGCAACTGTAGTTGCATTACTGGTTTAATGAAATGAGGTTTGTCAAGCACACCATCGTTTGTCATTGCTGGCAGCTAATGATTGAAAGGACTGCATCCCTTCAAATGTTTGTTTTTCCAGGTCCAAGTTTCAGTCTTCACATTGACATCACGTGGCTAGTTTAGGAAACAAAGAGCATGGAATACTGTTCAAGACGGTGAACCCTTGTTGGAGACAAAACCCTACTCACAATAGTATTGGCTTGCCCAAAAATGTTTAGAATGGCCGGTATACTGTGACAGCAACTGTGACCAGAATGGTCAGGAAATGGTCCACGGAAGCTGAAGATGCTCTGCGGGACTGCTTCGACACGACCAGGTGGGAACTCTTCAGCGAGGTTCACGGGGAGGACATTGATGCACTCACTGACACCATCACAGACTACATAAACTTCTGTGAGGAGAACACCGTACCCACCAGAACTGTGCGGTGTTTTTCCAACAGCAAACCATGGATTAATCCCGACATAAAGGCCCTCCTGAAGGAGAAGAAGAGAGCTTTTATGTCGAGAGACAGAGAGGAGCTGAAGGCCGTGCAGATTCGGCTGAGAAGAAAGATCAGGGAGGGGAAGAAGATATACAGGATGAAATTGGAGGACCAGTTGCAGGCCAACAATGTCGCTGGTGTCTGGAGGGGCCTGAAAACCATCTCAGGCCATGACAGCCCAAAGACATTGACTGAGAAGGACAAGAACTGGGCAGATGGACTGAACCGTTTTTTCAACCGTTTCGACCAGTCGTCTGTCCCTTCCCCCAACCACCAACTGCAACCACTCTCACTAAGGACTTCTTCTCCTCCCCCTCCTCTTTCGACCAGCTCTCATCAACCCAGTCTGTCACCTGGTTCCTGCCTGTCCGTCACAACAGAGCAGGTGAGGAACCAACTGAGGAAGATGAATGTGAGGAAGGCAGCAGGTCCAGACAAGATCAGTTCCCGGCTCCTCAGGACCTGCTCTGACCAGCTGTGTGACATTGTCCAGCACATGTTCAACCTGAGCCTGAAGCTGGGCAGAACTCCACAGCTGTGGAAAACTTCGTGCCTGGTCCCAGTGCCCAAGACCCCCCACCCTAAGGAGCTGAACAGCTACAGACCGGTGGCGCTGACGTCTCACCTGATGAAGACGCTGGAGAGACTCGTCCTCGCCCACCTTCGACCGCTGGTGAGCCCGGCACTGGACCCGCTGCAGTTTGCCTATCAGCCTGGCATCGGCGTGGAAGATGCCATTATCTACCTCCTCCAATCAGTGCTGTCACACTTGGAGAAGGCTGGGAGCACTGTGAGAATCATGTTCTTTGATTTCTCCAGTGCCTTCAACACCATCCAGCTCAACTTGCTGGGAGGCAAACTGCAGAACGCCGGAGTGGACCACCATCTCACAGCATGGATCACGGACTACCTCACAAATCGGCCGCAGTACGTGAGGTTGCAGAGCTGTGAGTCGGACAGGCTTCTCTGCAGCACTGGAGCGCCGCAGGGGACTGTTCTGGCTCCATTCCTGTTCATCCTCTACACCTCGGACTTCAGACACGCCACTCCAACCTGCCACCTTCAGAAGTTCTCCGATGACTCTGCGATTGTTGGCCTCATTACAGAGGGGGACGATCGGGAGTACAGGGGAATGACGAAGGACTTTGTGGACTGGTGCCAGCAGAATCTCCTCCAGATCAACCCTAGGAAAACTAAGGAGTTGGTTGTGGATTTCTGCAGGAAACAGTCCTCACCGGCACCGATGAACATCCAGGGTAAGGACATAGAGAGGGTGACCTCCTACAAGTACCTAGGTGTTCTTCTGAACAACAAACTGGACTGGTCTACAAACACGGACAACCTGATTAGGAAAGGACAGAGCCGACTCTTCCTACTCAGGAAACTGAGGTATTTTGGGGTTCAGGGGTCGCTCCTTAAGACTTTCTATAACTCGGTGGTGGCCTCGGCCATCCATTATGGCATTGTCTGCTGGTCAGGCAGCATCTCAGCCCGGGACAGAAAGAGACTGGAGCGACTGGTCAGGAAGGCTAGTTCTGTCCTGGGTTGCTCCCTTGACACTCTGGAGGAGGTGGGCAACAGAAGGATGCTAACTAAGCTAAAAGCTATGATGGACAGTCCCTCCCACCCTCTCCAGCCCGCCCTGACAGCACTTGGTAGCTCCTTCAGCCAGAGACTGTTACACCCGCGCTGCAAGAAGGAGAGATACAGACGCTCGTTCCTACCAACTGCTGTCAGGCTGCTGAATAAAAAATAGCAACAATAATATTTAATAATTGAATGATGTGGAAAACAACTGTAAATAGCACTGCGATTTATCCATTTTGTATTTATATTGCACTTAATTGGACGGTGTTTGTTTGTTTTTTTCTTCTTCTTTCTGCCTACATTCTTGTTGCTGGAGGCTGTACATTTCCCCAGTGTGGGACTAATAAAGGATATCTTATCTTATCTTATAGAAAACATATTTAGCTCTCAAAATTCTACGATTGCAACACAGTAACTAGTGGGTTACTCTAGCATGTGAACGTTTTACGGGATTAGTCTGAGGCCCAAAAAAGGGTCTACTGACTTTTGAACACGAGTTGGCTGAGATTGCTTGATTATGAACAGCCATATTCCGAGTAATAAAAGGGTGTGCGCACTTGTGCAACCAAATTATCTTATTGAGTTGTGCAGGTTATACATCACATCAATGGTGAAAAATGATTAGGAACGATTTGTCTTAGTCACACATTTTCAGCTCTTTGTCATGCTCAGGGCACAAAATACAAGCGTAAACAACAATAACGATTAAAAAAAAACATCCTGCAGCAGCCGGCTCTGGTAAATAACTATTACAGTGCACGTCGTGTTTTATCTGTTGGCTGTGTACTTTATTACATTGAAGAATAAAATGTGATTTAGCGTAATGCTTCTTGCTGCACTTTTTCCCCCTCCTTTTCTTTAATATAAAAAAGGCCAGGGAGCATTATCACAGGGCGTCACATGTGAGCGCACACTGTTGATGAGAATGTGGCAGGCCTGGATGATTGAATGCCGCTGGCTGCAGCCCCCCCCCCCCCACACCCCTCCTTCTTTATCTTCTTCATTCTGCTGAAGGCCATCTCACGACTCGCATGCACGATTCTTCTAACAAACACGGACATTGGCCCACCCCGACGGCTGCGATTTTAGCCCCCGTGGGCAATGCCCATGTCCACATGCTGGATGTCACATCAGACTTTTTTTCTCCCCTTGTTCTTCTTCTACAGTATCTGTTTGTGTATGCACTCATGGTCGACAACAGGCCACTCTAAAGCAGACACGCTCACCTGAAGTCCCGCTCCGCATGCCAGACTGTTCCAGGCACCGGCATACTATCACACCTTCTCTCCGTGACGTGCATGTACTCAATGCCGACAACGAGGCGCTCTAAGGCCGCCATACCAGTGCACTCGTCACACTCGTCAGGCTGGCCTTTGTCACACCTTGTGTCATTCATTTATAAAGTCAAACGCCGTGTTGTGAAAGCTGAATAAAATTGTAACAAAAGACATAACTAAAACACATAAAAAGATAATTAATCACCCTTGGATGATGTCCACTGGAGTGTTTGACATCTGACCAGTGTGCATAATAGGGGGCTTGACCTGGCAGAACACATTTTTTTCCCCACCTATAAAACGGACAGAATAAAAATTTGATTGAAAATTTGAAAAAATTGATTTCAAACTACACAGGCGATTCAACTGTACACGCACACACACACGCACGCACACTTGCAGGGATACACTAGTTCAACTAAATCCAAAACAAATCTTAACACAAGGACCCGGATGACAAGAACAGGTGGCGACAATAAAGGCACATGAGGAAACAAAACCAAATATATTCCAAAAAAAAACACGTTTTCTTTTCTCTCCGTCTCTGATTGCATTATCACAGGCTAAAGGTGTCCTTAAAGCTGCATAAAAACACATTAAAGTGAAGAACTACACAGTAAACTTAACAATGCATGCAATTATTTCAGTTTGAACGGTATCGCTTCTCGGAACAGAACTAAAAACGAAGGTCTGATAATGAAGTTTGCAGGGTGTGTGATTGCCAATAGTTGTCATGCCTTTGGGCGCCTCGCGGCATTAAGCCCCCACCCGCCGACAACTACCCTGTTTCTCTCAGTAATGTTTAAACTATCACCTGTGTGATGGCTTATTTCGTCCACAGGAGAAGAACAAAAACAAAAAAAACAAAGAAAACGAGTTGTTGCTGCTTCTCCCTGCAGGTCTAATGAGTCATGACATGAGCGTTCCCTCCCACACTCCTTCCCTCTCCCCCCTTCCTCCCCCACTCTGAGCGCCTTTATATTAGAGGTGCTGCTCCCCTTCCCGCAGAAGCATCCCTCCCGCCTTATCGGGAGGCACACCGGATCTCACAAGATGACTCGGACTCCTCTCTTTCTGCTACTTGGGTTCGCTTTTCAGATAGGTGAGTTCAGTACCAAGGACAGTGACTCTGAGCACTTTTTTTTTACTGCACCTCTATTTTGTTGTTTTCCTTCCTTGCGTTTTGTTTTGTTTTTGTAAAGCCAGGCATATTTGTCTCTCGAGCAGGGAATCAAGCACTTCCAGTGGGGAAGGATGGCCAAAGAGAAGATGTGGTAAGTTACTGTATTATTTTGCATTAACATGGATGTACCGTATACGATACGGTATATAGGGCATATAGTATGCAGTACTGTATCCTGCGTGCAATCACCAATGAACGCATGAGAATGCAACCACACATGCATACAATCATTACTGTGCAGGAAGGAACTCACACTGGGTGCAATTATCCATACATGAAGGGTTACTTATTTTACTCCATACACTACAGTAATGAATGTAAAATACTAAATATTGTGAAAGTGTGCCATGCAGAAAGTTGAAGGAAAAATAAACTCAAATGAACAAAACTACTCACCCTTAGATGACAGTGAAGAACAACCCAGGTGCAGATTACTGTGTGTGGCCAGGAGGAGAGTCTCCTTGTCCTACAATTTTTTTCTAGAAAACCATTTCATTATAATGTCGGTTAAAAATGATAGAAAAAGCACAAATTCTTCCATAAGGTTTTGTGGAATCTTGATAGCAAATGGATCCAAAAAAAACAATCCTCCCTTGGCAGAGTACTTAGCATACTGCATAAAATCAACACAAGGCTTATTTCTTAATCAGGTGACAAGATGTTTGGTGGAGGTTCTGTCCAAAGCACTCACCCAGCCGAACGCCCAATTGGACCAAGAGTGCAAGGAGATCTTCCAAGCAGGTTTGTGCCATGTTCCAGTTAGTTCAGCAAAAAGAATGGCAAACAGTACATAATCCATTTTGTCCTTTTACAGGAATTAAACATGCTCCGCTGGACAAGAAGAGCAAAGAGGCGACCAATGAAGAGCAGGCCAAAGATCACGCACAAGACATCCATGAACTCCAGAGCGCAGTAGAGTCGAACCGGGAAAGCGCAAAGAGTGAACGCAATCAGGAATCCTGGAGTCTGGAGAAAAGACACCAGGGAGACGATAGCGCGGAGGAAGAGGAGAAACGGGAGAAGAGAAGCAGCTGGAGGCCAGGAAGGTTCCACCAGAAGAAGCCCAAACGCAACAAGGAACCTTTGGGAGGAGAGTCCAAAGAGGAGGAGCGCGATGAAGAACGCAGTCAGGAGTCCTGGGATTTGGATCGAAGGAGCGACGATGACCTAGAGGACCAAGACAAGCTCATTTGGAAGCCCTCAGATCAATACTACCCCAAAAAGAAGTTCCACAAGCGTGGAGATGAGGACTACGAACGCAGCCAGGAGTCGTGGGGGCTTGATGACGAGAAGGACAAGAGGGAATGGAGGCCTGGGACTTACCACCACAGGGGACACAAGAGAGATGAAGAACTATCAGAGGAACCAGATGAGGAACGCAGTCAGGAATCCTGGGATTTTGACACTAGAAGGGATAAGAAGGACTGGAGGCCCGGGAGATATCACCAAAGGAGACCCAAACGCGATGAGGAACTGTCAGAGGAACCAGATGAGGAACGCAGCCAGGAGTCATGGGGGCTCGATGACGTGAGGGACAAGAGGGAATGGAGGGTTGGGCGATACCACCAGAGGAGACACAAGAGGGATGAGGAGATCTCAGAGGATCTGGATGGGGAACAAAGCCAAGAATCTTGGGATTTTACCACCGATGTATCCAAGAGAGACTGGAGGCCCGGGAGATTTCACCAGAGGAGACACAAGCGCGACGAAGAACTCTCAGAGGTACCAGATGAGGAACGCAGTCAGGAATCCTGGGATTTTGACAGTGGGAGGGCTAAGAAGGACTGGAGACCTGGGAGATACCACCAAAGGAGACACAAGCGTGATGAGGAACTGTCAGAGGAACCCAGAGAGGAACCAGATGATGAGCGCAGCCAGGAGTCTTGGGATTTGGAGAATGACAGATACAAGCGGAACTGGAGGCCTGGAAGATACCACCAGAGGACACACAAGCGAGACAAAGAGCTCTCAGAGGATCCGGATGAGGAACGTAGCCAGGAATACTGGGATTTCGACAGTGACAGATACAAGAGGGACTGGAGACCCGGGAGATACCACCAGAGGAGACACAAGCGAGATGAGGAACTGTCAGAGGATCCGGATGAGGAACGCAGCCAGGAATACTGGGATTTCGACAGTGACAGATACAGGAGGGACTGGAGACCAGGTAGATACCACCAAAGGAGACACAAGCGAGATGAGGAACTGTCAGAGAATCCGGATGAGGAACGTAGCCAGGAATATTGGGATTTTGACACCAACAGATACAAGAGAGACTGGAGACCAGGTAGATACCACCAGAGGAGGCACAAGCGAGATGAGGAACTCCCACAGGAAGCCCGAGAGGAACCTGATGAGGAACGTAGCCAGGAATCCTGGGACTTCAACGGGGAGAAGAAGTCCTGGAGGCCTTGGAGATACTACAAGAATAAGCCAAAGCGTGATGAAGAACTCTCAGAGGAAAAGTGGGAGAACTCAGATGGAGAACGCAGTCAGGAGTACTGGAGCTTCGACAAGAGACACAACAAAGATGATGACAAAAACCCTGAGAAGTACATTTGGAAGCCGTCGCATCAGTACAACCACAAAAACAAATACCACAAGCATGGAGGGGAGGAGGTGTCTGATGATGAAGACCTGAGTGACGATTCAGAAAATCCAGAGGATAGGAGCGAAACCCTGGGGTATTTAATTCTTCTGACAGATTACAGGCCAAGTCCTCAGAAAGTGTAGAGATGACTTCCTGGTTTTACTCTGGGTTAAGCTGAGTGGTTGTTTTTGCAGATATCTGGCTGAGAAAAGAAACCCGTGGATCTACAGAGGCTACTACCATCCCGCCTGGTTCAAAAGGAATCGAGAAGAGCACGCTGCCCCAAACAAGGTAGGCCAGATGTTCACGATCAAGCGTCAGAGCAGTTCCAATTCCAAATGTCGAGCATCTAGACTTTTGAACGCGGTTCTGACTTTTGAATGAGTGCAGATGGATGAGGCGGCCAAGCTGCTGAGTCACAAAATCGACCAGCTCGCCGACCAAGAGGCATCACAAGGCGCCAAGCATCCGAGGGCACTCACGCCGCATGAGGTTCGTCAGGCTACATTTATCTAAAAATCATGTCATCCCTCAATCAGACAACTGGATAACATCTCACGTCATCTGTTAAAGGTTCTTCGCAGCCTTGTCCCAGCATCGCAGAACACCCTGTCCTGATATAAAACAGTGAGAGAGCAAATTATAACGTGTATGTTAGGCTGACTTCAGCCCTAAATTCCGTGTCTGTGCTGTTCTCGTGTTGTCTTTTTGAATCATTTGTGGTCAGACTGACAATAAAAGCCTTTGAGGTTTGCCCAGGGTGTTCAAGCACCATTCTATGGTAGAAAATCAGCAGAAGATAACGTGATGTTCTGTGGGTAAACTATTTTCCATCTCGTGCTCGCTGACCCACTAAAGCCGCGGAGCACATCCAGTCGCTCCTTCACAAACACGCTTTAGGTGGGGGGAGAAAGGGCAACTCATTATGGAAATGTACATTCCACACACAGACATGCCGGGCACTTGCCGAATGAGTGCACATCAACAACTTGGCCTAGAAGTACTGACAATGCTAATATTTCCCCAGCAGAACTTTGGCACGGCTCTGCTGCCTGCATCTTTTATTTATTTTTCCCCCCCAAACTATTTTTTTTCCCTTCAATGGTTGACAGCACTTTTTTACGAGCCAAGCTTGCTGCACCGTCACGACCTCCCAGGGCCATCACGTCTCCATTAGAAAGACACGCGGTGGCTCCTGTGCATCCTGTGGGGCTAAACGATTAAAACCAGAGCAAATGGCTTGTCCGACCATATGGCCAACTGTACATTATTATTATTATTATTATTTATTTATTTTTTTGCAGGAGAAAGCACTGGAAAACCTGGCGGCAATGGATGAGGAGATGAAAAAAATTGCTGCCAAGTTGCATGATAAGGAATGAGCTACGCTTTCAAGGTTTACATGGAAAACAAAACGCCGTTCGTTTCGTCCGCAAAGTTTAAGTGTATAAAAAAAAACTAAAATGGAGCCGTGCTTAAAAAAAAAAGAATCAACGACCATATTGCTGTATTTGTGCTATTTTGATGTGACATCCTAAACGCGTGCATGGGAATGTTTTTTTGATGTTTATCTATACAGTATATATAGCAAGTGTCCAATATTGACTGATGTCATTGTCTTTTCAAGTGTTTGTGTTCAATAAAAGGGTTATTCTGGGAACAAACACTTTTTTTTTAATCCTGTGCTGTCACGTCACGACCCATTTACTCACAAAAATGATTAATTGTAATATATATATATTTTTTGTGTGGATGTTTTTAAGACGACCTGCTAACGTCTTTGTTTGGATCAATTAAAACAAAGTAAATTCCGCATCGGAAAAAGTTTTAATTTTGTGAAGATTCAGTCATGAGGCTACAAAAAATAAAACTTCCGGAGTAAAAAAAAAGAAATTGTGGCCTAAGTGACAAATCTAGGGTGCATCTCTTTCGAGGCCTTTCCTTGCTTAACTGCCTAGAAGAGTTTGCGATGCACCGAAACAGACATTCCCGCCAGTTGTGTTGCCGATGGTGCTTTTAAGCCCTTCAGCTTTCCGTCATTTTTAGTTTTTTTGCCGCTGGCTCTTCTGTCACTTTTTGTTTTTTTGGCGCCGGCTCCTCTGAGTTAGCCTGGCGCGAACGGCCTGTCTCCACGGTGATACCCGAGAGGAGGTAACCGCCGCCGCCGCTCATCAACAGCATGGGATGCGTCCTGTTAGGCAACACCTAAGGGGACAAAACACAAGTCAGGACACATTAATTCTACGACGAGGACCTGAAGGTAACATTCGGTGGGCAGGATGTAACCTGATAATGCCGCAGCCATGTGTCGGTGAGGCGCAGGTTGACCGTGCCGCCTTGCTCCTTCAGTTTGGTGAAGCACTCGACTAGCGGCTGCAGAGAAGACGGTAACATGGATGCAGTGATGTTCACCAAGCTGGCAAAGTTAGCGTCATTTCTTTCACATACTGACAAAGTGGTCAACAAGACGCATTGACCCACAATACTTTATTTCACTCGGCTTGAGAGTTTTTGAACAAAAAGAGCTTTCGCCCTGAGCTTTAGGAGCCACACATCCTATTCTGCTTATTTTCTGTTTTTACGACAAAACATTTTAATACTGAATTGCTGAGACACTTGCTCCCATTTAATTTCCTTGAGGGATAAAGACGCATTTTCTTTGTGTATTTTCCTTTGGTGGGAAGCTCATTTCTCACAGGACCCCTGCAGTAATAAGACCCGTCTTAAATAATAACCCTTGTTCGGCGGAATCGTTTGCGAAACTCGCACTGAGCTCACCTCCTTATACTGCGAGTAGACCACAAAGGGCCTGGAGGGTGACAAGAACCTGAGCAGGCACATCAGGACGGGACATGGGTGGAAGCGAGAGGCGATGACCAATCTGCAAGGACCGCAAAACAAGATGAGCCAAGCAAAGAATCATTTACGCCGTCAACGCATTATTGGAAATGTTGTCATTCCGCCTAATTTGAGAAGCTCGTGATTTAGGACGCAGGGGGAGCAGCGTAATAGCATTTACGATATAGCCGCTATTATAAAGGAGAATCCATAAATGAACACCCTTGCGACGTTTCATCAATAATAAGGAGGCTGTGGGGCTTGAATGGCGCTCCACCAACTGGCAAAGTTACAACGGTCATAACACGATTCTGATCTAGCTTTGTCCACACCGTCCCACGGGACATTCCATTTTACATTTATGAAAATCCATTTCAATCATAACGTATTCTTGAGAAATGACACGAACCCGTCTGCGTTCATGCCCTCTAACTGGGCCGCTGCCGCTGCGAGCTTCTTGCGCCTCTCCTCTTGCTTCACCCGCTTGAGTTGAGCCTAAAACATTTCAAACACCATGATGACCATGCAGCAACCTGTCAATCATAGCCAATCTTTTGCCATACCTTCGCATCTTTGCTTCGTTGGCGATCGTCGTCTGTGCCTGGTTCCCCGCTGGCGTTCGTCTCCACGTTCTCGGAGTCACCCGGGGTGTCCTCCATCTTGGGCTGCGCCTCAGCAGCCACGTTGGGGTGAGGTGCCTCTGAGAAGCCGGGAATCCACAGCATATTACACTTGTGAATGGAGAGAGGTTCTGCAAAACTAGCACGTGTCTGTATTTGCGGAAATTGTTGTGGATCTTCCTTTAAGACAGACTAAAAGTAGGATATGGCTTCAACAAACTCTAGGGGAACCTGTACCTTCACCAGTATCGGGGTCCTTCGGGCTTGTGTCCAGCGTGCCTGCTAGCAAAGCATTCACGTGACAGATGGGAAAGTCATGCAGCGTGTCGTGGAAGTGAGCGGGAAAGCCAAAATTCTCCACTCCTGCCCGGACCGGCCCGCCCCCCGGGTACATTTGGATCACTGATCCAAAGCCTGGACGGGAGGAACAGGAGATCAAAAGAGCGAGTTAGAAAATGAGAAAGCACTTATTCTACATTAAGGGGCATCAGATGGTGACATTTGGATGACCATTTCGTATCTATCATACATTGATGTATACGTTAACATTTTCTGGGGGAAAAAATGCAATTTCTGTAAAGAATTTTAGAAGCATAACAATTCAATGCTTTCAATTTACCTATGTTTCCAGCTGATGCCCTTCATACAACCGGATTAATATTTATTGTGTTGGTTGTGGCGTGCTGTGAAATGTTACTGAATGTTAAGTATGTGCCTCGGGATGAGCAACAAACTCACCTCCCATTCTTTCCATGACGGCCCCCAGCACGAGGCCAGCGCACGTTTCAAACACCAACACTTTGCTGCCGGCGTGGATGTTGGCCAAGGTCAGCATCTGCGCCAATGTGTCATATCGCAAGTGACTGTACCACACACACGCGCACACACACGCGCGCATGCACGTTATTCAAACCGTTATGCGTTTCTGCTGGACGCAGGCAAAAAAGATATGTATATTACCAGATCTTTCCTGGCTCTCGTCCGTGGTACATAAGCGCCATGATGCGGCAAGTCGGTTTAAGAATGGTCACTGTGTTCTCATACCTGAAAAAACATGAGATACCATTCACACACATACAATGATTTTATTATTTTTAAATAAGTGCTGGGCTCTGGCTCACTTCTTTATTTTCTTCTTAATATACTTGTCCTGGGCGAATTCTGTCTTATCCCTGAAGGTAGAGCTGTTGTCTATGAGCTTCTGGATGATTTCCTGCAGCATAAACAAAACAACATATTGAAAGAGACTCTCAACTTGCTTCACTTTTATTACTGCTCAACCAAGCCTTAAGGTCTCAAAAATAATCAGCCCATAAAACATGGACAAGGTGGATACCGATCTACCCCACAGTGTCATGGTGCACGTCATGGAGTTTCCAGCATTACCTGACCCTTAAGGCCTTGCTCTTTGAGTGTCTCAATGTCATCCCGGGTCAGCTTCTGCGACTTGCCGTCATCCACGATGTTCCGATTGTCCGTACCCGCCTCCTTCGTGTCTGTAGGAGAAAGTGTTGCGGTCAAGCACTGTGTGGCTCAGTGCACAAGTTTTGCATTTTGTGGTCTCCAAGCTCTCCTTCTTCAGACAACTCTCGGAATTGCCAATGTTTACTTCACTATTTATGTCCTTTCCCGCACTGAAAAACAAGAGCAACAAAAAAAAAATACTTACCAGATGCTGCACTTGCCTCATCTTTTGGTTTCACAGGCTGCAGCTGTCCTCCAGATACAATTTCAAAAGTGGTGCTGTACAGGTGCCCCACGGCGTTGTCCAGGAAGAACCGCTGCTTCTCAAACACCACCTTCCTGTTATCACAATATGGAGAAATAATAGGAAGAACCGCTGCTTCTCAAACACCACCTTCCTGTTATCACAATATGGAGAAATAATGTTTTTTCACAACTTGTGTCAGTTCCTTGTTAACGTAGACATGAGGTTACTCATTGGAAACCCCCAGATTGATCAACGACCACTAAAGTCCAGTTTGCCTTCGCACACAAGCTCGAAAATAACACTTGTTGCGTGATCTTGACATATGATCAAAACGGCACGAATTAAACGTTTGAGACTAACTTTGTCGACTGTATTTGCACAGCTTTGTAGATCTCGCCCCGCTTCAGCATAACGTAGTCCCCCTCGTTGATCTTATACGGGGAGTCGTCGTCTCCACCGTCCGCCATGATCGGCAAAATAGACAAATGACCGCTCAATATCGACAACAGTTCGAGAAACAACGATCACCGTGGTTTATGAAATTATCGTTAAACTCGCGTTGCACGTGTTGTCTTCCACTTTCCGTCTCAGGGTGACGGGTAGACAACAGAATGGAGCTACTTCCGCGTTTTCATCATTGTTGGCGGTGATTGGCCCGAAACCGACTCTAGCCAGCCAATAGCGTGCGATATTTTGTATAGCAGATGCCGATTTCAGAATCATCGATTTAAAGTGAGTATTTTCTAAATAACTACTGTAAAACTTATATTTCTCCATTGTGTCTTAATGGACTAAGATAAATTTGACCTGAATATTTGTTTTAAATTAAGAAGTTAAAAATGTACAAATCAAGCCTGTTGTACGCATTGTATGGAGCTGGATAAACACTGTTGTGGAGAGAGACAGTTAAAGACAATAAGGAAGTCACAATGAGGTAGTCCATCCATCCATTTTCCGAACCGCTTAATCCTCACTAGGGTCGCGGGGGGTGCTGGAGCCTATCCCAGCCGTCTTCGGGCAGTAGGCGGGGGACATCCTGAACCAGTTGCCAGCCAATCGCAGACAATGAGGTAGTAAAATCATAAAAAGGGATTTATTCTTACAAGGGTCAATTCATACAAAGTTTGAGACCAAAATTATTTACACAAACACCAGGCCTTGGCTTGACTGCAGATCAAAATGCTGAAAATGTTTACAAAAAGATAAATAATAACTAGACAATTCATGACATTATTGCTCTGTTGAGCTCTTTTGTGGATTACAAAACAATAGTATTTATCCTTGGCAGGGATTTACTGTGTTTCATCAATATGTATCACTGTGTTGTTCGCTAGCCCATTACGAAATTACAGCATTGTCTTTTCTCAATCTTGACCTCCGGTCAGTTTGTGGAACAGTTCTTCATCTAGGGTCTCATTCTGGTCCTTGGATCGCGTTGAGAGGAAGATGTAGCCGCCGATGAACTCGTGCACCACCTTACAATCGCAGCTCAGGCAGCAGAAAGCTATGGTCACGTTCTGGTCGAACTCAATGGTCACCTGCAATCACGCACACACGCACAGCAAAGCATGGCTTCTTGAGACTTTTTTGTGGGTCCACTCATGAGAGACACTACTATCAAATTTCATGCTGTCGAGTGAAACAGGGTTCGAGGTTAGAATTTTTAACTAACTTGATTAGCGTTTAAGACAAAATCTCTGCAAGAAGTTCTGCTTTGAGGACCCTTAGAAATAGCTAAAAAAGACCTTAACGTGGTTGCTTCAAGCCAAAATAAAAGGCTCCCTGAGACTTTCCCAGTTTTTCGTTAAAACTCACTTGTCTTATTTCCCAATTGACGTTCCACTGCTTCATGTTGGCGAACCTCCACGTGGTGACGGGCAGGCAGGTGGACATGTCAAGACGGATGAGGCGATTGTACGAGATGCCAAGGATTTCATCCTTCTTACAGCCCCTGAACCTAATACAACAAAGTGGACTTCTTGAATGGTTTCTGATGAATGACACACTTTTTTTTTTTTTTTTTTTTGCCTTACACACTACCTGACGATGTAGTAGTTGATGCCAAACTCTGGGAGAGACTGCCAAGCCTGGATGAAGCGCATCTTGGCATCCATGAGGGACAGGCGCGCTATGTTCTGATGGGCCTCCAGGATACGTGCTGTGAGCTTGACGCAAGAACATTGAGTGGCAACCAGTGTTATAAAACATCACTTCAAAATCAGCAAGTTCTTTTTGCCATCTATGCTTCCATCAACCTGCTTCGTCTTGTGCTTCTTGGCGTAGCGTGGCGACACGAAACATTCGGCGTTCATCTCCATGGCGTCCAAGTCGGGCGCCGCTTGGCCCGGTGGGGGCGCCAGGCTCTTCATCTGCAAAAAGGACTGGATGCTTCGCACCTCTGACTTATATGAGCTGTATGCCATGGTCTTGCCTTTGGAGGCCAGGATGCACGCCGCCTTCCACTTGGCGTACTGCGTCTCCTGCGGCACCACAAAAACGCGGTTCAAAATTCGCTTTTTTAATCACCGTAGAAAAAGGAGGTGTGCAGTCTGGTCAATACAAGTAAGTTTAATAAGATAAGATATCCTTTATTTGTCCCACACTGGGGAAATTTACAGCCTCCGGCAGCAAGAATACAGCAAGATAATTTGACACTATGTACAGGTATACAGGTAATTTCAGCTTTACAGATACCACGTCTACTTGATATGCGCAGTATGCGGCAAAGGAGCTTACGTTGTCACATCGGATGTACACCTCATTCATCCCATCCGCCACCGGCAAAAGGAGCTTGATGCCGAACTTCTTGTCTGTGACGTTGACGTCAGGGACGATCTCGCAGCCTGAAGATAATACAGTGACGTAAGTTCAAGTTCTCATTTCTATCAGGAATGAATCCTTGAAGTCACACAATACCTCGTAAGTGAAACTGCTCTATGGGTTCTCCCACGGCAGCTTCCTTGTTCTTGTAGTAGGAGATGGTGGTGTCCTTAAATACAAACCAGTACTCTTTGTAAGGCCGCAGCGTTAGTCTTTTTGGTCTGAGTTGAGAGAAAGTTGTTTTCACAGTGATTCATTTATTTTACACTCGTACTCAATAAGTCAAATCTATTCTCTTCTCAATTGTATTGTTTAAACCACTGTTAACTTATTTTTGCACTTGTATGACTGTTAAAAATAAGTCCAATCTTTGATGTGTTGAAAAGATTTTTCCACTTCTTTTTAGACTTGGACAATATGTTCAGATTAAATGTCCTTTGTGTCATTTTACAGTGTTTAATCCCCCCCCCCCCCTTGTATAACCATTAAACATGTCGAGAGTCCGAGGTGGAGACACCAATTGTGTCATTTACGGCTAGCCGCAGATTCGTGACACTGGTAACAGAGTAAAGCCAACAGGAGGTAGGTTTTTACCTGAAAAGGCGCAGGTAATCTGCCAGCTCTGGAATGTCTGTAATGTCTTCCTGGAGGTTGGAACAAACAAGTGTCGATGATCATACATGCAATCAACAGAGGCCCCAAAAGATGAGATGACAGTTCTGAAATAAATTTACCAGAATTCTGTCTGAGACGCCACCTTCCAGCGTCACCTCCAGGTTGGAGAGGGCGGCTTCCACTTCATCAATTTCCTGCTCGTTGGAGTGGTCCACTGGATCAGTGGACACGGTCAGTTTACAGATGTGATACTGTAAAGACAAGACGAAAGCTCAAGTCCATTCACTCACTTACAAAACAAAACTGACAGACAATATGTTTTCCGTTTTTGATGTGCGATGATGTCACGTTATCCTATTCACCTGTAGCGACGCAAACATGAGCATCTCCTCCTCGGTGCAGTCGATATCCTCGAGCAGGATGGACCAGCGAGCCTGCTCGTAGAGCTGCGTTATCCTCACGGCGTCGTACTGAAATACAACATGCATCTATTTACCAGTTGGTGGCCTATGGGTCAGATTGACCCGTCCGGGTCATTTTTGTGTGGGATGCCATATATGCAGTATATTCATTCAGAATGCTGAACGTTTTTTTTCCACTAGACTTTAGCTCTTTTACTGAACCAGTGTGAATGGAACGGTGACCTAAAAAAAAAAAAAAAAAAAAAAACACGGTGTGTCGCAAGCCAAGACTTGTGTCGTACTGTTGCAGATTGACGTGGCGTCATCGTAATCATCATCCCCATAAACAATGATGTGGCCCTTACTTTGGGATTGAGGTCAAAGAAGACATTGTACTTGAAACGCAGCAGCAGCTTGTCGTTGTCTTGAACGTCCTGTTCCATTAGGGAGCGCGAAGAGTCCAGCCACCTGTCAAATACATGGCAAGTATGAATCAAAATGAATAGTAGCAGAGGAAAGACCATATGCAGGAACACAATGAAGTCTTCTACCCGGCGTTTCTGATGGCTTTGTCCTCCAGGGATAAAGGCTGGTAGAGCTTGGCCAGCTCGTCAGGTGGCAAATTGGGCTGGCAGTCGGCGAGGGGGTTCTCCCCAAACCACAGGCTGGTGGCCGACACCGGCATCCCGTTCTCTGGGTCGTAGGTGGCCGTCATGGTCTTGCTGTACATTGGACCTTGTGGGTTAGAATGAATGATTAGGGGTATTGGCCTTAGGGTTGGGACATTAAGATTAGGAGAGTGGGGTACCAGGTTTGGCGGTGACAGCTATATTGGCGGTGTCAGGATTTCAGATTAGGGCAGTGACGTTTGCTAAAAGGTTTTTTTGCCTTTACCTGAGCCCCCTGGCCCGCCGCTGACTAAATCAATGTCCCAGATATCCTCCAGCGGAGAGTTTTTCCCTCTTTTTTTCTTCTTCTTGGATGGATCATCCGGAGGCTGGAGCAGGGACAGTTCCTCAGACCGGCGGATGTCTGACAAGAAGACGAAGAAGGAGCAGCGGCTTATTTAAAACGAATCAAGTTACATTTGAAAAAAAAAAGGGGAGGATGGGGGGGGGGGGGGGGACACACTCACTGAGGATTTGACAGATCTCTGCCACGGCCTTGAAGACCACGCAGGAGAAGCCGACGGTCATTTGAATGGTTTTCATATTGGGGAGCTGCAAGAGCAGGCTTTTGTGTTGGGGCGTGTAGCGCAGGTCTGCATCAGCCTGTGTGGTAGGAAAAACGTAAAACTTTGAAACAGAGCTGGTCTCGCAAGAACCGAGAAACCCACGTCTCATTGAATGCATCCAACGAACCATGAGACACGAGTGAGTGAGAAATTGTATCGAATAGGAGACTGAGTACAGCAAGAACGGTGGACATTGCTTAATCAATGTCAAATAATTGCACATTGGATAAGCACACATTGCAATTTTTTTGGGATTGATTTTGTCGCTGACAAACATTTTGTACTGGATTCTACCTTTGAAGTTATTATCTCATTAATTGAAAAGGAAATGCATTGGGGCTTGCACAGTACTTACAATTTTCTCCTATTTTTCCCACCTGAATTCCATACTTGTCCAAGGTCCAGTGGGTCTTGAGCAGCCAGCATTTCCGTTGCTCCCACCACAGGGCATGATCCGACCAGTCCTGGGGAGCCTCTGCACATGAAAACATCACGCATGTAAGATATCAGAAACCCGTCAAGTGGATCGAGAGACTCGTTTCTAAATACATTATAAATGTATTCATGGTACGCCAGCGCCTCACTCTTCCAAGTCTTCCATATGAGCTCGTCCATGTTGACAAGGCCGTGTGTGATCAGGTTGACTCTCAACTGAACTTTGTGCCCTGGGGCAATATGAGCCATTGTGGCTAACAACAATGGCACTCGAGTGTGGAGCAATGCGAGGCAAACAAAGGTGCGGCCTGACAAACAACAGGGCAGATAGTGTTCAAGAGCTGCGACATCTGACACCTACTGATCTTCTCCACCAGCTTCAGCATGAGACCTCCGATGTGCAGGTCGCCCTTCACGCGCAACTTGAAGCGCATTGACTCATCGCCGTCTTTTTGGTCCACGTGTACCTGCAACTCCCATGACGTTTCCCCATACTCTGCTGCAGTCATCATTACTCTGCAAAACCATGTATAAAATCAAAGAATTATACATATGTAAAATGACAATACAATGTTATGATGCACAAATATTCATATGAAACAAAATAAAACATGAAATGGCTAGATACAAAATGAAACTGAAATATGGTGTGAGGCAAAAAGTAAATTGATATATACTGGTAGATAGTAGAATGGAAAGAAATGAAAAATGAAAGTAAATACGGCGAGATGTAATAACTTCACATAGCCGACTAGGATTAAATACCTGCTTGGGGGAACTAGACTAAACTATGTTGTTTTGGTTCTTTGGAAATATTGGGCAACAGCTGAGACAAAAGACTCAGAAGATGTTTCTCAACTTTCTATGACAGCATCATGATTAATTTGGCTGCCAATCCGTAAACATTAAAACAATGACGCCACAATGAACAGGAAAAATTATTATCATCATTATTATTATTATTATTATTCTCAAAATAGTCTCATTTTTGTCCTTTTAGTGTCACTGTAACCACAGTTCT
This sequence comes from Hippocampus guttulatus, assembly GCF_054856545.1. NCBI lineage: Eukaryota > Metazoa > Chordata > Actinopteri > Syngnathiformes > Syngnathidae > Hippocampus > Hippocampus guttulatus. Next base: position 128,834 of record NC_141283.1, on the reverse strand, counting down.
GCGGGCCCTGCAACTGTCCATTTAATATTATAAGTGTGGGATAAAAGGCTTGGTGGGGAAGGCAGGTAATGAGGGGAGACAAGAAGAGGAGGAGGAAGAGGAGGATCAGGGAGGGTTCCGCTGTGGAATGCATGACGAGCAGGGACATGACTGTGCTGCACTGGGCACCAATCTGCAGCTTGGAAGTAAGGAAAATGCTGGAAATTCCATCACATGCTCAGAATAGTTTCATATTACTAATTTAGATTGATAAATAAAAATGGTAAAATTAATGTACAGTAGGTTTAATTGTGAGCATGCATTTCCATTGGTCATAATGTTAAGATCTTATTTTATTTACATACTGTATATAAAAAATGAATTCCAAAAAGCCCACAGAAAGGGTATCCCTATCCTAACAGGGTTAATTATTCTAATTCCTCAAACTGTGGTGGAATTGCATACAAAGTAAGGGCATGTTAAAGGACATGTGTCAATTGTTTTTTTAAAGCTTTGATTTACACAGAGAGGTCAAAGGTTCCAGACAACTCAAGTAGAAGAATAAGCAAAAGCACTATGACACTGACAATAACAGTCTTTTCTTACTGTTGTGAAAAAAAAACACCCCAGTAAATTAACCATTAACTTACATACTCACGCAGGACCAAAAACGAGTTAGACGCAATATAAATCACTTTTTCCTAATCGAAACCCTTCTTTAACAGGACTCACCTGGATTTGGATATTTGAGGCGCTCCCAGTGGAGTTCTCGTGAGAAGTGGTGGAAGGAGGAACTGGAGTTCGTTTCAGACGGAAGCTGCGCCCCTTTCTCGGCAGGTGAGTGACGTAAGCGGAAGTGGTCCTCTGTGTTATCTCTGCTCGTCCGCAGGATGAAACAAAGTGATACCTGTTTTCCTAACAACTGTCGTTTTTTTTGGTTCAAAACGCAGAACTAGTTTCTTAGGGTCAAAAACCTACTGGAAGGTAGCTCGGGTGGTTACATTCAATTAGCACGTGAACTAATTTCCCTGCAAATTCTCATCGAATTCATGGAGAGAAAATGGCTGCAATGAAGATACAAAGTGTTCTCCTCTTTCCTTTTTGGATTCCCGCAATTAGTGATGCTACCTCTAATACTGAAGGTCTTAACTCGATAGCCGATTTATAGTGAAGCAGTGAGTCCGAGCTTGGTTCGGGTGACGTCACTGTCATCATGAATCATATTTGAATTCCCACATTGCTAAATCATTAGGACAAGTAAGATTTGAGTCATATTCAAGATGAGCCGTTCTTACTGACGGGATGGCAAATACATAGAAAGTAAAATGAAGTCTGCTATGAGTAACGTGTTGTCATTTTGTCTACAGGCCCTTAGACTGTGCAAAACTTGCTGTCCCCCAATTAGAACGAACACCTGAGTTGCATAAGCATTCAGTTCACCAAACACAATGTCAAGTCTAAACACTGAGTACGCCAAGCAAAATCCCCAAAAAGATATGAATGACAAACAAACTTTCAAGTCTTTTTATTTATTTTTAAAATTGTGTATATATATTGATGCTTCAAGGATCTCGTTTGTACGTTGGGGTTCAAATTACAAATTCCTTGAAATACCACTGACTTTGCCAAGTCACTTGACACATTTCTACATTAAAATTGTAGGGTTTTAATTACACACAAGATGCACATCACATTTTTCTTCTGAATGAATCCAAATTGCCTCTACTATGCAGAAAGAATGAAGTGTAAAAGCACTAAATGATTTCCTTTATCCGATATTCAAAATCACATACCTATTGCTGCCACACAATGGCGCCAGTTCACCGTGTTAAAGTTGATCCCATGCCCAGTAGTTGGAGGACTTGAGGAACAGTATTAAGTTCTGTTGTCCTGAAAGGAAGAAAACAGGGGCTTACGTTTGCTTCTTAGTGTAACACCACCCTGGTTTTAGAGGCTTTACGTAGCTGAGCATATCCATTCAAAGTGAACAATCCCAGGAGGATTATTAAGCATTTATGGGGGGGCTAAGGAAGAACTGGTGGTCCAAGCTGAACATCTCCTGTTAAGTGCAGTGTGAAAAGGCCTCCTCAAGCTCCACCTTGCTTCAACTGCCTGTTTCCTTGCTATCCTCAGCCTCTTCTCTGCCTCCTTAGCTACAGTACCCAGCTGACTTGCCTCATATCTGGACGCTGCAGTATTATACGCGACAGCTTCCGCTCTCCTGCAGCAACTACATTTTTCTCTCAGATAAAATCGATCTCCTTTGCTTACACCTTTTGTGACGTATTAGCGCTGGATTCTGGCTTATTATACATCAGTTTCTGCGTTGCCAATTTTTCTGCCCTTTGTCTCCTCTTGGATAAAATTTGCTCCTAAGTGAATACAGGAGACTCTTGTTTGGATGCATTCAGTGTCACAGTGCTTTCACACCTACTGTATCTGTAACTACTCACTAGGTGGTATTTTGTAGTATAACAACCGAATGCCCCATGATACTCCACAGTCTCTACATAGCTGCAGCACTCCACACCCAAAACAAACATGCTGATTGTGTCATGTTTCTACATGAGATCATTGCAGTGGGCTTGTGTGAGAGGAAATGTAAATTTTAGAGAGGGGAAGAAAAAAACAAACTCCTTAGCTTTGGAAAGCATGGAAAATAACCAGTCACACTGAGTCCATGTCCCTGAGACACCTGCAGTGAGTGGCAGAAAAGGATGAATATTGATGATAAAGTGCGCTTTTTGAGGCAAAATAAATTAAATGGAAGGCGGGCGGGAAACAACATCTGTGGGGGCCCTCTTTTGCCGACTTTCCGTATTTACGGAAAGGGAAAACCTCCCGGTGACCTGGGAACACGCTTACCCAATTAGCAGCCTCGCCTATGGATCAAATGGAAGTGAAAACATTCGCTGCCGTGACGGAGACGCATCACAATGACCCATTCATGCTGCCGAGGCTCATGCTTTGGGGAAGATTTGACGGGGGGGGGGGGTTCTTCCAGAGACTTAGTGGGGCGGTGGGGATAGACATGAGGGAGTCATGAATGCAACAAGGAACTACCTCACCGCTAGCTTTGATGGCTCAACGGAGGCCTAATTCATGACTCAATATGGGTGCGGAGGTAAACACTGTTCAAAAGTGTTGTTTTCATAATGTTACCAAGTTGCCGCCATCCGCCCCCAACCCCTTGGACGCTCTCACCTCTGCAGCCTGGTGAGACCGCTGGACCTGTTCCTGTGGGAATAGTGCAGAAAGGCAGACGGGGGCATTTCAGGAGGCCTGAGAAGTAGCAGGGAAAGAGAAACTCTTGACAGCACCCAACTCTGGGGACTGGAACGGGGGCGCTGCCCTATGGCCCCGCCGAGTGTTAAAACTCAGATTCATTGCCCTCCTGAAAATACATTTCCAGTCTCGGCTTCTTAATTTATTTTTTCGGAAGCCTTCGACCTCTTTGGAGGTCATGAAATCCCTTGCCGCGCAACATAACATGCGCATTCGCTTATTTGGTTTGCGAGTAAGTTTAGAAACGTCCCCTTAAAAACGAACTAATTGATGAATATATCACAATGTCTTCAAATGGGCTGTGTTTGCGCTGCGACCAGAAACTCCGAATAAAGCTTCCTCTATTTCCAGATTAATTGTTTATTTATGAGTGTGGAGCCACAGGCGCTTCTATTGACGGAATCGTTTCGAGGTTTCTGTTGAGCCACGCTATAGGAAATCCAAATGTATGAAAACTTCTCAGACAGCAAAGTGCTGTTGCTGTGCTGTATTTCTGGAGGTTGCAGGACTGATCTTTTCTGCATCAGTCCAACGACTAGGGCCTAAAAGCCACCACCCTAAACCAGGGAGAGGAAAGCAAAAATGGAAATAAAATAAACGCATAGTCATGCTAGCTTACCCTGTGGCTGCACCTTAGCTTTGACCGATGTGCTCCATACTCTCCATTTTGCTGCTGTAGTCCATTTTATCGCTGCCCTCAGTTTCCTCCTGGATGAAATTTGTTGAAAAGTAAATGCATGTGACCACATTTTGGATGCATTCAGCGGGGCAGCATTTTTTGCAATTTCATATGGCTTGTTCTCTTCTTTTTTTTTTTTTCTTTTTTGAGCAGTGGAGAAGTTGCAAAATGCGGGGTGGCCTTCTGCTTCTGTCAAGGGAGAAACAAAAGCTAGCGGAATGGGGGGTGCGAGGATGATGGGAATTACATCACTGTAAGCCACGGCCGCCACCCCTGATATCCGATGTTTCTGCACAGCGCTCTCCGCATGGAAACATCTGATGGAAATAAAAGTTTTCACGGTGCCTGCTCGGGCTGTCGTAAATACCGCCTGTCAGCGGTGTATAAGGCAGTACTGGAGACAGGGTTTATGGCAGGGGACGTAATACGGTGCCTCTTTGGGAAATGTGGCTACCGCAAACTGCCAGTATCGCTTTACCTGTCTCTGGCAGCTCCTTGTCATTCTTCAGTTCTGACTAAAAAGTAATAGATGGTGATCATCCACCTCAGACGTGTTCTTGGCTGACTGCAAGACGCAAATTGTGCGTAATAACCTTCAAATTTTCTCTTTCGTCGTCACTCTCACGGCATGAGGGGAAAGTTTGATGCTATTTTTTTTTTTTTTTGTCCCTGTGTAAATGTCAGGTGTGCTGAATGAAGCCATATGCGCCTCTGTGACTTTTATTAGCTTTGTCAAAGCCCTCAGAGACTAGAGAAGGAAACCCTGCGCATACAATGGCTTTAAAATTCCACCTTTTCCTCTGCAGGGCCTGGATTTCAGAGGCAATGATGTGGAAGCGATTTGATGCCGCGCCGCCGCCTGCTGTGCTGCGGACGAAGCTCCCAACCCCCCCTTACAACTCGGAGATGCTGTGACCGATCTTGCAGGTAGAGTGTAAGAGGAAGTGGGGGCCTCGCGCCGCTTCCCGCCACACGTCCACTTTTCCGACCGGCCATGAATGGGTGCCATTTTGAATCATGTAAATCCGACTAGCCTCTGCCTGTATCAGCTGATGCTGGTTAATGTTGTCTTTGGCCCGACCTTAAAGGCCCAGGGGTAGGGGGGAGGGGGAGTGGTGCGGAGAAAGACATACTGAGGGTTAGTAAAGGTTGCATAAACTCAAGCCGGGATAATTTTACAGACACTTTCTGTGGTCGGCTTTCTGTGAATAGAACGATTGTGGGGGCGGAAAGTCAACCCTGTTAGGATTCAGTTCATTAGCACCTATCTGACTGTTTGAAGTTACCTATTCATCCGGTATCTAAGCTCCACTCAGACCGAAGGGAATAAAAATGATATCTGTATCTCTATATCTATACAGGTTTCTGAGAGTCATTAAAAAAAACATTAAAAGTTCATTAAATTGATTTAGCAAAAATGAAGGCCTTAAATGCCATTCTTTTTAATGTCCAGAGGCACTAAAAAAAAAAAAGTAGTAGTTGACGGAAAAACATTATTCACAATTTACCTTGACGATACAAACATTTAATAATTTAGATTGCAAGTACAAGCGTGATGATTGACAGGCTTGGATTGATTATTTGGTCTAGGACGGCTACATCCTGCTACATCCTCATTTAATTCTCCATCCTTGAATATAAAACGCGAAGTTCCTCTTCAAACCGACCAATAAAAAAAAATAGAAGCTCCTCTGCAAAGTTTGTGAATGGAGCAAAATGTCCGATTGCTCTTCTTCTTTGGATGACAGATCATTTGAAATCACAGCTAACCGTATTGCTGTTTGTCCATTGTTCTGTCCTTCCATCCGTCTGTCGAAGCACCCATCCGACATCAATGAAAACACAATATTGGCGTGAATATGCCGTCGCCGGACTTTGTATCTCAAATTTCAATGGCTGTCCTTCTGAACACAAACTAGTTCACGAAATCGTCATTTGCTATGGCAACTTAGCACGCCAGCTGCACGTGACTGTCTCACTTCACGTTGGCTTTTCATAACAAAAAATATGTCTTGGCAAACCTCCGACGTGTGTCCAGAAAAAGACATCGCCTTTCTCCCAGGAGTGACACCTCTTCGTATTTACAATCCTTGTTCCTGGCATGAGAAGGGAAAGACAGTCGAGGGCAGTGGGAGTAAATAACGGGATGGGGATGGGGAGGGAGTGGGATGGGGAGACACAGACGGACCACCGCTGCAGATGTTTTCCACATGTAGGAGGAAAACAAGCTCGCAGCAAGATGAGTGCGAGGAGAGGGAAGCGAGAGGGCTGCACCTGTTGTGGGCCGGTCGCTGGCCAGGGGTGAGCTCACTCCCTTGAACGTGTAAGGCTGCTTTTGCTATTAAGCGGCTCAAGCAAAGGCAAGGTTCACTTTGAGCACATTTTGAAATTGCATATCCCAGCTTTGCATGCGCATAGCTCGGGATTTAAAACAACTCAGAGCTGCATTCTTTTATCGCCGCCGGGTGTCAAACGGGGTCAACGCTTGAAAAAGATGCAAAACAGAAGTTTGATTGTGTAATCCGTAAAGTGGTTTACGATAAATCTTGTTTCTTCTACGCTGCTTTTACTGCTTTGGCTACCAAAGGAAAAAACAATTACACAAGCCAGACACTTACCGCGCATGTAAAAAAAAAAAAAGAAAAAATGTACTAGTTAAATCTAGAATGGCAGATAAAGCGCAGGTTTCCTCCAAGGCCAAGCTGTCCTAATTTGCATCAGCACTGGTTAAATACTGTACTCCACAGTCTCCGTGTTGCTGCAGCGGCCTGTTTTCTTGCTGCCCTCTGTCTCCTCATTGATAACATTTGTCAAAGTAACAACAAGAGAATATTGTTTGGATACACTCTGTGCTGCAGTGTTTCGGCAGACAATATTAAAAGGCTGTGAAGTTATGAGTTACAGTATACCCCAGCGTCTCTACTTTTTTGCATCGGCCCATGTTCTTTCGGCTGTCGGTTTTCGCTTGGATAAAGTTTGTCCAAAAGTAGATGCATGAGTCCCTTGTTTGTTTCACTGTAGCAGCATTTTTTGCAGTATCCCGGGACCCGTTTTCTAGCTGCCCTCAGTCTCCTCATGGATAAAATTAGTCGGAAGGTAAATACATGAGGCCGTGGGTCCTTTGCCAAAACCAAACGATACAGATTTAGATCAGTACTGCCTATATGTCCGAAAAATAAAATCCAGAGTCTGCACCTTTTACAAATAACATTTCATGGGTTTCCTCTGCAAAGCTTGCCTGATAGTCCGTCCCTTTTTTGTCTGCTTATTGCGTCAGCCAACCACCAACGTGAAGACTTCCTTGACGGATGTAAAAATACTTCTTAAAATGAAGTGAAATACAACATGAGGCCATCCGTGTTTTGATGTTTTGGAGGGAGGGGGGTGGGTTTCGGCGAGCGGAGGGGGGGGGGGCGGTGGTCTTAAAAATATTTAAGTCAACATCGCACACCTGCCCGATTTCCATCGATCACTCAAGACTCTCTTTATTTCTTGTTACACTTCGGAAAAGTGGTAGGTAAATATCATTTCTGACAGGGTGACAGGAACAAGGTCTGGTCCAGCCTTGGAATGGAGTTCTTGGGCTAATCATGCATGATTGCAGCCCTCGCATGCCAAAACACACTCAGCGTGAGAGAGGCTGTTTTCAGCTGCTTGTTGCCGCAACACCGCTGGATGACAGCTTGCTATTCTCCTGAGGGCTACCACTCATAAACCCATCTTGACCGGCTTGGTTTGTAGCAGGTACATGGGCCTATCTGGGCACCGTCCTGTGGGATCCGGTCAAGGCTGGCAGCAGTTGGCACTGCGGGGAAATGCGGGCACAACGGTATCTCTTGTTGTTGCAAATTGTTTGTGGCAACGCTCTCTTGTGGAAAGTCGAGGCCGGCCAATGTCTAGTGCCAGACAACTCTTACTCCAGCTCACCTGTGCCGTGACTGTGGAACCAAGTGACCCAGATCTGGATGGAAACCATTGCAAATATTTCCCCATGCAGTCTGTGGAATAAGCATTTGCTGGGCCTCTCTGCGGGGTATTGCACAAACTGTAAATGATTCTGACTCTCCCGTTTGTGTCATCTGTTCCAAAGAAGTGGTAAACAGTCAGTTTGCCATCGAGCCATCCATGCATGTAGCCCGGCCGTGATGCAAGGTGAGGATTTAAGTGGAAGAAAACATCAGTCAAGCGCTTAAGAAAGACGTGTATCTTGACTTGCAGAATTATTTCTTGTATAACAAGCAAAGAAACGCAAATTGGAAGCAGAGTGGTTGGATGAGAAGGAAATCTGTATCTAATTTCCTTGTCTGCGCAGTGCTCCTGGCGAGGACCAACCTCTTTTGCCCAAACTACTGCTCAGTTTAGAAGCACAGGCCATGCTGCAAATATTTGGCTTGGCTGTGGATGTTGAAGTATATTGGCACAGAGAGCATAGATATAAAAAACAGCAACTCGGGAACAATTATGAAAAAAAAAAGTGAAAAACAGTCAAATGAAAGTGCTACTAGTGGTGCATGTGTTTTTCCTTTTCCTGTCCTTTTCTGTCCTGTCCACTCATACACTGAATGATGACAGCAACTACTGTCAACGATGTAAACAAGTACACAAGTGCCATTGAAAATCGAGACAAACGAGTGCAGAATTGCTCTGGTTGATGACAAGCAAGGAACATTGAAGATTAAAAAAAAAAAAAAAAGAAGAAGGAGAGAATCCAATATTTTATACTTGACTTGGTGTTTGACAGTGTTTTCCGAATAGAGGATTGGTCTTAAGACTACTTTTAGGGATTCACAATTGTACTCCTATTATCAAACTCAAATTCCTGGTCTTATGTGGTCTTGACTTCAGTACAAGTATGTGGCGTTTATATTGTCTTATTCATAAGTGAGGGGAGGACGGAGTGGGAGATGGACCGGCGAATCGGTACAGCATCTGCAGTGATGCGGACTCTGTATTGGTCCGTCGTGGTGAAGCTCTCAATTAACCTTCCAATCTACGATCCTACCTAACTCGCCTATTGTCACAAGCTAAGCTTTGTGACCGGACTGAGCTAAAATGAGCTTACTCCGCAAGGGTGTCTGGGCTGTCCTTTAGAGATAAGGTGAGACGCTCGGTCATCCAGGAGGGACTCGGAGTCAAGCCGCTGCTCCTCTGCAATGAAAGGATCCAGATGAGTCTTTTCAGGATACCACCTGGACACCTCCCTGGTGAGATGTCCCTCTGGGAGGTGGCCCTGAGGACCACCCAGGACACGCTGGAGAGAATATGTCGCCTGGCTGGCTTGTGAACAAGTGGCTGGAGAGAGGGAAGTCTGGGCTTCCCTGCTTAAGCCGCTGCCCCCGCGACCCGACCTCAAATAAGCGGAAGAGAATGGATGGATGGATGGGTTTCTCAGGTTCGATGAAATATGAGGCTAAATAGGATGAATAACCGAGCCGTTGCGGATTCAAATGGGATCGCACAAGGCGTTGTAGATTGAGATCTTCTCTTGCATGCATGTTTCGCCCCAAAATGTAAAAAAAAAAAAAAAGGCCTCATCAACAGGTCATTGAGTGTGTCGTCTCTCATTTGCCATTGACGCAACGCCTGCGGGACACAGCAAACAAACACATCGTTCCTCTCATTGACACAGGCACCAAGGCAGCTAGCCAGCTACCTAGCTAACCGTCATGCAAACCTTTTTAGCCAGCTTTGTTTGTTCACAGCTGAGGCTCAAAAGAAAGGCAGCACCGGTGCACTAACGGGCCAGCTTTGACAATTTTCACACAAAGGCTGCACTGTTGGCTAACAGTGAGCGGCCTGTTTCTGGGAGGTTTGCACTGTTCCTGGGGCCCATTTCATGGAACAGTTAGCAAGGCCAAAGGCAACCCGTGGACTGGAGTGATAGTTAAGACCTTCGAGGCAAAACCTGGGTCTGGGCTTCCAGCTCTCCCCTCGTAGACCCCCCCCCCCCACCCCCACCCCCATCCGCACCCCCGCCACCCCTAACCCCTCCGTTCAGATGCTTTCACAAAGCCAAGTGGGAACTCTGGGTGCTGCAGGTGTCCTCTCATAGAGGGCCACATCACATGGGCTGGCGGATGAAGTGAGCTGGCATGTTTTCCCTCACCGCAGGTGTTGGAAAATCTGGACAGAAATGAATTGGCCAAGCAGCCATTTGCAGTATTCGTAAACATGATTTTCATATTGCGAGTTTGTAAATAAACCACTGCAAATACTGTTGAGATTTTTTATGGTGATGTTGGACGTGGTATTTGAGGCCGTGTTCACACCTTGGTTGTCTGGTTTGGATAAAACCCCAAAAATATTATACATGGTATGTTTTTCATTGCATATTGGCTCCTGGTTTAATCTAATAGCAAAACTATATCTACTTTGTTATTTTTTTGTGACTTTCAGAATTATAATGCTGTCCCCGGATGGGATGGGATGAGATTTAGGATTGGATTTGTGTTTACTGATCAATGGTGGTATTTTAAAAATATGATTATAATGAAAAAAAAATATGGCATTGCTCCATTGTATCTGACAATTTTTTCTGGACTCCAGCTTAGTAATTTCTCACTTAACACTGATCCATATCTTTGGTTTGAATTGATCTGAACCCAGCATCGTTTGCTTGTGCGCGTGAACCACGAAAGCGTCTTCAGTCAATCACAAGAATCGTCAGATTTTTTTCAACCGAACTGAGTGCGATGTTAATCGACGATCTCCAAAAGTGAGTGAAATCGAAATCGGTGGAACGTGATCTGCGCATCACTTCAAATGTGCTTTAAGACAAATAATTAATTCATCGTATATTATGTTCGATTTGAGGCCTTCTCCAGCTGCACCTTCATTTCGAACCGTCGTCGTTTGATTCTACCTCACTAGTACGAAACGGGAAGAAAAGCGTGTAAGTCAAAGATGCCAGAGATGAATATCTAGCCTCCTCTCCTTCTCTCTGACCACAGAGTGGTCTTAAAGAGCCCACTTCCTCCTTGATGTCAACCCTTAGCCGTGCCTGTCCTGTACTTTTCAGTTTGGTTTGGACAGAAGGAGACGGCCTGGCCAACAGGAGTTGGGAGGACAGGGCCCAGGCTCTCCCACATCACTCGCAGCTTTCTGATATGCGGTCGCGCAGGCGGCTAATGACAGGGGCAGACATTTCGTATGAAAGTTTCCTCCGCTCCTGTCTGACATCAGACTCTTAAATATGGGGGATGAGAGAGTGGCATGGCCCTTTCGGCGAAGATGGCTCGACCTGTCTCAAGTTCACCGACAATCTATGGCGGGGTTGCCCTGAGCATATTCCTGTCCAATACCAGACAAATGCAATCGTTTTATATATATATATATATATACGTCGTGTAGTATTGAACTTGAAAAGCCGTGAAAACAGATTTGAGACGAATAAATGTCAAGTGTCACGAGTTAAAAGACCTCATTGTCTTTGCCGGTTTGCAACTCGACCGAATAATCAAGCGGCTCGGCGACATTAAAGCGGGCCGCTTGCTGCACCTGCATCCACAGATCATCACACCATTGTGGCATTTGAAGAAAAGACCCCAGTCAAACACGTCCCCTGACCTTCTGCCGCTAACATAAACTAATTAGGCTGGCTCTGAAAGGAATGGCCCCGCCGTTAGATTAATCAGCCTACGCAGGTCTGGACCGTGCAATCCCTCTGCAGCCAGCTTGCCCCCGCTAGACCCTCATTATCTCACGTTTTCAAAGGAGCGCCGTGGCGAGGAGGAGAGGGAGAGGAGGGGACGGGTAGGGGGGCTGCGGGGATGGAGGAATCAGTCGAGGTGGCGGTGGTGCAGGAAGGGGCTTCCCCAGTTCAGACCCGGAAAGGAAATGTCAAGCGTGAAGCTCTGTGAGTGGTCAGTGCTGCTCGGTCCAGCGGGCGGCACAGAGGGGGTCTTTGTCCACCATCACTTAGCACCAATTACAGCCCGTCAAAATAGTTTTTCTGCTGCAGGGCGACGTGTTAATGGGCCCGGCGTTGGGTGTGAGGAGCGGCCTTGTCCACACACACCAACCGGGGGTCAAGGGTTAATAGATCCCCTCTGATGTGGCGGATGAGATTTTTGCAACCTTTAGCTGGCAAGGGAATGCCGGGACAAAGCCTGGAGAATGTGATACAATTAGGCGGACAGCTCGCTAGTGTCAATGCGGTGGGCCGCGGATGGCTGCGCCGGCTAGGACCAGATGGGCAGCTGGACCGCAGCCAAAGCAGAACTGATGAAGGTCAATCCCCCCCCATCCCACATCCATTGAAAGGACCCAGGTGAGGAGCCAAAAAGCATCCCAACTGGAGAGCATCCTTTTGGAGTGAGAAACGATTAACACTCCTGGGTGCTTTCTGAGGACAAATGAACTTACCTTGTTCTCAGGAAAAGGTCAGAACGCTTTCAGGCTTGGAGGGAGTTGACCATTTTCAAACTGTTGCCTGTCATCAGTCAAACTTGGAAGTTGTCTTTTGTCTCGTATGGGAAAAAATGAACCTGGCGTGGCTGGTGTCTGACCCGCTGGATGTTTCCTGAGTTTAAGTAATCAGTGATTATCTGATGTCAAGATGGAAAAAGTCGCCGTTGGTGAAATTGCATTGTGCTACGTGTGTTTTGGTTTGGATTCGTGAGGACAAAGCCAGGCCGTTTAAATGCATAAGTGTGGGAATGGAACCGTTGCCAAACAACCTGTGCCAGGGGACTCGGGAGATTTTTAGGAAAATACTCCACACCACACGGAGCAAATCCAACCACATGCAAGCCTGCGGGAACTCGTGGGTGACATCAATCCACATATGAGTAGTCTCAAAATACTTTCTGGATGTACTGGTGTTCAAATCTACCCCCCGTCATCCCCCCACCCAATCCCTGAGTAAATGGTCATGGTGATCTGTCGAATTGAAGTCGGGGGGGGGGGGGGGGCTCTGCATTGGATTTGTTTAATCTGCATCAAGTTTGAACATCTTATGTAAACACAGGAGTGCGCGCCCATGCCAGGAACGCTACTACTGGAAAACGTAAATGTCGGCGGTCGAGTTTGGCAGAGAATCACAAGAGCGGAGGCGGGAGAGAGAGTCCTGCGCCGAGATCAGCTAACCTCAATTGTTAGTGGCGGGTCAAAGACGACCGCTTCCATCGTCAAATTAGTGTCTTAAAATGGCCCGTTTGGATCACGGCTCATTGAAGACCACGAGGGGGGGGGGGGGGGATGCGTTTCATTTCATTTGATTTTTGTTGTTTTTTTGATCATTGACACATGATCACTCTCTGAAGTCGCCCCCGTATTTATTGCATGTTTCATAGACTCGCGAAGCTCCGTAAACATAGACGTGGCGAGCTAATTATCTTTACACTAAGTTCTGCTGTGGTGAGTGATGTGGAAACAAAATTGAACAAACGCAAACACCATTAAGAGTTCGTGTGTTGCTTTTCAACAGCCCCCGTCTTGTTGGACTCATTTCCTTAATGGCTTTGCAGCTGTAGTTCACCCTCGCATTAGGCCACAACTCTTTGGCAAGCGACGCCAATGCCCCCACCCCGACCCCCGCCGCCCACCCCCTTCGCCTTGTTGTCCCTTTTGAGATAAGTGAGAATATGACTTTGGCGTGAAGGGATGATTTCTATGATTTATAGCTCAAGCTGTCATCCCTTCAACTACAATGGAGCGTATTTTGTTGAAGGGGGGCGGGGGGGGGTAGCGACTGCGAAGTGAAGGTCATTGGAGGTTAATGCCAATCGCAGTGCTTCCTTGAAGCGGCGTGACAGCGTTTCTCCTCCGCTCATCGATCAGATGAATTCCAATGACATATTCTTTTCTTTCTGTTATTTATGACCTTTGTTGTATGAAGGATCTTGGCATGTACTCCTCAGGTTCACAATCTGTCGTAATTTTTGTCTTACGTATACTTTATTCAGATGTTTGGACTGATAACCGTTTTCTTTTTTTTTGGGGGGTGCGTGAGATTTATGACGCGCGCGCGTCCGGTGGTGGGGGGGGGGGGGGGGGTTGAGATGTTAGCGCGCTGACCTTTTTCTTGTCATCGTCTTTAATATTTTCATCGGCCGCGCGCTGGTCTTTGACTCTTCAAAGTAAAAGAAAAAGGCCGAGGATGAGAGAGACAAAAGGAGCGTCGAAGACACAACAGCAACGGAAGTGCGCGAGAGAGAATGCGAGTCAGGCAGAAATGTTGGCCTAAAAGGAAGAGGAGAAAATAAAGGAAAACAAAGCCAGGCGAGAAAGGGAGTGAGATGTGGGCCATTCATAAGCAGACTCCTCTAAAGGGATCCTGGGCCAGCACACCTGCTACTATTCACTTCAGAGGAAATAGACACTCTGTGGAAGAGAGGCTTTTGGCCTCAGGACAAAACCACTGCAGCGCCAAATTAGAAACAGGAAGGACTGTGGCTAAGGCTCAGATTAAAAATGCACTCTCCACATGGACTCAATATACTGCGGCCCTGATCCCGCTCTGGAAACCCAAAACCCAACAGCACTATTTTATGCTCCAGTCAACAGAACGCACCATGTTTGCACAGCGACAGTACAGGGATTCTTTCCACTGTCAACCCCTGCATGTTGGTAAACTGCAGACTTTACAAACGCCATTTGTAAGGCAGAAAGACGGGGTTGAAGTATTTTTGATTGCATTGTCAGAACTTGTAACGGTGGCGACTGTTTGTTTGAGTTTTTGCCGAGGCGACTGTATCCTCAGCATTTGAGGAAAAGCACACGTACAAGTCTTGGGCCAACCCTAGCTTTTTTTTTTTTTTTTTTTTAATTGTGACATACCGTCCACAAAAAAAAAAAATCAAACCTTCAAGAGCTTGTTTACATCTCTTGACTGCATCATGTGTGAAACAACACAACCAACTAGCGTTTTTGTGAGCTGCCCATTTTGGAAAATAGCTTGGATTATTAAATACAGCGTCCTTGAGGATACAATTGCATTCTTTTAATTATGGTGGGCAGGGTTTAGTTTATTCAAATTTAGATTTGCTGCTCAAAACAGTGCCGCCCCTTGTTGTCATGGCAATAAAATCTGTTCTTGTGTTGGCACACACCAAAGTAGAGGCGTGTGGGGTGAACATGAGGCAGGACCACCTGATTTCAACAGGGGTGGTGGGGGGTGGGGGGGGGGGAGTCTTGGATCTTGGTATTTTCCACAAAACCTTGTAGAGGTGAGGCCATGGAATGATCTTTTTTTTGGAGAGGATCTGGATAAATGTTCAAAAACAGCTGTCTGTCGATCAGTCATTGGAGATTATTTGTGCATTCCCTTTGTACTCTGCAGGTGAGAAAATAAATGTCAATGTAAACAGGAGACTTTTAAAGGGTGATTAATATGCATCGGATCTAGATTGTCATGCTCGCATGGAAAATTACAACATAGAAATTGTCAGCTGTCTTCTCGTCGTATATATCTTTTTTTAACCTAGCAACACATGAATATTCAAATACCCTGTCCACGCCTCATCGGTTTTTTGTCTGCTGACAGTTGCCTCAACGTATTTCCTGACCATTGACGTACATAGGACCACCCCCCCCCCCTGCCTGCAAATATTTGAAAAATAACATAGGAAAGTGGAAAAAAAAAGGTATGTACTGATGCTTAAAGAATATTTCCATTTAGTCATGGGCCCGTCCGAGTAGTGTAGTGGGCGTTCCTCAATCTATCATTTGACTGTGGTCACTGATGGTATAAAGGCCTCACTGTAATTATTCCTCCATATATTGAGGGCATATAGAGTTTGTTCCTTCCCCACACCGGAAAACAGCGCGACCACCACACCACCTCCGACCCACTCTTGAGTTCATTTTTTCATAATGCAAAGTAAAGATTTGCAGCTAGACTTTTTTTTTTTATGATGAACTTCATTGAAGGTCCTGTTAGCACCATATTCATTGTGTGGGCACTTTTGACGAATGTTTGAGCGAGAGCCTGCTGACGGACGTTCACGCATTATGCCATGACTTGGAGGAGAGGAAAAACCTGCCATGACATCACTCGCAAGTTGGAGTGCAGGTGCAGGGCGGTGGACAGGAAGTGAGTAACGGGAAGCTCGGTGAGGCAGACTTTGCCGCGCTGCTGTCAAGTCTGTCGCTCGGCAGTTTGAAGGAGTGACAAATACACCTTGCAGCTGAGTTGGCTTTGGGAGACTTCAAGGGAGGGTAACAGCTCATTAGCATGTCCGAGTGGAACATGGAGAATATTATTGTAGCCCGTGTCAGTCATTGCGGGGGGGGGATTACGGAGTCCGCTATTGTTGTGATTATTCTTCATCTTAATCAAGTCTGCATGAGTCCCTCTTATTTATTTTCAATTAGCTCAAAACATGACGTTATCCAAGGCAGCTCATAGGTTAAGACAAAGTACAATGAGCTAGTTTTTGTTTTGTCTGGATGCCGTTGTGAATCTTGTGTGGAACATAATGACACCTTTTCACCTGTTGTTGAGGTACACGGTGTTGATCTAGATAATCGCACTAATTGCAGTGACCGGCACCTCGATGTGGATGAGCTGACGCCCGCGCCCTTGACGATAGATGTTATACAAAACGTATTAGGCTAATGAGAAAAATGCGGTGGAGTGGAATTCTGTCATACCACCCAGGCAAAATAGAGCCTGTCAACCCCTTGGCTATCTGCATCTGGAAGCGGCCTTCTGGTAATCTGCACTAAGTACAAAAAGTTCAGCACCAGCTTGTTCTCATAGACCACCGAGTGAGACCCCCCCACACCTCCCCCATACTCCCCACAGGTCTCCTTTCATGGCTTGGGATCAACGGCTGCTCCGCTGGTTCCAGGCCTAGAGCTCCACAAGGTGCTGCGTTGATATTGTACTAACTCGGGACAATATTATCATTGGTTTTATGTGATAATCGTACCTCGGCGAGGGCTAAATACTTTTCTTCCTTGAAAGCTGCGAAAGACCATCATGCGTCACGCCCAAAATGCAAGACTAAGTACAAATGCGAACATCCACGATGGTGAGATTTACTGTGTCAGATATGGACATTTATTTCACAGGCGTGCTGCGGGATGTCATGTCGCTTGCTGCCTTTGATTGATATCTTCACTTCCGACTACAAAGGGAGAGGGCCGCTCCTGCAACCCTTTTCAAGCGCTGAGTGTAGGAGACGCCCTTCAGCAAGCATCCTAGTCATCAGTCGCTATTCGCCTTGCATGCACCCCGCCCCCCAAAAAAAACGTAACCATCAACAGGAATAAACACTGCACTGACCTTAGATCAGTGTCTAGAGGCAAATCCATTCACCGTTTTAGAAGTTCATATGTGGTCCATATGGAAGTCCTTCCTGTATTCTCTGCAGAAATGTGTTGGTGAACAAAGGACTGGAAACACATCCTGAAGTTATTTGATCACAGGACGAGAGTACAATAAAAGTAAAGAAGATTATGAAGTAGAATTTCCTCCTCCTTTGATAGTTCTTCAAAAGAGGAACATGATTTTGAACCTTAGGAAAAAAAAACTGGATGTGCCATTTAGTCCACGTATTGGGCGATAAAGAATTTGAAATGGTCTTTCCTCTTGTCTAAGGGGCGTTGAATCATGTTCCAAACCGGTTTTGCTTGAGGGGGGGTGGAAAAAAGTGTTTGGCGCAAGAGCTTGTCCATCAAAGGTTTCGCTCGCCGTTTCCCCAAGGAACTAGTGGTGATTAAAGAGCCATTAAAATGTGGACCTGGCGATGCTTTTTAAGCTCGCAAATGTAGAACTTCATAATGGACTCCTCCAAAGCCAGAGGTAATGACCTCAGCATGTCACTCCAGGCCAGCTCCGCAACAATTGCCACGGACGATTAACTCTTACAGCGATGGCGCCGGCTGAACATATGTACCAATAGTCGCCATGTTGTCAATTCCTGCCTGCACTTTTTGTCATGTCAATGTGGCGATCAAAGTCCAAACAAGTTAATTTGTGGCACATTTACAATGACTGCCGAGTCGCGCTCACATGCCTAAGTGTGTATGCGTAGAAAAGCCGTGCAATAATTTCCTCATTTGCCCCGCTAAAACCGATCCTGCGGACGCGTGTCCGTTTGATGTGTTCAGAGCTGCAGCGCAGATGCTACAGTTTTAGCTACGTCGGACGTCATCTTGCCGGCTGTTCTCGGAATACAGAAAAAACACCACCAGCACCACCTCTAAAATTAGCGTGCGCAGCACATGAAGGGGGAGGGGGGAGGTGGAGGGTTTCGCGAGGAAGAGAAATCCCTCCAGAAGCTATCGTCTCGCCTCAAGTCGATCGGTTTTTCTGAGCGATCGTGTGGCCTCGAGCCAATCGGAGATCGCCTACGGTGACTTTGAGGCCGCTCTCATCAAAGATAAAAACAGCAAGTAAATATATTCCTCTTCGGGCCTCGCCAGGAATCTGGAAATCCGATTTTATATCCCTGTATTTGGCTAGTTTATGTCACAGCCGTGCCCACCGCACCTGCTCTTTTGTGTCTGCACCCTGCCATTTTCCATCTGACCACTAAATGCCCCAGACTTTTTCCTTAAGCTTCCTAGGCCGCTTGCTCCAGTTCAGCTCCGAGGTCTGTTTGTTGATATGTCTAGGAGAGCCGCTGCATTAATGCCAACTCCAGTAGGGTCAACGTCAGAGAGTACCATAGAAAAAAAAAAAAATCGAACTCGAACGGCATGAGCTGAGAGTCTTGTGATGTGACCGAGGCTGAAGAAAAGGAGTGAAAGTCAAATTCCTATTGATCGCACTCTTTGATGTGAAGGATGTCACGCATGGCGAGTCTTATTTTATTTATTTTAGTGGTTAGCGCGTTGACCTCACAGTGCAGAGGTCGTGGGTTCGATCCCGGCTCCGGCCTTCCTGTGTGGGTTTTCTCTGGGTATTCTGGTTTCCTACCACATTCCAAAAGCACTCGACACTCAAAATTGTCCCTTGGTGTGAGTGTGAGGGCAGATGCTTGTTCGTCTCTGTGTGCCCTGCGATTGGTTGGCAACCGGTTCAGGGTGTCCCCCGCCGACTGCCCGTAGCTGGGATAGGCTCCCCCCCCCCCCCCGCCCCCGCGACCCCTGTGAGGGTAAAGCGGATCGGAAAATGGATGGATGGATGGATAATGTGGGAGTCTTCTGACACACATTGTACATTTGACCCAAATAAATCGGGGTTGAACCAAACCAAATTCATAAGTAAACAAGCAATTTCCAATCATCAGATGCGTAATGCTGTTTTTGTGCATAAAATAAGCTCTGAGCACCTTTTTTTTTTAACGGATGTGCCAGATGTTGAACGAGAAACGAGGGGTGGTGGAGTGGCGGGGATCTCGGAGGCTCAAGTCTGTGCAGCAGGTGACGGGATGCTTTCCAAAATCACATTATTGTGCTTTCAAAAGTGATTGAAAATACATATTGTCATTTCAGGCGGGTTTTTTTTTTTGTGTTCCTCTCCCAAAAAATAAATGGTTTTAGAGCATTGTGAGTGAGTTTTGAATGGTGGCCTCTTGTGTCCCCGGTGGCTGACCGCACTTGGAAGCCAGCGGTCTGGCGATGAGGCCTGGAAGTCAACCCGGTAATGGTGGAGATAATAGGTCCTTATGACTTTGACCCTTGAAACCTGTTCTTAGCAAGAAGTTTAGGAGTGGTCCCGGAGGAGCTGTCCGATACTAAGCGCGGAGGAGGCAGAGGAAGAATGGTCGGAGGAACTGCAACCCTTATTTGGCTCTAAGCGCATTCTTAGGAATGAATGAGACCCATGTATGCAACATTCAGGGAGCCGTATTTCTACCCTCAACCAATGAAAGGTTTATAGACTCTAACTAGAAAGACAAACCATTAAATCTAACACTTGTTTTAAACACAAAGATACTTCCCCCGGCCCCTTCGTACCGCTTCCGACATTACCCCTGGAACCCACCTCGCAGGAATGTCCAATGTTGTTTTTTTAAATCAAATGTTCATTAAATGTGCCCATAAAGTAACTTCCTTCCTAAGACCGTTAAAAGTAGCTACTAGCGCAAGTATGTGCAGCCCATGTGCAGGCTTGCGGTATATGGTGGGGTCGATGGAACAGCAATGGACACCAGATGGGGGTGCGATGTAGTGGGGGGTGGGCGTGGGGGTTGGAGATGCTAGAATCAAATAACACATGCGGAATATTGTGTTTGTGGGCATATATCATCACACTGTTGCATCAACTCCAAAAGCCGAGTGCACATTTGGAAATGATATTCAATTATGACTGTAATTTAACATTCGCGCAATGTTCTACACACACATACACACACACCGCCATCTTTTGTTGAACACACATTTGTTTTTTTTTGCACCCACCAGGAAGCCCTTCAATAGTTGATTGAAAAAACAACTGGTGCACTGGTTTTCCATGCGAGCGTTTCATGTGTCCGAGATTGAAAACCAACATTCCACGGTCCCGATGTGCGCACACTTTAAAAAAAAAAAAAAAAAATTCGAGCATTTTGAGCGGCCTTGTGATCCCTCAAAACCCCCTTTTCCCTAATGCAAACACGGCAAAAAATGCAATCCGGCAAAACTGCGCAAATCTCTCCCCGGGCTTGTTTTGTCTTCCACACATGTACACACACACACATACACACCTCCTCTTATGATCTGATCCCGCCATTGTAGCCCCCTCGCCCCCCGTCCCATGTCTTATATATATATCCTAGCCTTCAGTTCAGGCTAGAAATGACAGTGCTTCCATCATAAAAACATTGCAAGCAGGAAGATATTGACACAGGTGTTCCTGCTTGAGACTGTCTCGCTGCAACACATGATATGTTTTGTTTCTGCCAGCCAGCCCATTCCCACTGTCTTGGTGAATAAGACTCTCAAGCTGTTTTCACTGTTTCGCGTACGCTTTTGTTTGCCGTTGTGACACATTCCTAATTTCCACCTTGGGATTGTTTTTCTTTGATTCGTCCGGCGTTGAGACACAGCAATGACTCAGTCATGTGAGGGTGGAATTAATCTGTCTGAGCACGAGCTGGATGTGAACAGGTGGAGGTGTGTTTGTCTTAATTAATTTAAGTGCCAGTCGTTTTCTATTTTTGACCCCCCGAGGGCCCGTTGGCGTGGCTTCAGTCTCACACGTTTTTCGCGTGATCCCCGGGTAGCAAACCTCCGGATGAATCAACTGTAGGCTTCCCTTCTTTAATTCAGGCCATGTTTAGACCTGTAATTTGGTTCTCCGATACTGTCGAAAACAAAAAATGGTATCTGGTGCGTTTGGAATCAAACGTTTGGTCCTACTGAACAAACCCGAGACATAAATTGTGTCCACATGCTAAAGGTGTTTCTGGGAATCATATCCAACCCACAAATTCGCATTTTGTGTGCATGTTTTCGCCATTTAATGGAAATACATTTGTACTTGGTGTGCGTTTTAGACTTGCGTGCGTTTTTTGTGGCCACCAATTTTTTTCTTCTTTTATTTAATCTCTTTTCACTTGAGCCCTTGTCTGCTGCACTTGAATTGACCCAAAAATTGCTCTTGATCATTTGGACTGGACGGCGTATTGTATGAATCAATCATCACCTTCCCCGTTTTCGAGTTAGGTCGTGTTTGCACCTGTAATTTAGTTCTCTTGTCCAAGCCAAAGCAGAAAATGACACCGTTTTTTTTCTTGTTGTTTTGTTTTGTTTTTAATGCTCTACTTTGCATTCACACTGCCCCGTCTGCAATTTGACCGCATAAGGTTCTGTTTGAAACAACTATGGGCCTACCTACTTTATTCAAAGCCATGTTCCCATTCGTAATTTTGTTCTCTAGTCCGGGCCAAAACAGAAGATCAGACACTGCCTTTTTGCATCAGATAATTGGTCTTCATATTTAATGAAGGCGATGTCCACACCCTGTAATTTGGTTATCCGGTCTGGCCAAAGCCGTGGCATGACACTCACAATACAAAAAGGTGATGAAAAAAAATCGCACAGCAGTACAGTTTGTTTTGTTTCGTAGTATCGGGTCTTTTAACCAAAGCGGTCGAGTTAATTTGAGATGTTCGCAAATGAACAGAATATACCACAGCAGTTCACTTAAACCAAAGCTTTGACGCTTCAATCATAAATCCGGACAAATCTGACTCGAGTTCATTTTCAGCCAAAGCATTCACATTTGATCCAACTGAAAAATCGCAGCGGTGCGTCGACACCCGAAGCCTTCATACTTAATCCATCAGAAAGAGGAATCACAGAAGACTTCGTAAGGACCAAGCTCAAAGCTGTCAAGTGTGAACACACTTTTCTTCTGCTAATTTGACAAGGAAAAACACCGGGAACTGCTTTTCACAAGAGTCTTGGGGGTCTTTGCCGTCGTTCTTGGAAAACAAGCTCCGATGTTTTTCTAACCCTCCCACGGGAGTCTCTTGCGCTTGTGTAACTTGTCTCCGCCGTCCTATGACTGCACTTCGCTGCAGCAGCGGCACTCTGACCTCAGCCGACTACACTATTGTTGTTGCGCTCCAGTTACACTTACCATCAAGAGCTCACCGCTTGCTTTTGCAATCTTTGTAAGAAGACGCGCTTCTGCTGGCGTGTTGTGTGTATTTCTGTGTGTCACCGATGTTGGGGGGGGGAGGGAGGGGGGAAACTCGAGGCAGAGCATATTTTCTCACGATAAATACACATTTATTTACAAATAAAGTGGTTATGATAGAAATAAATACAAAATAGAAAAACATCTGCGCATTATACTTCATGTGGTATTGCACCCATTTGGAAATGTACATCAGAAATACTTTTTTTTTTTTATTATCAAAACCAGTAAAAGGAATATATTCCTCTGATTAAAATATTTATTTCCCAACTTGACAGAGACATAAATATATTCATATTATATGCTTCTTCCAGGATAGCTCTGTTTGTGTCTTTTCATATAAATAACGTCTTCATTGGGAAAACCGGGTGTCCATCATCACCCTTTTTGATGTCTCTTTTTTTGACGACTTTTTGACATCTTCCGCCTGTAACCCGCTTTCTCATTCTCACCGGCAGCCGCATCCCTCGACAACCATGTCCTGATAGTTTTTAAGGATGACCTTCTCGTATTCATCCAGGTAAAGCAGAGAGATGGGGCTCAGTTCGGTAGGCACGCAGCACGCCTTCGGGATGTTGGAGTTCACAGAGTTGACCAGCGTCTGCACGATGGCGTGGTTGGTGGAGTTGAGGTGGTCCGCCAGGGGGAAGGGACACTCCCCGTGGCAGTAAAAGGCGTGGTAGCCCGGGGGCGCCACTATCCACTCGTTCCAGCCCACATCGCTGAAGTCCACGTATAGCGCGTGCCTCTTGCAGTTGGCTTTGTGCTGGTGCTTCCGCCGCTGTTTGCGCAGCGTGGCCTGGCGCTTTTCTCGCGTGTGCAGCACCGAGTCCCCGCGCCCGTCGTGGCCGTACGTCACCAGCAGAGGCCTGGCTTGAGGCCATGAGTCCTGGTCCTGGTGCAGGGACCTGCTCACCCGCACGTGCCTGCCGCGTCGACGGGCGTGCTCGTCGCTGGCCTGCCGGTCCTCCGGGTGGCGCACCTCCACCATGAAGCCGTGGTTGTGACCTTTCCCGGAAGTCCACTGCGACACAGCGGGGCTCACGTCGAAGCTTTCCCACCGGCTGAAAGAGTCCTTCACCAACCGGGTGTCTAGCAAGCGAACTAGAGGCTCCCCGTCGCCGCCAGATTTGGGCGTGCCGAATATCTCGTAAATGTTGATGCGATGGAAGCCGGCGGCCGCCGAGCTGACGTTTGCGGAGCCGTTGTTGGGGCCGGTGGGGGTGACGCCCTTGACTTGGTCCCTGTAGATGCGAAGCTCTGCCGACATGATGCGCTCCTCTTCTGGGACGGAAGTGAGGTTGAAGTAGAACCGCTGGGTGGTTTTGCCTTTCAGGCTGGCCAGGGCCTCCATCGACTCTGAAAAAGACAGCGCAGGTTGAGCTAATTTGGCAGAGGTAGACCGTCAGGGCCAAACTGACCTACATTTTACATGAACATTTTCGAGAGTTTTATTTTTTTGTCTAATCAGGTTGTTACCACGTGAATCTAATCCGACGCGGGCCGTTGGAATCGGGAGTGCTGGCCAATGGAATTTAAACTATATTAGCAATGGGGACCGTTTCTTTAACCAGCCGCATTCACAAGACTCACAAGGCCAACTAGATTTCGTCGATAAGTAATCGGCATCTCTGGCAAGTTCTTACCCAAATATTGATTATAAACTGCTGCAGATGATAGAAGTGGCATCGTACCATATTGTTTTTGATATAGGACCAAGAAGTGGATGAAGATGTGTAAATCCACACTGAAAGCTTTTTTTTTTTTAAACTTCATCTTTAACTCATTCACTCTCAAAGACGTTTTTAAACGTCTTTTCAGACTTGGTCCAGAATTGGCTGGTACTGAACTGCTACACGCTGGTTTCTCTCGCGGTCAAGTTGTCGCACAAACAAAACTAGACAGGCGTGACTTTAATCGATGGACAGTTACCATAGCAACCACAGAGAGTAAAGGAAATCCACCTGTAAATGCTCCGAAGTTCAGTGTCAAGGCGACAGTTTCGGCAGCCGTACATTAATCCTCAGACAACACACAGGATTCATTTAGCTCGGGATCAGGACCGTTTTAGAGAGACTTGGAGTGGTTGTTCCTTGAAAGTGCATTTAGAGCAGCCACGTTATTATGACTGCCCCGAGGCATGGCTAAGATAGCACGGTATATAGACTCATTGGTTTTTCCCTCCTCGCTGCGTAAGTGACACAAATTATAGTGCGGCGTGCAATTTTCTGCGCCGCAATCCCGCTTTGAACTCTTACTTGTGAGCATGACGAGCCGCGATGTGCACACGTCGTTGCAAACTTTGAACGACGCGCCCCATCGTTCAAAGAAGCCGTTTCGGAAATTCCACCATCTCATCCTAAAGCTCCCACCAGAGGCACAAAGACCTCAATTAGGCGTATCACTCCTTATTTGATGTGGTGAGGGGGGGGGGGAACCCCAACTGCCCCCACTCTACCTTGTCTCTCCTTCTTCCTACTCGCCCCCCCCCCCCCCCTCCCCGGATCCCAAATCCTCCTGTTCTCCGTGTTCCAAATCCTCTTTGCTCCGTCTCGCTCTCTGACGCCGTCTTTAGCTCCCTCCTCCTCCTCCTCCTCAGCAAACAAGTCCGGGCTTGTTAGAAACGTGCGACTTGTAGATTGCGTTGATCAACATTCCTAATTTCTTTTCAGGCTCCCGTGCCGAAACAAAACGGGCAGTGTCGCTTTGGTTTTTTTTTTAATGTCCCCATACCGTTTTACGCAGCTGCTTTTTATTCCTGGATCTTGACTGCAAGTGAAACCGAGGACTGTATCTGAGCAAAGCGATGATGATAAACAGATGTGTCAATCATCGGAAGACAATTGTATTTTTGGAGCCCTTGTCAGTTATGACACCTTTTGAATCTTAATCAGGTTTTGCCCTTTCGAGATCTGGCCTACGCTATAACCTGAATCGTCATCTGTTTGCTCCCTATTCAGGGGTTCTTGGTCCTCATCTGATCTGGCCTTCCGAATTGTTCTCATTTTTAACTTCTGGCACCCTTGGTTACCTACCCTAACTTTTCTTCTCGACACTCAAACCAGAATTTTGTCCCCCTAACAGCACCCCTGGGTGTAATCCACCCAACAGAGCTTTCAGAGGTTTCCTGGTCCTTAACCAGGCTAGTCACCACTTTTGCCCCTTCTTCAAAAGCACCACCAATCACCTGCAGAGGTTCCTGATCCTAAACTGGTCTGGCCTACCCCCTCATCAGAATTCTCATCCGCCTAAGCTTTTTCTTCTAACAGCAGCAGACTACGGTTCCAGTCCCCTGCATGGGTTCCTGGTCCTCAACCGGTCTGGCCTATGCTCAAACCAGAATAGTCATGACGTCCGTCCCACTTAGTTTTCTCCTCTGGAGAGGTTACGGATCCTCATCTAGTCCGGTAACAAATCGTGATGACTTTTGCACCTTTCTCTCGTCCGAGCCCTCTGCTCAGTTTCCTGGTCCTCACCTAGTCTGGACTCCACTCAAGTCTGGCTTGTTTGCGGCGTTTCTGAGTGTCGCACCCGAGTAAACGCAAACGCCTCCCTCCAAACCGCCCCTGAGGTCTCTGCGTTTCACCGCCTATGTCACTTTAATGTGCCACCAAACACTACTTTTGGGGATTAAGTGGTCGTTGCTATTATTTTAATATCGCATTGCGGCAAGTCGAATGATTTCATATTTAAAATACATTTTAAGTAGCTGAACACTCAAATCAGCAGTAAAATGAACCGAAACCAAGAATTCATCTAATCAGGGTAGTAACGGACGTTTTAACGATGTAGGAGCATTTTTGAGGAATGGTGCAACGTGGAGAAGAGGTTATTTGGACAGGATAACAATTTGGAATTGTGTCTGGCTGCATGACGCGTTTGCCTTAATGCCATGTTGTGGGTTGCTGAAGTAACCCGGGGCCCGAGCGATCGTCTGCGCAAAGGCCAACGCCGCTCTTTATCCCGCTCCTGCGGTGCGTGTCTGGAAAAACTGTTTTCAGAGGCGTACTGCAAACACCATCAATTATTAAGTAACAAATTCACCCCTCAGGGACTCCACGGCCACTTGGATATGTTTTGACGCTCTCGCTACGGCCGTGGCCAGCGGACGTGGTAAAAGTACTGACGCTTTACTTTGTTAGAAGTCGAGATATTTGTGGGGAAGAAATAAGAGCACAAATTTGACTCTTTTACTGAAGTGAAAAGTATCGACGTTTGTTGAATGAGTTAATCAATCAAGATCGAAATGGCAGTTAACAACCTCTGCCGCGAAGTTAACAAATTAAGGAGAAGAAAGGATGGATAGTTGTTTTCAAGAACGTGGTCAGAACATTTAATCCTCGAGTACAGTTTTGAAGTATTTGTTACTTCCCAGAAGTGGAAGCCAGACGCCCCCCCCCCTCCATGTTTGCTCAAAGGCCTTGCGTCACAACCTTTTTTTTTGAAGTGTCCCCAAAACTTACATTAACAGTGTAAATAAATTAAGACGCATGTCACCTTGCGGATGACTAAAAAGGTGCTGTAAAACAACCGAGTGCTCTGAAGTCAGCGTGCTGACACCCTGAGTCACGTTTAAGTACATGTTTGGGCTGTCTGAGAGAGCCCAGGAGCTGGAGGCTGACAGGTCGAGGTATTCGCTAATACGCACCTTCGTGGTGAAAGCTTCTAATCGTGTTGGCCTCGCTGGCTGCCCTCTCGGCGTGCCTTCCCATGTTCTTGGGCCGCCGGGCACTGTGGTCGCCGTTGGCCGAGTGCATGCGGTACAGGTCCACCATGTACCGCGGGACCACGGCGTGCTTGCCTGGCGACGGCCTGCGTTTCAGGCCAAACATGCTGAGGAGCCGTAACTCAAACTCGTGCAGGGCGCCCGCAGATTGCTGCGGGCTGTGCCGGCCCGACTCGCCGCTGTACCGCCTTCGGCCCACCTCGGGGATGAGTCCCGTCGCGCCTTCCATCAACACCTGAGCCATAAGCAGTACCATGAGAGAGCCGACCACGGTGACCATGATCAGTCAGTCCCTGTGGAGGAGAAAGTGGACGTCCTGTCAATTTGCCGAGCGACATGGAAGAAAAGGGGAAGACACCTCGTTGCTTTGAGGCGGCGGCGGCGGTTGGCAATTAATCATCGGCATGAAGTCTGATCTCTAAGATGAAGATGGAGGAAGTCTATGAAGGACAGGAAGGGCAAATCAAAGAAGTCTCCAATTAGAAATACGCCGAAGGAATGCAGGCGAGTGGAGATCAGAAGAGGCATGAAAGAGTCTTTTCGAAGAAGGGGGGGGGGGGGGGGGTGAAGAGGAAAAAAAAAAGAGAAGGGAAAAAAAAAAAGTTAGGAAAAGAAGAGGCCCAGCCTGCCAGCCGGCCGGGTGCTACAAGCGTCAATTTGCGGAGACTTTGACTGTATAATCATAAGGGATAGGGTTACTTCAAGAGACTTGCAGGTGTTAGATCTGACGTGCACCACCGGGGCCAGATGTACAACACATCTAAAAAAAACTGCCTGCAAAGGAAAAGTGCACTTTAACCGCACTTTTTCCATTTCCCTGCCTCATTGAAGAGCATCAATACATGCAAAGCGTGATAAAAGTCACTCGGAGATTTGAACTCTCACGCTCAAGTCTTGTTTTATTATTATTATTATTATTTTTTCTTACCTGACGAGGAAGCGTTGTGTCCGGTCGTCGTTCCACCGTTGGGCTCCGATAAAGTCCACATGAAGTCGCGTTAAATCCACGCTGCTTCTCCGCGGAGGACCACAGACAGACAGCCCGACACCCTCACATGTCCGCTCGCGCACATAATGTCACGCGCCGGCTCGGTTCTCTCTGCGATTTGTCCTTTTTACGCACACACACACACACACAAAAAAAGAAGAAAAACCAGAGCACCAAACGCGTTCTTGTCACGAGGAAGTTTTTGCGCGCAAGAGGGAGCGATCAAAGTCGAACGCGTCTCGGTAGAACATCTTCCCAACAACGAAAAAGCGTGTCAAAGTCTGGAAGCAAAGTGGACTTGGGTGCGCTCCGGAGCGGCGTTGGATGGTCGCGTCGTGCGCCACCGACGGAGTGCTGCGATTGATTGGCTCCTTCCCCTCGGCCGGCCACTCTTTTTGTCGTCCGGTGATGTCACCGAGGGGCTGTCAATCACATGGCCGCCCATGAAAGCGCCTCCCGCGGACTTTTAGCCCTCGGGCGGACGGGCGGGGTGGTAGTAGTAGTGGTGGTGGTGGTGGTGGGTGCGAGACTCACACCCAAGCCGACTTTTTTTTTTCCGCCTCTTTTTTTTTCTTTTACCGTGTCAAATAAACACGTGAGAGTCAGTGACACCCCCCCCCCCCTCCGTTTTTTTTTTTTTTTGGAAGGCCTTCTGGTTTCTCGCCCGGGGGGGTCGGGGGGGGGGCTTTTATGATAAGGAAAAACTACAATAGCACTTAAAACAATGTAAATTTGGATTAGCACCAATTTGGGAACCTTTCGAGATACAGACCTTCTGCTTATTTCTGAAGTGGACTAACATTCATGCATTATTAATAGGATTAAAAACAAAAAAAAATCTTAGATATGTTTTCGGTGAATATGAAATAGATTTGACTCCACCACTCAAACTATATCAATACAAATCAGCGATAAAATTGTCCTGTCGAAAATTCAGCAAGTTGCAATGTTACTTTGGATGTGGGATGAAGTGAGTAAAGTTGGAACCAAATGCTCGACCTGTCAGTACCTGCTCCATTGGTACAAGGTGAGAATTTTAGCCACATTTGTGTTGAGTATAGGCTGGAGATTTAATTTTTGATTTTTTTTTTCTTTCTTCGTCCCCATTTAAAAAAAAGCCACCATTGATCCCCTTTAGCGGGGCCCATTAGGCCATGATAGTTGGGCCAAGCGGTTGTTTTGGCCAAAGCGGCTGTTCTGTTTTCATCCAGGGTGATGGAAATAGATTAAAGCCCACAAAGATTCACAAGATACTGTATCTTTGTCTCCTGCCAGGATAATAACATTTGATGAAGGATAATCCCAGATCATCCACTTTGCAATTAAAATACAGATATAGGCCTCGGGTTGCATAACGTTAGTCACGTCAGCAGCAAACCTCTTACATGTTTGCTGTTGGGATCTTAGCGATGGCTCCCAAAGCAATTGCAACACAATAGTGAATATGACGCAAAAAAGGATATATACTGTGTATATACAGTATATGTATATATGTATAAAATGTGTGTGTGTGTGTATACATACACAATTTTCTATTAGCCAGGTCTTAGCCTTTGGAGGTTGCACATCATGCACAAGTCGGCACACTCACTTCATGCCGTATTTACTGTTTTTCACTTTTTTAAAAAAACATTTATGCCCTACTATTGTTTTTCATACAAGTATTTACAGTAATGACAGTAACAGTCTGCATGCTTTTTTCAGTACAGGGGGGGAAATTCAAACATGACACATAGCAACTTTCCGGACTGTTTTCATTTTTATTTTTTTTTCTGGAGAACCCACGGGGTCAAATTTGGCCCTTATAAATTCTGCTACTGAAATGCTACCCTAAAATCCCAAAGGGTCAAATTTGGCCCTAATCCTAAATTAGGATTAAAGCAGTAAATATTTGAAAAAAACATATATTTTGGTGTTCAGTGAACATATAGCAGTCATTTAATGTAAAATTCATCATTTTCCAGAGAAGAAAAAGCTTCTTGGGTTCTCCAGGGTTAAAGTATGATATCTATTTTTTTTCCCATGACTTGCGTTCCATTCCTTCTCCTCTTGTCGAGTTTGAAGTAAACCACAATCGCCGCTTCATTCTTTGCATGACAACCGAGCGCGAACGACCAGCAGACAACCGCCACCATCGCTGCTCTACTTCTTTTCCCTCCAGCGTGCATTTGTTTGTATATGCGATCCACAAATATTCCCTGAACAAAAACACAAGGTCAGACCGGAGGGGCTCCCACACAGAGCTCGCTTGCGCTATAAAAGTGAAGGGCTTCAGAGTGGTTTACTTTTCTTCCAGCCGTGTTTTTCCCCGGTGCTGCGAATGAGTGGGGAAACATCATTCAAGTGAAATGCAGCTCTGTCAAAACAAGCGCGTCTTATAGCTTTTCCCACACTCTCATTCCAATCGGGAACATCTTCATACGTCATATTCAATTTTTTTTGACAGCGGGGAGAACCCCTTCATTGTGCGAACTGTGATTTTTAACACCCCAACTGTTAACTAGTATGTAGCAAGTACTAATTACTGCGATTATTTACATCGTCGTCAAAAAAAATGATTGGCCAGGAGTTTGTTTGTTTCATTCTTCCATTTTTGTTTGTCAGTTTATCCTCTCCCTGGACACCTCGTTAGGTCGTTCATTTATGTCGCGGATAAGCTATCGAAGTTTGCTCGGCAGTGTTGCCCTTTCAATCAACGTGTAATTGGATCAGCGCGGAGACTGAGATTAGATAACGGTGTCATATCTGTCTAGAACAATGACATCCGCGGTATCGGACTGAGGAGGGGGTGTGGGGGGGGAGCTCAAGATTGAAGCAGCTCTGGTTCTGTCGCATCGGCATGCAAATTGAACTAACTCCATCTGAAAAACTGTGATGTCGAGACATCTGATAAAAATCCATTTGGCCTCCAACGATACATCATTCTGACTTTTCAAAATGTTCGTGTCGTGCTTGTCTGCCTCATCCTTTTTACAAAAAAAAAATAATTCAGCTGAGTTCGCAAGTTTGTTTGCAGAGGAAGACGTGAGGCAGTTACAACACACTTCCTGTCCATTACGTAATATGCTCTGACCCTGTACCAAACGGAAGGCACCCTAACATATAGTATGATTAAAAAATATATGAGGGTTCCTGTTGGGATGCACTCTCCATCGATCCATCCATTGTCATCTAAATTGATGATCCTCATTTGGATAGCAGGAAAACTGTAGTCGATGCCACCTTACTGGACTGGTCGCTGGCGCATACGAGGTGTGTCAGCAAAGTTCCAGGACTGGCGTCATCGAAGATAAGAAAGAGGAACCTAAAAAAAAAAAAATCTCACATCCAGTGAGTAGGGAGGATGTTCTAACACTGAAATGTTCTTCTTGACCATAAATTGTCCGAGGCTCAGCGGATTGTGAGCAGGCAGGTTGTCATGGTGTCATCTCTCGCTTCTTCTCCTGCAAAGAAAAAACAGTGCATCATCTCTTTGTCGACCGGTTGTTCAGCTGGCACATTGAAGGGGAAAACTTGAAGCTTGCGTTTGACTTTTTTTTTCAGTCTCCCGCATAGAGACAAACAAGCATGACATTTACAATAATTTGTTAATTCCAAGTGCATTTTTGTGGTCGGGTGAGGGAATTGAGAAATCCGATTGGTTGCCTTATCTTGTGGAAGACTTGCAGAAAATGTAGTGAGATCTTCCATGTGTGTGTTCCACGTGTACGTTTTGGTCTGGATGCGGATGGTACAGCACTGGCTTGTCATCACCTACATTCCACGAGTCGGGGGCGGTTTGTGGGGAGAGGGTGGGGGGGGGGGGGCGGCTGAAGCCCTGAGATGACACCGCAAGATCCAACCATTAGCCTTTCACCTGCTGTTAACAGCAACTTGGCCGGACTCACGGCCCGCATTCCTCCGCCTTGAGCCAGATGGGCTTTTTTACACTCTTGAATATGACCTGCTATGAAATCGATTTGGCTGTGCGTTTGCTGTTGTGACTTCTCTAATTTGATTGTCTTTTTTTTTTTTTTTTTTCGGGGCGAAATGATTCAAAGTGGAACGCGGAGAAGCACGTCGAAGGCGAGCACATTTGTGCGGCGCGAATGGGAGGCTGGTGGGTGGAAGTGGGACAGATGCCATATAGGTTGTTCCCGAAATGGAAAAGCCACTAGTGTCAGAGACGGCTGGCAATAAAATAAATAAATAAATAAAAATGAGCCAGAGTCAATATTTATGGACACCGAACATGTGGCACGCTTCTCTTGCCCACTAATTTGAGCAACAAGTCCATCTCCAGATTATACGGCCCCCTTGCAGATCACAGGCAACCAAGGCTCCCAAAAAGTGCGTGCCAAAGAACGCGCTGATGTTGGTCACGCGCTACAAACGGCGCATAATTTAGCGAGCTGTTTATTTGTTTGTGGCTTCTTTTCCATGACACTCTTAATCTTCACGCTCGGCCTGTAATTATAAGCATCCACTGCAACCTCCAAAGTCGAACTCCAACCGAAAGGAGTTGAAGCAAATTTTCTGGTGAAAAAATAAATAAAAATCTTCACCATAAGTGAAATCGGGTGTCGCGGTATAGCCGAGTGGAAAGCACGCCTGCCTCACAGAGAATCGGTTCTGGGTTTGAACCGAGGCTGCGGCCTCCCCGCGTGGTGTTTGCATTATTATCCGAGAACCAGCGCGGCTTCTCTCAGGGTATGCCGGCTTTGTCCAACAATCGGAAAACTTGCATGTTAGCTTCTTTGAAGACCCATTGAATGTGACTGGGTGTGTACCTTGCGACATGACTGCTGAGTGACCTGCCAGAACCGAATTTCAGATTCCGATTTTCTTTTTCAGTACAGTACTGAGGTAGTCCAGAGTTCCAATGTGGATCTTATAGACACGACACATGAAGCGTCATTTCTTTGCTTCATGTGGCCTTCTTGATAACATGCAAATAGGAATGGTATCGAGATGCGTGCTCCATTTAGCATGAGAGAGAGAGAGAGAGAGAGAGCTCTAAGTATAGGGATGTGCCCTTTTGAATGCAGCTCCACTCATAAAGAGCCCACGCGTCACTCAATTATACGTCTGCATGATTAGAAGCTTGGGCTCTACGTAAACAGCCCGCGTAAAAAAAAAAAAAAAAAAAAATTACATTTGACCACTCAACGGCCCGAGCAGCTGTTTACAGGCAGAGGAATGGGAAGCACTTAGCGAGTCTGCTGCTCAATATCTGTGGAAGCGTGTCAGTTTGCTCTTTCTACTTACAGTAGAAACCTCCAAAAGTCCCAATGCCCTTAAAAGTCGTATGGGGGGGGGGGGCAGTCACATAAATCTGACCTTCAAGAAGCTGATGGCCTTGGTTTGGAATGTAGCATCGCAATCACGCAAACACAAAAAGCCAAGCAAGAACATCCCAATATTCAAGTGACCTTCACTCCAAAACACCAACAAGGTTTTTAATCACTTTCCCCACCGAGGTGAAAATACGTCATGTGTAATGTGGCTCATTCAAACATGATGCACCACCCCCCCCCCCACCCCGCACCCCTCCCAAACATCTTCACTTTCAATTTAAAAAAAATTAAACAAAATATTTTTTTTAAACACATCGCCATCTCACAGGCCAAGATTACGGTCCGATGTAGCGCTTGGTGTTTTATCAGCATGCCTGATGACACACAGAACAGTGCCGAGGTTTACGCCGAGCCCAGAATCTAATATCAGACTAAGCAAGGTCAGATTGTCGATACGGTTTGAGGTTAAATAAAACCAATGACACTAAACAAGCTTGCTGTTGATTACGTAACCTGTAAACATGGCACTTGGGCTTCATGGGTAGGGGAGGGGGGCTTCTGCACCTACGAAAACCGACCTTAACCAACTTTGTACATTAGTCGTAATCGACCTCGTCGCCATCACTGGCCATGCATTTTACAGACTACTTTTACGTAACAGCAACATATTTTATTTTCCCAAATTGCATCGAATCCGACAAATAGCACAAATATGTGACAGTAATTGAGCCCCATTTGACACCATTTCCCGTTTACAGCAGAAAGCGCTTTTGACAGCATCTCGGACAAGCTTTCACTCTCGTCAAATTGGAATTCGTTCTATTTCTGTGACAAATGAATGGTGCAACCGACTTCTGAGGGGCCACTGTATGTATTTGAGCAGAGGGTTATCAATTTTGGGCGTTAGTCTGGTTGGCCGGTACCACGTTTCCCAGCTGCGCTTGGCCATATTTGAGCTATGCGCAAACCTGGCCTTCACACTGCCCAAGTTCGTCCTCAGCTCTGCAATTCTCCCGTCGTTTCATTCAGCCGCTGTCTTGCTACATCTGATCGCGTCCGTCGGGCCTACGCAGCAATCAGGGGGCGGGAGAACAAGAAGAAGAAGAAGGAGGAGGCTCGTCGGCTACAGGGAGGACCTGATTGTGCTCTGGCATCCGCAGAATGACATTATAGCGGCGTGGTTTGACGATAATAATAATCCTCGGCGCAGCTGTATAAACATTGAACTGACATCCACTCCCAGGGCACGCCGTATGTATCTTTAACTTTGTCTGATGCAACTATTAGTGTCTCCGCCCAGCTGGCCAAGCCTCCCTCTTGGGCAATATTCCATCCCCATTTGTAAATTGCCATAAATGTCATTGGAAAATGGATGTTCGCTTCACATCGCGTCGGAAGTGAAGGGAAAGCGCGCACCGTGTGACAAGTACGAGCGTGTCATTGACTCTCTTAAGTGTGGGAAGTCCTTGTGTGATTTTCTTCAGGCAATGACGCCCCCTGATCCCCCCCCCCCCCCCCCCCCCACTGTCTAGCGTATTTCCCGGTAACGTTTGTCTCCATTCGTGGCACTTTGTGTAAATATTTATGGGACTAAACTAACTCTTCTGTATACAGTAACCCCTCTTCCACACACAATCTCTTGCGGAATGCCATCTAATTGGCGGTTTCCTCTGTTTATCCGCTCTCCGTATGGCGGAGTGAAGCCGTCAATTG
This sequence comes from Hippocampus guttulatus, assembly GCF_054856545.1. Lineage (NCBI taxonomy): Eukaryota > Metazoa > Chordata > Actinopteri > Syngnathiformes > Syngnathidae > Hippocampus > Hippocampus guttulatus. The sequence goes on along the minus strand of NC_141283.1, from coordinate 93,668 downwards.
AAAAGGAAATCAAATGAGGTTCATCATGCACGCTCCTCGCCGCCCCCCCCCCACCCCACCCCCTACGCACACACACCACCGCGTCTGTAATTCACATGCTAGATTACCATTACGTGTCGTTTGTGTTTGTGATACAATAAACAGACTCCAGATGGCTCTCGGGGTAAGATGTATAGTTCCAGAAGCCAGGCGGTGGAGAACTGCCGTATGACTCCACTTGGGCTCCTTTTCTGTTCTGTCTCATCGCAACCACGAGGAAATAGCAATTAAAGCTTCCCAGGTCGGGGGATTAATGCGTGTAGTGTCCCCTTCAATAAAACCGCATGACTAAGATTGGACAAATCCGAGGCCTAGCGAGAAGCAGTTCAAACTGTCTGACTCGCGTTGCCTAAGCCCCAACACATCCTTGACACTGTGCAGCCATGTATGTAAACGGAAGGCAGGAAACGAGATCTGCCAATTTTCGCTCTAACCACACGACGCTGTGTTTTTGTATATGTCTATGTAACAAGTAGACAAGTCTATAGACTGGTTTTGATCCAAAAGTCCGTGAAAACACATACAGTGGTACCTTGACTTTATTTTGTTCTATGACCGCGCTCATAACTGAATTTATTCAAATAAATAAAAGACACCCCCCCCCACCCGCTGAAATGAATTGAGATTAGTTCCAGACGTCACGCAAAGCACGATATGTCATTTTTATGAAATACATAGCACTGTACTTTATAAAAACAAAATCAAAAAAACCTTTAGCAGTCTTTACATCGTCTTGTATTTAGGGTGCCAATCGAACTTGGTTCACTGAAAAAAAAAAACCCTTTGTCAGTTATTTGCTCAAAGTATTGCAATTTCACCACTGAGTTTAATTCAAAGAAAGCAATGGAGATTCATTTGCGCCTGTCACTACGGTCGTCTTGGTCTTTGCTTTGTCATCAGGCTAAAGTGAATGCTTCAGCACCCAAAAATACAAATGATTATTTTCTGATCCATTCACCGCTCAAATTTGTTGACGGTTACCGTATTTCCATGACCATATTGCGCATACGTATTAAACATGCATAAGACGCGTTGAATTAATGGACGCAGGCATGGTTAAAACGTAGACGAAGCTTAAAAACATATGCTAGCATGTATGCATGCTAGCAGGAGCAAAACTGAGTTCGTTGTATTTTGTTGAAGTATTAACAATGAACGGATGTTATTTTTTGGGGGGATCAATTTTCATCCTCATCATTTCTGTATCCGAAATGAAATCAATCACGCCAGGTTCCCTCGCGTCATTGCCACAGTCAGTCCCTTTGCCAGAAAGGATGCCGGCTTTTGCGAAAGTTCGAACAACAGCGCGAGCAGACACGGAAGCCCAAACATCCATTCACAAATTGTGGCGTCACTTCCCCCGGCGCCGCCTCCCCCGTCTTAGTCAAGCTCTGTTGGCCATCGCTCCCTCGCCGCTCGTAACTTCACGTTGGCCGTTTCTGTCCACTCATTCTTCTCATGCTTGGACACTGGGCCTCTTGTCATAAAGTCAACTTTTTAAACCCAGAATGAAGCATTCTATTTTCTTAACCTGGTCAAGTAATCATATTACCTAAGACTCCATAAAGGGGAACAAACAGTAGCGTAGAATCCAGGCTTCTTTTTATGTGCCTTGAGTGGCAGATTGGCTTTCATCAAAGAACCCTGGCGAGTTAGAGAGTCATTCCACTGCGCCCGAGCATACGAAATTGATCCTCATATGCGCAACATATGGTGGAAAGCAATTTCCACCCGAGTGTTTTAGTATTTCCTCCTAATTAATTTCGCATGTACGAGACAAGCGCGAGCGGCCTCCCAGAACCGAGGCACAAAAGCCAGCTTTGTTTCATTCGTTGGTCTGCGGTTTTCGAACTCGCTTGCGCCTTTTTTTGACACACCGTATTAACACCGAAGGCAACGTTTTGGGTAGGGAAGTCACATCTTGCTCTCGAGAGGGCCGAGAGTGAACTGTTATCATCGGCAACAAGCGTGGCTTGCACGAGGAAGGAGAGACGGTAAATTCCCAGTCCGAACTGTAGTAACGGAGTTCGCCATCAAACACGACGGGTTCCCTCGCGTCATTGTCGGAGTCAATCTCGTTGCCGCGCGGCTCCCCTGAAATTATGTCAGCTTTAAAAAATATATAAAAATCAGTGTAAGTGGCTATTTCTGTCCATTACCATGGCAACCAAGCACAACAGTAAAAGCTGACTTCTTGCACCTTGCTATCGTGCTGGTCCACTTCTTTTCTATGGTGTCGATCACCGGGATGTCAAAAGTGACCGGCACCTCATCCGTGTTGGTGATGCGGTTGGGCTGGATGTGTAATTATATTTTTTTTTATTTATCATTTTGTCATTTATATTGATATATTTTGTTGTATTTCAGAATGCGAAATATGCTTGTCCCTCGTCACTTGCCGTAGCCCAAGCTAGGGCTGTGGGGATTGGTTGAGAGAACAGTCGGGAATGGAGGTCAATTTACCAGTTTAGAATTCACCTGCTTCGCAAGGAAAAAAAAAATGGTCGCATCCTACCGCGCCGCGAATTAAGGCAAAAAGTCAATTGCGTTGTACTTTGATCATCCCAGGCCACCGCAAATCGTCAGGAAAGCTCTAATCCGTTTGCGGTTGCTCTACGTTTAGTACGGCAAAATGATCTGTCAAGTTTGACAACTTATGTCAGGTGGTAAGAGCCCAGCTTACGTCTCGGCTCGCTGCCTGGCAATCCCGAGCGATATTTTGAAAACAATATATTGTAACGTCTTCCAAGAATCACGGGAGAAGCGAGTCAGTCATCTGACGTTTACCTATAACAGCACTCACACAGCTACTGTGTGGCCGTGTTTTCCAAGTAGGCTTTCCTGGGTGGGTCGATTCCAACTTGAGGTAGTCTTGATCCAACGTGTTTCGCTATCACCACAACCAGACCTTGATCCGATCTGGCGTGCTCGCGCCCCGTAAATTTCATCCGACTTTTTTTCATCCGCTTGGAGTTTCCACAGTGTGAACACGCAAACTACAAAGTCACGGCCTGCCCGTGAGACACAACAGTTTCTTGTTGGTACTTGTCGGCACGTCAAGTCAAAAGACTTCCTCGAGCGTTGGCGTCGACACATGAATAGTTGCCTTGATCAGATTAATCATTAAAGTCAAGAGATAGGAGCAGATCTGGCCTTTGTTTTTGACCCAATCTCCATGCAGTGACACCTTTGTTTGGATAGGGCGTCTGGGACCACCTGGAAGAATGTAACTTCTGTTTGCCCAAACCGCACATTTCTCCACTTGAAGGCTTCCTCTTCTCTTCTTCCCCTTTGGAGAGGTGGCTTTTTATCTCCACTAGCTCTTCATCTTTTTTTTTTTAGATGTGATGCATAACTACAGAAGAAACTGTCCAGAGGTTGCAAGCGCCACAAACAAAGCCCCCCCCCCCCAAAAAAAATATGGGGTGGTATTTGCCACGCAGATTCAGAGTTGAGATACAAGCAGGTGCTTACCGGAATGTCTGAAGTTGAAGGGCGATGGTGTGTTATGATTACAGACTCGAAGAAGACTGCTGAGACTCAATCAAAGGTCTTTAACGTTCTTCCTGTCTCTTGTGTCTTCAAGATTTTCCCAGACTAAATTTCATCCTTCCAGCATCTCGAACGTATTTGTTTCGCTTTGCGTGAGCAAACAGATGAATTGAGGTGTTGCTCTGACAACCTGCATACCGGATAGCTTGATGATTCTTTTTATTTTTTTTAATGTTCTCATGAAGCATCTTTTGTTATAATTTTAGCGAGAACCAGTAATCTGGTGAAACCACTTTTCAGAAACAAACACAACCCCCCTCCCGCCCCGGTGTAAAGCCATTTCCAGTCCGTTTCCAATGGTCGATTGGATTGAATTGGATTAGATTGGAAACAAGAAATCGGAATCGTGTCACTTGAATCCTCTGGTGTCAATCTGGCCCTCGCTTACCTAATTTGCACTCGACAAACGTTTAAGACAGGGGTGTCAAACTCATTTCACATTGTGGGCCGCATACGGACTCGGTAGATGTCAAGTGGGCCGGACCATGACCATTATACCATACTCTGCTATAAATAACCAAAATATCATGTCTTTCCTTTGTTTTGGTATAAAGAAGCATTGGTGCATTGATACCGTCTGCTGTGTTGGGTCTGTCTCAGGGACAAATTGAGACTGCTGTTTTCTTCTCTGATCAAAACAATGTTGTCTTCTACTCTGATCAAAACGGTCTGCCCCTAGCGGATAATCCATGAATTGCATTTTATTAAAAATATTCATTCTGTGTTTTAAATGTATTTTTAACACAGAATGAAATTATCCCGCGGGCCAGATTGAACCTCCTTGGGGGCCGCTTCCGGCTCGCGGGCCGGATTTTTGTCCTATTAATATCCCGAAAACTACATTCGGTCAATGATTCTGTTTGTGGGATGAAGACCTGGAGACGGTTTTCAAGGTTGTCGAAAAACCCTCTTCTGTTTGCGGCATCAAAGCATTTTTTTTTCCACGGCGGCAGAGTTACGAGCTCTTTTGTGGCATGCCTCATTTGTTGGGAGCATTGGGCGAAGAGACTCGTTTCACCGTGGAGTCCTGCGGTGAGCTTGGATTACACCCGTGAGTCCCCCGGTATTACAAGCCGATGAGTGACAGGAAAAATGGGGTGAGCTCTTTTGCAAGGGGGGGGCTCAAACAAAAACACCAATAAGAAGGAGACGGGAGAAACAACAGATGAGAGGACTGATCTCAATCTGCTCCTCCCTTCTGGTTATTGGCAAATAATAGCTCTGAAAAGGAAGCCGTTTGAAAGGCGGCCTTTAATCAGTTTTCTCTTTTGGTGAGCTCGTCGTCTAAGTACGATGGTAGATAGGTTCTAATTTGTTTCCTCATGGTGTCCAGGCATCTCCCCAGCGCGTTCCCCTTTCACACCACAACGGGCCTTGATGCCATGTGTGAGCATGGAAGCTTCCAAGGCTCCCCGGTGGTAAAAATTGCATTGCCAAAATGACCACGACCTCTAAATGAAACACTACCCCTTTTTTTTTTTTTTTTTTTTTTTTTTAAAGGTTCCATTCAAAAGCCTTTGGTTCTTTTTTTTTTTTAAAGGCCCATAAGGTAGCAATTTCACTCAAATATGGCGTGGCCCAATAACTGCAGAAGTAACTGACACCATGTCAGCACGATTTTTTTTTTTTATGATGTGGATGTATGAGCCACGAGGTAGATCAAACATTAAAAAGGGTTGTAAAGCGTCGTGTCATTGTTTGCAAACATGCACCAACTCGGGAAATACATCGTTCTTCATGACAACCCAGTTCTATATTTCCTCGCCTTTTTTTTTTTTTTCCTTTTTTGCTTTATAGAGCCAGTGGTCGGCCCCCCGAGGCACTGAGGGAGTACATTGTTCATTCCGGAGCCTGTGCAAATCTGTTTTAAGTTCAAGAGAGGAGGAACCCTTTAATTTAAACCCCCAAAATGAAGTCATTCATTCCCCGCTAAACTGCAGCGTGACCCACGAGGTTAAGTCAACAAATGTCCCTTGCATTACTGTCAAAGACCTCCAGCCCTCTCGTTGCCATCACATCGACTTCATCCATCCTATTACAGCCGTGCCGGGGTTCCGAAAAAATCTCCTGGAGTCGTCCGTTGCTTTTCCTTGTGACACGATGGGGAAGGGGAAGGGGAGTACCTGAGTCCTATTCTCGGGAAGGGAGGAAAAAGCAGTCTTATTCCAGAAAAAAAGGGAAAGGACGGACGGGCCTTGCCGTGTGCCTTAGCCCAGCAGGGCTCGCTCGGGCCCTCAGAGCAGTTTTGGCGGCTCCGACGCTGGCTGGAATGCGAGGAATCCTGCTGGGTTGAGGTTCGAACGCAGGGGTCAAAAAAAAAAAACCTCACTTTGCTGCTCGCAGCTCATTTTTCCCTTTCCACTTTTTAGCGGTTGTGTTTGGCTACGGGAGGAATGTCAACTGTAAACCCTCCGCTGCTGACAAAGACGTGCCGTTATGAAGTGTTTAAGAGAGAGATCCCTCAAGCCCACTTTCCATCAAGCACTTTAGTTTGATAAATTAGCATTTTTTTTTTAAAAATGGTTGCTCTCGTAATGTTGTAATGATGCCGCGTTGAAAATGGATGGAATGGATGGATGCTTGTTAGGGTTGCCTTGGGGAGGGGGGTTGGCCTTGACTGTCAAATGTATAATAACTACAGGTGGAATGGCCCAAAAATTCACACAGGTGCAAGATGAACGGAAAAATAGAAATAGTGTGCAAATAAAATCATTGCTTAGGCTCCAGATCTGGTCCACAGACTTGGATTTTGGACAGGCCACAAGGTCCTGACTCCCACATTCAACCATAGCCTGTACAGTAGAAAATGAAGGCATCCGTTTCGGGATGGCCGAGCAACACGACCAGCAGCCGCTTGGCCACCGAAAAGAATAATTCCCTAGATATGCCTAATGTGACACTAATTGCTTCTTAGCCTGTCAGAGGACAAGAGAGAGAAGAAACAGAAAGACAGAAGATGAGGGTTAAAGGGGCCGGCGGGGGGGGGGGGGGGGGTCTGGGTGCTGACTGAGGCTAGTAATGACTGCCAATGGAATGTCTACACCCATAATCCCCTCTGTCACCGCTGACAGATCCTCTTGACCTGTGAACTCCCCATGTAAGGAAGGGAAAGACAGGAAGTCACAACTTAATGAAATGACCCGCTAGTTAGCCCGTCCGTGTGGCCGTCAGATCGGGCGGCCGGGTGACGGTCGCTCGCTCACGCTTGTGGTCTCGCTTTGGCGGGCGTAAAATGTCAAAACAAGGGAGAAGAAAAACAATCTTTTTTTTTTTTTTGCAGTGGTGTGAACGGTCGTCTGTCTTCAAATGTCCCCTTTGTGATTGACAGTCAACGGTGTAGTTTGCCTTTCCCCAAAGTCAGCTTGAATACACTCTTTCTCTCTGTGACCCTGAAAATTGATGGATGGACTTGTAGGTCATGTGATCAGAATTGAGAATCAACATTTCAGAGGCTCTTTTCGACTCGTTTTAGAGTTTCTGTTCATCAGGAGGTCCAGACCTGTTATTTTATGGCTTCCCAGAATTGGATTATGTGTTAAAAGCTATTTTCACAATGCCCGTCAAAGTTGGCTTTTTCAGCGTGTCGCTGTTCTGTATGAAAGGTACCAAGAAGTAATGGGAGAATTGAAGTCCCGATTTGAATTTCCTGCCTTCAGAAGACCTGTCAGAGGTGTAACTGAGGCGCCTGTGTGAAAAGGGAACGAACCAGGGCGAGATTCCCCAGACTCACTTCTCTCGCCCCCTCGATGTCGAAAGCAATTTTTGCGACAGGCGTTTTATTCGCCACAGCAGATGCTGGATCAGATATGGCCATGCATCGAATGATCTGTTCCCACGGATGATCCGGCAAAAAACGGAAAAGACCCGCTTCTCGTGCCCCTTTGTGTCGAAAGTAATCATCGCTCTCTGATGAGTATTTTATCGGTCACACCAGATGCTGGCTCAGACATCGCTTTGCATCAGAGCTTGCGGCACGGCAACGTCCCGCCAAGTTAGGTAAGGCGAATCTATCCTTATGTCCAAGATCGCCAATATGAAAAAGTTTAATCGCAGAGACTACGAAAAAGCATTTATTTCTATGCTTTCTTATGCGTGTGGCACACCGCAGTCTGCATGTTATTTGGCATAGCAGATCCGAAGATGTCGGCCAACTCTGTCAAAGGTTTGTCATCGATTCTCCTCGCTTTGTCATCGCGCTTATCTGATTGCGCCGCGTTTCTGGCTGGATGTTTTTCTCCTCCTCTGTGGAAACAAGTCAGATTCTGAAAGCAAGTTCGTCTTGCTTCTTGCTGATTATTATTATGATTTTTCTTCCTTTTTTTTTTTAAATTACGTGGTTTTATGCGAGCTCCATGTTGTAGTTGTCAGGTTTGCGGAAAGCTACGGACAGAATTGGACTCCAGAAAGAATTGACCAAAAAAAAAAAAAAAAGATTTATTCACAACAATAAGTCAAAAGACCGACAAAGTTCAACAAATAAAGTTTATATAAGGAAAACGAGACAACCAAAAATATTTTTTTAAAAATGCAAGGATAAACCATAAACGTAAATTGCTTGTAAATAAATAGACAAGATGTAACCCAAACGCATACAATACAAAAAAAAAAAAACGTGACTATAACTGCAACGAAAATCTCGGTACGTGCGGAAAACCTGGTGGGATCGTAAATGAAGAGCAAGAGCACGAAACGTCGAGACAAATTCAACACGAATTATCCGACAGAGCTCGCGACAACATGGGCGTCCTTAAATAGTAAGCTGACTACGTTGGCAGCGGGTGTGCACGCCGGAGGGACGGCCCTCCTCGGGCCGCTGCTGGCGAAACGCGAGAACAATCGTCAAGTAATTTGAGCGGGTTCTTGAAATGACTTCACTTCATTTGACCCCGACTTCATCTTGTGTGGTTGGAGGATGAAATGGCTCGGCTGATGGATGGATGGATCTGCTATCGAATCCACATCTCGCATCTTTACAGGTGTATCATCTGGGTGTAGTCTCTTTCGTGTTCACCTTTATCCTTCCTCCTAACATACTGTTTATAAAGTGCATGTAAGCATGTCTCGCTCTGTAAAGGTGTTTGACAAACACGCAATCGCCCTCATTGCAGACTCCTGCCTGCGTGAGAATTACAGTTCGGATGAAGCCTTTGAATTACAGGAGGAACAGGAGGGATCGTCGCGGCCTTGTGCCGCTGAGTAGTGCTGACAGCAAACTGAGGAGGAAAGGAAAAAAAAATAATAATAACAACTCCAAAACGCGACTGGTCCATTTGCCGAAACACACTCTGGGAAAGCAGCATTGCAGGCATTCCTGCTTAATTGTATATCGGTCCTCTTCCAAAGGCGGGTGGGTGGGGGGGGGGGGGGGGGAAAGAAGTGTTAGGCCAGATTCAAAAGCAGCTCGAGATAGGATTGGGCGCTCGGGCACGGCATCCGTCCCCAACCACCTCCTTGGGGCTATTTAAAGGTACAGTAGGCTGTATTTTCCGCCACATATCCAGGCACCCACCCTTCCGCCGGGCTCCATATTGGAACCAGATGCTGCTGGATGCAAGGCTCCTGCTAATTTAAGCGGACGGGGCAGATGGAAGCAACTCGCCCTGCTCGCGTACATACAGCCCCCTGTTGGCGTCTACATCATGAAAAAAAATAATAAATACCAAGCGTGGGCCTACTGCAACTAGAAATGGTGGCCAATCAAGTTTCCAATAATGACGACGATGACAGTTTCTCTGGCTCATGACCAGGAAATTACAAATGAAAAATCGGCTTTTGGCTAATTGTGGCTTCTTTTTTTTTTTTCAGCCACCTTTCGTTTAAAGACCAAAAAAAAAGCCATCCTGACTCATGCCCCGCCCCTACCGATGCACAAATGAGCCAGACTTTCGGAATGACAATTTGAACATCCATCCATCCATCCATCCATTTTCCGAACCGCTTAATCCTCACTAGGGTCGCGGGGGGTGCTGGAGCCTATCCCAGCTGTCTTCGGGCAGTAGGCGGGGGACACCCTGAATCAGTTGCCAGCCATGATCCAGATAAAGTTGCGCGTTCTGTCCCGAGCGTCGTGCGCGTCCAACCAAAAAAAGTGAAGGAGCATCACCTGAGGCGGCGCTAAGATGGCAACTCTATCCCCATCCTACGTTACCGCGGTGCCTAGCAACCCGAAGAGCTATTGTGCCGCCCCTTGCCGGGCACGTGTGCGCCTCTGCGCCTGTTTGCTGAAGAAATGAAACCCTACGCTATACAGGTCCGATACATAAGGGGAAGCATTGACACCGATACGCCGCGACTTGTGCAGGTGTGCCTCATGTTGTGTCCCGCGAGTGTTGAATACAAAGACATCCTTACTAAATAGTCGGCAGTGTTGCGAACTGACAGCCGGAGCTCGTGCCTCCTCCCAAAGGAGCATCTGGTCAATGTACATCTGCGGCGCCGCGAAGAGGGAAAAACTTGCGGATCGGCCAAGAAATTTCCTCTTTGATAGCGTTTTGTTTGTTTAGCTGGATTCGCTTGACCCATGTTGACCCCCTCCCTTCTCAAGCTCAGCGGTCCGCAGCCAAGCCGACGAGCGCTCTGCCCTGCGTTGACATCCGTACGCCAACGTTGCGAAGTGTGTGCATTTATTTTATTTTATTATTTTTTTTACAGTGGCGCCTTGTTCTGCCCGTAGTCGAAATATGGCTCTCCTTAAGGTGACATGTTCATCACACAAAAGAAGCTTGATCAAGATATGACTTGGTGGAGGTTAGCTATGAGCTTGGCCCGACCAATGCGGGTTTGCCGATTCCGATATTTGCCAGAGGAAAATTGCGACACCCCGTTTATTGACATTGAGTCCTTTAAACTATTATTTCTTAGTTGTGAAATGTGGAGAAACCCAATTTTCCTATCAAGAAAACTATTATTAAATATTGTATTGAATTGCCCAACTTAAAAGTTTATCGAAGTTGGTTGCCGAGCAGTATACCCAACTTTTTTTTTTTTTTTTTTTTAACCCCAAGGCGGAAAACACATCACAGATCAGACAACACAGATAGATGAATGCGGCAAACGATCATTAATATTTATCTTGCTCATCTAAAAATAGATATACTGTACAGCGATGCCTTAAAATTCGCATGTACTGAAGTTTTGAAGAGCGCTGAGTTGAGTTTACGGTCACCATGCAACCGTGAACTCAACTCAGCTCACTTCATGATGCACAAACCGATTATTTACATTCGATTTCATCATATTATTCTGATAAATATTTTTCATTCTTCTTGTGGAAAACATTTGTTGGTGTGTTTTTTTTCCCCCCAATGCATTTAAAACGGGCATCAATTATCGGTGAATTTTCGCATAGAATCTTAAAAACTTTTTTAATGCATTTCATTTTCTTTTTTGTATGTTTTGTTTTGAGTGGCTCTGGGTTGCCCTCTATTGGCCAGCCGTCACCGTGCTTGTACGTATGTACTGATACACCCCCATATTTCGATACTTCGTCGATACAGTAAATGTGTTACGGTACTATTTGGGGGAGAGAAAAAAAAAAGAGCAGTTAATCCCTGAGTACAACTTCAGTCTCTAAATGCAACTTCCAAGCACCCACACGTTCAAGAACACACACGCACTCGCACAACACAAAGAGAAAGAGAAGGGGTTAAGGGGGTGCTTTGTTATCACCGAGGTGCCCCTTGGCTGTGATTAAGCGGTGTTTTCGCTGTCCCTCTGGTGTTCTAAAGCTTAGGGAGATGTGTCGCAGTTATGGCAGGAATGCTTCAGTGACGAGGCCAAGAGAGGGTCACGGCCAGGATGTAAACATCAACATTTTCTTTCTTTAAAAGGGTTTGGGGGGTGGTAGGGGGGGGGGGGGGGCAAAGCGGGCTCCCCTGATCCTTTACTCCGCACCTGGCCCAAGGCACGGGCCGCGGACCAGCTTACCTGCTATCTTAATCCTCATTCGAAAACCATTTGCGAGGCACAAAACTGACCTTAGATCAGCATCTTTGTGCGAGCCGGGTTTAGGTTTGCGCCAGCGTGTAGGGATTGAGAGAAGGGATTTAGCCGAAGATTGCTATCGCAGCAGACAGGAGGAGTTTGTGGAATTGAGCCATCACCTCTTCGGACAATAGACCCTTTGTGCACGTCTGGTAAAGTCTAATCAATCCTGTGACATGGCTAAATTTGCCGTCATGCCCAAAAATGGTCTTAATGCAATTAACCATGACTTCAGTTCCATACATTTCACTATTCAGAAATTCACCTGAACATGTTTTTTTTTTTCTGTGCGATGTTTTTAGCTTCTCCTTTTTTTTTTTAAACTCAACGATTGGCAGTTTTTGTGCGTATATCATCATTGTTGGTTACATCACTAATATGGACAATTCGAAATATTTGAAGGGAGACCAATTCTAAATATTTGCTTCAGGGGATGGTCCCAATCCCCCTGTCCAATATGCGAGGGGTCACTGTACACAACAGTTATTTTTCTGCAGTGGTGATACAACCACATCTCTCATAGCAGCTGTGTGGAAATGGTTTGAATTAGCCCCGCCGGTCCCCCCCCCTGAGACCATCCAGTAATGATGCAAATTTAGGGGCTTTCTGACAAGGCCTTGACAGTTGATATGTTGGTCAACTCCCCTCTCCGTGTTGGTTTTACCAATCCATAAATATTGGATCCGTGGGGACGTGTAGGAGCACAAAAAAACGGGGAAAAGAAAGAAAGGGAGCAAAACATACATTGGTCTAGTGTCAGTTTTTCTTCCAAAGTTGGCCTGTTGGACCGCTGGTGGTCTGCAAGCAACCCAGCAACATTTCTCTTTGTATTTCAAACAAAGCGTTTGAAAATGTGATGAAAATGTTTCACGCTAGTCATAAATTCTCCATTGTGAGTGACCTGATGATATTTACATGAAAGCTAATATGAGAAATCAACAAAAGGAGAATGAAAGCGTTTTCTTGGGTGTTCAATTATTCATCAGTTGGTCACAAAATAATCCTGATATCAATCAAAACGAATCAAAGCATCAAGTAAAATGTGGTCTTTTTTTCCTGACTTAAGTTTGAGCTGTGCTGTCGCAGCTCACTATGTCACGGATCTGCAGCTCCATCTACTGTTGCACACCAAAAAAAAGAAGTGGCCGCAGCTGGGATTGGCAGCGCTCCGAGCGACTCCCTTCTCGTCATCGTTCGGAGCGTTGTGTCAGAAAAGGCATTCTAACGGCAACATGGCACTGATTTCTAAGCGCGTCGTATCTCCAACGAAACATGTTTCGACACATGTCTCGATACGCGGGATGTGATGTGATTCAAGGACGAGGCGAGATTATCGCTCTTGTCGTTCGCCGTCGAGGTCGTGCAATCATCAAGCTAGGGCAAAGGGCACGACAACGTATGTCGGCGTTAATTTTCAATCGTAACTTCAGTCGTCCATTACGAGTCGATTTGGTCGGTTGTTGACGTCAATATTTACAGCAGTTATATGGTTAGCATTTGCTTTTGCCAACTCTTTAGTAACGGGTGTGCAGGATGTTAGCATCCTATCGTAGCCTAGCACGACATGAGTCGCGTGTAATTTGTCTGTTGCTTGTCGACAAGAGTGTAAAAAGACACCATTACATGCCCCGGCGACTCATCGCCCGTGTTTTCTTTTCCCTCCTGTTTTTTGGGGGGTTTTGACGTGCGTCGTAATGACTTCTTTGTGACAGACGAGCAAAAACCGGTCGCCCAGCTGCCGCTCATGACCGATGTCTTTGACTTCCTGCTAGAGCGTGAAAAGGCCTCTGTGTGGTCCTGCTCGCCTGACGTCGCGCAGGTTGGGAAATGTGATAGTCACCAATGTTCGCTGATTGTTGACATTACCAACAGTCGTGTTTGTGCTACCATATATGTGTGTGTGTGTGTGTGGGTGTGGGTGTGGGTGTGGGTGTGTGTTTAATTCTAGCTTCCACTCACCAGTTTCCGAACCGGAAGAACACCTGGAACTTTTTTTTTTCCTCTTCAGTGTGACATAAGACAAAAGGAGCGCTGTCGGTGTTTGATTATGAGTGGAAATGACGAAAAAAAAAATAGCCATAACAATCATGTGCGAATAACAGTGAGTTATTTGAACCTCATCCTTTGTTTTTTTTTTCTGAACGTTGCACATGTTCTCGATTAAATTCCCCTACCAGGAATTTACTCAATTAGCATCCTCCTTTCTAATCAGAAGCGGGGCTCAGAGGGAGTTTCATGTTGCACCCCGGCGCCATCTTCTGGTTTACTGCCACATCACTACGCTACTATGCAATGTGTCATATTGGAAGAAATCAAAATTCTATTTCTGTAATCGTGAATATTTATTTACAATTCAGTTATTGGATTAAAAATATAAAATAGTGATATAACTGAATTTTAAATAATCATTGTAGTGAAATAATTCCTTCTAAATTTGTCAAAAAGGAATGACTATTTCTTTTCAAATTATTTCATATCTCGTACCATAACAGTACCCACATTTTTTCCAACTTTTTTTTCTCTAATCCCCTTTTAAATTAATGCATGTGCCCAATAATTGCACTCGATAGTCATAACAATTAATACTTTTTTTTTTCATAAATGCAGAGCTGGTTTTCGTTTTGGCAAATGAGAACATGACTGCAAGTGCATCAACACCAGTCATCCATGTGGTGGCGCTAGTGTGCAGCACTAAACACGTTGGCAGTGTTTATTTGTGGTTCACACAGGGGACAGAGCAGCCAGTCAAACTTACAGAAATCTCTTGCCCTTCCCTGCCGGTTCATACATTAGTGAAATGAGATTTCCTTTTTAATGCCTGCTGCCCTCTTGAGCCACTCTTGGGTGCTGGTGAGGCGGAATAACAATTAACAAAGTGTACAACGAACACTTTGAGCGCAACGCTGGACATTTTGCAAAATTGTTTTCATTCTCTGAAGTTTAATGAAAGGAATGTACATGGCTGGACGAGAAAATGATATGAAGGAAATTATTACTGGATGGCTACTATGTGTTGGCGCCACATATCAGTGGCTGGTATCAGCACCCTCAACGAGTACTCAATATTTAAAAAAACAAGGCCGGTATTGTGACTTGCCCATCCCTATGTCACATATGACATCAGAAGTATTGAACATACTGTATCCAGTGTTATGCATGCAACCTCAAAACTCGTCAGTCAGATATCAAAGTGCAGACTTCTCTGCCAAGCCAAGGGAAGCGGCCAACGGACTGAGTCACGGATGACGCATCCTCCCTCAGAGCCTCTCTCGCTACCTGCTCGTGGATGCAAGGCACAAATGAAAGAAGACTGGCCTTCTTAACATCAGCGCCCCAGACTCCCCCGAAACCAGCCCGACTCGCTCAGACAGACGGATGGAGGCAAGTGTGCAGAGTGGCATCACGCTGTGGAAAGGACTGCATTCATCCCGCGAGGTTTTCCCCGAGCACGAAGGACTCGACGGACATGAAAGACCCAAGATCGAGCGTGACTCATTGGTGTAAAAACAGCACCGTGTCCTCTACCCGGCGTATTCTCAACCCTAATAAGCGTGTGAGTCATCTGGAGGCCCTTTGAATACAAAGCCCATTTTCAAAATGCCGTCACACTCCATCAGGAACCAAAGTTGAAACCTGTCACTATGAATTTGACAGCTTGCCCGAGTCCTTTCCCATTCATCTGTTTTTTTTTGTTTTTTTTGAGAAACGATGGAGAATATTCTGGCGGCCACAACGGTGGTGGCTCATGTTTAATTTAAGCAGCAAAGTTAAAGACCTTCTGGCACACTTTCGACTCCTGTGACTCACTGGAGTTTTTTTCAAGTGTAGTCGAGGGGAAGGAAAATAAAAAGGCCGAAAGTCAAGTGAGGCCGTCAGTTGTTTACTGGACTTATTTCATTGACAACCTGTCACAGACGTGTCAGTGTTTTTGGGTTGTTGTTGTTTTTTTTTTTTTGTGACGTCCTGCTGTCCTGGAATTGATTTCTGCTCACCAATCGGAATGCAGGATTGTGTAGAGTGGAATATTTTTCTGGTTGACATGCATCTGGTGTATTGCCCGGCGAAATACATTTTTCCGCTCGGAGAGCTTTTTAGCTCATCAGGGGGGTTGTTGTGGATGCCTTCTGCTCAGAGTTTCGACACTTTAGGCAACGGACATTTGAAGAAAGATAATATCCCAATCCTCACTGGCATATATTCTTTATCCTTTTGTGATGCAAGAATGTTATTGCAGTGCAATGAGCCACTTAAAACTATTTTGAGAATCTTGTTTGTTTGTGTTTGGATGATTGTATTATTCTGGCCCAAGGCAGGTGATACAAGTTGGTTACATTAATCAATTATTAATTAATGATACTACATAAATGTCTTTTCTTTTTAATGATGTCATTGCCATTTTATTTATTATTCATTTTAAAGTGAATATTAGACAGTGCTGTTTTCATTATAAAAACACTTTTGGGTGGGAGGCTGCAATAGATTAATTCCGTCTCCATTAATTTCCATGAGGAAAGACAATCTGAGGTCCGAGTACTTTAAGTTCTTTGTCTGGTTACAGCGCAAATTAAACTCGTATGTCAAGGTACCAGGTGGCTTCTTATTACCTTGGACGCACGGGGGCGCCAGATCACCTTCAATCCTCTCTCTCTCTCTCTCTCTCTCTTTCTCCCTCTCTCTCTCTCTCTCTCTCTGCCTACTCCAGTTTTTCCAAATCATTCAGACTGTGAAGCTCTCTCGTGTCCACTCTCCCGCCCCCTCACACACACAAACCTGCCGTCAATGTGCGGCGCACTGGCACCGACAGTGTTGTGGGTGTCTGTGGAAAGAAATAATAATAATAATAAAAAAAAGAGGTATTTTTTAGGGGGCGGGGGGTCTCTAAAGGAACAAGGAGGAGAAATACTGCTGACTTTTCCCCCCCCCCTCCACACGCGTGGTGGACTAGATGGCAGGGGCTCAGCCAGGAGTCCACGCGCTGCAGCTCAAGCCAGTGTCCGTGCCCGAGAGCCTCAGACGGGGCAACAAATTCATGAAATGGGACGATGTGAGTCACCGGCAGAAATTGTACTCTCCTTATGTTTGTGCATGCAACGCTATGCTTTGTTGTTGTTATTACTATTATTGCACAAATATTATGGCACAATGTGCTCGGGCGGATGATGGATGGAGGTGACAGTGTGTTGAGCGCGCGCGTGCTTTGTTTACACGCCATTTAGTATAGTAGGCGCGCGTGCATGAGGGTGTTATTGAAATTAAACTTGAATCAATTTCTGTGACATGACTTGAGTTGACTAATCGTCATCATAATTATCATCATCATAGCCTCTTAACCTCCTCCCTCTCTGAGCCCCCCACACCCTCCCTTTGTTATTGTTGCCTGTATTGGGCTTCAGACAAATGACCTTGATTAAAATTGATTGCATGCTGCCATCTGAGTGTCCTGTCAAAAGAATCCACAGTGGAGTAGTAGCTCTGTCCAGCAAATAGCCATATACCGTGCATGGCTGCTGCTGCATGTTGCCCACAGCCAAGTAGACAGCAGCAAGCAGCTTCTTTCACTTGATGAAGTCTCTGTGTTGTACCATAGTCACCTCACTGCTATTTCGTTCTTGCTATTTTTATTTGAATGGTGCCTCATTCAAACCAAGGATGTCCAGGATATGACATTCTTTAATTATAATGCCCAATTTCCAGTATGTCCACTGAAGTGACTCATGCACTGTGATGTTTTTCAGGACCTTAAATCAGCAATCTGCTGTTTTACGGCCCCCCCCCCCCCCCCGAGTAGTTCAATCGAATGCATGTTCTTTACAGTTCTTAACTGCAGCAATTACCGAGCAGAGACGCGTGACATGTGACAGTCAAGCCAGGGTGGTCATAGAAGACAAACGCAAGTGGTTTTGAGGAGTTACGGGACAAGAATACAAGAAGTATTGCTGTACATGATATATGTGTTTTCAAAAGCTCTTTTTTTGAACAATCCATTTTTTGTATTGTTCTTAACGTATGCAAAAGTGGGTCACGACCAAACATCAAAAGGGAAAATACGGATCCCGCAAAAACTCTGTCAACCATGTAAACCGAACTTGTGGCACCATGGTTATCCTAAAGATTATTACATTATTTTCTCCGAGTGGAACAAATGAGGCGCTTGATTGTCGTTTTATTTTGGTCTCTCAAGAATGATTTGTTTTTAGAAGTCCATGAGGTGTTTCCCCGACCCCTGAAATGCTTGTGTACTGATCGTTTGTGGCGGTGGGCCTTTTCCCCAGTACAAAATGTCCTCTTCATTCTTTTCCTTGTAAAAATACAACACCCTGGGAAAGATGAGCTCAGATACCTTCTCTTGTTTAATTTCCCAGACACTTCTTCCTTCCTCTTTCCACTCGCTTGTGTGGCTTTATGGAAAGAACCCAGAGACAAGCAGACAGATGGACAGACAAACACAATGCTGAAGCTCCCGGGAGATAAATCAAATTTGGTGCTTTTGTGGTTTCAGATGCAACTCTTGAACGTCTCTTAACAGGAAATTGTACAGGCAGATCATTGCAGCTCATCCAGTTTTGTTCCTGTGCTCCCCCCATAGGCAGTTGTGCATTGAGATGCGAGGAACTCGGGTTACGAGATTTTTTAGACGCTTTTGCTTTGGCTCGCTCGTGTAAACGTGAGAGACCAGCACTGTATGGTGACTCCCTCTTGACGTGTGCTGTCAAATTAAACACAAAAGAAAGAGAATTACACTTTGTGTATTTAAAAGAGCCATATAACCTTGCCTGAAAGAACATTTTCTTTATCTTCTGCAAAGAGCAAGTAATATTCATGGTGTGCTGAGGAGCTGAGATGGTCTCCATGTACCGTGCATAGATCTGTTCGTCTTGTACCGCAGCCCAATGGCCAGTGATGTGATGCGAATTGACACTTTGAGTTGTGAGCGTGGTCACCCAACGAATAGAACTCGTATCTCAAGGTTCCATTGTAGCTGCCAGGTGAACATATAAAAAAAAAGATTTGCTCTTCCCTAAAAACAAAAGACTTGTCATTAACTTAATTTTGCATTTTGTCCCCGGTAATGCACACCATTTGTTTTCCCAACATTTTCATGGTTCCGTGTCGAAGGGGATTTGAACATTTCATTCATGGCGCTGCCATCGAGCAGCAGTGGCTCCTCGTTTAAGTGAGAGTGGAGCACAGGCAGGCATCCAAAAACGAGTCGTCTTCGAGATGAGTGAGAGATGTTGGCGTGCAGATGATGTTGGCTCGCTCACAACATCTTTTCCTTATATTATATATATAATCCGTGCTTGTGTCGTGCAGTCTTCTGTAATGCTGGGTGAATAAAGGACGTCAATATGCCTATTTAGAACTGCCTCCAAAGGTGATTGCTAATATTAGAATATACTGAGCGCGTGTGTGTGAAATTAATCCATTCAAAATATTTTGAATTGATATTTTTATTAACTGAACCAAACAAATCAATCAGGGCCTATACTCTCTGCAGTTTAGTAGATACGCCACACCACCCTTACCGCCACCATATGAGAACTGCCCATGAATCTATTTTAGCATGGCTTTTATGTGCGCCTACGAGCCAACAAATAGCAATGACAATCCACCACACTCGGTACACCAGAACAAGATTCATAATAACGATGGATCCGTGTGACCGTAGTATTAAAAACGTAACCAACATAGACATTTGGTTGAGGAAAATTGTATTGGCTGCCAATGCTTGAGGGCACACGTATAGTGCATACCTGGCATGCATTGCCGCATTGTTGTCGACTTCTGTCTCTCGTCTGTCAAGATTGTGCAGTCATGCGACTCAGCCATTCCCGTCATCCCCTCCGTTGCCGTGTCGTAATCGGCAAGCGGGAGGGTTGCCATAGCGCCGCAACTCCACCACATCGTCTTACTGAGGTTTGAGCTAGAAAGCTAATTGAATATCGTGTCCTCCGACCCTTTTAATGTCAAAGCCTTTGATGCCCCCCCCCGACCCCCCAGCACCAGATGGGGTCTCACCCGAATGCGACGCAGAACAGATGCCGGCAATTAGTGTTATCGGCAAATGCTGTGTTAGAGACCTTGTTAGAAGCTTTTTTTTGACTTTGAACATTTTCCTCAAAAATGCAGCGTTGCCCTCGCTCAACTTGTTCTGTCTTTTTTTTAATATAAATGTGTCCAATAATATCCAGCGCACCTGAGGGTCAGAACTGTGTGTTTGCACAAGGCTTGAAGTCAACTGAGGTGAAGAAAAAAAAAATTTGAATAATGCCAGCAGAGCAGGCACACACCTCCACAGGACTTGAAGCGAAATTAAATTTTGGGGGCTCTCTAGTTCTGCTGATAATAAAATCTAACGTCTATTAATTGCTCTTGTGGACCCACGAGTGGTTGTGGAGCCTATTCGGAATCCTTCTCAGCAGCTGTACACGCGCTTCGATCCACTTCAGCTCAATTGCTTGTCTTTTCTTCTAGGACTCCACCACTGTGAGCCCCGTGACGGTAACCGTTGACCCCAAAGGCTACTTCCTCTACTGGACTGACCAAAGCAAGGTAAGGCTCTCCTGCTACACCACTGTACTATTTTTGCGAGATATTTGTAAGTCGGAGTGTCTGGCTTGTTTTTCTTCCCTGCAGCACCGAGGGTGCAAGCAAACTTAAAGTGCATACACAATGTAGACATAATCCCCAAAGCGGAAAACCTGTCTGTGAAAAGGTTGCCAGTTAAAGCATTTACACGTGAGAGAGGTGACGGGCTAACTGTCGTACAGAACAAAGCTGGGACATTCTCTCACATTTGAATTCAAATATTTGATTCAGGCATTAACCCGACACCCGTGAGATGCAAGCGTTGTCTATTGTTCCTCTCCAAAGTCTCCAAACCCGCTCTTGGATTGTCAGCACAGTCTGTAAAAACTCACTGGCGAAAGAGGAGGATGGACTCGCCAAGCTATTGCCGTTTGTATTGTGTGTGTGTGTGTGTGTGTGTGTGTGTGTGTGTGTGTGTGTGTGTGTGTGTGTGTGTGTGTGTGTGTGTGTGTGTGCCACGCTATGAAATAGCCTTCATTGATTTTATCTTGGCCCTCATGAGGGCATCTTGAGATGTGCGCGGGACTGCTAATGCGACCGAACCTCCCCTGAGCGCTAATTAGTATTAGCACCCCGCGCGAAGGTAGTTGAGGACCTTTGTTTGGCGGGTAACTTTAGATGTCGACCGTGAAGAGAACAGAACAACCTTCATCCAAGCCCACCTGAGGCGCTTTACCTTCTGTTTACACCCAGCTATATGCGCTAAAGGTCACTTGTACAGTGTACATCAACAAAAATATCGATTTGGTGCATTGCTCGAGTCCAAATTGGATTTTTTTTAAAAAAAATTGTAATTCATTGTGCCTTTTTTGGAAATTCTGGCATGTCGTCACAGGCAATTTGCTTGGGCATGTCTAAAATTGAACAGTGATATAAAGTTTAGGCATTATAGTGGAGCGACTTGTTATGCTTTTGACGGGCAAAACGTTTTTTTTTAACATTTTCATCTCCTTTTCGTTGTGTCTTGACCGATATGTGGAAATGTATTGCAAGGTTGATTTTCATTCAGCGGCGTCATCGCCGATGTTAGCTTTGTGTTCGTATCTTTGTGTGTGGTCTCCTATTCACTCTCTCGTGGCTTTTTGACACCGGTCCTTAAAACTGGTGTGACCCGGGCCGGCCGGCAAAGCTCTATTAGGACATGCGCAAGTGTTGTATTCGCCGTGCGGTTTTTCGCGGACGTCGCCTCGTGTTTATAGACCCGCCGCGTGTTCTCGCGGACGTCTGTTGAGCAGGCCATCTTAAACATGGAGCGACGCCGCCCGACGTCCAGTTGTGTTATGCGGCTGTCGGGGGGGGGGGGGGGGGGGCGTAATGGCCTGCAGAGTAAAAGCATTCCTGGGATTCCTTGAGGAACTACAACACAACTGCAGTCAGCTCACCAGTAAACGGCGCTGACTGAGGGTCTGCAGATTTAACTTGCCTTGTAAATGGACTAATAGTGTCCGCGCTGTTGTTTACTATCAATCAAATATAAACACTTCCTTTGTTGAGTAATTACGGTGAGTCAAGCGTATTTTCTCAGTATTCACAGCCGTTCAATTATTTTCACGCTGGCGCGAGGGTATCGTTAGTGCCCCGGTGTACTTAACGGCTTGTCCGTTGAGGGTACGCGCGGCTAACTCACACCGCCACCCGCGCAGCCCGCCGACCTCGGACAAAGAACAGGTGCTTCTTTTTGAAGTTTAAAAATAATTAGCGCCGCTGTCGGCCACGGCGGGGGTTGAGAGGCCGGCGAAAGTGGACAGGGCGCGTAAAATTAACTGTCCCTTTTTTGCTCGAGTTGCCATGCGACCGCTCTCACGCCACCTTTTCAAAATGTCACATTCTGTTTCGGTCGCTGCTCGTTTCCCGGAGAATACCGCTCGTTCTGAGAATGATATCGTAGGAAGGCGTTGTTTGTGCTTTGTTTCCCCCCGCCCCCCTCCCCTTAGCCAGCAAACGAAAGGTTAAAAAGGCTCTCAAATGAGGGAGCTGTGTGTTGACGCTGTCAGTCGCCCCCCCCCCCCCCCTCCAATAAGCGCTCAACGTATTGAGCGTGAGTGATGTACCCAAAGTGACAGGAAATCAGACTATGCCCATTCCGCGCCGCCCGTATCCAAGTCTCTGCAGAATACGCCGGCGCGTTCGCTCGAGCGCAGCAATTTCACTTGATCGCCGAGCTTGTTGCGCCACTTTCTCCGTCGGCGCTCCGAGACAAGCGAGGAGCAACAGAATAAATCCACAGCCAATCGAAAGAAAAGTGAATTGTGAGCTCAGCCGAGTCATAGCCTGCCACGCCGTGGCCCTTTCTCATCATTTGCAACCGAGAGCCAGTTTGAGAGGCACCGAGGGGAAAGTCACAAGTTGCCTCTTGGAGCCGCATTTTCACCAAGCAACACGCTTAAGCTCCATTTCGTATGCAAATCTTTTGTTTCCGTTCTACAAAAGCACAGATAGGACCAGAAAAAAAAACTGCCCCTTTTTTCTGGCTTACCATCAGAAGAATTCTGAGGCGTCCTAGGCCTCCTTCTGGGTTGTACCTTTCTGTGAGGCGTCTGTAAAGCTTCCAAGGCAGAAGGCCCGAGAACCCTTGGACGAGACATCAGTGACCGTAAAGTCTCGAAGGAAAATCCTCTGGAACTGATGAAATGACTTTGTGGCAACCTTGCGTCCTTCGTAGCAACCACGTGGGCATCACCCGGTCTTGAGTACAAGCCCGATCGAATGAACCCAACGGACCATACCGTGTAATGCGAATTTGGAGATTTGATGTCACGGATAAATCCTCCATTTTTATGGGGCCCGTTTGGAAAAGTGCGATAGAGGTCTGTAAGTCATTGCATTGTTGTCAGATGAGGTTAATCCTTCCGAATAGGGCGCATACCAAACGGAGGGAACGTTCAGAAATTTATGTTCCAACATTAATTTTAAGGTTTATGCCTTTAAATACTGTGGCCAGGAACTTATTGATATTGACCTTACATGCTTGGGGACTGTAACTTTTTATCTATGTTATTTATGGGCTGGTCACGTCATGTTATGATCACCCGGCCCGTGCCGCGACAAAGGCTGCTTATATTTTCTTGCCGCATCCATCAATCAGCCTGCGCACCCTGAAAGGGCACAAAACTAGAGAGTGTAAAAATGTTGACCTGATGCATTGTTAAGTCGATGTGTCAAGCGAGTCCCAAGCGGAAAAACAGGATCAGCCTCTTTTGTTTGTGGGAAAATAATTACGATGGGTCCAATGGGGGGGAGTATCATGGTTCATGAGGAGTGTTGAGTGCGATCAGCTCGTTCGAAAGTGCTGCGTCTGGTTGCCTGGCTAAAATCTGCCAGAAGAGTAAAGAGGGTGATTAAGTGTCTCATTGTCTCGTGGGCGCAGGTATTTAGAATGCAGATGCTGGCCCATTTCTGGCCCGCCGATTAAAGTAAAGGTGATCTGAGATCAATTTAACGCAAAATACAAAGAATCGTTTGCTCTGTGCGTAAGGTACAGATGCGCAAACGTTCTTCCTTCTGAGGTCGTAACAGGATTAACCGTTCGTAATAAACACCCCTTACACGTGTGCAGCCACTTGTCGATCTCTGGAAATTGTTGACGTCAGCTGGTCTGGATTCATTAAATCCTTCAGGACTGGATTTGCAATATGAGGTTTCATCACGGGGCTCACTCTCCGAAAGTGACATTTAAAATTGGTTGCCATGGCAATCCACTTAGGGCAGCTTTTTTTTTTTTTTAATATAAAGCTGAATGCGCTTTCGAAGACGTTCACAACTCATTGTTACAGCGCGTCAGCTTTTTTTTTCTTTTTTTTTTTTTCTTTCCTGATATGTCACAAATGAGTTTGAAGCTGGAGTGAGTTGAATCCACAGAGACATGTGAAAAATAGTTCCTTAGAAGTCCTGAATGCGTGGGACATTTGGACAATAGAGTGGCTTCGATCAGTTTTCAGAAAAATTAGTTTTTTGGAACTCACAAAAAGTTGGAAGAACCACAATCATTTGACAGAATTCTGGCGCACAATAACAAGAGCGAGAAATGACAAACTTCCATATGCTGTGGACCCCGTAGGGTTAATTTCCAGAATTGGTGAATGAATTTATAGCGATGGCAATCAGTGCTCAGTGGCAAGCGGCTTCCACTTCAAGGCCCATTTGTTCGCCGAGCAATTAGCAAGGCTTTTTTTTTTTTTTGCCACAATTTCCTTTTGTTTCCTACCGCACATCAACGAACGAGCGTCAACCAGCTCGAGTGGGCGACTGGAAAGTAGAAAAGGTCTTTAACTCCATCATGCCGGGAGGAGATGGATGTTGAGTGGTGAGTGGGATCGTAAGTAGGCATAATAACCCATAGCCAAGTTTTTTTTTCTCCCCATTGAGTGACCTTGTTAATCATTTACAAGCATGTTAGAAGAGGCTGCATAGCTTGCGTTCGCTCGCATAAATTCCCAACTCTTGTTGTCTGAGGCCATAATATTAGGCAGATGATTGCGTTTGAGCTCCGGATATTTCCATCCATCCATCCATTATCCTCACGAGGGTCTTCAGGCAGCAGCAGGCAGGGGGGGGGGAAACACCCTGAACCGGTTGCCAGCCAATCACAGGGCACAACCATTCATGCTCACAATCACGCCTCGGGACAATGTAGAGTGCTCCATTCACCTGCCATGCATGTTTTTGGAATGTGGGAGGAAACCGGAATACCCGGAGAAAACCCACACAGGAGAACATGCAAACTCCACACAGGAAGGCCGGAGCAGGAATCGAACCCACTGTGCCGCCAGATGTTTCCAACTTCCCTTTTTTTCTTATCCCCCCAAAGCAGTCACACTTCCACCATGGCTGCTGCTCTCGCTCATCTCCACACCCGGTTTCCACTTGGTGGCCGGTGCGTGTCATAGATGTGGGTCAGTCGCGCATCACCCCACATCCCCCCCCCCCCCCCCTGCTGAACTCAATTGAATTTCAACCGGGGGCTTATAAGGAGGTGTCGAATTCAGACAGCTGGAGAGAAACGAGAGAGGCTTGAACCGAATTTGAATGAAACAATCCTCCACTTTGCTCAATGCTGCAATGTGCTTTCGCCGCCTTTTCTTTGAACCCATCGATCTTGTCAGAAAGGATGTCAGGTAAAACGATAACCGGTAAGCGTATTGGGAATGCTCCGACGGAAAGACCGAACACTAAGCGCGTTAGATTTGCCCCGCAGAGAGCGAATGATGAATGGATTTCTCTTTCGGCGCCCCGTTTTGTCCTGACATCAAAAAAGGCACCGCGGATGCCGCCTGAGCCGGCGAGGCGGCGGAGCTGCTCTGCTGGCTGCCACTGCCGTTGATCCTCAAAGGACTCGATGTTGAGTTGCTGCGCCTGTGATGTCGCGGTTGCGGTCTGAATGGAAAAGAGGCACGGCGGGTCGAAAACGAAATCTCTTGAAGCGATTGTCGAAATTCCACAAATGTCAATCGACACGAATGTAGCTCCCAGAATGGACTCTCAAGGTACCTTATGCCAGTTGTGTTTTTGTTTGTACCTTATCCGGGACTAAAAATGTGCAAGTTTATGCAAGTCAAGAGTCAAAGATACCCACGCAGGGCACTTCAAGCCTTAGGAGGTACATTGAAAGCACTTTTACGGAGAGCCTCCTCGTGGAGTTGTCCTTTCGTGTGTGTCCACATTTGCATTTGGAAGGACTTGGAGAGGTGATCTCTTGGATGATCCTTTGCGACAAAACACAAGGAGGCCCCGTGAAGGAGGCTCAAACGGAAAGAGCCGACCAAAGAGCACTGACGAAAGGACAAGTAAAATGGAGGAATGCGGGTTGGTGTCGTTGCACGCACCCACGTCGACTTGACAAGACGCTCGCCGCCATCCAAAGACGGCAGACGAGGTTGAATCTCAGTGAAAGAGACAGATGTCCGCCCAGAGGACAGGTGAGACGTCAGGGGAGCGGCGAGGGGCGACGCGCAACAAAGCGGTTTGATGGACGGACGGCGTGAGCAGTTTTGCTTTCCCTCCTGTCATCCCCGCAACGCTCCGCTATCTGTCAAACGGGGGAGTGTACTCATGCGCCTTCCGCAGTCCCCTCGGCGCTCTCCATCCGTCAAGTGCGGGAGCCGGAGTGTGTCTGTGCATTTGTGCTCATTTGATTGGCACGGAGGAACACGGTCACCAGATGCTGAGTGTTTACGCCGCAATAAAGACGTGGCCGTGCACGGGCGGACATTTTTGCTCCTCGCTTTTCAGGAGACCCCAAAATGTTTGTTCCCCCTTGACGATTGCATCATCAAAGAGAGACAAGAGAAAAAGTTGCTGGTCGAGTTTCCTCCTGCATCCCTTTTTTTTTTTTTTTTTTTTTTTTTTCATCTGCACCTCGGCTGTTTGTCGGAGCGTGTCAGATATCCCGATAGCTAGAATCAAGCGCCGGCGCTCTCCTCAGACACTTTTGGGCCTCTTTTCTCACACCTTGGTTCACTCCTTCTGGCCGACCTGTCATCCCTCATCATTCTCTCTCGTTTTTTTTGGTTGTTTTTTTTATAATGACCTGGCTGGTTATCAAAGTCCTGTGCGGCTGTCAAGGAGCCACTTTTTTTTTCTTTTTTTTTTTTGGGAAGCAGCCTGACTCGATGCTTATTCATCTTTCTTCATCTAAGTCAGGGGTGTCAAACTCATTTTCGTCGCGGGCCACATTGCAGTTGCTCTTCCCCTTGGAGGGCCGTTATGACTGTGAAACCATATAAAGAAGTCAAGTCTCATTTATTACATTTGATCATATTAAATTTGGGTACAGATTTTAGGAAGCATCGTGGAAGTTGACATGTTGGATTGGCTTTCGCGGGCCACATAAAATTGTGTAGCGGGCCAGATTTGGCCCCCGGGCCTTGGGTTTGACACCTGCGATCTACGTGAATGTGTCACGAGGCTTCAGACCTTGGATAGGCAGGTGGAAGGATAGATACAGTACATACGATATAGATAGCTACACTACCACTCTGTCTCTATCTCTGTCCATCAAAACATCCATCTATTCATTCGCCAATCCATCTTTTTGGGGGATATACTTGATCTTGACAACATTCCTCGACAAAGTTGCGTCGCATCTGTCATCCTGTGGACTTGAGATGAAATCTTCAGTTGATATATCTGGAAATGTCCGGAATTGACTCAATAAGAGACACGACGAGCTTCTCTCTATCGGCAGCCTCCATCATGGCTTTCCCAGCGATTCTCAGTCACGCATTGGCGTAAACGCAGAACGGGAAGTCATCGAGAGGAGGCCGAGGGGTGAAATATGACAAAGATCATCAACTCAGTACGCAGCGGCGACTGCACCTTATCTCAAAGGTCTTTTACTTCCCCTCATTTCCGTTTTCCCTCCGCCATCATTTACCACTTTGACTCTCATGAAATATTCAATCTGTGGCTGTAACGTCCGGATTAATCAATCGTCCATCCTTTTTGACTTTCGCAAAGGCATCCAGTCGAAAGAGACAAGGAGGGATACATCAGAAGCGACCACTCTCCTCCCACGTGTGCGCTCTCCGCGCAGCCACCCGAGACTTCAGCCTCCCTGTTGTCCTTTACCAAGCAGACGCATGGATGAGTTGAGCGACTGTGACTCGCCGTGCGAGCGCCACCTGTTTCCTGACACCTGCTGTTTCTATTATTTTAGGGAGTCTCCAGCGCCTGCATATATATATATATATATATATATATATATATATATATATATTTGCCATTTTGTATCGTATATATATATATACATATATATATATATATATATATATATACGATACAAAATGGCGGTGTCCCCGGGACCTTTTGGATACGCTTTTCGTTGCGTTTTCTGTCATTTTCCGTGTCGTCAACTGTTTTCTGGTTCAGAGCAGCTTCGTTCCAGATGAGTACTGGCAGTCTATGGAGGTCGCATTTTTTCTCTCTCTCTCTCTCTCTCTCTCTCTATATATATATATATATATATATATATATATATATATGGACACACGTCATACGCCTGTATGGTCATGATAGCTTTGCTAAAATATGAAGTCAAACAGTGGATTAGGACTTGCGAATTGAATATTTCTGCATCCATGATGAATCCCGCAAAAAATTCAGGCCACTGCTGTTCTTGCCGAACAAAAAAAAAAGAAAGTCATGTTTTCCATTAGAATAAGCAGCATGTTGCAGATACATCAGGGCGATCCGCAGCAAGACAATATTGCCCGCGGCCGTCGCAGGTTAAGCACGCTCATTAATTTCTCTAGTTTCTCCCGACCCCCGCTGGTGCCGCCGCTCGCTTCCGAGGACGTGCCGCGTATGCTAACGGGCTTCCGTTCTTTATTTATTTATTTATGTATTTATTTATGTACTTTTTTTTTTTTTTGCTGGCCGTTGCACTTTGAAAAAGGCAGAGGAGGCAAGAGAAGAGGCGAGGCACAGATGATGTGATGAAGAATATAAGTTGCACGCAAGCTATGTTGCTCGGATAGGAACCGTTTTTAAAATCGCCACCTGCGAAAGGAAAAGATTCTAAAAGAGTCAAAGTCATTCTTGTTGTAGACATTAAGTGACCAAAAGAGTTTGAATATTTAAAAAAAATATATTTAAGCTCATCATCCGATTAATCGGTTCTTGGAATTTTATCAGGCCGAATACCTGAACCTTCGTTCAGTCAATGCGGCAAACGATCGCGGATCCACAGTAAGATGCATCGCTGAATCATTCAGCTCACCCCTGACTGTGATGTTCTCTTTCCCCTGCAGGAGACCGACTTACTGGACATCGCCTACATCAAAGATGCCCGCAATGGAAAATGCACCAAAACTCCAAAGGTGAGCCCAAATGGTGTGCAGTATTGATTGTAATGGACAAAAAAATAATAATAATAAACTGAACACACTTCAGTTTGAGCGAGGGATTCTAAACGGAGCACGTGACGGCTAAGATGGCCGACGTCTCGGAAATCCATTACCGCGAGATGGAGACGAGCTGTCTGAGGTTGTGATGAGTGAGGTCGGCAGAAAAAGGAAGGAGGCAGGGAAGGATGTATCTATAGTGCCGTAGTTAGCACGTTGCTGTCGGGTTGAGTAAAGTCATTATTCAAACCCCCCCCTGCCCCCAAAAAAAATTCAGTTCAGCAAAATGGGCCAAGTAATGTAACATAAAATGTGGATTTTACACTGCATTGCATGGTTACATTTTGAAATGAATCTTTTTTTTCACCATGATAATAATTGCAAAAATATTTGTCATCAACAGCAAAAACCTTTTGAAGTAGAAAGTAGTTGAGGTAATGAAACATAATCATAATACAAGAATTGCAAAATATCGATACAATATTTTTCACTCAATTCAATGATGAATACAATTTAAATAAATTTATTGCAAATTAAATTCAACAAGTCCACTGTACTGTTTTAGTGTAAGATTATGGCCCTGTTTTTAAAATCCGAAAATGGTCCCAAAAAAATACAAATTAAAGAAAAAATTGCGAAAATAAAACCTCCACACCACTTCAATGTTGCAAATATTGGACACATAATTTTTACACCATGCATACATTTTAAAATTTTCCGTTTTGTTATTTTTTTGGGCGTGCGGGGTGTAAAATACCCCACTAAATTGCTTGCCATTTTTTTTAATGTCACCACCACCCTGCAGAGCTGAATCAGATCCACTATAAAAATGCTGCCTTGAGATGAAGAAAATCAATATCGCTGATCAATAGTGGCTACGTATCATCACTCTGTGCGAGAGGAAGGATAGCGAGCGAGCGAGAGAGAGACAGCCTTCATCCATCTTCATTTATTTATTCTCCTGTTTCTATGTGGGTTTCCGCGGCGGCCAAATTGCCCCAAACCAACATGGCAGCCTACAGCTTTGCACCCCCAGTCAGGCGAAGTCACGCTCCACAGGCAGCGTGTCATTAGACGTAGCTGCGTCTCGCCGGTTATGATTTCATTTCCCTGCTCCACCTGCTTTGCTTTTTTTTCCTTTTTACATAAAAATAACGTGGCTCATTGTCTCGCCATCAAACGCGTGGCCGGCCCGCCGGCGTCTTCGCGCCACCCCACCTGTGAGCGGTCGCTGCTCGTACGTGACTCACTCTCCCGAGCCTGATGGAGGCGCATTGATGAGTGTTGTTGGATGCTCTTTTTGCACGTGTCGCTCCGTGTGTGTTCAAGTAGCGCGACTGTGTCCTTACTGGCACTAATTAGCATGCACCCACCCGGCCGTCATTCACACTGATTAGATTGGGGGCTTGTCAGAGCAACGCTTTGTACGACAGGGTGGATCTCCGAGTCAACCACAGACAAGCGGAGGGACGCGTTGTCTTCTTTTCTTCATTTCCCCGACTGTCTGTGGTTATTTTTAGTGCTTTTGTGGCCGTCACAGAATGTTCCCGCTGCGGTGGCGACGACGCCGCGCGCTTTCATTTTCATTTTGGACCTCGCCTTTGTGGCCAAGTTCTCCAAAAGCCTCGTTTCCGCCGCTCCGCTTAGTTTATGATGATCAAAACTTCCACGACTACTGTAAAGCATCACAGTACCACTTTTTTGGCATTTAATGTATACAATGAATAAAATGAAAATAAATATCATCTGCTTCAGCATAAGCAGTCTAGGAAATGAACGGGTGGAAAGTGTGAGATATCTTGTCCGTTTTTTGTTTTTGTTTTTAGGGAACAGTTGATACCATCAAATGCAACAATAACAATTTGAAGTGTGCAAATTATTCTGTTTTTAAAAGTATAAATACCATTTGTTATTGTTAGTATTGTGCTATTTTTTTTTCTTCACGCTGGACTGATATTCCCATTCATGTCATACCTTTTTGAACAAATTTGTCGCCGTGTCAATCATGTGGTGAGGCAAGACCGCTGCTAGCAAGGCATTTAAACTTCCCGTCCCTTACTTAACAGTTTCCGTGGGACCTCATTAGGATTCAACTCCCCACACCCCTTCTCAGATTTACTATTTCCAACGAGAAGTGTTGAAGTTAAATGTCTGCCCCGAATGGCTTCCCCGGCACTGCCAGCTTGCAGCTCACCCCAGTAGACTGCTGCTAAATGCAGCTCAGCTTGTGTGTCCGCGGCCTTGTAACAGGATCCCGGTAAAGACCAGCAGGCGCTCAACTGGGTATAGCCCACAGAAACAAATTATAGCCGCGAGAATGTACACGGTGTGGCTAACGCTATCATCGTCATCATCGCTGGTGTTAGGCATCAGTGGAATGAGAAGAGCTGCGGTGCTTGCGAGCACAACGCTAGCTTGTCACTTTGCAATGTTCACTGCGCTGCAAAGTGTTTTTTTTTTTTTTTTTGCTCGACACTTGAAGCAATGTCAACAAACAAACCCATTAACTCATATCGAGTATGAAACCCCTTGATGGGCTACTTTCAGCTCTGCTATTATTTTCTCCTTATGTCATGCCATTGGTCGCACAGTGAAGCCAAACCCCACTTTCGCAACCAGCGGCATACAGTAAGCGAGATACCGTGTTGCACCGCATGTATCCCACTGCAGCTGCCTCATGGCGTGTGTGTGTGTGTGTGGAGAAAGATGATATCGTGACGATGTCATGCTGCTATTCTCGGTATGCGTCGGTAGCCGTCTTTAAACGGGGCTAACAGTCCGTGAGTGCAAGGACGACTGGATTAGCGCCAAATCATTAAAGCCGTCTGGCGGCGATGGTGCTCCGTGTACTTGGGTGAATCTTTTACGTTGCGTTCCTCCGAATTGTAGTTCGTTTTCAGTGTGCGTCCCGTTAGTTTGGTAATATGAGCATCTGACCATGAAATGTCTCACAGAGCTAACCCGAAATAAAACACGCCCACTTATCACCTGGGTTTATTTTTCATCATGCTCATTGGCGGTTGAACTCCAATGACCTCAACCTTTCAGACTGAGCTACTCGTACCCCCCCGTCTGATCCGATTCCATTAAAAGATTCCATGGATTATTGATTTCCATAATAGAATCCGCCACCTCTCGCTCTGCGGCGGGAAAGAGGCCAACGAATAGAAGTGGCGGGTAAAAGGTTAGCCTGATTGACCGGCTTGGCTTTGGCTTTCTTCTTCGATCAATGTCCCCGATTAATTCCCCCTCTGTGCCATTAACGCCTGGCGAGAAATCGAAGGGGACGCTAGCTAGCTGGCTCTGACACTCGCTGATCCGCCAAACAACATGAAATGGAGAGCGGAGTGACCGACACAGATTACTCTCTCGGTGAAAAAGAAAAAGAGATTACAATGGTGCACCTGTTCCAGCCCCCCCAATCGGAATGCCGCTAACAGACCGTTACTTTGTCTTTTGAACTTCCTGAGTATCTTAGCTTGTATTCCGAAGGAAGAGAAGAGAAGGATATTGCTTTTCCAAACACATAAACCGCATTAAGCCCTCATGAACAATTTGACGATTGATTCGTCTCGGCGCTGTAAAATGCACAATGTAAATACACCGCGCCCCGTATTAAACCTATCTCAGACAATACACAAACAGCTCTCAAGATCGATGTCCAGTTCACAAAAGGGCAAGTGTAGCTTTGCCGACAGAAGGTTAGAAAGTTCTGCAAACAACTCCGCTCGTGCGTTTTCGAAAAAGAAATTGAACATGAGCGCCGGCCTCGGGGACTATCAGCGTCTAAACTCGCGCCGATGAAATCCCATGTGACATTTTGTTAAACACAGCAAATGTTGACCTTGGAGATGATCCAATACGCAAGAAGTGTCCGGGACAAGCTGAACAGCAAATACAGTGGCTTGAAAGTCAGCGTATTACTCGGGGCTGTCTGTCTTCATAAGCCTTTGCTCCTCTGAGTTAGAAGAAACTCCCCAACCTCAATAATCTGGACCAACATCTGTGCCGGTGTCTATTTACTGGAGCCATTGCATCACCCTCACGTGCTAACCTTTTCTACAATCAGTAGCCTAGTTAGAACCTTGTCCGCATCCTGTCAATTGACCCAATTTGACCTTTTGTGCTGCATTCACAGGCCAGTTTTTTTTTTTTTTTTTTTTGTGGTCTCGGATCATTTCATATGGAAAAGAGTTTCACGAATCACACCTGCATCGGCAGCGAAACGGCTCTTCCTACACGACGGGCTTGACACATGCTGGCTGTACGCGATCCACCGGGTTTGTTACCAGGGAAACCGCCGGTAGATGAGAACAAGAAGTAACGAGGGCGGCCAAGATTCTGTTGTGCACGGTGGCGCCCCCCCCCCCCCCCTCGTCAACCCCCACACCTCCTTTTCCTCTCCGTCGTCTGCTGTAATTGGAGATGATGAGATAATTAAACGGATTGTCATTGCATTGAAGCGCCCCAATTTAATATCACTTTTTTTTTTCTTTCCTTGTTTTTGCCACTCCAGTGAACACACCAGCGACGTGGTTTGATTCTGTTTCATCAACATCCAAACTTCCTGCCTGATTAATGATGGGCGCATCTGCAGTCGGCTGAGATAGGAAGCACATCAAAACCGTATTTTCCATCACTTATTTCCTGGCCGATTCTCCGAGAAAGCGCTCTGCTTTTAATTGGCAGCAAAAAAAAAAATAAAAAAACGCCTTAAAGTGACTCATCGCACTGATTGAAAAGTGTGAGTCATTTAAACGGCGGCAGCGCTAAAGGCGCGGCGCTAATAGTCGTCCCTTCAGAGGTGATTCTCACTCGCAGCGATGAACTTTCTCCACATTTCCTCTACCAATCGGCCGCATTTTAATTGGGCCCCGATCAATATCTCCCTAGCCGCCTTGTTATCAGCCATCTTTTTTTTTGTAAGGGACAAGCGTTTGTGGTGTGTGGATCAAATGATGGCTCAGCTCTTCAGGATTTTTTTTTTATGATTATTAATCGCCGCCACGGTCACACCAGCCACCCATTAATCACAGAGGTGAGGCGAGAGTGAAACATCGCAAGCCAGCTCCATGATCATTTTCAGTGGAAACTGTGTGTGTGTGTGTGTGTATGTGTTAGCACTTGTGTGTGTTATATGAAGACACTTTTTTAGCCACCTTGACCCCGTCCGCATTCTTTAGTTTTTTTTAGGAGGGGAATGGAGTGGCAATGTTGTGTTTTGAAAACACACTATCTCCTCAAAAGGAGTCATT
This sequence comes from Hippocampus guttulatus, assembly GCF_054856545.1. Classification (NCBI taxonomy): domain Eukaryota; kingdom Metazoa; phylum Chordata; class Actinopteri; order Syngnathiformes; family Syngnathidae; genus Hippocampus; species Hippocampus guttulatus. Next base: position 59,410 of record NC_141283.1, on the reverse strand, counting down.
AAAACCGGCAGATGTTTCGTCCTTTTTCTTTTTCTTTTAGGACTACTACTTTTCAAATAACTTTTTACGCCTCGCTTTTATTGGGCCCTTGGGTGTACCGAGTGAAGTGGCCTGTGAGTGTTTAAAAGGTCTGGCTGGTTGTCTCATTCGGTCTGTCTGTTGGTCATTCTGGCTCTCAGTTTCTTGATTCGTCGGTCAGTCACACTCTCCATCTTCTGTCGATCATTTGGATTCTCAACCAGTCTCTCATTCTCATTCAGTCTGTTGGTTGAATCATCATCGTTCTCAGCACACGAGCATAAAAAGCTGATCGGAAGCCAAGGTCTCTTTGGGTCGTTTTCTGCCATCAATGAGCCGTCAAGGATCATTAATCCCCCCCCCCCCCCCCGCCTCCCACCCCCCACCCCCCACCAGCAGCACATCCCAAGGTTTGTTTAAACTCACAGTCCTCCTTTTTGGCACACCTTCTGTGAAGCCTGCTTGGCGAGGGCAGATGGCTCGAGGATGTCCAAAACAGCGGGATGTCTTCATCACGCAGCAGCTACTAATGGCTAATTGCTAACTAGTGACCGCATGCATAAATCCTCGCAGTCGCCACACGGGTGTTCTGAATTTGATCATTTTGGCAGATTTTTGCGCGCATTGCCAAATTGAAAAAGGGAATATTACAGGAGCAAGGTGACAGCTCTCCAATTAAGGATGCGACAGTGATGATGGCAATAAAGCGCCTTGGCCGTGATGAATAGTCTTCATAAGGCAAAATTGCCTCTCAGACAGTTCAAACTTTGTCTTTCATTCAGTTTTTGACCATGTTGGTCATACGGGGAGTTGCAGACCGTTGGTCTCTCCTTTCGTTAAAACGGTTGGCGTCTGTGGACCACATGACGAGCATGTTTGGTGCAAAAATAGATGTGAAGCAGTCAGACAGCGTTAGGGTTAGCAAAATTGATTATTCGGTTGATCAGTTGATTATTCTCTTGACTTGACTGCTGCATGCAACTTAAAGGGCCACAGAGGTTGTCTGTGCGTGCAACTGGTGGTGCGCTGTTGTCCTGCGTTTGTTTCCTATCATACATCCAAACGGTCCAGAGGTACAGTGCAACATTTTGTGTCCAAATCAACCACAAAATATAAACACAACAACTGGCAAAGAATCCTTTTGAGCCCCTAGTACTGCCCTAGCAGAGCAAGGTCGGGGGGGCCCCCCGAGGGAGAGTCTACAATGGGGACTCGGAGTAAATAATTGACAATGAAGCCCTCAAGCTGTTGCCTGTGACCCATTGGTGGTGCAGCATGGAGGAAGCATATGCCCACTTCCTCCCCTCTTGAACTCTTTCCACTGGTGCCAAAACAGCCTTCTGTGTCCCGATATTCCACGAAGCAGATCCCTGCCTTCATAAATTCTTTTTTTTTTTGATTCATTTTCACCAGAGGTGACTTCTTTTTAAATAATGGGGCACATTACTCAGCAGTCGAGGGGGCTGTGTAGCAACACTAGATGCCAATGTGTTCGATGGTGTAATGTAGTCAAGCTGGAAGGGGAGGTTTTGCTTTTGAAGTGGAGATTTCCTGTACGTAAGGCCGCAAGTACGGAGACGGCGGACGTCATTTCCGACAGAATTTGATGAGGAAAAGCTTAATTGTTTCAAATTTAGTTTCGTTTCCGCTCGGTTTTTCCGCTGGAGCACGTTGAATGCTTTACGTGTGGACATTTTGTAACCTTTGCGAAAAGATTTTTGTGGCAGGCACGTTAAGTTTGGAGAGGTTTGAGTCGACCGCTGCTGCCAGTATTCTGTCAGCATTGTGCCGCCTTGAGTTAATGAGTGCGCCGCCAGACGGCGGCGTAATTACTGTAGTTTTGTACCTGCCGCTTTCTCGTGCCCGCTAGCCGTTTTAAGTGCCCGCCATCACCCGCTTGACAGACAGCTCGGGCCAAACGGGGGTTTTGACTCATTCAGTACCAGCCAATTCTGGACCAACTCTGAAAAGACGTTTTAAAACGTCTTTGGGAGTGAATGAGTTAAGGATGGCTGAAGTATCGTGTTTCTTGTCCTTATCTGCATTTTTTTTTTGCCTTTCTAATCTCACACCTGTTTGTTTCTTTTATGACACAGACGCAGTTCTTACTCCATCATATCATTTTCCAAGCAGGAACACAGGCCGTTTTAAAACACAATATCTTGTAAAAACCAGTGGTTCGTAAAGCCTTGTAACGAATGGATGTAGAGAAACAATCAACAAGCAAACTCCACATAACCTCCTCATTAGAGGCGGCACAAAGAATACAACCGTAATTGTTCCCGATCTCCCCTCCTCCCCAAGCATCTGCCGCCTCGATGAAATTCTGCAGCCTTTGGATTTGGCAGCGTCATGCATCGTTACGCAACTCCTTCGCTCGAGCTTGGAAGATGAAGTCTCGCCTATTTGGTTTTGTGTGATTCCGTAATGAGGTGTGTGTTCGGCTTGCGTGCGTGAATGCGCGTGTGTTGAGACTGATGGAGTTGACGTGCAGGAAGTGTGCGCGGCAGGTAGAGCGCTTCCACCTCATCGAACGCGACCCTCTTGCCCCTTTCCGCCTCTCTGACTTTGCCTGCACACTCAGCGGGAACTACATTTTTTTCCCCCCACTGCCGCTTACTCTGAAACTTTATTTGCACTCTAACAATTTTCCTCAGTTGCCCTTAGCCTCAATTTAATCTAAGAATGGATTTACAGTCACCATTGGGATATGTGTCATGTCAGTGTCACATAATGGCAGCAGCAGCTTATAAAAAGAGATACAAAGGGAGCGTATGTTGTAAAGGGGCTTATGGAGCTGTATTATTGCAGATCCTTACATAACTGCACATTAAAAAAGAAAAAGCACGTACTCCCATCTATGAGTAAAAGGTTCCAATTTCCTCACTATTTCCGCAGCTTCAAAGTCTCGCCGCCGTCACGTGCGCCCCGTCAAAACACTCGAGGCTGCATTAACCGCATAATGCAAAGTGCTTGTTTCGCGTGCTGCGTCGCCAAAATAGTAAAAAAAAAAAAAAAAAAAAGAACCCTGGCTCAAAAAGAAGAATGACGACAAGGAGTGTAAGTGACGAGCTCCTCTGTGGCAGATTAGCGACGGCTAACGATGATTTACTTATCGGGATCGCCGTGATTGGCAGACAAAGACCCAGAGGCGATGAAATTGTTTTCCTGAGTGAGTGCACCCGGGAAGAAGTGTCACTTTGGTTGTCTGCCGGCTCCTGCCGTGAACGAAAGAAGTGAAACAAGCTTTCCTAATCAACCTCCAGGCATATTTGTTTTTTGTTTTGTTTTTTTGGTCCAATATGGCTCTTTGAACATTTTAGGTTGCCGAGCCCTCCTTGAGACTAACCCTGATGCGAAAGGGTTCCAGCATGACTTTTTTTCCCCCCATCCCCCTAGATAATTTCTTCAGGTTTCACTTTCTTTTGGTGGAAAATAGGTCCCATTAATTTCGCCCACACCGTGTTACACTCAAGACCACTGCATCTCATGTGTGAAGTCGCCGCCCCGAAGGCATCCGAGCGCCTTGGCGGCTTTTCGGCGCCGCCTCGTGAAGAATGACTGCATTAAATTGGCACAAGGCTGTGATTGGATTATTCATGACCAAAGGATGAGGCTTACATCGGTTGTATAACTGCTCTTTTGAAAAATACATTTTTCACGCTGCTCAGCTCTGGAGTGCGTCACAAGATGAATCTACCCCCAGAGCCAACATTCGGCTTGTCAGCATCCGGCATTTGAAGAATGACATAAGTGAAGTACTCCCTGGCCCTTCGTTATTGGAGCATCCATTCATCCATTTTGTTCAACTTTCTCTGTCAGGACCAAGGCCAATGGCTTAGATAAATGTTTTTTCTGCTTGTGGGGCGGTATGAGAAGTCTTCTTCTCTCCTGACTGAAGTGTCAGTTAGAAAAATGTCACGTGAGAAGCACCAGTGGCCGTAATTCACATTCCAATCGTTGAGGAATAATTTGGTGGAAATTCAGACGTGGGTTTAGCCTACCATGGAGTGGTTCTTTGCCTTAAAATCTGTTCGGATATGGTGCATGGTCTGTTTTTCCCATTATCTACCTGAGGGGTCTATCATCACCCCTGGGATTAGGGCGTCGAACTACATTTCCTCGGTAGATGAATCGGCAGAATTGGCAACCAATGGTTGTGGAAGATCCAATGACAGTCAAGCTCGAGATCCCATCCGTCAATGTCAGATATGCGTTTCTTGCCGGCCGTGACCTATGAATTGTCCCTGCGGGTGGCGGCCACACTGAGTTATGAGAGCGATCCAACGTGCAGCCTTCGGTATGTGGGGGTGTTGCCGTGCAATCATGGGGAAGGGAACCCCCCCCCCCCTCCTGATTAAAAATAAATAAATAAAAATTACCCTCTTCTTCGTCTTCCTTCCCATCCTTTTTTCCCCAGAGATTTGTACGTGTTGTTCATGAGCTCACACCAGAGACAGTCGTCATGTTCGGGTTATGAAAGGTGTCCGCGCCATTAAATAGGCTGTTTGATCAGTTGGGAAGCTTTAAAGCTCAACTACACGCCCACAGCAGGCAAGGGGGCGGGGAGGTGGTGGGGAAAGCTTTGGTGCCGCAAAAGTAAGTGTGTGAATCGGAAGGTTTTCGAGTTATTTTGGCAGGGCTGGATTAGCGTTAGCTCTGCCTGAGTACTTTGCCACAAAAACATTTGTGGTGTGTGAAGCTGTAAGATGTCTCGTTTCAAAGGAAGTACTTCCTGCTTTTCATTTGATTGTCGAGCATAGTTTGATGCCCCCCCCCCCCCCTGATACAGTTTGCCATACAATTGTTGACGAAAGGGCAGCACGTCTGCTCACACCATGTCTCGCTAGGATGAACAACAGATGAAGCTTCCAATTGATTAATTGATGGATTTGTCCGTCCGGTGATCGCAGTGCACAAAGGCGTCCTTTGATTTCGGCTTCATGACCCGTGCTGTCCCGTAACCTCACCCCACCGCCACAGTAACTCACATTTCACATCCACAGCTTTCAGCTATTGACCGTGACTTTCCTCGTGTTGCCACTCTTCCCTTGGTCACTCCCCGCAATGCTAACCTGTCGCAAGGGACCGCTAATGGCTTCTTCCTAGCGGCAGTGCGTTTTAGCAAATTGAAAGTGGCCTTTCTTTCCCCCCGACCCTTTTTTTTATGGGTTGGTTGATGGTTAGAGTGACTGATGCATCCCTGGCCATAATCAGCCATCTTCAGGATTGTTTCTTGGATGGCCAAAAGGGAAAAGTGAGGTGGACGGATTCCGGAAATGGGGAGGTTCCATTTTGGCCGTCCTGGCCTGATGGAAGAGTGAGGCAGCACATAAAGCTCTTTGTTTGATTTGTTCAGTTATCGCAGCTCGTTTGCTTGCCCCGCTAAGCTTTCACAAGACCTTTTGTTGTTGTTAATTAAGCGGCTGTTTTGTATGCTGGTCCAACAAGCGAGAGGGAGTCTTATTCCTCCTCTTTCCCGCCTCAGTGGTATTTTGTATTTCTCTAATGGGCTGTGTTCCATGCAGATGAGCTGTTTAAATGTATATTTGTTTTACTGCCTCCTCCTCCTCCTCCTCCTCCTCCTCAGACAATTACATTCCCCGATGCGCATCCCGGAGTCAATGCATTGTTTTTCGGAGGTTTTCACATCACATTGAACGTCTCTAAAATTGTTGTTTGTGTCAATTAAATGTATCGATTGCTTTTGGGGATTTTGTTGTACTCGCAAGTAAGTAATAGATCTTCACGGAACTTTTTGTTTGGATGGGATAAACATACAAGTGGTTCTGTTGTCAAAGGATGATGGTGCCTTCCTAACCTAATTTGCGTCAAGGTCTCAAGTCCTGTAATACTTGTTGCATTCATTTTTGCTGTTTTTCCCTTCATGACTGATTGTTTAAAATGTATTTCATCTCATAATGTGCTCATGAATGAATAAAACTCTATTTGATTTGTCTGAAAAATCCATTTTAAGTAACAATCATATACAACTTGGCGTGGTGTTCCTCAGGGAAGTGTTTTAGATCCATTTGTTTCTACAGTATGATATGTACAGTACTTTTGGCCACATGGTGGAGATACATTGATGCTATTATATATTTGCAAACACCCGTAACCCCCCCCCCCCATCCCCCAAGCATTTAACATATCAGCTTTTAAATGGCACAACAATCAAGCACTTACACTCTTGCTTCTCACCTCTTGATGTTTTTAAAGGGCAAAACCAAAAACGGTTCATGGTCCTTAACACCTTTTTGTCTTTTTTTTTTTTTTTTTTTTTGTCTCCTGCATTTTTGACCCAGCCGTGTCTTCTGTGTGTTGAAGGAGGCAAAACTGCGCGAGCTGCTGGATACCAGCACGCTGGCGGGTAAGATGGAGAACAAGATGCTGACGGTGGTGAGTGGTACCGACATGGTCAACATCACGTACCTGAACTTCATGGCCTTCCAGGAGGAGACAGCCAAGGTGGAGTATTGCACGCATGCAATAGTTGAAGAAACAATCCCCAAATTCATTGCTCCCGGGTTCCCCCTATAATTCAGAATTTTCATTTACTTATTATTGCACCCCAGAGCTTAAAGAAATGTTAGCATTCACGCTAATGCTAAACAAGACCAATGTTGCCCTGGCTGGTACACTTATATGATACTGTAATCCAAGGCAGGTCGCCATGACAACAACTACCACCATTCTCCAGTGTACCATCTCAATGTAATGCCATTTGAAGGTCCAATTGTTTCATATTGCTGCTTTAATCCACTGCATTTGACAATTCTCGCAAACAGTCTTTTGCATAACTTGTGTATAACTATAACTTTATTCTTATTATTGTTATTTTGGAGGCTGATGTACAGTATGTGTTTCATTTCCCATAGGAATGGGCGGAGGAGCTTTTCGCTCTTGCTTCCAATCTGCTGGTGCAAAATATGTCCAGAGAGGCCTGCCTGGAAAAAGCGTAGGCCATCTCCACACAACACACACACACACACACACACCACCAAACCCAACCCCAGTTGACTCATGTTTTGTGTGTCGAGTAACCCAGCCAATGACTTTTATAGCACATCTTAGACAACCGTCAGTGCCGCGTCACCTCCGAGCACGATTCGATTCCTCTCGGCTAGACTGGCCTGAAATATGAATCCGCCAACAACGCGCGGCTATTTGTTGTTTATCTGTGATCAGCTCTCAACCACGAATGCCTCCCTCTCCCTCTCTCCTGACAGCAGGCAAATTGACTTATGAGACAATAAAAGCAGCCATCGACCGACCGACCGCGCGCTGGGCAGACTTCTGTCGGCTTGTGTCATCGAGTGCGGTGCGAATGTATAAAAGTGGGGCATGCTAAATATTTGCATGTTTTGCGCACACACACACGTAAGTCCTACACAGTATACTGTGTCAAAAAAATATATATATAACATCAGAGTAATTTCAGAGTTCACTTCGGTGCCACAGAGGGACCACGCGTTGCAAGCATACCACCAATCGCTTCAGCACATGTGCAAGCAAAATGTCATCGCAAACGACTTCTTCTCGTATTCCCTCAATGCTGTAATCTTTATATTGAAGAACTACGTTTGCTAATTAGTCCGCAGCACAAAGATGGTGGCGAAATCTGGTATGGGGAGGGTGCACCCTATGTAATATTATTAGTGATTACTTCAGCTACATACATTATTTTTTATGCATAGGTGTAAAATTAAGTGTTTGGTTATACATTGTCATTTCTCACTGCTCTGTATTCAATATAAAATTTGAAAAAGTGTCTAAACAGTGGCATTAATAGAATGTGAGTGCCGTAAGAAGTGGACTCTGTAGTGGATATTAATTATTAGCCAGCAGCCACTTAAGGGCCCGGCTCTTGTTGCTTCTATTTATAGCACCGTCTCGGATTAGCCTGCACGGGCTAAACCGTCGTGTAACTGCCAGTGTTTATGTACATCAGGCATATGACAGAACGTGTTTAATAGAAGCCCGATTGAAATGATTTGTCGTTGTTGTTGTTGTGTGCAGATACACGCGACTGAAGCTGCAATTGAACCCTGAAGGTCGAATCCCTGTCAAGAAGTAAGCCGTCGCTTCATCCTCATTCTCCTTCATCCTTCTCCCATGCAGGGTTTATGGTCGTGCTTTCAGGGAATATATATGGCTGGCGTTAAAAGTGTGCAGGGAGCCAGGATTTATACACTTCTGAGTGGAATGAGCCAATTAATTCGAACCTTTAATTAAACGTTTGTTGATAAATGCTACACCGCATGCGGGATGGAAGGGGGAGACTGTCTCAGCTGCTTGCATACAAAGGGCCAAAGAGACAAGAAGTGGAGACAAATTACAAAAAGAAAAAAGTCTTTCAGAGGGGCAATAATGTTTTTCATAAGATGCTTCCTCCATGCTCTCTGTTTTGGTCAGCAATTGTCAAATTCGAGGCTGATGTTTTTGTGTCATCCCTGCAGCATCTTCAGGGTGTTCTCGTCGGACCGCAAGCGAGTGGAGACGGCGTTGGAAAACTGCAACCTTCCCTCGGGCAGAGTGAGACACCCGAAACATTCCTTATTTCTCCCTTTTTTGTTTGTCCTCATCTCTCCTCCTTCTTGATTTTCACGCGTCCGTCAGTGCCGTCGTCTGAGTCATCCTCGCTTGTCATGACACAAGCGCACCCGAGGGAGCCGCACTGATGCAACTGCTTTATTTTTACCCTCCTCACGTGTCACCTCAACCCCTCAAGTGTACACCAGCCCTCCAGCTAGCAGTGTCTCCGTCCCATCAACAGCATTGATTTCCAATTATGGATTTGTACTTAGTGAGCATTTAGCAAAGTGTTTTCGTGAGTCATGACCATCGTTTTAATTTTTTTTTTTTGGGGGGGGTTGTTGTTTTTGATGTTATTGTTTTTTTTAAAGTGTCTTAATTGGAGGATTCAATGTGGAGTGCTTAGCAAATACTTTGCTAAGGCTGCCATGAAGCCATCGCGTCATTGTTTTGGGTTAAACCAGAACAACGTCAACTGAAAGCTACAGTTGACATGGCGGCGCAGACGCGTCGTAAAGTGAACCCTAATGAATGGCCTCTTAATACAAACACCGCGAACACCAAGGAATACAAACCCGCTCGCTCTCATGCTCACACGTGTGTATGTGTGTGTATAGAGATATGTAGAGCGAGCAGTAGCTAATTAGCACAAGGAGCCGCAGGAACAAACGTGTTGCCTTGTGATAGTCTATCGGGATTTTGCTGCTGTTCCTGCGGGCTCGTAATTACATCTAAATGGTATGCCTGTTAATCCTTAAAACGCACACACACACACACACGCCCGCGCACACAATGGCCTGTGTGTCAGTGTGATGATAACCGTAGAACAGAAGATGGATCGTACAGGCCATTGGGATACATCTTCAAAAAAATTAATCGACTCTGGACTAAATGATTGGGACCCGTTTCGGGATCAATTGATGGACAAAAGTATTGGAATACATTTCTTGATTAATTAACTCATTCGCCATATTGAGGGCAGAGTTCCCTATTTTGAAAGCAGAAGCTGAAGTTTGCTGCCTAGTCTTTATCTTCTACTCAAAAGCTGTGCTGATCTCAAAACAGTAAAAGTACAACTACTTTCCGCCTACCTATTTAAATATGTTCTCGGCGATTACATACTTGAGCAGCCGTGAATGACTGGATTCCAGTTTCTTTTTCCTGCCCGAAGAGGTTTACAAGTTCTATTTTGTTCGATGATGCAACAGTTTGCTTATTTTAACCCCCCTCCAAAAATTTGCAGAACGACTCCATACCCCAAGAAGACTTTACACTGGAGGTGTACAATCTGTTCCTCAGCAACATCTGCGCCCGGCCCGAGTTGGACCACATCTTTTCAGATGTGTAAGATGTTCAATTCTCTCTCTTTTATTTCTTCCTTTATTTCTTGGCTTTTTTTTTTTTTTTTTAAACAAGCAGTTTGCGGGGTAGCCATCGCCTTGGTAACCTTAAAAAAAGAAGGGAATCTAAAACATTGGCAGATTGTGTGGGATAAAGGGCAAGTCTATTTGGAGACTCAAAAGGCGGGTGATTCATTGTCCCGCTTCTCTTTTCGTGACGATCGTACACAGAGGCTTTCGGGCCATGTACTTTACTGGAGATTGCATCATTCAAAGGGAAATTTAGCACCCTGTTAATTTTGAAGAACCTTTATATCCTTTACCCCCCACCTAATTTTTATGGGACGGTTGTTCTTTGGGACATGGCAAGAACCTTATTTGCTTTTGAATGATGCCAAACTCGAGGCTGTCGTTGTTCCGAGAGAGAGAGAAGGAACTTCACGGCATTTGACTGAGAGCAGTCAAGGATGCTGAACAGTCAGGAACAGTCTCTGCCAGGAACGTACCGTTAGAGCTGAAGCATAAATGAATACATTTATTTCAAATTAATGTTGATTATTTTTTTTAATCCAATCACGTCTACGATTTCATCGTCAAAATTGCAGAATTTGCATATGTCCTTTTCAAATGCATACAAGAGCGAGACAGGAAGTGTTTCTGTTTCTCTTAACGTCGCCAGTGTCATGTTTTCAGACGCTTCCAATGTGCATTCTAAATTTCCATAATCAGGCTAATGCAATCCATATTTATGGGCTCCATTTTGTGAGTTTTGCTGATCACTTAAAAGAGCAGATTAAAAAAAAAAAAAAAACGCCCCAGGTGAGCCAGACATTGGTATGAGCTAAACACGGCTAATTGTCTGATTGTCAGATTGAAACGTTTTCTTCAATTCCCCCCAATTACGTCTCCCCCTTCTTGTCCTTGCGGTTCAGGGGTGCAAAGAGTCACCCGTACCTTAGCGTGGAGCAGATGACTGAGTTCATCAACAGCAAGCAGCGAGACCCCCGACTCAATGAGATCCTGTACCCGCCTCTCAAGCCCGAGCAGGTCCAACAGCTGCTGGATAAATACGAACCCAACGCTGCACTTGCGCAGAACGGTGAGTAGGGATTCATCCAAGAGCGTGTATGGTATCTTGCGACAAAATCTCTTGGACAATTGCATGATCAAAAGTAATCAATCATCGGTGGGGGAACGTTTGGAGCAATGTTTACAAGATTTGGACCACCTGCTCGGTTGAAAGGAGTGCGAGTAAACTCAAGCTGGTGTATGATGAAGCGCACGCGAGCCCCTGCCCGCTTTTTTTTCGCCATCAGAAGTGACGAGTGAGCGAATAATTCATGAATGAGCGGCGAGATGGCCTCGCCGCCGTGAATCATGAAGTTCTCTCAAGTCTTCGCCGGTGTCAGCCTGCGCACGAGCAACCGCACTCAACCGCCATCAAGGTCAAGGCTTTTCATAATCTGCGGAAATCTACTCATCAATAGACCGCTGCCAAGCACTGAGACATCATCTCTCTCGTGGTGACGGCATCCACACATTTTTCCGCGGGAGTATGTATTTTTAGGACGCCTTCTGTCAAGAATTACTTCTTTTTTTTTTCCATAGTGACATGACGGAATAATATGAATCATTTATTGCAGTTCTTAACCGCTAGGAATGAATATTTAATCCTGGAAATTTACCATTCAGACCAATTTGCACAATCTCTGGAACAGAGATATATATGCATGGGTAGACAGATGGAAACATAGAAAGATAGACGGTGATAGTATCGATCCTCTCATGACAAGCCAAACCAATTTTTTTGTCCCGGGTGTCAGAGCTTATTTGATGTTTTTTTTTTTTTTTAATCTCTTTGATATATTTGGTATCTTATGTCATCAGGCTTGGGCAATAAATTGCTCTCATCACCCCTAAAGCATGTTATTTCAACTGTAATCTCTGGTGTGTGTTTACTCCTGCTCCTTGGAAGCTCGCCCTTCCCACTCCCAAAGATGACATATTTTGCCCCGAGCGAAGTATTTATCCCGCCGGAAGAGAAGTGCAACCATCTGCTTGGCAGAGGGATCCGCGCACTCGTCCGCACCCCCCATTTTCACTGCCCTCAAGGACACTCCCTGTTGTATTTCTGCCTTGACATGTGCTGCACTTTTAATGATAATAATGCCCATGTAAATCTGCAATAATGTATAAATACTAGCATGAATTATTATTTGATTTAAAAACCAAATGTGGCCCCTCAAGCCCAAAGGTTTGCCTGCCACTGCATCAGACTGTGGCGCCAATATTGTGTCCAGTGAGGTGCACATGCATTGCTTCCCCAATCCGGGATCAGACGTCTGCTTTATCCATACCTCTTCCTCCATTAGTAGCGTCGAGTTCATACATTTTAGCAGCTCTTGAAATGTCTTGGATGTTAACATTGTTAAAGGATGGGGGGGGGGGGACACCACTCGTCTTTATTTTCACTGGGAGGAAGCCTTTATGTCACTTAATAAGGGATCATTAAATTCTGTTGAGTTTGAAAATTCAGCGCTTGAAGTCCCTTCTCTGAACAACTTCAAATTTGGTCGACAAGTCCATCATGAGGAGACCCGCAAAAAGATTTCAAGAACCCGTGCCATGAAACTCATTCATCACTTCATGCGGTTGAAATCGGATTATTTTGGTAAAAATTGCCTCCTTTGGGGCGAGCACCTCCAGATGTTGACGACGTGAACGCCGTTTCTCCTTGTTTTGTCTCCTGGGAACGCCGAGGTAGTTGTTGGAGAGTTGGAGGGGTTAGAACCTCCTGGTGGCCAGGGGAGCCCCCCCCCCCCCCGCCACGATGCCGAAAGCTGCGATTTCACAGACGACAGCCCATCGTTAATTAGAGAAATGACTCTGCAGAGGGCGGCACCGCATTAATTAGCGTAAAGTGGCCTGCTGCACCCCCAAGCGCACGCATCACTTTGCATATTTAGCATCACATCAGAATGTGCGTGTGCGCGTGCTCAGCAGAACGCATGAGAAAATCCTGAAAATTGTCTTCTGGTCGCCCCCCGTGTGAGAATGTTGATTTCCAATTGGTTGTGCAGGTCAGATCTCGGTGGAGGGCTTCGCCAGGTACCTGAACGGCGAGGAGAACAGCATCATCCCCCCAGAGAAGCTGGACCAGAGTGAAGACATGACCTTTCCCCTCTCACACTATTTCATCAACTCCTCTCACAACACCTACCTCACAGGTACCCGCCCACGCACGCACGCACGCACGTACGCACGTAAACATACACACATACGCACCCTCATTGTTATTCATGAACTTTTCTGCTGTGCCTTGTAACTGCAAGAAAAAGACAAAACATTTTCTTCTCCTCACTTCAATGGATGTTAAGACTTCTCCTTTTAGTGATTCAATTTCATTGTCGGCCGCTCTCTTTTGAAGTGGATCAGACCGGGGCTCCTCTGATAGGGAATTTCCTGAATTTCCTTAACTCATTCAGTACCAGCCAATTCTAGACCAAGTCTGAAAAGACGTTTAAAAACGTCTTTGGGAGTGAATGAGTTAATGGCCGGAATAATGCGGAAATAAGAAAGCTGTTGAATCTCGTACGATATGACTGCGACGACAAGATTGGCGGCTGAAATGCGATCAGGTTTTGAGCGGATGTTGTTTTGTATTTCGTGTAGCGGGGCAGCTGGCAGGCAGCTCTTCGGTGGAGATGTACAAGCAGGTTCTTCTGTCCGGCTGCCGCTGCATTGAGCTGGACTGCTGGAAGGGGCGCACCACCGAAGAAGAACCTGTCATCACCCACGGTTTCACCATGACCTCCGAGGTCTCCTTTAAGGTACCGGCCAAGAAAAACAAAGCTGATACCTCAACAAGATCTGTAAACTAATGGATAGGCGTCGTGTGTTTAGGAGGTGATCGAGGCCATTGCAGAATGTGCCTTTAGGACCTCACCTTTCCCTGTCATCTTGTCTTTCGAGAATCACGTGGACTCGTAAGTCTGGCAAGCAACACGTGTAACATGTAATAATTGGATCTTAACGTACCAATAACTGATTCGGGATCATCTGGATGCTAAGCTACGCACAACTGTTGTATGTAATAAACTAACCCAATATAGCAGTTATTAGCTATTGCTATTATAGTCATCAGTTATTTCCTGAGTGTGTTCCTCGAAGGTCTCCTTCAACAATCAGTAACAACATTTCTCATTTTTCAGACCCAAGCAGCAGGCCAAGATGGCCGAGTACTGCCGCTCGATATTTGGCGACGCTTTGCTGACAGAGCCTCTAGAAAAGTATCCTGTGAGTCTAACACACACACACACACACGCAGTCAGATTATGGTCTCACATAATGGCCTGGTATTGACAGTTTGTGTCGCATTTTGCGAGCCGTGTTGGGCGTCTGTCACACTTCAAAATGGCTTCCCGCAGATGCGATACATTCATGCGCGACTTTCTGTTTACACGCCTTTGAATCTTTCACGTTCTTTCTTGGCCAATATCACACAAGGGGCTCACCGTCTCGCCGGCCGCGTGCGATTAAATGGTCAGACGACAAAGTGCGGCCGGCATAATCTTTTGCGCTGCTTTTTCTTGGCAGACCCTTATCAGTCTCACTTCTGTTGCCATGGCTACCGGGCCCAAGCTTGCTTTTTATCCTTCTGTAACCAAACTCTCCCATAACACGTCCCCACACTCCAATCCAAACGTGACATATTGTGGACTTGAGACGATATTTAAATACCTATAACAACGCAGTATAGCTACCCAGGCAGTCAAAGTTAACGCCTCATTATAACTGCATACCCGACTTATATTTGACCTAGTTGCAGCGTAATGTAGATAACGTGACGTTCCAGAGGCTGGCAAAGTTAGCATGCCGACACAGCATGTCTGCATGATTAAATGTAAATAGCTATTGTACAACATGGAATAGTGGAACATTAATAGAGTAAAAATAGCACATGAAGTTGCATGCCTCCTTGCAGTCCATTGTAAACGCCGCCACAGTTTCCATTCCGATGCAAAGTGAACGAAGTGAGGTTTGTGAGGCTTGCGCTTAGCGCCCATTATACCTCTCCGCAACCAATCGGAATAACAAAAGCATCTTCTAATGTCAGCTAAACGTGCCTTTTTCTTGGCGTCCCCTTATCAAGATCTCCTCCTGTTGCCATGGCGACCAGGCCAACGCTGGCTGTGGCCTATTGTCACCCATATCGTCCTCTTTTCTCCAAACACGTCATTGTGTGCACCGGCGCAGGGTCATCGCGTGACGATTTTTGTTTCAGGTGTATACAACGCTCCCTGTTTCCATCTGCTCCAGCGGGGACGTCTTTTCAGAAGCGGGCAGAAGCATTATCTCCCCTCAGCAGAGGGGCTCAGTCAGCCCTGACACTGGGGATAAAGCGGGGGAATGTAGCGGGGGGGGGGGGGGGATAGTGCGTGTGCTCGCAGAACGTGATGTCACGGAGTCCAATTTCGACCAGTGGCTGTATAATTGTGGGGAGAAGGTGATGGCAATGACGAGCGAACCCCCCCCCCCCCCCACACACACACACACGTCCCTCCCCCACTTGCGTGCACAACTTAGCCAATATGATATCCGCTCTGGATTTCCTGGATAATGGTTGCTGGGGAGGCGGGTGGCGGCAGATAGACTAATGTGGCCCGATTGGATCCAGCTGAGCCTGGCGGTGACAATAAAGATGATTGCTGGTCCTACCATCAAATTCACTCCAGGGAAATGTCATTGAGTCGGCTTCCAGGGTTTTTGAAAACGACCTCTTTGGCAACGAATTGGATTGGTCAAATTTCCAGAGTGTATTCGCTTCAACACGTTTGGGTGGAAAGCAAACAGACTGAGAGGCTAGCAAAATGAGCGCATCAATCCTTCCGCATCCTCAAATGTCATCACAAATATTGCCGTATTGTCAACCATCAACGCGGGTTGCCTTTAAGTCAATGGAGAGAGGTTCCTCAAATTGTCCAAGTTGGCTCATTCATATATTTGATCAGGTATCTTAAATTTTCCAATGCTGTTAACAAATAGCATCTGTATCACAGCCTATTCAAATATAAAACTCAACCTAGTGCGGTGAAATGGTATTTGCTGGACTTTATTTGAGTTCAAATTGGCTCATGTCGTATTTGTATGTCAAGGCGTTTCGCTCTGATCGTCTCTGCTGCCTTTCCACTTGTTTCTCCCGCCCCGAACAATTAGTGCTAATGTCTATCTGTTATTCTCTCTTAACGGCGTCCTTTGACGTCATTCCTTTTTCTCCGGCCCGATCTGCCACTTGAATTTATCACCGCGTGTGACGCAAACACAATGATATAAAAAGTGACAGGAAAAGTCAGTCTCCCGTTTCTCTCGTAATAAACACTTACAAGGACACTTGCAAATGTGTCCGACTTTGAGACATCAACAGATTCTTTCATTATTTGCCTTGTTTTAGAATTTAGATGGCGGGTTGGCATCCGATATCTCTTCTTGATGCCTCACACTTTCATTGCGAGAGAAAAAGCACTTGAGGCATGTGGGGCGGCCAAGTTAAATTGAACTTCCCCAAGTAATTTAAGGTCAAAATCAATGTACTCCATGCCCAGAATGTCAATCGGGAAGGCATCAAATCTCATATGCAAAGGTGGAGCGAAGACCAGGAAAAATGAACACCTTCCTGCTTGTTGTGTTGTTGTTTTGCACTCCCTTTTGAGAAAGATTGATGGTTGTGTTGGTTTAAAAAAGGTTTACAGCTCATGTGTCGTGACTCACATCAATATTTCTAAGCACTGTCATCGTGCCAGCGGTCTTTCAAAACGGTTACCTTCCGCAAGCACTTATCGACAGCACATTTTATTTCCCTTCAAAGTTTTTAAAATGCCTGCTAATTGAGCAGCCGCCCTCTCATCTAGTTGGAATCTGGTGCGCCTCTACCCAGCCCAATGGAACTGATGGGCAAAATTCTGGTCAAGAACAAGAAGAAGCACCTCAAAGCGTCGTCGGACGGCAGTGCCAAGAAGAAGCTGTCGGAGCAGGTGTCGAACACCTACAGCGACTCGTCCAGCGTCTGCGAGCCTTCTTCGCCCGGAGCCGGTAGCACATACGCATGCATGCATATGAGCACACTGACGCTCTTATAACGTGCTGCGGTCAGTGGAGGAACGCCGCTCTCATTGTTTATCATTCATCACTTTCATTGCCCTCTCCATCAGCTGAATGGATTGCATATACTTCCTGTCGGACACGGACACCGCCTGCCCACCTGGGTGCCTTGAATACATATCACACATGTGTATCTTGGAGCAGTGTTTCTCCAGTTTAATAAAAATGCAGAAAGTACAAATTGGGACAGCATCCTGGTCGCAGAGAGGTGTATTATTACGGGAGTAAAGTTATTCATTGATCAGTAATAGAACTACTTGACTTGCTTTTGCACGCGGCACACTGTCGCACTGTTTAGCTATGCATCAGATAAACCCAAAATCTCATTGTGAGCTGTTTCTCAGGACATTGGAAAAGCGTTTTGTTTTGTTTTTTTCGGCATAGGGTCCACAAAGGAGGATGTGACAGAGACATCCCAGCCAGTAGAGGGCGCCGAGCTCTGCCTGAGGCCACAGGGAAGGAAGTCCATCGGTGAGTTATGGAGGATTATTTGAAGTGTGGGGCGGGGGGGTTCGTTTGTTTTTTTGGGGGGGGGGGGGGGGGTGCAATGTAGTGGTTTCAAAAAGAAGAGTAGAAGAGCGATTTAGCCTATGTAAGCTTTTGTTAAATTGTTAATTATTATCATTTTATGTTTTAAACATTATAGTATTGTCTTTGATATTAAAGTTACCTAAATTATATTCTCTTTAATAATTTCTGAAACATGTGTATGTTGAGAGCGTCTGATTGGCTGAAGGAAACCGGAAGTGTTTTAGTATCCGGAAAAAAGAGGTGTGTTCTCGAACGTGCTGTGCTGCAGACGTCTTTTTTTCTCCCTTTCAATAAAACTGCATTCAAACGATTCTCTCTCCTTTTGCCGTTCGTAAAGTAGAGCTAGCCAGTAAAAGCAACGAACCCCTCAAATTACAGTCTATTGTCGACTTTGTTTTTAACTATCGGAATTATTTGGCACTCATGCAGTACTGCATTCTGCGCTTGCATTTTACTGTGCATGACTGGGCCTGCGTTTCCGCATTTTTTTTAACTGCATTATTTTTATTTTATTATTGTATCATATTATATAGTATGAACTGATGTGATTTTGGCCCTCATTCAAGGTGAGGTGGAGGCTGAAAGTGAGGACGAGGACGAAGACGACGATGACTGCAAAAAGGGATCCATGGACGAGGTTGGTGCCGTGCCGACGCTGCCACCTAGTGCCCCTTTTCGGAAAACGCGCATGCATTACCGAGAGCATGTCAGCATTTTGACCATGTGCATTATTGTCAGGGCACGGCGGGCAGCGAGGCATTCGCCACGGAGGAAATGTCCAACTTGGTCATCTACATCCAACCTGTCAAGTTTAACAGCTTTGAGGCATCCAAAAGTATGGTCACATGTAGGATGATTGTTTTGTTTTTTCTGGACTTTGTGCATCTTCATTTGTTGTGTGCCTTCAGAGACCAGTCGCAGCTACCAGATGTCGTCCTTTGTGGAGACCAAAGCTTTGGAGCAGCTCACCAAATCTCCCGTCGAGTTTGTTGAGTATCCTTCTTTATTTAACTTTTGCACATTCTTCCATGCATAAAGGGATTCGAGAGCTAAAACGGATGCCACACGATTTACCTAATTGAACTCAAGTGAATGTATAATTGGGGTGTCAAAATAGGGTTCCACGCCAAGGTATCAGGATAGCTGAGTCCATTCGTATTGTGTGAACCTTGTTATCCTTAGCCTTGCTTGCTTTGTGAAGATACAACAAATTGCAGCTCAGCAGGATTTACCCTAAAGGCACCCGAGTGGACTCCTCCAATTACAACCCTCAACTCTTCTGGAACGCCGGATGCCAGCTGGTGGCGCTCAACTTCCAGACCATCGGTAAGAAATGTACAACCTGTTGCGTTATTGATTCTGATCCTGTTCCTGCCCCCGCGTGCAGATCTCTCCATGCAGCTCAACCTGGGCATGTACGAGTACAATGGCAAGTCAGGCTTCCGGCTCAAACCGGAGTTCATGAGGCGGCCCGACAAGCACTTTGATCCGTTCACCGAGAGCACCGTGGATGGGATCGTCGCCAACACGCTCTCTGTCAAGGTGAACCAATAGAACCACCATATGCAGTGGTACCTGGATCCGGGCTGAACGATTTACTCGAGATACAACTATATAGGAAATTAGCTCCATATTTAGCGGGGCATCAATGATTTGCCTTTATGGCTTCCTCGCCTCCCCCGTTCTAGATCATCTCGGGCCAGTTCCTGTCGGACAAGAAGGTGGGCACCTATGTGGAGATCGACATGTTCGGCCTTCCCGTGGACACCAAGCGCAAAGCCTTCAAAACCAAAACATCACAGGGCAACGCCGTCAATCCCGTGTGGGATGAGGAGCCCATCGTCTTCAAGAAGGTGGTCCTGCCCACACTGGCCTCGCTCAGGATTGCCGTCTTTGAGGAGGGCGGCAAGTTCATAGGGCACCGCATCATACCCGTCTCGGCCATACGGCCAGGTCGGTAAAAGTTGGGATGAAAAGGGCGAGGGTGTTGAATTGGCTTTAAAGGCCTTATAGGGGGTTTCTAGGTCGGGTTAGGATTTCAAATGAAGATGTCAAGCCTGATTAGTGTTTCAAGTCAAGGTTTTGGTACCGTATTGTGGTTTCAAAGCTCCACGTGGATCTTCTTCCTGCAGGTTATCATTACATCAACTTGAGGAACGAGAAGAACCAAACTCTGACACTTCCTGCTCTCTTCGTGTATGTGGAAGTCAAAGATTATGTTCCCGACACGTTTGCCGGTGAGCGCTCCCTCGGACACGTTTTGTCAAACCCGGCCCCATCATCATTATCATCATCATCACAGTGTCTGTCCTCCATGCTCAGATGTCATTGAAGCCCTGTCCAACCCCATCCGCTACGTCAACCTAATGGAGCAGAGAGCCAATCAGCTGGCTGCTCTTACCTTGGAGGAGGGCGGGGACGATGAGGCCGACAAGGAGGTAAGCCACTTTTCAAAATAAAAGCACTCGTACTTTATATTGCACTACCTATACTTGCTGATTGGTTGAAAGAAGCACAACTTTTCAAAACAAAAACACATGCATATTTCTCTCCGTACTGATTGAGTGCATCTAATATTCATACAACCTTTCAAAATAAAACTAGATTGATTTTTGACAATTCATACAAGTTTTTGTGCATGACTCGCGTGCGAACTGAAATTGAGGTTCATTCCTCTGGGGGGCGCCCTTTAGCTGATGTGACTTGTAGTGTGGCCATGGCAACCGTCTCCAAGTGAGCTGAGATGAATGCCAGGCCACGGGAGGACACGGAAGTGAACAGATAAGAGCACTTCGTATTGGAGATGGATGAGTATATGCAGGCTCTGGGTTACAGGCGTTACAATGACAGAGTGTTCCGGAACACGCAGGAAAGTTTTATTGGTGACCGGGATGATGACATTTGACTTTTTTACGAAGGTGGCGGTGTCACATCTCTTTTGACGGACAGGCGGAGGCGGGCAGCGACCCACCCTCGGAATCCAAGACAGATCCCAGGGCCGCGGTGCCAGCAGAGAACGGACTGAGCCACACCTCAATTGCCCCCAAGCCGCCATCGCTGGTTGGACATCAGTCTCAATCTGCAGGTCGGTAACGCCATTGGACACTTTATTAAGTACACCTGTGCATTCTAATACCATCCATTGCCTATAGAGGGTATCAAGCATAGGTTATGGTTTTGAATCTTTTTTTTTTATGAATGTGTATTTATTTTTAGATGGGCAGTATAAATAGTTTATGGTTAATGATTTTATCACGTGTTTCCTGAACCACCTCCAGCTGGGTGACATCAATTTCTGGCTCTGTCAAAATACATGCAGCGCGTTTATGGAGAATTGGGACACTTTTTGGGGGGTTTTTTTGGGAATACATACAGTAAATATAGGGCTAAGAGGGGTAAAGAAACATTGGGGTTCGTATTGGGATGGGGAAGTCAAATGTCTCATCATTCTTTTTAGGTTCTTTGAAGCCACCTGTGAAGACTGAAGACATCATCCAGAGTGTACTCACGGGTAAGAACCTCTTTTTTGTTTTTTTAATACTTCACCTCCTCACCATCATTGTGCGTTTTTAGAAGTGGAAGCTCTGACGCTGGAGGAGCTGAAACAGCTCAAGGGCTTTGTACGGGAACAGCGAAAGCAGTACAAGGAGATGAAGGAGCTGGTGCGCAAACACCACCGCAAGACGGCCGAGCTCATCAAGGAACACACGGCCCGCGTGGGCGAGCTGCAGAGTCAGCAGCAACGAAGGCGCAGTGCCCTGCACAAGAGCCACAAACGAGATGGTAAGAAAAGGTAGGTAGCCCTCTTCCTCTTGAACTCCTCGTGGAACGAATGCAACTCTGGCTTGCGCAACATCTCCAGAACCAATTTGTTGTCTGTGTGCAGCCGGTCGGAACAGTCGCTGTCCACGCTGGACCGGGAGCTCTGCGATTTGGACCAGGAGTGTGGCCAGCGTCTTTCCGACCTGAAGGAGCAGCAACAGCAGCAGCTCCTCACGCTGCGCCAGGAGCAGTACTACAGCGAGAAGTACCAGAAGAGAGAGCACATCAAGCAGGTGAAGCATTTACAAATGCACTTTCTATCTTGTTGAGGAAGAAATCTCTGGCTTCTTCCTCAGTACATTGTGTGCCGAATGCTCATCGCCCATATTAAAAACACACATGGGGAATGAATTAATTCTGCAGTGCGTGTCTGTTGTGGATAAATTAATTTCCTCTGCTCAGCTTCACCTGCACTCGCTGCCAAGTCAGTTCTTATCAAGTCAGATTGCAGCACGCCTAATATGAGGCCTCTGTGAACAATAGTGAAGGCGTGTTTATCATCAGGAGACCCACAAGAAAGTAGCAAGAAGCAAGGCCTGAAAAGTGACTGGAAGTGTCTGCCATTTTGGGTCATCCTGACTATTTCTGTGACCAACTGGTGGCACCCTAGGGCTCCGCCTGCAGCCGCAAACCTGTTGGTCGTTGTGTCACGAGAACTGTCATGTTTGTTTGTGACCAACGGGTGGCACTGTAGGGCTCCGCCTGCAGCTGCACAGCTGTCGGTCATTGTGTCATTCGTTGTTGGACTCCCGGCGCGATCGCTCTGTGTCGGGTCATTGTTTCTGTTAGTTTTTTTTTTTTTTTTTTGCTTCAGCCATGGTTTTTGTTCGTTACTTTGGATTATTTTTGTTGTCATGACTTTGTTTTGGATTTAGTTTCCTCAGTATTTTGTTAATACAACTTGTCAACTTCACATGGACAACGTGAAATCACCATGAATTTAGACTTTTTGTCTTGATTGTGTTGCGCTGAAAATACCAGCAATTTTTTTCTGCCGAAAAATGCTGAAAAATGATAACCCATTTATTCCTGCAGCTTTAATTCTTTTTGCACCGCATGATCATTTTCTCTGATTGCGTGCAGCTAGTGGAGAAACTGAACGTCCTGGCCGAGGAGTGTCACGGTGCGCAGGTGAAAAAGCTGAGAGACATCTGTGAAAAGTGAGCGCATCATTCAGCATTCATCGTATTGCAAACCGCAGGAAATATCTCAACCCCTGCCGGCTCTTTCCTTGCAGGGAGAAGAAGGACCTTAAGAAAAAAATGGACAAAAAGAGACAAGAGAAGATCAGCGAAGCCAAGTCGAAAGACAAGAACGTCACCGAGGAGTGAGTGTTGTAGTATACCGATGTGACCACAAGGTGTCGTTGTAAACAAAGAAATGACTGATTTGGTGCTGCCATTGTTCCCTGCAGAGAGAAGCTGGAGATAAACAGGTCGTTTGTCAATGAGGTGGTGCAGTACATAAAACGGGTAAGAGTATTGACCGCAATGCGTGCATATACTGTATATATATATATATATATATACTGTATATATATAAAGAGAGAGCGAGAGAGACTTCGAATATCCTTTTCATAAGTGCATGTTATTGTATTTTTGGTAATCTCACTAAAATAAGACGGCATTTATGAACAAAATGTGTGTGTGTGTGTGTGTGTGTGTGTGTGTGTGTGTGTGTGTGTGTGTCTGTGTGTGTGTGTGTGTGTGTGTGTGTGTATAGCTGGAGGATGCGCAGAGTAAACGACAGGAGCGACTGCAGGAGAAACACAAGGACATACGACAGCAAATTTTGGATGAAAGACCAAAGGTAAAAAAAAAACATTTTACCCTCTGCTGGGAGTGCGGCGTGATGGGTGTTGCACAGTGCAATTTCCCCGGAAGAGGTGGTGCGAATGGTGACATCACCACAATGACTCCCACGGCAAACGCACCCAAAAAACATATTTCACCTCCAAAGTAGAAATCATTCATTTCAAGGTAAATTTTAATCCCATCAAATGTTTTTTAACCTTCATAACTAGCATACAAGTGTTGACGTAAATACATTGAAACACAAAAATCATTGTCGCTGTAAAATTATGACTTATTCTTGTATTGTAATTAGTATTTTATTTTTTTGTAATGCAAGTGTAGGCTTTACCCCAGCAACTTTATCCCCAACATTGCCTTTTATAAAATACAACTTTATTCATAATATTTTGACACGCACAACTTTCCTCTGCCGAGACCTCAGTTTTAATGAACCTGAATTGTACGTGATTGCGCAATGTTGTTTTTGGTTGCGATTGTGTGTCGAGTACGAACATGTCTTATCATCAATGTGTTTGCTTGAGTCTTTGTCTCTTTGCTCAAGCTTTGAAATAACACGCGGCGCGGACACATATGTGGTCGTCACGGCAACTCTGGTCCCCCCCACCCCCTCCATCCAGTAACCCTTCCTCCATCCTTCATGACACTCTGCAATTTGCTAATTCGGAAGTGAATCCATCTGTGTTGAGGAGGGAGAAAGTCCCAGAAGTGCGTGTGTGTGTGTCAAAAACAGGTTGGAGTGAGTCAAGATGGTGGCCGCTTTAGACTTTGATCTGCAGCATCTTTGGCTGCTGAGTTCATGTCATTATGCGTGTGTGTGTGGGTGTGTGTGTGCACGCATTCCAGGGAATTTCCAAAGTTGATCACCCGCTATGGCGTGCACCTCTAAAGTCATTTCATGTGAGACTGAAGTTCCGCGAGCTTCAAAGTATTTGCTAGATTTTTCTTGAGACCAATTCAAGCACCCCCCGCGAGCCAAGTTAGGATAAAGCGGCTCAGATGATGGATGGATGGATGGATACTTTTTTTCCACAAATAATGGTTTCTACTTTCATTTCTTTTTCTTTAATAATCTGGGGGGGTGTTGTATTAAACATCTGCAGCAACATCAAACAGAGCATTTCCAGTATAACCCCATTTATAAGTAATGAGTTGAGCAACTGTCCTATCTTAAGCTTCCCTTTGGAACTCCTCCTTTTATGGTGGGAATGACTGCTCTTTTTTTTTCTACATTCCTGCTGTTGCAGAGAGAATTTAGAGAAAGGGAAAGTGAAGTCAGGGAAGGACACACACACACACACACGCACTTTGTGAAAAGTGTCTCCCTCTGTTTCAGTAAGCATTTGTCTCTTTCGCTCGGGCGCCACTGTTGACTTTCATCATAGGAGCCAGATAACGTTGAGCATATCAATGAAGCAAAAGGTGTTTGTTCAGCCGAGATACCTTTACACACACAATGAATAAGAGAGTTCTCCTTTGATGATGATCCTCTCTTGTTATCTTCTCTAAGTAAGCTTGTACTTTTCGAGCCTAATTGTCGACGTGTTTGGAGAAAGGAAGGCTTTCTTGTCCAGCCTCTGTGTTTTGTGTATTTATGGACTCGTCAATCAGTCACAGGACGCACTAAAAGTCTCAAAAGGCCCATCCCCAAAATTGAAATCAGCTATTCTGGTTTGAAGCAACCATTTTATGCGACTTCTAGTTCGTTTATCAAATTCGTTTATGGCAGCGTCTCCAAATGTGCCCCATTCAGGTATTCTAGACAGATGAGTGATGCTAAATTGCCAAGCTTCTCCCTTTCCCTCGACAGCTCCTCGAAAGGAGGACAGCCGCTGAAGAGGGTCATGCTGCTTGTTGTATTTTAGGAAACGTGCGCCCGGGGTGTGTAGCGCGCACACATTTGTTGACTAATGTTGAAAGAGGGGGGGAGGCACATTGGGAACTTGGTGGACGTCCAATGCGAATGTCGGTCAGAGTGCAGACACAACTTTACTTTCTGACCTTGTTTCATGCATGAAGGCATTTAGAGGAAAGTCATACTGTGGTCCCACTGCTAAACTAAAGCATGGTTAGTTTCTAGTTCTATCACAGATACTGTGATAACACTTGTGACGCACACACACACACTCGCACATGTCTCTGTGTGGTGCGCAGACCCTCCGACTCCCTTAGCATATGCCAGGGTGTCATCAGAGGGGCGAAAGATGACAGTTTTAATCAGGGGCTGCTGGCGCCACGCGCCAGGCAAGGCTGCACTGCACGTGTGCATACGCGCAGTCACACACGCCTGCATAGTCCCACCCCCTAAGTAGGTCATGCGCAGTACACAGCACGGCGCTTTTTTTTTTTTTTTTGCCATCTGCTTGTGATGTGATGAGCTCGATGTCCGCTGTGTGAGAGCCGCACTGAGAGTGAGACGCAAAGAAGGATGGAAGGGAGGGGGTAGGTAGAGACGAAGAGGGGAGGGGCGGGGCGTGCAAGGTGACCTTGAGATGCTGCAGAGACTCCCAAAATCAGTCTTTTTTTTTTTTCTTTTTTTTTAGGAGGACTTGCACAATCTTTACTTCAGCAATGAGTGTTGTCTTACAGATGATTTGCGAAAATGACAAATGACAATGTCACTTCAAATAGCAGATCACTGAATTTTGGTTGAATTAGGATTTTCTTTCTTTTTTTTCTTTTGGTTCTTATTTTTAGTGAGCTTTTAAAATTTTATATGCTTTTAAATTTATGGCTAATTTATTTGTATTGTGTATAGTTTATTAGTTTATATCTTGGATTATATTTAGCCTTTTTTGTATTTTATATCAATTGTAACATTAATATGTATAATATATGTCGGCTTTTGTTTCATTCCGATTTAGTTTGCCATTTTTGTTTATTTAATACATATGTGTATTGGAACTGATAAACGACCTGACTTGGATGGATAAGTGGCAGAGAATGGATGGAATCCCAAAGAGACATTGTGGTCATCCATGTCACATAGACATTGTTTCCCAGCCAGCGGGGGCGGGGGGTGTTCCTCTTATCGACTTCATTTTGCCATTACTTGGCCACAGAAGTGTCCATAAATCTCATGAAGTTGAAAATTGGATAGTTTGTCTCGAAAGTGCAATGTGTTTTTTGGATCAGCTCAGCTCCAATGCCG
Organism: Hippocampus guttulatus; assembly: GCF_054856545.1. Lineage (NCBI taxonomy): Eukaryota > Metazoa > Chordata > Actinopteri > Syngnathiformes > Syngnathidae > Hippocampus > Hippocampus guttulatus. The sequence continues at coordinate 33,044 of NC_141283.1, read as the reverse complement.
GTGGCTTGCCAGAAAACTGCGACGTCGTTGCTCTTTTAATTACGCTGCTCCCCGGGGGAGCCACTCGGGTAGTTAAACAGAGAAATCAGCATTAAAGCAATCATTGGCACGCGGTGAAATGAATGCTGTCATGTGTAATCATTGGATGGGGCTGGGCGGGGCTTTGAAAGCACTCTCGCACCTCGGGACAATTTAGAGTGTTCAATCGGCCTGCCATGCATATTTTCGGAATGTGGGAGGAAACCGGATTACCCGCAGAAAACCCACGCAGGCACGGGGAGAACACCCAAACTCCACACGGGAAGGCCGGAGCCGGAATCTAACCCCTGCACCTCTGCGCTGTGAAGCGGACATGCTAACCAGTCAACTACCGTGCCACCCGACCGCTGAGCAACCACTTCCAAATATGGGCATATGTACGCCGGATCTGGGAGTCGGTGGGTTATAAGGGTTTATAGAGTTAGGTGGGTCTCAGGTTAGTGTTGACCAAAAATGTTGCAGTTGTTCACATGGAGCTCACACTTTCCACTTCTCCATCCCCAGCTGCAGAGTGACTTGGACCAGGAGTACCAAGATAAGTTCCGCCGGCTGCCCGTGGAGATCCAGGAGTTCGTCCAGGACGGCAGCAAAGCCAAGCCAGGCGACGCTAACCTGGCCGCTTCGTCCTCCTCCGCGGCCGAGCGGCTCAACCACAAAACTTCGCAATCGGAGGACGACACAGAGGAAGCCTCGCTGGAGCGGGTCTACGACACGCCCCTTTAAAGGTGGACTGCGGTTGTGTTTGTGAACTGGTCTGAAGACTCATTGCGGTGAGTAGCTGTGATCCAGACACCCCCCCCCCCCCCCCCCCCCCCACCGTGTAAATAGTACTCCTGTTGTATTTGTATTTCACCTGTGTGGTGTTGTCACCATTTGGATGCGGCCACAGTTTGTGTCACTAACTATTGAAGGAATAACTTACTTGAACTATTGCACATTTTGATTTTCTTTCATGGTGATGTCTGGTCGGCCTTTTCTCCTACTTTTTTTTTTTTTTTTTTGCACTGAGCGCTCACCTCCCGACTTTGTGACAGAAAAGGTTTACCCAGAATCTCATTTTTTCTATTTTGTTCTCACAGAACGATGCTGCTATTTCCTTTAAATGCCACCGTTTTAAGCTTTGATCAATGTTTGTGCAATGTTTAATTTGACCAGGATGTGTACAGTTTCTGCATGTACTCAAACTAACTGTACATGTGATGGTACCTCTGTAGTGATTGATTTGAAAAGTTGGGCTGATTTACAAAAATTAAGAGAAATATTCAAACATGCAGGATGCTTTTGGGGAAAACACACTTGTACAGTGAAGGCCAAGCTGCATATTTGTAATCTGATATTTGCAAATTCACCTTTTGCAATTTTGGGGAGGGCGGGGGGCCCATCCTCTTTTATTCTGAAAAAAATATTTGCTGTTTTTGTGCTCCGGCAAAAGCAATAACAGCCGCCACTGCCTTGGCACCATAAGTAGCATTTTGATTTCAAGAAAATGAGCTTAGGAGCTGAATTTAGACAAAAGTAGTCCAGGATGGCCCTTTTGATCAATCTAGTGTAGACAATTAAAAACACTTTGGGGGGGGAGGGTGTCTGACTGACATATTTTTATTTTGGTTACACCAATATCGTAATGAAATGTTTGCTAACCAAGGCACATATTTCATAGTGTTTTCCAACCACTGATCGAATCTACATTTATGGCTGCATTTTTATTTTAATTCAGGACTGGAACAGTATTTTACAGATGAAGCAAAATGATCAAGACAATGCGATAGCACAGTCAAACAAAAAAAAACCCTAAAACTAGTAGCAAGGTAAGGAATTGTCGAGATTCCTCTTCCCCGTCACAGATGCCGTTTGTTGCTAGGCAGGATTTGCCTTAGTATTTTTGTTTTTTGTGTTTTTTTTTGCAGAGATTTTCCCGCTGTTACTATTATAAGCTGCGTAATATTGAATACTTTGGTAACCACTACTGACAGGGTAACACTTGTGAAAGAGCAGCATATGATTTTAATCACAGAAGAGAGGGGGGGGGGGGGGGAAGTATTTTTATTCATTAAGTTACTAATTTATGCATAGTCTTGACTGACTACTTTGATTTTAAGGCGCCACTCCTGCACTCTTGCATTTGAACGCGTATGCACTCTGGAATTGTAGTGTGTGTGTGTTTTAGAGGCTAATATATGATGTAGATCAAATAACAGTATCGTACAAAGGGAATTTTGTCTGTAATTAAAAATAAATGTGGCTGTTATGATTGTACATTCCAAGGGTGAATTTTGGTTTGGTTATTTATTTATTTATTTTTTTAAACTGTCCATGTATCGATAGATGGTGTTTGCCGTTTATTCACCTTTAAGAAAACCTGTTAAGGTCCTCCGTGATCACCAGCTGTCATGCTTACGCCGTATAATTATAAACGTCGCCATAGTGACGAATGCAAAGGTTGCATAAGGACACTTGTGACACGGTGTACATTGTCTGCTGCACTGATGATGGTTGGGGTGGGGGTGGTGTTTCCGTGTGTGCCTGGGGAGAAGGGGAAGCCCTTAACCACCAACTTCCTGCCATTGCCTTGGCAACAACAATTCTCAAAGAATTCCCAAGAGGAAGGCGACTGTCGGACGAACTGTGCTGCAAACACACTGCCTGGATTGTTTGCTGCAGCGGATGAGAGATTTCAGCTCAGTGAGCGTCTGAAGGATTACCTTCTGCACGTGGCCTTTTTTCCTCTGTGATGACGAATAATAGTAGAGGAGTATGGTTTTCAAGAAAAAGTGAGTTGTTTCATATCCGCCAACATGAAGAGACTCACGTCCCAGGCACATGCTGCAGACCGTGAAGGGTGAGTTTGACATTCCTTACCCATTTACATTTCATGACATTTCAGAATGTGATTTGAAACGCTCTCTGTACTTTTCATGAAATTTTGATCATGGCCACGGTTTGACCCAGGAACAGATAAATCCCGTGATCATAGTCTGCTTTTGCTGTCTGAAAAGCTTCGTTTGAAACCTCCAAAGCCCATTTTGGGACCCTAACCTTGATATTAGCATAACTTCACTTTTTTTTTTTTTTTTTTTTTTGGTTCATCTGGGAAGCTGTCGCAAACATAAACTGTGTTCAACATATGTAGCCCCCCCTCCCTTCTCAGGTCGCCCCCCTAACGATCGGCGTGACCAGTTTTAACAAGATTGAGCATGTTACGTAAACGCAGTCGGAGGATGGCAACGAGGTGTCCTTGGAGTGGACGTTAATGAGGCTCTTCAACACGCCGCTACTAAGGTAGGACAAACATTCACACACAAGTGGATGCAGCATACGCACCACACATGATACATCTTGTCTTCTCCATACATGCGCTTTGTTCTCCCTACGTACTGAGCATTGTGATGCACAGTGCAGTTGTGCCAAATATTGCAGCTAGTTAGTATAGCGTAATCAATCATTTACATGTCACAATATATATTTTAAAAAAAAAATACCAGAATTAGCACGGGAATTGTGATGTGAAATGTATAACCGGAACAACCCCCCCCCCCCCCCAAAAAAAAAGCTTTTTGTTGTGTTTTTCTTCATAAAACCACAACTTTTTTGGAGCCTTGAAAAACTTTGGCAGACAATAATTTGGAGTCACACAAGTCTGAAAGATGAACTATTTACTGAAAGGAAAAGCTTAAAAAAAAAAACTTTTCAGTTCGACAGATCAGTGACAATGTGACGAGCGAGTACCTTTCTATGTGTGACGTGTCCTCAAACCTGTTGCGTGACTGCGATGTGTTATTGGTTCAGCCTAATAACCTGCAGCCATTGTCCTGACTCTTGTTTGCTGCGCCAATATTCTGCGATGTTAATTAAGCGGCAGATTTTTTTGCCTGCCTAGCGGCGCCACCGTCAAGCCGCTCGCGCAACATTGTCACTTTGCATTCGTGTGTGTGTGTGTGTGTGTTATGGTATAGTTTGTGCTGCAGGAGGAGTGACTCATTGTTGTTGTCCGCATGCAAAACGTCAGTGGTTACAATCATTACGTAATGATTTTTGTTTTTCCACCACAATTCCTTACAAATTGTTTCTCGACACCGCACGTTTTGTTTTCAAGGTCACAGCATTTCCAAAATGTCCCCCCGCGCGTGCCTTTTTTCCATGTCATTTCAACAGCCACAGTGATGGGCGTGGCCTGTGTTGCCGTTGCGGCAGCTCCTGTATGATATTAATATTACAATCTCGAACATTGCTGTTGCCAAATCATGATTTATGCCAGATGCAGCAAAGCAGCGTTTCAACATCACGACGACATCGTTTTCTGGCATTCCTCATTTTGGTGGCTCATTCCGCTTCAGAATGCTTTCGAGATTTCACTGAACCCTGCATCAGCTCAAGATACCCGCAAATCACCCAGAAAACAAATGTCAATCCAGAATGCCTTGAAATTATTACGACTTAATTGTTCCCCGAACAGACTCAAACTACCTTGCGCCGGATACAGCAAAACATCCCGAGAACGTAGTCAATACATCAACCTTTCTGACATTGGGCGACAAGCTTGCTTTAAATGTGTTGAGAGTGCCCCTGCAACAACTCAAGACTGGATACAGCAAAGTAGTAGAACATAACTAAGACAGAGTTTCTGGCGATGGGATCAAGACATTCCTGTGCTGGATGCAGCACATTTTCTACTAATTCACTATTGGGGCTGTATTTTCCAAGCTTCAATGATCCGTGTTGTCACCATTTGCTCCCACGCATATCATTAGAAATTGGTTACTGTATTTCTTGCATATCATTAGAAATTGGTTACTGTATTTCTTTGGCGACATGTGCAGCCTACTGTGCGTGCGTGTGTGTGGAAGGTGGGGGCGCTTTTAGTGTTTGCCCGGATCAAGGGACGGCGGCTCCACTCGTCAGCTGTTAGACAGGCAGGGAGGAGCTGGATGTGCTTGGGCTGGATGACTCACTCTCCGCGCACTCATTCACCCCCCCCCCCCCCTGTCTCTCTCTCTCTCTCTCTCTCTCCCCCCCCCCCCCCCCCCCCTTCTCTTACAATCAAGCATAACAAAAAAAGAAGAGCAGCTTGTGGTTCGGACGTCCGCTGCTCCGTCTCCACGAGCACCGGGACCACCACCACCACCAGCAGCAGCAGCACTCGCGGGGAGACCAAAAGGAGATAGCTGGGGAGGGAACGAGCCGCACTGGACTGCTTGTTGGACTCCTCTGGGTACTCAGCATCCTTCTTCTTCGTGGATAAAAAAAAAAAAACACACATTAAAAGCTTGCGAATCTTCTAAGAAGCTAGCGCTACTCGTACTTGTTTTAAACGATCCTTTGCAGATCTTTTTTTGCAATGCAACGCTCGTGTTTTTTTTTTAAGAATACAAAAAAAACTTGATTAGAATAGCTCGCGTCACATTTATTCCACGCACAGCTGGAGACAGTTCTTCGCTCATGGCTAACTTGCTAGCGTACGCGGAGCTTGAAACGTTAGCAGGTAAAAAGAAAAAAAAACGTGACACATTTGTTTCGATGCGTGTGTACGTGTAAGCGCGCGGGGGCTTTAAATGCAAAAGAGGGGGAGAGTATTGATGTTTCCGCGGTCTGTAAGGGTAGTGGCGGTGGGGGTAGGCACAGCTAGCCGTGTAGCGGGACAGAGGCAGACTGCAGCCGGGCAATGACAAAGCCGGTGCCCGCCGTGCAAAGGCTGCTGGAGTGTTTGTTTTTAGCAAGTTGTTTACCGGAGGTGCTATGCATTTGTGTGTGTGTGTGTGTGTCCGTGTCCCATACAATACTGCTGCATGCAAGGTGTAATTGCTTAAGGTCTCTCCTCCAGCATCATGGATGCAATACGAGGAACCCTGCAGGATGTTTTTGTCCGCGCCCCCCCCCCCCCTCCCAACCTGGTGTTGTTTTCCTGAAACTGGAAGTAAAATATGAGAAAAGTATAATATTCCCAGGATAAAGTCAAAATGCTATACTGTGTGTGTATATGTGTATATATATATATATAAATTATAAATAAAAATTAAAACATATAATATTCCCATAAAATACACCTCTAATTTTGGAGGAATGCTGAATTATTATAAGAAACATTTCCAAAGGGGAAAAAATGTAATATATGAGAATAAAGTCTTCATGTTAAGAGAAAATTTTATTTTTTAGGCTTAACGTTGAAATATTAGTATTTTAAAGTTATATTGTCAGGGAAAAAAATATTACAAGAATGAAGCCGTAACATTATGAGAGTTAAATTGTGAAAAAATAATTCATAATTTCACATCGTAAAGCACGGGGATATTCTCATAAAACATCAAATAAAATGGAGGGTTTTAAATGAAAAGGTTAAAATCATGAAATTATCATTATCATACTGGGAAAAAGTCACAATTTCTCCCCCCCAAAAAAAAGGTCGATATTATAAATAGAAGTATGTTAACCCTAACCTGTGTTATGACAGCTATGTTTTCGTCAGTTTCAATTCTAATAAACAGTATTCCTTTCTGCTTCGATTAATTTCCTGAAGCAAACGTCAACGGCAACATGTCTGTTGCTCGGTGTGACAAGTGTTTGTTCACGTGCACCCGGCAGATTAAGTGTTCCACATTTGTTCAGTGTAATAACCCGCAGGCAAGCCGCTGGGTGTATTTGCTCTATAAACAGCTCCCAACTCTTCGTGTAGCATTTTCCAGAAACTTTTTTTCTTCGCGTCAAACCATCTTCCCTAAGATGGCGCCATGTGGGTGGTGTGCGATGCCATTTTATTTCCGTTGCCTCAAAACAGCAAATTGTTCGAAAAACAGCTGAGGGAAATAAATGACTATGTCCGTGTCACGCCGGACATCTTTGTGGATGTAGCTTCCCTGCTGAAGTCATGTTCGAGAGCAAAGTAGCAAAGACCGGTGTCCCCTTTCAATTTTACAGGTGCCATATTCCAACACATCAGTCTTAGTATGACCAATTGAGGTGTGGTGTTTATTCATTCACGTCGACCATCCATACTGGTAATTGGGGCACGTTTATGAGAGGAGACTTGTTCTCTCCTTCTGCTGTTTTCTGTGCCTCCTTTGCTTGTCCTTCAGGCGAGCGGCTTCCAGTCTCATCGAGTCACTTCCATACTTTCTCTTCACGTCGGCATCCGTGACAAGGTTTCATTGTTGCCTGTTTGCTCTGATAAGGCGCGTGTCTGACTCTGCTGCTGGTAGGCGTTATGATTTGTGCTGTGCTTTTCCCCGACGGGCGGGAACCGGCGGCCTCCTCCCCGGCGAGCTTCCGACTGTAAACCAGGCAAATAAGCCCCAATGGCGTGATTGATGAAATTCTCTCCCCTTCTTACCGCATGTCCTTTTTTGTCTCTGCAGGCTGGCCGAGACATGAGCGTTTCCCGCTGAATGTAATTGATGCAGAACTGGTGAGTTTTTTTTTTGTTTGTTTTGTTTTTTAAACGACCGGAGGGTTTTCTTCTTGGATATTAGGCCTTTACCTCTTGAAACTGCTTCGTCATTATTCTTAGGCCAAATAAATCACCATTTTGATGACATTTCTCATATTGTGGTGTCTTGAGATAAGAGTTACTCCACTTGTGGGTTTGTTTTTTTCCCCGATATGAGCCGTTGTTTGGATAATTTATTGTATTTTGTTTTGCTTTGACTCAACCAAACTCACTTTGCACTACATAGCACCTTGGCAGACAGCGAACAATTCGTCAACGAAGATTGATATAAACCAGAACTCAAATGTGATTTGGCAAAATTCAGCCTCAACAGTCTTATTTTGCTGCATGAAATTTGGGAGGCGAGTCTGAGTAGACCCACAAAACATTCTGGAGAGGCCATGCCCAAAAACACGCAGGAAGACTGCCATTTTGGTTTGAAGTCACCATTTTGCCCATTGCCTTTAACATCTCATTCATCCATCAGATTTTGTCCGATACCAATTATGAACTGTGTATCCTATACAGAAACTTGACAGACTTGTCAGTTTCCGTCAACATGTGCAAGGCGTGGTGTGCATGCGCCGCACCGTGACAACACAGTCACTGCGAAACAGGCCGCTGCCGCTGCTGCTGCGTTGAAGCTTCCCAGAAGGATGCCGTAATGAGGCAGGGAAGTGATAGCTCCCCATACGAGGTTCTCTGCGTATTATGTAATCTGCATTAATGATGACATCATGTGGAGCACAAGGCCTGCGAGGGCGTGAGTAGCATTCAGGTGTTTTACGCCTTTCTTCCCCTGTATATCATCTAAAATCATGTCTTGAAGTTATCGAGTCATAGTCTAACACCAAGTCCTGTAAAAAGGGATCTTTAAAGTCATTTAAGAAATGACAGCAAAGAAGAAAACAAGCAGGCAGCTACTTAGTGCTAACGTAGCTTTAATTGTCGTCCACTTTTTTTTCCTCTTAAAGGCGACGATAGCTACCCAAGTCTTTTTTTTTTTTCTGCTAGCGCTCTGTTCAATGCATGCCCACACACGTGAACAGCCGCCATCTTCCCCCATGGCTGCGTCCACGGTGGGGATACACGTGAATGAATTTTGCTCTTCCAATTAAACTGCCGACCTTCGCTCCAGAACGTCGCAATACTCGACGGCGTCCCATCCTCTGCTGGATTGCTATTATTACACACAGCCGGCCCGCTAAAGGCTCTTTAGTAGAAGTCAGCAAAAAAAAAATAGCAAGAGCACAGATTATTATTACTGTACATCAAGCAAGATAAATAATTATGTAACATTTATCCATCAATGTGTGGTGCGTTCGTGCCGATTGATTTGCATCATCCAAAGCCGCCGTCCTCGCTTTTCATCCAAAGGATTGAGCCTAATTTATGGCCTGCGTTTTCACAACCGTCCTTTGAACTTTATTGCTTGTAAAACAAAAACCCGAGGATTGCATTTGAGTATTATAAACGGGGGGGGGGGGGGGGGCAATGGATTTCCCAAGCCAGCGCCAGATATTCGTCAGCAGCCACTTCTCGTCGCTGTCATTTAAACAAACATCAGGGCCCGGCGTATAAATCCATTATTAGGAGGCTGTCATAACAAACGGTGAACATTATGGAAAAAGTGCTCGCAATCAAAAGCGCATCGCCGCGCGGCGACGGCCATTTCATGAACGCTACTTTGAGAAATTCTTTTACAGAAAAAGAAATGGACCACTTTTTTTTTTTTTTTTTTTTACAACAATGAAAGTAAAGCGTAAGTAACCACTGTTTATTTTACAATATATGCAGCGGAAAAAAAATCTATTCCAGGACTACCCCTTGTTTGGGTTTGAACAAAAATTCCCATAGGAAATAATAGAAATAGCCATCAGTTCTGGAACCAAACCATCATATTCAACTTTTTTCATTGACCAGCTAGTCATTTTTTAAACATTTTAACCTCCTTTTAACACATTTCTATCCATCCGGTTATTAATACAGTGGCCCACATCTCACCTTTAATCACTCACGAATGAGTAAACACTCGTTCGGTGCGACGCTGACTTGATTTTTGGACAAGGAAACGCTGTCGTTCTTTTCAAGGTGCGGGAAGTGATGATTCGATCCGTGTTCTCTTGCTGACTCGCTCAGTGGAAGAACAGAAAAATGACCGAGTCTCAACTCCCCACTCCAACCTTGGAATTGAAACTTTGGTTCCTGACAAGCTTTTACAAGTGCGTGCCGGATGTAATTATTCATTTGTTCCACTTATGATCAGGCTTTGCTGCAGATTCTTCTGCTACTTCGTGGATTTGCCTAAAACCTTGGCATAGAACCAGAGACCTCAAAGTGCATCTTTTATTTGGAGTCTTATCCTATTTGCATTTTTTTCCTATCTGTTAGTTTAAACTTTGTTAAAATTGTGTCATTGATGACACAGTGAAGTTTTTATTAGTTTTTCCCCACGAGCTCCATCATCAATAAAGATAAAGTGAACCTATTCCAGAAGTAGGCATGCAAGCCCGAGGCATGACGGTACCTGCGCCATGCTTCACAAATGAGCTTGTGTGTTTTTTGGATCACCAAGCACATCCTTTATTTCTTCATACGTTGGACCTTTCCACCTGTCCTGAGGTGAACCTCTACTAAAGTGACAGAAGTTTGGATTGGTTTCATTTTTCCTCCCATCCTTGCGGGTCTCTTTGCCGGTACCGATCAGCTTTTTTGCGATTTGCAATGACTTGTCTCGGATGCCGTGGAGCCTTTGATTCTTGTTTGCACTGTCTGACCAAGACGTCGACTGGCTGCTTCTCTAGCTCGCCACCCTATGCGTCGAAACTTCGTCCTATGTTTGTCTTCGTCGTTTTCAACCGAGGGCAGTGTTTAAAGAGCATTTTATTGTTGTTGACTTATTCTTATTAGACTGGCTCACCTCTATTTACTCTTGCATGACAGTTAGGACCATTGAAAGGTTACTAAAACGTGTACAGTTGACTAAGGTTTTACGGCTGTGACAGTTGTCTCAAACAAGAGAACATGTTGTAAATCTAACTGATCTCAGCAGGAAAACGGTCCCCCTTTGGACCCCCAAAGACCCTTTGCCCATTCAACCCCTCGAGCACAAAGTGTTTCATTCTCCTTTCAAGAGGTCACTGCGCTCCTCTGTTTAATTGATTTAACAGCAGAATAAACCGTCCCTTCCATTCCGCTGCCTTAAAGCCGCTCTTTCCAATCCGGCAAAAAAAAAAAAAAAACTCCCAGCGGGCCTGTGGGGATGCAGCTGCATGACAAAAACCTGGGTATTTGCTTTTGAGAGCGCTGCCGTCGTTTTATGTCCCAGAGGAGCCATATGAAACGGGAATAACCCCCCACGGGGTTTTTGGGGCAACTGATATTCCAGCAGACACCAGGGACAGGGCCATGTTTTTTTGATTCAGACCACCAAATGTATTTTGCGAGCCCTGATGTAACTTGTAAAAAACGTCCTTCTTTGCCACCTTGGCTTCTATGACCTCCAAAGAGCTCAGAGAAGCTAAGTCGGAACCACAATTTCCGTTGGTTTGGTTGTTCATTGACCTGGCATGATTGTCTAAAAAAATTACAACAAAAATGTACATAGACTGAAAAGGAGGTGTTGCGTCTCAAGAAAATGGATGTTAACATAACGTAGTACCTTATGTTAATTTGTACACAACAACATTCCTTAAAAATTCATTTTTCTACCAGATACTGTATGTGTAGTGGTATTTTTTTCCCCTCTGGATAGTTGTTTATCTTAAATCCAATTATTTTTCTTATTTCAATTAGATATAAACAACAACAAAAAAATCAGTCATTATCGATCTTGACTGATCCAAGATATTTCTTTTGTGATATATTTTTCACCCATACCACTGAGCCCTATTGGGTGGACATGTTTCATGTAAAAAAAAAAATAATAATAATAATAAAAAAAGCTCTCCCTACAGTAGTATCACTCGGTACATCAGGAATTTTCAGTAAAACTACTCTCGTGGTCGAAATCTATCTGCCTTGGTGGAGTTCTGCGCTCTGCGTTGATTGCATAAAACATCAGGTTGTCTGTGAGCCTGCGTTATATTTAGAAGAGCCTATTCCAGGTAACATGGGAGCGAATGACACTTCGCCGTGTCCCATCACATGATACCTGTGGGATATGGTGTGTGTGTGTGCGTGTTTGTGTCTGAGTGCGCGCTTGAGTCTTTGTGCACGGGTTGTTTTAATCCCTTGCGGCATTGTCGATGGTGAAGTGACGCCGCCGGGGCTCTGCCTCTGCGTACACCTCGTAAATCCTCACATAGACTGCTGCTTTAATGGTAATTGCACACGTCGTGTCCCATCCAAATACGGTCGACGCCTATACGGTACAGTACGTCCTTAACGCGGTCTCAATCTAGATGGTCTATATCGGTTCCATTCGTTTCCCAACTGCTCACCTAACTAAAAAAAAAAAAAAAAAAAAATGCAATCAAAAATCAGTATTCCCCATTGAAATGAATGGAAATGGCATTTTGCTTCTGGTGGTGTGCCCTGCGCTGCCTGCATTTATCCGTTTATCTTTGTACCAAGCAACCGCGCAGCCACAAGCACTTCCTGTCCTGCTTGGGAAAAGCCATGGAATTATTGAGCGCTTTATCTCCTCAAAGGCGATTGAAGATGCCGTCTTCTTTAAATACATTTACAGTAATTGGTACTTTTTGTAATGTCGCAAAGCAAACTAACGCAGAGAAGGAACGATCCTTTGTAAACAGTAATCACCATTGTACCTCGGGTGTGTGTGTGCGCACGCATGCGCATGTGCCCATGAAACCCCCTCTAGGCGCCCTTATTATTACTGTAAGTGTACACCATGAGACTGAAGTCAGCAGCGTGATTACACTCAAGAAAGATTTAATTTTCTTCTGGCTGTCTTCATGACCCCCTTTTATTATTTTTTCTGCTTTCAGAGTGGTCTAGTGCTGGCCTTTGCTGTTTACCCTCCCCCATACCGCCCCTCATTTTGCCGCCCCACCCTGCTCAGTAAGTACATCAAGAAAACGTTTGGTCACTTTTGAAATGCAAGTGATCTGCAAAGTTGTGTACAAATTAAAAATCGGCCTCCCCCCACAGCCCTCTCTCCAATCGTGAATAAAATGCAGCAATGAAACAGTTCGAATCAAGTCCTGGGCATCATACTGGGGTCGTTAAAGGCAATCATTCAAATCGACTACTTTCGCTAAGCAGCACAAACACGAGAAGTGTTTACTCCACGGGTGGGGATGGAAACATAACTTAGTATGTGTGTCTAATGATGGGTCAAGCAATTTGTGTCAAGGCCCAAGGGAACGCTCAGGCCCGGTGGCCTTGTGAGCCCCCCCCCCCCCCCCCCCCCTATCCGTCCCTGTCAGTATAAATACACACTGGGGTGCAGATCACAGGCTGGAATGTTTGTCTGTGTACTTGTTATTGAGTTGTGTGTGTGTGTGTGGTGACATCTGCATGATGTCGCCGCTATAAGCAGGCGAACTGAAGGCCATGACTGGCCACCGGGTTGCTATAGCGACCAGTTGTGTCAGAGATGAGCAACATATGTGGAGTGTTTGTTTGTCAGGCAGGTTTTCCTCCTCCAGCTCATCTCGCTGTCTGCCTGAGAAACACTTGTTACAAAAGGAGGATTTCTATGAGATAGTCGCTTTCATACTCAAAGGCCGCCTTTATTTATATTTCTACAATTACGGAGGTGCGCCTGAATTGTGGCCTTGAATTTATTCGCTTGAATTTATTCCCCCACAACATTTTGGTCCATATTAAGCTTCTTAGCTGCTCGGTCCAGAGCAAGTCTGTCCCTTGCGGCTCACGCAACCTGCCAGTTGCCCAAGTCGCATCCTTTTAGAGTGAGCTGCCAGAATGAGAGTCAACTTTCAAGGTGTGACTCAAGTGTCGGCGATAGTTGGAATGATTCCTTCTAAGTTGGCCTCGGGACCTCTCACAGTAGGTTGAGCCCAGCGCAAGACTCACATTACGGGGGGAAGCATGTGACCCCTGGACCTTGGAGCTGCTCCTCCTCCACCTTCTCTCTATATGGACATGTTCTATTTTCCTCAGCCCCGAGCCAAGCAGGGATGCGCACATTCTCTATCAATTCATACTTATTTGGGCAATGGGAGAAATCCCTTATTTTTGTCCAGCTCATCTTCCTCCCCCCTCCTGTCTTCCCCTTCGCTGTCTCTAACTCACAAGCGTGTTTATAGCGAGTTTCCCCTCGTTGGGGTCATGTTGTGGATAGCAGTCGCATCATTGGCTCACATTTCAGATTTAACATTACTGTACTGCGACCAGGTGGAATGCATTGTCGTTTATAGTTCATGGTATTAAAGTGGTCACAGAATGGAAAATGTTTGTGCACTGGAGCCTCAGTTGACACATTTATTTCATTCCATGACCTTGTTCGCAAACTCAAACGTTCGAAAACCCAGATCATTTTTCCCTTAATTCAACCAGCTGCAGAATGTAGTCATGCGAAACTGGTTTTTAATTTCTGTGTTGTTAAGAATAAATACGGTCCAATGACACTTCGAAAGTCACTGCAACGTCTTAGCCTTTTCTCATACAGTAATCAACCGCATCGCATTGTGGGGGGGGGGGGGGGGGGGGGGGGGTGATGGCCGTTTGGGTTAGCAGTAGCAATGCTAAACGTAAAAGGTCATTTTACTCCACTGGTTAATAACGGGTGCATGGCTCTCTTACAGACCCTCTATCAGAAATAGTCAGATCTTCTTTCTTTTTTTTTTTCACTTGTTTGCTTAATTATACACTTGACCAGATGTGGGCAAACTACGGCCCGCGGGCCAAATGCGGCCCGTTGGTCTTTTTAATCCGGCCCGCCGAAGGTTGGTACACAATTAAGGTTCGATGTCAACGACTGCATTCATTTCATTTGGACTTGTAATGACAGGCATTTCAACGCCAGGTGGCACAGTTACTTGAAGTTGCAGAGCATAGGGAGGAAGGGGGAGACGATACGGAAGCCCGCAGTAGCGCCAAGTCAAGCAAATCCCGTTCCATACGACGGAATAATGTACTCTTAAAGTCTGAAAAACGTGCCAAAAAATGCAAAATACAGCTTTTTAAATAAAGAAATCCAATTAAAATTGTCAAATTTAGTTCAGCCTTTTGATCTGGCCCTCCATAATATTTTCTGGTTCTCATGTGGCCCTATGCAAAAAATAATTGCCCACCCCTGCACTTGACTGTCAAGTTGGCACCCCAGAGACCAATCTATTGCTTTGCAAGACATTAAAAAGCTCATTTTTTAAATGTTTCTTTGAAGACAGAGCCCCCAATTATGTACCGGTATGTTAAGTCATGAGGGCCTGAAAGTTGACCTTGTGGAAAGTTGAAATCATTTTCCATTAAAATCGCAAGCGTCTCAGACACCACTGTACACTTTGGTTAGTGTGTGTGTGTGTGTGTGTGTGTGTGTGTGTGTGTGTGTGTGTGTGTGTGTGTGTGTGTGTGTGTGTGTTTTGGGGGAGGGGTGTCCTTAGTTTGTACTTTGAATATTTCTGACCATGTTTGGGCAAATGCGCTTCAGGAGATCCCTCCTCAAGTTATGTGTAGTTGGGCAAACTTTGACCTCCTAATCTGCTATCACCGAGACCATCGGAGACACACACACACAGTCTCTTACAGCGGTGGACAGCGCGTGATGTAACACGGTAATTTGGGTATAATTTGATGTTTTCACTCTGGAAGCCAAAGCCTTGTTATCTAACGTATTCTGTCCAAAGAATTCCAACGCTGGCTGGTTGTCCTCGCCTGTGGCACCTTTTGTCACCTCCAAGTCAGGCACAAACGCATCCGTGCTCAGATTAGATTTAAGCCTGTCTGTCCATTTAGATTGTGGTGTCCTCACATGCTAGCAGGAAAGATTATTGTATGAATATTAGGCCATCTGTGTGTGTGTGTGTGTGTGTGTGTGTGTGTGTGTGTGTGTGTGTGTGTGTGTGTGTGTGTGTGTGTGTGTGTGTGTGTGTGTGTGTGTGTGTGTGTTCGCCGTGTGCCAGCGCAGCCTGAAACGACATGCATTTTGGAGCCAAATGCACTCTGTCCACGTTGTGAGAATTTTGACTCGATTTAGCTTTTTTTTTTTTTCCGCCTATTCTGTTGTGTTCCTGTTTTTGTCCTCGGTCAGCATCCATCAATCCCAACAGTAGTTGCGAATATATTGATGAAATGCATGTCATTGAACTCGTCTTCCACTCCCACGCTTGCTTCCATTCAACGTGCTCCCAAATAACCCGAGGACAGACCTTATTTAACCGCCCGTTCAACCCATTCAACCCGCCACCTCCTCAAAAGCGTTCTTTCACTGATGTTATTGCCCTCAGCTCAGCAGACGCACACACACACACACACACATTCAGTTTAGTATCCTCTATTCAGTAAAAGCTTCATTTATTAGGGAGACGCTCCGTCCATTAAGCCATGTGTTAAATTCTTTGGATAGCTCAATTTGGCAGCGTGCGGATAGTAAGGTCTATATTAGAGCTCTTTAGGCCATGCCTGGTCTTGTGTGTTTGTATGGATGTATTTTATCAACTAATTGACATCTTCCAGTGGGAATTAGTAATGGATATTAGCCCCCACGGCTATGTTTGAATATGGCTAAGCCAATGAATGATTGATAGTTGAGGCAACATTGGAACTCGTCACGTTGGTACTCTTTGGAACAGCAAATGAATGACGTAACCCGGGGACCCGTGAGTGACGGTGAACTATAAAAGGCAAAAAGAAACATTGGGGAGGCCTCGCTTGGGTCACGGCAATCTTCCTTGAAACAGTTTTAAAGTCTGATTTAGGTTGACATGAAATGCGGATTAGGGTTTTTTTTACAAACACGGTAAGATCTTAATGCCTTTGTACTTAAAAATCTCTCGAACGAATGTGATGTTTAGAAAAGGGAGCTTTTAACCTCTTATGTTGTGGGTCAAATTGATCTGTTTGAAACATCCCCAAAATATATGGCGGCGGTAATGCAAGGCAGGGAAAAAAGCAGATCGGGTCTAGCAGGAATTGCATGAGTTGTAATTCTAAAGTATTAACAGCATGTAATGCATGGGATGTCAAAATGAATATTTCTTCATACAAGACATTGAATGTCCAAAGTTTGGAGTCATTTCACACAAAGATAAAGTGCAGTGCGTCTATTACCAAGCAGAACCGGCTTACGCAACAGCACGTCTGCCCACCCAGAATAATACAATCATCGTTAGCTAATTTAATATATCTTACCACCCCTAGTTAGAACATATTTTAATGGACCGGTCAAGGAAAGACACCAGCTGCCGGCTGGCGCTTTCAATTGCTTTATTGAACAAACATTGTGCAATGTGCAGACTGCATCACTTTTGGTACCAACCCTCGTGTCACAGGGCCAGGGAAGGATCTCCATCCTTGTTCGGGGCGACTCCGTGTTTGCTTTGCTGTGCCTTCATCCTGCTGTTGACTGACTCATGAGCCAGGAAAAAGATGGCTGCCTTGCTTCCACTGTCATATTTGCTGTTTGCTCAGAGAACACGGGCCATATTGCAGTTGTAAAATCTCTTATTGGATTAAAGACCTTTTCCCCCTGTGTAAATGTCGGACCCGTATGGATGATATGCGCTGCGCAGTCAAGCCAAACATGAAATCTGACACAAAGAGCATTTCATATGACATGTCACTCACTCATGTGTATGTGTAACCCTAACCCTTTTTTTTGGGTCATGTTTTGTTTGTTTTTACAAATAGGGCAAATATCTTCCAGCAAAAGGAGCTCATCTCATGTTGTTCCTTCGACCGCAAACTGGTCGAGACCAATTTAATAGCGCATCTGCTGGTCGTGGCCAAATAAGGTACTCTTATTTTGCCTCTGTTGGTTCGGGACACCGTTTTTCAACAATCGGTTCCATTTGGCTGTAGAGAATCAATAAAATAAAATAAAATAAAGAGAAATGAAACCGTCAAGTCTTAATGCCACTCGTCCTGAGCACCTAAGGCGAATTGAACCCGTCCTCTCGCAACCTTTACACTGCCTGACGGATGTAGCCTCATTTTGGTTTATGAGGTGTGGGACCGCTGGGTGTTCTCTATCTTTTGTAATTATCTCCTTGTCAGGGTTTTGGACAGGCGGTGCTCGGACCTTACTCGCTCCCGCCTCAGTCTCTCACCTGCGCGGTACGACCGCAACCCAAAGCTGTTCTTGGACATGCATCATCTCTCAGGGAAAATATTACCTAACGCATTCTGTGGAGATCTAGCCTAGCACAACCCCGACAGGACGGCGCAACCCAATTAGACTAAATTAGGATCCAGCTACAATCTGATTTGGGATTATTCGTCAGATTTAATCAGATGTTAAAGACCATCTGTTCAATTGCGGAATACTTCCTCTAGCTGTGTAAAACACAACTGGATTTACTACGGAATAAAATGCCATTTTGAGGGCTTTCCCGTGTTCATAAATATACTGTTATATAGATTTTTTTTTGAATGATTAAATGATCACACTGTGAAGGGATTCATAGTATACATGCGATTAAAAAAAAAAAGAATTCTAAACAAATTCAAATTTCTATCCATTAACTCATTCACTCCCAAAGACGTTTTTAAACGTCTTTTCAGACTTGGTCCAGAATTGGCTGGTATCGAATGAGTTAAGGTGTTTAATAATGGACCTCGTCGAGCTAATGGTTGTACCGGTACTGGAACCTGACTGTTAAGGCTTATAACCCTAAAAGTCCAATAATATACTATCTGAGCACTTTCATTTTTCATCATATTATGCTAATCCATGCTTTTGGCCAAGTGCACTGACATGAAGTTGTTTTTCTGGGTTCCAGTACTGACTCCCTGCCCGGTCTTGGTCATTAATCAGCAGAGGAAGTGAGCATCTCTGTTTTCATCTCCCCCCCTCTCTCGACACACCTCGTTCATCTGTTCTCACGGTCTCCTGGTAGGATGCCACAGATGGTAGAGCGCCGGGTTAGATGGACCCGGCCCATTTTGTTTTATTTTGCCGTTGACGGGCGCGATGAACTTGCCAAGCGCGCTGTGGAACCGTGATGCAAAACAAGCAAACGGGAAGGAAATACGAGTTGGTAAACAAACAGGCTTTCAATCCGGAGCGAAATGGGCTTGTTTTTCATGTCGCATTCGAATAAAGGCTTTGTTGACCTCGAATCCAAAGCGATGCAACGACATCGTCGACAGGGGATCTGTTCGTCGTTACCATGACATTACAAACGACAAATATTAGACGTCAATGGTCGGTGAAATGATTGTCTTCCAGGTGGCCAACAGAAAAAGGTCCACGGCAGGGAGTGAGTTAAGTCGTATCTTGACATCAAAAGATGCTTCATCTGCTCTTGGCACATGCCAGTGTTCATCGCCCACATCAAGACCCCCCCTCCCATTGGCCTCTTTCTACTCTCTGTCACATACAGCGGTTTGCCTCACCCGTCTCACCCCCCCCCCCCCCCCGACTGATCGCCAGCCACTTTTTTTTTTGTGGCATCTCGCCTCTCGTCACTTGTCTGTGCTTATTTTCCCCGCATGTGCCCTTCTTACTGACCTCTCTCTCTGGTGACGTACAGTCTGTACTTGAGTAGAAGTACAGATATTTCTGTAAAAAAAAGATATAGTTTAAAAAATAATAATAAAGCAAAGTATTTGTATGGTTTTACTTGCTATCTCACCCGTAAACAATCATCCCCGGGAGCAAAATGTTTGGTTTTTAGCATGAAACCTCTCCGCACACCATCTATTCGGTATTGAGTAGGGATTTTTCATGTTTGACCGCGGGAGCCGAAACCGACCCCCCCCCCCCCCCACCCCTTGCAAGAGTGTCTCCATTTTGAAATAGTCATAAAAATAAAGATATACACCGCTCAAATCGAGTCAATAAATGTTCCAGGCTGTTAATCGCGCCGCATTTCACAGCGAGAGCTGCGATATTGCGTCAGGCTGGAATGGGGAAAAGGGCATTAACAAGGTTAGGCAGTTTTTTTAAACGATAAAAGCCGGGGAATGAAGATAAACGAGAGCTGTCAGCGCGATCAAGATTGGAGTCACAGTTTGTGACACGGCGTTTTGTTCTCGAATATTCGGTTTTCCCACCCCTTGAAGCCCGCTGCAGTCCACCCAAAAAGAAGTGGAATGATGTTTCTGTCTCCTTCGCCAACTGTATTTTGCAGATGTTCAACTAATTGTCCGACTTGTGTGACTCCCCTGTGTCGCAGGTCAGGTGAGCAGCCATGACAAAGTCGTACGAGTTCAACTGGCAGAAGCACGTGCCCGAGTTCATGCAGGAGGGGGCCCCATTCGACAGGTTTGATGAGGTACCAAAAAAATAAAAATAAAAATCTGCGGTTTTCTACGGGTATTTTGCCTGTGCAATTTTTGGAGTATTGTTTTATCTTGCACATCAATTTAATGTTCAGATCAAAGGTGAACCCGACATCTCGCTGACAAGCCGCAAGTCCGTTGTTTGTATTTTTACGTGTGAATTTGAGTGAATAAACGGTCGGCATTTCGGAAACTAGAAAGCCTGCAGGCGATCTTCTTGTCTTGATTTTAAATCGCCTTCGCCAATTCCACCCCCACCCACGCGCACACACTCAAGCAAATATGCTAAACAGCATGGATTTTGTTTTTTCTTTTCTCCCACAAGCGACACCCCGCTGAGTGACTGATGCTTTCGAGAGTTAATGTTTGTTATGATGTGTGAGCCCGTCAGCAACCTGTTTATATACTTTTTGACAGTCGGGTTCCAGGCCCACCCGCAATAGGTGAACATCTACACCATAGGGAGAGAACGCGTCCAAATATCCACTGATGGATTGATGAATGAACTATTTTGCCTCTGTTCAGGACCCGTACATCTTTGAACCCAATTGTCAGGTTAAAGTGGACGAGTATGGCTTCTTCATCACCTGGAAAAGCGAAGGAAAGGTACTAACTACGGCGAGCATCGATGTAAAACCCACAAATGAAGTTCTTCTTGAGCTTTTATGTAGCTTTGATAAGAGTCTCATTTTGCTGGAGGTGTCAGCTGCGCTCGGGTTAACGCGACCCTCAGTCGCATCGCTCCTGTCGGATGAATATTTAAGACAAACGCATGTCTGGTTCCTTGCTCATTAATTGTCATTACCTTTCCTCGTCGTTACCTCGTCTACCCCCGCAGGAGGGCCAGGTGCTGGAGTGCTCCCTCATCAACAGTATCCGTGTCGGCGCCGTCCCCAGGGTGAGAAAAAGCGCGCGCGCGCGCACCACCAAAGCCCCCCTCCCACAGTCATAAAAAAGCCGCACACGGATAGTATTTATGTCGAGAGCTGCGTTTTTTTTGTTTTTTTTTTGATGCACCCCGGGTTAAGGAGTTTGCACATTCGGGTCAAAAGCTGACACTGAGAAGACACTGTTCCTCTCACAGGATTCATTATGCCCACGATATGAGAGCGAGGTCGAAATAGACATCCGCTCGTAAAAGTCTGGCAATTTGTCATGTTGGAAGCCAGCTTGCTTTCTTTATTTTTGATCATATGGAGGAAGATAGAGGTGCAAATGTAGGACAAACTAAAGGAGAGATAAGTGTGTGGTGTACATATTAACTAATTCAGTTCTAGCCAATTCTGGACCAAGTCTGAAATGACGTTTAAAAACGTCTTTGGGAGTGAATGAGTTAAATATCAATAACAGTGTGTGCAAGTGTGACAGACGGCCCCCATAACGTAGAATTAAGAAGCAAGCTATCAAGTTGCCCACCTGCACGACACAGGTGTGAGGTGGCTTACGTGGCCATTAGCAGCTCGCTCTGCACTGTTGACATTCAGCAGACGTGCGCTTGTTTTATCCCTAAGTGGTGTGTGTGTGGGGGGGGGGGCATGCATGCGTGCGTGCGTACGTGCATGTAAGGCCACCTATCAAGATGCTGTGGCCAGATATTGGCTGCTCTTGTTGCTGTGCTGTGTGAGACGTGCACACACAACGCTCACACACACACACACACACACACACACACACACACACACACACACACACACAGCGGCGATGAGAGGGCTTCTCCTGCGAGGCTAACGTTATTACTTACACAAGCACACATAATGCAATGAGCCACACGGGAGACGAATGGCACTTAGTTTGCAAATATGCTGGCCTCGCTCTGCCTGTTGCTAGGTGCCTTGCTTTCACCCTTAACACACACGCACGCACACACTTGAACACAATTTCATATCGAGCACGTGATTGGGCGTGTTTTGCAGTGGTGGGAAGTAACAAAGCACAAACACCTTGTTGCTATACTCGAGTCAATTTTTCAGTCGTGAAAAAATAATGAAAAATTAGGAGCTATCCGCCTGATTTTGATACCATCTTACTTACGAAATGGTTCTTCGTTCCCATGCCAGGACCCAAAGATCCTGTCGTCGTTCGAGGCCACGGGCAAGACGGAGGCGGATTTGGAGGGCTGCATCATCTGCATTTGCAGCGGCGCCGACTTGGTTAACCTCAGCTTCATGTTCATGGTGGCGGAGAACCCAGACATGGCCAGGGTGAGTTTGTTACAGAACCAAGCTTGTTTTCGAGCCGCTATTTCTCGTTTTAGGCATCCCAACTGCAACGTGCAAATAGTTGATAAAAGTCAGCTAAACTCACTTAAAATTTTGCTTCCGTATGCAAGACAGCTGCTTGCTGCTATATCTCACGCAACTTGCAAACAGACAAAAGTTGATTTTAGCATCGCGACGATAGCAAGAATTCTCAGCCAAGCGAGCTAATTTGACATCACATTGATGTTAATTGCTAAAATCATCTACAGCTTTCTGTCATTTGAATAAAAATGATTTTTTTTTAAATCTTGAAAAGTCACAAAAGTCATCAAATTGCCTAGAAACGCTCAATTCCAGCCATAAAAGAGGCCGTGTGTGGTTTATCGAGGATGTTTACGCTCTGCAGTGTTTGCCGCCACGGGGTGACCCGATATTTATTCATCAACACACACACATGCACACGCGCACCGTGTTTGCCCACAGGTTTACGCTTTCACACACACTCACCAAGACACCATCAGCACCTTCCGGCATGCACGTGGCCCGTTGTAGCAGACCTCAAGACGTGATAGAGTTATTTACATCAACACACATGCGCGTGTGTGCGCACACACACACACACACACACACACCATAAAGCGCTAGTGTCATCTTGCTTAATGGCTTGATCTCGATGTCAGGCATGCGGTAGAGAGCTGTAGGCGCACAGCAATCTCCCACTCAACTTCCGTACATCTCCAATTCATAAAGTGTGACATCTTATCATAACTTGAATGAATTTAATTGGAAGGTTCAAACTTGCCTGTAGCATCGTCGGGTGTGGCTCAAGAGATCGGTTGGGCTCTGAGGTTGGTGGCTATGGGCTTAGCATGATATTCTGCTTGCTGTCATGTTAAACGTCCTTTGTTTTGCCGACGCCAGTTCCCTAATACGCTGCTCGCTGCCGTTTTGTGTGTCCAGAAATGGACGGCGGGGTTGAGGTCGGTGATTCACAACTTCAAGGCCAACAACGTGTGTCCGATGACTTGCCTAAAGAAGCAGTGAGTGCAACCGGCAGCCGACCGGCGTACAGGTCGTCGACTAAATTGTTTCAAACGTCCGTGTGCCCTTGTCTCAGCTGGATGAAAATGTGCGTCCTGACCAATGTTAACGGCAAGATTCCCGTGAGAGGGTAAGAGCCAATTGGCACGGAGGCCGGGACTCATTTTTATGCCACTCACTCTTTTTTTTCCCCCTCCAACTCAAGGATTACACGGACGTTTGCGTCAGGCAAGACGGAGAAGGGCATCTTCCAGGCTCTGAAAGATTTGGGCCTTCCCAGCGGCAAGGTGGGCTCTCTCATGCGGCAACATGCAAGCTGAAGCTTAGCTCATTCACTCCCAAAGACGTTTTTAAACGTCTTTACAGACTTGGTCCAGAATTGGCTGGTACTGAATAAGTTAAATGGATGACGAAATATTTGTTTTCATTTCGCCCA
The DNA here is from genome assembly GCF_054856545.1 of Hippocampus guttulatus. Taxonomy (NCBI): domain Eukaryota; kingdom Metazoa; phylum Chordata; class Actinopteri; order Syngnathiformes; family Syngnathidae; genus Hippocampus; species Hippocampus guttulatus. The sequence goes on along the minus strand of NC_141283.1, from coordinate 9,541 downwards.
CAGAATGACGAGATCGAACCCTCGGTGTTCACCTTTGACCTTTTCTACGCGCTCACGCAGAAGATCTGCCCTCGCACGGACCTCGAGGACCTCTTCAAGAAGATGTGCGAATCGGTCTTCCTTCTTTTTAAGATTTTGGACCGCATTTTGTGTATTTGTGGACAAATCTCGACAGACAAGTTGACTTCGGAGGTTCCACTGCAGCTGACTTTTTTTTAATGAACACAAAACGTAGTGCCCTTGCGCTGCGTCGGATTCACGTTAGCTTCGCCAAACGAGAATCGCCGTTAGCTGACCGCTGCATCCTCTTGCGAATAATTGTGACAAACATTGTCGCTGCGCCTGCCGCACTAACGAAAGCCTCTAACCCACTTCTCCAGTTCTCAAAGCATTAATGATCTTCGACCTAACGAAATTTTCGCCGGGGACGTGGAGTCCCCGCAAAGAAAAAAAATAAAAAAACCCAGAAGAGCTTGTTGTTCCGAATCATGTGAATGGACTGCCTGCTGCGTGAACGACTGACCATTTCCAGAGGCCTAACATTTTTTTTTGTTTGTTTTCTCTCTTCTAATCGATTCCTTTACAGCAATGGAAGCAAAAGTGATTATTTAACAGTAGACCAGTTAGTCAGCTTTCTCAATGAAGTAAGCGCTTTATTTGTTTCTTTTTCTCTCTCCGCGTGGGTGTGTCTGTCTGAGATAGTTGGCGCGTTTGTGTGAGCGCCCGTGTGTTTGCCTTGCCTTCACCACCCTCGGTGTCTCCAATAGGACTCCATTAAGGAGACTATTTCAATTCCAAGGGCGACTTCTTCCAACGCCAACTCTGCATGCCATCCCTCAGCCCCCTCACCCCCCCCCCCCGCCCCCAGCCCCTCACCGTCCTCACTCCCTCCTGCTTCAGCCTAAGCCAGTGTCTGATGGGTGTTGCCACGGCAACGGGAGGGTAGACGTTTCCATCCTGTTGCTTCCCGCTGGTTGTGTTGTGTTTCTGTGTCCACTGCATCCCACGTGATACAAGAGAGCATCTATTTGTGATTTGGCGTCACGTTTGAGTTATCATCCCTGACGTGCAACTTTTTTTTTCTTCGTTCAAGCGTTTCCTTTTCTCATTTTTTACGCTTGCTCCCCAGAATCAGCGGGACCCCCGGCTCAACGAGATCCTCTTCCCGTTCTACGATCCCAAGAGAGCCACACAGATCATTGAGAAATATGAACGGGATGAAGAGCTAAAGAAGAAAGGTGAGAAAGGAGGAGAAGGGATGAAACCGGAAGCAAGAGTTCTGTCGGCCTCTGCTGCCATCTGTCAGTGGTCAAAAGAAACTACAACTAGTTGTGCCATATTGTTGGCAAGAACGGCTCAGATAATTAGTTATTTTTTTAATCAAAATTTCTATTCAAATTAAGACGTTAAATTTTTTAAAGTATATTTTATTATTGTGACGGTGTAGTGGTACACCACAACCGTGTGAAATTATTCCCATGATTGCACAAGCAACTTACAAACGTAATTATGACATTTGTACCAATCAATCAATCGAGTTGATGAAATGTCATCCATTTCAATCCTGTCCAGGCCACATGTCCAGCGATGGTTTCTGCCGCTACCTGATGTCGGACGAGAACGCGCCGGTGTTCCTGGACCGCCTGGAGCTGTACCAGGACATGGACCAGCCACTGGCCCACTATTTCATCAGCTCGTCCCACAACTCCTACCTGACAGGCCGACAGTTTGGCGGCAAGTCGTCAGTGGAGATGTATCGCCAGGCCCTGCTCTCAGGATGCAGGTAATTTATTCAGCACGTGAATCCACATGAGCGGCTCGGTATGCAGATGTTGATTGTGGGCTTCAGATGTGTTGAGCTGGATTGCTGGGACGGCAAAGGAGAGGACCAGGAGCCCATCATCACTCACGGCAAGGCCATGTGCACCGACATCCTGTTCAAGGTGATCGGCTTTCGGGAACATTTTTGCATGGGGTGGTGGCACCGTCTTGTGGATAAAGTTGGTTACTACATTTGCCGTGATTCCACGCAGGATGTCATCCAAGCCATCAAGGACACAGCTTTTGTCACCTCAGAGTTTCCTGTTATTTTATCCTTTGAGAACCACTGCAGGTATGTTGCACTGTTGCGAGGACGTCGTGTTTTGACGCGGCGTACAATTGTCACTATGTGTCACATACACAGTTCACGGCCTTTGCTCAATACTTTGTCAATGCGCCTTTCTCAGCAATTACAGCCTCGAGTCTTTTTTTTTGTGTGTGTAGCACATCTGCGTATGTGTGTGTCCAGTAAACCGCAACAGTACAAAATGGCCAAGTATTGCGAGGAAATCTTTGGTGACTTTCTCCAGAGGCTGCCGCTGGACAACTTTCCGGTAACGTCTCCTTCCTCCCGAATCACTTCAGCTACTCGCTACAATTGCACCGTATGACCGTTCAATTTTTGCAGATCGAATCTGGCCGTCCTTTACCCTCGCCCAATGACCTCAAACGAAAAATCCTCATCAAAAACAAACGCTTGAAACCGGAAGTGGAGCAGAGTAAGTACGCCGTCTGTCTAATGTGTCTTCATCTTTATTCCCGAGCCATTCGGTGGTTTTAACGTGTTTTGTTGCGCGTTATCCAGAGCAACTGGAGGCCTTCAAGAAGCACATGGAGGCGGGAGAGACCAACACCACAGCCATCATCATGGGAGAGGAGAACGAGGACGACGCGGAAAACGGTTGCACTTCAATGTCAATTTCATTCGACGGCAGAGGGCGCTCTAATGACAATATGGCCGCAAAATGAAAAACGATTGTCGCTCGAATTGCCGCTTTTGTCCGTCCGCACTCAACATATGATGACGATCTGCGCAGGAGAAAAGGAGCCTGAAGATAAGGACGTGACCTCAGAGGCACCGAGCAGCCTTTCGGAAGCGGCCAGTGACAAAGAGGCCAACAGTGACTCTCAACCTAACGCCGTGAGCACCAAAAAAGCCGAGGAGCGCAGCAACAGTATCAAAAAGGTGAGACGAAGCCACTTTTACCCGACGAGCTCCACCGCTGTTGCTTCATACCGTCCCATTGCGATCCAGGTGCCTGAAGACGAGGCGACCGAGATCTCCGAAGCTACGGAAGTAGCCGACACGACAGATATCTCTGAAGCATCTGACCCGGACAACAACAAAAAGGTTCATGTTTGACATCCCCCACATCTGGACCGGCAGCACATGAGCCTGATCCAGTTTGTGTTTGTTTTTTGTTTTTTTTCATCAGGGCGGCGAAGGCTCCGAGGACTTGGAGGAGGCTCTGATCGCACAGTACACATACGTGGGCGCCACCACAAACATCCACCCGTACCTCTCCGCCATGGTCAACTACGCGCAGCCCGTCAAGTTCCAGAATTTTGATGTGGCTGAGGGTGACTTTGTGTTTATCTCTTAAAATGGATCGTGCTTGTTTTCTATGCATGAAAGAATGTTTGATGGCAGATCTTTATTTTATTTTTTATATTCAAGTGGACTTACTCACGTAGGTGCACAGTACGAGATATTTGAGTAATAGCTTCCATTGAAGGTTGTCTTCCTAATGTTCCGTTCAGCACGGATATGAATTAAAATGGCTTCTATTCGATGTGTAGAGGAGAATAAAAACGGGAAATTGTCGTAAAGCGGATTCGCGCGGCTGTATCGGGCAACCACCATATTTGAGTTGTTCTTTTGAAAACTGACATTGACCTTGTGACTTTGCTCTTTAGAGAAAAACATCCACCACAACATGTCGTCTTTCAACGAGTCGGTGGGCCTCGGCTACTTGAAGACCAACGCCATCGAATTTGTCAAGTATCCTTTGGATTCTGGGACAGTGTTTCCCAACCTTTACATAGCCCAAAAAAAAAAAAAAAAATGCTTGTCCGCTTAGCTTTGCCTTCACATCCATTTGTGAGTAAACTATTGGTTCATTGTATGAGTGGCAGCGTGTGGATACAAAAGTTGTTTGTACCTTCTGCCATCTAGTGAAAGAGCATTTCTGTATTCTGTTCTATGTCACTAGCATAGAATAGATAAGCAAAGGGACATTATGTTGTCAGTAAATCATAATTTGGGGACAAATTAAGTGAATTTGGGTCATCAAACAATCCGTCGGTTTTTGTGATGCTTTTTGCTGTTGGATAAAATGTGAACTTTGTTTGCTTGGGCCTCACATATTGCCGCACAACGCTGTCTTCTTCCAAAGGGACAGCTTGACCCAAGCTGTTCACACTAAAAATAGTTCTGCGATGCACAAGCGCACGCGCGCACCCATGCGCACACACATACACACGCACCCGTGCACATACATGCTGCGTCTTTGTCGGAATGTTCCTGAGCCCGAGCGCAGCTACAACAAGCGTCAGATGAGCCGTATCTACCCCAAAGGGGGCCGAGTGGACTCCAGTAATTACATGCCTCAGATCTTCTGGAACGCCGGCTGCCAGATGGTCTCGCTCAACTTTCAGACCCCAGGTACCTCATCACGCCACGCCGGGCCCCCTGAGTGTGCACACTCAGTTTAACATTTTTTGTTGTTGTTGTTTTTTTATGCAATTTGTTCCATTGGAAGTAATGAGCATGGAAAATGTTATATGCCTTGGTCAGTAAATTGTTTGATCTAATGCTACATTTTTTAAAGGATCTAGAAAAAAAGAAATGCTTGCAATATATCAATGTTTTTAAAAGTGAAGACAATTTGCATATTTGTTACTTAGCAAGAAACATAAATTTGCTGTGGAGGGCCACAGAATGATGCAGCGGGCCAGATCTGGCCCCCATGCCTCAAGTTTGACTTTTTTTTTTTGTCTGTACCTGGCAACACAAATGAGCAAAGCGCTTTCAAAAATGGACAGAAAAGACGAGCGGCGGTCTCTCTTTTGCCACACTGCACTTCGCCGCCATGCTCTTATCGCGGGCGCCAGCCTGTTGTAAAGCAGCTGTTGCCCCGCCGCCCGAGGCTAAAGGACCATTGAACATATGGCGTCTCCCGCAGCTGGCCATGTGCGAGGCCAGAGGCATTGGCACGAGAGGATGAGCACTGTAAGCCCTTGCTATGCTTTTGATTTTTCTGTGTGTTTTCCCTCCTCCTCCTCCTCCTCAGATCTGGCCATGCAGCTGAACCAGGGAAAGTTTGAGTACAACGGCTCCTGCGGGTGAGAGCATCTCCTTCCTCTCTCTTTCTCTCTCATCACTTAAAGCTTGTCACATCTCATTAGCGGTTGCCGTTGGCAACTGTAGCCGCCGCCTCGTGCTCCCCGGGGCCTGTAAGTGGGTTTTCGGGGATGTCATCTGTCTATCCCCTCCTCGGAACCACCGCCCCCACTCACCCCGAGGACTCGGACTTCACTGCTAATGCTGGAAATGTAATATGTGTAATATACAAGGAGGTCATGGGGCTTTTGCCAAACAGCCGTTATGTCTAATGGGACATGGGGGCACATGACGGTATCCCCTTGGGATCTTTTAGAAAGACATCCAGTGAAAGTGAAAAATAGGATTTCATCAATTTTCTTTGTCCCCGTTCTTGTGCGCATCAGATACCTGCTGAAGCCCGACTTCATGCGGCGGTCAGACCGGATGTTTGATCCCTTCTCAGAGACGCCGGTAGATGGCGTCATCGCCGCCACATGCAGTGTACAGGTTAGCCAGCAAACGTGATCTCATGTGTGGCTTTTTGCATCGTTCCAACGTCTACGCTCACGGGTCACAACATTCGGCATCCTCATATGAGATTCAAAGAAAGAGCTCGCATCAGAAATGTACCTGAAAGCAAAATAATTTATGCTCTTTCTTAATGTGTACAAAAATCCATATTGCATATCTATCGATGCCAGCGCAGCCGACATGGGACACACTCCTTTGCCCTTCCCAACGCAGGTGTTCTCGGGCCAGTTCCTGTCAGATAAGAAGATCGGCACCTACGTGGAGGTGGACATGTACGGCCTGCCGACCGACACCATACGCAAAGAGTTTCGCACCCGCATGGTGATGAACAACGGGCTCAATCCTGCCTACAATGAGGAACCGTTCGTTTTTCGGAAGGTACGCCTGATTGAATTTCCCTCTACGGTGCATAGAAGAAAAAGTCACCCGTTATCGACCAGGCATATGCTCATGAAAATCTTGTAATAATTTATTATTAATGCTGTCAAACGATTAAAATACAGTATTTAATCGCAATCAAATGTATAATTTCATAGTTAACTCAGAATTACCCATAATTAATCGCAGACTTTTATCTATTCTAAATTTCCTTTGATTTCTTTTTCTCCTATTTTTCCCATTTTAATGCTCTCATCATCATGGGCTCGTGGATCCGTTTTCTTTGTGCAAAATGCAAATATTTACTGAAACAACAATTTCGACTTTCAATTTTACATTAACATTTTTCACTTGCAGTTATTCAAACTTGGAGCACATTTTATTATTTTAGAGCAACGTAGCATCCGTGACGTGGTGCCGCGTTAATCTCGAGATAAAAAAATTTATTGAGTTAAAATTGTCTTAAAATAATGCCGATAACATGTTAAACTGACAGCACTATTTATTATATATGAAAAACGTCATAAATGCATAGTTGACACTGCAGGGCGGTGACAGGTTGCTGTGAACATGCGTGTGTGTGAGAGCGTCAGAGAAATATTGCTGCTCTCAGCACAATGAGAAGTCTCTCAGCCGTGACTGTGACTCCAGCTCCCCTTTAACGCACACCATCAATCACAGCCCCATGCAAAACCACACACACACACACACCAAATTACTGTACACACGCACACACATTGAGCACCCTCAGCGAGGGGCGTCGCAGGCTGCCGGCAAGATCCCTTTTGTCACGTGCGCGGGAAGCGACAAACGCCTTTGCGAGCGCAGCGAGCAAGACTCGCGGGATGAGTCACAAAGCAGGCGGGGCGGCGCCACGGCCCGCTTGGTATCCGTTCATTCATCTCGAGTGAGGATTCGCGATCGCAGATGATCATGCTTGCTGCGGGTGGAACACAAGAAATATATACGGGTGATTGGTGGCTTTTATCAATTCATTAGCATTTTTTGTGGGGCAGGATGAATTTAGGTCCGTATTTAAAAATAAATAAATAGTTCACCACAGCGGTGACTCACCGCATGGCTCGAATTGAATGTCAGTGGCTTTTTTTTTTTTTGACATGGTGCTCGTCAATCGCAAGCTGCAACATTCTGTTTGCCGTTTTATGGTTAGCATCACAACATCCTCTTCATCGGGAAAAATACGCCGATAAAGAAACCTTGGGAAATGCAAAATGCCCTTTCGGTGACTTGTTCGCATTTCCTCGCAGGTGATCTTGCCGGATCTGGCGGTGCTGCGCCTGGCCGTGTACGACGACAACAACAAGTTGATCGGCCAGCGCATCCTGCCGCTGGACGGCCTGCAGGCCGGCTACCGTCACATCTCGCTGCGGAACGAAGGCAACAAGCCCCTCTCGTTGCCCACCATCTTCTGCCAGATCATCCTCAAAACCTACGTGCCCGACGGCTTTGGGGGTGAGTCAAACAAAAATCCACCGGTGTCACACGAATTGTTTGCGGGTTGATTTCACGCCGCTCGGTTTATAAGAAGCCGTCGGGGGGAACTTTGTTGGTTTGACTTCCTTCCCTCTGTGCCGCCGGTTGTCACGACGGCGCGAGGCAACGCGTTTGCCACAAAGGCTTTAAACATGCAAATGAGAAGACATTTGCAGTTGTCATTAAAGGAAGCCAAAGGGTTGGGGAGCAGGGAAATAATGACCGCGCTCCATCACGCCTCCTCCTTCTGGGGGGGGGGGGGGGGGGGGGGGGGGGTTCTGATGCTCGAATCACTTTGTGTGTCATTGTTTAGTGATTGCTTTTCTTTTTGTACTTCTGCCAAACCCTTATTGTGTTTTCACAGATGCTTGTAGCGGATCATAAAGGGAAGGGTTGGGGAAGTCCCCCCCCCCCGTTTTTTTTTTTTTTTTTGATAGTTCCATTACAGTTTGATGACAGTTAAAATAATTATAGTTTTATATTATAGTTTCCTGACCTCTATTACACCTTTATGTTCATTCAACTTAAATGCTTCTCTCTATCGGGATGCATACGATATAACACCATATTTATTTAGCACATTCACAACAGCTGCAGCATCATAGAAGCTAAAATAAACTAAATGATGTATCCAACTCCCGTGTATTTTTGTAGTACAGCTTTATTCACATTGATATTTGTTTTCCTTTTTGGGGGGGGGGGGGGGGGGCTCTAATATTTTATGTATTTTCCTTTGGATTCCAAAAAGTCAATTCAAGTTGGGAGCCGATATGACAAACGTGTAAGCCTCGGCGGAGCTCTCCAAAGCTGAGCCTTTGCCGATTTCAATCCCATTTTGCAGCTATCGTCGACGCTCTGTCCGACCCGAAGAAGTTTCTGACCATCGCGGAGAAAAGAGCCGACCAGATGAAAGCCCTCGGCATTGACACGGTAACCGTCGCGCACGGGGAAAAAAAACGATCCGCCGCCCGCCGTCGTGAAAACGGACTCTTGCACGCGCGTCCCGTTTTCAGAACGACATCGCCGACGTCCCGAACGGAAGTTCCAAGAATGACAAAAAGGGAAAAGGCAAAGGGGATACGGTGAAGGCCAGCGTGACGCCGCAGAGCAGCTCCGAGCTCGCTCAGACCTCCAACGCTGCCCAGAACAACACGGCGGAGATCAAGAAGGGTACGTGGGCCTTACACACACACACACACACACACGTGCGTTCTTTGAAAACACACACGGCGTCATTTTATGTTGTCCCGCACTGTTGCAGGTAACGCGCTTGTACCTAATGTCAGCATTGACGACTTGAAGCAAATGAAGGTACGTTTTTTTTTTTCTTTTAACGGTATTTGTGAAGTCATGTGATTCTCTCCCACGGCAGACGTATATTAAACTCATAAAAAAGCAACAAAAGGAGCTCAGCGCCTTAAAAAAGAAGCACTTGAAGGTGAGCGACGCAGTCCTGCAATGCTTTCTCCTTTGATCGCAACTGAATGTTTGTGTTTTTTTTTTTAATGGTCTTTACAGGATCAAAACGCGACGCAGAAATCCCACGGCACGCAGGTGGACAAGATGGCGTCAACGCGCGACAAGGAGAAGAGCACGCTGGAGAAATTGCTGGAGAAAGCCATCAAAAAACGAGGGTACAACAGCTGCTGCGCTCCGCCAATTTTCTTTTTTTATTTTTATTTTTTATACACAACAAAGAGAAAACAAAGACGTACGCTGCATTCCAAATTATTTTTTTGCTCCAATTTTCCCAAATAGTCGATGCTAATGATAGTCAGTGTAATTTCTTTCTGCCTACATTCTTGCTGCTGGAGGCTTTAAATTTCCCCAGTGTGGGACTAATAAAGGATATCTTATCTTATCTTATCAACAAATTGATTGGGGGTTTTTTTTTGTTTATTTTACCAAACCTCAGGAGGAAAAAAAATTTTTTTCATGACACTCATCAGGGAATAATTGATTGTGCCGACTAATTTGAAAGCCTGCATCTTA